>NC_137636.1:2793062-4225562 GCF_963383615.2 Lipophrys pholis
ATGGACCCGCGGAGGAAAATATTACAAATATGTACGTTTCTTTATGGGTTTAAACACACACCTGTACTTTAACCCCGCGAGTCACGAGCCGACAGCAAACTGTCAGTCTTCTCCTCTGGCAGCTATTTTTACACTCCTAAAGGCTGAAACTTTAATGACTGCAGCACAGTCAGGAAGATAAATCCTCCAACTGAAGATGTGTCAGATAATCCAATCCTCTGAACTTTACAAATGAAGCAGAGCGGGAGCACCCGGGGTGGAGTTCCCCTCCAGGCTGCAGGCTACAACACAGACTCTGTAGTATTCACGTTTTGATGAAAGTTTTTATGTTCTATTTTACTTAGCCATGCAATGTAGCCGAACAGGTCCGGCGCAAAACAAACAAACAAACAAAAAAAGAGAGTACATCTTGACAGAATAGAGAAACCTTGGCTGTTCTTGCTCAATGAGAGTCTAGACTTTTCGGTGAGCCGCTGTGGTGAATATCGACGACTGACACGAGGATGGAAATGAGGACGGTGACGTTCGCGCTCCGGATCGTGGAATGACTGGGAAGACAGCCGTCACCCTGAGCGTGTGTGTGTGTGTGGTGTGCGTGTGTGTGTGTGTGTGTGTGTGTGTGTGTGTGTGTTCCCTGCAGCGGGACGTGTGTGGTGTGAATATTGTGTTTCACAGCGTGGTGTCCCCTGGATATTTGCCTCTTGTAGGTGTGAAGCAGAGGCAGGTGGAAGCCTCGGTTTGTCAGGGACATAAAAGTTGAGGCATCCATGAGACTCTGTGTGTGTGTGTGTGTGTGTGTGTGTGTGTGTGTGTGTGTGTGTGTGTGTGTGTGTGTGTGTGTGTGTGTGTGTGTGTGTGTGTGTGTGTGTGTTTCACATGCCTATTTACTTGCTCTGTCCCTTTATAACTGGTGTTATAAGCTGTTTACCTTCTTCCCTCCCGGCTGTTTTGTATGTTGGAGATTTTTCCCTTTTTTTTTTTTTGCATAATAGCAGAATGTGAGTATAAGTGACTGCTTATGTATGCAAACATATGTTTGGGAAAGTCCACGATGATTTAGTCTCATATCGCTGTCTGTGTGTGTGTGTGTGTGTGTGTGTGTGTGCGCAGAACCCCCTAGTGAGGTTGGCTGGTGACAGTTTTTGATGGCGACTGGTTCCCTGCATATCCCCCCCCCCCCAAATGTTTTCCTCCTGGTGCTTAATCTTCCTATAACTCCCCGTCTATCTCCCCATCTCCTCCCTCCCTCCATCTCAGCAGACATGCACCATTTTCTCTAAATGGAGTTCAGACATTTGGAACCGATTTGGCCGAGCAATGAATGAAAAGCACGTAAATACACAAATATGTCCACGGAGGGGGTTTTGGTGGGCGATGACGGAAGCTTTTAGAAAACAACCAGGGGAGACATTCGCTAATGAGTGTGTGTGTGTGTGTGTGTGTGTGTGTGTGTGTGTGTGTGTGTGTGTGTGTGTGTGTGTGTGTGTGTGTGTGTGTGTGTGACTCTCAAAAACATGCTTAATAACCTTCTTTAATTGGATGTTTTTATGTTGGAAGAGTCTGAATCCTGATCTACTAAATGTCAACACAACTGTTGGTGTCTAAACTGGAGGAGACACCTTTAGAAGAGAAGAGACGCTTTCTGGAGTTCGCTTGATTGACAGGAGTCTCAGGTCCCGTTTACATGAACGCTTTTCATTTCAGAAAAGTTTCGCGTTTACACAGGAACACTTTAAAAAATGACACATTCCAATGGAAACTGTTGAAATGCTGAAACCAACGGCGTGAGCATGCCAGGCACACGGAGAACATTACACTATAAACATTAACCATGGGCGTATGGACAGACGACCAAGTTGGATTGTTATTAGTTATTATTGTTGTTTAAACAGACACGTGAAACGCGATGGAAGTTTTCATTTTCATTTGAAAACATTGTGTAAACGTGGCCTGAGAACAGTTTGTTTTTAGTTTTGATAAAAAATGTTTTCCACAAAACAAAAATCCTCGTTTGTCTTGGCCTGCTCAGCTCACATTTCTCTTTTCTCGATTCAGTCGATATAAACAAGATAAACCAGAACTAAACACTTTATCCGTAAACACAGTTAATCCAGTTAACAGACACACAGATGCACAATTCCATTCAGCAGCCGGGACACAAACAGAGCAGGTTGGACCATGAATACGCCTCTCTAATGAAAGAAGAATCCAAAGGAGGCAGAAAAGCACTAAAGAAAAGCCAGAAAGAGAAACATCAGCAAATATAGAGTGTGCAGCTGGAGTGTGATAGTGCTTCTCGGAGGCTGCTTTATCACTGCGGCCTGGATCTTAGTAAAAGAGCTTCTAATGCAGACTTACACTGACTCCGAACACTAACAGAGGCTACATAAAGGTCCATGTTGTCCCACTGCGCGCTTAAAACAAACCCGTATGTTTCTTAAAACAAAACCGTATGATTCCTAACTTGCTGTAGCTGTACTTCTGAGACTCTCTACTGGTATCGAGAGCGAGAGATGAAGAGAGAATAGAAGAGAAGAGGAAGAAGAGAGAGAAGAGATGAGAAGAAGAAGAGAAGTAGGATAGTATGTAGTTATGTAAGTATTAGTAGAGAAGAAGAAGAAGAAGAGATGAAGTTGAAGAAGAAGATGAAGAATGAAGTATAGAAGAAGAAGAAGAAGAAGAAGAAGAAGATGAAGAAGAAGAAGAAGATAGAAGAGAGAAGAAGAAGAATGAGAAGAAGAAGAAGATTGAAGTAGAGAAGAAGAAGAAGAAGATGAAGAGAAGAAGAAGAAGAAGAAGAAGAAGACACAAACAGCCTCCTTCAGCGATAAAAACATCAAAGACTGAAAAGTGAAGGAAGCAAAGCGCGCGACGAGTGGAAAAAGAAATAAAGTGAAGGAAATCACTTTTGGACAAACGTTCCCAAACATTTCGGTCACAGTGTTGGTGTATTAAAGCCCGAGCAATACGAGCTACAATGCTGTTCGCTTCATAAAGTTCATAAAGAAATAACTCGGCCAGTCGGCGCTCATCACACCCCTCCAAAGATCACAGCGTCACTCTTTAAATCTTCAGCTTCAGCGGCGAGGGCGACGGAAGACGCTTGGTTTGTGCAGATAATCAGAGACTTCAATCCTGGGATGCTTCCTTTAAAAATGGGGCTAATTTAACAGAAATTGAGTGAAAGCAAAGACACGAGTTTGCCCATGAAATGCTAAAATCAAAGCTCGCCAAGCCGGCATACAGATGAGTCTGATGCCTTTCCACGCCTTCACTTCAGAGCAAGACCAATTCTCAGAGGAGTGGAGCTCTGAAGCAGATTGCTGCTGCTGGAAACAAACAAGAACACATTCCAGCAGTCATTTGTAGCACGCAGCGCGTATTTCACAGGGAAATGTGCTGTTACTGTCAGATATTCTAAGAGAATCCCCTGATGCGTCAACCACTCTCCATGTTGCATGTAGATTAAATTATTGTCAGACTTTTCGGGGTAAAAGAACGATCCTCCCATTTCAAACACAAGTGAGAACGTCCTGGTGGGTTTTTACTGATGCAGGAACATTTACAAGTTTATGTTCAGGAGGTTGCACATGGCTGTGTTTGGGATGAATACAAGTTTAATGTAATTATCAAGTACTACAAGCTTTGTGTATATATATATATATATATATATATATATATATGTGTCAACGTTTCCGACATCTACATAGAAACAGAGCCTATGTAGTATAAACGGAGCCTTTCAGCAAGAAGTCTAGTAACTGAACACGTATGAATACGTTGATAGAAGTTGTGTGTGTTTGTGACGAGCTGCGATGTGGAGAACCAATGAAATGTGTTGCTGTTTCTCAATCAACACCTCCGGCTGGAGCGGCATGGACTCCGATCCACGACATCAACAGATTGTTAGGCCTATTTTTATGTATTTCCACCAGAAGGTGAGGGGTGCTGCTGCCGTCAGCGGGTATAAATCCACTGACAGAGGAAAGGCTGGAGAGCTTATACAGGGGGGGGCGGGACTTCCTGTGTGTGAGTGCAGCGCATGGAAAGAACGATTAAAGTTGATGACATGACAGCATGGGGCCTTGATAGATGAGGGGAAATGACACCGAGCCTGATAAAAGTGGAAACCAACATGTTTGTGGAGGGGCTATTTATGTCCAACACACACACACACACACACACACACACACACACACACACACACACACACACACACACACACACACACACACACACACACACACACACACACACACACACACACACACACACACACACACACACACACACACACACACACACACCAGGTCTGGGTGGTGCCCCTCTCACGCAGCACCATAATCAAGAGCCGCCGCCGCCTCATCCATCCTGTTGCCAGCTCTAATAGAGGGTGAGGTGTCACGGCAAAGACACACACACACACACACACACACACACACACACACACACACCAGGTGAAGCGTGCGTGCCCACACGAGGCCCAGAGAAGTGATTTGAGCCGACAGGCGACCTCGGTGTTACTCCTAATGTTGTTTTTGTCCTAAACTTCCAGAGCAGTTGAAGTTGGGCTGCAGAAGTTTTCCATTAGTGTCACTGCAGCACCAGATCACGCTCGTGTCCACGCTCTAATCCGCTGTTAACGCACAGACACTTTGATTACGTTTCATGAGAGCGATAAGGGAAACACACTGCTCTTGGATACCTATTGCTTATTTGTGACAGCCGCTGACTTTATCGCCTGTGAAGCTGTTATGCGTCACTTCACATCGCAGGCACATTCTCGTTTGTTTATGTACGCAGATATGAGATTTACACAACAACCGCTTCACTGTTTTGGCCAGTTGCATCTTTAATGTGTGTGTGTATTTTTGCCCGCTGGCTTTGTTTAGATGAAATGTTATTTTCAGGTAATTGAGTTTCGCTCGGTTGCAGATGAAGACGACGTCTCGCAGGAATCTCAGCCTCGTTTAGGAAGACGTGCATAAAACTGGACAAAAGTTCCTAAGTGGTAATAAAAATGCATCAATGTATAATTTGCAAACATCAAACAAGTCATATTTTCTTCTCAACTGAAGAAAATACTTTGTTGAACAATATCAGGAAAAATATGAGCCTATTTTTTTAAATACCTGCATAATGCAACAGCTGTAGAAGTTGTTTAATTATTTTTTTTTACATTCCAGTGTATTTTGCACCAGAAGGGAAGGACCCGTTTGCACAACATTTTCAAGTGAAAACCGAAAACTTTTCTTGCATTTTGTTCCGTCTGTTTATACAACAATGGTGATCAGAGCCACTGAAAATGCAACTTTCTGACTCAGGCAGGAAAATATAACGGAACCATCGTTAAGGTTTATAGCGTATTGTTCTCTGCGTGGATGTGTGTGTGGTTTCAGTACGAAAACAAAACATAGCATCGCTAGAAAACTACATCTGGAAAACTAGAAGACAATGGGTTTTCACTTGAACTGTTGTCATGTAAACTTATGATTTAGATTTTTTTTTCCCTTTTCATAGATTTTCTTACAGAATATCAGCGGCTTTCTCGCTCAAAATCGTGTCTGAGTGATGCAGTGACTGAAAAGTAGAGAAATTAACAATGAAAACCTAATTTAATAAAGTGAAAGTGTCTGAAGCTGAAAAAATTTAAATAAACGTGCTGATAAATGCACAGAGGTGTCTGCGGGAAGCGCAGGGCTGACCTCTGTGTGGCATCATTATCTACGCATGTCAGCGGGTGTATGCGTGCGGATGCATCCACCCCCCCCCCCCCCCCCCACCGCGGATGAGCGGCGGCGGCGTGACGAACCCTCGAGCAATCTCCAGGCGAAGCTCAACCGACACATCAAATCTGCTGGCTGCACCTTCTCCGAAGCACAAACAGTCCAGAGTCGCTCGCCTCTGTCGTTTCCCCTCGTCACCGCAGCCGAACAGGCCCCGGCGTGCTTCCCAGCGAGACGCTCGCAGGAAAAAAAAATGATTTTGTATTTCCTATAGATTCATAACACATCGATTCCAGTGTCTTTTACAAGCTTCGGTACTTATTGAAAGATCCAATTGACCTTTCCTGTGTCACTTCAGTTGTCAAGGGAACAAATCCGTCCGGCAATCTGGTTTCTTTGTGCATCTGGATGAAGCCGATGTAATTAACCCTGCGAGGACTAATCAAACTGCTTTATCACGTTACGGTGACGCACGCCTTTCATAACTGTTTCAGGTGTGTTGATCAACCCTCTGAGGAGGGGCGGGGTGGGGGGTGGGGGCTGTGTGGGGGGGGGGGGGGGTTTCAGGAGCAATTTGGTAGACGGACCTTGAAGGTTGAGCAGGAGTGAAGTCAGATGTCCTCCTGTGACCTGATCCGATTTTCCATTACTGTCTCCTCTAATCACAGTGTGTGAGGGTGAAGCGATGAAAGGGTGAGGTGGAGGGCTGGTGAAGAGATGAAGGGATTCGGAAGGGGGGGGGGGGGGTGAAGTGTGAAACGCAATGAGCCCTTGGAATGAGCCTCAGGGTGTTTCCCCCCCGTTTTAAAGTCATTTCACACCAAATCCTGTTGACTTGGTTCACCTGGGAAAAGCAAACCGAGCCACAGAAGACGTCTGTGTTCCTGTGTACTTTTCCCGAAGCCGAGCAAATACAGAGCAGCTCCCGCGTCCGAAACGATTAAACCTGGCTGCAAACGACTCAATCAAAACACACCGGACTGTTTACTTGTGTTACTCTGACAGAGGAGTCAAATACTTCTTTTTAAGATATTTTCCTTCGCTGCTTCAGCCTCAGTGTCTTAAGGCTGCAACACACTGAGATTTTCAACCGTCCCAGATGAAAAATAACCATCGTGAGAGAGTCGTGGCGATATCGTCGTTGTTGGCTCTAAATCGGTGGTCCTACGTCGGAACGTGAGGCCGGTTCAAGGACGGCTGTTGTCATGGTGATGCGACCAAGGACAACCTGCGATGAGATTCTGACAGGGTCAGAGAGTTGGTGTGACGGTGGCTGCTGCTGCTGTGACCTACGTCAACTGACTAACCAATAGAAATGCAGTATGGAATGACGTACCGATCAGCGCCGCTATGGCAGTGCAGTCGTACAGTTTTGAAAACGTGGTCGTTTAGACAAGAACGGCAGAGAAAGCGATGTAGTTAGCGTGTTGGGCCACACGTTGGTGCTGTTGGTGGTTTTTGTAATGAAACTAGACACGCAGGGAACAATATGCTACAAACATTAACAATGGCGAGTACACGGACATTCAATAGAAGAAAAAACTGCACCAACTCGTGACACAACAACGCAAAACTCATCGCAGACGAAAATGCAAAAATTATGTGTTTTCAGGTGAAACTGAGTTTTAGTAACATCGAGCCACAAAGCGAAGTTCCGCCAAAGACAAGTAAATATATTTGTTCTCAGATGTAATATATACATTTTTTAATACTGAGCACATAATCTGGATGTTTTACTTTAATCCACATACATGTGCACATTATAATATTTTGAACAATTTGAGTTTTTCCAAAGTTGTGAACGGGAACGATCTTGTTTTATAAAACAAAAGCACATTTGTCTGCATTTGAATCCTTGAAAGGTTGTCAGAAGAATCTTTATATATGTATGTATAAAACCTCGAGATTCACCAGCCGATTACTGCCGCTTTACTCCTGATTTTTTTATTTTTTTTTAATTTGCAGCACAGCACAAATGTTTGACAAACAACGGTTTTATCTCGGGAGGGGGCGGGACATCTGTGATTATGATTGGAGGGAAATTTATCCCATTTAACTGAATGATGAATGAGATTTGTGTTATATCATTCACTCCCTGGCAAGCCACCAGAAAACACTTCTCTATTATGATTCCACTTCCCGGAATCAACCAGATCGTGGTCTCATGAGCCTTTGGACCCTGCGCCGCACTGCGATGGGGAGCACAGAGTGTCAGCCCGCTCTGTTTGCTCAGTAATATCACTGTAATGTAAAGTAGAGCAAATACAAACAGCTCCAATAGCAGCGCCGATTATTCAGCGCTCAGTTCACGATTGACTCAACATGTGAAACCCAGTGTGGTTGGTCTTGTGCGAATGCATGTGGGCACGTAATGGGAGCGATAAGCTGCACAGTGGCGGCGGCGGCGGCGGCGCGTTGTTTAGTCTGCCTCCTCAGTCGCACCGGCTCATCTTACAGCCTCTTTCAATTCCAGCCCGTGTTTCTATATGCAGCTCAGATCTCCCCGCCACTCCTCCTGTGTGAGGGTGGATTACGTGAAACGGCAGATACAAGCACTTCATGTGCAGCCCACCGGGCCGAATATCCACTGTCAACACCGACGGTGTCTGCGTCAACAGATCGTCCCTCACGCCGTGCGTCACATCTCAATGTCTCAACCTTGTTTGGTTTCATTTCACACTAAATTGGCATTGGCTTTGTTTTCAGGGGGGGCGGGATACGAGCCCAGAGGGCATTTTAATAAGCCCATTTCCAAACATAATAAGATGGAATGAGACCGTTTTCGGGGATAGTGTAGATGGAGCCGGTGAAACGCGGCACGCTTCCTCCTGCCGCTCACTAATTTCCAATCTGTGCACTCATTCAGCGAGTCCTCTCGCTGTAGATCACGTTCATCCAAAAATAATACGGCCGCTAAATGTGTTCTGATTGGGAGCAGGAGGCTTTAAATCCTCAGGAAACTTTGACATCAGCAGATTCCATCTTGTAAGATGACGAGTTCCACCATCACAGCATGTTAAAAAGTCATTTTGGCTTTAATGGAAGATTTTATAAGATGTTATTATTAAAGTCTGCTGGCTTCATAACCGAGCAAATGTAAATCTTTTGTCAAGTTTTTACTTGACTCATCTTCATTACACTTACAATAAATTCGGTCATAAAAGTAATTATTTAAATAAAATAATCCATCATTTTTCTTCTATTATAATGTTTTTATGACGATTTCTTAAAAATGTTTTTAAATCTTATGAGGAAAAGGCTTCACTCTGACCCACAACTTTTTCTTTCTGTGCTGAAGCGCTCAGGCGCCCCGAGTCAAGCCCCGCCCCCACACCGCCAGCGCCGCGAGAGGGTGGTGAAGTGGGAAGCACGCTCGCGGCGTGAACAACCCGGTTTGATTCCGGGTTTCGTGTGGAGCTTACATGTTCTTCCTGTATGACTTCCTCCAGTCCTGAAACACGTTTCTTACCAATAATAATATTTTGAGCGAAAACGCATCCGTTTTTAGAGTTTTTTCATTTCAGAAAAGTTTTATACATATATTTACATTTTCCAATGTTAATTCAAACAGAAATGGTAGAAAATTTGTTAATTTCATAATAATTGATGACCTTCTTTTGAAGGTTTGACTCAGTTTGGAAAGTGAAAAAAAAATAAATAAAAGTGACACCTCATTAAACAACATGTAATTAAAAAGAAATAAAATCCCAGAATAGGGTCAAACGTCTTAAAAAAAGCTTCTGTAATTGTGTCGCGTCATCCTAATCATTACGTTTTATAGAATAAAGAGGAAAGAAGCTGGAAGTGACCATATGGTTACCTCCGATTTGATCAGAGAAGAGTTATTATGTTAATTATTAAACTTGTATTTGTCTATTTGAAAGAAGGAAGGAAAAGCTGGCGGTGACTATACATGGTTGATTGCCTTAGAAAGGGTACAAATTGCCTGTAGATGTGACTGGGAGTGACAGTAGTTGGACTGGAGACGTGCTCAGAGCGACTGCTGACGGATAAAGTCCGTATGGAAGATGGTCGGGTGAGTTGAATTGAGTTACAGTGAAAAGCCCAGCTTGTGGCGCAGATCGCGGCGGACGCAGGTACCTTGTATGATGAGCTGCGCCTGGGCCTCGATGGTGCTGTTCGAGCTGTCCGCCACGCAGGTGTACATGCCGGCATCCTCTTCTGTGAGATTGTGTATCTGGAGGCTGCTTCCTGCCAGAACCTCCAGCCGACCCTCGCTGGAGAAAGACGAAAAAGAAAAGACGAGAATCTGTTAAGACCCGACGGGACGTTTCTCTTTCGCTTTCGACTTTCTTCAAACAGTATTTTATAATGGAACACTATTCAGATAGGTTTTGTTTTGTTCCCAGTGAAGCCAAACACCCACTGTCACCATTGGGATTCGACTGGTGTGATTCTGCTTCCCTCTTGGGGAAATGGAGGATTCTGATCCCTCTGCTAAATTCTTTCTCCACGTTTAACTGATTGTATTTCTAGAAGCAGCGAGCCGTCGGGGTGCGTTTGTAAAAAGCTGCATAAGGCTGTTTTATGAATATTTCACTGTATTTTGCAGCAGCTTTCATTAAAATTGGCTTTGTGTTGAGAGTGTAGTCATTTTCTGTTGGAATTCTTTGGTTTTGTGAAAATATAGACATTTTCATCGCGTTTCATTGAAACTTTAAAGTTTGAATTTTCACTTCATTTTTCTTTCTTTTTATTTATTTCATTGAAAATTAATAATTAAAAACACTCCCTGCAAAAAAAACTCCCAATCCGACAGAGTCTGAATGAAAAGGAGCAGAAGAGGAGATCAGTCTTATGATATCTACCTCCTTTGTTACCGTAAAACCTCTTTACATCCGTCGCTTCTTTTTGTTCATTTACAGGTTAGTATGGCACTGTTTTACCGGTCCGACCCGCCCAACATGAAACCGGACTGTGTGTAGAACCTGAACTACAATGCGTTTGACTGCCCTGGTTCAGAAGCTGGATGGACGGATTAATGAAGAATAATCCCATTTCCAGGCTGCTTGTCCTGCAACCCAGGACCCTGGTTGGAACCTCTGGTCTGGATTAAAAGCAAAAGTTCTCAGGCCACCGACCCGACAGGGTGGAGTCGGAACATTTTTCTCCACAGACGAGTCAAAAACGTACAAAATCCTGACAGAGCGTTTCCATGGAGCCGGCCCCCGTGGTAACAGACGCTGCAGCGCCGCCGCCGCCACTACCACCACCGCCTTCCCCTACTGACCCCAGTTTGACTCCACATCTCGTCCTCGTTTCTTTTGCTCCGTCACCTCTCGCTCTTCACTGAATAAATAAAATATGCTAAAAGCAGAGTCAACTGCCCTCAAGGTAAAGGAAGAAAAAAAGAAGCCATTCGCAATTCTTCTCAACAGTCAAGCTTAAAGAATAAATAAAACCTCCCCGGTTTTATTAATTGTTCAGAAAACGTACTTTTTTCTTTTGTGAGTGTTCTCTACTGCTTTGAAAGAGAAAACGCTCTGTATCGTCATGTTTTATTTAGTTATGGCCACATGTCTGCATGAGTCTGCAGCTGGGGGGAGATTCTGTAAAGCGCCGCCGCCGTTTCAACGCCGTGACAAATGTTTTCATTTTCTTTCATCAGCTGTTAATTAGCCGGGCGACCGTCTCCTGCAGAGTCAGAACGAGTCTCATCATTCACACAAACAGACAAATCTCCATTATCACAAAGTCACACGACTTATTGTCTTGGAATAGTTTGACAGAAAATCACTGAAAATAGAGCGAAATAAGCAAGTTTTAGTTTTTTTTTTTTTTTTTCAGGTGGAGTTCAGATTTAACACAAAAACCACGACAACCATTTATTTCTCCTCTTTCTCTTGACGGCCTGTTTCCCAGCAACGTTTTCAAGTTGTGTTCCGGGTGTCTGTTTACACGACAATGGAGCTCGGAGCCACCGGAAGCGCGACGTTTTGAAAACGGCTTCCGAGGTGGAAGTTTTCGACAACACCGACTGCGTCTCCATGGAAACGGGGGGAAATGCCACTTTTCAGAAATGCTGTTACTGCACATGCACGCCACGACCGCAGTAAATAGTTGTAGTAAACAGAGAGCTGAGGATTTTGTTTTTCATCGCGATAGTATCTGCAAAACTCGATGATTAAACAAATATTTCACATTACTTCTCATTGTGGGAGAAAATCAAGGAAGAGTTATTGAAAAGCAAGAAGGTCCATAAAGAAATAAGTCACATACAAACTAGTAACTAACGAGAAGAAATTAAATAGTCGAGACAATTTTCTACAAGTTAAATAAAATTGAATTCCACTTGAGAAAAGTGTAATTAAAAGTTTGATCCCTGTGAAATTCAGAAGTGAATCAAACATTTTAATCATTTTAATTCTCATTATTTTCATTATCTGTTGGTTTTCTTTCATCTTCTCTCCCTTCTTCGTAGCTTTTTGTTCTTTTTTCTCACTGAATTCTTCTTCCCTGCAGTTCTTTCTCTCCATCATATCCCTTCTTTCTTCCTCCATCTCTCTTATTCGCCTTTTTACTTGTTTTTCTTCACCCTTCCTTTCTGTTATTCTCATCTTTCTTTATCAGTTTCCTTCTTTTTCTCACTTTCTTTCCCTGTAATACCTTTTAACCTGCCTCCTCTTCTATTTTTTCTTCTTTTTCTTCTTTCTCTGTCCTCCGTATATCTCCTTTCTTCATTTTCCTCTCAGTTCTTTCACACGCTCTGTCATTATTCTGTCCCGTCTTTCTGTCCTTTATTGTCCCGTTCTGGCCCTTATTTTGTCCTTTCTTCTCTCTCCCCCTTCTTTGTTTCCCTCATTGAGTGTCCTCCTTCCTTCCTTCCTTCCTTCCTTCCTTCCTTCCTTCCTTCCTTCTTCTCTCCCCCTTCTTTGTTTCCCTCATTGAGTGTCCTCCTTCCTTCCTTCCTTCCTTCCTTCCTTCCTTCCTTCCTTCCTTCCTTCCTTCCTTCCTTCCTTCCTTCTCTCTCCCCCTTCTTTGTTTCCCTCATTGAGTGTCGTCGTTCGTCCTTCCTTCCTTCCTTCCTTCCTTCCTTCCTTCCTTCCTTCCTTCCTTCCTTCCTTCCTTCCTTCCTTCCTTCCTTCCTTCCTTCCTTCCTTCCTTCCTTCCTTCCTTCCTTCCTTCCTTCCTTCCTTCCTTCCTTCCTTCACTACAAACATATTTTAATCATAAATTATTACATACGATGTAGATTATATATGTGGTGAAAGCCCCACAGGCTGAATGAGGACTTTAAAGAGAGTTATAGTTTTTCAATGGACTGAACGGCCTTAAAATATTTATTATTCTAAACTATTCATGCTTCATCCTAAATATCAGCAGGCATGTATTGGTAGAGTCCCTCTGTGAACCAGGAACCCCCCCCCAATGCCACCGTGCCTCATTTTTAATGGCCCAAACTTTGGTTCTTCTAAGTGGGCCTGCGGGGGGAAGCAGGCTGCGGCCGAGCTTTAGCTTCATTCAGCAATGAAGCATGGGGGGGGGGGGGGGGGGGGGGGGGGGGGGGGGGGGGGGGGGGGGGGGGGGGGGGAGCGAGGGAAAACGAAAACAGCAATCAATAGCTCACTGCCAGAACTCTGCATTGAGAAAGAGAGAAATAAAAGACCAGCGGGTCGGCTGAAGAAAGATAAAGATCCGGAGGAGAGCCACAGCGAGCGAGATGCTACCGAGCAAAGCCAGATGAGTGCGTAATGGCTTTTGCAGGCAGGAGCGCGGATACATGCAGAGGTAAAGAGTACACGAAGGAAACGACTCTATGCTGCAGGTTGATTTAGTTTTAAACAAACTGCTGACTGGCTTCAGCTTCCACACACACACACACACACACTCCTGTTTCTCCCTCCGACTACTTCTGTGTTTGGCAGCAATGGCCTGTGAGACCATCTGCCTGTCTGCCTGCGCTGTAGCGGAGCATTCAAGTGGCACTCGACCTGCTGTCACCGCAGTGCCATCGCTGGTTCACTCGTACTGTAAGCAGAAAATAAGACTTCAGCTTCACGCGTGGACGTTTAACAGCTTCGGTGTTTTCTCTGATCTTCAACAGACGAGGTTAGCAGCTCAAAAAGCAGTCAAATAAACTGGTCCAACGTCAAAATGCAACAACAGACGTACTGTCTGTACGCACCGGAACGCGAAAGTGGAAGTAACATGCTAAAAATGAGCCAATTTTATAAATCTAGGAGCAATTGCTGAGAAATGTATCTTAAAATATAATGTGGAATTTTTGTTCCCATTCGATTTGAATTGTTGGAGGACTTTTCTCTGCTTCCTGAAAGAGTTTTTTAGCTGCTGACCTGTGTCACGTGGATTTTACAAACTTAAAGTACGGCAGTACGGCCGTGTTTATGCCACAACCTTTCAAGTGAAAACGCATCAGTTTTGCATTTTCGCTTCAGAAAAGTTTTGCGTTTACACAGTAACATTTTGCAAAACACTGTCCGTTTCCACGGAAACAGCAGAAACACTGAGAATTTTAATGTTAACATGCCAGGCCACAAGGTGGCGCTGTTGGTTTTTCTTGTAATGAAAGCACACACACGTACGCACAGAAAGCAACACGTTACAAACAACATTCACAATGGGAGTACACGGATATTCATATGGACAGACGACCAAGTTGGATTGTTATTACGGTGACTGTCAAAATAAAACTACCAAGTCCACGAGAATGTGGACGTGACACTCGTTGTTATTGTCCATCTACTTGCACATGTGCAGAAGAACAATTTACTATGACAGTGGAGGAGTCAAATATATCTTGAATATTCAAAGGATAAAAAAATATAAATGTTTTAAGATGTTTTTACAAAATTAGATCGAATATGAATGATTTTTTTTACTGTTTACCAAGCTTTGTCCTTCGAAATCAACAAAAAAGAGAAGAAACTGCAATCATCAATGTATACCATTAATAATCTCAATTGATGGTTTAAAATGGTAAAACACTAAAACCTTACTGTTATAAACCTATAAAAACATTACTCATTGTTACCTACAATTGATAGGAAATCTGAACAGTGTTTATGAGCGGCAGGTGTATGAAGGCGGGTTCAAAAGAGCCATGTTGACCCATTCAGAGTGGCAGGAAACACCAGTTAATCCAAGATCACTTCACTCTCCAAAGAACAAACAAGCACATGGGGCCCATTCTGACAGCAGTCCTTGGTACAAATATAGGAGAATAACATAGTGCACTCAGCAGAAAGCCTGATAGAAAAAAGCCCTGGGTCTAAAAAGGTGGTAGAAAAGGGGAGGTGGGGTGGGGGGGGGGGGGGGGGGGGGGCAGCATAAGGTAGGCAGCTGCCATGTCTTTTGTTCCTCAGACTAT
This sequence comes from Lipophrys pholis, assembly GCF_963383615.2. Taxonomy (NCBI): domain Eukaryota; kingdom Metazoa; phylum Chordata; class Actinopteri; order Blenniiformes; family Blenniidae; genus Lipophrys; species Lipophrys pholis. The sequence continues at coordinate 2,808,138 of NC_137636.1, forward strand.
AGAAAGTAGAAGAGAAGAAGTGGAAATGCCAAACGTCTTGCTGTACATTGATTACCTCCGTGTGCACATTAGAGAGCGTGGTTGGTTCTGCTGGGATGCTCCGCATGTCAAATCTCGGCTAAATGAAAAATTCCTGTGAAAGCTTGTTGTGCAGTTTAGCTTCTCCAGGACAACCCATCAGACGGCTGGCCTTTCGAGCCGCATGCTCCATAAAAGGCCCTGACAGCTTCCTCTTGTGTTTGAAAGAGGAACACACAGCACATGTCAAACTACAGGGCAATTTCTCGTTCTGTTTAGAACGAATCAAGCTCAGCTTTAACTGCAGCGGCTAAAGTGCTCCGAGACCGTGGCGGAGGCAGACGAAGTAAATTGGCTTTAGCTGAACGGGCTGACGGCACCTTTGGCGAGAGCGCTCTCGTCACCCGTGGTCATTCAAATCAAGTCGAGGTGTCAGGTGTAAGGAGATAAAGAGCGCTGTGTGCATTAGCCGAAGGTCCAAGGTGGGAGACGCTTGGAAACGAGGCTGTAATTAAAACGGCGGGATTTGTATTCACCTACAAAGAAATGTTGAAGTAGCCTGGTATTCCCACCATTACTTCTCAGCTTGTTACGTAACAGCAGATAAAATAAAAACATACACATGTGATTCTCACAGATTCAGGGCTATAAACCCGTTTTGTTTTGTTTTCTTTCCCTGAGGGGACATTAAAGCTACCTTGACATTTAAGTAGCTTCGTTTAAATATGGAAGTGCGGGGAATTCTTTTTTAAACCCCATGAAAGCTGGTTGACTGCTTGGTTGGATGGTGACAGACTGATGGACGAAGAGACAGTCGGACGGACGGAGGTAAAGGCAGGGGTGTTATGGGGGCGGCATGGCTCGCTTGTAGAGCGGTTGTCTCTCAATCAGAAGGTTGCAGGTTTGATTCCCATCTCAATCCAGCCCACATGCTGAAGTGTCCTTGAGCAAGACACTGAACCCCAAACTGTGTGTAAGCAGTGAGAGAGTGAGTGGTTGGTGGTGGTCGGAGGGGCCGATAGCACAGTTTGGCAGCCTCCCTTCCGTCAGTCTGCCCCAGTCTACTTACGTAGTTTACCACCATTCAGTATGGAGTGAATGAATAATGCAATGTCAAGCGTCTTTGAGTGTCCTGAAAAGCGCTATATAAAATTAATGCATTATTAATATTCAATTAAAGCTGCAAGTAACCTTGATCGGGACCTCGCACTCTGGACTCTGGCCTGTCGGGGTCGGCCTAATCATGGCCTCTGGCCCAATCATGGCCTCTGGCCCAATCATGGCCTCTGGCCCAATCATGGCCTCTGGCCCAATCATGGCCTCTTGCCCATTTAAATATTGATCAAATATACATTTTGAAGGTTTTAACAAAAAAGGACTTTTATTTTGAAAAACGTGGGGGTTTTTACTTTCAAAGCCACCTAAACTCTAATGCAGCTCGTGGCATAGAAGCCGCCACCATAACCCCAACCCTAATTTTTCTGGTTTCCAGAGATAAGGATCTACTATAGAGGGCGTAGATGTTGGGGGTGTTTAGATAAGGCGAAGCAAGACACTTTCAGCTGGGGTTGGTCCTGTAACCCGAGGGGGGGGGGTCAAAAGTGGGCGGGACCTGGCTAATTAGCTAGTGATCCATAACTCTAGCCCCCCCATTAGGCCACCCCCCAAATATCAGCTCAATTAAACAATCTGCTAAGATAACCAGCCTAACATTAGGATTAAAAAGCATTAAAAGCCAACTAACCTCTATCTAGCTATTCCCTAAATATTCATTTCGTACGGTTGTGGTGTCATTTTTAATCAACAAGCACTTTTATTTTGAAAAAGTTGGGTTTTTATGTTGAAAGCCAGCTCACCGTTAGCCTAGCTAAACACTTAAAATCAACTTTGACGGTTCACATTGTCATTATAAAACACAAGGACTTTTATATTGAAGGAGTTTGGGGCTTTGACATGTTAGCATGTTAGCAAGTTCACAAACTCCTTGCTAGCATGTTAGCTCTTCTGTTAACTGCACGTTAGCTGGTTCACTAACTGCATGTTCAGATGGTAGCTCGTCCACAAGCTGCATGTTAGCTAGTCCTCAAACCGCACATTAGCATGGTAGCTTGTTGATGTAGCACATGATAGCATGTTAGCCCATTAACAAGGACTTTCATGTTATTGCGCAATCCTGGGTGTGAGGGAGGCGGCGGGATTTTGGGTTCGAAGCTTTGACGGCTAATAGAAACAAAACCGCTCGACGAATCAAAAAGTTGAACAGAAGTATAGCGCAGGAGATTCTCCTCTGTTATCTCACAGTGTTTAATAGCCGATATGATATTCGCCCTCAGAGGAGATAACGTTTGCAAATATTATTTTGAAAGGCAAATTGCAGACTCCCTGTTGGATTTAGGTCCGGGGTGTCAATACGGGATTTTTAGTTCTTGATGAGACGAACAATTGAGTTTGGGTTTGATCTCCCTACGACATTCCTAGTGTTTGTAGGTGGCGCTAGAGGGCACATTTTGGCACCCTGGGGGATCCTTTTTAACATTTTCTTACATTTTTCACCAGTCTTGATGAGCGTGCCAAATTTGATCAACATTTCAGCGTGTTTTGTCGGTGAAATTTGGGCTCAAACCCCCGTCAGGAGTGGGAAAAACCAATAAGAAACATTAGAAATACAACAGGGTCCTGGCCTTTCGGGCTCTGTCCCTAATAATTCAGATTGATGGATGAGATATATATTTTTGACTATTTAGGTAACTACAATCCAACTAAGTAAAATTAAATTCCAATCAAAAGGAAATTGTAGTTAAATACTTAAGTAAAATGAGAGTTGTGTCAATGAGAGAGAGATTAAACTGCTCACCTCCACAGACACAGTATACCGAACAAGAAGGCACATTTTTACTTCCATGGCTTTAACACGGGAAAACAAAATCACTCCGTTTCAAAGTTTTGGACAGAACAAGCAAAACTCCCTCCTACTGCTCCCTTTTCAATGTGTAACTGCTTGAGAAGAAGGTGCAGAGGATTTCCTGCAGAGCGTGGAGGCCTCCAACACGATCCTGTCCCCTGTTCTGTCATTCAGCTTTGAAGCCACACATTTCTATTTTTTCCCGTCGTTGAAGACTTGAGGGAGGTGGACATATTTGGTATGTGTGAGCGGTGACGCATCCGTCCGTAACACCGACTGGCGGCAAGGTCAATACACCTGGGCGAGATGACTGAGGAGATGCGAGTGTGCGAGTGTGTGTGTGCAGTGTGCTGTCACCGAGCAATCATTGGCACTGTGACAGTGGTCGGGCGTGGGTCATGCTTTCTGCAGCACGAGGGGGAAGCAGCTGGATTCACAACATGAAAAAGGGGGTTTCATTATTAATGGATAGAGTGGATTTGATTTCTTTTCCTTCTCTCATAACTTTCCTCCATGAATGCTCGCCACTGCTGTTCGAGGTGTTGTGGTTTGAAGTGAACGCGAAGTGAACTCCCCACTTTTGTCCAGAACGTAATCATGACAGTTCCATGAATTTGAATCACGTTCCGGGCGTGAAGGAAGCGGTGGGATTTCATTTTGCAGACAATGCACGCAGGCGAAAGGCTTGGAAGGACCTGTCGCGCTTTAAAAACGCATTTTTCCCTTTACTCATGTCTGCTCTGATAAGAGATACTACTCTAAAGAGAGGACTCGGACCCTACAGAACCAAATGTAGCCCGCCGGATCACCTCACATGGCACAAAAATTAAATAAACTAAAAATACATTTCGCACAATTCCTGGATAAAAGTAACTGTTATTCCAAATCTGTCCACTAGGGGATGGAAGCATAACACATCACTGACGCTGGAAGTGACCAGTAGATGGCAAGAATACCCGTAGTAATACGGGAGTGAAAGCTTGAATTAGTTAAAAAAAATGTGAATGATAGAGAGGAAGATTCTGCCAACATCCGACTGGAGGAAAACATCCTACTGCGATAGAAACGGTACAGACAGGACTTCATCGAATATGACAGCTTGTTTTAAACAGTGACCAATAAGGCCGGCAGCTGAGCCTCATCTCTCCCCTCCAGCGATCAGATTAAACTCCCTAACATTAACCCACACACTTTAAAAATGCCATATCTGCTTGTTCTCCGCTTTGTGGGGTCCAATAGTTGGTCTGCACCACCCAAAAAACTAAACAAGAAAACTGAACAAATTCAGACTCAACTCAAGCTTGGTTAATTGGACACACACCCGATGATGATGAGGAGGAGGAGGAGGAGGAGGAGGAAAATGTTCTGATATCTTTCTGCCAATGTAAAATCAGTATGTTTGAATGGGATTTTTTCCCCCATTAAGCTCTGAGTGTCAGGGACGGGAGTATCGTCTCTACTTTCATATCTCGGTTTCTAACTTCACTCTGGCGAAGCTTTAAGTTCAGTCTGACTCGGGTCACACTGGACCATTTTCTCTGTAAGCTGCTTTAGGTTTAGCCTGCTGGGAGACCGTTAATGTACTCGGGATACATTCAAATGACACAACACAAGGTGTTTCCTCTGCTTTCTCTTTTGTAGTCTGTGCTCTGTTATAATCTCTCCTCTCTCTCTTTCCCTCCTGTAATCTGTGCTCTCCTTTCTCCCCTTTCTTTCTGTACCTTCCTGGAGGATTTCCTGATTGTAGAATTGGAAGTTTGTGACGCCTTCCTGCCACCATTAAACCTGCAGCGCAGTGATTAGCTTCCCGTCTGATGTCCCTTTGTTGCTTTAAGGTCTCAGTATTCTCCTTTTCTATCCTACAAATTCAATCTGTGAAGCATAAAACTGCCACCTGAGTCTGTATCTGCAGAGGTTTCTTCCTGATGAAAGGATTTTTTCCCTTTTCACTGCTGCCTATGCTACTCAAGTGGGATTTTATTCTGTGTTTCATTGTTGGATGTAAAAGTGCCAGTAGATAGCTAAGAAAAGCCCGATGCTATACCAATAAAACAGAATGACCAGATTTAGATTTTCCTTGTTGAAATTCATTGAACGTGAACATTTCAGAGGCACATTTTTGCTGTAAAGTCAAAATGTTGCGTTGGGATTATTTCCCGGCCCCTCTGGGCCCACCGAGACCAAACCGGGCTGCATGGAGCCCCCGAGCAGAAATGAGTTCGACATCCCTGATCGGGGGAAATAAATGAATAAATAAATAGACATTAATGTGAGAGATTAATGAGAAGCTACCTGGTGCCAAACAGCCAAAGCCGGGGCTTCTCAGGAGACTCGGGCATGAAAATGTTTTCTCTGGCTCATAATGGGAAGCTGCAGGGCCCGCGGGACAAAAACAGCTCCTGCATTCCTCATTTTATTTGCTTTTTTTCCCCCCATCAAGGTCTCACAGAAAGAACTGATGGTTTGATTAGTGTGTATTCCAATGAAGCCTACAGTTTACAACCTACACAATAGACGTTTAGGTGGCTCTGGTGGGTGCTGCTGGGGGGCTGGACAGGTTTTAGAACCATGTGCACCCCGTGTTGAGCCATGTTGACAGAGTTACAGCCCTCCTCCGGCTTATAAAGACTTCCAATAAGCCGTCTAGAGACGTAACGTGTGCTGGAGACGCACAGTAAAGCGATGCAGGTGAGTTGTTTTATGCTGTGAGAAACAATATGGAGGCTATCAGCGTTTCAAGCTCCATATTCTCGGGGTCTATTTCGCCTGATGCTGCAGCTCAGTTTAAATTACAGTTTGTTCGGTCTGAAACAAAAAAACAAAACAAAACAAAAAAAACTACAACTGACTGTAGCCAGTATATCGCTCCTGTCCAATTTGACACCAGAAATAACATCATGACCACAATGCAGAGTGAAAATAGACGCTAAGACAGGAAACATGCTTTGAGGAGAGCCGGGGGCATTGTGATGTGAGCGAGACAGAGCGACGTCTCGAAATGAGACTCCCCAGGCGCCGCATGTTGCATGTCTTGTTTTCCCGGCCGCACATGCCAACAAAACCGCTCCATTACCTTCGGCCACTCCGCTGCTACCGCCCGTCATCTTAACAATGCTGGAGAAATCTCCAGGATCTAAGCTGTTCGGGCCTCCGGAGCGTCGGAGGGGAACGTGATGTAGAGGATGTCGACTGTACGCGACGACCTCACACAGCGAGAGACACGGGGCAGAATAACTCAAGTTTCCCTTCTTAAAGTCTGAGAACTTTAACTTGGTGTGTTGGTCAGCATCATGGCCGCTGTTAAAGGGACACGTCAGGCCAGCAGGGGGACATTTTGGGACTTTTGGGAGGATTTGAGTTCAATTCATAAAGACCCAATTACTGTGTTTGTATATCAGTCTAATGGCTGATTAATTAGGGTAATCTCAAGTTACATCAGTTAGTCGAAGAAGATGCTCTGTAATCTAAATGTTAGAGGAGGAAGATGCTCTATAATCTGGATGTTAGAGGAGGAAGATGCTCTATCATCTGGATGATAGAGGAGGAAGATGCTCTATCATCTGGATGATAGAGGGGGCGATGCTCTATAATCTGGATGATAGAGGGTGAATATGCTCTATAATCTGGATGATAGGGGAGGAAGATGCTCTATCAACTGGATGTTAGAGGGGGAGATGCTCTATAATATGGATGTTAGAAGGGGAAGATGCTCTATAATCTGGATAATAGAGGGGGAAGATGCTCTATAATCTGGGTGATAGATGGGGAAGATGCTCTATAATCTGGATGATAGAGGAGGAAGATGCTCTATAATCTGGATGATAGAGGAGGGAGATGCTCTATAATCTGGATGATAGGGGAGGAAGATGCTCTATAATCTGGATGATAGAGGAGGGAGATGCTCTATAATCTGGATGATAGGGGCGGAAGATGCTCTATCAACTGGATGTTGGAGGGGGGTGCTCTATAATATGGATGTTAGAAGGGGGCGATGCTCTATAATCTGGATGATAGAGGGGGAAGATGCTCTATAATCTGGATGTTAGAGGATGAAGATGCTCTATCATCTGGATGTTAGTTGAAGTTACATCCGTCAGTGGAAGAACAAGTTTAGGGAAACTTGAGTATTCGTAATATCAATAATATCTGAGTGGTAATCAGTTCTGAAGATGTTACACCTAAAATTAGTTAATTATTCTGATGTCAGAATAAGTGATTGATGAATTGACGGGTGAACAAAGGGGGAGAAAGCTCTTTTGTCTGTTCCACAATAGTGACCGAAATATATTTTTTTAAACAAGAAAGCACATTTAAAACACACGTTAGAAACACGCATGCATATTAATAGGTGATTTTGCACCACTTTCCTGATGGCACTTGTGTTTTCTTCACTTCGACTGAAACCGAAACCTCTTCATCATTTTGGCGAGTGAGAGTTCAGCATGAGGGGATTATTAACCTCCCTGGTAGTTAGCGCAAAGAGAGGAGCCGGTGAAAATCATAGGTCTTTATATCCTGTGTGCGAGCCTGAAAGGTTGAGCTGCAGCGCCTCTATTTATTCTGCAATATGGCCGTTTGAACACAACACTGGAAAAGAGCCCACGGATGCAGAATGTCCTCACCCAAAAAAAATCGGTGCGAAAACATGAAAATTGGAATTAAAAGGATCAATCACGATGACTGGAGGTGTGGGCGTTAACGGTGCGGCGGCACTTAAAGGGCCGGAGAGCGCAGAGCAGCTTTAAATATTAAGTGTCACTTTATGACAAAAACAAAAGAAGACAGACAATTATTGGACGACGGCAGCTGAAGGACTTTTAGCTCAAAAGAGGAAATTTAAATAGCGCTGATATTTCCTCGATCATACTGTCTTTACCAGAGACGAACCAATTATTCATTCTGTGAACGAGTTAAAATCTTATCATCTGATGGAATAGTGTTTCTACCTTGTTGCAACGATCCTTTAATTCTATTCTAATTCAATAGTTATTCGAACTCTCGCAAGGTCTGTACAGTAAGTATATACAGTATTTGTGGATAAAAATAATAATGAAAAAACATTCCAACAAGCAGAAAGAAATCTGGAGTTTTACAAAATAAACTGATACCTGGCGATTTAATCCAGAAAATCAGACCTATTACTGGGCCCCGTTTACGTGACAGTTTCAAGTTAAAACGGGAAACTCTTGTTGTGTTTTGAGTGTCTGTTCACGTGACAATGGTGCTCGGAGCCACCGAAAAGGCAACTTTTCGAAAACGCAGACTCCGTCTCCATAGAAACGGGGATAAACTCAACGTATTTTAAATGCTGCATGCAGGCACGTATAAGTCCACATTATTGGTGTATAATGCAGATGGGAAGATAACATTTTCAATTTCTTTGTACAGATCAACTATATGCTGGGAATATCAGGAATAAAAGGAATATTGAAAATTAAAAAAAAGCACCAGGTGTGAAGAATCCTTCAGCTTTGTGGTTGTGAGTTTTATTTATGCCTCCTGACAGAACATCAGGTCTGATGATATATGACTTTCTAAAAAGGGGGGTGGGGGTGGGGGTCTAATTTTGATTTAAACCACCAACACTGACAGTTTTCTCTTCATCCTGCTGAACAGTAATGTGCTGTGGAATGAACAATAACCCATTTTTCATTGTCTCCGTGTCACTGGTGTCCGATGATAGCTCAGTGAAATGAAGACTTCCCATGGTCAGAAGTGTGGCTCTGCATTTAAACTCCCCTCTGTGTGTGTGTGTGTGTGTGTGTGTGTGTGTGTGTGTGTGTGTGTGTGTGTGTGTGTGTGTGTGTGTGTGTGTGTGTGTGTGTGTGTGTGTGTGTGTGTGTGTGTGTGTTTTGTGGGGACTGAAATCTCATTAAAAAACAGTGAATCCCAACAAGGAAAAAATCATGACATTTTTAGGCGTGGACAGGTTTTGCAGTTCAGACTGAAGATTAGGTTTAGGCTTCTAAAAGATGTAATTTTCTGTTTTTCACTGCATGTGGCTTCGGTGCGCTGCTGAAAGGGATCTGAGCCACATTCACACCCAGGGTCTCTTGCTAAGGTGGGCTTCCCTCTGGATGTAACAAGAACTTCATATATTATGCAGACTAAGAATTTTTGGGAAGGGGAGGTTTCAGGATTATGCAGTTAGACTGTTTAATTTTGATTAGATAAGGAGATGTTCAGTAAGTCTGCAGAAATTTCATTTACCATATTTTCCAGACTATAAATCACATCTGGCAAAAAACTGTATGTATGGTCAAAACGGTAGGTGACTGTATATCTTGGATATATGAGATGCTTCTTAATATATATAACATTGTGTTTATTTCAGAAAAGCTTTGTGTGTACACGAGAACAATTTAGAAAATGATGTACATTTCCACGGAAACGGCAGAAAGACTGAAAACGGTGTCGGGCCGTGGGTTTGCACTGTTTGTTTTTTTTTGTAAACAAACCACACACACACACATGCACGCAGAGAACAGTATGTTACAAACATTAACAATTCCGGGTAACTCGGTTGTTTCCCCCCAGTTCTTCACGAAGACAGATTCCGTGTGTTTTCAAAAAGCTGAGTTTTCAGTGGCTCTGAGCTCCTCCAGAAACACAACATCTCAAAACACAACGGAAGTTTTGCATTTTCACTTGAAAACATTGTTGTGTAAACGGGACCTAAGTCAGGGCAATGTTAATAAAAAAGAATCCGCTTAAACAGCTTAATTTAAGGAATTTAGTCTGACTAATCTTGATGGATCTTTGTCGACTGGAGTCTCGTTAGTCTATCTTGGTGGAAACTCTGCGGTCGTCTCCCAGTCGGAAGGTTGCAGCTCCCATCTCCACCTGTCCGCATGCCGAAGTGTCCTCGAGCAAGACACTGAACCAAAAATTGCTCCCATTGGATGGCAGCTGCCTCCATTGGTGCATGAATGTGTGTTTGAATGGGTATTCGTGATTGATGATGTAAAAAGCTTCGGACAGCTCACGCAGTTGAAAAAGAGCTGTAGAAATGAAATCCATTCACCAATTAGTTTAACTGCCACAAAAAAAAAACTAACTTTTATCTGAAATGGGCCAGATTGACAATATGAAGGCACTAATGGGTCTTCAGACTATCGCCCAAAAACCTTTCACTTCTCACTTCTGTATGTATTTGCATGTTTTACTTTCACAAACTCGCCCTCAAGGCACGGCGTCGACGCTAATGCTACCTCGCTAGCAATAAGCGAGCTGGCTTTGACCGCGAGCACCGCTGTCGTCTCAGTTCTTCTCCTCAGCCTTTGAGTTACGGTACGACCTCTCGGTTCACCCTCCTGCCGGCCGGCTGGGGCTCATGAGCTGCTTCACACCGCTGGGCTGCTGCGAGGCGTAGCGTGAGCTAGCAGCACATGGCTGAAGTAGGTCTGCTGGAAATGAACGTAAATATAAAAACACTCGTGTCTGCAGGTGTTTTCTTTCTCCTCTTCGCCCACAATAAAGGGGAAAAGACTGTGTGTGTGTGTGTGTGTGTGTGTGTGTGTGTGTGTGTGTGTGTGTGTGTGTGTGTGTGTGTGTGTGTGTGTGTGTGTGTGTGTGTGTGTGTGTGTGTGTGTGCAAAACGGTTACACAGCAGTCCGACTGCAAACAAATCCCCCACGCCGCGCTCGCTCTTCATACACAAGTAAATGCTATACACACACAATCATATTTAAATGAAGGCGAGAAGACAAGGGGAGAAGACGGATGACTCGGAGGGGCTTTGGAAGGCGCTTGATTTACATGCTCTGTCAATTCCCCGTTGCTGGCCGACATGCATAATTCATCCGTTTTATTGACTGCTAGGGGATTCTATTAGGTGATAGAGGGATACTCCCAAGAACAGAAGATGACTGTCCTTTTCATGAGCGTCATGAGGACCAGCGTGTGTGAATTTACTGTATTTTTTTTTAAAATCGAAAGCCGGTCCTCTTTGCAACGTCTTGTCACTGGGGAACGCTGTCGATGACACGCAGGGCATCTGCCAACAATGCATTTCCAACATGTTGACTGAACATCTTAAGGTGCTACACATACCCAGTCATTGTGTTGCCGAGTTTAATCAGAAAAAATGGCGAGCCGGCTCTCCTTGGCTGTAGCCTCGCTCCGAGCCTAAATAAATTTGAGGCGGGGATCAGGACAGCGGTGAATACATTAACAGCTTAACAGTGGAATCAGTCACTGGGCTCAAAATCTTGTTTTTATTCAAGACGCTGGGGTGGAAATAGTGGAGTTGAATATTTGTATGCAGCATGGGAAGTAAAAACTGTTGGTAAAACTACCATTCAAGTCGGAGACAATTCCCCAGGAAAATCTCTTGGTGGGCCAAGGATTTGAACCATCAACCTTCCAGGAACAAGCTCATTTCACTAACCTTTACTGCACCACTGCTTCAAGTGCCATATTATTTGGACAATAGTCCCACTTTTATTTAGTCGTTTGCTCTTCGTGCAAATTAAAAAGCAACTTATGAAGCCAAATACCATCTGTGACCACTAGATGTCAGCGTATGACAGGAGAATGCAGCTACAGTACCACAGGAAAAGCCTCCATTGATACCTTATTTTAATGAAATGCAAAAGAGAAATAGCGACAAAGCAGAATTTTAACAAAAAAGGATAGATAAAAAAAGTGCATCAGAAACAGAGCAGCAGAAAGAGTTTAACTTGTGAGGGAGTGAAGAAAAGCAGATAAACTGTTACCGGGATGAAGGCTAATGGGAGGATAAAAGCACAATGAGGATTATTGACACTGCAGTTATATCTTGGCTTAAAAAAAAATAAACTTCAACTTACTAATGGATTCATTGAGATGCATATCATGTGCTACTTATAGTCCATAAAATACATTAGATTATTTGGAATAATTGTGCACTGAACATAAATTTATTGTGGATAAAAATATTTACGTTAGAATAACTGGTCTTATACTGAATGAGAATGCATGTATGAGGCCCTGTTCACACATTTTATTGTGAAAACGGAAAACATTTGTTGCGGTTTGTGTGTCTGTTTCCACGACAACAGTGTTCGAAGTGGCTGCAAATGCTAGGAAAACCCTACTGCTACTGGTCATACCCACCACGGCTGCAGTAAATAGTTGTTCTGCACACGCTCAGTAGATGGACAATAACTACGTTTCCTCTGTCGTGTCACGACTCCCAGTCCACATTCTCCTGGAACTTGGTGGTTTTATTTTGACAGTCACCGTAATAACAATCCAACTTGGTCGTCCGTCCACTAGAGTGTTTGTGTTCTCCTATTGTTAATGTTTATAGCGTGTTGTTCTCTTCACACGCGTGTGGTTTCAGTACAAAAACAACAAACAGCGCCAGCTCGTGGCCTGGCATGCTAATCATGTGGAAAACGTTTCCGTGTAGATGCCAAATTTTTCTGGAATGAAAACACAAAAACGATGCACTTTCACGTGGAACAATGTTGTGTAACCTCGGCCTTAAACCAACTCACTGCCGGGTCCCTTGTGTGGCTGCGCTGCTCAGTAGCTTTACAGTTGAATTGAATAGAGAAAGTTCCTCTCTCTGTTGTCCTCTGCTGAGGAAGAGGCAGTCCGGTTGTGAGAGCAGCCTCTCGTTAAGAGTTGCAGCTTTGTAATTTGCACCATACATCCCGACTTTACCTCTGGTGCTCTGGTCTAGATGAGGCGGCAGCCTCTCAGGAGCGGTTGCCAGGATGACGGATGGTTGGAGCGTGAATGTCACGGTGGGCGAAGAGAAGTCGGACACAGACGGCGAGGACGGGTGGCCTACAAACGGCAGACTTATTGGACACGTTGCTGTGAAGCGGAGGGGCGGAGACGGATGCTCTTGGACGGTTTGACCTCCTCTGTGGGTGAGTCAGCTTTGTGCAGAGACGCCACGCTGCTTTTAGAACTGAGTGGGCATAACGCAGCGTGGTGAGTCTGCAAATATGCTGACATGTGGGAACTGAAATTTTCTCTTTTCACACTGCAAAGCTTGAGATCTGACCTCTGCACATGAGCACAACCAGGTCCAAACAGGAAATGGAGTGGTATTCCCTTCATTTTCTACTGAACGTATGAAAACAAAACTGTTAAGTACCTTGAATCAATCAAAGGATGGACTCTCCTTCATGTTGACAGATGTGGCGTAGTATCTGGCCCTACAATATAAGCTGCATGTTCTTTAGGTTATCTAAAGAGCGGTTTGATTGATTTTGCATTTTTCTTTACACAGCAAAAAAACGATGTAGTGTATACATCAAGCTGAAAAATGGACCCCGAAACGCTACCGAATTGTTTGGTTTTCACTTGAAAACACTGTTGTGTAAACGAGGCCTTAATAAAGATGCAGAAAGCTCGTTGCTTGTGGTTCCATCACTGGTTTTCTTCTTTTCCTTCCTTGGATCTAAGATTAATACGAACCACTGGAGACCGGACATTCACATAAAGAACTGCGGGTTTGGAGACGCTCTGACCGAGTCATTGTCAAACTCGCTCAAACAATTTAACATTTCTCTGCTTCTGACATAAAGTTTAGAGACAAAACTTTCACTTGCAGCATAATAATTCAAACTAACTAACAGCAGTCATGATACAGAGTCGATCACACTTCACATGCCGGTGGCCATATTGTTGTGGCTCATCAGTCTACAATTCATGTGTTAGGAGGGAGCGTCTGGTTCGTCTCACATTGACTTGTTTGTCTCAAACACAAATTAAAAGAACCTTCCTTCCTTCTAAATCCTCAGAATAAGCTTCTCTTTGTCGCTTTAATTTATTTTGTTTTTCATCATTAGGGTTATGTTTAATTAAAGGTAATTTAATCCAGTCTTATGTGTTCACTAGCTTTTACTGACCAGTCACTTTTTCATGCCTCTTTGTTGATATCTTGTACTTTCCTGTATGAATATAAGTAGAGATACACTGATATCAGTATTGGGTATCAGGTCTGATACTGAACACAGTACTCCTTCAGATCAGCAACGTCAGGGAGACAAGAGAGGATGAACGATATCCGCGGTTTATCAAGTACTCGTATCGGTACTTGATATCAGCGAATAGCTAAAGATTACTACTCATATTTGTTCTCATCTTTAAAAAAACTGCTATCAGTACATTCCTAAATATAATACTAACTAGCCAGCATGTAAAGTCTGGTTCAACTAAAGTTTCATTGATTTATAATTATAGAGACGTCATCAGAAAAACAATGACCATCCTGGCACACAAAGACAATCCCAGCCCACCTGATGGCACCGGGAAGAGAAACTGTTCATACTGAAGAGAGAAATCTACCGAATGTTTGACAACCACCTGTTCTAAAGTTCCTTTTTAGATCTTTGCTCTGTCCCCATCCATCAGCACAGACAACAAAGACTTTAATAGCAGCCGTCAAGCCTTACAAGACGATATAAACAAACCCTACAAACAGAACAGTCATGTCTGTTCTCTGACAGGTTATGAATACCACACTAATGAGACTCTTCAAAGACTAAAAGCAGAAACCAGCTCGTGTCAGAAATTCTTTGTGGAAAGACTTTTGAAGGATTCCGCTGTGTCTTTTAAAGTGTCCTGGAGTCCTGCTGTGGAGTCAGTCAGTCAGTCAGTGGAGCGACTGAGGAGAGTGACACGTCCCAGAATCAGGGATGTATGAAAAAAAAAAAACGCCTTTCATGTTGCACTCATATTGAGTCGCCCGCATTATCTGCGGCTCATGGTGACTCTGCTGGGTTGATATTTGTGAGTTCAGACTCTGGGGAGGCGCAGAGAGCGGAAACAAGTGACACGACAAAGTTCAGGCGTCTGCGGCAGGAGGCGGAGGAGATAATCCCTCCCGTCACCGAGTCACCCCGCCTTCGATCGGCAGCTCTGACGCGTCTTCATCAACTTTCATCTCACGTCTGCGGCTGCTGTTTGTGCTTCGCACCAAAGACCAATTAGGTGCTCTTTGGCGAGTCGCCTTTCTTTCTCCCTGACACAGCTTTCTTAATTGACAGCGGCTCCTCGAGCTCCCATGTAAAGCCTGAGAGGAACACCAGACTTTCAAGGAGAAAAATTCCACTGCTATTCTTTTTAATTGTCAATGTCGTATTGAAATCAAAGAAACAGTCTGGTTAATGTATTCGCAGTACAATCAGTTCCTGTAGCGAAGGCAGGAACATCGGGGTCCTCTCCAATATCTCCCAGACTTTCCCCCGGTTGTTCAGTATTCCTGCTAATTACAGTCGGAGACCCCCGAGGGGGCCGGGGTGTTCACTGTTTTGTAATTAATACAAGGTAGATTAATAAGTACCTTTTTAGCCAACTCCCTTTGGAGGTCAGAGCGCTCACAGACAACTCCACAGGCATTAAAGACATTCAACTGGAGCCGTGGAGCTGCGCCTGGAACTGAAGGTTGGAAGGTCTAATGATATTCTAGCTCACACCGCACTGGAGCCTTGTGGTTACCAATGTGATGACCTTCCATTTAATTTCACTGAAGACAGAAATCCCAATCTGGGCCGGATTTAGATAAATGAGCCCTATTTACGTTTTTTTCTGTTGACCCCGCGAGATGCAATGTTATTATTCTGGAGGATTGGCACGCGGGGGTTAGGTAAACAAAGTGCTTTCTTAATTGGTAAGAATCAAACAGCCCATGTCCAATGCACTGCTCTCTGAGGATTTCAGCTGCACTGCCGGAGCTAATGAGAGCCAGAGGAGTGAGAGCACAGACGCTGTGACACTCCGTCTTGGCTCTTAATTTGTGAACTTCCACTCAGCTGGCAACCCCGCAGCCCTGTCTCCCATATGAAGTGGCTCCGCTGGCACGTCCAGGTCCCCCCGCGGGGCTCTCAGGGCTGCAGTGGCAGAATAGCATTTACACCTCGGGGAGGAGGCGCCAGGACTAACAGTTTAGCTTCTGGAGGCCAGAGGCACCGGGGTTAACGGAGCACAGCAGCCGAGGCTGCTTCTCAGAAGCTGGCAAACAGAGGGAGCCAGGAGAGGCTCAACAAAGTGGTTATTGGGTTTGGAGGATATATTGGCAGTTGTTGGCTTTATTTAGTGTCAGATGACTTTTAAGAATGGGTTTTGAGTGGCATGGCTGCAGGGTGGCGGAGCGTTGAGGCTAATGCTGCCGGGTAAGGCCCAAATATGATGCGTTTACACAAGTAAGCCACTACATTTGATCCTGATGGATGGATGGATGGATGGATGGATGGATGGATGGATGGATGGATGGAAGGACGATTTGTACAGGGCTTGGTTTATATCAGGCCAGGATTGGCTCTTGGCTCCAGCATCCTAAATTGTATTAAGCTGGTTCAAATGGCACTAAAGTAAGACCAAACAAGTAAGTAAGTGTTCATGGTGCACAGTAGAAAATCAAACCACGAACGGACACTCAGCTCTCATACCTTTCTTCTAGCAGCTTGTCTCCATGCATCCAGCGAACGTTGGGCGCAGGGTAGCTGGTGACCACACAGGGCAGCAGCATGCTGGCGCCCACCACCTTGGCCACAGACACTGGCTGCTCCAGGAACTCCAGCTTCCTGTCTTCTCCGGTTTCTTGAAAGGGGGAGAAAAGAAAGATCACAGGGTCAAAGCTGTGTGGGAGTCAGAAAGGGAAAGCTGAGCAACAATCATCCGAGTTACGGCCGTCATCCTTCTTAAAAACTTCAAAAAGGGAGTCGTGTCTGTCGGGCAGGATTTTCTGACACCCAAAAACCGAGAGCAGTCCAATGAATAATGTGCGTGTTGATGTCTCGGACAGCTTGAGTGTCGGCTCCGTAGGAGTTCAAAGTGCGCAGAATAATTCCTGCCTCTGTAGCGTTCGGCCATATCCAGAAGGTCACAGTGATTTAGCACATATGCACAAGTTTTTAACCATGACTTTAATGAAAAACAAAACAAAAAAAACAACAGATGCATAAAGCTTTCACTCATTGGAAAAACTGAGCTAAAGTACACATAATTGCAAAAGCATTTCTATAGCTTCAACATCTGGTCGCATCCGAGCAAATTTTCTTCCAATTTCCTCACACAGCTTTATGAGTTTTCCATCTGCATGCTTACAACTTATTGCCACTCTAAAAACACATCTTTAGAGGAGGCAAACAGAGACGTGGACTCCTGCTGAGGTCTTGTTGAAGCCTGATTTACAGCCACTAATATCTTCTCCGTGCTGGCAGGAGGCTGGTGCTTAACAACTCAGTAAATAAAACTTGTAGCGGGGCGAGACAGGACCCTGCCACGGTGGAATTCAGACTGATTAGGAGCTGCAGCTGGGTGAGTGTGGTATCGCTGATAACCCCGCTGGGAATCTGACCGCTGCTTCCAGCAGCGAGCCATTCCTCATCACAGCCGGGCAGGTCTCCTCAAACTAAAGGTAATGAGGAACCCAGAGAGAACCCCTGTAATCAAACCACGCACTGGACTGAACATAAACTTCAATTTACTCCACAAGAGGATCTGGGAGCGTCTCAAGGAGGAAGTGGAGAATGTGTGAAATGTTTGATTCACAGGGACCTAAACAGAAGAATGAATAGATGACAGCCATTCGGTCCTTCATTGGCTGTCTGACGTAGCTTGATTTCTGTAAATTACCTGGCGCCGTCTGGAGCTGGGCCTCATCGCTGGCCTTGGAGGAGCCCACGTTTTCCACCAGACATCGGTAGAGTCCAGCGTCGGCCTCCGAGGCATTGCTGATGACCAGAGCTCCGCTGGGCAGCTGGACCAACCTGCCGCTCAGCTCCAACGGTTGCCGGTCTTTCTCCCAGCGGGTGAAGGGCACCAGGTCTGAATTCACCTCACATGCCATCACCTGACTGTCCCCCAGGTGCACGGTGGCTGCCTCCGGCTGGCTGGCGAATCTCGGCATGCCTGGAAAGACATCAAGACAGAGGATGTGAAATTCTGACACTCGCTTCAAAGGCAACAGAGCAATAAGGTCTGGTCTCATATATTTAAACAACACTAGTTTGAATGTTGACATCTGTTGGTGTGGCATCAGCAAATCCAACATGCCAACAACAGTAAAAACAAACATCCCCCAAAACAAACTGATCATCACATTATCTATACATGAGTAGCATTTCCATGTCATCAAGTGAAATCTACTCTTGCATGTGCAGTAGAATTATTTCCTGCTGCGGTGGTGAGCATGTGCAGTAGCAGCATTTCAGAAATGTTGTACTTACTCCCCATTTCCACAGACACAGAGCACTTGACCAAGTCCACCTTTTCAAAAAGTTGCATTTTCAGTGACTCCGAGCACCGTTGTCACGTAAACAGAAAACCAAGTAGCAACCTAAGTTTTCCATTTTAACTGTCATGTATAAACTAAATTCAGGATGGAAGTACGAAACCACAAAATTACTGTAATGAAGTAGCAGCTTTTGGTATTTGAGTACAATGGCCATGTCTAGTTAAAAAATCCCTAATATTTGAGTCAACAAATACTTTCATGTTTTCCGTTTTAAAAAGGCAACGGTACTTTGTGTTCAATTTAAGCATTGTGACAAGAGTTGTACATCAGTACAAAGTTTTCTTCCAGTTTCATGGCACGGTAAGAAATCAATGTATGAAATTCTGCAGACTGAAACAGGAACATCTTGACGTTCACACTAATATGTCACAGTTTTATCTGCATCACTTTCATAAAACAGATGGAATGAAGTCAGATTTCTACCGAGGCCATTTGGAAAACAAACAAACCTCGACACAGCATCAGGGGAAGTTATTAAAAACTTCTGCTTAAAAAAAACGTCAAGACGTATATTCGCTCTAATCTTCAGAGCTGGAAAACACAACGGCACATTGGAAGCAACATCTTTTAATCCATATTCAGGACTTAACTTTTCTCAAGTGGCAGAGGCCAAAAAAACACTCACCCACTTCCACCAACACCCTACCTCGACCTCTCACACACACACTTGTGTAACACAATCACTTATCCTGGATGGAAGATGTTAATTTGCCACGCCGAGCAGGAGACACAGAGCCCTAATTAAAAAAGGCTGGATCCACAGGCTGTTTGTGCTTCTGCACCCGACTTTCATCTCAACGCTAAATAATTATTTCCTGCGTTTGAAGCCATTGATCTGAAACCAACACTGGCGGGCCGCTTTCGGAACAATCGCACACAATGGCTTCAATTAAAAAGAACTTACAATGTGTAAACTGAAAATGGTATTCTTGGCTTTATTAGTGAGGCAGAAGGAAAGAGTTGTTTTTTTTTTTTTTTTTTAGAGGAAGGCCACTCCATCCCAGAATAAAGTGAATATCATGCTGTGTTATTACCATACAGGGCCTCTTGAGTTTTTGGACCGACTGTGGTTGTCTCCTTAGTAATGTGTATGTGTGTGTGTGTGTGTGTGTGTGTGTGTGTGTGTGTGTGTGTGTGTGTGTGTGTGTGTGTGTGTGTGTGTGTGTGTGTGTGTGTGTGTGTGTGTGTGTGTTGGGAAACAGCCGTGACTGGATAAAAAACAAAAAACAAAAAAAGAATGAATAAAGATGAAAGAAAGCGGCTGTTTTCAGTGTGTGTTTATTGGTGTGTGTGTGTGTGTGTGTGTGTGTGTGTGTGTGTGTGTGTGTGTGTGTGTGTGTGTGTGTGTGTGTGTGTGTGTGTGTGTGTGTGTGTGTGTGTGTGGCGCGGCCGAGCTTTTCACACAGTCAGTGATGCTGAAGACTGGTTGAGTGATGACTTAGCATCTGCCCCTCTCACCTGCAGACGTCTCGTCAAATCCCCTGCCAAGACGGGCTCCGGGGTAAATCACACTTTAAGATCAGGCCCAACAGCTACACACTCGCCTGCTGGCCGGTGCACAGCTTCTCCCAGTATATCTCTGCACAATGGTTCAGCTAATACGAGCTTAGCTGATGCCAGTGCTGATATTATTTCTATCAGTGCTGCCAATCATCCACTCTACAATTATGCCACGGTAGGAAAAAAAAAAATAGAGAGAAAGAGAATAATTTAGATTAGAGTCACTGAAGCTTTCAGCCGAATCTGGTTGATGATTAGCTGCTGGTGAGAAATCCTTTTACCTGGAAATGTAATTCATCAATCAGAACAGATTAAACGTTTTAAAAGCTAAATACAATAAGCAACAGCTAATTATTATTCTATATTTTCGTTCAATGGCGTATGTGCTGAGAATTAAAGCTTTGCGTTGCATCGTACAGAATGTTTCGGAAATGTTACGCGTTTACACGGCAATGTTTGGAAAACAATGTTTGTTTCCATGGAAATGGCAGAAATGCTGAACGTGTCGTGAGCATGCCAGGCCACAGGCAGGCGCTGTTGGTTGTTTTTGTCAAGAAACCATACAAGCAAAGGCGCAGAGAACAATACGCTATAAACCTATAAAGACGTATCAGAAGAAACTGATCAGTTTTAACGACAGCTTTAATTCCACTGGAGAGGAAGAGCAGCTGTTCTGAACACATAAACTTAAGCGTCTAAGCACAAAAACATGTTGTTGTTTTTTTAAAGAGATTCAATTACATTTTGCACAAAAAACAGTCGGTAAAAAAACCTCAGATTTATTCAATCGCATGTTGAAAAACGTGTCTGCTTAGTTCATATTCATGTTTACCATTAAACATTTACCGTAATTTCCGGACTATAAGCGGCTTACTTTTTTCACATGCTTCCAACCCTGCGGCTTAAACAAGGACTCGGGCTAATTTATGGATTTTTAGTTAACGAGCTCCGTGTCTCTGTACATGGTGGATGTGTTCAGGTGCATCATGTAACTCCGACCTTTTAAAAAACAAATTTTAGTGGGTGTGGCTTATATTCAAGTGCGCTCAATAGTCCAGAAGTTACGGTTAGTGTACGGCAGCAACATATCTCTCTCAGTTTTCCTCTTTGTGTTTTCCTGCTGCTTGATCTCACTCTGTAGTTACAGGCTATATTTCGATCAGCTGTTTCACTTCTGATAGGATTGCTCTTTTTATGGAAGCATGAATCGGACTGTGCATTGGTTGTTGAAGCAGTAGCATTTCAGGTGCTTTAATAATGATCAAATACATGAACACACAGCCAAAACATGAGAACACATCCCTTCAGGAGAGACAAAGTCCAGTATCTGCTGAGCTTTTAGTGGTGGAACGAGGTTAACCTCTCGATGCAGTTTGCCCTCCTGTAGCTTGTTTGAAATGAACAAAAGAAGTGATTTATGTTGGAGTAACCTCTCTCACTCCTTATTGCACTCCTGCAGTCATTTGGCCTCGTCACACTTTGTTAATAGGAGTGGAGATTGGCAGTACAGCGCTTCAGTTCAATAGCTGCTGCTGACCAAGGGTGTGGAAAATGAAGCTCCTGCCCAGTCGATTTAAAGGGAGAATTGTGATTAATTGGAATCGATAGTGTTAGCATCGACGCTCACCACTTCCCATCCGCCGTGCCCCGCCGTGCCCCGCCTTGACCCGCGCTTAATGTGCTTATGTACACTTTAGCACATAACACCCCCGCATGCATATTCATGGCATCATAACCATCCACTTCATTATAACCGACGGTGACAAAGCGCCGTGGCTAAGTCATCTCCACACACACACACACACACACACACACACACACTACAAAAGTGATGAACTCAGCCTGGAGAGATGTGATGAGGCTGGAGGAACAAAGATTTAGTCGATTTAAGAGCTGGAAGCTCAGCCGAGGGACTGCAAACCGAGTCAGAAAGTGTCCACAACAAACCGCAGATGTGAGGCGACGGCGTTTGTCCTTCTTCCAACAAAAGTTCTCTCTGTGTTTAAGGTGGTTATACACTTTGAATTTCCCATAAAAGTGTAACGAGAGATAATCATGGCAGTATCTTTGATCATGGCTATTATTTCTGTGGTCTTACAGTGAGAGGGCGCCACGGTGTCAGAAATTTCTCGACAGTCTTTCCACCATAGGGGGTGGGGGGGGGGGGGGGGGGGGGGGGGGGGGCTGATACTACGGACTAAGACCGTTTTTTGTTTCAGAAAGGTTTTGCATTTACATGGTGACGCTTTGAAAACTAAGTCAATTTATAAAAAAACTGCAGAAACACTGACAACAATGTAGTAAGCATGTCAGGCCACTAGTGGGTGCTGGTAATTGTTTTTAAAATGATACCACACACACACACATGCATGCAGCGAACAAAACACTTTTAAAATTAGCAATGGACACGGACATTCGAGTGGACAGACGACCACGTTGGACTGCTAATACCGTGACTGTCAACAATAAAACTGCAAAGTCCCAGGAGAACATGGACTGGGCGTAATGACACTCTGCAGGAAAACATCCGTCTACTGAGCATGTGCACGACTACTAGTTACTATGGCCGTGGTGTGAAGTAGCAGTAGCAGTAGCAGTAGCAGTAGCAGTAGCAGTAGCAGTAGCAGTAGCAGTAGCAGGAGCAGTAGCAGTAGCAGTAGCAGTAGCGGTAGCAGTAGCAGTAGCAGGAGCAGTAGCAGTAGCAGGAGCAGTAGCAGTAGCAGTAGCAGTAGCGGTAGCAGTAGCAGCATTTCCACGGTCTACATGGAGAAACGAGGCCAAAAGCTACCATTGCAGCAGAAATGACCAGCATTAGCACTGCAGCAGAACAATTGTTTTCAGATTCTAAGGTTCGAGCTCTTTTCTTGCACATGAATGCAACTGGAACAACTTGATTGGTTAATTCTATTGGGAAGGCCCCGTTGTGTCGAGGCTAAAGCTATTGTTTCTCCTGATTCACATCATGCAGTCAGGCTTGTTTCTCCAGGTTTGATTTCACGTCATGTCTCCAGGTGACTTTAATGCACTTTCCAATTTCATCGCTGTGCCAAATGAGAAATCTTGAGCCTTTACAAGAAGTGTCAGGTTTTAGCGTTCGACCTCCGAAGCTTCAACGCAGGGCCTTCGTCTTTGACCCCATTATTCCAAATGTCACCGCTCCACCAGAGAAAGGATTTATGGACTGTGTGGGGAGTTTAGTGTTTCAGAGGAAACTTGTCGATAAGTCTTTTCTTTTTTTTTAACAGACTGACTGTATCTTTTCTCGGAGTAAACACAAGTGGTGTACTGCTGAATTGTTTGGTATTTTGAGTATTCTAGAGAAGCTGCGGCTCATTTCGGAAGAGTAGATTGTTTTCCGGTGTTGCTGGTTCGATCCCCCATCTGGCCACATCCATATGTCGACGTGTCATTGGGGGAGACACTGAAACACAAATTGCTCCCAATGGAAGTCAAACGCCTTGTATGGAAGCGTGTGTGTGAATGAGTGAATGTGATTAACATCGAATAAAACCATTCCAGACTGCTGAAGTGCTTAAAACGCAATAAATAAGTGAAATCCATTTCATCAGTCGGAGTAATATCACGTCGTGTGTAAAAGAGACAGATAATTAAAACAACTTTGAGAGTTATTGAAATAATTTCTTTGTCACGAGGAAAGTGGTGTATCCGACCAGGTAATCCGGAGAATTCAATTCCATAATTGAGTTGGGTTAGTAAACTGTGGAGTCATTGCACGGCTGATCAATATTAGTGCTGGTGTTCTTATTGAAGGAAATATTTCATTAAATGGTGAAGCAGAAATGGAGTAAAAATGCTCAACAGTAAAATGTCCAGAAAAAGATTAAATCATCATCAGTGGGCTTATTCTTATGTCCAAGCACTTGTTAACAATTTACATCTCAGGCCGATTTCCCAGCTTGTGGCGTTAATTGGCAAAACTCCTGAATTTGTTCACAGCAAGACTTTGATTTCACGTTTCCACGGCAACGCCAGAAACACGGAAATCGATGTCGTCGGCATGACGACTTGGTGCTGTTGTTTGTTTCATCATGAAACCACACACAGTTTCTTAAAAGTTGCACTTCCGGTTGTTGCGAGCACCGTTTCAAAGACACCAAAGAATTCTCAGTTAGAGTCCAAACGTATGGGTTTTCTGACTAAACCTGTTATTCTTAAGATAAAACCTCAACAAATACATTAAACTACCTGTTTTCCACCCGGTTGCAGCCAAAAACAAGACGTTTTACTTAATATTTGTACATAGAAAACAAATTAAATCCACTTTTGTGGCGCTTACTACAGCTGCTAAATGTTTTCTCATCATATGTAACGCGATGATAGAAAGATTCTCCCTTGTTTTGGAGAGTGGTTAGTTAGATCCACCAAACCTGACATCATCTGCTCAGCTTTGCCTGCAGAGTCTCTAATCACATGAATGCTAATGAATGAATGTGTCCATCATCCGATGGAGATGAGCGAAAAAGAAAAAAAAAAGAGCAGCACCACAAAGAGAAGGAGCGCAACGACTGCCTACCCCAGAAAAAAAACCCACACACGTACACAGACATACCCTTAAATCACACAGTTGGGTTCCTACTACTCTTAATTAAAATCAGGTATAGAATAACAATGAGCAGCTTAATGGAATATTCAGGAGGCTTTAAGGATCTCCCTCGAGATTCCTCAGAATTAGCAGCTGACTGCAGAGCGGCTGCCTTTCACCTTGGAACGCAACACAGCCCAGCTCCACCTCACATATTTTCAAGTAGTGTCAGTTTAAATAATTAAGGGGAAAACCTGAATCTGGCTCACATTTTCGAGGAGCCCAGAGGGGAGCGTGTTTCCGTCAGCAGCTCCGGCCCCACAATGTGCTGTGTTTGGACTAGTAACGGGAAAGAATCCATTTTCCGTGGTGAAAAAAAAATCATGCAAAAAGCAGACACAGCAGTGAAGGCTCAGATTTTCCAAACCACGGAATCCCAGCACCTAAAGGACATGATCTAACTTGACATGTTTCCCCGAATTTAACCTTTAATTATTCAATTAGCATCAGAAAAAAAACCTCATTAGTCTAAATAGAGAAAATAAAATGGGCACAGTTATCCTGCATAATTTAATCTATTGATATTGTTTATGTAAATTGCTAAAAATTCAAAGAAACAACAGAGAAATTAAATGTTAAAGAACTGAAATTCCTTTAGTACTAATGCACAATGAAATAAAGCGTGTCAGACAGCAGAAGTACTCAATATTTAGACAAATGCCAGACATTTTTTCCTACTCTAGGCATGTTTGAATGAAGAATTCATTCAGCCCGACTCTGATCCAAGAAACAAGAACATCAAGCTTCTGTTTTAGCTTCAAGTCATTGACTTCCAAGAATTGATTTCAAGGTTTTATTGAGGACTTTTAAAGCTTCTGTGGACGTGCAGAAGATTTTCTGTCCTGGTTATGATTCCAGCTCCTCCTTCACGGCTCAGATCAACTGTCTCACAGATACATGTGAGGAAGGAGGGAGACCGTGTGTGTGTGTGTGTGTGTGTGTGTGTGTGTGTGTGTGTGTGTGTGTGTGTGTGTGTGTGTGTGTGTGTGTGTGTGTGTGCTATCAAGTCTCTCTTCAAGACATATATTCACACTCCAATCATGACGGTGACGGGCGTCACACTGATTCTCTCGGGGTAGACGTTAGTGTACGGGGTATATTAGGCAGAAGGTGAACATTTTGTCGTATAGACCAGTTGTCCTCATATGAGGACAGTGGTTTTTCGGAGAAGGACTTTTTTTAAAAGGCTAAAATGTTGTTGTTGTTTATTTTTAACAGTAATTTAGCTCTTCTGGTCTCATACAGACAGGATTTTTTTTTTAATATTATGAAAGCCCGACTGTCTATGTATGAGGAAAAATGTTTTTAAAAAAAAGAAATTATGTACAAAAACAAAGTTTAGTTATTATAAATATGAGGTCCTACTTATCTGGATTAACAGGGAGAACAAAGAAAAGGTCTAATGCAAACAATACCTTGATGCGTCAAAGATGCTTCAAGACAAAAAGTAACCAACACAATATGAGGAGGGCGGTCATAATGTTATGGCTCATAGGAAAACATTTACAGCTTTAAGGTCTGCAACAGAAATGTGACGTAATGAAACTAACATTTATTTATTCACTGCAATGATCGGTGTCTATTTAATTTGTTAATATTTATTTGTACTTTTTGAAATAAAGTTTACGAGGCAACATTTCGAAAACGATGTCTGATGGCAAAAACACTGAAATATGTAGTTTTCATGTTGGGCCACTAGTTGGCGCCGTTGGTTGTTTTTGTAGAGAAACCACACACACATGCACACACAGAACAATACACAATAAACATGGTTGTTACTGTCCATCTACTGAGCATGTGCAGAAGAGTTACAGTGTTTATTAGGGTCGTGGTGCGCAGGAGCAGGAGCAGGAACAGGAACAGGAGCAGGAGCGGGAGCAGGAACAGGAGCGGGAGCAGGAGCAGGAGCAGGAACAGGAGCAGGAGCAAGATCAGGAGCAGGAGCAGGAGCAGGAGCAGGAACAGGGACAGGAGCAGGAGCAGGAGCAGGAGCAGGAGCAGGAGCAGGAGCAGGAGCAGGAACAGGAACAGGAGCAGGAGCAGGAGCAGGAACAGGAGCAGGAGCAAGATCAGGAGCAGGAGCAGGAGCAGGAGCAGGAACAGGGACAGGAGCAGGAGCAGGAGCAGGAGCAGGAGCAGGAGCAGGAGCAGGAGCAGGGACAGGAGCAGGAGCAGGAGCAGGAACAGGGACAGGAGCAGGAACAGGGACAGGAGCAGGAGCAGGAGCAGGAGCAGGAGCAGGGACAGGAGCAGGAGCAGGAGCAGGAGCAGGAACAGGGACAGGAGCAGGAACAGGAACAGGGACAGGAGCAGGAGCAGGAGCAGGAGCAGGAGCAGGAACAGGAACAGGAACAGGAACAGGAACAGGAGCAGGAGCAGCAACAGGAACAGGAGCAGGAGCAGGAGCAGGAGCAGGAGCAGGAGCAGGAGCAGGAGCAGGAGCAGGAGCAGGAGCAGCGTTTCACAAAAGTTGCGTTTCCCCCCGTTTACATGGAGTCGGAGCGTTTTCAAAAACTTCCACCTCAGGAGATGTTTTGAAAAAGTTGAGTTTCCAGTGGCCTTGAGCACCATTGTCATGTAAACAAACCCCCAAAACGAAATGAAAGTTTTTGTGTTTTAACTTAAAAATGCTTCAGTATATCATAACTATACATTTTGTAAAGTTCCCTACGAATAAAGATTATTGGTTTTACATTTTAGGTAAACACTCTGAAATGTAATGAATTATTTCTGTGTCTGTTTGCTCCTGTGTTCCTAACTGACTCCATCCTGATTGTTATATGCTGGAGCATTCTGAGCGGTTTATTACAGCAAATAAACTTAAAACAACAACCATTACAGCAGCGGCCAAAGCGGAGGTGAAGCTGGACACTCGTGCCTGCAGGCATTATGGGATACGAGTTAAACAGGAGCGTTGTAGCACATGTTGCAATGAAGCTGTGGGCTGGTTTGTTTGTTTGCTCTGGCCCGAGCTGACCAGTCACCTGAGCTGCTTTCCAGGTAAAGCCCCTACAGCCAGAGGTATTTGCAGGCTTACGGTAAACCTGAAATACAGCCGGGCTTTAATGCAACACAGAAAACTCAGCCATCGATCTGGTATCGCTGCTGCATTAAGTACTGCACTTAATAGTGATAAATCGTGGCAACGACTCCAAAACAAGGAGCACGTTATGTAAATATCGATGCTTCGCATCTAAATTTGAGTTTAATTGCGGAGGAAGAGGAGGTCAGTGGTAAATATTTGAGAAGAGGTTCTGGATCGAAGTGGTAAAAAAAAAAAAAAGTAATCAGTCTCGGCCTCACTGTCATTAAAGCTCCTTCACCAGCAGAGCTAAACACAGGAAAACTCTCTTCCATTAAATCTGAATTAATGCTGTAGCATCTGTAAGAATTTCAAATAAAAGATTTGGTTGTTGGGCTCCAGAGGCTCGAGGCTTCATGTAGTAGGTTGTTTTACCTAGAAGCCAAAATATGTCATGAGGTTTACGTCTGTGGTTGTATCTCCGGCCCCGTTTACGTAACGTTTCAAGTGAAAACTCATCCATTTTGCATTTTTGTGTGAAAAAAGTTTCATGCTTACACGGCAACGTTTTGAAAACGAGATCCTTTTCGACAGAACCGGCAGGAACGCTGAAAACAACGGAAGTTAAGCAACGTTGGAAATAAAAATGTATAATTTTCCCGTTTCCGTTTCAGGAAAGCTTTGCTCTTACACTGCAAGGTTTTGAAAAACAATGTAGTGAGCATGTTGGGCCACAAGTTGGCAGTGTTGTAATGAAAACACACACATACGCGCATGAAACAAAACGCTATCAACAGGGATGGACGTTCAGATGGGAAACTACAAAACTACCAAGTCGCAGGAGAACATGACCTGTGAGTCATGACACTCTGGAGGTAAACCTTGCTGCTATGGTCCACCTACTGAGCATGTGCAGAACAACCGTTTACCACGGCCGTGGTGCGCAAAGCTGTGTTTTACCCGATTCCACGGAGGCAGAGCGTTTTCAAAAAATAGCATTTTCAGTGGACTCGAGCATCGTTGTCGTGTAAACAGACAAAGTTTTACTTACAGTTTCTAATAACAAGTCGAAGAAGTAAAGTTCAACTAACCCTGGGTTATATGAACCGTTCAAGATGACTGTTGAATGACCTTTTACCGTCAGCAGGAAGCAAAACAGCAAACTAAGAGATAGAAAGAGACGTTGAACCTTCTTGACTCCTTCCTAAAGCCAGCGGACCAAGATGCACCAGCCTCAAAGTGAGACTCTGGTTCCCGTCACGACATTATTTCCACTACTTCTCCCTCTGTGGACTCTACAGGTTGGAGCCAGTTCTCTGAGGAGTGCCGAAAGTCATTCTGGGAAATGTGGGAAATCAATACCTCAAATTGAAGTCCAACAAGTCAGGCTGAAGGAGAAGAGGCTCCACTAAAAATGTAAATCCAAACCCCTTCATGTCCCAATAATCCCTGGATCGACTTGCTCTGAGTGTGCATGAGGGTAGCATGCAGTGTGTGAGCACTCAAAGGACAGAATAATAACAGCCTCTTTGTCTCCTATTATCAGCACATCTCTTTCACTTGACTAACCCATGCAACACAAACACAAACAACCAGCATTCTGCTGTTTGCTGCATTTATGAAATTCACAATATCAGACGGAGCCAAATCAGGCTCGCTGAGCCAAGAAAAAAAAAAAAAAAAAATCTCATTGAGTGAAGTGACAGATAAAACCCCCAGATGAAGAGCAAATTAGACTGTGAAGACGTCCAATTAATGGCGGTGAAAAGCGAAGATGTCAGGAGAACGAGGCAGTCCCTAATAAATAAATAAATAAAAAAAGACAATGAAGTGTGCTGGATGCATTGACTTGGAGAGGACGGTCTGAAGCTGGGAAATCTCCCCGTACAATATCTACTCCCCGCTTTATTCACTTCGCTGGCTCTTTCTGTTCCTGCTCTTTTTAAGACCAGCTGCAGCTTAAGTGATAATTAATTTCCTAATTGAAGGTTTCGGAGCTTCGGGGGAGAATATTTCTGAGGGCTTCCTCCGTTACAATAAATCACAGTGGTTAGCCTGCGAGCGTTCCCGCAGTGCAACAGCAAAGACTTTATCCATGTTGTGAGTATTTAGTTTGGAACAAGTCTGGAAGCTGGAATCCTCTCAGGGCTCGTTCACATTCCTGTTTGATCCGGACCCGAGTCTCTTCAGGGGAAATCGTTTTCGTTTGGGCGACGGGGGAACACGCCCACGAACTCTGAACCGGAGCGAGCAGGTGATCGCCGGTCCCCTTAAAAAAGTGTCTCTCGGTTCCTTTACAAACAATCTTTCTGGCAGGCGGGGCGCAATGCATTATGGGTAGTAAACAAACAAAGCTAACCACGCGAATCAGAAAGGGCAGAAAGAACAAGTTGCGTTCAGACGTGGAGTCGTGAGGAAGAAGTCGAGAGCAAGGTGCTCATTGATATCTGGTCTGAAGACTTTCTATACCGGTTGTTTGTGGCTACCCATTAGCCACGGGCTAACGAGCCTCGCCACCACGGGCTAAAGCGGCGGGACTTGCGGTTTTGGTCCAGACCAATCAATGAGCCGTGTTTCTTCTTTCCTTCCTCTCTGGTAAGTGCTTGTTTCGCGTGACAGCGCCCCCAAACCAGCAGCTGTTGTAACTGCGTGACATGTTCCAAGCGGTTTGATCCGCTCTAAAGGAAAGTGAACGCCACCGAACCAAATGAAGGGGTGAAAATTCTCGGTTCCCTCCCCCCCAAATGTGAAAGGCCCCTTTAAGGTACACATGAAGAGTTCAATGCAAATTGTGGGGCAGGCATCCTGCAGGGGGCGCCAGAGAGCTGAAAGTTACTTATCTCTAAGATAAGATCAATCAAATCCAGTTACTACAGCAGGTCCACAATGGACAAAGACATTAAAAAAGAAGAAATTCAAGAGTAACACATATTAAAATATCAAATAACTTGCAAATATTCCGACATTGAATATAATGATATAGAAGTTAATAAAAAGCAAATAAGAAAGAATTTGAGATTGAAGTTTACGCAATCAGACCTGCAGCTTTTTTCTTTCTGCTGCAAGAAACAACTGCAATCGATCGACTGTTAGACGTTAGAACTTCAGCTTCACTGTGGGCTGCATGTTCTCCCTCGGCGTGTGGTTTTCTAAGGTACTTCCTCTGTCAATCATAAGGCTGACGCATCATTCACTAGAACATACAGAAGAGATCTCCGATCACTGAATAATTGGAATTTAATTAACATTTTTGAGGCAAAACTTGAGCGTTCTGACCGAGATGTGAGAGCCAATGTGGATGTTGTATCTAACCGCTTAAAAATAAAAACAGAAATATTCTTTCCTCGACTTCCTGCACCCAAACTGTGAGGATCTCCCTAATTTCTTTTCCGAAGGAACCATTAACACGCTGGATTAAAGTCTTATAAACTAGCAGTTTTTTAAAAACGTTATCCGTCCGCTTTCATTCAATTTAAGTGTTACCATCCAATTTCAAGCTTTACATTTACATTTTGAGAGTAGATTAAAACACCAGCGGACCGATTCCTTCAGGGCCTGTTAGAAAAAAAAGAAAAATAGTGTTCACAGAATATCTGTGAAGGTTGAATATAAGGGAATAACTCCCCATCCCAACCCCTCTGCAAAGCATTAGCAGGGTTGGATTAATAATATATTCATGTGCACAGAAGCTCGTGTGCAGAGAAAAACAATCAGATGCATTAAAAGGAAAACAGATGGCAGCAGTGAGGATATTTCTCCTTCACTCAATCTGCTATCAAACTTTAATTGAATTGTATTGCAAAACCCACTCAAAACACTCCAAAGCATCCAAACAGCACAACCCCCCCCCCCCATCACTCTTCATAAAGGCACATCAGTGTTCATGGTACAGAGAAGGAACCCCCCCCCCCCCATGCAGCCTGCATGATTATGAAATGTAGTGTTGAGGGGTGGTGCTCTGGGGCTGAGCGTTTTACACCAAAACCACAGAAAGAATTCTTTATATTCGACGCCAGGAGCGGCGGCTTCATCTTGGTTTATTATGACGGATGTGGTGGAAATTGGGCCGAATACAAAGAAAACCTCAGTGTTTAATTATAAATCCTGCAAAGTCCTGATAGGGAAACATATTGTGAACACAGTGTTCAGCCCCAACACACATAAACCTGCGTATGCAGCAGAGGAGGCCCAAGTACTCACATGGTCCATTAGAGTACCGCTACACTCTGGTGGAAGTAAAACTACTCTGTCAACACGTTCACTCAGGCCACATTCACACAACCTAAACATTACCAATGGGAGTACACGGGCATTCGTATGGACAGAAACCCAAGTTATTCTGGGCGACTCAATTATAAAGCCGACAGTCTGGAAGCCGCCATTGATGTTATCATCCATCTGTTGTGCAGAAGAAGTGTGTACTTTGGCTGTCGTGTGCGTGCGCAGACAGCGGACTTCAGAAAAGTTGTATTTCACCCAGTTTTCATGCAAAAGCATTTTTGAAAAGTTCCACCTTTCGAGGCGTTATCGAAAAGTAGTACGTTCAGTGACTGCGAGCACCGGTGTCTGAAAAACAGACCTCAGGCTTTCCATTTTCACTTGAAAACTTCAACAACAGTCTTGATTACTACGTATGAAGCAGGTTGAATCCTCGCCTCCGTCATTGTTAATGACGGGGCAGCCGGAGCCAAGCTGCCAGACAGGATTTCAATAATAAGAACAATTATGTGTGCAGCACATCGGTGGATATGATCCCTTTACAACCACCACAACCAGAAAAAAGTTTACAAATCTTAACAAAATTCATTATTTCACTGTTGGATTACCTGCAGAGTTTTGCTTCAATTCAAGGAAAAAGTTGAATCAGGACTTCCAATTCTTTGTACGTAATGAATTAAGCACTGACTGAGAACTTTTGCGTCATTTGACACACACACACACACACACACACACACACACACACACACACACACACACACACACACACACACACACACACACACACACACACACACACACACACACACACACACACACACACATACACAAAAACACACACTATTAACTGTTGTTTGTCAACCTGTGTTTGTCACCATGGAAACGGCAGCTGAATCATCGCAATGACTCAGCTCATAATTGAATAATTGAACTCTGATCATAGTTTTAAAGGCAAAAAAAAAAAAAAAAGGCAAATTGTACTCAGGAAAACAAAAAAAACAGTAACTTAGTCGGCTTTTTTCTTTTGACATAAAACTGATCAGTATCTTTTTCAATACATTATTTTATTGTGATGCACCGATTGCAAAACTTTTTTACAATTTGAACTACATGACTTGTTTAAAATTTAGTATACAATCAAAAGTTTACGATTATTATTGTTATCAACATCTTTATTGTTGTTATTGTTGTGGTTGTTATTGGCACTGTTATAATGTGGTTATTATTGTTATCGCTACTGTTGACACCATTGTATTACATTTGTTGTTCTTTTTATTATATAAAATATATATATATATATAGTTTTATTATTATCATCATCGTCCTCGTCATTATTATTATTCAGTCATGCCTTTTTTGTGGTTTAAGTGTGATGTTTCAGAATCAGAGCCTGTGAGTTTCACTATCAGAGGAGCTGTTTCCTGAAGTTCTCCACGGGTGACGGGTGGGAGGTCTCCCCCACACTGACAGGAATGAAAACAGCCTTAATTAATGGCTGCGTTCTGGAATCTAATAAAGAAGTCAGTGAGACGATCCATCACGTGTGAAGCCTGACAGGCCTGAATCGCACACGCCCGTCTGTGTCATCTCTGCGTCACCGCCACGAACACCATAAACACAGCCTGGATCTGATCTTGTGGAACCTGTTCGGTTCCGTCTGATCCAAACTGCTGTCTTTCAGGACAAATTCCTAATAATGACGCAGCTCAACAGCGGAGATAAAAATAAAAGCGTTCTGTCTGGTGACTCCGAGGCAGACGGAAACACGCAGCGGACAATCGGCCAATCAGAGGAGAGGCCGCGTCCTCGCAATGAAACCATGGATTTCAACTGAATGACACGTTAGCAGAACAATGGCTGCCACTAAGGCGTACACACACACACACACACACACACACACACACCCCGACTCAGACACGCCTGCGTTGTGTCCGCCCGTCACAGAAGCCTACTGAAGATGGATGAGTAGCATTGCACCAACTGAAGTCAGGCAGGGATCCTCGTTTTATCTGCCGGGCTGTAAAAATGGCTCTAGAATGCAGAAGATGACAGAAGAAGACGCGTCCTGACCTTGGAACCCGTCGCTTCATGAAGAGAGTTCAGTAAAAAGATAAGACAGCTGTCAAAGACAGACATGTCAGCCTGATGGAGGGAATTTATTTCCTTTGTTGTGATCTTGAGTCTTTTACTGCTTTCTGCTGCAACAGTTACCAGTTGGGAAAATCCCATTTCTCCTTTATCTAGATTCAACCCGTCATGTTCATACTTGATCCTGAGCCTCAAATAAAAAAAACCTCCATTAATTTCAATGAATTCTCCCAAGAATATCTGAAATGCTTAGTTTAGTGCAAAAAAGGCTCATACATAAAAACTGTTTTTAAATCAGTTTTTTTTTTAATCTGTTGTCTTTTTAGGGTTTTTTTTATAGATACCGTAAACAAAATTCTTGATTTAGACAAAAAAAAAAAGCATTATTATTAAACAGAACCTTTATCTGTTTATAGGGCTAATCAGATGTTCAACAACTGATTTGAGACTATTTTGATTCTGTTTTAAAAAAAAAGGTAAATGTCATGAAGACTTGATAATCTATTGGAAAGTGTAAAACGTACCGAAAGCACAATGTATTTAAAAAAAAAAAACCTCTCAAGTAGGCCAGACCAGGAAAAGAGCAATAATAACTTTTACATTTAAACTTGAAAATATTTCTCTGTTGTGGCGCCGAGTATACGTGATGAAAATGTCAAATGTCAATTTCAACATAAAGTCAAATTTAATCCAAAGTCCAAAGATCAAAGTTTTCTTTGAAATCTTTAAGATTTCCTTGGTGTTTTGGTCGGCCATATCGGAGCCTCTTGCAGGCCGGTTTTGGCAAAGCTGCTGTAGATATAAGTAACATGTAAACAACCGTTTAGAGAGAATTCATTAAGTGGCCAATAAAGAGTTAACTCAATGGTTGAAAACAAAAGCATGAGCGTCCCGGCGCAGCAGCAGTGGTGTAATCCCAGGCATGGATCCTCCGCCAGCTGACTCCTTTAAGTACGTTACTAAACATCTCTGAAAGTTCTCCGCCAGGGGACGGATGTTTTGAACCGTGAAACCACTCCGGGTGGAGGCCAGATGTGGAGGCAACATAACGAGGCTCTGCAGATCAGAACCTTTATCTGCAGCTGCACGGCGGAGAAGGTCCCTCCGTTTTAATCCCGCCGTCTTTACGGGAGCCGCTTCCCTTTTTTTAACAGCGACGACAGACGACGCAGTTTAAGAAGACAGTCGCCATTAAAGGTCTGCACCAGACAAATGTCAGCCGTCTCCATCGTGCATGTTACCGTGGTGACGAGTTGCTCGTTTGATTGCTGGATTCGCTTTTGATTTGCATATGCTGGAGAAGCAGACATGGAAAGAAAAAAAAAAGGCGATCAGGCTGAAATTGCAGACAATCAAGTGTGAGTGTGTGTGCGTGTGCGTGTGCGTGTGTGTGTGTGTGTGTGTGTAAGATGACATGTGGGAATGAGATTGTTGGCACAGTTGGAGCGCTGACAGCGTCTCACTGCCTGTAGTGGGACTGACACCGACACTACAAGGAGGCTGATGGATGTGACGGGTGGAGTCGGACACACGACCGACCAGTGATGGAAACATCAAGATTTCATTACTGGATTTTATAAATGTTCCATTCCTCCACATTTCAAATTAAATACATTCTGTCTGCGTATTTAACTTGCATAATGGATGGAGCCAGGTTATTGTGTTTCAACATTCATGTGCAGGATCTTTAATTCCACCACACCAGGGATTTACCACAGCTGCTCCAAATGATTCCAAAATAAGGTAAGGGTTGCAGAAAACATGGAGAAACGATGCCCGTGGGGCTGTGGTGGCCTGGAGGTGAGGGAAGCATTCCCCAGTTCTTCACCTCCAGCTGCTGCCTCAGGAAGGGCATCTGCTGGGAAACTTCATCCAACGCACTGGAGCCGCAGCCGACTTCCTACTGCGGGAGAATACTTCCTACAAGCGGTTTGGAGAAAGCCTGTTTGACGCCCTGGAGTATCTCACCAGTAGCAGCTGGAACAATACCGATTAAATTAGGGCCTTTAATCATGTTAAGGTGTCTTATTTTATCAGTGGAAATTTAGCTCATTCTTGCCCCATTTGGAGGCTAACCTTGTGCAGAGGTCGTTGCCACTGGAGACCGTGGCGGCGGCGGCGGCGGATGCTCCCGTTGCCCGAGCGCAGATAAATGTGTCGGCACTAAGGCCGTATGGACGGCGCTCCCTCCCTCCCTCCCTCCCTCCCTTATCGGAGAGGAGGCGACGGAGAAGAGCTCGGATGTCGGAGGAGTCAGCCGGGGGATTATGAAGAAGCCGTCAATCAAATCCAACACATCAGCTACAAAGAGCAGCTACTGCCGGCCGACCTGTCCTCACATCCTTCGACAAGTGCTTGTTTCTTTTTCTGGAATGACCCCCCCCCCCCCCCCCCCCCCACCCCCATCCAGATAAACTAACCAAACACTCCCCACCCCCACCCCTCCCACCCTCCTGTTGACCGATATGATGTAGAGGGATAACCTCTCCAAGTCCACCTCCATTTCCTTCGTCTTTCCATCCAATATTTTCAGACCCCTTTCATTCCCAGCATTACTGTCCAATTCATCCCGTGTCCACCCATTACCCCCCCACCCCCACCCCCACCCTCCACACCCCACACCCCACCTCTTCGACTCCATCTTCCTACATTTCAGTGGGGGCTCTATTGTTTGCCGGAGAGGGGCATGCTGCTGCCGGTTCTTATCTGGGGATGTTGCAGGCACATCTGTGAGATGCTATCGGCGGCCCTGTTGCTCTGTTTATGCTCCAGCCCTGCGAGTGCAGCTCGCAGTGAAATGAGATGGATGGAGGATGGGGCCACAAGAAAATGGAGCACCTTTGTGTGGCAGGAATGATGAAGTGAGCGGCAGAGAGGAAGACAACCAAGAAGAGGAAAACCTTTTGAACCCTACAGAAAGCTTCCACCTATTCACATGTCTGATCGAACAGAGCAACTAATAAAAATGAACAATTAATGATAATCCATATTTGATCATCATAGTAAATCAATGGGGGGAAAAAAAACTCTGAATTTTCCTCAAACAATTCTCCCTTCCTGCTGATCGATAGGAGCTAATGTGTCAAACACTACATGCAGGCGCTGATTGGAGCTATTCAGCGTGATTTAGTGCTTATCTCTGACACCGTGTGTGGGCGTCTGCTTTAAATTACACCCCAATGAAACTACAAAGGAACAAAACCATTCCTCTGCATAAGTGAGAT
Source organism: Lipophrys pholis (assembly GCF_963383615.2). NCBI lineage: Eukaryota > Metazoa > Chordata > Actinopteri > Blenniiformes > Blenniidae > Lipophrys > Lipophrys pholis. The sequence goes on from NC_137636.1 coordinate 2,844,954, forward strand.
TAGAGTGAGCTGCTATCTGTGTCTGTTATTTGGATTGGGTTTGTGAAGAAGAAAAAAACAAAACATGCTCATGCTGGAAAAGATGCTGCATGTGCAATTAGTGGCTCAGGCAGTCGAGCGTGCAACCAAAGCTTCAGTTGGACTCCTGACTGTTCAACTCGAACGGACTGGTCTTAAAGGCCTGCCGTCGTAGCGTTTTCCGTAACGCTGAAAGCGATGTAGGTAGCGTGCCAGGCCACGGACTGACCAATCAGAGTCGTGTGTTTCGGTGCACGACTGTGAGCACGAGGCAGGCAGGTTGTGAGCAGCAGATGTTTCTGAAGACACAGATGTAGCGCAGGGCGCCGAGTCACTCGACGAGGCCAGGAGCATTCATCATCGTTTACCTCGTCATGAGGCGTGATGGTGTGGCAAATTAACGGCATTTAGCGGTTCCCCATCCCGCCGGAATCAAACACACGCCTCCGCAATCTCATGATGGATTCCAGACCAAAACATGAGATATATTTCAAAGATAAAGATATTTAAAGTCATAATCTGGACCAAATGACATGAACCTGAGGTCGAGGGCCCATTCATGCATCATTTTCAGGTAAAAAAGGTGAAGCACTAGTTAGGTTTAGGGCGTCCGTTAACGGTTATCTCAGAAACCGAACACACAACTTGTTTAAAAATGGCTTCCAAGGTGGAAATTTTGAAAATGCTCTGACTCTGTCTCTGTGGAAAACACACCCTACGGCTGTGCATGCACTGCACAACTGTGGTAGATAGTTGTTCTGCACATGCTCAGTAGATGGACAATCAGTGTCATGACTCCAGTCCAGATTCACTGTAACAATCCAACATGGTCGTCTGTCCACTAGAATGTCCGTGTTCTCACAATGTTAATGGTTTTCATGTACTATTCTCTGTGTGTACTATTCTATGTGTGTCTGTGGTTTCATTATAAATACAACCAACTCAGCTCAGCTCCAACTCGTGGTCTGGCATACCAACTAGATCGTTTTCAGTGTTTCTACAAAACCTTTATGAAACAAAAACGATGCGTTTTCACTTGAATTGTTGTCGTAGAAATGGGGTCTAAGAATTGCAATAACAACAAAGACATGTCGTGCCCCCCCCCCCCCCCCCTCCCCACCCAGGTGTGACAAAACTCAGTTAACGAATGAGCTGCAGCTCACAAACAGTTATTCTCTGCATACAGTCTGGATTGAAACCATAAAAAAAGCTTATTGCTGTCAAAAGCCGAGGGATCAGAAAAAGGTTGAGATTTTTCTTCTCTTTTTCTACATTCATGTAAACATCTTTTTGTGATGCTTCGGGGAGCTTCAATAAAACAACAACCGCAGCCGTTCACATTTCTGCGAGGGATCTGACACGATGGGAAGAGCCAATCTCTCCGTGTAGACATAAAACATGACACACTTTCAAAGTTCATTAGCCCCGTCTGGTAAGATGCAGATGCCATGTATAAAACAGAATAAACAAACTGCTGCAAACACAGACATCAAATATTGTCGAAGCATATTGCAGAGACTGAAGAGTCTGCAGGAGGGTGAGATGAGGATCACAGTGTGAAACATCTCTTCACGCGCCACTTACAGGTTTATTCACTGTTGTCGATTAAATCCAGAAATATGAAATAGATTTGTTCACTTAGGGCAAATATGCACACTGTTGTTGTTCCTTTAAAAGAGAAGAAAAGAAAGCAGAGGTGCTGGAATGATCACATCAGGAACGGCGAGGAAGGCGGTGTGACAATGAAGCCAATCTAATCAATCACTCAAGCCTAATGCAAGAGGATGCAACAGATCCCGGGAACACCTGGATGGCCCGACAGTGTGGCATTAGCAATTACTTCAGTCCATCTGCAGAGCGACGCCTTCAAACAGAGCAGATGCTCTGACGGACGCCTTTAAACGGAATCCACCTCTGATGAGCGTTAATTGTGTGTGAGCATTGCCCAACATGGAGGTGAGACACCCACAGCTCAGACTAGCATCATATGCATCTGCACATTATGTTTGTCTGACACAAATTGGTGGGAATCTTCCTGTCCTTTCACCGCAGCCCTCTCACCTGCAGAAACATTTACTACGTATATCCCTCACGTGAAAGGCAAACGCACTGACGCCATCGCCGGATCCACGCCTGCTTCGTGTTTCCCGACTACAGATGTGAGAGGAGCTGATATCTGAGTGTTGAAATGCAGCAGCGAGGTGCGAGGAAGCTGAAAGGTGAGACGCATGACGGATAAAAAGAGTTGCCGGTGCGTGGAAACACATGCTGCTGCTGTGTGTGTGTGTGTGTGTGTGTGTGTGTGTGTGTGTGTGTGTGTGTGTGTGTGTGTGTGTGTGTGTTCTGCTATACTTGGTGGGGCGCTCGACCTGACTGCACACTAACACTGGTGGAAAAAAAAAAGAAGGTCTAGATGACGGAAGTCAAATAAATATTGTTAGAGTGAGGTAACCAGTTACAACAGGGGAATCAAACATGAGGCCCGTGGGATAAAACCGCGGCCGATTACGGCACTACATTAACGGTCCGACCCTCTCAAGATGAACTTTGGCTGCATGTGGCCCCGGAACAAAAATGAGCTCGACACACCTGAGTTACAACATCGCTGGGAAATGAATGCCACTCAGTGTTTTATCCCAGAAGACATAGAAACAGAACAAGCTTGTGTGTGGCCTTGCACTTGGTGCAGGTGAGGAAATACAACAGATTCTCCACAAACACAAAGACGGACAAAAAAACAAGGTCCTCAATATGGAGATCAAAACACACTGAGGTGAAGATCTGCTTCAGAGTCAGGATGAACATTAATATGACAAAGTTCCCAACATACAGCAGTCTGATGGCTGAAGGAACGGAGCATTGGTAGGATGGCTTTTCCTCTTTTTGGCACTAAAAAAAAAACACCTTCTGCTCGAGGGCATGAAGATAAATCCAGGGGAAAGGATGTGGTCCTGTTGGGAAACTGTTCCCCGAGCTTTTTGGACCACCTGCCTTTCCCACAGGAAACATCAGTCTCTCTGCTAGAATCCAATTAACTTGGAGCAGACCTTATCACAAGAGCAGAGACCGTTCTTGTCTTTAACTGAAAGGGAAACCCAAACCAACAAATACAGGAAAAGACTGAAATACTTTAAATAAGAAAAAAAGGTAAAATATCCATCAGATTCTGGGACTGATGAAAATACAGTGAATCTGCTATTGACCTTGATTCAAGACGGTCCCTGTTGACATCAAATGTTAGTGGTCGAACTTAATCCAAAGAAAATTCAAGTAGGTCAATGTACGTGTAATGTAAGTCATAGAAACATAATAGAAATCCATACAATACTTCTGAAAGAAGTGAGAACTCAATATACTATGACAGGCACGCACGCACGCACACACACACACACACACACACAAAACAAAAGGGAATGCTATAATACCACACATCAACCCACACAGCAGGGAGCCGCCGCTTGAACGCCGCCAGTTCATATATTTTTTTCTAATCATCAATCAAGCCTCATCAGACTTTAACGCCACAAGTGCAACAATTCCACATTGTCAGGAATCCATGGGTGTGTGCGATCAAGCCTGAATCCGACACCTCCACGGCTTAATGCGCCAATCAAAAAGGCATGACGGCGCTGCATGGTGCTGAGAGGAGCAGTCTGAGGACCCCCCCTCCCCCCTCCCCAGGGCCCAGGCACACAGAGTTCATGGCAGCTCGGGCAAAGTGGGGCACACTCTCACACACTGACTTGCATCATTTTCCTGCAGAATTACTCTATAACCAGCAGACTAGTTTCTGTAACCCAACCATTGCTTATAGTCTTAAACCCCGTTTATGCAATGTTTCAAGTGAAAACGCGTCGTTGTTAGATTTTCGTTTTGGAAATGTTCGGCTTTTCTAACGTTTTGAAAACAATGTCAGTTTACATGGAAATGGCAGAAACGCTAAAGAATATGTAGTTTTCATGTTGGGACACTGGTTGGTGCTGTTGTTTGTTTTTATAATGAAACCACATACACATCCATGCAGAGAAGAATACGTTATAAACATTAACGTATGGACAGACGACCAAATCGACGATAAAACTACCAAGTTCCAGGAGAATATCAACTGGGAGTCATGACATTCTAGAGGCCGACGGTTTCACTTGTCCTCACAGTGGCACGAGTCCCCAACGGGTGTGTGCAGTCAGTGTAGGTCCCCACCACGATAGGAAAACAAGATCACCAACACACACACGGGTTGTGTTTGCATGCCTTTGTGGTGACATTTGTCTGTGAGGATCCGGAGTCGTCCAGGTCGTGGTCTATTCAGGAACCCTCCTAGTCTCTGCACGTTCTCAGCATAGCTGACGGGATCATGGAAACACCCCGTCAAATTCTCGCTTCCCATTTTCCTTGTTTATCACACTCCTCTTTTTCACACCTCGCTCTCGCCTGCATCACACATGTCATGCTGCTGCGCAGTAAGACAGAGCAGGTCTGAACAGGCTCCGGCAGCTCCCCCAACACTCTTTATTCCAGATGAGGAGCACGTACGGTACACCATTCAATATCTGTCTTGATGCATGCCCCTGTCGCTCAGGAGAAGACGTCGGAATACTTGGCCGGCACCACCCATTCATCCCACACCCTCAAACCCCTTTCTTCCTCCCTCACATGAGCCCTGAGTGACACTGAGTGAGGAATGTAGATTGTCTGCCTTTGGCTAAAAGCAACAAAATAAATGCTAATGAAGTTTCCATTAGGGATTGTTAACCAGAATGTGGATATTCCTCAGATAAAACCCTCCTTGTTTGTCCCTGGAGAAGAAAATATCAGTGAAAGTACCATAATTAGGGGATTGGGGTAAACTGGGGAGACAAGTGCTTTTATTTTCCGCCGGGGCTTGGGGGAAGTGAAATCCAGTCACGTGGAAGAGAGTGCATTGAATATGAACAGTCGAAGCAGACAAATGCTTTTCAAGGTGTCACCACTCAACCCCGAAGACTTGCCCCTTTTGGGGCAAGCCCCGCCCTCTGCTGGACCATCATAATACCCCTCAGTGCTCATGGAGACGGCTCGCATGGTGACAAAAGTCTATGGATAAATAATGCCGGTCCCTGAAGCAGAAGAAATCGGAGATGCTGAGGACCTCACAGGTTGGTTTCTTCAAAACAAGTCAATCTAACATCCATCCCTTCCCGATACGCTTTATTCATTCCAGTCGAGGGGCGCTAGAGGGGATCCAGCTGAATACACATGACAACCGGTTACACCTTCGACAGGTAGCTACTCCTTCACTTTACAAAGACTCATATTTACACCGAGGAGCAAATTAAAAGACACAAATTAACCACAAATATGTTTTTGATTATTTGAGAAAAAACCCAGAAATGCGCAGAGAGAAATGCCTCCAACCAGAGCAGAACTGGGGTTATGAAGCGAGCGCACAAACTACTAAACTAAAGGAGCCAAACATAAGGCCTGTGGGCCAAAACTGGTCCGCAAGAGGCTCAAATACAACGAACTCAACATTAGAGGTTATTATGGCACTATTTTACCACTCAAGATGAAATTGGGCTGCATGTCGCTCCGAACTGAAAATGAGTTTGACACGACTACACTAAAGCATTGTGCATCCATTCTGAAGACAAATCCCTAAAAATAAATTACAGGCTCATCATCATCCATCCATCTTCTTTCCAGCTCAATCCACATGAGGTCATGGTGACATTATGAGAAACAAAGGAATCTTACAATCTTGATTCCTGCAACTTCCTTCAGCTACTTGAAGTTAATCATGAGCCACGACTCCCCAGGCCAAGTAAGAATCTTTTCCTGGGTCGACCTCGGTGTCTCCTTCCAGTTGGTGGTGCTTCCTCCAATAGGAGGCAACCAGGGGACGTATTGATCCATCCCAATGGCAATAATTCTGAATTTAATGAAAAGCTAGAGGCCTGAGCAAATCGGCTCATGAAAAGTGATGTCCAAATGATTTTTTTGTGAGTCTTTCCTTTTTAAAAAAATAACAGGTGTTGAGACAAGTGACCTTGAATCTGAAAACTCTAAGCAGACGGGCCGCCATCAATCTAGAATAAAAACTTTTCCCACTCCGGTTTGACTTTTTCTGCCCATCCTGTGTGTCTAATGAATGCAAAGGTGCATTTCAAAAGAGATCCCTGAGGCATAGGTAGCCATAACCCCCCCCCCCCCCCATCCATCCAAAAAAGAGAGAGAAAAGAAAAAAGCTGCAAGAGTCAACTCCTTCAGGGTTCAAAAGCCTTATGAAGCCCAATTCAGCTTTGAAAGATGGGGATGTTTCAATATGAAAAAAAAGCCCAAACTGCCTCATGCATGCTCTCTCTCGGACCGGCATCGGGGCATGAAAAGACGAGGTGGGATTAGCACACCGGCTCAAAACAACGTAGGTGTCTCTGTAAAGACACGCAAGGAGGGCGACATGGACGGTGAATGCCAATGAGGGAGGGGAGGATAAACAACACGCTCTCAAGTGCAGTCGGGCCTCTTTTTTATGCAGATTAAGTGAAGCCATGAGAGTGATGGATTGGTCCCGGGCAAAACTTCTCATAGCTTTAAATAACGCTTTCCCCAGCTAACTTTTTTTTTTTGTTGTTGTTGTTTACACCTGGAGAGTTTTTGCCGTCTGCATAAAACTGGAAATGACTGCATAAGCAATCCATACGCCTTGAAATCCCACCAAACTGTGTGAAAGTATTGTAAATAAAAGTCAAGTGAATTCTATTTTTAGAAGGTATTAACATTACAAAGTGACACCAGTTGCAAACATCATATCACCGAATACAACTCCAGAATTAAGTCGAAATGGTTGAAGTAATTTGGTTGATAAGATCTGAATGCTGCAGAGGAAAACTGCTCTCCTTCAGATGGAATCTCATGCTTTTTTTTCCCCCTCTCTTTTTTTTTGAAAGCGGAGCCACTCATTTAGTCATTACGTTCCACTTTCCTGCCAAAACTCACAAATACAAGTATCATTACTGTTGGGTTGCGCTCGGGACTGAATGATGAGGATTCAAAGCTCGCTGATACGAAAGCTGGTGGAGGGGTTGAGGTTTGGCTCTGTCGCAGTCAATCACAGGCGCAGTTTTAACCCTTTAAAGACCGGGGAGGACAACCATCATACAGCCGCGATTCTGCCCTTTCCCCACGTAAACTTTATTGTCCAACAGTTTTGAAAAATTAAGTTAAGTCGTGTTTAAAGCAAGGGGAAGAAGTGCTTGGTCCTCGCTACGACGTCGTCGTTAGCACGTTAGCATGACGGTGTAGTAAATCATTGGTCAAGTGCTGTAGAACACAAGCACACACCGCAAAGGGGGGGGAAGGCAAACTATTCAGGTTTTGGTGCGGTCCACGAGGTTTTGCACACCTCCAATAAAATCTACAACGCCGTGCAGGAAGCTAGCTTGTAGCTCGCGGCTGCAGTCTGCTAGCTCGCACCCGAAGCTAAAATTCACAGCGTCACTGCCCAACCTTGGGCCAAATTGTTCATGATAACCGGGAAATAGACAACAAGTTTCATGCGATCTGACGACCGGTCCTTCTCCGCCCTCTAGTGTTATGGTGGTGAACCACTTTGCGGCTCATTAAAACCTCGAGGCAGAACTTCCAGGGTGAAGGACTGAGTAGAGGCTACGAACTGCGCTATGGACTGTTGACGCAGTAGTACACTCCAGCCTCATGAATCATCAACATTACAGCATTTTTCTGGAAAGATGTGGATACTAAGCAGATTTTAGTAGCCTGTTTCAATATTTTTGCAGTTTCACTCTGAAAACGTAGACTTAGTGTGAACTGAATATCTATTTGAGGAAAAAAAAAAATGCAACTGCAGGTAAAACCTTATTCCGTCTGGACAGCGAGTTGATTAGCACGAGGAAAGTTCCATTTTGCAAAAAAACGCAAAACTATCAGGAGGTCCAGCATTCAACCATAAACTGTCATGTGTGGCATGAAATCTGGTTCGAGTGCTTTGTGTGTGTGTGTGTGTGTGTGTGTGTGTGTGTGTGTGTGTGTGTGTGTGTGTGTGTGTGTGTGTGTGTGTGTGTGTGTGTGTGTGTGTGTGTGTGTGTCTTCAAAGTGCTGTTAAAGATGATAAATGTTTAATTTGTGACATTCTTGCAGTGAACGCCTGTGAAATGAGTCAAGTTTGGTGTAAAAAGTCTCTGAGTGATCCCACAAATGAACTTATTGAGGGGACAATTCAAAAATTGTAAAGATCCCCGAATTAAGCATCTCAAGTTCAAGAAGAGCGTTTAGGGCAGATGGCAGCGAAACGTCTCGAACCGACCAAACACTCCAGCTGATTAGCATGCCGTGCTAGCAGCCAAATTCTCTCCGACGCCACGATCATCCCATCCTTCGGGTCCGCAGTGAAAACGAGAGCATTTTTGAGGGAAACCTCGGAGGTGGCAGGGGAAGCCCTGAGCGGCGAGGAATCAGGACTGATGTGCAGACGCCTCCTGCACTTTGTGCAGCTGTGAACTGGAAGTTCAGTCGGCGGGACGCCGGAGCACGGAGGAGCACAGCGAGTTGGGGAAGTCATTATGCACAAAGGGTTTATCTTCATCTGCTGACTGCAGCAGTCAATTATCACTCTCATTAGAAGGCGGTGATTGCGGCAGCGTAGAGTCGAAACAGGCACGAAATGGCCCGGGTTCAATTGGACGGGTACACTTTCGTTTTTGAAATTCTTAATAATGCAGCTTCTTTGTGCCGAACAAAACGTCTCCTGGCATTTTGATTCTTCCTCCAAAACACTGCGCGGTCACACACAGACTGGCAGAGCCAGCTCCATCTACATCGGAATCCTGTCTGAAGATGTGTTTGTATGACAACAGAGTTTTCACTCTCCGGTGTGTTTCCAACCTAGCAGGTACGGAGCGCTCGCAGAGCAAAGCTCTTACATGAGTGAACACCAGCGATCTGAACCGAGTCTGCACTCCCACTCACAATCTGATTTAAATACTTGGCTATGGGAGCGCTGACATTTCCTGGCCATCGTTTGGCACTAAACTGTTGTAAAAACTGTGCCAACCTCTCATACAAAAGCCAAAGTAATAGAGTAAGGAGTTCCAACACATAGTCCATCACGGAGGTTTGTCATTATAAACGCATCGCTACATCTATTTCCAAGAAAGACATGCCTTGTGAATAAAGTAATGGTTCAGCTTTAAGACACTGATGGATGAAATGGGTTTTAGTATTACATCCAAGTTCAGGAGGTTCAGGAGCTTCCCGAGGAAGCGTTTATACGGCAATGTTTCAGATGAAAACGCATTATTTTTGTGTTTTCGCTATAGAAACATTTGCAATGCAACGTTTTCAAAAATGGGAGTAACACGGAAAACGATGTAGTCACCATACCAGGCAACAAGTCGGCGCTGTTGTCTTTGTAATAAAAAGAAAATAAAAAATCACACACACATGCACGCAGAGAACAACACGCTATAAACATTAACGATGGGTATTATGGTGACTGTCAAAATAAAAGTACCAAGTCCCCGGAAGAATCTGGACTGGGAGTCATGACACTCTGGAGGAACACATTGTTCTTATTTTCCATCTACTGAGCGTGTGCAGAAGAACTGCGCAGTAGTACAACAGTTGGGATCTCTCCCGTTTCCATGGAGACGGAAGGAGCGTTTTCAAAAAGTTTGGTTTTCAGTGGTTCTGAGCAATGTTGTCGTGTAAACAGGCTTCCAAAACACTACGATAGTTTTCCATTTTCACTTGACAACATGTAAACGGTTTCCTAAAGTCACGCATGTGTCTTTTGATTGGCGCTAGCACAGGCTCCGCCCCCTCTCACCCCGATAATCAATCACATCAAAGCAAAAACTGGCGACATTGAATCTGAATTGTCTTACATTTTTCCACACGATCTTCAGTAAAGAAGATATGAGTTTCACTAATACAAATATCAGTTGCAGTGGTTACAACTCCTGACTCACGGTGATAAAATCTCGGTTCGAGTCCAGTCGTGAGGTTTTCTACTCGTTTCCGCCCACCATCCAAAAACATGCATTGGAGGATAACTGCTGACTCTAAACTGCATGTAGGTGTATGGATGGAAGGAGTCTTGTCAAACATGACAAATCACCAAAAAGAACTTTGCTGTGTACAGCCGCAGTACCATTTTCATCACATCGAAAGACACGAGCAGTTGGGTCAAAAAACCCAGAAGCTCAGAATAATCCAGTGTTACTACACGTGTGGTTCATCGTCAGCACTTCAGCATTAGAATTCTGCTAATATGGACAAATGACACGTCACACGCAGAGGAAAGATTATGAAAATGTATAAAGAGAATTAATTACACTGGTGTGATTCCCATGCATATACACACACACACACACACACACAAACACACACACACACACACACACGCGCGCACGCGCACACACACACACTAGTACAGAGCAGGCACTGAGGTGTCTGGAGAGTAGAGATAGGGGCCGTCTTCATCAGCCTCTCCACCCACCCAGAGGACCTAATCAGTCAGTGAATACACATAAAATGGAGGCCGTCATCTACCTCCAACCCCACAGACTCCCTACCGACACTCTTCTCCCGCCGTCATCCTCCAGAGTGGAGAAAAAAAAAAAAGAAAGATGGATGTTTCCCGACAGCTCCATCCTCACCAGAGATATCCTGCATCATTTTTTTCCCAGCCGCTGTGTTTGGCTGTGAGTCTTGTTTCTTTACAGCTCAAACACACTTTTTTTTCTTTCCACCCCACATTTCTGTTATTTTCTTTTTCCATTACTTGCTCTTCCAAAAGGCACCTGAAGTTTTCGATTTCAACACAAAATAAGATTAATGCACCTCGGTAGAAGAGGGTTTTATCCACACCGTCTCCCGTCTTGTCCGGCCCGTCCCTCCCGACACGCCGCGGAGTCGAACGGAAATCAGTGCGACGGGAGCCACAGTGACCCCGACCCCGCTTTCCCACATTCAAACCATTCGTCATGGCAACGACCCCGGCGCTCAGCAGCAAGGCAGCACGTGACTGGTAGAGAGAGGGAGCGCTCGGCGTGGACACCGACTCAGCCAGGTGAGTATTGTAAAAGTAATGGGACTCCTAAAACCGTTTTTATGGGAATACATCCTCGCATTTCATCGTCCTTCACTCCGACTGAGCTTAAACACCAGAAATTATAGATGGAAATCCAAGTCTGGTTTCTTTTTCTTGTTTTAATTGGCCACAACAAAAAGAAGAAAAACTGCACATAACAGCAGTTGTTCAGGTCCCATCGGGCCCAACAGCTCGGTTAACTTTACCTTTTCATCCATATATTCATACCCAGAGCTGAAATTACAACATATTTGTTCTGACAGACGTCCAAAGCAGCGTGACGCAGCGCACAACCTGCTACACGAGTTGGGTAATAGTTTCTCAGCCACAGTGAGAAAGTTTATGCTCGTCATGATGAGTGCAGGGAAAGCTGCCTGATGCATTATTCAGGAATTTAAAAAGGATAAACGTGGTCATAACGTCATTGCTCCACAGCAGGTTTGGCAGGAGGCGTCCAAAACTTCACCAGCTCACAAATTAAAGTCAGGGTGAGACACTTTCTAGAATTTAGAGCAGAGCTGAGAAACCGTGTCTTTGGTGAGCGCGAGTGTGTCCGTCAACATCACGGTAAACTTTTGGTTAATCAGAGGTTAGATTGAGCTCCAGAGGCTTTCTTAGACCCCGTTCACACGCTTCAAGAGGAAACTTATTGATTTGGCATTTTCCCTTGAGAAAAGTTGTGTGTTTACACGGCTGTAAAATGTTTCGAAAAAAGAAGTCCGTTGACATAGAAATGGTAGAAACGCTGATAATCAATGTAGTTTCTACGTAGCGTCGCTAGTTATGCTAAACAATACGCTTCAGGTAAGAATAGTTCTTCTGCACATGCTCAGTGGAAGACCAATAACAACATTTGTCTCCAGAGTGACATGACTGGCAGGTTATATTCTCCCGGACTTGGTGGTTTTATAGTCGACAGTCACTGTAACAACCATCTCACTCGGTCGACTGTCCACTAGAACGTCTGGGTTCTCCTCATTGTAAATGTTTAGAACGTTTCACTACAAAAACAAACCAACATGAAAACTACATTGTTTTCATTGTTCCTGCAGTTTTTCCGTAAAAGGACCTCGTTTTTAAAAATGTTGCCGTGTAAACGCAGAACTTTTCATTTGTTGTCATGCAAACGGGGCCGGGGTACATTTTAAAATGTCGCTCTGTAGGTTTGGTGAAATACAAGCACGACTGTGTGTTCTGCTCCTTCTGTGAGAGGCTGAAGCCATCGAAAGCTGAAGTGGCTGATCAAACCTGCATTTTGAAGCTACAATACAGTCTACGTTTCTTTTTCTTTTTTTTTTTTAACTATTCATGCATTAAAAAGCAGTCGAGTGATATGAGAGTGAAGAGTTTTAGTTCTTAAAAAGCAGCTAATTGAGCTTTTAAAGTGAACATATCTCTCTCTGTTCTCATTTACACGTCATGTTGTAGTTTATCAGTAAACTTGTCTTTTTCTTCATGTTGACTACTACATCCTAATTCATTTCAATAGATATGAAAAGGTGAATAATGTTTTTTTTTGGGGGGGGGGGGGGGGGGGTCGGGGGGGTCCTGAACCCAGAGCAGCTGCGAATCAGCCAACAAGCATCTACAAGTGTTTATAATCTGGCCTCGGAAAGATTTTAATCAGGTTCTGAGTGTTTAATCCTGCTTAAAACGGGCACTGCCATCAGGGAGTACAGATTCCACAAAGTGGTGGATGTGGTTTGCAAGAATATTTGAGTAGTGTACCGAAGTAACAATACTGGGAAGGAGAAAAGTCTGTGGTTTACCTACAGGAGCGTTCTGCATATTTCCAGCAAAACACATCAAGCCGTCCACATGATGGAAATAAATAAAAGTGACGGGTGTGATGAGGTTTCTTGTATTTCTACATGGTTCATGTGTCGAGAAGTTTTCACATTTCTGAGGCTCTTTGCACCACATCAATGGAGGCTGAGAATTTTAAATACTGCAGCTGGAATCTGGGCATTTCCTGGATATCTTAACTTCATTAGGAGTAAAATTAAACGTATTATATGTGATGCAGGAAAGAGAAGAGCTTTGGTTTTACTGATCTTCACTGTGAATATGCATTATTACAGAAAGCTGGTAAAATAAATAAATAAATAAAGATTTTACTGACGCATAACAGAGAAAGTAGCTCATGAAATCAAATGTAGAGATTTAAGTTGAGATATTTAAACTGAGCAGAAGAGACGGAGGCTGCGTTCACACGACCACGCTGCTCGGAGCCACTGAACACACAACAGTCTGATGAACTCCATCTCCATGGAAACGGGGGAAACGCAACTTTTTAAAAAAGCTCAGTTTCCAAAAAGAAAACCTCCTGAGAATTAATGGTCCACTTCTCCTGAAGCCAGTTTCTCTTCTCGAACTCCCTGCCGCAGTTTATTTTATTCCAGAATAAACGAACCCAATCTGCCACACCGGAGCCGTTCTGACCCCGTTATTATGTGATCAAGTGTCGCTCTGATCCCCATTCGCATTTTTCCTGTTTCCGACACGTTGACTTGAAAAACTGCTCATTTAGTGGCGATGTGACACGTGGAGACAGGCGTAACGAGATGAATATTACTGGCTTCTGCGTTCAGGGGTTTTGATCCGTTTTTGAGAGACTGTCAACTTAAAACAGGACAAAAAAGAAAAGGTTTTTTTTTGTTTGCTTGTTTTGTTGCAGTGGACATAGCTAAAGGTTTCTGACACACAAAAACAATAAAAAAACAAACCATGAAAGGGAAAACAATGCCATGGGTTGATGCATTTCTTTCTGGGAGTTCCTCTGAGAACAAGAGAGATGGTTTTTTTTGTTGTTTTTGAGATTTATTACTTTACATTTTGATGCTTTATGACTTTGGTGCAGCCACTGTGGAGATCGTGTGTGAGTGTGTGTTGCACTGAAAAGATAATAAAGACGAAAAAAAAAAAAGAGAGAAGAGGACTGCGCAAAGTAAAAAAGAAAGGACAGACTGATGATTCAGGGAAAGGAGTGATAAAGAGAGGAAGACAAAGGGAAATGATAGAGATGAAAGGACGTAGAGAACAAGTACATCTCGGCAGACAGCTCAGCAGCTTCCTGCTCCAACATGACGGGGGTGTGTGTGTGTGTGTGTGTGTGTGTGTGTGTGTGTGTGTGTGTGTGTGTGTGTGTGTGTGTGTGTGTGTTTGTTCTGTTTTTTTCTTTGTTTCTATGTTTATTTCAATCAGAATGACTTCAGCACACGGATATCAAAAACCCGGTTATTAATACGAGAAGGGCTTATTTTCTCTCCACTGAGTCGCAGCACATTATCAGACAGAAGATTCTCACATTTTGGAATCAACACATGCTAATAACCAAGTTTAATAAGTGTGACTAATATTGACAATATGACAATTAGAGCAACGCCTGAAGCTTGAAGAACCTCAGTTAGCAGCTGCTTGGAGAAAGTTGGACAGCCATAAGAGGCTCCTCGATAGTTTTTTTAAAAATGTTTTCCTGACCCATTTACTAGAAGGGCTTTTATTTCAGTTTGGATTGAATAATTGAAGATGCAGTGGCTCATCTACAAGTCAGGATCTGACTTGGTCTCGCTGTGCCGCAGCCACACTGAGAAGCACTGAAGATGTGCTGCACGAAGAGGAAAGGCTACGAGCGCAGTGGTTCCAACTCTGCGCAACCAGGGGAGGAAAAGAACGCAAGTTTTTGAAAACGCGGTGGAAACTGCAGAAAACACAAGTTTTCTGAAGCGTTTTTTCACTTGAAGCGCTGTTGTGTAAACGAGGCCGACGTTGGTGATATGTATGAATGTGTGCGGTCGTGTGTCTATGTGAGCTCGTCCTGCATCGCCGCCCTCCAGATTGGATGAAGTAGCCGTGGGAATAAAACAAAGAGTTTTGAAGCTTGACTTGGTCAAGCAGGTCGTCCTCTAATCATAAAGTCTGTGGTTCAAGCCTCATTGTACCTGAAGTGTCCCTGAAGACGACACAGACCCTCAACATGTCTCCCAGTGATCTGCAAACACTGTGAATGATCCTTGTTCATTGTTATGTGAATGTGACTGATCATCTGACTGAAGAGGTTCACGAACAAATTCCATTTACCATTAAAATCAACATGCAAGAAAACCATTTCTGCAGGGAGCTTACGTGTTTTTTTTGCACCAGAAGGATAAATAAAGTTCTATCCAATCTAATATATATATATATATATATATATATATATAAAAACTTAACGACGTTTGCCAAGTTGCATATACATCTAAGAATTCTGAATGTTAGACTATTAAAAGCAAGTAAATCAACTCATGTATGCTGATGCGTTTATCACAAATAACAGGAACGATGATCTCCAGCCTGAAGTACCAGAAAATCTCTTCACCAACAACATATATAAATGTAAACACTGTAAATGTGCATAGATGTGACAACAGAGAACCCAAGAAAGATCTGAGACGACAAAAAAAAGTCAAATTTTATAGAGAAATCCAAACAACTATTATTAAACTTGTCATTTTCTGCCCTTTAAAAAAAAGACACGACTGAAACAATCCCAATGAAACAGACTCACATCAACATACAAACACAAACAAAGCAATCGCCACAGCCGTTTAAAGGAAACAATGGCTGACAGATCGACAGAGTTACATCACATCAGTCTGCTGCATAGAGACGGGAGCTCATCTGAAAGACCAGTATTTCACCTTGACAGCATTCTGGACGAAACACTCTTATAAATATTTCTGTTTGCCTGCAGACAGAGGGCAAACATCTCCGATTCAGAAGAATCACTGAGGATTACATCAGCTCTCCTTCTCCAGAGTTCATCACACGCAGACACGCAAAAACTAATAACATGAAAGTCAGTTAGATTACCAGATGACAGACACAAAGTAAATACAATTCCAAAAACCCAACAAGATATATATATATATATATATATATATATACACACAAATTACAAGGAAAAACAATACATAAAATTAATCAAAGGACAAAACACCACATAAAATATAAATCCAGAATTCGCTGACACCAACATCTCTACGTTCAATATGTGAAGTTAGCAACTTAATCAAGTGTGTGTCGAACAAAGTGTCTCCGACAACAGTGACGCAATCGTTTTCAAACACGTCTCTGGGGGTGTAACGCCTCCCATCAAAAACAGATTAAAATACATCAAAAAGGGGATTAAAGTCTGTGCCGACCCCCCCCCCCCCCCCCTAAAAAAATCCTTCAAAAGACGAGGCTCGATGTGCGGCGACACACACGACCTGTGAGAGGTAATGTTTCGGGGAGACGTGGTGTCAAAGCTGCAGTCAGTCGTTATCGCTGAGCCACAGCGGCCTTTAGGTGGGAGATGGAAACACGAGGAGCATCAAGGAAACGGTGGTGGAGGCGGGAGCAGCCGCATCTGCATGCAGGGTGGGGTGCGTGTGTGTGTGTGTGTGTGTGTGTGTGTGTGTGTGTCTGTGTGTGTGTGTGTGTGTGTGTGTGTGTGTGTGTGTGTGTCTGTGCGTGTGTTTTCATTACAAAAACAAACGGGGGCAATTCCTCGCTCTACATGCAAACTACCTTGTTTTCAGCATTTCTGTCGTTTCCATGGAAACAGACGTCATTTCACAAAAGTTGCCGTGTAAACGTTAAACTTCCCAGAACCCAAAATGCAGAAACGCTGAGTTTTCAGTTGAAACGTCGTTATGTAAATGAGGCTGAAGCGTCTATTTTCTCATTTGGGGGGTTTCCCTGTGACGAGGTGGGGGCTGGAGGAGGGTTCAAAGGCGTTCTGTGTGTGTGTGTGTGTGTGTGTGGGGGGGGTTCTCATTACTCGCGTCTCGCTCCATGTCCTGGCCATCACCACTATAAACCACTCGCTCTTTCTCCATAATTTCTCCCCCTCCCTCCCTCCCTCCCTCCCTCTCTTTCTTGCTGAGACTCAGACTGAATACATAACATCGCAGTCCCCTTCCCTTCCATCCCGGCTGCGCTGCCACAGTATCTGACTGAGGCCAAAACACACAGAGGACGCAGAGGGACGGAGACACAGGCACAGGACTGAGACCGCAAAGCTCTTAAAAAAAAAAATGTCCCCACAACCATAATACCTAATTTTATCAACCCTCTGATGAGGAAGACGCTTTCATTCAATATCATTTTATGGCGAAAGGATTGTTTCGAGGTGGAGCCATTCTTCTAAAGAGAACTTCAACTTTTAATATCTGTCAGGGTTTTAATATTACACTAAATATTACTACAGCATGCCGTACTGTGACCATCCTAGCATACGGGTGCCAAACAAAAGGCCCGTGGGCCAAAACCGGCCCACAAGACGTTGCATTCCGGCCGTCAAGTCACCAAGCGACTTCTCAAAATCTGAAAGAAAACGTTCCAAAATTTTTTTATTTGAACTAATTTCCCAAGAGTAGCAGACACAGCACAACACTTTAAACGACTGATCCACACACTCAAGATGTCATTCAATACTGAATAAAGAGGCTCAGTTCTGAAGAAAAACAATAAACAACAACATGATTATATCAGAGTCGAATCGAAGCATAAAACCATCAATGACTTTACCTCCACTGCTTAAAGGCGAAAGCCACAATTCATTGAAATGCAAGCAGAGTAAACAACAACAAAGTTTGAATGGAAAACGATATTGTCTTTGATTTCCTGCAGCAGGTCGTGCAGCTTAACCTCACATTCTCTCTCTTACTGCATTTTATGTAGATTACTACCTGATTTAAGTTCAAACTCTAGTTCAAGTTTGTTTATTCCATGCATGAGGAAGTGTTGCACATTTACCGTTTTTATAATTACCAGGATGTTGATCTTAAGATATCTGCCCCCTTTTACATATTAGGGCTGTTTTTAACATTATTAGTGGAAAAACAAAACCGTTCACAGTGTTTTTGGTGTCAGTTTTACAGGACAACTGAAAACAACTTTTTGGAAACGACTCCTGAGGTGGAACTTTTTGGAAATGCTCCGTCTCTGTGGCAACGGGGAAAACGCAACACCTCTGCAATGCTGCTACTGCGCATGCACGTGTGTGTGTGTGTGTGTGTGTGTGTGTGTGGTCTCAACACAAGAACAACCAACTATGTGAACTCATGGCCTGGTATACCAACCACATTGTTCTCTGCACTTCTGCCGTTGCCGTTGCCGTGGAAACGGACGATGTGGAAACAGGACCTGAGTGGTATAATATTATTAATATGGCCATTTTAGATCATTTTCAAAACATTTTTATTCACCAATAATAGTGTCTTTTCTCGGTTCTCTTCCTCGTTGCAGGTTTTTTTAGTCTCAAACACCGTCCGGAGGTGGAGGAGCTGCTTCTCCTCGCCTCTGACGTGCGACAGCAGAGGAGTTTCCAACCAGAAGGAGGAGCCGCCCGTCTCAGAGCAATCAATCCCAGATATTACCCGGGTATTTGTCAGATCTGCCCCCTGCCACGCCAGCCATCCGTGACTCATTCCGTCATTACATCTGAGAGGTCACGCCCACCCCGCCCCTGCCCGCGCCGCCGTTCCCGGGTCTGACGGCGGCCTAATGGCCTGCGCTCTCTACACCGCAATTAACCTTTTTATTGGCCACCTGCCAGCCAGCTGGAGATACATCGACCTGCGTGCATGTGCGTAAGTGGAGGCATAAAAGCGATGGCTAAATGTGTGTGTGTGTGTGTGTGTGTGTGTGTGTGTGTGTGTGT
This sequence comes from Lipophrys pholis, assembly GCF_963383615.2. Classification (NCBI taxonomy): domain Eukaryota; kingdom Metazoa; phylum Chordata; class Actinopteri; order Blenniiformes; family Blenniidae; genus Lipophrys; species Lipophrys pholis. The sequence continues at coordinate 2,863,748 of NC_137636.1, forward strand.
GTGTGTGTGTGTGTGTGTGTGTGTGTGTGTGTGTGTGTGTGTGTGTGCGGTTCAAGCTTTCAAGTCTATGAATCTCCGTGTGAAAAGTGAGTCAGAGCATGTGTGCCTGTAATAGCTGACAGATTTCACCTGCTCTGCTCTTCAAATAGAAATTGATTGAATCTAACATCCCATCATGGCTGACCCAGGCGGATCCCACTGGCAGCGATGGCGTCTGATAGCAGAGCGCATCTCGGAACGGGAACTGAGCGAGTCCCCGCCGCATTACATGTCAAAGCAGAGGGGGAGATTTTATTTGTGCTCTCCACCAGGCACACATCCACCAATCTGTTCCTGCTGGATGAGCAAGAAGTGTGTCAGCTGGTGCAATGAAACAAGGAAATACAGCATGAAAATTTTATACCTGCAATTCTGAGCTCTTCGTTCAGTCTTTAAAGGCTGAACTGCAAAGTCTAATGTAGAATATTACTGTTAAGTGGATTCAACCTGTTTTTAAATTATTCATGAATCATTTTCTTGAATAATGTATCTGTACAGTGTTAATTGTATAATTTTTACATTTTTACATATTTTCACTTGTATGTAGGGTTTTGATGAGTGCAGGACTTTTTATTTAACCTACTTATTGCGTCTGTGTGCATGTATAAACTTACTAAAGATGATAACGATTCATATGGTCTTATTTCATCAAATGCAGTGGTTCTTAACCTCCGAGCACAAAAACAAAAGACAAAACAAAACCAGCACCGTCCATGATGCTTGAAGTGGGAACGCATTTACACGTTAACGGCAGAAACGCTGAAAACGATGTAGATTAGATTAGTTTAGATTTTTTTTTTAAATACAAAAATTGACTTAAGCGACAGCAAAAGTAGTGGGTGGGAACATTCCCAGTTGAATATATATATATATATATATATATATATATATATATATATATATATATATATAAAAATTTATATATAAAATCATCACAATATAATGAAAAATATTAGACATAGGATTTTAAAATACGTATATAAGTAATAGCTATAGGTAATCAGGTAAGTGGTAGCTGAGAGGGAAACGGCTTCACGGTGTGTGAATAAAGATTGACAGTTAAGCTGATTGGAGTGCCGACAGTTTCAAAAGAAAACGTTTTAGTGTCTTAGCGGACCGGTACCGGTCCACGAGCCGGTGGTAGGGGACCCCTGCTTTAGTAAACCTCAGCTACCGTATGTTCAGGTCAGCCATAGCGGTGGTACTCGGAGAGTTGGGTATTTTCTCAGGTGGTACACAGTGTGAAAAGTTTAGGAACCTCTGAACTCGTCTTTGAAGAAGAACAAATCCCAGACGGGGGGAATGAAGATCGTTCTGCACAGCAAAGTCTCAAAATAGGAATCGTACCCGGAGCTTCTCGCAGTGCGGTGGGACTGCCAACCCGCTCCACCCCTGCACGGCCCAACAATACATGCAAATCTAATATTTGTTGGCCCACCAGAAAGCTCCACAGGGTATATCTAAATATACTGCAGCAGCGTGAGGAGAGCCAGTTCAGACCGCTGAGACAAGTAGCATCTGAGCGATTGTGTAACAGACGCAGTTATACAACTCGACTCTTCACAAAGCTGCTTTCCTCCTCGCTCAGCCTCCCCAATAGAAACTTACTGCCTCATTAACTTGTTACTCATAAAGCACAGAATCGCAGGCAGACGCCAACTTCACCGTGCCGCTCGGTATCTGAGAGGCTTGTACTGTACGATCCCATTGTCAACAAGAGGGCCTCTCTGCAGCCGGCTGGAATCTGGCACAGCACGGCGGAGCACAAAGTGCACAGTAAATGCATTCTGGGGCTCCTCCAGCTGCAAATTGAATTTCAGGGCATGACTTGACTCACAACACCTAATAATCCCACGTCATACGCTGTTCCCAAAAGTGGACAAGGTCACATTGTAGGAGCGGTAATGGAAGAAAAGACAGAACCTTTTAGAAGTGTTTATTGGGTAAGGAAATGCATTCAGGCAGCGGCGAGGCGAGAGAGGAGGGAAAAAAAACATTGTGAGGAGAGAACGCGTAAATGACTGAGCAAAGGAAGGACAAAAACATAATAAAGAGAAGCAACAAAGGACTATTTTTATATCGGAAGACGTTCGGTGGGTGAGCGGCGGCAGCACAGCCGTGGAGGAGCAATCATTGAGAAATACCTAAGAATGTGAAGTAGAGGTATCCTGGGTTTTAACACGACTCTTCATTTTCATTTAATATTATCATGTGCTTCTGTCAGGGTTACATCAAAACTTCATGACCATCTAACCACCTTGTATTCGGCTTAATCCAGGAATGAGGAGGAGACCAAACCCAGAGTCACAACAGGACAAACAATGGAAGTGAATACCTGCTGTCCAATCACTGTTAAGCAGAGTAATTAACTCCAGGCCCAAAGGAGTTTCCTTCTGGATGTGGAAACGGCAGTGATGGACCTCTGGCGAGCGCAGTCGGTGGAAACATCCTCCCTGGACGTGAGTCTAAACTTAGAAGATTCCTCTGATGACCCGAGAGGCCGGACTGGGTTATTACCGGTGAGTAAGCCCGAAATGAACCGAGGAGTCAAACCATTAGGGTTTTTATGGGAACTGAGCAGGATTTCAAAGGCGATTCAAATAGTTTCAATAGCAGATTATTATGCCAATATCTTTTTGAGGGTGAGTAAAAGCTCGGGTCCCACCAACAGTTTGGCTAATTCTGCATATAGAAGAATACAGCAGTAGTTTACATGATAGATCGTGATATTTGCTAGATTACGTCAATGTTGCCGACACCAATTGTACAAAAATGTCCTTTTATTGACCTTTACATCAGCCGTGAGTGTCTCATTGTCTCCAACGGGTCTTCACACATACAGTTATTAATAGAATTATTACCATTGCCTGGTTTGGTAAAGCAGCAGCAGATGAGCTGCGAGATCGACCGGGTTTCTTTACGACAGCACCAAGTGGGAGTATGTAAAAAAACTTTTAAGAGCGGTGTGGCTGAAGGGCTGAAGCAGAAGGTTTTCATTCAGCACATTTGAAACCACCGATTGAGACATAAAAGTTTACGCCGTCCGAACGGGACGAGCACCTGCTCAGAAGCCGACGGCAGTGTGGAGCCTTCCGATCCAAATGTCAACGATGGACAGCGTCAGAGGAGGCAGCGACAAGGAGCAGGACGGAAAAAAGAAAGAGAAAACTCTGCACCAGTCATGTACAAGTACTCACCTTTAGCTTACAGTACTTGCCGATACGAGTGCTAATTAAATGTCATAAAGGCGAATTCATACTAGATATGCAAAACACATTAAAAACCACAGAGATTTTACTGTATGTAAAGCTGAATAACATCTCTCACTGGATTGATGTAAAATGGAACTGCTACCATCTTATTACCACATTATATACATTATTAAGCATTGCTGCCTTAAATACTACAATATTTGCAAGATATGTTGTATATAAGAAGCCGCGCTGTCGTGGTTAGAACTCTTGCTATGAACCCTGGTTCGGGCTTTTAAGCTTTACTGAGTGAAATTCTTTGAATCAGTATAGAAGCTAGACGCATGGATAGATTATATCTCATATAGATATTAATCTAAGCCTATGATGTCACCCTTTTTCATATTTATTCTATATTCTATATATTATTCTTTTTTTATTTGAGAAAACGGCTCTGATGAGCGAAACAAGAAAAGTGCCTCTCTGCAAGAACAGTTCATTATTTAAAACTACTTCATTAAGGAAATAGTGAAAGACGCTCCTGAACAGTTTTGGTTGAAGGTTGGATTCCAAAGAACAGGTGCATGTGTGGAGACATCAGGCGCAAAACAACCGTCAGCTCGCGTCTCTGGAATAAAAACTGCTAATTCATCACGTTTGTCGTAGAAGGGAATTCCTGAGAGGCAGGTTGAGATGAAGCTAATGAGTTTCTCAGCTGAAGATATGAAGCAGGACAATGATGCTTGAAACACGAGGCTGCTTGACATCGTTTCATGTCTTTGTTACAACCAAGATGGTATTAGTTTGTTTTCCATTCTGGTCGGGTGTAATTTTTCTATTTCTACTTTATCAGGTATTTGTTTGGGTCCATGCGTTCATAGCAGGAGGGTCAAACAGAACCCCTGTTGGCTGCAAGAGGCTCCAATTCAGCCCCACAGAACACCAAGCAACTTGGAAAAAGAAAACATGGATTTTTTAAAAATATTTCGTACAATTAGCAGACAAAAACACAACATTGAGACCCGAGCTGAGATCTCAGTGATGCTGCCATGAAAGCTCCGACCTGGTTGCTCTAAGCCTCTCAAAGCCATGCTGTCATGGAGAAAACCCCCATAATGCAACAGGTACAGGAGAAGCTTTTGGGACATTTGATTGTTCTTTGCACCAGAAGGTTTCATTAAAATTGGCTTTATGTTGAGATTGTAGTCATTTTCCTGTCGTAATTGTTTGGTTTTGTGAAAATAGACATTTTTATCACGTTCACTCTGACAAAGAACAACTTTAAAGTTCATTTAAAGATAATCATGGCACTATGTTACCAGTCCGCTCCACTCAAGATGAAATTGGACTGTTTATGGCCCCAGAATTAAAATGAGCTTCTCGCCCCTGGCTTATAGTTTTTGCAGAAGCAACATAATAAAAAAGGCATTTAAATGGATTATTACTAATGAACCATGTAACATCACTGATCTGAATCAAAGTGCGCCATGTAAACACTTTTATCTGATCAGATCGACTCGATCTATCACACTGAGCGAAGCCAGTTTATGATCCAATGAGAGTCGATGTAAACCACATTTCACCGCGTGCAGCTGGACGACGCAGGAGACCGTAAACATTAGAAATGAGTGAAGGGCTCCACATCTGACTTCTTCCACAGTTAAATGATTTGATTAAAGTGATTAGTTAAGCAAATAATGAAACAAATATACGAAGATTATCACTTTATAAAGGACTGAATTAACACGACTAAATATATTAAAGCAAAATGGGAAAAGAAGCTTGATGATTGGTCCAATATGTGGGAAAACACAACGCTTCACTTCATGGAAGACTCCGGTTTGCTTCTTTAATAACCCAAAATAAAGAGCAAGCCATTACCTGTCCAACAGGTCTGCTGGACAGACTGTGGACACTTTGTCAGGAAAAACATGTTTTTTGGGGGGAAAGTCTCTGAAGATTTAAAAAAAAACATTTGGATACGAGCCGTTTGGTCCAAAATGGAAAATCGGACAAAGAAATGTCCCACAGAATGACAAACGTTTGTCGCAAGCAAGAAAGCAGTTATGGGAGATTTAAGTGACTGAAGACAGAGGAAGACATCTTCTTGTTGGAAAACTCAGACTGCAAGAAGCTCAACTGTAACAAATAAATGAAATGGACAAAACTGGATTATGAAGAATAATAAACAATCCCGCATTTAAAGACACTTTAACATGAAATCATATCCAAAGTGACATTGAGTTTTGGTTTGTATCTATTTGTGTTTCTATATGAAAAATATGACTTCTAATAAAGACTTAATTGGGGAAAAAGAAAAGAAAAGGCTCAACATAAACCTTCGTAATACCGATTTGAACCACATCCACAGGAAGCCGACAGAAACAATTTGATCCCTTTTTTGTAAAGAGTTGGATCATATTGAAAGAACGTGACCATGTAAACACAGCTTCCGTTCCTGGAGTCGCCGTTAACCGTGAAATCAGAGATATTAAAAAGCTCAACATGGCTCCTACCTGCGACGGCGAGGCGCGCCGTGCGGCTGGAAATGGAACCCAGGTTGTCGATGGTGGCGACGCACTGATAAGTGCCCTCATCGGGCTTATTGTGCTTCGAATGGACCACGTGGGTGAAGAACAGCGAGCCGTCGGGAAGAATGTGTCGCCTCTCGTCTGAAATCAGGCTCATGAACGTGCCGTCCTTCTTCCACTCCACTCGCGCCGGCGTGGCGGCGTCGCTGTGCGCCGAGCAGTTGAGCAGCGCCGAGTTTCCCCGGATGGCCAGCGTGTCCTGGGGCTCCACCGTGAACCAGAAGGGGCTGAACGGGTGTGCTGCCGAACCTGAGGGGGAGGAGAGAAGAGGGGGGAGGCAGGAGTTCAGTGGGTTCCATCTTTAAAAACAGAGAGAGACTTTAAATCGCATGAAATCCTCGTTGACATCCAGCAGCTGATGTTGGATGGAGATTGCGGCTGATGCCAATGTTGTCGTTATTGATTTTTTAGTCACACCAGCCATGTGTAAATTTATTAAATGTAACACTTGCTTCAGATTCTGTCAACTAAAGAGCCTCAACATGATCTAATGTCTTACTGAGCACTGAGCCAAGTATGTGTAACCATTAAAACGGATCAGTGCATCCATCCGTCTTTATTCAGACTGCAGTGGTGTGAGGGCTGCAGCCCATCAACGCATGGCCAACATGAAAACAAGGCAACACGCAGTCAATCCATCTGAAAAGCAGGACTTTGGTTTGTTTTTGGGATGAAGTCACATCTCAGGGGGTGGGGGGGTGGGGGAGTGGGGGGATGGGGGGAGGCATTCCTCTGGACCAAGGCCCCGTTTCCACGACAACGTTTCAAGTGAAAACGCATTGCGTTTGTTTCATAACGGTTTTACCTTTATGTGACAATATTTCAACAACAGCTTACACAAAAACCGCAGTAACGTTGAAAACGATGTAGTTACCATGCCACGCCACTAGTTGGCATTGTTTTTGTAATGAAACCACACACACATGCATGCTACAAACACTATGCTATAAACATCAACAATGAGAGAACACGGACATTCTTATAGACAGACGACCAAGTTGGATTGTTACCGCGGCTCTCAACTATAAAACTACCAAGTACCAGGAGGACGATCAGACGATACAGAGCAACATCACCAGTTGTTTCTATTTAGAACCACTCTTCATGTCACTTCCTCGGTTTGTGCAGAGAGAGGTGAGTACCAACCACATTAAATTTACATTTAGGGAAGCGCCAACTGTGTAAAAAGTAAGGAAAGTGGTCCTAAACTCTTCCTTTTAAACCGTCTCATATTTACTCTGCAGCAGATGATTCAAGAAAGCCGCAAAGAAAAAAGATGCATTTTTAGTTCAATCACATGTGTGTTGACTGCAAATCACATTTTCAAAGACGTCACTGACTTCAATGGCATATTTCAGAAGTTGCTCTAAAAATGAAAGGAAGTGGCGGAGTGGTGCCCCAAACATTGAATGAAATGTTCCCGAAGCAAAAGCATCCCTTTGTTCATTCTGTCCTTTCAGCCTCGGCGCTTCAGTCTCTCCTGGAGACTCCGAGAGGCTTTTTATTACCAAACCACGAGCCCCGCTGGAGCTGGGCAAGAGGAACTGACAAATTTAACCCAGTCTAGCCTCCCTGGCAGAGTTAATATCACGTCTTGCTTTATCATAAGTACAGACTGCAGCGGAGGAGTAAACACATCGGGACGTGGTTGCCATTTCCTTTCCCCGAGCAGAACGCCGCCCCGACATGGATGGTGCCAAAGTCAGAGGAAGTGCAATTGCTTTGCATTTGTCCTCATCCATTATTCAAGCTCTCGCGCCCTAAGAGTCACACCGTGGTATTGTTTGGATAAATAATACCAATTATCAGTTCTGCGGGGATGAGGTAGAGCTGGAAAAAATAATTAAGGGGGTATGAAGGTATTTAAATAATGCAGCGAGTGGAGTTAAAATAAGTGGCCGGGTGTTAAACGCAGTTTAAAATATGCCCGTTCTCTTCTGTCTCCAGGGGCGAGCGAGAAGGGACGAAACGAGACGACGACAAATAAAAAAGGAAAAGAAAATGAGAGCCAGCACAAGATGCTATGTCAATGGTTCAGCTATTTAACTACCGGGAGGTAATTTCTCTAGATTGTGGCGCCAAGTCCCTGGTGTGAGATGCAGTGTAGTGCAGTATAACACAGTGTAGTGCAGTAAAACACAGCGCAATGCAGTGTAACACAGTGTAATACAGTGTAGTGCAGTATAACACAGTGTAGTGCAGTAAAACGCAGCGCAATGCAGTGTAACACAGTGTAATACAGTGTAGTGCAGTATAACAGTGTAATACAGTGTAACACAGTGTAGTGCAGGAAAACGCAGCGCAATGCAGTATAACACAGTGTAATACAGTGTAACACAGTGTAGTGCAGTAAAACGCAGCGCAATGCAGTGTAACACAGTGTAATACAGTGTAGTGCAGTGCAATGCAGTATAACGCAGTATAACACAGCGTAATGCAGTGTAACGCAGTATAACAGTGTAACGCAGTATAACACAGTGTAAAGCATTGTAACGCAGTATAACTCGGTGTAACAGTGTAATGCAGTGTGACGCAGTATAACACAGTGCAACAGTGTAATACAGTGTAATAGTGTGACAGTGTAACAGTGTAATACAGTGTAACACAGTGTAATACAGTGTAACAGTGTAATACAGTGTAGCACAGTGTAAAACAGTGTAAAACAGTGTAAAACAGTGTAATACAGTGTAAAACAGTGTAATACAGTGTAATACAGTGTAACAGTGTAGCACAGTGTAAAACAGTGTAATACAGTGTAATACAGTGTAACAGTGTAATACAGTGTAACAGTGTAACAGTGTAATACAGTGTAGCACAGTGTAATACAGTGTAATACAGTGTAATACAGTGTAATACAGTGTAGCACAGTGTAATACAGTGTAGCACAGTGTAAAACAGTGTAATACAGTGTAATACAGTGTAACAGTGTAGCACAGTGTAAAACAGTGTAATACAGTGTAATACAGTGTAACACAGTGTAACAGTGTAATACAGTGTAGCACAGTGTAATACAGTGTAATACAGTGTAATACAGTGTAATACAGTGTAGCACAGTGTAAAACAGTGTAATACAGTGTAATGTATGGTCCAACACGATGGCAGCTCAGCTGCTTGTCCTCCATGCACTCAGTTCTCCTCAAAACACAAATAATTACTGCAGAAAGTGACGGAGAAGAAGGATTTCTTCACTTTCACAATGGGGGATAAATGTCAGACAACCGAAGGAGGCGGCGCAATCATCTCCGCATTAATTCAGCGATAAGGAAAACTTCACCAGAGGGGCAGCGCGGTGGCCTCATTCTGTCTCGGTGGACAGCGGAGGACTTTGGCCTCTCCGTCTGAATCCAGGCCAGATTGATTAGCAGAGTCTCTTCACAGTAGACCAAAGAAAATGTCTTCAGTCAGCGTTGCTGGCTCCTACCTGACTTTATTTCCCCCTGAAACTGCTTTAGAGTCACGGCACTGCCAGCGAGTTGCAGCCACGGGTTGAAAAGAAAGTACAGCAAAAAAAATAAAGAATTCGGGATGCTAAACTTTATTATTAGATCTGCTGATGCAAGAAAGATAGTAAAAGTGCTCTAAACATTTTGAAAGTCCCTTCAGGCAGAAATAAGTGGATGTAAAATTCAAATGGAACAAACAGAAGCGAGGAAGAAAATAAATTCCACAAATTCAGCCGACGCAGTTTCAACTCTAACTCTTGGTGAGTGGGTGAAATTAGGCAGAAGTAAGCAGCTGATTGGAGAAGATCAATAAACATCAGAGTACACACTGACAACGCCGGCCAATGTATTTCACTGATGGTGTAAATGACAGATGGAGAGAGAGCAGGGTGGAGGAGAAGTTGGGGGAATTCGTCACCGCTGCAGACCAGAGGCAGTAGAAAGCTCCATCATGGCTGCTTCACGCCGCTGGAACAGCCAGAGCTTCCAGAGCTCCCAGAGCTCCCAGAGCTTCCGGCTTGGCTTTTTTCTTTCTCCCCAGTCAAAAGACCAACTTGAGCCACTCTCCATCTGAAGAGAGCTGAAAGAGCTTGAAGAGCCTGCAGCGTGCGACCAGAGCCAGAGCGGTTGCAGTGAGCAGCTTTTTTATCCCGGTCGTCTGAACAGCAGGGGACGGCTTAGCTTCAGCTCCGCCGTCCTACAAGATGGACGAACCATCTGCAACATCCACCGTCGGCGTAGCGGGAGCGGTAGCGGGGGGGGGGGGGGGGGGGGGGCTAAACCAGGAGTGAAAGTAGGATTTACCTGCCACTGATGTATTCTCCATTAAAAACCAAAACCCTGAAACACACATAAAGCAGGAGGCTCCAGAAAGACATGGAGGGTCCTGGAATCACAAAGGTTTTTTTTCTCTTTAAAATGTGACACTATTTTATTTAGACTACAGATGGTCTGATACTGCGCAGACGCTACCTACTGCAGTATACAGGATCCTTCAAGGCTGTTGGAGGCGTGGAGGAGGTCCGCTGCATCGCACAGCCTTTCATCTGAATCCGGAGAATAAATGAGGCGTTATGGCATTTAATATTACTCTTAGCAATACTCAAGTAGCTGAAGGGGAGTACTCGCCAGCAAATGAACTCCAAAATAAAATCTAATGTAAAATCATAAGAGTAACAGTTACGACTGTTAGAAACAACATAATTATGAAGACTTGCTATTTGAATTAAAAACATGGAGATGATGTCACGGTCATTATCTTCATTTTATATTTTGATTTGACTATTGTTGTGTACTTATTATTTATTGTTTGTATTCTTTTCCTTTTGCTATTTTTCTACCTGCTGCTGTAAAAATGCAAATGTCCCCATTAACTTTTCATTGCCTGTGAATCCCAACAGATTTTAAGATCTGCTTCTTATAATGCAGGAATCTGCATTATAAGAAACAGATAAGATATATAAGATATATACAGATAAGATTAGATATATATGTTGCACCTTTTTAGGATGAAGTGACATGAAGTGACTGGGACTTCATTATTTAATGCATTATTTCTAATAAGCTATTAATGACCTGCCGATCAAACTGATGCACCAGAACAACTAACAGACATGAACTTTTAAAAGTTCATCAATTACAATTGTTTTTCAACACATATTGAAGACTGGCTGAAAAAAGGAGAAAAAGATTACGATGTTCGACAGTCAATCAAAACATTAATGGGAGAGTTGAAGCATTGTGGTTCAAGGTCGCGATGCCGTCGGCAACGTCCTCCCACACTTTAAAAATCCATACTCTATTCATCCAACCCATCAAAACAATGATGCAGCATGTAGCAAGTCCAAACTCCAGCCACGTTGGGAGAGACGGTGTGATAAACACACAATCTGAACAAACATTTTGAATAAAAGGCAAAAGAAATAATAAATCTATAATGTGAATGGAGCATACAGAGAAGCTGGAACTAATGATTGAGAGGAAAAGCATTGTTTTAGTTTTCGAGGAGTCCACAGCCAAAAGTGTATTTTACACCAGTTCTTCGGGTATTTAAGGAGTAAAAACAGAAGCTTCTGGATTTTAACAATAAGCAACTCCACCTGGATGAGAAGAGAGCAGAAAACTAGTGTCCACTGTTAATATCTAAACCAGCCCAAAGTGCTTTTCCTGGAAGAGACGGAGGAAGATAAGCAAGCAGGTTAAATGAGCCGGGCAAGGCCAGCCATCTCAGCAGGAAGCAAGGATCTGTATCTGCAGCATGTGATTAAACACAAACTCATTACACACACACACACACACACACACACACACACACACACACACACACACACACACACACACACACACACACACACACACACACACACACACACACACACACACACACACACACACACACGAAACAATGAGATTAAAGGGAAGCGTCAGCCTTTGTGTGAGAGCCGAGGAAAAAGTTTGACTTTGGAGAACTAACAAGGTTCGGGGGTTTTTGAGGATGGAAAGAAATGACTAATGAAGAGCTGAGAAGGAGCCACGTTCTACCGATGCACGCTGCAGACGTCATTGACAGAACAGAAACACAGAGGTTGTGTTCCCATTCATCAAAGGGCACAGATTATATATCTTGACAAACTTTGCCAGAACAGAACATAATGAAGAAGAGATGAAGTGAACAGCAGCTCCTGTATGAAAACTTTCTGCTTTTGCAGGAAGGGGTGTGGGACGGTTCTGAACCAGAAAACACTGCCGATAAAGAACCTGGCTTTTGTCTCCTTGAGAACTCGGAAGCACCAAAGAACTCCAGGTCCCGTTTATTTAACCTTTTCAAGTGAAAACGGGAAACTTCCATAGCACTTTGGGGTTTTGTTTACATGGTGCCAAGAGTCACTGGAAACTTTTTGGAAAATGGCTGCCAAGGTAGAAATTGTCCGTCGCCGTGGAAACACAAGGAAAATGCTACTTTTCTGAAAGGCTGCTAACATGCTAACTACATTGTTTTCCACCCCAAACAAAGCAAAACTATGTGTTTTCACTTGAAACGTCGTCCAAACGAGGCCCGGGTGTCACTAGAATCAGGCTCGGTGTTGTTGGTCAGATGTGTTGATCACTGCAGGGCATGAGATCCCGGGGCACCGAACGTCATTGTAGTAAAATCTTTTGAAATATGCATTTTGCGAATGCTGATATTGCTGTGACAGTATATTTTGCAAGCAGAGATTTGCAGACATCATGTCAACATTGTGCTTACTCACTGCAGCAGAGCAGGACAGCAGGGAGGCCCTCCCCCCTCTGAGCTGGATCCAACCACCTCTGCTGAATCTGTATTTTTCCTCTCACAGTGATTAAAGCCACTTCTCCAGCAGACCAAACAAAACATATCAAATGAATGTTCTTTATGTGAAGCATAACTCTGAAGCATCACTCTAACAACTCTGTCATCTCAAGCTGATTAGCAAACTGCTAGCTCTCTGAATTAGTAAGGAATTTCACATTAAAAGGTTTTGTTGTTACACACTGTTAAGATTAAAACAAAGGATAAAGTCCCATAGACACGACAATTTATTTTAGCGTTTTTGTTTTAGAAAAGTTTTGCATTTACATGAAACGGCAGAAAGACGACAAAGAATGTAGTTAGCATGTCAGGCCACTAGTGGGTGGTGCTGTTTGTTTTTATAATGAAACCACACACACACACCTGCAGAGAACAATACGCTATAAACAATAACAAAGGAAGAATAGGAACATTCGTATAGACAGACGACCAAGTTGGATTGTTATTACGGGGACTGTCAAAATAAAAGTCCCAGGAGAAAATGAACTGGGAGTCATGACACTCTGGAGGAAACGTTGTTATTGTCCATCTACTGAGCACGTGCAGAACAACTATCTACTATGGCCGTGGTGCTCAGGCGTAGTAGCAGAGAAAACATCCAACTTGGGAGACGTTTTCAAAAGGTCGCATTGACTTGAGAATGCTGAGGCGTAAACGGGACCAAAGTCCAGTAGGCGGGGCTTAATGTATCAGCATGCAAATTCCACAACTGTTAAAGTTTTGGTTGTTTACTAAAACTAAACAGACAGAAACAGACAGAAACACTGCAGGCTTTCAGCCACACGCTGCAAAGGTAAAGAAAGAGGGGGCTGCCAGAAACCACATTACAGTGTTAGAAGGCTAATCTATTCAGGTCCACCAGTGTGTGTGTGTGTGTGTGTGTGTGTGTGTGTGTGTGTGTGTGTGTGTGTGTGGGGTGGGGTGGGGTAGCAGCCCCCCATTTGTGTTTGAAAAATAGGAACCTTCACGCCGGGCAACTGGTGTAGAATGAGGGAGCAGAGAGCAAGGGGTTAGAAAATGAGGTTGTCTGCTTGATAAGTATGGGCTGTTACCCGAGTCCCAAATCCACTTTTCTCAGCAGTCATAAAAGGTTTGGGAGCAGAGTTTAAGGCGGCGCCCCCATATGCTCCCTTCCTCCCAGGTGCTCGCTCACGCTCCAGTGAAAGAGACCGAGTGGAGCGCTGAATTCCCCCCCCTTTTTTTTGCCGGCCTTAAAAGCAAGATTTTCCAGACCTTACGGAGCCTAATGTCAGGCTGAAGTGTGTGCTCAGACCGCAGCGCCACAACTTTAACATCTCCGAGCCGGTGTATTTAGAAATCTGTGAAAGGGAGTCCCAGCAGCTGGCTGGTAAACTCGCCTTTGTGACAAGCATTTTTTATGGCAAGGATCAATTTCTGTCTTTGCGGTTTGTGGATTACACAGTCAGCCTCTCAATTCAAGGTGCACTCCCAGGAAAGAAACCAAAGAGCGGTGGGTGAGGGTCCGTCGCTCGCCACACAAAGACCCCCTGTTTTCTCTTATTCTCCCCTCGGCTCAGCGGGAAGCCTCCTTTGCTCATTGACCCGCTGTCTGAGAGCAGCCATATTGACTCCCCTCCTTATTGAGCTGCTCTTGAGACAGAGCAGACCGCTCTCAACACCAGTCACATTCTCCACAACAGAGACCCTCTCTGTGGCTTCCACTTGTGGAGGAAAACCAAACCCATGACGCCACGAAACATAAACATGCTTGATGACGACTTGCGGAGGGATATGAAGAAGAAATTAATTAAAAATTCAGTCACAATTTGTCATAGTAACGTACGCCGGTCAGCCAGAACATTATGGCCATGTTCGCAGAAATGTTTGTGTTTTCCCTCGTTTCCACAGAGGCTGAGTCGGAGCGTTTTCAAGAAGTTCCACCATGGAAGCTGTTTCGTCTACAGTGGCTCTGAGCACCATTGTCGTGCAACTCAGGCTTAAAAAAGACTGCAGATATCAGATATATTGTCAAAAGTGCAACTTTATTGTTGTGATTGCAGTCAGATTTAAAATGCATATAAACAATCCCAAAATAAAAAGTAAATTAGGCTCCGTCATTCAATAAATTCAAGCTTTAACTCAGGTTTAAGCAAACTACGGAAACCCACAAGGAATGGTAGAACGGAGGGTGGAAACCCTAAAGTCCATTTTTCTTCCAGATAAAAATGCAACAAAAAGTTCTACTTGTACTTTACAACATGGCTTCATTCTGGTCATCTGCCTAAAATATCTGAAACACAAAGGCCAAATAATGATAAAATAATCAGTAGGAGGATGAACGGAGGGTGAACGGAGGATGAACGGAGGATGAACGGAGGGTGAACGGAGGGTGAATGGAGGATGAACGGAGGATGAACGGAGGATGAACGGAGGATGAACGGAGGATGAACGGAGGATGAACGGAGGATGACAGACAGAAGCAGCAGGAAGGCTCTTTGTAATGAACCTGAGCACTTCATTCTCCGAGCTGCTGTCTCTCTTCTTCCGTCCCTCCACTGTTTGTCCTTCCACCCTCCGCGTCAGGGTTGCTTTAATGACACTAATGGAAATGGTTGTCTCAGCCTCCCACCCACACTTCCCCGCTCTCCTCCTTCATCTTGATACTTCAATTCTCTCTCTCTACTTTATTTTTTATTTTTTTGTGCTGAATCTTTCATCCTCCCCATCTCTCCACACACTCATCTAAAGCCCATCTGTCACAGAGAAACACCTCAGGGAAATAACAATGATCCTGAGACCGGGCGAGGAGAGACGAGGTGTCTTTAATGGAACGGGAGACAAAATTGCACCTAAACCGTTAAATTTGAGGTGCATGTCTATTTAGGGAAAAAGGTGTCCTTTTCTCATCAAACAGTGAGTGCAGAGGTTCCCCCAAGGATTCTATTAGAGAGTGATTGCAAGTTGAGGCAGTTAGCTCACTTATTTTCATTCTGTTAAGTTTGACATTTGGGCACTTGACTTGAATCGAATCAAAGGAATGAAGATTTTGAGAGGAGACACTTATTTCATTATAAAGTAAGAGAGAAAGGAAAGGGCAGATTCATTAAGATAGATTAGTGTTTTGAAAGCTGTGAAGGACATTTGCGAGGCTGCTGGTCTTTACACATCAGAGACGGTGAAATCTCTGCCCGGGGGGATAAAAATTAAATATGATCTGAAGGGAAAGAGTCACAATAGACTTTAATTGTCTTCCATGATTGGGAGTCCACTCCTGGCTCCATCTGTGGAGGGGAGGCGGGGGAGGGGGGGGCGACGGGGAGAGAATGAAGCCTGAGTTGTGTCTGCTGGTTAATGAGCACCAACTATTACAAGTGGCATGTAATGATGGAGCACATGGGAGTGGCTAAATATTAGGAATGCACCGATACAATCGATCAGATTCTCACAGTTCTGTGAATCTGGACGCAGACCTCCACCCACCACCGTCGCAACATACAAATAACCAGTTTTAACCCCCAAAAAGGGGCGGGGCTTCCTGCTAATATATCTTCATACTCAGAAAAATTACAAAAATTGTATCTCTGCAGTTGTGTTGTTGATGCAATGTTGACGTTAATGATGATGTTTGTTGGTTCAGATTCTTTTGTGTCACCTGAACGCACCGTCAGAGGGAGTTGGCCTGTGATTGGCTGAGAGTGGAGAAGGGGGGCGGGTCCGGTGTGTGTGTGTGTGTGTGTGTGTGTGTGTGTGTGTGTGTGTGTGTGTGTGTGTGTGTGTGTGTGTGTGTGTGTGTGTGTGTGTGTGTGTGTGTGTGTGTGTGTTATGGCTTTACAGACAAGAAACTCGTCTTCCTTTCCAACGTCCTGCTGAACGCTGCAACAGTAACACACAGTGACCTGGAGAAGTAACTGTAATCTGATTACTGGTTTGGAAATAGTAACAGGTTAAATTACTTGTTACTGAATCAAGTGGTCATATGAGAGTAACGCGTTACTACCGGCATCACTGGAACTTTGTTTGGAGGGACCAAACGAGAGATAAAACCGTTTCAGAAGGACTTGGGCATTAGCAGTGTAGACCAGGATGTATGTGGATTATTTTTCAGTCAGCCTTACCTACATCCACTTCCAAATCCCCCATGATGCACCACTCAGCCCCTCATGACCCGCCTTACTCTGTTTCTAATTGGCTCGTACTCACTGCATTCAGTGATTTGATTGGTTAATGTCTATGTTTACCGTGCAGCATGAGAGCTGACCAGCCAATCGGAGGCAGAGCGGGGCGGGCCTTGACGAGGTAAATATTGCTAACCTATAAATTATCCAGAATTTATGTTAGAATGAGCAAATACTATGGACATATTTTCACTAAAAGGAGTGCCACTGTTTGTAAAAATAAAAAAATAAGAAGGCGACACTTGGTAGCATACCCACTTCTCCAGGAACCATCACACCACTGGACATGGGTCAACTAGTGGTCTCTTCCTCTTGACCGTCCCCGATACACTCCTGCATCGTGATTTGGCACAAGCACAAAAAATCAGCCCCCCGCCTCCCTCCAAAGAAATATCAGATCATACTGAAAAGCATTTTGGGTTTTTCCTCACCTCCCCTTCTTTGTTACGGAGCTTTGTCAAGAGTCACTTTGACCAACACAAGTACTCCACAATGCCTGGCACTCCGGGGGAGGTGGAGCAGCGTGGAGCTGTGATCAGGGACACTACAACCCACTGGTTCTGGTATTCTCTACATTCCTCACAGCTGCCGAGGAAATGAGAGGTTGAGGCCAAGCCATAAAGGGAAGGACAAAATGATTTGGGGCGCCTTGCACACACACTGGCTGTCCTGCGCTGGCATCCACTCAACTCGCAGATTAAAAAGAGGAAAGGATCCACAGTTCTGTCGTACTGCGAGACTCCGGAGGCGCCGAGACAACGTGACGGGGTCAGAGCCGGAGCCGGGTCACTGCAACAACTTGGACTGGGAAACGCTCTTCTGAAAGCAACGTCAGTCTCTTTTTAATCAGATGAAGAAACAGATCCGACTCCAATGATTCTCCGGTTAACAGGATTAGCAAACGCTTTGAGTGCAAGACTCTGGCAAAACATCACATTCAAACAACCGTGACCAATGACTGGGGGATTCTTCATTCTGGTTGCCTGTTATGTCTTTGCTCTCCGTACTGTATTCAGACGTCAGTTCAGTAGCACCTCATGAGTAAGTCATCCTTTCCCCGCCAAACAGCCATACACATACTCACCCTTAAATACGTTTGTCTCATGAAAGCCTGACGCTTAATCCAAGACCACCTTGGAGATTTTATCCAACAGCCAGACTAACTCCAACACAACATGCAATCAAAAAGACATTGGGTTTAATATCAACGATCTGCACTAAAGGAAGTGATTGAGCCGTGGTTTGGTTGGTCCAACTCAAGGTGGCGGTTTGTTCTCCCATGTTACCCCATGTTGGAGTGTCCTTGAGCAAAAACACTGAACACCGTAAAACAGTGCCATAATGAACTTTATATTCTAACTTTTAAGTTTTTCTTTGTTTGGCGCAGAGTATACGGAATGAAAATGTCAGTTTGTTTATTTTTCAAAATCTGAATAATTAGCACCAGAAATTACAGCAATTTCAACAAAAGCCCATTATAATAATGTAAAATATATCTATTTTTTAAAAACATCTCTAACTATATACTGTATAACTGTTGCAGTTTGCAGCTTTTTGCATGTATGTTTTTACAAACTCATCCTGACAGCGCGGCTTTGACGCTAATGCTAGTTTGCGCTCCGTCATGGCAGCGACATCTCAGCTCGGATCTCACTGCTAGAAAGTTCTGTTAATAATCCATTGTCTTCTCGCCCTCGTTGCTTGGTGGGTTTGTGGCCCGGGTTTGACCCACAGGACTTCTGTTTGCCTCCCCTGCTCTGGGTTCTAGTGGTAAGACCGGACTGAGTCCAGCCAACAGTGACCCCAAGTTAATAATGCAAATAGAGAAGGTCAAAGTAATAATGACCGAAAATACGTTCCAAAACAATTCATGTTACCAAGTTGACATTGAAGCATTCAGTTCAGATTCATGATTTAAATATGACTGACCTTTGAGGCCACAGTGGTCCAAACAATCTGACCAAAGCTTCTTTTCTATTTTTGTATGCACTCCAAAGGGCAAAAGCCGTGTTTGGAGGTTGGTCTGAGAGAGATTGTTTCACTTTTTTAGTTTGAGTTTTTTACAGAAACTTTAGTGTTTTGGCCCGTAAATCTGTTGAGCTCACATTATAAATGCTTCAAGAATGACTCAGGCAATGGTTTGACTGAAAAGTGGTTAAATTCTCTGAAAGTCTGAGTGATTTATGCTTTGCACTGATTGGATTCGCTTTAATTCTCCCCTTGTCTTGACAGCTTTTTTCATCTTAAAGCCATGTTGAAGAAAAAAATGCATATTTGTATTCCCGTGTCATGGCTGCATGTAAACAATGTGTAATCAAACTATTGAGCTCTTGATTATGAAATCACTCACTATACGAAAGCATGACTCTTAATTAAACATGATTTGATTGACACTTAGTGACCAAATTATAAACCCACTACTGCAGAAATGAGTATGAACACTTATGCAAATTAATCCCAAGCAATAAATTAGCCCATGAATAAAGTGAAGGCTACTAAAATGTTTCAAATAATTAAAGTCATGATGGGGAAAGAAATGACTCTGGCAGTCGTACGGGGAAAAGAATCACGTTGAAAATGGCCCAAAAAGGGAAAAAGTAACACAAGACGGAGCTTTCCAGATGAGTGTGCGACGAGGGATTGGGCGGATGGGGAAACCTCTCTCACCTCATCTAGTAGTGATAATTAACCAGCACTGATTGAGGCTCAAACTCCCTCTTATCGCGCTCCCCACGGGCCCCAGATGAAGGATTGGCCCACTGAGACGACAGCAACACAGACGGGAGCGCTGCGAGGAGCCGGCATCCTCATCGCGCATGTGCGCCGTGTGAGAAGACGTGGAAAACGCCGCCTCGCCGTGAATAATTGGGACGCAAAATAGTAAGAAACAGCATGCTTCTGGGGCTCGACGGCTACAAACCGAGCAGTTGGACTAAAGGTTAAAACCATCACTTTATGTCAGGATTTCAGAATTGGAATAACCTTTTCTGGCTGTTAAAGAAAGTCTGCTAAATTCTTACTGAGGGAGCAGCTGCCATTATCTGCAGTTTCTTTTTCTTTTGATAAGTGAAATGCTCTTTAACTTAAACATCCAAAGAAAAGGAGGCGGTAGAACGTACACGTCAGAACCGGACAGAAATCAGTAGATCGCAGCGATGAGTGCTGGACGCTCGGTGTGTAAAGACAAGCAGACGTTTCTTGAACCATCAGAAATTACACCATTCGCTAAAAGACCGTTCAAAAAAGAGTGAGCACAGGTTGGAGTGTTTCGGCGACTATTGGGTTGTGACAATCAGAAGAAGAAGAATATCACTAAGGCTCCATTCACGCGACATTTTCAAAACTCGGCGGTGCTTGGAGTCACCGAAAACGCAACTTTTTGAAAACGGTAAATGTTTCCTTGTAGAAAAACGCAGACGATGGCGGACGAGAGCAGCGCCGTAGGGCGGTGCTGCTCTCCAGGAAAAATAAGACTAGTTCATTGCTTCAAAGAGAGCTTTGCTATCTTGGACGCGACAGTAATAACATCTCAGAGACCTTCATGCCTTGCACGGCCTCTTCATTCTGCAATCTAACTATGCCCCTGGTGCAAACACTTAACCCTTGTAACCACACTTAACTCCACCATTATTACTGCAGTCTACGGATCACATTCCCCTCCAGAGCCCCCGCTTCACAAACTTGCCCGGGTTTCTTCTTTTTTTTTTTTTGTCCAGTTATTTAAAGGATCTGGGGTTTTTTTTCATTTTTTTTTTGGAGGGGTGAGCATCCGGTTTCAAGTAAAATAGTAATTGAGTCTCCCTCCTTGTGTTGAGCTGGAAGTCTTTGATCTTTGCCGTACTCCAGTGTTAAATGCTTTCCTCCAAATCGCTGTGAACACGCAGCGACTGGCTTCTCTTTTATCAGCGGCCGACTAACGGCACCTTCTCGCCGGGCGCTTTGAAGCCGCAAAACAAGTCTGAAAAGACCAAAAAAGAGCAAAGAATGAGGAGTCCTGCATATTTGTATCGGGGGAGGCTATGTTGGTGGGAATGTACTGCGGAGAGCAACTTTGTGAGGAAGGTTACACAAACCGAAGACCATATTAAAACTTTGGAATATTCATCTAGATGTTGAGTTTTAAAGACAACGCTTTACATTTGCTATCAACCATGGTGCAATTCGGATGAACCTCACTCCGGTCAATGTAGCCCACCCTTGTGATCAACTGACTTTCCCCTTCATAGTGATTAAGGCCCGTCAAAGCGAAGCTTTTAATGAGTTGTGGGTGTCCGTTTACATGACAACGGTGCTCGGAGTCCCTGAAAATGCAACTTTAACAGTCATGTCATTTGCATAATAGTAAATAAACGCATACATAAGGTGCTACTAGATTTTTTAGGGTGAAAACGCAAAACTTGCTTTGCATTTTGGCTGCGTTGACACAATAATGGTACTGGGAGCCACTGAAAATGCAATCTTTTGAAAACGGCAGAAGTGGAAACGGTGAAAACTACATTTTTCAGCAACAAAGATGTAGTAAATAGTTGTTCTGCTCATGCTCAGTCGATAAACAATAATAATGTTTCCTCAAGAGTGTCATGACTTCAGTCCAGATTCTTCTAGGACTTGGTAGTTTTATTTTGACAGTCACTGTAATAACAATCCAACTTGGTCGTCTGTCCATAAGAATGTTTGTGTTCTCCCACTGTTAATGTTTATAGTGTATTGTTCTCTGCATGCATGTGTTTGTGGTTTCATTAGAAAAACCAACGGCGCCAACTTGAGGCCTGGCATGCCAACTACATCGTTTTTAGCATTTCTGCCGTTGCCGTGTGAAAAGACACCGCTTTCAAAACGTTGCTTTGTAAACGTGAAATTTTTCTGAAACGAAAGTGTGGAAAACGACGTGTTTTATAACGTGCAGCTATAGTAAGGTTCTACAACCGATGCACCTCAATCTTTTAAGCTACTATGCGCGCTACGAGGATTTCCCGTGAGGACCGTTGGAAACAGGAAGCAGACGGAACTTAAATGTTTTGTTGTGAAGTTTTATATTTTAACAAAATTCTTACTATTTTAACTATCAAAAAAATTTTTTGTCAAAAACGTCACCCTCTTCCACTTTAATCCCAAAGTGTGCCCTTTTTCTAGCGGCGATAATAATAGGCCGGTGTAATAGTTTGTAAGTGTTCGCTGGGAGTTTCAAAGTGGGCGATGGTGACTCAGCCCTCTTGTAATTAGTCGAATTTGCATGCTGATGCTTATCTTAACAAGGACAGAAATTGAGATAGTTGGAAATGTTTTTGTGTCTGGGGCTGGTAATTGGCATCAGGCTTATCAGAGGCAGATTGGCCACACTTGACCGCTAAAGGAGGCCGAACCAAAGACTGTGATCAAGTGAATTGCTGGATTTGACCTCCAACAGTCTCCTCAGATGTGCACGGCACCTTCATCTCTGGCTCTTCAGGACCGAGCGCTGTACTCCACAGTTACGAGCCCCGCGTAGGGAATCGTACTATGAAGTAAAGTAAGCATGTTTTATTCGTCTTTCTTGTGATTATAGAAAAAAGGAAGTTCAAAAATGTCAGTAGTCAAGGACATATTAGGCAAAGACCCAGACTTTGAAATCCAATGCTGATAAACTGCCGGGTGTTTGACTGTGCAAGGCATACAGGATTATATCGATTTTCTTTCCTCTGTGTGCGTAGATGTTTGTGTGAGTGAGTGTGATGGCAAAAAACCAGGGGCAAGAGAATGCAATATTGTGTTTCATTAAAAAATCTATAGGATATCTCATTACAGCCACATGATTTTCTTTAGTATCAGGGTTGGTGGGGACGGGGTGGAGCTGGTGGGTGGCAAGATGAATGTGCCTTCCTGTCTCAGATGACGATCTCATCTGTTGTTGTTCATGGAGAAAAGAGCAACGCTGCTCAATCTGACCAGTAAGTCAACTCTTTCCTGGCCTCACTCGCTGGTTTTACAACCTCATCAGAAAAACTCATTCCCATAAAGGTAGAGGCAACCCAAAACTCACATAAACCAAAGTGACTAAAGAATAAGTCTTGATTACGGGTTTTCTTAAAAAAAAAAAAGAAAATCATGTATTTTTGAACTGGATATTGGTTCTATTATTATTAGTCTATAGAAGTATGTTACTTTTAGCAGCAAGAGCTCCAACAACGGAGGGAAACTATTTCAGCAGCAGTGCAGAACTTTGTATAACACCTATTCTCGAAAAACAACCAGAAACAGCAACAATAAAGCTGAACTGAGCTCTTAAGTTGAAAGACAACCTTTGTCAGGTTATGCCAACGCTTTAGTTTGCAAATGAATCACTGCTGCTGTGGATACAGGCTAATGCTAACGCTGCTCGTCGTCTGACATGTTTCAGGTTGCTGTCAGTGAATTAACTGAGCCGAAATGAGACGTTCAGCAAACATTGACAGAAAAGCTTCAGAGAATGCTGTGTCAGCACAACATTTTAGCGAGCTCTGCAGCTGTTCTCATTCATGACAAAAGTAACAAGCTCACAGACTTCCAAATTCTTAATTCCATTTCTGTCATCTTTAACAACAATGAGAGAACACGGACACTCTGGGTGACAGACGACCAACTTGGATTGTTTTTGCGATGACTGTCAAAATAGAACTACCAAGTCCCCAGGAGAATCTGGACTGGGAGTTTCCACGCAGACCGAGTCCGAGCGTTTTCAAAAAGTTGGCTCTGAGCCCAGTTGTCATCTAAACGGAACCCCAAAACGCTAGAATATTTTTTCGGGTTTCGCTTGAGAATGTTGTTTAAGCTGGTTTCGATTGTCGTGATAATCCAAGACTTCAGTGCGTCAGTGTAAACAAACAATAATTCTCTGTGTGATTTCTCATATAAACAAAAGTCTGGATGTTTAGACTATTATAGGGTAGGTCAACATCTTTAAATTGTAAGTTTTCAGAAGTAAAAGGAATTATACTACCTAGAAATGTCAACATTAGCAAGTGAAATATCGTATTAAATCACAACTTCGTTGCACGTTTGTGCCAATTTCTAACACACATCTCTACACTTCACTTCTTGCTCAAGAGGCCACTGACGTTTAGATTCCCACCATCTCGGTTCCAAACACACTGCAATCAGAGGAAGATATTTCATTATGTGAACTACGACTGTACAAACGTGTCCACAATGTAATACAGCAAAATTCCAATTGCACTGCGAGCAATGGTGCTTTCCTCCGTCAGAGCAGAAAAGCTACCTGATTGCGTTTCACACACAGTACTGAACAGATGTACCAATATTTGCAATGTGTTCAGACACAAGCTTCTGAAAGTGACGGGACCTGTGCGCTCTGGCAGACAGGCGCTGCTGATTTGACTGGTGTTTATGGTGAGTGTGTCAGAGTCGGGGGACGAAGCTGCAGAGCGAAGCCTGCCCAGATCTCAGCAAAGAGAGGGACGGTTCGCGGCAGGATGATGCTATCTGTTGATCCCCTCGTCTCTTCTCACTTTCCCTCCTTTGAGATCGTTTCATTCAGCACGTCTACGCTCATTTCCACACGACTCGCCCACTTCTGCTCATCCATTACACTCCATTGTTCACACCTTTGTTCCACTGTCACCAGCTTTTATCTCTCCCGCTCTCCACCGTGGAACAGGGAGCTCGTGCCAGACTCTGAGGGTGCGACTACAACAAAGGTTGTCTGTGGGTGTTGTGCCACCGGTGTCATGAAGGGGAGGTGAAGTACAGCATAAATATCACCCATAAACAAAAGCAGCGCATCAGCC
The DNA here is from genome assembly GCF_963383615.2 of Lipophrys pholis. Taxonomy (NCBI): domain Eukaryota; kingdom Metazoa; phylum Chordata; class Actinopteri; order Blenniiformes; family Blenniidae; genus Lipophrys; species Lipophrys pholis. The sequence continues at coordinate 2,888,242 of NC_137636.1, forward strand.
CACATCCAAACGCCGGAGAATCAGCTTCTGCACAATACATGCATGTGACTTGTGTGGCTCCTCGCCTCACGCTGCACCGCTGAAGGGCCTCCCTCTCTTTTTCCTGCCCAACAGAGGCTGAGCACTCATTACAGAGTGAGCTTATCTCTGCTCTCAGTGCTGTCGGCTCGGACAGCGGGAGCTTCCCAGCCTGCCTCGGATGCTAATGTGGATCATATTGCAGGTGAGGAAGAGGTGCAGTGATGTGGCAACAAGACGGGAGTAATGGCTTTTTTGTTGTGCAGTCAAAACCGTCAGGAAAAAAAGAAATCAACAGGACACAGCAAGGTGAATGTCGTTCACTTTGTGTGAAGACCACAGAGGGGGGGGAAGGTCCTCTCATTTGTTTACAAAAAGAATTAAGGCTATGTGGCCTCAATCAGTCTGGCTTAGATAAGAGCTGAATGGGGAAAAGGCCCTTGTGTCCCTGCAGCCACAAAAGCACAGAGGGACTCAATCTCAATAGGTATCATTTTCTCACTGTCCAATTATTTCTGCAACAGTATCAGAGTTTACAATTTATGGAGGATGTTCCATTCATGAGCCGGTCGAGACAAAAACCCTCTGATGGCGTCGTAATGAAGAATTTAGCTGAATGTCACCTTGTCGCTTGTGCAAACATTCCAGATCCTGTTTACAGTCGCGTTGGGCACGATCACATTGGATTGAAATTGTGCTCGACAAATGGAAAATGTAGGTGGAAGTCTATCCACAACCTGGAAGGACCCCCAACGTAGGCACAGGACCAGGGGGAGGGTTTATATCTAAAGTGGATGGATGGACGGATGGATCATCACACATTGAACCCACACTGCAAAACTGCTAATCCATACTCAACAACCCCGCCCCCAATGGTTTTTTCACCTGTCAACAAAATCCGAACTTCAGCACAAGTATGGGTTTATCCAGAATGCCTCTCTAAAGGATCCATCACAAGATAAAAACTACTATAAGAATTTGTGTTTTCGGTGTAGCAGCAGCAGCTGTTATAAAGTCTGTGCTCAGGAACCAAATGAAGGTAAAAAGAGAAGTAAAGCCGACTTCAGTGGCCTAAAGATGTGACTCCAATTGGACAAAACCTGCAGTCCAGTTTTCTAAGAACTCTGCATTTCATAACCCTAAATTAAACCACTGCTGTTGAAGCACTACACCTCTGTGGAAGTACTCCAATACATTTGGCCCATGGTGCAAATATAGACAACGGGAGTCATTTATTTCTACATTTTCATGTTACAAGTTAAAATGTTGGTGATGGTGTAATTTTTATCTAATGCTTTATGTATCAACGCTTTGAGTTCCATCAACCGTGACAATGACCGCTACAACATATACAAGCCTAATTCATCAGATACCACAAATATGTAATTGCACCAAGATAAATAAGCGTTTCCCTTTAACTCCACCCCTGCACTATGAACCTTTATGCACAAGGTAGGAAAATGCCCCAAAACTTGTAAGGGCTATTAAAAACAACTGGATTCTTGCCACACTGCAACAATAAAATGTTTTCATGACTCCCACCTGGACAAATGAGACGTTATCAGAATAGATGTAATCAGATTCAAATGGTATGCATTCCAACCTGTGGATGATGTGACAAACATTTTACTGGTCGTTAAATTGAGCAAACAAATGTGCGCATGCTTATGACCTGGGATTCAAACATTAATTCTATCAATGGCGGGACATTGAAATGAGCCTATTTACCAAGCTGCGTTGGTTTCAGACGTATTTACAGGTTTATTGTTGCAGCAGATTAGGCTGCTAATAAGTCTGTTTGTATTTTGAGGGTTCCCAAATGAAAACAACAAAAAGACATAACTTGTTTCCTTAATGGGGACTCATTTGTCTGCAGCAATTACAGCATATAATCAGAATCAATTTGGCGGCGCTCAACAAAAGAGTCCTATCGGTGCGGTCGCTGGTGCGTCTCAGCCGTTGACTTAAATGGATGAGTCCTATTTCCCCGCACGCAGACGGCCTGTATCTCCGCTCCATTGTGCGATCTGATCGCATGCATGTGAGTTTTTGTGTGCGCACACAACAAATCACAAAGCAGGAGCTTTAACCCATCAAAGGGACCCCGACTCCCCCCTACCCCACCACCTCTATCTGCTCCTCTCACAATAAAAACACAGGAAGCAGAGAGACCAGGAGCACTTGACACAGACGTGTCCTGGGCAGATTTGATCAGAGCACAGCTGAAATTCCCTCTTATCTGTCAGCCAAGGTGTGTAAACAGTGAACCGCTGAGCATGGCCAGCTTGTGTGTAAGTGTTTACAGTATATCATAGGAAGACGTAATCTCCTCCAGAGTGATCTGCTCAGACTCCCCCCCCCCCAGCCGGTCCGAACTTCTAAAGCAAACTGCATTACTGATAATTCAATAATTGGCTAAAGTTTCATCAGTATTGGTTCAAATGTGGCAGTTAAATCTTCTTACAGTCCTACGTATTAAGCTCTCTTATCAATCCGATCAGCAAGGATGGTATCAAAGGCACATCAATAAAAGATGAGAGGATTATGTGTTTAATATGCTACATATAGCTTACGTAGTATAGGGGTCATAAATAATTCACTTTGGAGGTGTTAGATAGGAGCCAACAGTATGCATTGCTGAAACAACACTTTTGTCATGTCGGGATGTCTTGACGGTTTTCTGCCAAGCAAAGACTTCCCACCGATATCAACTGGAACAGCAGGATTGGAAATAGACTTTGAAATGTGTAGAAATGTACGCATCGAGCTCGAGGTATTGACCCAATCAGCGCTCACAAAACTACAACACATTGCTCCCCAAACAGCAGTGATTCTCAGCGATTTTCTCTCCAAACCTAATGTATAATGAGGTGCGCTTCCATAAGTGTGAGTGTCCGCCTATCCGTGTCTCAGCCGAGCCAAGCCGCTGAGTAAATAAGTGGCTGAGTGGCAGCAACTGATGAGCAGTAATGATTTGTGTGCTGTGCAGTCTTTCCCCCAGAGGGTTTCATGCACACCCCACCAACCCACCAACCCACCAACCCACCAAACACGACGCCAAGGCGAGAGCAGCAAGCAGCGGGGCGCTCTCTGGCCCTGAACCCATCTAATCTTCAACACAAGAATAAGGCCCCAGTACGCATATATGTGTGTGTGTGACTGTGTTTTTTCATGAAGCACACAGCAGCACTCCATGAATGTATAAATACACAAGTAGGTGCTGTAAACCGTCCACTCTGTCTGTCTGTGTGTGTGTGTGTGTGTGTGTGTGTGTGTGTGTGTGTGTGTGTGTGTGTGTGTGTGTGTGTGTGTGTGTGTGTGTGTGTGTGTGTGTGTGTGTGTGTGTGTGTGTGTGGGGTTGACAGAAGTTCACCAGACAACACATCTGCTGCCGTACACTTTTTGTTTCCAGTTGCCCAACAGAGCCACTTGGCAAAAACAAACAATGCAAACCAGGCAGTATAATGATGCTGCTAAATTGAAATGGTTTCCATTGGAAGGAGCGAAACAGGACCGACCCCGGAGTCGCTCAGTGGTGAGCACTCTGGCTTCACAGAGAGGGGATACCAAGATCTCAGAGTTTGTGGGTGGGTTGCTCTGGTTGATCCCCATAGTCCAGAAACATGCACTTTAAGTTAATCAATGACACGATCTGTCTGTCCTATCCTTTTCTCTCTTTCTATCCTCCAACCCCGGCCGGAGCGGCAGAAAGTCTCCACCTCTTAGCCTGGTTCTGTTTAAACTCTCTACCGCCTCCGTTTGCTCAAAGTGCCTTGAAATGACTGTGATGTATTTGGTGCTATCTCAGTCAAATCAAACTGACTGGTTAATGTTTTTCTTGCCATTTTGAATATTTAGGTGGTAGAAAAGCAACCAAAACACAACGATGCAGCGACGGATGGATGTATAGTCGGACCTGCATAACCTGCACTGAATCAGCAAGCGGGACAATTTACATCTCCACCGTTGTCACTTCCAGCCTAATCTTTGCTGATCAAACAATTTATCTTCTACCGGGCCGTGTGCTGCTACAGTACGTGATACTTTAAGCTCTGGGAAAACAAAAATACTATTAGTCACCACAAATAGTTTTCATATTTAATAGGCTCTTTCCACCGGAGCGCTGCTCGCTGGGTTTCCTCGTCTGCTCCATCACGTCTGGGTGTTTGGTTAAATTATTAATGTTGGCCTTGCAGGGTGCAGGTTAACCAAAAGGCAGGGCGGCAGTATGCAGTGCGCAGAGGCGTCTTCAGCCCTTGTTTACATGCTTATGGGGATTGTGATTGAGTGTTCATGAGCTAATCGGGCACAGGGATGTGGGCTGTCTGGACATGGTAGCTGTGGATCTACTTGTATACCCAACACATTGCTTATACATACATGGCCTGTGTATGAACACAATGGAGGCATGGATCCACATGCGGCGTGCAACCAACTGGATTGGAAATTCAAGGCCGTAGCTAGCAAAGGTTGTGTGATTACACCGAGCACCGCGGGAAAGCTGGAAGTGCGCCTGCTGAGAGCAGCTGTGGTGCAGCGATATGGGGAGAGGTCTGCCTTGGAATCAGCTCACAACATAGAGAATAATTATCTTCACAGGCAGGTAAGAGCCCGGTCTGCCGCTGGTTAGGGTCAGGGCTCAGACAGACTGGACAATTTTAGCAGACTTGTGAGACGTGGATTTGGTAAACATGGGTGTGACAGTAAGTTTGACTGCACAGTGTCAAATCCACTGAATGCACATCGCCTACGTACACCGCTGGCAGCATCAGGAGGTAAATACAAAAGGTGACGAGGAATTGGGTAGGAAACTGCTTGGTACAAAACCAAATGGACAATGTGGACACGCTCCAGCTTTTTACATCCTTGTGAATCTGGAAACTATTACTGGTGAACTTCAAACCATCATTGCCTGATGCAATTCTGTTCTGGTTGTTAGCAGCTGTAGCCAGATGTAAGCAGCAGCACTAGGGTTGTCCATGGCCAAGGACAATATTGGACCAAATCAACTGGAGTAAATGAGAATGTGCATTGAATGTATTGAATAGGGGTTTCGCTTCTTACTGTCATTTCCCAAACGAATAAAGAAATGTCATCATGGATTGATTACAGACGTCCTCAGCCTCATCCAGCTCCAAAATAGATACATCTGAAAGGGATTTAAATATAGTTGAATCCAGCCATCAGTTTAATTTATGGCCACACGGTGCTGGACCCGATCCCAGCTGGCTACAGGTGAAAGCAGGGTACAATCTGGACATGTGACCAGCCCATCAGAGGACAAATACAGTCATATACGCTCACATTCACACCTATTACACATTTAGAGAAACCAATATACCTCAAACGCAAAGGTTTGGAGTGGGCATACCGGAGTACCTGCAGAAAGCTGGTATACCAGCCAAACACAAAGGCCGACTGTCAAATACCAGCTTTAAAATGTACACGTTAAAATGTACCTGCCACAATTTGTAATGTTGTAGTATTGTCTTGGGTTCAAAGTGTTCAGATCTTATCTGAATCAGTTAATCTAACAGTAGATAGCGGTGTTATACAGAGTCCTTCCTATTCAGCCGTATCAAAGAAAATCGGGGCACACTGATGTTGGAAGACCCGTTATTGGGTTGCTACATGAGTTATGCTTCGTTTTGTTGGTGCAAGCAGGAGCTCAATGCTGCACACAAAGGAGTGAATGTCATGGCAGTGGAAAAAAGGGATTTTAATGGCTTCATTTGACTCCTGACAGGACTCTGGGTCGACTCCAGCGCTGCCTTCGATGGGTGGTGGGGATCCAGGGGGGCACCTTTGTTCCAGAGCTTAGGCTCTGGCACTTTAGAGAAAAGTGAAACTATGAGAGTAATTTAGCCGAGCAGAGTGTGTGTAAGTGTTGTACGAAGGGGAGTGTGGTTGTTTGAGTGGGGAGGGAACAGGGACGGGGACTACTTTTATCCACATCCATTTGATTTCCTGTCATGAGCACAGACAGCACAAAGGGGTAATGGAAGACCCGCTCTGATGGGGGATTATGGTAATGGGTACCTCTGCAAAACCAAGCAAAGCTGCAGCCTCTGTTACCCCGCACACAAGATCTATTACAAAAACATGCAAAGGAGAGATCGAAGACTCACAAATAATAGAAATGTGCATATTCACAAACATCACCTGAAGGCATTGGATGCTTGTTTTTTGGTTTCACACTCTTTTGGACGGCGTAGAAAACACAACACATCTTCTGTCATGCAAACCTGTTCACACATGCCTCTGGGACGGAGATAATTAGCTCTGATGCGCATCTATTTTAGGGACTAGCCAAAGCACAGGCAACTGTGCACCACCACTGTTTAATACTGTACATGAAAGGCCTGAATGAATGATGGATCCGTCCATTAGCGTGGAGCTTCTGGAGTGTTACGAGAGCCCGGGCTGTTTTCTCCTTTTCTTTCCATGTTTGCGGGGAGGGAGGGAGGGAGGGAGGGAGGAGGAGGAGAAGGAGGAGGAGGAGGAGGAGTGAGTGAGTGTCGTGCTGAAAGGCCTGGGTGATAATTGGTCTTGGCTCTTTTGATGTGCAGACAACGCCGTAATCCGTCTTAATCATATTAAGGGGACCCTGCTTGGCCAGCAAGGGCCATGCAGCTATCGCCAAGATATAGGTAATAACTCCTTGGCTTCAATCTGAACATGAGACGCAACAAGCTTCCCTTCCAATTGTCTGTGATTAAGAAAATGACCCACGATTCTGCCTCTTGGTTACCTTTAAAGTCCAAATTACCCACAGGTGTCCCTATGTTCATGTCTGACATCATCTCACCGTTACCCTTCCAGCATTTGTCTTTGTACTTGGCAGAGGAAAGCCAATCAAAGGTGAAGGCTTGATGAAAAGGTTCAAAAGAGTTCTTGGAAGCGTGCAGCTTGTCATGTCAGCAGGAGGACAAAGGACGGGGACAAGAGAACGAGGCAGTCTGGGACCATGTGTCCACACCCTGGGGGTCCGGGCCAGTGATCTCACTGTCCTGCGAGGCCAATATGGCATTTCCTGCCCACACCCCGGAGCGAGGCACCGGGCACGCCATCGGGCGTGTTCCAGACATATGGCACGACCACTGTCTATGTCGCATGCGCAGGATTTTCCTATTGATTTTTCACAGCAGCAAATCTTTCAAATTAGCCGTAGCTCCTATTTTCTGAGAGCAAATTACCACAAGCAATTATGTTTCATCAGCTCACGAGGGGGACACAAACATGGCACCGACGTTATTCGAGTAGTTAGGATACACGTCATGCAAGTCAATCCTGACACCTGGAAGGGATTTAAATATCACAAACACTGCTTCGTCAGCGGTTTAACAACTGCAACAGAGAAATACACCCAAAAAAAAAACCAACTCAGAACTGGATGGAGAAAATGTTTGTGTATCTGTGAGGACTTGAACAGCACAACCGCACAGTGCTGGTAATCCCTCAGCAGGAAGAGTGTGTCCTTGAACAAATCACAACACACACACAGACATGCACACACACTAACACACCAACACACAAAACACATATGTGAAGGAAAACACACTCGCATCTATTCATATTCCCACGTGCACACAAATATACACACATACAATTATACAAACACACACACACACACACACACACACACCACTCCCTTGCATTTACTCATACCAACATACACACAATTATGCACATACACAATTACACAAGCAAACACACACAAATGAAAATATACTTGCATTTACTCATATACCAACATACACGCATGCACAATAATGCACACACACACACACCACTCCCTTGCATTTACTCATACCAACATACACACAATTATTCACATACACAATTACACAAGCAAACACACACACACACACACACACACACACACACACACACAGCAGAAACCGATGGTGAAATCCACCCTCATGTTGGAACAGGTAGGCTCAGACACAGTCTACACAATCTGTCTCAAACAATCAAACAACAAAGTGTACTCTTCCTCTCTGGTCTGTATTCTGAAGCTCTCGGACACAGAAACACACACAGCCTTTCTAAAACACCGACTTCTTGTCTTGACATCTCTCTCCTCACTGGTCTATCCACCAATAAACATTTCTACTGTCAGAATCTGATGTAAGAGGAGCAAAAAGTCAGTCTCTCTCTCTCTCTCTCTCTCTCTCTCTCTCTCTCTCTCTCTCTCTCTCTCTCTCTCTCTCTCTCTCTCTCTCTCTCTCTCTCTCTCTCTCTCTCTCTCTCTCTCTCTCTCTCTCTCTCTCTCTCTCTCTCTCTCTCTCTCTCTCTCTCTCTCTCTCTCTCTCTCTCTCTCTCTCTCTCTCTCTCTCTCTCTCGTTATTACTGGTGAAGGGCCTGAGCACCTGGCTTCACTCTCCAATCAGCATCACAACAGGTCTGCTAAAAATACCTCATTTACTTTATTGGAGGGGCGTAAGAGGATATATATATATATTTGATTATGTAGCATGCTGTTGTAGCTGGAAGCTTTTAAATACACCGTTGTATTGTGTATGTCTGTAATTGGGGTAGAAAATTACCTAAATGCTGCACTGGGAATCATTGTTAATGGCATGAGGTTTTCTAATGTCACATTCACTTACATTACGCAGCGTGAAAAGAAGCCTGCTCTCAGATGATGGTGATTTATGTGACAATACATGAGCAGAGATTTCATTCATTGTTGGGGAAAGTGTATTTGGAAGCCGTCTTCATTCAGCATCCAGTTCTTGGACTGGGATGCTGCAAGCTGTCTTTATTTAGTGTTCACAACTTATCTGATCATTGTTGTATTTGATATCATTTTCAGAATTTAAGAAAAGATAATAACTATGTGATATGAATTGATTTGCAGGGAGTTTTTTTTCTTTCAGTTTTTAATCCATCGGGGCATTGTCGGCCTCTTTTGAATCAACGATGGTGGCGACTCAGTCATGATCCCCAACATAATCGTCCAATCACACGGGCCTCGAGAGAGAGAGAGCGAGAGAGCGAGAGAGAGAGAGAGAGAGCGAGAGAGAGAGAGAGAGAGTGTGTGTGTGTGTAGCTCAGAAAAGGGAGGGGGGTGAGGATGGGGGAGTGCGGCTCCAGCATTGTTGTAGGAATCAAATAGCGTTACCATGGCAACCCTCTGGCAGTGGCAGCCTTTTTGCAGTAACCAGAGAGTAAAGACCCCCAGGGACCCCCTTCACCTCCCTCCCCTCACCCCTCCTCGCCTCCGGCACGTTTGTGGAGGGGTCGCCGGGATCCAACTGGGGGTGTCTGGCACCGGTGAAGGGTGGTGAGGTGGGATGGGGGAGGGTTTTTTTTGGGGGGGGGGGGGGGGACCTGTCCTTTGAATACACATGCACCAGCAGCGAATAGAGCCTCTGTCCATTTGCAAAGCCCTCGTCATCTCAGAACCCAGTTTCGATTTTCATCCGCGAGTTTGCTTTCAAACATCGGCGTCCAGCACAAAGAGCCAAAACAAGAGCTGGAGCCTGTTGATAGACGTGTGGAGAGCGAAGGGGGCGGCGGCATGAGGGAGGAGCTACACTCTGCCTGCTTGAGCACAAAATAACACACACACACACACACACACACACACACACACACACACACACACACACACACACACACACACACACACACACACACACACACACACACACACACACACACACACACACACACACACACACACACACACACACACACACACACACACACACACACACACACCAACCCCCTCCTCTGGCTAACACAGGTGGGTATTGTCTGCAGCGTGGGGCGCTGCTGGCAGCCGGCCAGCGCTGCTCAGTCACTGGGCTCGTCCCGCTCCAGTCCACTGGCTGTGCAGGTCCACCTCGGCAGACTGAGCAGCTTTTAACTGTTTCCTATCCATCAGCGCTTTGCAGCAAAGGCTTGAACATCTGCGCTTGGGTCAGAGATATAAAGGAGTCTTTAAAACATGTAAGAGATGCAAACAGATGGAGTGTGCCGAGTAGCTTTTACCGAAAATAAACCCACATCTCCATGCACAACGGTATTCCTGACAATGGTTTCCTAAACTGATAAATAGAGAGTGTTCTTTCTCCGACGGGGTAACGGTGCAGACCTTCACGCTCCCAAAGGAGTCCTGCTGGATCCTTTGATTCGGCAGACTGGAGAAAGAGCTCCCCATCTGTGAAAAGTAGCTTCAATACCCCTTTGTTCCTTTGTGGCCATGTCAGATCAGTTCAGAAAGCCAAGGAGACTGCAAGGACGGCCAGGCAAAAAGGTCACTTATTAAACCATCAGAAGGCTCCAGCTATCTCATTTAATGCAGTGTACACTGGTTATTATGGGGGACATGTTCAAAACAACAAAAGAAAATCATAAATTAATAAATTATTTGGGTAAATAATTTTCCGATGCATTTTCATGCTTTTGCCTTGAGCGTCAAACCTGTGCACATGGGAAGACTGTGGAAGGTAATTAGAGCGACATGTCAGAGGTGCTGTAAAGAATAAAACAATGATGCACACCTTCATGTGGTTTCAGAGGTTCGGTGAGGACACAAAGAGGCATGTGTGACTCCGCGTTCAAGGCTACGAGCGCGTAAACAAAGGCTGTTCTCCACTACAACACAAATAAGTTCATTGATGGAAAAAAAAGAAAAAGAAATGGCAGTTCAGCATGAGTCCTCAAGCTCCCGCAGATATCTTCACAGCTAAACCTACAGATCTGTTGTTTGGGAACCATCCAATGGCACTTCCCTTCTTATCGTAAGAAAATGTGTGAAGCTGCTTTTTGGGGGCGGCGATTGTGTGAGTGCACATGTGCACGTTTTCTCTGAAATAGCAGTCGACTTTTGTTCCCAAAGACAAATATCTGGCAAGAAGTTTTCAGCACAAGCAAACACTATATCACTCGCTGCAACACGTCAGCTCATAAATAACTCCATTCATTAACAACACACATGACTGTATTTATAATTTAGGTGATATATGTGGGTTTACCGGGGCAAATCCGGGTTTTGAGAGTGAGGACCTGCTGGCAAATATAAATCTTGTGGAATATAAACAACTTAAAGAACTATAAACGAGTGTCTTAGGACCTTGTGATTGATTTATCCCTGAACCCCAAGACCTGCGAGCTGTAGATGAGGAGCCGCAGGGTTTTTCTACACAGGCCTTATTGATGGAGTCATTGATTAGCTGTCAAATTTAAACATAAAACGCAGCCGGGCCATAATTTCGGATCAATCAGCAGGGCTCAATGTCAGCCTATAATGTGCAACGGTATGTGGCCAAAATAGCGATCGGACAAATTGCTACATGAGCGTTCCGAAGCTCCAGGCTGAGGTTGGTAATCCTGTCGAATCACGTAAAAAAGGCTCTGATGACATTTCAATGGTTTGTTTGTACGAAGTAGGGCTGAAGGATTTATTGAAAATTAATCGTCATGGCAATACCGACAGCTTTGCGGCCCGAGTGTTTTCAGGAAGTCGTGTTTTCAGTGGCCCCGAGCTCCATTTTCTACCAAAACACAACCAAAGTTGTGCGTTTCAACTTTTTAAAGACATTTTTTCATCCCGGTTAGAGGATAAGAGGATAAATGAAATAAAAAGAGGACAAATCAGAGGGCAGAAACCAACAGAGAAACAACCTAAACTCAACAACTACGTTGCTCCTGAACCTCGAGGTGAAGGGTAAAGGAAATGGGAAATATGACTGCTAAAGTAGGATAATGCGCTCCATAAGTCCTAGTCCATTCACTCACAGAGCATTTTCACCACTCTACTCTTACGGGATCAGTTATTTCATGCACTCGGACACTAATGGTGACGGCTGGTGATCGGCCTACTCTGGACCCAGAGACACTTTGACACGCGGAAATCTCACGGATTGAATTTTAAAATCCCAACGCACAAAGACATTACAGTATCATCTTGTACTTAAGTGTTCGGTTCTTTATTGCATGGTTAGACGCCGCATTAATCACATCCCACTTTGATGAAAAGAACTTAAAATACATCGTGTTTACTATACGCCGACGATAATCCCTGCAGGTAAAGTTTGGAGTTACAGCATAGAGCTGGAAAAGCTTTTTTCTTCCCTCAAGTCCTCCCCCCCAAACGAAATAGGAAGGGGGGGAGGACTGCAGGGCATTTGGAGAGAGCTTTTTTCTCAACTTTAATTACAGGCCTGTTGTCAGACAGATCTCTCTCCAAGAGCTATAAATTGGAGGGAGGTGGTTGGAAGAGAGACTGAGTAACTCTTTCCCAGTCTCCAAGTCTCTTTCACTTTTCACTTTGCAAACATGCAACAAGCCAAAGCACGTAGAAAGGCATACGTATCCACCGAGACAACAACCGCTTTCACACATGTGAACGACACAACACAACAGATGTGACGGCGCTCAAACATGGAAGCTCCTGAACCTGAAGGAGAGCGTCCTCCTTTCACACGGTCACCCACACATAGCAATCGACATAAATTAAAATACATGAAGCGTCTTACAAGCAGAGATCCCGATGGCCGACTGAGGGTCTGTGTTTCCATGCACAAAGGCCCCAGATAATGGCTTCAGGCACACCAGTAAATATGCATAAAACAGCAATCTAGATCTCATTTAGATCCTCTGTGTGGAGCCAGACAAACACCCTGACATTCACTGTGACACGACTCGATCACGACTAATGTCCAGATCCCCCCCCAAAGCCCCCCCCAGGGACCTGCCGCCCTCCACTCGTCATCAAACGAAGGCGCAGAAATGAATATCAAATAGCTCCTTGTTGCACTTTTATGTTTCTGCAATTTACGGCTACACAACCGAGTGACAGTGAAGTGTTCCATTTTCAATTACCTCCGACATCCCAGCCTGGGCCAACGGTTTCCTTCATTACACGTGCCCACTGACATCTTTTCTTCATAAATCTGACTGATTTTGAGGGCTATATGGAAAGGCAGCTTTAACGGCAAAGGAGGACATAAATTTCATAGGAGTCGTCTCGGAGGGGAGCAGCCACTGCTACTATGCGGTATACAGCCATATGAAATCATTTTTGTATTTTCACTCCAGAAAAGTTATGCGTTTACACGACAAAGTGTTGAAAACGACATCCGTTTACATGAAAACGGCAGAAACAGTGTAGTTTTCCTGTGGGGCTACTAGTTGGTGCTGTTGGTTGTTTCCAATCAGACCCACTGTTGGTTGACTATATGCTTTATTTGTCGTGGTCTAAAGCATAATAGTATAAATCCAATGTGTGTAAATTATACTCTATATGTGCTGGGAGCCACTTAGCCACTTTGGATGGCAGACCAAAGCTTGGACACCTCGCTGTGGTTTCTCCATCACATGCATCTCTTCGATGATGTGCAGCAATTGTTGAAGTGTTGGGAATTCCAGTCTGTACTACTCTTTCTTACTAGCTGCCAATAAAATTTCCACAATGTGGTTTTCCTGTAAGGCCACTAGTGGGTGCTGTTGGTTGTTTTTGTAGTGAAACCACACACACATGCAGAGAAAAATACACTATAAACATTAACAGTGGGAGAACACAGACATTCGTATCGACAGACGACCAAGTCAACTATAAAACTATCGAGTTCGGGAGAATATGGACTGGGAGTCACGACACTCTGGAGGCAAACATTGTTGTTATTGTCTATCTACTGAGCATGTGCAGAAGAACTATCTATTACAGCCATGGTGTGCATGTGTAGTTGCGCGTTTCCGCCATCCACATGGAGATGAAGCCCGAGCGTTTTCAGAAAGTTGCATTTTCCCCAGTTGAGTCTGGGCGTTGTAAAAAAACGTCCAAATTGGGAGCATTTGTTGTTGTTGTTGTTGTTGTTGTTGTTTTCAATGGCTACGCACACTGTAGTCATGTAAATACACAACTGATTTTCAAAATGTGTGAGCAGGGCAGAAAATAAGGGTCCGAACGACACCTTTTACCACCATTGTTATGTCTTTATACACATATACATATATATATATATATATATATACACCCAATGTGTCGTTCTGACCCTAATTTTTTAACCAGCCTCCCCCCACATTTAGAAAATAAGCTGTGTAACACAATATGTTTTAGGCTTCACCATATTAACTTTTGCATTGAATTCAATTTCTTTTTTCAGTTCTTTGTTCTCTTACATAGTGCATTAATGTTAACTAATCTACTCATGTATGTCAGTTACTTGCCTTGATGCAGAAACACGTTGTAGTAATAAAGTTGCCTTTGATCATTTATGGTCATGGAGGATTAAAGTCCCTAAACAAATGTATGAAAAACGTGTCACATTAAAGACAAACAATCCTTAAAAAAATTGGTCTATGAACCTGTGTGGGTCCATATGAGCAAAATATGGTGAATTTAAACAAGCATAACCATCAACTGTTGTGGACCAGAGAATAAAGCCAACACGTTTGAACAAATCTTCACATGCTGCAATCAAACCATCAGACAAGCTGTTCATTGGTTTTCATGCTAAATGATGGCAGGTCTCCGTTCTGCTGGTAGGGGGCATTTTGGAGTCCTTCACAAGGCGATGGTAGGAACAGCATGCCCCAGTCCATCCCCTCAGTGCACCGTCTGCCACTGCAGAGGGTCCCAGAAGCTGCGAGCTGCCAGTTTCCGTGCAGGCAAGATGATGGGTGACGCTGCATGCCAAAGACCCTGCCGCACCATTTACAGCCACTGTCTGGGAGATTAGAAGTTAACGACGGAACCGCTCAGCCGACACTTGCATGTCAGTGTGTATAAACCCGGAAACACAAAGCATGTCAGCACTCAGACCTACATCAGACTGAAGGCTGTAGCGTCTCCGCATGCTTTTTATGCTCCGTCTCTTAGTATATGGTTGAAAAAAATAAACAACTCACTGAACTGAAGCAATACTAGAAAACTGTCATCTTTGACTGTGTTTAAACATATTCTATACAGCAGGGCTGTCAAACGCCAGACTCATGGGCCGAAACCGGCACCGGAGGCTCCACTCTGGACCAACAAACCACCAAGAAAAACGTTTAAAAAAGAATCTTAAAAGAAATCAATGCATTTTCTAAGAAAGGCCATGCTGTCATGGTGGGTTTGTAAAAACATGCGTTGTGAAACTTTCATTGTATTTTGCACCAGAGGGTTTCATTAAAATTGTCTTTATTTTGACATTGTAATCATTATAATAATAGTAGTAGTAGTAGTAGTAAATGCTTGGTTTTGTGAAAAAAAGATGTTTTTATTATATATATTCTGCACCACCACAAGGAAAAGGTTTAAAGTTTCAATTAAAATGTTGTTATGCAATCATTTTAAAAAAAACCTTAAGGAAATCCACGGCCGTAGTGAATGGTTCTACACATGCATGAGTAAATGGACAATAACAAAGTGTCAAGACTCACAGTCCATATATATTCCTGGGACTTGGTCGTTTTATAGTTGAGAATCACCCAGAATATCAATCCCACTTGGTCGTCTGTCCTTTCTAATGTCTGCGTATTCGCCATTGTTGATGTTTATAGTGTATTGTTCTCTGCTCACACGTGTATGTTTTCATTACAAAAACAACAAACCGCATTAACTCGTGTCCTGGGACGCTGGCTATGTTGTTTTCAGCTTTTCTGCCGTTTCCGTGTAAATGGTCATTGTCTTCAAAACGTTGCCACACAAACGTAAAAACTTTTCTGAAAGGGAAAAGTAAAAACGACATCTTCCAAACCCCTAATTCTTCAAACGAAAAGCATACAACTAGCGTGACAACATGCCCTACCTTTGCCTTTAGATCCCAACAACTGCTGATTACAATAATACGACATGAAAAACATCCGCATTCAACCGGAGATGGTTGACGCTCTCTCACATTTAAGAAAACAAACCCTGCTTCACACTGATTTGCTTTATTCGCTCTCCTCTTTCCTTCACCTTTCTATTTATCGAGCAAAAACACAATAAACATCCTTCTCTCAGAATAATATAATAAGACCTGTAAACTGGCAGCCTCCGCGTTACCAGAGCCTCCTGCTTCACCGGTAAACTGACTTCCCGTCCTTAATACGAGCATGAAAACAGGCCGGCTCACGGAGTAGAATGTCAGAAGGTGTGGAAAGCATCCAGGGCCATCATGCCTTTGAATTTTTTCCCCCCTGCAGACTGGTGTGATATCCTATTTTGGCATGACACCTTTGACACGTCGTGTTGCCTCCTGCCGTGAAATCTGTTTGTCTGCCGGGTTTAGCGGCTAAGAATGGCCCGCCGTGCAAACACATGTGACATATCCCCCACCCCACCCCCCTCTCCGTCCTCTCCTGGGGTCTCCAATTCTCCGTGCATGGTTATTTGCATCTAATTACTCGGGGTAAAACAAACAGTGTGTATGGTGTGCAGGCCTAATTCTGGTGTCCAAAAGTGTCACATCTGAGAGCAAATTGCACGCAGCGGCATGGGTCCAGGCTTTACCTGTGTCAATGAGGGCTGAGGCACCTGCTGCGCCATTGATTACAATGGCCAACTGTAGCCCAGCAGGGGGTAATCAGAATGTGGGAGGATGGCTGTTTTGGGGGTCTTCCTCGCCTCAGACAAAGCCCCATCCTCATTTTGAAATCCTTTTTTTTTTTTTACCGGGGTGTATTCTTTGTCTTTGCACAGCGGGAAGGCTCTCTGTGAAAACTGGATGTCCGACAGATGCAGAATTATGAATACAGAAACCAACATTAACACACAAATCACACGAGCTGCATTCAGTGCACAGACACCGATGTCATGTAATAATGGGACCGAGAAGTAAAGGGGGGGTTAAAAGGAGTATATCTTCTGTGTTTTGCATCTTCTACAAAAGAACATGCAGTGAGACGTCTTGTTAGCTTTCAGAGACGCAGGCTTGATTTACCAAATGATCTCAAGTGAAAATGGAAAACTTCTCTTGTGTTTTGGGGTCCGTTCACATGACGACTGTGCTCAGGAGCCACCGAAAACGCAACTCTTTGAAAACACCTGCCACGGTTGAGGTTTTTGAATACGCGCCGACTCCGGCTCGGTCTCCATTCATAGAGTTTAAAAGAAGCATCGTGGAAGCTTTAACTGTTCGAATGTAGAGAATAAAAGTAAAAAGTTGTCAGAAAATACCTAAGTCAACCATAAATAAATGGACAGTGTTTGTAGTTCCCATCAAAACAGGTTGTATGAAAATACTGCGATGGCACCAAAAAGAGTTTTTAACTGAAGCACTGCGGGCACCGAGCCCCGCCGATGCCACAAGGGAGACGTCCTGGCATCGACACGCTGCATGCCGGTTGCACGCCAGACAACGAGGAAAAGGCAGAATGGCGTGTGGGGAGATAATCCGGCCCCACACACAAATAACGCCGCCCCTCCGGCTTCCGGGGCCGTCCTTTTGTTGACAGGGGCCACAATGTCGCTCAATATTCGACCTGACAAGCACAGCAAATCACCGCGACGGAGCCGAGTGTCAAGAGGAAGTGGGTTTGTTTGCTTATTGAGCTGGAGCCGGCAAGGTGGGAGGGAGGGAGTGCGTGGAGGGGAATGAAAAGAGGAACTGTTGGGGAAACACGGGAAAGCAGAACGGAGGAGCAGAAACTCGGAGTAGCACATCCGAAAGGAATAAGTGACAAACAAAGAACAAAGAGGACTTGGTGGTAGTGCTGGAGGTTTCCTGAAAACACGGAGGCCAATTTGGGACCCAGACAATTGAGAGGCTAATAAAATCTCCACAGCGAGGTGTTGATGATCTAAAGCGCTGTGAGGAGGCGGCAGCTCCTGGAGAGGCCCGCCAATACGGAGGGAGATGCCTCAGACACTGTTTGTACAAGCTGTCTGTGCATGAGTGGGCGTGCGTTCGCTTAAGAACAGGGACCATGGATTTCTTTGTCACTGCGCGGTCCAGAGCTCCACGTTTCATTTCATGTGAAGGAGGAAAAACTAAAGTGTCTTTAAAGACTCTTCAAACTTCACCCAAGGGAAGAGCAGCTCAGGCCTCGTCCACACAGACACCGGCTGAGGGAGATCCATCAGATAGTCGTAACATTCACAACACTAATGGCGCTTCTCCACTAGTTCCTCCTCAGCCTTACTAGACGCAATTGACCAGGTACTTTGGTGGTACCTCCTCGACTGAGTGAGCTCCACTGGGTAGACAATGTGACGTCGGCAGACGGCAGGATGCTGATTGGCCGGCGCATCACAACACAGTGAAAGGGCGGCTGATTCACCCGCAGATTAAAAACCCGACCAAAATCCATAGCTTGCCTGGCGAACACAGTATAACCCATTTCCATTAAACTTCTAAGTATCGTAGCGTTTGTTTGTATTATTTTAACTTCAGCTGCTGCTAACGGCTGCTGGCAGAAGTCACCAGTTAACAGGGGCACCAGTGAAACTGAAACACCCGACAGTGAAGCACGATTTCAACGATCCACATTCTGTAATATTATTTAAAACCATATAAAAATATATAGAATTTAATTTATTATTTGAGCTGATATCCAATGAATGTTGGCGCCACATCATATCGGTTTGATTAGTTGCACACCACGGGGAAAAGCTCCGATGACTCCGCCCACACCGTGGTCGTATTATATTGTAATGGCAAACGACCAAGGCTGAGTCGAGTCAAATAAAGCTGAGTGGGAGCTAGTGGGTAAGCGTATTAACTTTAGAAACTGGCTTTGAGATTTCTTGATGCGGTTTCTTGTGTATCAAACGTTTTGCGAACGCAGAGGTCGTGGCCTCTGTGTGGACGGTGTCTGAGTTTCTCCGTCTCCACCCTCCCGCATGCAGCTGTCAGTTCAAGTCCCCAGAGGAGAGACAAGGGAGCCAAACCCGATGGGACTCTTCCACACCCTCTGCGAAAAGACTAATCACTTTACAAGTGTGTCAAGACATCCAAATGCTACTGATGGAGCGGTAATGACTGCCATGATCGCGCTCATAATCCTGACCTCCTTACAATCATTTTGATGGTGTCATGACATGAAGATTGAAATCAATATCACCGGAGTGACGTAATCTGGGACGAGCTGGCAGGTCTTCCTGCTGCTGCTCTTAACTGTCTGATAGTTATGGCAGCCCCTTACACAGTCAATTAACCAGATTCATTAACCAGCCTGTATGTCTCGTTCAGAATCAATTTGGCCCTCATTTCTCTGAGCCTGCTTCCAGCCAAATAAAACCAGCCTGTCAAAAAAAAGAGAAAAAGAAAGCGGACACTAATCACACATGAATAAATCGCTTGCCTTCGATGGACATTTCATCGTCTATGTCAAACTGGTGGGTTTCTCAGTCGCCAGGCAGCCCTCAGCCACGTCTTTCAGTCTCCAACTCTGCCAGCCAACTTTAAGGGAAGAGGCCCGGGCTGCCGATGGCCGGGGAAAGTAATTATTTCTTTTAGAAGAAGCATTGTAAGAGCAAAAGTTCTACATGTGAGGAAGCAGTTAAGCCCACAAGTAGGAATAAAACATTCACAACACTCCCGAAGGAGCCTATGTAAACCCTGGATGTCATTTTCCATGAGTTCAGTGAATTTTCCATAAAATGTTCAGTAATAAAGTATCACCGCGTTCACAAGTCAACGTTGGATGGAGGGTACACTTACTTTTCAATGTCCTCTTGCTTTACCAGAAGGCTCGTCACACATTATTTCACTTAAATTCCATATTGGGCTCTCTAAGAAACCTCAATGGTAACACAATTCAATACTTCCAGGTAAAAAAAATAAAGAGGCTATCTCCTAATAAAACCCTCTGGCCTTCATTCCGTCCTTTGCAAGCATTTTTAAACTTGGCAGGAAAGACGGTGATGATGGAGCTTTTGCAGGCAGTAATGTGATGGCAGGAGACACTTTCAATTTGATAAGCATTCATCACCTTTGGGTTTCTCTGCTCCTTTTTTCAGCACATTCACTGGAGTCACTGAACCAGATAGTACAAAGGGATAATATTAGCTTTAAAAAAAAAAGTATTCACCGCATAATTCTAAAAGAATAAAGTAGTAAAAAAATTGTAAAAGACTGGAAAAAAATACAACTAGGGTCACCTCAACCGTGGCAAAATCTGCAGACCTGTGAAGGTTACAGGATAATGTGCTAATACAATAACACCCAGATTTGTAGCGTCACATTACACTAACTCTGATTGTGCACCAGTGCAATCTGTTTAGCCATATTACCTTGTCAAGGCTTAGAACAATCCTTTTTGAGGATTAAGCCGAGGCCTGTGGAACAGCATTAATCTGGCTCCACATGGCAGAAAGACCGAGCGAGGTCAGAGGGAAACGGCAGCAGATGAGAATATCGGAGGGACAAACCCCTGCCATTTCTCTGAACCCGGGTCCATGCTGGCCCGCGAGGCTGAGCAGGCTGCTTTAGGTTACGCTGCCATCGACACGAGGAAAGCTGCAGAGCTCGCTTTTGGCCCTTTGACACTACATATGGCCACTCTTTGTGGCTGACAGGACACACACATGGCCTACATGCGAGCCAGTTCGGAGCGAGCCGACTGAGCCAATGTGCCTGGGGTTCCTGTTTCCCTTTGAATAGTAACAGGGTCACCTCGATAGCCCCACACCACCAGCATCCTATATTTAACCTGCTGCTCGCCGGTGGCCAATAACGTATTAATATAACTCTGTTGAAAGCCGATTTGCTTAGGTGTTAAACTGATCTGAGAGGCTCCGAGGCCCGAGTGACATCAAGCTGCCTTCCTGGCATCTGGAGGTTTTAAGCAAAGTGTAAAGTTCAAAGGAAAGTGTTAACAGCTGAAATGTATACGTCAGTATTTCAAGTGGTCCACTCTGTATGATTTACATCCTATAACCAATATGATTGCCTGATCATGCTTTGATATCAAACGCTAAGCTGAAAGGCGTTTTTTAAAGAGCATATTTAAATACGAAAGAGGCTCTTCTGCCTGGGATTGACTGCCATTACAGCCCCACTGCTGGGAATATATGTTCTTGGTTAAAAGATAAGAGCAGATCGACGCAGAAATGAAGCGAGCTAAGAGATTAAAAGTTTCTCGAACACTTTCTGACCCAAGTCTTTAACAAATTTCTTTAGCTTCGGGTTCAAAGGGAGGGCTGAAGTAGTCTGCTCGAGCTACAGATATGTAGTGTCCAGCTGTGACTTTTCTTTAAATAAACCTTTGGCGTTAGCAGGGATGAGAATCTGTCCCATACAAATTAAAAATAGAGAACACACAGTTGTTCATGAAGTAATCAGGTGTGTAAGAGTGCATCTAATATGGTCTGTGGCTTCGCCGCAGATGCAACAATAGCATCAGGGAGGCACGGCAGTGAGCACACTTGGTCGCACCCATCCATTATGGCATGATAGTATTCCCTCCTACACGTACTGAATGTTTAACAACAGTATTGTCCACTATTATTACAGTTGTAAACATCAACCTACATCCTGCTGGCAATGGAAACATCCCGGCCATTATCCTCTCCTATGACAGAGACAATAGAGCAAGGCAAGGGAGCAGGGATCGAGCTTCCGATTTTCTGGCAGCCGCTTACAAAGGGACTGTTTGGTGCTTGATGATGAATAAATCATTTCAATATGGCTTTGGTGGAAGGGGCAATTAGACGCTGCAGCTTGAGGCTAATCAAATCCAAGACTCTCTTTCTCTTCCTTGGCATCCATTAGAAGGGGTGGCAGGCGAAGACGAGACAAACATTAGTGGCCTCTGCCTTCCTCCAGCCACAGAGCTCCTCAGCTCTTTCTATTGTTAAGTTTATTTACAGTGAGGCTGTGTGAGCGAGTGTTAATGGAGCAGTACTCATTCAAGCTTCGGATAAACAAGAAAACATTGTTGTTAGAGCAAAAAGCCGGACCGGATAGCAGCAAGAATCTGCAGCTAACAGGGGCTGCGGGAGCAGAATCCAAAATGTGAGAGTAAAAATCTCCAATCACAATAAATCTTTGCTCTTAGGAGGAGCAGCAGAAATCAGGCCTTCACGGCTCAGGAGGTTTAAGAGTAAGAAGGGGTTGAATAGTATTTAAAACTAACGGGAAAATCCAAGTTTACAAAGGTTAAATACTCCTACCGACAGTAGAGGTGGAAAAAGTACTCAACTACTATTTGTTTCAATTGAAAGAAAAAGTACTACTCTTCACAAAACTACTCAAGTAGAATAAGTATGTCTATGTGTTTCGGCAGGTATGAATGTTTGGACATTTCAACATCACCAGGATGAAGATTTCACATGAAAGTTAAAATTCAAAACGAGTTAAACGACCTTTTGTAAGTTATTTAAAGACCTGATGATTTTAAAGCAGCGTGATGCAAAATGTACAGAAATATGTTGAAAAGAAAACCAAAATACTTCATAATGACACTAATGTATGTATAATTTGTTGCTTAATACTATAGTGACATGTTGCCATAGTAACTCCTTCCACTAACATTAGTCCATCGTAACATCTGTCATATCTGTTATTATGTTAATGATATTATTAAGTCTAAATAAGATAAATTGGAATAAAAATTAAACTGTAGCTTGTTACATCTGTAATATGTGTTCATCGTAACATTTATTCATCATAACATTTGTTCATTGTAACATTTGTTCATTGTAACATTTGTTCATCGTAACATTTAATCATCGTAACATTTGTTCATTGTAACATTTGTTCATTGTAACATTTGTTCCATCTGTTATTCTGTAAAGTCTAAATAAGGCAAGTTGGCAGGTAATGGTGTGAAAAAGACAAACCTGCCAAGACAGTGAAGCTACAATCAATAATCCTAATGCAACACACACACACACACACACACACACACACACACACACACACACACACACACACACACACACACACACACACACACACACACACACACACACACACACACACACACACACACACACACACACACACACCCACACAATATCTTGTCATCCTGTCAATCATCCTCCCTCACACCATCTGGAAAACCCCAAGAAGTTAAAAGAAAAAAAATAACAAACTACCAAAATGAGCAGTGTCTGTTTCAGTTTGCCAGCTCGGACCACAACATGTCTGACGCTGATTTCCCACTCTCGAGTCAAAGCTTCCACAAAAGCCCACTTAGTGTCTCCTCCACTGTCTGCCTCTTTCCATCTCTCAGCCCCGAGACACCGCCGGGCCGGGCCGGGCCGGGCCCTCATGCCAGCTCAGTAAAGCAAAGAGAGGGGAGGCGATTGGCATTAATAATCCCCGGCATCATCAATAAATCAGGGAGGCAGTACTTAAAGGAGGCAGGTGATGGTCCGTGCACAATCCCCCAGATCAGGCTAATTCTGCATTCTGTGAGCGATGCAGAAAGATGGGAGCTGCTGTTGGTTTATCACTGACCAGGAAAAAGGAAGAGCTGCGGATGGACAGAGAACCGACATCAATGCATGACTTTTTGTTTTTTTAAAGGACATTTTGGTTGACTTGACCACTCGTCAGTGAAGGTAAAATCAATGCTATGGAGTCTGCTGAACATTTCAATTCTTTACGGTGCGTGACTATGATGTGTATGTTTACTCTACATGACTGTGTGTGTGTGTGTGTGTGTGTGTGTGTGTGTGTGTGTGTGTGTGTGTGTATTATCAACACCCTGCAACTCCCCGGCACCGACACAAGCCCCACTACCCTAATGTACACACACTCATGCTGAATTCCTAAGCAGGGGAGTCTGCCTGCCCTGCACCGAGGGAGTGAATTATTTATCGTAGGCCCTTTGCAGCGTGTCAGCGGCTCCACAGGATGAAATGATATTTATGGAGCCCCCTGGGCAAGGGTGGGGAGGACAGAGAGAGAGGGAGGGAGGGAGCGAGACAGAGACAGAGACAGAATTAGGGGTCGGGCTTGGAAAAAGGAGCAGTGAGGCTACTAAAACATACATGTATACATGTAGTACAAAGAGGATGGATGGAGGCTGTTTGCTTAGGAGAAGGAGTGATTATTAAGCGTGAGGCAAAATTAATGTGAGGGTGTGCCACTAATTGGTGGAGATGAAATGGATCACAAACTGTCTTGTATTTTTTTTTTTTTATCATCACCCAAAGCAAAAACCCTAAAGATGAGTCCAGAAACAGGTTTTCCCAGATTCTGTACTAAGAAGAAGGTACAGACCATGTCGTATTTTCCAAAACAGTGAAGCCGAACTCTGATGTGTGTCTGTCGCTTTGTGTGTTTTAGACCCCGTTTACTGGGAGTCATGACACGACGGAGGCAACCATTGTTCTTATTGTTCAACTACTGAGCATGTGCAGAAGAACTATTTACTATGGCCGTGGGGCTCGTGTGCAGCAGCAGCAGCGTTTCATAAAAGTTGCATTTTTGCCCATTTACATGGAGATGGAGCATTTTCAAAAAGTGTCAGCGATCCCTTACAAACATTGTTGTGTAAACGGGGCCTAAATCTTTAAAAGAAAAAAAAAAAAGCGACACACCTTCTTTTTGATCACTTCTTCAAACATCAGTGAAACCAAACACTGGTGTATAATCTCATGATTGAGTTCTAGACCTGTTGTGGAGTGACAAACCGTCTGTGCTGCATCTAACCTTTCACCTTCCTGTACTTACTTTAGCCTTGCGGTCTTCAACATTTCGTCTTCATAGAAACTCAAACAAAAACAGAATACTCCCTGTGTATTAATGGTCACTTCAGCATCCACCGTCAACGTCAGCTGCTTTTAAACATGCTCCTTTCACACAGCGGCTTTTCCTTAGAACGTATTATTGCTTTAAACGTAGTAAGATCAGTGGAGCTGTATTTTACATGACTGTAGTTAAATTTCATCTAATCCACAGTTGATGGGGGTGATCCGTATGGATCACAGATCATCCATTACACTGTTGCTGATTAGGGCACAGGGAACAGGGATGTGGTGACGGGGGGTGCGGCTGGCACGCTGGGATATTATAAACGTTAGTCTCATCTGAGTTAGCATGGATTAGGCCGTGCTGTGCAGAGCCCGCGGTGTCAGATGGCTTTCACAGTCGTACGTATCACAGATTCTTCAAAAGCATTTCCTTAGGGACGTTTTTATCCAAATAATTATTCCTGCTTTTATTTTTTTCATTTCGCCCAAATTATCACAAGACTCATTTTCACAAATATCACACCTCCATAAATTGTCGCATTGAGCTCAACAGATAAAGAGGTGACAGACAGTAGGGGGAAGGCGTGCAGCACACACTCTGTGCTGGAGATCATCACCGGGGGTCTCGGGGAAAAGATACAAGCCCGAGCCAAATGTACCAGCAGGGTACCCTGGCATTGTACCACTTCCAGTATGATGCGGGGATAATGTAAAATGCATTGTAAGCTGTGAACCAGACTCGAACCGTAAGCCACGAGCACACGGTATCCAGCGCAGAGAGCTCAGTCAAAACCGCAAAGTGCACTGCAAGCAAATTCTATGTGCAAGGAAGGGAAAAAAGGGATTCTTGTGCCAGAAAGAGAGTGAGAGAGACACTCACTCAGAGCTAGAGACAGGGAAAGAAAGGAGAATATACATAACAGCGGCAGAACATCACCTGAAGATGGATGTACAGTGTGTGCTTACGGTTGGAGGAGATATAAGTGATCATCAGGACAGAAATCTGAGGTCTTATGTCGTACAGCTGCTTTGAGCTCCTAGCAACAAATAGGAAAGCTGCGGAAAAAAACAATCAAAGCAACAAGATTCCTAATAAATAGGTATGTACTGATGATAGTATCGGGCCAATACTGCACAACACAGTCCAACTCTTACTTGTGAACAATACCTGATGCAACCCGGCAGTTATTACATGACGGCATCTGTCAGCGGTTTGGAGATTCTTTATTTTTGAGAATGACAAAAGTAAGACAGACCATAAATTGTCTTCAGCCAAAATATCAAGAGGATATGAAAGATGGTCTGTACAACTTAATCACCAGGGACAATTGGACCAGCAGTTAGCCCGAGGTCGCTTGTTAGTTTACCTGCTCAGTGGATCCAGGAGGATTTTACTCTGAGCTGTGCTACATGCTACATGCTAAAGAGTGCGTAGGTGCTTTGCATTGCGCTATGCATACTGTAGACGCAAAAGTATACTGCCGCATTTAAGGCTGCTGGAGGTATGTCGACACAGACGCTGTGCTGAGGTGGTTTGTAGGAACACACAGCCTCGCATATGGTTTGCTTATGGAGTATGAATTAGGCTTAATGGCATTTAAGTACTCATATCAGTACTCTGTATCAACAGGAAGCTATAGATTAGTACTCATACTTCGTCCTTTAAGAAAATTGACATCGGTGCATCTCTATTAACCCTAATCCCCATTGTTCATCTTCTATTTATATTGGATTTTTTCCAAGCACATATATGCTGCAAGAACAGCTTGGTTATCTCCATGGATTTATTTTTGCCTCTTGTGGTGGTTTGTGGATCCTGACTTTCCTGAATGAACAAGATCAGACTTGAATCTTCCAGCTTGGACCTAAGTTTATGGAATCCATACACACAGCGTAGCAGCTATTAAGCTCATAAGACTCTGGCAGCTTTTAGTTTCTGCAATACAATAACAAAATCAGCACTATTTACACTTCAGACTCGGGAAGTTTAAATTCTGTCCCCTTTCTGTCCCGTGGCCAGGATCTCTTTCTCCACGAGTCGGGAAGTCAAAACAGGTCCTCTTGGGTTTCAAAATGGAGTCTGGTTGCTGTGCACCGCAGCCCGCTGTGGAAGATCATTGTGGCGAGATGAGGAGAGGGCTGCAGAGACAGACACGGCCGAGCGGTAGGAGGGAAATTGGCAGCAGGCATGAGAGGTCCTGAGCCACCAGCGCTTCCCTCCCAAGGAAATGAGCCGTTGAGTCTAGTAAACAGCTTCACCGCTGGCCCCCGTGCAGCCCAGGGGCCGCATCAACACATCAGATGTGAGGAGGTCACAAAAAAGAAAAGAAAGAAAAAACAAGGAAAAAACAAGAGGGATGTGTGAGGATTCCTGCCAGGTTTCTCTCACCTCATCTCTGAGGTATGCGCTCTCTTATCTCTTAATAACCCTGCTGCTTCTCTTTACTTATTCCTCCTCTGTACTTCCTCACCATGCCTGTCTGTATCCTCCCCATCCATCACCCCCTCCCCTCCCCTCCCCATCCATCACCCCTCCCCTCCCCTCCCCGCCACATCGGCTGCACGGGGAAGGGTGAAAGGTCACGTGATCGCAGCAGGGATTTGCTTCCATCATTAGGATGTAAATAGATGTGACTGAGGAATGACAGAATTGGCATTTCCGTGTGTGTGTGTGTGTGTGTGGGTGTGTGTGTGTGTGTGTGTGTGTGTGTGTGTGTGTGTGTGTGTGTGTGTGTGTGTGTGTGTGTGTGTGTGTGTGTGTGTGTGTGTGTGCGTGCGTGCGCTGGTGTCCACTTCCACCAGTGAGGGTGAGGCGTCATGGCTGTTGCATTGGCAGTGGGAGTAATGGGATTCAGTTAATGACTAAATTAATTGAGGGTCTGACGCCAGCGTGCGCTGATAAGACTCCTTTTTCCTTCTCTATACACTGTATGTATGTACTAGTGTGTGTGTGTGTGTGTGTGTGTGTGTGTGTGTGTGTGTGTGTGTGTGTGTGTGTGTGTGTGTGTGTGTGGTCAGGCTGCATTAGCCCAGCGACGGAGAGGATGGTTCCTAGGTGATAATACTCTTCACTGCCTTTGATAGCTTGGAAGCGGGAGAGGAGAAGAGGAGGGAGGCCAGGAAAGGTAAAGCAAAGGCAGAGCGGGGGAGATAAATAAGAAGTGCACCAGGAGAGAAAACAGGAGAGAGAGAGGGAGAGCGAGAGAGGGTGGGATTAAGAGAGTGGGACACAGTATGTACATGCATGCCTGTGAGAGGCTGAGCACTGATAGCGCCCTTGGGATGAGTCGGTGGGTGACAGACACGCTAGAATTCGCTGCCATGCCACGGAGGAGAAAGCTTCCCTCAGCAGGTACGTCTAGAATAACAACAGCCACCGCCTGTACCGCGAGCTGGACCTCCGATAGGGAAGCACAACGAGCAGCAAAGAGTCTGACAAGCAACAATGGTAGAAGAGTGAAGTCTGAGGCCCCGTTTACAGATAACAGATCATGCTTGGGTTTTCGAAAAGCTGATACACCGATACCGACACACAGCAACACATGAGAAATGATGGCCGTTTCCACAGAAATGGCAGAAACGCTGAGAATGGTGTAGTTTTCATGTTTGGCCACTAGTGGGTGCTGTTGGGTGTTTTTGTATTGAAACCACACACACATACACGCAGAGAAAAGTACGCTATCAACATTAACTGTTATTACAGTGACTGTCAAAATAAAACTACCAAGTCCCAGGGAGAATGTGGACCGGGAGTCGTGACACGACGGAGGAAAATGTTGTGATTGTCCATCGACTGAGCATGTGCTGAACAACTATTCACTGCGGCCATGATGCTCATGGCAGCAGCGTTTCAGAATAACTTGCATTTTCCACATTTACATGGAAATGGACCATTTTCAAAAGGTTGCACTTTCAGCAGCTCCGATCACCAGAACGCTACAACAGTTTTCTCTTTTCACTTGAAAATGTGCAAACGGGGCCTGATTCCCACTTGGTTTGGCTTCATGTGTACATCAGCATGGTAACGCTCATTTCCACGTGAGCTTTTAAATACCAAACTCACTGAAAGCTTCACCTAAACGAATAGTCAACAACCCAACAACACAGCAAGAAGGTCACCGGTTCGAGTTCAGGTTCGGCCGTTCTGTGAAGAGTCTGCAGTGTAGAAGTCAACTGATGATACCTTGTCTGTATGAATATGAGTGAATTTCTGTCTCTGGCAACACCTCCCATCAGCTTAACTTAACACTTAAGACTGAAAAGGTCTGTACACCCCTCCTATAAATCCTCAAATTCAGGAGATGGGACCGCGTGCATCAATGGGCCTTGGCCATCCATCACCCGGCTCCTTGCTTTTCCTGCCTTGGACCACTTTTGGTAAATACTAACCACTGTGGACCAAGAAAGTCCTACAGCAGCTGGTTTTCTGTCAAATTAATGCAATTAAATTCTTGCATTTTCCCATATTTCTGCTTCCAATATGTGAACCCTTGAGGATAAATGCTCAGTCACTGCTTTGTCTACCACACCCATTAAAAGGTACAATAATAGAAATTAATCTCTGCTAAACCATAATGTTTTGACTGATGGGTATGTAAGGTAAACTATCCAACCTGGACCGCACCTCGAGTATCACTGTATTCCAGAATTAATCTTTCTTTAAAAAAACCCCAAAAAAGCAGCAGTCCGATGCAGCCTACAGTTCAAATATTAGATAAATGAGCACAAAGAAGAAAAAAAAGATAAAAACCATGAAACCTAAATTCAGCACAAGGCTTTCAGAGCTTTATGTTCCTCAGTCAAACAATTTATAAGTGAGAATAAAACTGCCGCCTTCGTGTTCAATTCTGTGGCGTATAACAATTAGTGCCCTTCAGGAAAGGCAGATAATTCTGCACTGATGCGATCACATCCGTCCTTTAGCTTTCATCAAACTGGCCAACTTCCCCTTAATCTGTGTGGCGTGTCGGAGTGATAAAGGTGTGGATGCTGTGCCCAGACTGAGGGAGCGCAGGCTGCATGCTCGTCAGGGAAAGCGGCGCTGGCCCTTTCTCAATGTGGCAGCAGCCTTTCCTGCCTGCCACCGATTGTTCTGCTGTGTGTGTTGTGTGTTATACCCTGTGTTCACGTCTACTGCCCCGTCATCGCGCCCACACATGGGCATCTGTGTGGCATTTGTTTGCATATTCATTTGCCCAGAGGATTGCTTTTGTGTCTGAGTATATGCACATTTGGTTGGGCGGCTATCTGCTTGAGGAGAGAGGAGGGGAGGATGTGCAGTTTGCTGTGCCGGCACTTCAAAGCTGCTGTGGCTGGCTGATTGGCTGGCTGGCTTGTCGGCTGACTGAAATTCCCCCGAGGGGCAAGCAGACCTCAGATTTGATTACCAAACCAATAATGTGAGCTTCGTATTTGTGAACGTGAACAGCGCTCAGGACTCGATTAGACGAGTGATTATTTCGGCGCAGTCAGACGGACAGACACCAGTCAAAAGGTGTCGAACAAGCAGAGGGGTGAAAATGGCGGGCTTTGTACAATCTTCTCGTCAATTGTGACGGCTGCTTCCCAACAGGAGGCAGACCTATGTGTGGAGGGATGTTTATGCAAATATAAAACTATTATTTCCTTGCACACGATCCACCCATCCTTCCATCGTGGCCATAAATCACCTTCACCCCCTGTGTAACACTATAGCTTGTCAAGGCATCCTGTCGCCATTTTCCAGGAATAACAAAAAGCGCCTCAGCCCTCCTCTCCAGTCTTCGGACGTAATTCTTTCTACTGTGACATTTTGCTCTCAGAGAGTGAGTCCTGTGTCTGTTTTTCTCCAGGACCTGCTCTCGAGCCACTGGGATGATCATTAATTACCATGGAATGGGCTGCTAATGGTTGTCTGCACCGCTCTCCAGTCCCCCCCACCCCCCACCCCACCCCCACTATATTCTGCTCCTGGGTCTCCATGGCGACCTGTAGCTGAGTGGCTGGGGGCCTTTTACTAGGAAGTGAATCAGGTATAATGATTGGAAGGCGGGCCTGACCCTTGCGCCTCCTGTGCCACTTGACTAAGCATAGTGCTTATTAATGGACAATTTCTGTGTCACCTCACAATGGCCTTGATTTACTAACAAGTTCAGGAAGGGCTGAATGGACAGAGCAGGTTCAAGAAAAGCTTTGCTCTAAATTGCATGACCGAGTTTTCCTGATTTTACCAGACCTGCCTGGATGTTCAAGGACCTTGCACTGTACATCTGAAACAATCGTTTTTACTCTCATTCACGGTGAGTTTGAACGACACAACCCCGCTACTTGACATTAACCATAAAAAAAGCTGGAAATTCAGTCAGTTCAATACTTTTGACTGAAATTGCTGAATTCATGTATTTTCTGGTCAGATAGCTGCGAGACGCATGAGGTGGGGCAGCTCCAAGCTGAGCCTGACTTGTGTTGGACAATCCCATATAAAATAGGTTTAGCCAACAAATTTAGTCTGGCGTTCTCCTCGTTTGTCACAAATGTAATGTTTGTTGACTCTTATTGGAAATTTTCAATTTCCAAACAATAGATCTTTTATGTATAACAACTCAGATTGTTTTTTTTTCCAAACCTTACATATTGGTCTATAATTTTCAACTCAGCAATGGAAAGTCCCCGCATGATACCTCAAAGACACAAAAAAGGAAAACAGTCCTTGCCGTTTATTCAACAAGCCTTTCAGCTGACACAAAGTGGAAGGAGACATTGTGATGTCACTGTTGTGTTGAGCTTTCTTATCTCATCGGAACAGGCAAGATTACAGTGTCTCTGGATAAATGATATCAAATCATCCAACTCCTCCTTTATCAGAGATACTGCTAACTTTTACTAGAGGTAAATCAATATATTAAAAGTCTTGCCCCACCCTTGATCTAGGCCGTGTTTACACAACGTTTTTAAGTGAAAATACATATTTTTTTTAATTAAGTTCCACCTTGGGAGCCATTTTCAGAAAGTTGTGTTTTCAGAGGCTCCGACCAGCCCTGAGGCGTAAACAGACCTCTAAAATGCATCCACCTGAAGACGTTTGATTCGGACCCCAGAGAACGTGGAACGTTCCCTCGAGCCAAACAAATTCAATTCACTGTAAAAAAATGTATACAAGTGCTAAAAGGTATAAAACCAACCTATGGAAAACTTGCTCGCGAGCAATTAATACTGGATTGATATATTTGAAAATCTGACATTGACGGATTCTCACCTGCCATGAACCTCATCACAATGGAGAGAAGATCAAGCTTAAAGGAAACCACAGCAGCTCCTGTTGCTCATTTAAAGGAGATTTACGCACACTGCCTGCACCTTTCAAAAGACCATAATCTCCCTGATTAACGATCACACGTCGGTGCAACACGATATTGACGGAGGAGCTACCTGTTGGCAGTTTGCATATGTCAAGTCGAAATGGAATTGTGGACCATGTTAACATCTTGATTTTATCTAGCATTTGCCCGCAGCCTGAGGAGCAACTTCTTCTTATCTCATCGCTTAAAACAAATACAAATGAAGGCGCTCAGCTGCCTGCAAAAAGGAAATGATCAGTCTGGCCTGTATCCCATGACAACATCGGGGAGCATATGGCACACAACAAATTCAATATGAATGTAAATGAAGTGCAAATTAAAATAGAGAATCGGAGAGGGGGAGATAAAAGAAATCAGAAAACACACATGCAGTATCTTGGGTGAATTTGAAATGTGTTTAGTTTCATTCCGACTCAACAAATCGTGATGCATGTGCAACTGCCCTCCGCTTGCTCTCCCTTCCCGCTGAGGCAGAGTGTCTGCAGACAGATAGCAAGCTGACATTCAGCAGAGTGATTCCAGGCTGCCTTCAGCTCAGCAAGGCCACTTGATGCTAAGAGATTAAAACCCCTTGTTTCTGTGTACTCTCCCCTTGAAAGGGTTTTGTCAGTCATGGGCACAAGGTCAAAGATCTCCAGCACACCTACCGTGGCTTGCTGTGCTCAGATGATATTGCAGTTTTATTTACCCTCATTCATAAAATCCTTGCCCCCCCCCCGGCTCCAGGAATATCAGTTTGGGGAAGATGAAGCGCTCCTCTTATTTCATTTGCACACCTTCTCAATGTCAAACAGCAGCCACTTGCCTCACATCTCAAGCTCAGTGGCCTTTTCCCCATATTAATGAGCGCTGGAGGGGATCAATAGGTTGACAGGAAGACAGATCGCCTCAGGTGGAAAGAGAGGACGCTCCCTTGAGGAAAAGGAAAACAAATTCCAACGGACAACAATGCTTCCGTCCTGCAGCCTCGATACCTCACCAGCAGCCATGTTTGTCTCTTCCCGGCTTCGTCTCTGTGGCACTTCAGCAGCGTTCACAGGCACAAATGTGTTAATCTGACAGAAACACCAAGATCTACTCTCCGCTGCACTACTGTGAACCTTAATTAAGAAAAGGTCAGCAATTATTCACAAGCAGCCGAGAAGCTGTTTGTTCACAGTGAGCGCCAATGACATGGTTCCTCACAAACACAGTGAGGTTTGATCACATGGTCAGCGGAGTGTGAGACCTCCGACTGAACCTACAACCATTAAGACCACAATTGCATTGCTTCTTCTGTGCAAGTCATCGCTTCGGTGGAAACGCTGTCGCACTACTCCAGGAGCATTACAGCCTGCAGTGCTTTCAACCACATTAACGATTCCACAAATACAGTAGAGGACATGCACAGTTAAAGAGGACGGGATAATCCCGCAGAAGTGGGGAGGAAATATGATTTCTCCTCTATGAGTGTTGTAAACCTGTCCTTAATCTGTCAGCTGGGAGCCGTTCCACCCTCCAACCTTCCACTCAACTTTATCATTGATTTTTTTTTTCTATTTTATTATCGTACACCAGTTTGACCATGACAACAGTAAACAGGGGTCCAACCAGGCTGACGTTTATGGTGTTATGAGTCTGATGTGTTTGGTGGTCTCTTTTGAAAAGAAGATATACAACCTGGCACGCAACGTAGCCCCGGATCATGAAACTAGAGGACGGAGCTACCTCCGATAGGTAGCCTTGATGCTAAAGCAGGTAGTATTGACGCTAAAACAGGTAACCTTCATGCTAAAATTGGTAGCCTGGACGATAACTGAAAGAAGGAACCATTATGTGAAAACTAGAAACCTTAAAGGTGTAACTGGTAGCATTGAAGTTAAAGGATGTAGCAGGGACGCTAAAGAAGGT
This sequence comes from Lipophrys pholis, assembly GCF_963383615.2. Taxonomy (NCBI): domain Eukaryota; kingdom Metazoa; phylum Chordata; class Actinopteri; order Blenniiformes; family Blenniidae; genus Lipophrys; species Lipophrys pholis. The sequence continues at coordinate 2,922,058 of NC_137636.1, forward strand.
GGTACTGAAATTAAAGAAGGCATCATTAAAGCTCAAACAGAAAACCTTGAAGCGAGTGGAGGTAACGGTGAAGCTACAATAGGAAGCACTTAAGCTGGGGCCGCTAGCCTTCAAGGGAGTGAAGCGTGATCACGTTCTACAATCAAAATCACCAAGTTCCTCTTCACACTTCTTGACATAGAACTGAATTTTTCTTATTAGATCAAACATAAAATGCTTGTAAAAAAAACTAAGCTAAAAAAAAAAAAAGGGGGGGGGGGGGGGGGTTGATGCATTTTGCATAACAAATCAATCTTTTGACACTTTAACCTCAAGTCCAAACACTTTTTTTTCTTCTCGCGGTGTTATGAACTGAGCCCGTGAGGAAGTGTCATCCTCCAGAGGAGCGGATGTTTAGAGGCCAGTAATGACTCCAGAGGCATTAACATCACTGCAGAGACGTGCCCTATACATCCCCGTCTCATTTTCTGGTGTATACGTCTCGTTCTTTATTGAGGAAGGATTAGCGGGGTATTAGTGGCTTTCAAATGCCAAATGTCCTGTGTTTATGTTGATATGATCCCCGATCATCCCATACACGTGATTAGCAGTGTCACATGTTTGCACACTGTCGATGAGGCTTCGCAATGTGGTACAGTCGCACTGCATGCTGCATCGAGTCCACTTGCTGCTGGCCGATGCTCATTTCGTGCTGAATATAGATACTCACACCAGGTTGCTGGCTTTTCTTTGGTTTTTAAATCTTTTCACTCGTTTGTCGTCACTGTACTTATCTTGCAGTGTTTTAGGTGGATCTCTGTCCGATCCTTCTTTCTCCTTCTAGCCCCTCACCCCAACAGAAAGAGCAGAAAGCCGCCACCTCTGAGCCTGGTTCTGTAAAGGGTTCTTTCTATAAAAACTGGAGTTGTTCCTTTCCACAGTCACTTATGCTCGCTCATGTAGATTTGTTGGGTTTTCTCTGTGAAAGTGACCTGAAATGACTTTCTTGTATTAAGCGCTATATAAATAAAGTTGAATTGAATTGAATTAATGACTTTAATGGTGGTTGTGATGAGTTGCCGAGGTGCTATAAAGATCACGATTTAACAGTCTTCTATGACGAAATGAATCGGTGCAAAAATCAATAGAAATATCAGGAACTCCTCAATCAGAAATACACGGTTTATCATGGTTTATTCTGAAATCTAACTGAATCAAGTTTAATCTGATGAAATTTTAACATCTCAGCGACTTTTTTCTGAACCCCAAAAACAGCCTGCAGCTTGATGAAGCCAGACAATTTCAGTATCTTTTTAGTAAAGCCGAGAATTACAGGTTTGGATTCACAAGTTCAGATAAAATCATCTTCAGTAAATATAAAGGGATTTATGGGATAAATAGATAGATGAACCTCTGCCAGTAGCAGAACAAATAAATCGGTGATACAGTGAAGGCGGTGGAAATAATGTCAGATCTTTATTCAGTCCAGGCCTGGGTGATTGCTGTGTGTCTCCTGATTGCGTGCCATTGTGTGAGATTCCTGCAGGACGGGGTTATACCCGCGCCGGATTCTGCATCTTTACATTGTCCTCCGAGGGGAGGACATTACAGGGTTAATCTTGAGAGGCTCGTGTTTAGGGAACGTTATCTTGAATCAAACGACACTCGCAACACTGAAGTGACAATCAAACAGGAATAATATTAATAAAACACGCCTCTCCCCGCTGTGCATGCAGATGAGTGTCAACAATGGCTTGTGTGCGCTCCATTTTATTCTCAGCGTCTCCGCTGACTTAATGTGTCATTCATTTGTCATTGTCTGCGGGTTTCTGTCGGAAAGAAACAAAACAAATCGACGTCCTCCTGTAAGCCCCGGCTAACAGCGACTGCTGCAAAAACAGAGGAAACCAGAGGAGCCCAACTACTCCACATTGTTCCTTCTCGGGCAGGTGGAGGAGTCTGTCTCCTGATGACTGTTTGGGGGGGGGGCTGCAGGCTGTGTGGCCAGCCCCACCATGATGTATGCACACCTGCCATGGCTCCTGGCGAGCGGTCTCGCAGCTGAAACGGCGTGGGGGGAGGGGGAGGAAGAGGGGGGGGGGGGGAGGAAGGACAGGATGGAGGTAGGAGGAAGAGGGGGAAAGAGGGGTAGATGCTTTAAGGGGCACCGCTGGGGGGGGTGGGGGTGAGGGGAAGGGGTGGGAGAAAGCAAAAGAGCCAGAGAGCTGTATCCATTATTAATGGTGGTTTGGTGTAAGAAGAAAGAGATCTAATGTGGTCGTCAAGGTTGTAGTGCGTGTATAATCGACACCGACGGATTCTCTCACTGCACCTCTTAAGTCTTTCTCATTGCACACGATCTTTATCTCGCAGCGCTTCCTGCTACTGTTCCTCCCGACGTATTGACCAGAGATTATCCTCACACAACAGGTTGCACAAAGCAGCTAATTTACTGTCGGTAAATGAATATAATTTAATGAAGGGATTAGACGAGACCTGGGTAAATATAGTAACATGATGAATACTTCTTCTGCTGCCGGGAAAGCTCGAATTTCAGGATGTGAACAGCCCGAGTCGGCCTGTGGTTTAATGAGCCCGCGGTTCAGTCCAGCCATTTTTTTTTTTTTTTTTTTACCAAAACATATGGCAGGTAGGATTTTCAGAATGTGTGTGTGTCTGCACTGAATGTCATATTTATTGTAGGTTTTAACAAGATGATGATGATTGGTATTTATATTTCATTAAAGCATACAGCTTTAGAACCAAATGTAATTTAGAAGTCTTTTAAAATCCAACACAGTTTTTAGTATGTCATCCTGCTGCCTTTGGCGTCTTACTTCATCATTAAGAAATTATACATTGTTGGTCTCAAATCAAATGTACGATTGTCTGAAACGAGCCTTTCGAGGATGAGACGAGCTCTACGAAGGACAATAAAACACAAGCAAAAAGAAGACATAGGAGATTATTTAAAAACTAAAAAACAGGTATAGTGAGAGATTTGTCATTGGAAGGTTTAAGTATTAGATTAGTCCTTCGAGCCCAACAAAATATTTCCATTTTCAGATCTAAAATCAAGCAAAATTTGCTTCTGAGCAATGTGGAATCAAAGTTATGAGATAATTACTGTGGTCAATCTATTAAAATGTTTGGTTAAACAAGCAATTTGTTTGTGATTTAATTGTGATCAATCACATTTTTTTGTGGAGAAATTAGTCATTTTGAATTTGCAGCGTTTAGTCACAGTTTAGTCAGCGTTTTGCACTTAACTACAGATTTGTGGTATCCTGTGCATCCCAAGTTAATTACATAACTTTATGGTCAGCGGAGACCTATAAGTCTGGGAAGCGGGGGTATAACTGGAAGTTTGCTCGTATAAACTGCCCATGGCCACCGGGAAAGACTCTCTTTGCTCTGGCTGACTCAAAAGGTCGTTTGGTTTAAAACGTGTTCCAGATCAAACGTGTAAATTGAATAATCCACTGTTCCAACCTCAGAAGAAAGTGCCGATCGAAACCAAGCAGCAGCTGCACATCAACTGTTTACATCCGGTACAAATAAAAGCACACTCCACACACACAAACACTGAGAGCAGATATTCAGTCACTAATGCCAGGTTTCCCTTTGCAGGCAATCAAAAGTGTTATTGTCAAATATTTCTCGATGAAATTAGGTGCTAATGAACACAAGTAGCACAAATGATCCAATGATACGTTTGTGTAGGAATATTTCACGGCGATGCTGGCATCTGTCTGAGTGGCTGTTTGTGTGTGAGGCTGTTCTGTTCGTCACTTCCACTCATCCCCGACAAGAGGCCTGCTGCGGGCTTTGATTTTTAATGTAACGCCACTTACGCCTCGCCGCCTGGTAAGAAAAGAGGAGGATCCCTGGAACAATGGAAATCAGGGGAAAAGAAGCAGTTTTTAATAAACTGCGTAATGTACCTTGGGGTGATGGGAAAACCCGACCAAGCAAAACGCCATATGGAAATGAATTAAGCAGCACTGATACTTAAAACTAATGCCAGGGTTGCAGGTACATGGAATGAGGCCCTTTGGCCTCACACCAGCTGGGGCAGGCCAAATAACTACGCCACCATGACAAATCTAATACAATTACACACATCAAGGTGTTGGGGGTTGACAGAGAATGATGAAGCCAACATCAAACGCAGTGTTGATAAATGGAAAGCAGGGAGCGGCTGACCGAAGAGGTGGAGGCGGTGGAAGGAGGAGGCGGGTGAGGCCGTTATTGATTGTACTGCCTGTGTTCAAGTTGTGAGGAGGATGACGAAGAGGGGGGTGGGGTGGGGTGGGGGTGAGGGAGGCATATAAAGAATGGAGGGCAGGGTTCGCCCGCGGGCAGCAGTTAGAGCCTCGTACCCCCTTAAGAACACACCAGCTCGCCTCCGCCGAGCTGCTCATTGGTCACGCCCAGTATTTGATTGACAGTCGCAACCAGTCGCTGCGACCAACACGCCTTTTCGACCCATCCTCCCCACATAATAAACACAACAATGCAAGCCGGGCCGATTGAAATTCAAAAGCCAGTCCTGACGCCACAGGCGGCGACGGGGACGAGCAGAAGGGGGGTGGGTGGCAGTTGTAGCTCACTGGGGTCCTATAAAAGACAGATGCTAAATCACTTAGCAACACCTAAATTAGTTGCTTGTGAATCTGCTGGGACGTGGGGGAAACCAACAGGGTGACGTAGTGCAAAGGCTCTCCGGGTGGAGGACGGCCTCAATGCAGCACTTTTATTTACAGATGCAAACACGTATTTGCAAGGTAGACATTGATAGTCCATGGCAAAGAGCTCACCTCAGAGGTCTGTAACCTTCAGCTTTCACCAAATCATGTGGAATTCAATATATTTGTCCCCATTTTTTTGCTGCACAGTAAAAACATCTTTAAAAGAGACTTTTCTCTCGCAGCTTAAGGTCACAAATGTGATGCTTAAATGACATAATTCAACAAAAATATGGATCACATGCACACTGCCTTTCATTATAAGTGATCAACATTGGAAAGAAGGCTGAAAGGGTTCAAAATAACTAAAAGGGATGAAATAGCAACAACAGCGTAAATCTGGCTGAATAAGGTAAAACTAAAAGTAGTAAAATATCTAAACCAGCTTAAATGCCGAATAGTAATGGCTAAAACAGCTAATCTCATAAAATGGCACCAAAAAAAGAATTTGCAATGTCAATTGAAATGACTTAAGATGCTAAAACTGCCCAAAAGCCCCAAAATTGTGAAAAGTGGCTTTAAAAAAAAAGCAAAATTACAAAAACCTTGAATCACTAATATGGTAAAATGGCCAAATAGTTAAAAAATGACAGATTTCTATCAGAGTCCCTAAACTTCACAAATTCAACGTGAGCTAGTGTTTACATATGATTTAAACTTTGGATTAGCTCCTTTTGAAGGTGAAATGGGTTTCGCTGCTCCAGACAAAGTTCATTTGGTGGATGAAAATGTTCTTTTTATTCAGGTGGTATGTTAGCTGAAACAGCACCTCTGTGATGGACTCCTCCACCTCTCACCACCTCAACACCAAAAGTCAAATTACAGGAAAGGAGTTCATGAGTGGCGGTTGACAATCCCGTGTGTGTGTCTCATTTTCTCTGGGGAGGATTTATCACCACCTCTGATCTCATTTCCCCTTCATATGCCAGTAAATCCCAGGTAAAGCGGACATTTGGGACGACTCAGGGAGCGCGGCCAGCCCGCTCAGATTGGACTCCTGGAATTAATCTGGGAAAATCCCAAATGCTAACCTGCTTAGTTGTCACTTAATCTGGGGGCAAACCAAATATCAATTACACCAGGCACAGAAAAGTGGGACAGACAATCACAGATTCTTTGCACGATGATAAGGAGAGCCATTTAAAAACGAGTTTACTTGATTGTTGGTGCATAATTGGTACGCGTTACTTTATAAAGCATAGCAAATGTTAATGAAAGATAATAGCCGAGAGCTCAAGGGGAAAGTCTGCAATACTTGAACACACACTGAATGTTGTCTAATGAGGAGTAGGATTGGGAGTAGACGTAACCTCAATCCCTACTAACATTGGCAATCTGCTCCCGGTGCAGAACGGCTCAAATACTCTTCCACTCAAGGACAAAACAACTTTCCCCCCGGAGGGCTTCTCAGGTGACAACTTAAGCAACGCCGTCTGGCTGCCCGTCAAGTCTGCATACCACAGAGGAAAGAAAAGAGCCAGATGAGTTTAGCAAATCATAAACAGGTTTAAGTAAAGCAGCATGTTCGGTGTCACACAAGACAAGTACCAAGTGTTATCGGTCCTTCCTGTCAATGTCTTTAAATTCTATATGATGCATCAAGGTCAAGGGATTTCAAAAGGTGCTGAATGGGGTTATACTCTGAAAACCAATAGATTCCATGCTCTGATTCAGACTGTAGCATCTTCCTCAACATAGCATCAGACTGAAGCTACAGTTTGCTGATCCCGCCTGACCAGGACAGTTTGTGCAACAACAAGGTTTTGTGTCGACACAGCAACATTTTGAAAACGATGTCCGTTCATAGAGAAATGCTGAAAATTCTGGAGTGAGCATGCAAAGGCCTTGAGTTGGCGCTGTGGGTTGTTTTTGTGATGCATTTCCAGAAAGTTGTGTTTTCCTCCGTTTCCACTGAAAAGGAGTGGGAACGTTGTCGTGTAAACAAACAAACAAACAAAACGTTTTGCGTTTCCACCTTAGAATATCTGGCACAGCTTCTACGGTCTGGAACTGTTGCTACTGCAATGGTGGTGAACTAAAACGCACACTGTAGTGTTTGCAGAGCTCCACCTGTGTCAACCGCTGCTAACAATTGTACTTCACAAAGTCAACAAGCCTTTATTCAAGCAGGAGCTTCGTCCCAGCAGCTGATGGGTGGTGCGGCTGGAGGCCCTGGACCAGACTACTGATAACATTCTGACTTCAAGCAGAAGTAAACACAGTGAAATAAGAGTCACTGAAGCTGAAATATGCCTGTGAATGACAGAAAACTGTATAATACAAGTTTTTTGGGGGGGTTGGTTTTGGTTTTTTTTCCATTTTGGCCTCTGTCAAGCAGAATAAAGCACTGGACTGCCAGAACTCATAACTTCCCCAGCAGAAACTCTCCACTCAGCAGTCAGGGATTCAAGCTGTGAGCTCCAGTTTCAGCTAAACTGGGTCAGTTGGGACACGAACACCAAACCCCCCCCCAAAAAAATAAAAAACCTTTAATAAAATCATGCAATGAAACCCTGCCTCATTAGCTGCTTTTTGGACCACACCTACAGTATTCTTCTACCTTTGATTTATTTTTGTCCAAACTCTCCCTTTTATCAGCCAACCTAGTTTGGTCAATTAGGAACACAATGAGCATCCTGCACGCTCTTGTGCGAGCACAGTTCATTTCCTGCCTTTATTGTTGCGAGTGCCGGGCTCATTCAGAAGTGGAAGAAATGAGGGAGGCCCAGACACTATTTACTCAGCGGGGAGAGACATGAGTCCCTGGCTTCCTAATGGCTTCCTGCATTTCACACTATTGTTTCCCCTCAGGAAACCTTATCAATACAGATTGCAGGCGTGCAGGCCACAAAACCCCCCAAACACTTGGATAATGTGCTTTAATTAAACATTTCTGAATGGGACAATGACTTTTGTGCTGTTATTGTAATATTTCAAACACGACGATGACCTTCTTCTTTATCGGGCTTTTAACCGAGAGGCGAACAACAGAAATTAGGAAATACAAAAGTCTTTATTGGGTGTCTTGCTGGAATAAACTTGTTCAAACTTGACAGGGCAGTTATGAGAAGATTAAAAGAACAAATGGAAAGCTAGAAAGAGCTTTTCCTTCAGAAAAACACCATTAAAGTCAGTGTGGCCACCAGAACGCTCCCATATCCACCAACAAACGCTGCACGCACATATTTAACATACGCAGGAAAAGAAAATAACGCAACCCATTCTTCACACATCTGAACGGAACCCTGCTCACTCTTTGATGGTGCCTCGCTTTCTAGCTTTAAAAAAAAAAGATTCAGTTTTCGAGTTGCCATGTTGTTAATCCGTTTTCCTTTTCAAAGACTCAAAGCTGTTTTTCCTCTCCGCTTGTAGCCTCTCCGATAAGCCACACCAAATGTATAAAAGTGTTTTCTCCTCTCATATTAAATGCATACATATGAAATTTTCATTGAATGTTCAGCCTAAACCTTTTGTGAGACGAGATATAAATGAATTCTCCCAAATGCCTGCGCGTGGTTTTAAGTGCATTTGAGAATTGAATACACAGATCGCGAGCGGGACAGATTTTAGGAAACTAGATAGATACTAGAAAGCTGGAGAGCGAGATGACAGAAAAACTACATAGATGGTAGAAAAGTACATAGATAAATACTAGAAAGCCAAACAAGATGGATATTAGGTAGCTATGTTGCTATGTAGCGTCTATCTATCCAGCTCCATACCGAGATGTCCACACGTCCACACGTCCACACGAGAACGCCGTTTCATGTAAACACATCGTTTCTGGCCGATCTTCCACACAGCGAAGCGTTCTGGAGCCTGGAAACAGTTTTTTTGTTGGTTTTTTTTTAAACACTGCTTCCTGGCTGGGGAATGTTCAAAATGCCAGCTCAGCCTTGAGGTGTGGACAGGCAAAGACCCACATTTGGGGAAAATGATGTCATCACCACCAGCGGTCCCCCGGCCGCGACGCACCTCCACGATGTCACTTAACCACAACAATGGCGGACTTCATGCTCCAGGTCGGGCTGCAGAAGCTACTGATGCTTTTCACTTTAATATGGTGATATGTTGGATTCCTCAATTACGAGGAAGAGCAGGAGTATTCTCCGTGTCTTCTTCTCTTGTCTCTGTGTCTTCTGCGTTTCTGGTATATTTGGTGAGTCACAGCACCCCCTAAAGGTCTGGCATAAGTACTATATCCTGTTGAGCCGAGTTCATGGTGACGTGTGGACAGAATGATTTTTTTCAGAATGGCAGGGAGAAAAAAAGATGGTTTTGACTCGTGTAGACAAGGCCCTAGTTTTCTAATAACCGCCTGTCTTTGGAGTATCTGTCTCACTCTATCTGGTTTTCTAGCACGTCTTTCTAGAATGTATCTCGCTCTGTCTAGTTTCCAGAATCTGCCTTTCTAGCGCCGGTCTTTGTCGCTCTAGTTGGATTCCTAGTTTTCTAAAGTCTGCCCTTCTATCGTCCATCTAGTTTTCTATCCTGTCTCTATAGCCTCTATCTTTCTACTGCCGGTCTATTGTAGTTTTCTAGCATCTGACTACATTTGAAGCATTTATATAGATGGATAGAGGGATAGTTTGTCAAGCCTAAAATATAGCTTGGCAGTTTCCGATAAAAGATTTTCTTTTTCAAATGTGAAAACATAAATAAGTCAAAAACGTTCAACTTCTGAACAGGACAGAACTAAGAAAGTACAGAGCAGTACAGCACTATAGATAGAGTGAGAAAGCTTTACAGCTGCCAGGAAGTCGCCCTATCTTTTAAATCATTTCAGATGCTACACATTAGAAGGGGTTAACATGGCTAAGCTGCAACAGCATACACATGAGCCACAGGTATGTGTGGGACCAGCAGAAACACAGGCCATAAAATCCACACTCAACCTCCGTCTAGCACGCAAGGAATGTTCTCTGAGCGCTTCGCTATCAGCACCGGGCCAGGAGGGGCTGTCCTCGCCCCTCCTTTCAAATCTGTGTGGAAGAAAGGGAAAATGGGAGAGGGGCAGTAAGAGCGAGTTTAGAGCCAAGAGGGAAAGATATTGTGAGGTTAGCCAATTTCTTTCTCATTAGAAATGAATTGCCGATGCGGCCGGTGCCGGGGCCAAGCCGCGGCGTCACCAGGCATCCCATGCATCGCCCCATGGGGAGCACTTGAACCCCTGACCCCCCCCACCACGGTCGTTCGGGGCCAAAAGGGGTGCGTGACATGGCTCTGGCCCAGAGACACTGCCCCGCCAGGCTGGGAATGCAGTGGCACTGTCGGGGGATTGGTGGAGGGACAAAGAAGGGAAAGAGGGGCTCCACTGATTCAGGGTTGATTGGGTTAGAGAGCTTCATTATTAGGTCCCCTGTCACTCAGCAACAAAAAGCACCCCGCCGTCTCACACTGGCAAATAAAACCAGTACCCTCTATAACTCAAGACCACTTCTGACATCGTCTTTTTAGGAGAAAGTGTGCTTAAAAAAAAAAAAGAAGAAGAAGTACTTGTATCTTCCAGCTGAATGAACTCTAACATTGCTCTGAATATGGACCGGGGGGGGAGAGGTGCCAAAAATGTCTGGAATTAAGCTGCTTTCACACCTGCTTAATTAGATAATGTTGGGTGAATTTTCATTTAGACTTGCTACACTTCACTACAATATTATCTGCCATATGGCACAAACAGACTGCAGGACATATTTTAGGATCTCGCTCAGTGTGTGCGCGTCAGTGTGTACGTGTGCTCTTTGAGTGAATTTGTTCAGCAGGTGTCCACAAAGCTTGAATGACATGCTTATGCACTCAGGACTAATTTAGGCCACTCCAGGTAAATGAAGTATGAAAGCAGGAAAAGAAAAAAAAAAAAAAAAAAAAAGCATTTCACTTCTCTCCAGAGCCACTAATTCAAGCGTTTGGATTGTAGGTCGCAGAGGAAAGGTTATATAAAAACTCAGTGTCCTTCACAAGAGAAACACACGTTCACGTCCTCGATGATGGTTCTTTTTCATGGTTATTGCGTCGTTTGGATGCCTGGAGCACGAGAAGAGGGAAAAAAAGGGAAACGTTGAGATTGTGTAACTTCTGCAGGAGGAAACACAATGTGCTCAAGGACAATGTTTTAAGCTGATTATTTTTATTTTCATTTCAAAAAGTCAAAATACAGAAAATCTACCTAAAAAAAAAAAACCAAGCTTGTTTGAAATGCGACTTGTTTCTACTCTTCTGCACAATAAATCACAATATGGATATAGTAAAAGACTGAGCAGTGATGGATTATGTTTCCATTCACATGTTCAATCAGATGAAGGCCTACTGCAGTTGATGCCCACCCACCAGTTAGAAGTGATCAGAGAGAGAGATTAGTGAACGCAGTGAATGTGGAAGCAACCGAAACAAGCAAAGGAACGTTCTGACAAATAAAAACTTGTGGCCAACTGCGAAGTATCATCAAACATTGGGTGATTTTCACTCATGTTCCCACGCGGAGCGACTCGGCGGTCCACTCTACAGACGATTACAGATGGAAGCCATATCAAGCAGCACAGAGGGGATTTACTCTGACAGGAAGTTGCCTTTGGAAATCCAATTATTTTCAAAATGAAGTTAAAAACCAATCGCATTTCATTTTATTATGTTAAATTTGAGCATAAACATCAAGGAAAATGGTCAAAAACAACAACAAACGGCTCCAATTCAGGTCTGAAGGGGGAAGGTCAGATGGTATGAATCAGGGGCAAGAGAAAGAGCACTGTTATTTGGACGAACAATTCTCAAAAGACATCAACATCTATTACTTAATTGTATTAATCAGAACTCATGTTGTCATCATACTATTCCCCAACATTGTGGCATGGTCACCTGATGTAGTGCAGCCAAACACTCTGGGATTTGGATATCCGAATAACCGTCCACTTTCTCTTCTCGGACACGACTGCGCCAGCAGCTTTTGTTGAATTTGTGGTTTTGTTTTGCAAAATTTATGTACTAATGACTTGCATCTATTAATAACAAAATCAAAATAGATCAGTTTTCATTTTTCACCATCTGATTAACCAGATAAAATCCATTTACCTTTTGCAGTTTTATATCAGGTCTCTGAATACTGTCAGCGCCACAAAAAAAAAAAAAAAACACCTAATTACCAAGTTCCCCACTATGTCAAGCACCTCGTCCTGGCGCGACTGTAACAGGGGGAGTAAATGAACAGACAAGTTTAACTGTAGTCATTAATGTTCCTCTCCCTGTGTTCTTGATGGGATTCCTCATTAAGAAGCTGTTGGTAGCAGCTGGCTTGCTATCCCACCCCATTACTGCCCCACTATGCCAAAAAACCTCTGCCACTACCCTTCCCCCATCCCCCACCCACTCCAACCACCTCCCTGGAGTCTCATATGACATCTGTGTCTCGGGGTCCTGTGATGGAATGCTGCTCGCCTGCTATTCCTCCGCAGGTGCTCCCCGCCGGCCGCCATCCACCCTGCCACCGCTGCAGCTAACTGACCCAGAGTAAGAGGGGGGACGCCGGCGGAGTCAAGGTTCAAGGGACAGCGGTTAAGGAATCGGTAAGAATGGATGCAGCTGCTTTCCATCGCGTCCACTTCAAGCTGCATGAAAAATCCTCACCTCCAGCGGCTCACTGCTCTTCACCTCCGCTCGCTCACTTATCCTCCCGAGCAAGCTCATCCTCCTCTTCCTCCTCTGTATCAGACAGAAGAAGGTCACGTCTGTATTTAGACACAGCTCAGGAGGCTGTGTCGTCGCAGATGCCGCTCAGGTTTTGTCCGGCTTCATCCAGCAGTGAGTGAAACACAGCAGGGTAATTCTGGCACTGGGCCAAAAGGAGGCGAGGGGGAAATTATTCCCAATTTTTGCAATCATCTGAAAAGCCGGGCACAATGGAGGCAGTGCTACCAGTCATAACGTAGTAATAGAGCAATCTAACCTGCTATTGTGTAAACCTATCAGTGTCGGGACTCCTCACCAGCTCAGGTTTCAGATCAGAGCCAAACCTCCTCATTTATCAGACTCCATTAAAAAAAGACACCAGTGGAGATTATAATCTTCTCAAAAGGTCAAGGACAATATCCACATCAGAAAATAGGGGGGGGGGAGGGGGGGTCTCATTTTATTGACCAGGTGCATGACTGCATGGAGACTGCAAAGAAACCATGGCCTCTGTTGTCTGCCACTGTTTAGTGAAGTCTTTCTCCCATGAGGTTTGATGTCCTCTGATCAGCCAAAGGATTAATGCACAGGCCCCCCAGACCCTCTGTGGCATGAACTCCACGAGATCGAGAAGATGTGTGGGTATCAGACGCCAAGACGTTAGCAGCAGATCTCGGTTATTGAGGATCGCAGAGTTCCCGATTCGGACACGTTTGTCCATCACATCTCAAATGTGCTCGATTGGATAAAGATCTCGTGACTTTGGAGGCAAAATCAACAATTCAAACTATCCCTAAACCATTCTTGCTTTGTGTTGAGAAAGGCCACTTAAATGTGGGAATACGTTTCCATAAAAGGCATAAAAGACATGTTTCGGTGTGATACGTGTCCCAGTAACGTCCATGTGAATGGCTGGAGTCACGGTTTGGAAGTAGAACATTGCTCAAAGCATCACACAGCCTTAACGGGATTCCCGTCTTCCCATCATGCATGCTGAAGCTATGTGTTCCTGAGGTAAGCCAAACCTAACATCCTTAAACTTACCACTTTTTTCTGCTTCTTACACAAACTGTGAGAACAAAATGTTCCTGTGTTGCTTCACACCCACTAAGAGGCGCCACACTAAAGCGATAATCTGCGTTAGTCACTTCACCAGTCCTGATATTCCATCTGATCGGCAGACAGAGCGCGTTCACCTTGGTTACGACCAAGCGCATGTCAAATCTCAAGGTGTAATTGGTGGGTTTTTTTATGTTTGAGCTCAAGCCCATTCTGTCAGAACTCCGTGATATTAATGAAAACGGAGCAAAGTCATAATCTCTCGAGTGCTGCTGAGAGAAGCATCTATTCAACTGTGAAGGGCCAAGAAACCCGAATAAAAAGAGATGGCCAATTCCATTACATCACGACTGTGTGTTAAAACGACTTGAAGCATTAATTTCAACATTTCAGCTGCCTTTTGTGACCTCCGTCTGCTTTACATGAGCTCAGAGCGCAGGAGGAACTAGTTCCAATAACATGGTGAGAAGTCGCAGCCGTCAGGAGAGCCTGATGCCAAAGGGGAGCTCCCGACAGCACAAAGGGGCCTCTATCTGAAAAAGCACTTTTCAAAGACTTGTTTCAGTTTGGATTTAGTAGCAGAAACATTGGTTAATACCAGGAGACTTTTTTTCTTTTAAGGTGGGGGGGGGGGGGGGGGGGGGGGGGTCACCATAGCAGCAGGTTCAGTCAAAATAAACCTGGGAGGTTGACTGAACAGAAGGGATGTATACATAACACACACAGAGCCTCTGCTGGTCTTAACGCTAAACCTTAAATTGTTTAAACTTAATGTCTGAGAATCAACAATCCAGGATGCTGCGGTGTTCTACAAGCCGAGACAGTGCAATGGAAAACTACCGTGGGGCATTAAAAAAAAACAAAAAAAAAAAAAAAAAACACCTTCTTCTGTTCTTGCTGAAGTTGTAACATGGTACAACCGCGTTTTGAAGTTATGTGGTTTTTATGGATTTTCAGTACAGAAACCAGATAAACTAGTTTCTAACTTGTAAAACAGACACAGAATGTCTCGAAGAAGAAAAAAAATACAGTAACTTCAAAGAGAGCTCCTCCAAAAGTTTTCACATCATGTGAAGCAGCTCGGAACGGACGGAGTTTGAAGTCTGGGTCGGACTGATCGACTTAATCACAGTGTGGTTTGCCAGTGCACATGTCGATACTTTACAATGGGAAACATCGGGTTTTAACTCATGCGGATCTCATAAAATCTTTTGCGAAGCACATTTTTAGAAATCAAAGTTCTTCCACAAACCCAAACCACACGTCGACCAGCGTCTTTACAATTCACAGCTGTGAGCGGATCTGCAATTTTTGTCTCGGACCAAAAAAAAGGGACTCGCAAATATAAAAAGGAGAAAGCCTATGTAAGACACATGGGTATCGACGCCCGCCCTCGATGGCCCAGAATGAGTTTTATTTGTCTAAACATGTCGCCGGCACCTGATGCTGAATCAGTGACGCTCTGGTTGCAAGCTGTTCCACAAACTCAAGGCTAAATGAAAACAGTCGACTTTACTTTCCATGAAAGCAGGTAAACATTTTTTTTTTTTCCTGCTGGAGAGTTGGTTCAAGCTGTTCGACTCCAGATGGGTGGCATACGCCTCTACAAACACCCACCCGAACGTACACACACATCCCACCACGTTGAAAGTTGCCAAGAGCGTACGAGCCGACGGCAGCCGGCTGGACTGAGCAGCGCTCACAATCCTCTCTCTGTGACCGGCTGCCCCCACACCCTGTCAACAAATGAAAAGTCCCTTTGACCGAATGGAGGCTGAGGGGCTCTATGTGTAACTGAGTGAATGATACCTTATGAGGGGGAGCGAGGAGGCTCCCTGCCATCTACACATACCTTTAAAGACCGCAATATGAGGAGCAAAGTCACTGAATGATCTGGGGATGATATTACTTATTAAATTTCCATTAAGCCTAATTTATACTCCACACGCAAGCAATATTCGAAGGCCAAAATCCAGAATCCACTGAGGAGTTAAACTACTGAGCGACATCAGGCTTCAGATGTCTCTGGTGATTAAGTTGCTGGTGTTGTATGAACTAGCTTTATCCTCCTCTTGAGATTTTGGCAGAACACAATTTACAGTCTTAGTTTTGTCACTCATTAAGGAATCTCCAAACCGCTGACGTTGCTCTCTTGTCTACCTTTGGGCAACGTTGCCTACGTACTCGCCGGGTTGCATCCCCAGAATAATCCATTTTAAGAAATTAATGCTTTTATGAAATCCTGCCGGGATTAGTATAGATCCCTGGAGGGCTGCACCATCCACTGCAAATAACTTGCACAATATACGTATTGCGAAAGACCGCCATCAATTACGTTTCCATGCACTGTCCATACTTTGCATGTCGACACATTTAGCCAATCAGATGGAGACCTTGAGCCGAAGACGCCCGCCCACTGGGTCACAGCTGGCGTAACAAAGGAGGAAGACAAACAGCGATGTTTATCATTATTATTTCATCCCTGTTTGAGAATTGCAGCATTGACTGTAAATCAGTGACCGGGCAGCCGCAGCAGCGATGAGCGAGACATCATCGCATTGGAAGAGTCGCAGTGAATCTTGTTTGCTTGCAGCCCGTTTGAAGCATGAGCTACTTAACAACTGCACTACACTGTGAACTACACCATTGAAAAGACTTCCAGGTTAATTCATAACACCCTGGACGTCCTCCAAAAAGACGGCACAGAATAAATTTGTGTCTGAGAGGTGCAGCATGCAGGAGCTCCGGCACGTACGGCGTGAGTAAATGAAGGTTATTAATCCATTTCAAAAGGAAAATCAGACTCTTTTCATTTACAACCCGGACGTCTGCCAAGAGAGAAACCCGACTCCGAGCGATTACATGAAAAATAATATAAATACAATCTGCACTAATTCTAAGGTTCTTTAACGTAACCACACATGAGAAGCTCCCGTTACCACTGTTGTAAAAATGTACTGGAATTAAGTTGTAATCGCTGCAACCAGCCTTCTTCTTACTTCATACTGTACTTGTGTTTTCTGATCACTTAAATCTCATCTTTTTGCTCCTTTTGTAAAATATTGACTCTAGTGAAAATGAATCTTCTACTATCCTGCAGCTTATTGTAACGTTTGAAAAGCAAGTATATTTTTATCTCGACTGAAAATCCTGTTCAAAGACAGAACATCTACCAAAATAGAGCAAATAACATTTTCACTAAAGCTCCAGAGGTCTACGTTACCAGACGACGAGGTGCTGATATGCCTTTTTTAATACACGGAGCTTTACGCTCTCATTTTCTCATCTAAAGCCGTGGTACCCACCCTGGAATCCCGGACCCCTTTGTGGGCAGCTGCGGCTCTTTGTACTTGAAAACTAGTAAAACCCTGTTCACACGAGAACAATCAACTGAAAACAGCTTCATTTTTCCGTAATTGTTTCAGAAAAGTTCATAAAGCTTGATAACAATCGTATAGAGGAACACCAGGAATGTTTAAAAAGCTGTAGTTTGCATGCCAGGCCACTAGTTAGTGCTGTGTTTTAGTTGAGGGAACAAAGTGAGAAAAGCTTCGCTGAGTGAAGCTGTTAACAAGCGGTAATCTGGTATCTGACGATTTTATCGTCCGTCGAGTGGTACATGAGAACATCTCCGAAGGTGGAACATTTAAAAAACGTACCAACTCCGTCTGTACAGAAGGAATAAAACTAATTTTCTGAAATGTTGCTACACAGCACCACAGCCATAGTAAATACTTCATCTGCACATGCTCAGTAGACGGACAACACTTTGTCCACAAGAATGTCCATGTTCCATTAATAATGTTTGGAGCATATCGTTCTCTGTGCACGTGTGTCTGGTTTCATTAAAAGAACAGCGCCTACTTGTGGCCCAACATTACAGCGACATCGTTTTCAGCATTTCTGCCTTTTCCACGTAAACAGACGTTTTCAAAACGCCAGCGGGGTCTAAGACCAGAAAGCTTCCCAGTGCTCATGTTTTGTCCGTGGGTGAGAGCGAGTGTGTACCCCGGCATTCGGTGTCACTGGAATGTTTGTCAAATCAGAGACGGAGTCGGCGGCCATCCTCAGGGATTTCATGGCAAAAAGGGTTTGAGCACGACTCCCTTCAGGGGTTTCCACAGCAGATCATCTCCGATATCCTCAACCATAGCCGCCTTTTATCGTTTCAGTTTTAGCTCATTTGTTCCATTGTCCATTCACTCCGTCACTATATGGCAGAGTACACACTTTTCCCTTATATACCAAAAGTGAACTAAAAACAGCGAATCACAAAGTCAGCCTTCTTTTCCATCCATTTAGTGTCACAAGAACTTTACCACAATACTCCACAGTGGCTTTGTATAGTAAAAAGACAGGACTTTAAGTCATTTTTAAAAGGCTTAAGAGATCTTACTTTAATAGAAATGCCTGTTACACCCCCCCCCCCCCCCCCCCCCCGGGGTTGTAAAAACAGTTTTGTGTACAACGGAGCCTTGCACACATTAGCTGAGGCTCATCTGACATGCACAGCTTGCATGTGTCATAATCCCAGGCAGCTGCCACCGTCGACAGGAGACACCACAACAGCAGCGCTGCACAACCGAAATGGCAAAAAGTTTGAGGGAAAAAAATCTGGGAGGAAAGAAGTGGTACTGAGCTGGTGAAATGATTCCTTCGGACGAGCCGGTATAGCCATTTCTTTAAGGTTTAGCTTCAATAACAAGCCGGGAGGAAAAGGCCTTTTAGCGAACATCAATACCCACACACTGCCATTATCTGCTGTCATGCTGCACTTAGAAAAGATGTGCGCTGAATCACAGAAGCTTTGCTCCTGGACGTTTTTTTTTTTTTTGCATGCAGTGGACAATAACACGCTGTCCTGAAGAACAAGACCGACTGTGACTGCAGGCAAGCAGAACATAAATATTAGAGGATGCGTCACAGGGCGAGACTGCGGCTTGCTCTCACTTACAAGGCGGCGCGCTGCTCCAGTAAAAGCTTCAATAAATAAAAAGAGCGTGCAGGACAGGCTGGACGTAAACCCTCCACACGCAATGACGAGCGAGTCCACATGGCAGAGATCCTGCCAGCTTGTCGTCACGGAGGAGAAATGATCACAAGTTAAAGAAAGTATTGTGCAGAGTGTGATCAGAAGGGCCGCTCCCGTCCAGACGCTGCAGCGGATCATGATCGACTTGCCACTAGTTCCAGGCCTTCCCAACGAATCCCTTCAGAGTCGGACGCTCACTGTCCCACGCTTTTAAACCACCGGAACTAAATTGGTTAATGAAGCTCGGAACAGATCTACCAGCCCCAGCAGACATATCAAACAGATTTTATTCACATTTCACATTTTTTCCTGGTAAAAAGCACTTAACTTACTTAAAATTACGCAGTGGCTTATTCCAGACTTCGGCCACGTTTTGGAGGAAAACGGTTGTTCATTTACAAGTTCTTGGTAGTTTGATCATTGACAGTCACCGTAATGACAATCTGTTAATGTTTATGGTGGATTGCTCTCTGTGTGCATGTGTGTGTGGTTTCATTACAAAGACAGACAGACTAGGGGCCTTGCATGCCCAAAACATGGTCTTCAGCATTTCTACAGTTTCCATCATTTTCATAATGTGGCTGTGGAAACACAAAACTTTTCTGAAACGAAAATGAAAAAATTTGCCATTTTCACCAGAAACGTTCTGTAAATCGGGCCTTCACTGACATTTCTAGTAGCGAATGTGTAATAATTTTACTGAATTATTTGGTATAATTCAAAAGATAAATGAACTAGTTTATTGACCAAAGAAAAATGAATTACTAACATTTTGAAGGTGCAGTATGGAAAATTCAAGTAATGTCGCTTTTTGGTGAAAGGGGGCAGTATTGAGTCGACATAGAACAGAATAGAATAGAATACAAACACTGTATTAATCCAAGACAGAAGACAGTGTTCAGTTCAGCTCGATTTCTTTAAATTTAGTTTAAGCACAAGTGGATAATTTTTAGTTTAAATTGCTTGGATTGCACTTCAGAAATACAAAATTTTAAAGTATATACTCAAAGTACAACTTTTTAATCACATTCAACTACTACCATTAGTTTTTTAATACCTACATTTTAGGATGGATGGACTCATAACTCATGAAGTAGCATCACTTACATGTGTGAACTAAGTATTAGTACAAATTATAAAGTATAAATACTCCGATAAACGTGACATTTACGTCAATACAAATATTTTGACTGTTTTTTTTTTCAGTGTTTATTTACCAATATACAAAATGATACTGTAATCCCAAAATAGAGGAAATACACTAATAAATAGATGATTACAGACTTAAAAGAAAAAAAACAAACAAAGGCGCCTGGATCAACACAACGCACACAATTCGTGTGTGTGTGTGTGTGTGTGTGTGTGTGTGTGTGTGTGTGTGTGTGTGTGTGTGTGTGTGTGTGTGTGTGTGTGTGTGTGTGTGTGTGTGCGGGACTGCGGTAAGGCTTGAGAAACAGAGCGTGACCGGCTCAGCTCTCCAGACCATGACACAAGTTGCCTTATAGCCGGCGCGCACCGAGGCACAGAAAACAGAGATGACTGTTATTGACACGTCGCCATG
The DNA here is from genome assembly GCF_963383615.2 of Lipophrys pholis. NCBI lineage: Eukaryota > Metazoa > Chordata > Actinopteri > Blenniiformes > Blenniidae > Lipophrys > Lipophrys pholis. The sequence goes on from NC_137636.1 coordinate 2,942,093, forward strand.
ATTCCAGGCTCCGCTCCGCATGCTCCGCTCCGCATGCTCCGCTCCGCATGCTCCGCTCGCACCGCCGCTGCGTGCGTCAGCACCGAGGAAACTGGAAAGACTCGGATCTCCCACAGGTCATTAAGCCTGAGCATCATTCAATCACAGCAGAACAGGAAAGCCTGCAGAGCACAACAGCGCCACAGCAAATTAGAAATTTAGCATTTTGTTCTATTTTTAAAGGGAAATCTGCCAAGCAAACAACTTTTTTTTTTTTTTTTCCAGCTCCCTCCCTTCCCAGTAAAAAGACAAAGAATATTGTTGATGCAGTGTCTCTGGGGTTACCAGAGTCTCAAAGGAAACATCACACAGGCCAGTGTGGACAGCTTTATAGTCTCGAGACACTATTCAACTTTCTCAAAGTCCCAACGAGTCTCTCTTTTTCTTGTTGTTTGTTTTCAACATAAAAGAAGCAGCAGACACAAAGACGACAGGCAGGAGCCGGATTGGAAGAGGTTTGGCGTCTGACATCTCTTTGGGCACAGCGGGGGCGCCTCTGAAGCCGAGAGAAGTTCAGCTTTTAAGAGGAGAGCACTTGATGTGAGCGGCTTTCTGTGAACTGACCGGTCCAACAACGTGGAATAGGCTGCCGCTGCCTTTCAAAGCACAAAGAGAGCGAGAGGGGAAGTCTGAGGACAACACCTGTTCCCCTTTGGCACCTGCTTAAATTGGAGCGTTCAGGGTTCACAGCAGGAAACCAAGAGGCAGATATATTTGAAATTACAGCTTGAATAATCCTCAGGTTCACCATAAAGTAACCGAAACAGAATGTGGAATCACTGAGGAGAGAGTTTCACTTTGACCGAACATAAACCTCAAATGTTTCGCTGTGAGGTCACATTTACACAACGATGTGGACAGACGACCACGTTGCACTGTTATTACATCGACGGTCAACTGTGAAACCAATGATAGTTTTACGTTTAGACTTGAGAGCGTCGTCGTGTAAATGAGGCTTAAACAGCAGCAGGCCTAATGAACAGGAAGGACCTGCAGCAGGTGGCGATGTGACAGGTCTTATAACCAACAAAGCACTCCCTCCACCTCAGAGACACTAACACCCCTACAAAATAAGGGAAGTTCCCACCAACGTTCAAGATCACCTGGGCGACCTGCTGCTCTTCTGGAGAAACAGAACAGGAAGGACTTGCAGCTGCTGGCGAAGATGGCAAACCATGTGATCCGTCGACTGTGCCCTCCCTTCATTTTTGGAATAATAAATTTGATTTTTACAAACAACAAAAACATTGGAAACCAATTTCTGGAGCAAGAGAAATACATTTTACTTAATGTTACCATGAGGCTTCTCTTGACATGACGTGTAAAGGTGAGGTAAGTGTGTTGGCCTGGAAGTGCTTTCAAGAACAATTCTAAGTGCCTGATTCAAAAACAAAGAAAACAAAACCCAGCATTTTAAAATTCAGAGATGATTCTAAACCAGCGAAACAGAAATGCCATTTGGCTCTGTAAACATCTTCAAGGTCAGTATAACGGGCTCGACACTGCGATGACTCATCCATCATCCATAAGTGACACCTCTCCCTCGACGAGAGGCAGAAAAAGTCGTCCAACTGTGCGTCTCTGCAGCCTAGTAGCCATTTCATCTCAGCAGGGGGCGCAGCGGAAGCCGAGAACTTCCACGTGATCCCCTCGGAGGTTTCGGCCACGATGCAGGCTTGCTTTGTTTCCACAGAAACCCCACCACCCACCCAGCTTCACCAGCAGGCTACGCCTCAGATGCAACTGGGGAAACACAATCAGTAACTGCTTTAAAGAGCACCGCGATCAATAAACAGAAGAAAGGAAAAAAAAAATAGTGGATTAAAATGTATTTCTGCAGCTTCAGTCTGGTGTGCAGACATTAAATATCCACACCAGCAGCTGATGCGTGAAACTTTGATACGATGGGAAATGGGATCAAACCATGTGCGTGTTCAGGCATGACAGGTGGGGTTTTTTTTCACGGTGCAAATGATGGGGATGTTGTTGCACTTCGTTTTAATTGGTGGTGCTGAACCTGGGGTCCGGGGACCACTTGTATGTATCTGAAACTCATATTTGGGACATGTTCAAAAATTAAGAGGACACTTTCATACGTTTGTAGGAACCGGCTGGTTCAGCAGTGTTTGGCTTCGCGCTAATGTTGTGAGCCTCTTGGTACGCTCCAAGGAAAAACCACTGGGATCAAGTGGTCTTCATCAATCCTGAAGAGTTTGTCTCCACCAGGTTAAAGACTTCCAGCTCCAGGAGAAACGTTAGGCTCCCGGTATGATACTCATAATTTCGGCCTTGTTTACGTGACGTTTCCAGTGAAAAGGCAACGTTTTTGTGTGAACGGACACCAAAGATACAATGAAAGTTTACTAAAGCACAAAACTTTAGGAAAACAAAAACTATAAAATGAGCTGCAGACTAAATATAACAAGCAAAAAACACATTGAGTTAGGTTTATTACATTACCTTTGGACCCCAATAGCCATCAACAATATTATATTATGACGTACGCAGCATGAGGAAGTTTGGCATTCCACTAAAAATAACAACTTTTTTGTGAGACGAAGAATTTGTGGCATGAGGATTCAGGGGGGAGGGCTCATCCTCCCACACTGAAAAACACTCCGCCGTGACAGTAAAGCAGCAGTATCAAGAAAATCAACAAGCTCAGCAGCCGTGTTGCATCAAATCAAAGAACAAAAGACCTCTTGGTTGTACGCTCAATCTGCTCCAAGTACAAAGCGTGTGATTGCACTGACCTCCAACCACCAAAAAGATGCAACAGCAGATGTCAGAGCGTCTATTCAGGGGATATTGATCCCCGCATCTCACCCTGCCAATTACAGCTGATAAACTGCTGCGACAGTTAGTGCAAATGATTTGAATGGCTCCTTTCACTGCAGCCCTCCACAAACCTGCACAAGACGATTTAGCAGCAGAAAAGGGCAAAGAGGATCAAGCCGCAGCCAAAGCTGTTATTTTACACTGTTATCTTTATTGTTGCGCCGACCTCGCCGCCCCGTCTTCTCCACAATGGGCAACAAACGCCGAACCCCCACAACAGTGAGCTGGAGCAATCCTAATGGGGTTGCTTTCATTAGTGAAGCGCATGAATCAAATACTTGGCCAAATGTGCAATTATCCATCTCTCTGTGGATGGAGGTCATTAGGACTTTATGAGCGATTGGAGCCCATAAATAAATGATCAGTAAACAGCACTGGCTATACGGCGGAGGCAGCAGAGGACTCTACGCCACGCTCCCTCCAAAACTCACCACAACGCGATGCGTACGTGTGGAAGAGACGCCGCTATTCCGAGACGCAATTTTAATGGCTGCCAGTTGTGGAGGAAATCGAACCGAAAAACTTCAAGCCTTCTCAATTATTTTCCCCACAAAGCAGGTTGACGGACCACCCCGGCCCCCCCAACAACACAAGGGTGGTAAATTATTCTCTGAGCAGAAGAATCCACACAGAAGTCCTTAAATGCACCAAAGAATAAAAAACAACAGTTGTTGGTAAAGTCTGGCCTCATCCAAGGTGGTCTGTGTGGATAAGAGCCCAGAGAGTGTGCTGGAGAGGGCAGGGGGGGTTGCCAAATGTTTACACATTTCAGCAACTTATTTGCATTGTCCACCGGGAGACAATCAGCACACAGTTCCCTCCCTGCGGGATTACACAGATAAGATAGAGGCTAAATGGATTTTTACACTCCCGACAGAGATTTGTTGACAAAAGGCATTTCTAAAGTTGCACCAACTCGTGAGAGGAGGAAGAGCACAAGAAGCAGCAACAAGTTTGGCTGAGAATTCAGAGAAAGCGTGTCCCCACACTAAAGCAAACACTTGGAGTTTTTGGTTCCACAACTGTTGATAAAGAGAAGCCCTGGCCACAGTCAGGACCTCAGGAGAAATGTGTTTTGGATAAACAGATATTTTCAGCTAAAGAGACCCCACAATTAGTAATTTGAGACTCTCTCTGCGTGTGGGTCCCAGTCCAATTCTCTGGAATCAATCAAAGCTCCCAAAGGAACTCCCCGGACCCCTTAATCTCCTGGTTTTATTACTTTCCAGACAGTCGGCCTGTTTCACCCTACCCCCATCTCTCTTTTGTACTGATCTCCAGCAAAGCCAAGGAGGGGCTCTCTCTCTCTCTCTCTCTCTCTCTCTCTCTCTTCTTTTCCACTACTGCAGAGAGCTTTTCATGCAGGAGAGGGTCTTTCATCAGGCTCCACACGCAGGAGAGCCCAACAGCTCGCTGAGGCCCGTCACTCTTTCTGCACATTCATTCTTCTTAACTGACAAAATAAACAACACACCTTCAAAAAAAAAAAAAAAAGGAAGCACATTGTCTGCCTGTTCCGACACTCACATGCAGCTACTTTGCATAGCACAGGGAAGATGGGAGCGAAACTGGGCCACATCGCACAACAGCCAGCGAGAGTCCTAATTTTCCAGACCACATGCTGTCAAGTCTCTCGCAGCCTAAATGATGAAGATATGACTCTGTCACGATGGGGAAACGCGATAAAAAAAAAGCTGAAGCACTCCTGGGAGGATATTTATTCTCATGACTCTCCAATTTGTTCCAGACACTCAGCACATGGCTTCTTTGAGGCTGATGCTGAAAAGCACACACACACTTACTGTATATAGAGATATTGTAATTAATGTGAAATAAGAAGCAATCACTCCTCGTGGCAGTGGATTTCTTGTGACAGCAGCAGCAGCCAGAGGAGCAGCACTGCAGTGGCCTCACTTCAAAACAATTAACAGGAGCAAATGAATTGGGTTCTGTTTATCCATCAGCTAAACATGTATTGACGCCCAGGTAATGAGATGTCTGCAGGACTGATGATGCTGGCTTATTACCTGACGCTCAACACTTAATGACTCTGTGCGTGGGGATATTTTCGTTTCTTTCCATCCAGATTTCAGCCAAGAGGTCCACCACATAGCTTCTTACACACATCTGGACGCACTTCCTTGGTGTCTGTAATTTAATTGCACATAATCCACAGGCGCGCGCGCGCGTGTGTGTGTGTGTGTGTGTGTGTGTGTGTGTGTGTGTGTGTGTGTGTGTGTGTGTGTGTGTGTGTGTGTGTGTGTGTGTGTGTGTGTGTGTGTGTGTGTGTGTGTAACAACAGTCTGGGAATGATTTGAGAGACAAGCAGAGAGCAGCAACAGCTCTGGGTGCAGACAAAAGGACGGAGTGTTTCAGAAAGCGTGTTGCTTTCCCCGTTTGAAGCAGAACTAGTGTGAGAAAGTAGGCTACTTTTTTTTAAAAGTACGTGGTAATCAGAGTATCTGAGTTGAACAGAGTAGAAATGCCCCCCCTCTCCACACCACGTCCGACACGTTTCTTCTTTTTTTTAAACTCCTGCTACAATGTCGCCAAGTTTCCCCACACACACTCACAGCGGATGCGTAAAAACGCGCAGCGCACGCACGGAGCTTTTGCGGGGATTTACCTTTGTCTGCATGCTTCGCCGCGGTGGAGAGAAAGGTGAGACAGAGGAGAGAGAGGAGCCACAGAGCTCCCCGCTCGGCCATCACTTTTCACGAATAAATCTTTGCAGGCTTCAAGAAGCTTCTCTTTCAAAAAGAAAAAAAAAAAAAATTTATAAATCCTTCAAATCCCCAAAATGCATAAAGAGATGGCCCTCCCCCCCAAAAAAAGAGAAAAGTTCAAAGTCCTAAATTGTGCAGGAACATCCAGGGCCAGGTACTTTGAAACATGGAAGCTGGAAGGAGAGAGCCGCAGGTTACAGACTGTTTTCTCAACTTGGTCGAGGCAGAGGTCGGAAAAAAAAATCAATCCATTGCCACGGAGGCGCAGCCTTAAAGGGAGATCAGCGCCCGGCGGAGCGCCGCGGAGAAGCTCCGAGATCCGCACCGCGCGTAAAAAGACGTGGACAAAAACCAAGAAGGCTCGGCAAGAAGAAAAGATAAGATCCCAGCCAGAAGGAGAAATCTCCGCCGCGGACAGCTCGCTGCTCCACGGACGGGACGTAAGAGAGCAGCGTGTTGAAGGGCTGGATCTCCAGCGGCTCCCCGGAAAACAGGGCGCGGAGTCACACGGAAGTTTGGATCCTGGCTTTGAGTCCGTGTGTGTGTGTGTGTGAAGGCGAGAGCTAAAATACGGTGTGGGACTACTTCTCACCAAACCCAGCATCTCTCTCTCTCTCTCTCTCTCTCTCTCTCTCTCTCTCTCTCTCTCTCTCTCTCTCTCTCTCTCTCTCTCTCTCTCTCTCTCTCTCTCTCTCTCTCTCTCTCTCTCTCTCTCTCTCTCTCTCTCTCTCTCTCTCTCTCTCTCTCTCACACACACGGTCCTTTGCGCACCATAAATAAGAACGACTCCCAACAGGAATACTATATAATAATATAATAACATTTCAGTGCAGTGAAACAGTTAAATGAAGGAGATATATATCCAGAGGCGGAGAGAGTAACTGAAAGGTGAACTCTAGTACACTCAGAGGTGAAAAAATATCCAAAAGGTGTACTTTTGATACAAAAAGGTACTGGAAGAGTACCAAGAAAATTAAATTTAATACTCAGAAGTTGAAAGAATACCCAAAATGTTGACTCTGATATAACAGTAGATGAAAAGAGTACCTAATGCTATGATCTAGTACACAAAGGTAGACGAATACTCAAAAAGTGTACTTGAGTACATCTAGAGGTGAAAATAGCACAGAAAATATGTCTATTACATTTAGACATGTAAGGAATTCCAAAAAGTGTATTCTCATACACTAAGAGGAGGAAAGAGTACTGGAAAATGTCTACTCTGGTACACATACAAGTGGAAGTATACCGAATAGAAACACTTTGGTAAATGGAGGGTGTACTAAAGTACAACGAAAGGTGAAACTAGTACTGGGAATGTGAATTCTAGTACATATAGAGGTGTAAGGAATCCCCATTTCGAGGTAGACGGAGTACTGAAATGAGTAGAATCAGTGTGACCCGAGGTGGATCGGGTTGAACACGCGCCTGTTTAATTCGTCTGTAGTTCTAAAAGGACCAGATTCAAGCCTCTTCATTCTGTATGGGAAGATTCCCTGAGCAGGTTTTGTGTTGAGCAGATAGACTAAATTGCATGTGGGTGGGTGTATCCTCCACTGCTCTTGATTCATGATCCCCAAGGGGAGCGCAGAGATTCAATAGAAAAGCCATAAAGCATCAAGTTAATTCGTGTCACAGGAGGCCTTCTCTCTTTTTTCACCGGCCATGAATTCACGAGCGTTCGATCTGGTTTTGGTATTTCTGTTGCCGTTTTACGAGCTCGTCCCGTGATTAAACGGCTCTCCGGTGGTAAACCAACAAGCCGCCGTGCTGCACTCGTAACTCCAGCGCACACGTACGTCAGATATAACGAGAGGATGCTCTGGGATACGTGGAATAGTGTTGATGCAGGGGCAAACATCTGCAACTTCACTCCGGCAGATTATGTCACATGATGGCTGGAAACCAGGAGACGGGATTAAAGCCCCTTAAAAAAAAAACTTCTGCCCAAGTTGCTTAAAATAAACTCGGCTTGTTGATCTGGGGACGAAGGAGCAGGTCAGGTAAGTGTTTTACATAAGAAAGGGGAATTAAAAGAGTATTAAGAGTGAACTGTCTGACATTTGCATCACTTTCTCTTCCAAGGAGCAGAATTATGAAAGAAGAGACCCAAAGTGCAGCTTCAGGGAAAACAGGGAGAAAAGAGTGTCCTGCATGGGAATCAGCGAGCATCCAATCACTGCTGCACCATCCGGCAAAACAAAGCTGGTCACTCACACTCACACACGTGGGACAGCGCCCCCCACTGGCCGGACTAATCTATGACACATTTGACATGGATAGTTCTTCCTCTTTAAGCATGACAGGGACTCCCTTTTGTTTGTCTTGTTCTCATTTTAAGTGTCAAACCTTTTCACTCCTGAGTAATGATCCTCGCTCGCTGCTCCACTGGCTGCACGGCGTGCCTCAAGGCTCACCTCTCGGGCTGATAATGTTTTATTCATATACACTTGTGCCATGTTTAGAAGCCATGTTTTATTTTTTTTTCATCAAAACTAATTGCATCAATTTCAAAACGTCACATTTTCTGCACGATTTTAGATTTTAGTAAAAAAAATACTCATTTCTGCAGAATCTGCTGTTTTCCAGTGGCTCAAGTACGACGACCCCGAAGGCCAGCGCGGGGCCAAAAACCCAACAGGCAGATTCAAAAAGCAAAAACGCAAACATGAAAGAGAAAGCACAACAAGACAACAAGAAAAGTAAACATTCTACATTGTAGTTTGTTATTTTTTAAGTCGAGTTGAGAACCAGAAGTCGGCGAGGATGAGAAGTGGATCCGGAGTTCCGGGTTTATTCGACCATTTTTTTACTCAGTTTTGCCCTTTTTCAAAAGAATAGAATAGAAAATAAGAAGAATGCAATATGGCAACAGGTTCACAGATGGTTCACAGTACATAGTGGAGATTTAACTGAATTAAATTAGTATTGAATTGTATTTACACTGAATAACAAATGTTACAAAACGTAATAAAAGTAAGTAACTTTGACCAACAACCGAGGCTGTGGTTAAATGGGTGTTAAAAAATTCAAACGTACAGGTTCTTTGATGAAGAAAGAAATACTTTTTGTTGTGCTCGTTGTGCTCATAGCGTTCAGGTAACTCTCCCTCCGAGGTCCGTGTGCAGTACTACATCCATCCAGGGTGGAGAAATCCCCTCCACCCTGTTCAAACAACCTGAATATTCCTGTAAGTGTGAACAAGGCGAGGCTGAGCGCTGCAGTGAAGAAGGAAAGCACCGGACGTGTGACCGGAAAACTCTTCTGGTACATTTTACCCCAAAAACAGTTTGTCTAAAAGATTTTACCTCCTGAGAAAACGTTTTCAAAATACTGCGACCAGCCGAATACTACGTCTTCCCTCCCAAAGTGAGGAAGATGGATGAACGGTTCATTTTGGTTATAGTTACTTTCAGTTTAGTTCTGAAAAGTTTATACACAGAATTTTTAATTTTTTTTGCAATTTCTGTAGCCGAAATGGGTCTCGGCTGAAGCCCAGGCTTAGTTCTGTCTCTCCCCTAAACATCTACAGTTACCCTGAATAGCAGTAATACTAGAGAAAATACAAAAGAAAAAAAAAAACATAATAGAAGTAATACGATAGAAGAGGGAAAAAACTAAAAGTTACTCTAAGTTATTCTTCTTATCATTTCTGACTTCAGTCGTTTTTCATTAATTCTTTTACATTTCAATGTTTTTTTGAAGAACAACAGAGATTTACACAATTTTAAGTCCATTCCATAATATGACCCCCAGAAATGAAACACATCTGTTATTGGTTCTCACACGACCTTTTTCAAGATACCCAGCCCTCTTAAATTATAATTATCTTCTCTTAATTAAAAAGAACAAAAGAATAGTATAAGTATACAATGTTTTGACATTTTAATGTGCAAGATACCATGAATATAGTTTATTAGTGGTTTCCCAATAGGAAGCTTTATTTATCATTCTAATAATTCTTTTTCTGGATTTCATGATGATAGGGGTCTACGTGTGTTCTGTATGTATTTTCCTAAACCTCAACACAATATGTCATATACAGCTCAAGATCTATAGATGAATATTCCCGTACGAAACGGCAGCATGAGAGCAGGAGGATGGAAACTCACCCTAACAAGGTGCAACAAGGTGGGAAACTCATTTTCCTAAAGGGCCACATGAAAAAATTAGCTCTACTTTTTAGAACTAAGACTTAAGTTGACTTGAATTCTACTCAGAGAGAAATATCTCTTCATAAAAAGCAGCGTTTTTTTCCACAATGTTTATGAGCGACTGTTGATCTGTGACACTTTTTCTTTCCCAGTCTTTCCCTTAAAAGACAGGGACTTTCAGTAAATAAGTAAATAATAACCGTATTTTTCCTTTAACCATCTTTACGTAATAATTGCTCGCTCTGCTCCACAATCGACGATGTAATAACGGCCAATAACGTGAAAAACGTGACTTTTTAAATGGAATAAATCCCAGGTTCTCGTCCAGCAGACGCTTCCTGACCCGAAGGCTTCCTGACATATTTTACTCCAGATTACAGTGATCCTCGCGTCACGAATCAAGCCACCACGCACTCGAGGAAATGGCCTTCAGATTACGGCGCGGAGAGGACGGTGGATTAACTGGCCCTGAAAGCGGCCGTGGAGCGTACTATTTCAAAGGTTTCTGAATATTCCTAACTCTGAAAGTGGCAGCATTATGTGCAGTGAGAGCGTCGTTAAGCAGGATGGATGGAGCGCATTAAGCCTGACCCTGCTTTTAATTTAGCGTGTAAACTTAAATACAAGGCTGACCGAGTACAGATGAACCTGTAATCGGATAAATGACCGTTTGCTAAAATGGGCATTTCTTCATGTTTGCTTTGAGGCTACGAAAGGAAAACTGAAGGAAATAGGAGTTAAATGGTTAATATTATTTTTCTTGTTCTTCTTATAAGAATTCCTATGAATCAGGGGTGTCAAACATAAGGCCTGTGGGCCACAAGTGGCTGTGAGAGGCTCCAATCCGGTCAAAACATCAAACAAGTGGTACAAATCTTAAAGAACATTTAGAAAGAAAAAACATTTCCTAAGAGTAGTGGACATGACACAACACAAAGCTGAACTGAGATATTGGTGATGCGGCCATGTGAGTTAGTTACCTGGTTGCTATCAAACTAGTCTAAAAGCCAGGCTGTCAGGGTGAGTTTGTAAAAACATGCATGCAAAGTTTTTTGGGACATTTCACTGCATTTTGCGTCTTTAAAATTTGCTTTATGTTGAGATTGTAGTAATTTTCAGTAGTAATTGTTTGGTCTGTGCCACGGCCCACTCAAGATGAAATTGGGCTGTATGTCGCCCCAGAACTCCAATGTGTTTGACACCCTTGTGTAAACGCACCTTATTAATGCATTTATCATTAAAGGGGTCATATTATTCAGCTTTTCAACACTTTCACTTGGTCTGGTCGGTCCAGAAACCTTCGGTATTCTAAGTTTCTCGCTCCTCCTTGATTTTCCTCATTTGAATATTGGATCATAGGAGCTGCATTCAGAATCTGCTGTGTCTGTGTGAGCTGGACTGGCTCCGCCCACACATGCCCATCTTGGGAAGAGGAGGAAGTACTTCCTCTCGTGGTGCCATGTGCCAGAGCAGAGCTGCCTTATTGTTGGAGGAGTCAAAGGGAGGGCCTACCTTGATTGGGATTGGCTAAACCCCCGATGACACTATATAGGGTTTGATTTCTGATTGGCTGGTTGGAGCAACACACTTTTTAAAACCTGAAACAAGCCAGGGAGAGAGAGGACAGACTGTCTTCACTTCTGGGACGTCAGTCCAGGTATGGGGACGATTAGTACTGCTGGAGAACCTTTAGGAAGTGGATTTTACATAATATGAGCCTTTAAAACATTTAAAATTATCACAGTTTCAACCGTCTGCCAGATCATCATATAACCTCTGTGTTCATGAGATCCCGTGACCTTCTGGATTCTCTCATGTTCTTAGTGTTTCCCAGGTTTTTTTTGTTTTTTTTTACATTACTTGTCTTCTGACTTAGCTTTTGGATTCCCTCTTTGGATATCTTTATCTGTCTGGAACATAAACTGTGCTCCATCATATTCTCTGTGCACAGAAACCCTGACACTGTCCGTTTTAAACAAACAAACTATAAGTCTAGCAAATCATATTTCGTGTGATTTTTGTTAATAAGACACTATGTTGTAGGACGGTAGTGCTCAATAACAGTTCATTCAGAGGTTTTCTTTATTTACTAAGACATTGTAAGATCTGTGTGACTGTGTTGAGTTCTAAACCGCTCTGTGGAGATTTGATTGTATTATCATGATGGTTTTTCTTTAAGCCAACTCTAAAGACTTAAAGTTTAGTCATATCCCGCAACAACACATTGGGGCTAAAGATTACGACTCACACACTTCTTTTCGGCGGTGCCCAGTGAAGGGTTAAAGAACATGTGCTCTAAAATCTGTTCTGGATTTGTTCAACATTTGCCTCCCATTTAAATGCCACAATATTTAATCTTTAAACATCTTGCTCAGTAAACTCACCCGCTCTGAAATAATATCAAATGAGCTGTTCTGCTCAAATGTCCCGTGTGGATTACTGAGCAGGACGTGATCCCAGCATGATCCATGATCTTATTCGTACGGAGCCAGATTAGGAAGCGAGGCGCTCATCTGGTGGTGGAGCCAGATGAACAGTCTTTACGCTGACATTTGGCACATCCTGAGGATTATTCACACTCTGAATGAGATATCACCTCGTCCACCGCTTCGCTGGGCACAAAAGAGCAGCGGCGTTGCTAAATTACAAAGCAAATTCATCCATGCGTCCATTTTCTGTGCTGCTTTGTCTGAGTTCAGATTGAGACAAAGCCAACGGACTGGGGGTAAAAGGCAGGGGGCAATTAGCTGGAGTTTCCACACACTGGGATCGGTGAACGTCCCACAGAAAGTGTGTCAGCGTGTGATCCAAATGATGGTGTATTAAATGAACACTTTATTCAGGAAGCTTTGTTAAATTCAAAAGAGTGAGCAGGGAGAGCGTTACTCAGGAATCCTTCATTGTAATTGTCCGATTGAGACCCGGGGAGTCAAAAACACGTTAGTTCAGGGGCAACATACGGTTCTATTTACTAAAACAATAGTGCTATAATAACCTTTAAATTCAAACTTTAAAGTTTTTCTTTGTTGTGGAGCAGAGTATATGTATTACGCAAAACTAAAGAATCACTACTGAGAATGACCACAATCTTAACTTAACAATTTGAATGAAACTTTCTGGTGCAAAATCCAATGAAATGTCCAAAGGAAACCCTCCTGGCGCTGTGGCAGTGGCATCAGGCTTGTTTTTACGAACTCCCCCTGACAGCATGGCTTTGAGGCCAGTTTGATGTCAACAGGATCGATGGTTCATGGCAGCATCAGCGATTCCTCAACTGGGGTCTCGGTGTTTCGTTTTGTGTTCGCTGCTCTTCAGAAATTTGCTTCTTGGTTCGGTCGGATCGGAGCCTGTTGTGGCCCAGTTTTGTCCAATGGGCCTCATGTGTAACACCCCTGATGTGTAGAAAAACTTCTCACTTACCGCAGAGCACATGAGAAAAGTGTTTTACTTGAATACAAAGAGTTGTGCAGTTTGAAAACGTTGCACTGCGTAAGCCATTGTTGGAGACTCCCAACCCAAGGGAAGTCTTGTGTTTTGGCCTGAAAACATTCCTGTGTATAAAGAGTTGGCCGTTGGATTGCCGATATACGATCAGATCAGCATTTGGCTCCACTCAAACTGACATAGTTCTTGAGAGAAGACAGAACCGCCATACTGTGCGAGGAAACACAGATTCACCTGATATGAGTGAGTTTGGACACTCATCCACTCGCCACATAAAGATCCACAAGCCCCGAATGGAACCTGGCGGGTCTCTGCATTGAGGCAAACCACGACTTTCTACACCTGAATAGATCATGGTCAACGCTTTTTGACCTCCACCTGCAGTATTATTCCCTCTGATTTGACTGACAGGAGCAAAAAGATGTGCAACAGTTGTTCTGTGTAGTTGTGCCTTGAGCTGGGCGTGTTGTTATTGGCGTTCATTCACGATTTGAATGAAATTGGACTGAATTGAGACGCCGTGTCTTCCTGCTCCAAACCTCTGGCCACGGATGACTGCAGCGCCTGGCGTCGCAGACCAGAAATGTCAAAGCCAGTTTACTTCAGGGGCCTCGTACAGTCGAGTAAACGGGATGGCTGAAGGTGGCTGGAATAGTGAAAGGATACCATGATAAAAAACACGTTTCCACTTAGTTTCTGTGAAAAGAAGAAGATTCAGAAAAAGTCGACATTATGCGATTAAAAAGCCGTTTCTTTTCAACGTTGAATTTATGAATAAAATAGGGGACGATTCATTATGGGGCCGTGAGGGTTCTACTTTACACGGGTTCCATTAGAACAATGAAATAAGCTACAGCTATATAAGTGGTACAAATACCATGACAGTGAGTCGTCAGACTGACGTCAGTAAAAACCCGTCGACTCTCAGACTAAAAGATTTCTACTGCATGTTGGTATAAAATAAAACCTCCCTCTCACGTTGTGCTAATGCTAATCCTCGGTTTTTCAATAGCATCCCTGATCGATCATGTGCAAAGCTGCTCTTCATGTCTTCTAGAACACAGAAATGAGGAATATCATAGTGGAATTATCCTCATTGAACTTTCAGGTAATTTCTTTACCATTTTTCCAGAGCTGGTTCCTCCTGCAGGTCAGACTGGACGCTCTGGCAGGCCGGATTCGGGGCCGTGGGCCATATGTTTGAGAGGATTCCCACCTGGCTGCAGCAGGAAGCCGCCACTGTGCAGCCGGTCGCTCACCCATCGTCATACATGTGCCAGCCTGGGCACATTTTCAGAGCCTGGCACGTCTCCCCCTCACACATGTCAGCACTTTCTTTCTTCTTCCCGTCTTCACTCTTTCTGGCAATCATTGTTCTAATTACCTCACAGTGTGCTGCTATTGTAGGAAGCAACCTGCTGAAACCAGCCGCGGCGATGATGTCAAAGTCACGGAGAGGACGAAGACGAAGAGAATGAAATCTGCTCTCACGGTGACCCGAAAACCTGGGATCTGTGCTGCTCTGTAATCCTGTTATTTCAGGTGCCGACTTCCTTTTATAGAGAGAAAAACACAGCGCAGAACCGGCCATTACCTGGAAAAGTGCTCATGAAGGGACATCAAGTCATACTGATTCCTTTTAAGAGATCACTTACTCATTACTTCAACATTTATAATTTGTTTCTTCCACCCAGGCTTTTTTTTTTTTTTTCAACCTTTTAATCCAATGACATGGAAACATGGACTCGGCTGTGAGAAATCTGGTCACCATGTGGAAGAAAACCAAAAGTATGTAAACATGGAAGTAACTATCGCAGAGAGAAGGAAGCTGGTGCAGCTTGGAAACGGTCTGGAAATCATCAGGTTGATGGACGAGTTTCCAGAGCCACATGTTCCCTAAAGAGGCCGAGCTGCAGGTGAATCTGAGGGAGAAACGTCGAGTTATTTGATTATCGCGTACGTCAGGGGGAGCCGCTGGGCTTTGTGTGGGCTCAGAGGTCCAGTGGGCAGAACAGCAGGTTGCAGGTTCAAATCCTGAAAGGCCTGTGTGCTTCCTTTCAGTGTAATACTTCACCACACGTTCAATCCACTTTTATTTATAGCTTCTATTACGACCAGGTGAACGTTCCCACGACCTGCAGAAAAGAAAAAAAACCCCTCAACAATGCCACACGAGAAATCAAAGGTGTGATGGAGGGACAACAGGAAGCGGCGCTCCAGCCCCGGCAGTTCATTTTCATCTCGCTTCTCCGTGTATTTCCTCACAATTCATTGCGGTTCGTGTTGTTCTGGTTTTGGGTTTTGGTTTTTGTTTATACGACAACGTTTCAGGTGCACCGTTTTTACCTTTTCGTTTCAGCAACGTTTTGAAAATGTCGTCCGTTTACACAGAAACGGAAGAAATGCTGAAAACAGATGTAGTGAGCATGCTGGGCCATGAGTTGGCGCTGTTGGTTGTTTTTGGATTGCGAGTCCTGGGACTCTCAACTGTAATGTTTTGGGGGTTTTCAGGAAACGAAAAAACATAAAGGAAAATAAAAAAAGAACAGTGATCCGTGGTTAAAATACTTAAAGGTCTGGAGATTAAGATTCTTCATTGCTTGCTTTTAGCTATTTCTTTTATTTCTTTGAAAGCTCTAATGTATTTCTTTTATCAATATATTTCTTGGTAAAGCCTTTATGTATTTCTTTTATTTCTTTGTAAAGCAATATGAACTGCTGTTTGAATGTTGCTCTAGAAATACATTTCTCTTGTCTTGCCTTTCCTAATAATGTAATAAAGTATATGTAAATTGTACCTATGACACTTTATGAATGCAACCTATTTTTTTCTTTGTAAAGCAAAGAATTTACACATTTTGCAGCTCCAGACAAATTTCCTTTTGGTGGATAATAGTTAAAACGGCTGGTTGAGTAATAAAGGTTGCAGACGCCTGTTCTAATAGGAGAGACGATGGGAAACGGCTTCTACACAGATAAATGGATTCTAAGCAGACATAACCTCTCCTTGTTTGAGGCACTGAGGTTAAAGACCTCTGTCATGAAGGGATTACAGTTTTATCTTTTGAGACCACGAGGACCCCGAAACATTTATTATTCCGGACGAGGAACAAACAGTCATGTTGTGAATGTACGGTGAAAGAATTGTGACGCTTTGAAGATCCAACAAGCAGAGTGCTTTTCTACAGGAAACACGCCAGAGAATCCATAAAAGAACATTTTTATGTCCAAAAATAATTGTGCAGGTGGAAATTGCTGCTTTGTCAAGCTGCAGAAAATGGACTCTTTTAAAGCATCCACTAATGTTACCCTTTTTATCTTTTATTCTTGAGCTTGTTTTGTGGGTTTCCTTTAACATTTGCAAACCACAAAGCAGAATAAACCGAACAAGTGTGTGTGCGGCAAACATCGGTCTCTCTGGTAGAGATGCATCACTCTTCTTTTTAAAGGTTAGCCCGTGACAATAGAGTATAAGAGTGTTTAAAATGTCAATGGATTTTAATGAAAGGAATAGAACTCCAAATGAAGGCCATTGAGCCCGGCGGCTCTTTGTTCGACCAGCGTGTTCATCCTGCCACAGTTCAGCTCAGGCTTGTTCACCATTTCTGTGGTTCGACACATGTACGGACAGTTTCTGCACTCCAAGCTCACGCCTGTAAGTTTGAGCGTGACGCTCGGGGAAATAAAAGGCATTTTTCAAACGGGGATATTAGGAGGAAGGAAGGTGTAATTTGTCCAATGTGGCATTTCGGATAAATCTGACTTTGGAAGATAGTGCAGGCGTGGCGGCTCGGCCGTCCGTCACTCGCGTCTCCTCGGTTTGACTCCATCTTGTGAAGGCAGCTTCTTCCTGAACGTCCCTGCAGGAGGCTCCTGCTTTCAGATGCTCGACCAACCAGGCAAATAGCAGGAAGTCACACTTCAGAATGAATAAGAGATGCTGGGCTGAATTTGCCATGTTTAACATTTTTTTAGTTGAAAGAGCATTGAAATAGCAGAACTGCTGATAGATTTGACCTATTTGGTGAATTATCAGCAGCACAAACTCACTCAGCTGAAGTTTGCTAAACAGGAAGTTAAACATATTCGTATGACCTCTAGTCTCAGTTTTAACTTGCTATTTATTGTGTTATATTGGTATATTTGTATTATATTCTGTACCTGGATGCTGTGACACTTATATTTCTATCTGGGGATCAACCGACCGACCAATCAACCAACCAACTAATCAACCAACCAACTAACCAACCCTCGAATTACATGTATGCAGGACACACATCATACACAGTATTGTAATAATGGGGTTGATACAGCGGCACCATCATTAGCAGTGACAGATCAGGAATCAGCTTCCGTCATCGTTTCGAATCAGAGATTTGATTATTTATGCAACTCGATTCCTCTTAAATTCATCACCGTCTGCAGCTTTAGTGTGGATAAATGTTACCATCCTCTTGCTGTAATGCTCATCTTCAACAATGGAAGCAGAATGATGTCTTCACTCGACAGGGTAAAAACGTCTACGGCAAAATAGTCAAGTAAAACTTGCTTTTAATAGTATAATAAAATACAAATACCTTGTTGTAACACCTCTGGTAATCTGTTACTACTGCATTACTGTTAGAATTTAGCCTCGTTCACGCAAAAGGTTCAAGCGAAAAACACATAGTTTCCGAAAAGTTTTGCGGTTACATGGCAACGTTTTGAAAGCTATGCCCGTTTCCACGGAAACAGCAGAAATGCTGAAAATGATGCTGTTGGATTGTTGTTACGGTGACTCAGCAATAAAACTACGAAGTCCCAGGAGAATCTGGACTGGGAGTCGTGACCCTCTGGAGTTATTGTCGGTCTACTGAGCATGTGCAGAAGAACGATTTACTACAGAAATGTTGTACTTTCCCCCCATTTACAGAGTCGGAGCGTCTTCTAAAAATGGCATTTTGCCCACAATTCCATGGAGATGGAGTCTGAGTTGTTTCAAAAAGTTCCAACTTGGAGGTCGCTTTCAAGAACTTGTGTTTTCACCCCGTGTCCATGTAGAGGTGCTTTTTTTTACCTCCGTTTCCATGGAGACGGAGTCAGAGCATTTTCAAAAAGTTCCACCCTGGAAGACATTTTTGAAAAGTTGCTTTCTCGGTGACTTGGAGCAGCGTTGTCGTGTAAACAGAAACACAAAAACGCAACGAGAGTTTTCCATTCTTCCGGGACTTAGTGATGTTCATTTTGCACCAATTTGTCTACGAACATGTGGAATCAGCAGTCGCCTCGCTCCAACAACAAATCCACTCTTCAGTTTTTCCATCGGTTTCATGAGCGTTGGTGAGAATTCATCGACACCCATAATTCACGCTTTGCGAGCGCGTAACCCTAAACTATTTACAGCGTGGTACAGAACCTCCATCACTCTCGTCTTCCCTCCTCCAGATGGGCTCGCTTTGTTTTATGCTGCTTCTTGAATGGATGGCTTTCTATCCCTTGTAATGAGCACCATTGAGATGAGGTGAAGTCACTTAAGGGGCTGTCTGGGCAACACATGCAGCCTTCTCCAAGATGTACGACCTCCTCCGCCGGCCCCCCCAGACCCACGGCTCTTGTGGTTAAGGGCCTTCTTCCTGCCAGAGGAGGCTGACTGTTGTTGTTGGAATTGCCATGGTCACTTACAGGGGCTTTCTCAATCAGCGGGACTGAAACTCCTCAAACGGGATCCGCCAAAAACACAAAACAGGGAGGGAGCGCCTCATCTGGCATGCGCCACGCTCTCACAGTTCAGAGAAATGCTTTCAATTTAACCTGACAAATCGGGCAGAGGAGTCTCTAAGTGTTTCATTTTGATACGAGGTGGCCCCGTTTTAATCGGCGTGTATTCTGTGCGCTGAGCCGGAGCCGGTGACCACATGGGTGGAGTGTAATGTTTCGTCCATGATTGATGATCATACACCTTCAACCGAGAGGCGGCCAGTGGGCTAGGCACACGGCGAAACAAGTCTACGCTGAAGCAGTGCCGCACAGACTGACAATGGAATGAAGAGTGCCATATTGGAAGGATGGCAAGAGGAGGGAGAGAGAGAGAGAATGAGAGAGGGAGGGAGGAGGAATACACAGCTCTCCAACAGGGAAGCAAAACACTACAATCTGTTCTGGCAGAGCAGACTGAATCCATTACAGTGACGGGGGGAATATTCAGTCTCCACCTCATCTGTCATGAAGTGCATGAATGCTGCGACCACAATGAAGGAAGAAAAAAGTAAAGAGGGGAGCGCAGGAGTAACTGCCAAAACATGTCGCCTGGTTTGTAACATCTTGAATTACTTCTGCTTGTTTGAATAACATTTGTGAAAAAAGCAACAACTGCAAACTTCAACAGTGACGGAGAAAGAAGGAGAGAGCGGCTGGAAGGAGACGAGAGGCTTTGAGCGATTACGAGGAGTTTTAAGGTTTCTGGGGGAAAAAGAGCTGCACAAAGCACCGAGGACGGACATGAGAGATTTTTAGATTCTATGTGGATTTTACTAGAAGATGGAGACAAACTAAAACTAAAACTCTGTTTACACATTTCAAGTGAAAACACACAGTTTTAACATTTTGCTTCGGAAAGATTTGGTGTTTACACTGCAACGTTTTCAACATGGTGGAAACGGAAGAAATGGTGAAAACAATGTAGTTTTCATGTAGGGCCACTAGTGGGTGCTGATGTAATACACACGTACACACAGAGAACAACACACTGTAAACATTAATAATGAGAGAACACTGACATTCATATGGACAGATGACCAAGTTGGATTGTTGTTACAGTGACTGTCAAAATAAAAGTACCAAGTCCTGGAGAATCTGGATTGGGAGTCATGACACTCTGGAGGGAACATTGTTCTTATTGTCTAATTATCTAATGTGCAGAAGAACTATTTACTACAGCCGTGGTGCACACGCGCGGTAGCAGCATTTCAAAGAAGTTGTATTTTCTCCCATTTCCACGGGGACATAGTTGAAGTGTTTTCAAAAGGTTCTAAATTGGGAGCCATTTTCAAAAAGTTGTGTTTTCAGTGTCTCCGAGTGGCTCCATTGTCGTGTAAACAAACACCCAGAACGCAACAAGATTTTACATTTTCGCTCTAAAATGTTGTAAACGGGGCTATCAGACACCAAAAATGCCATCAAACTGTCATCCATCCATCCATCCATCCATCCATTCATCTTATTGATCTCCAAACATTACATTTGTTGGAAATCATAACGGAACAACATATAAAAAAATCACTTATGTATCTATGAAAGATTTTTTTAAACAACTGATTTGTTACATGAGTGTTTTTATTCTTTACATACCAGGTTTAATAGAATATATAGTCACTTCTTATCCTTATAAAGATACACTAGATTCTAGTTTATGAGCTAAGAACCCACCACTAGTCAATGATGTGAAAACAGCAGTAGAAATTCCTCCATCAGACACAATAAACTGAGGATTCTTCCCTCCTGATGTCGACCCCGTCCTGTGTTTCATCTTCATGCAGCTCTTATGGTCCAAGCTGCGTTCAAACTTCAATTAAACTTTCATGGAACTCTACCACAGTGCATCTGCAAACGTACTGAGACCTACAGACGTATTTTTCATACAGACTCAGTCCACTTGTTTTGTGCCACGAGGTTTCAGATGGAACTGCACCGATACAGCAGCTGTACCAGGATCCATTTTAATTGGACCAAACGTCATAACACACCCTGAGGGTTAAATACAGACGGGATCGGAGACAAGCTGATGTGGGGTTAAAGACATGCTACACCAGTCCATCGCAGTAAAAACAGAGAGAGACGATCAGGTTTGATCAGTACGAGGAAACGTCGGAGTCACAGTGATCTGAGGCCAGAGTGAAGTAGTGAAGTCAAACCATTATCCATAATGTTTCCTGTTTACACGACAACGCTTCAAGTGAAAACGCATTGGGTTTTTATTTTGTTTTCGTTCTGTTATCCCAGTTTCCACGTAGCGGGAGTCAGAGCGTTTTCAGAAAGTTACGTCTTCCGAACGTTTTCACGGTGACGGAGTTGGAGCATTTTCAAACAGTCGCGTTTTCCACCCCTGCCTCCAGGCTGACGGAGTTGGAGCATTTTCAAAATGTTGTTATTTCCCCCTGTTACCATGAAGATGGAGTTAGTGCATTTTCGAAAAGTTCCACCTTGGAAGCCATTTTTCAAAATGTTGCATCTTCAGTGGCTCCAAGCACCGTCATCAAGTAACCGTTCCTCTGAACGGCAAACAAAGTTTTGCGTTTTCACCTGAAAATCGGAAATCTTGCCTGTTGCAAAGATATCTATATAAACACTGCTAAGTTTACTCTTTATATGCGGCTCATTGAATTATGACATATAAAACACGTAATGTATAATTTACCTTAAAAGCTAAAACAAATATTCAGAAGTTTAGAGGAAAAGTTTAAAGGAGTCGCTGAAAGATTAAGATGAAAAAAATACTGTTTGCTTGCTTGAAATTGTTTGTCCAACACTATAAGTAAAATGCTTTTTTCTTTAATATATATATTTAGTCATAAAAATTCTTATTGCACCATAAAGAGACAATGTTCCTACACCGGGTGTGCTCTGCTTTAATATTACTCCTCTAAGGTAATAAAACACAGGTTGAAAAATGTCATAATAATTATTGCATGAAATGGGATATTTAGGTCGGTACGCATGTTAACCTTTAGGTGAAGGAAAGAAGTTGAAGGCTGCTGAAAGGAAAACCTCGTTAAAGCAGGAGGAGAAGAGACGATTGGAGGTTTGGTGGTCGCACTGAAAAAAGAAACTCCGAAAATACAGCAGACACCAAATAAGAAGGCAAAGATGACGGCTGGGATGCGACGCACCCATCTCCTGTGACATGTAATCCCGGCTTTCCCTCCGGAAATGCATGAAAGTGAAAATATTTTCTGCTGCGGTTCCAGAGCTTATCACTGTGACACTCGGGCCGGGCGGCCTCGGGCCGGCCCAGACGTTTCCCTCTGCCATTGTTGTGGTCGACATGGCTGTGTGGCACCGCTGTGTGATCCCCACCTGAACCGGTCCCAGGGTATGTTCTCCTTTCAGTTGAAATTGATCTCGTCGTTTGGTCGTGTAATCCTTTTAAAACACAAAGACTAACATTACATTTTTGGACCAGATCATCCCTGAAGAAACACGCATTCGGTGTTAATTGGTTAGTCTTACTCTTTCGCTCCTCGTTTTCAAAGATTAGTTTGTTTTCAGTGTTTCTGCTGTTTCCACGGAAACAGGCGTTGTCAAAACGTTGCCGTGTAAACTACTCTGAGATAAAACAAAATGATGCCTCTTCACTTGGAATGTTGCTGGACTCAGCACAACTTTGATTGACAGACTTTATTTTGACTTAAATTATTTGTTTGACCTCAAATCAACAGAGGGAGCCACAATAAATGATACTTCACCACTGGGCGGGATGGGACCAAAACGACTGACGCCGGTACATAATTTGGGCAAATTAACAGACGTTTCTGCCAAAGTGTGACAACCAGATTACGTCAGAAGTGACTTTAAACCCCACATACCGCGGCAAGTTGCCACCGCAGCTAAACGTGTGTGACTGCAGCACCTCAACGTGAGCTGCACATGCCAGAGCGCACAACAGGCAGGAAAACGGCGCGTTAATTTCCTCCGACCCATTACAATGCATTACGCTAGCGTGCCTCAGCTCTCTCCCAATAGTTATTTATTCCTGCCCTGTAATTAGACCTGCCTGCATAAAAAAAAAAGTCGATTTGTTTTGCCCGATGTTTCTTTCTCATTATGTCTGGAATACATCCCCTTGGGGATTACTCTGCATGTAGCCTTCGGAGCAGAGGGTAGTAACCACGGCTGTTTTCAGTACTGATGGATAGTTCTTCCTTTGTTCACTTAAGGAAACAGTATTTGTTATTTTTCACGTGGGCATCGGTCATGCATCCGACCATTTGCATGTACTCCCAGTACATTACCTATATCTGGACAGCAGGCGATGTTTCACTTTACATAATGAATGAATGTACTTCACTTTCCAATTTAGCTTCTGACTGATTCTCACAGTGTTACTCCTTTTATTGGTGTGTGTGTGTGTGTGTGTGTGTGTGTGTGTGTAGTGCAATGCGGTGTGGAGGCAATCAGCTTTATCTCAGTGTGAAAGTACTTCTATCAAAGAGATTGATGCTTAAACTTTAATTTGGGGTTTATAGGGTTAAAGCCAGTTAAGGGTAGAAGGCTCACATCCACTGTAGACAAGTAATCGATAAGCATAAACATCCGAGTCAGTGTGCATTAAGCTTCTTCCTGCAGCACAAAAAATACAAGGAAAGAGGGCACACATACATAGAGCACACGATTTCTCTTCAACGTGAGGATGTTGTTTTCCCCAGCATGCCTTCTGTGTAGTCGTATATAAAACTACTTAATAAGAACTCTTGATATTAAGTATTGGTTGTAGAATAAAAGGGCTATTAAAACTCTGGATGCACAGATACCAGTATCTGGTATCAGGTCCGATAATGCAACTGCGATAGTTGAATACGGAGTGTGACGTAGGCTTTATGGCATTAAATAAGTACTCGTATTGGTATTCTGTATCCGCAAGTAGCTAAAGGTTAGTACTTGTACTCATCCTTTAAAAAAGTGGGCTTGGTGTATCCCGAATTGAAATACACTTTTCTCTAAATTTCAACTTCTATATCTATTAGAAAACAGAAATAAAGCTCTGTGTCTTTATACTGCTCATCATAGTGGCCTCGTGGTTTCTGCAGAGAGATCGTCCAATCATAGCCAAGATTCACCAGTGAGTCACTCATTCCACATAAACCCCATAAACTCAAGATGAAGCCGGGCAACCGGGTCATAAAAGTAGCAGTAAATAAAATGGAAATCCACATGTTCATATTAAACTTTTCATTCAACCAGCAGTAGCATGCTTTACCTAATAATGTTGATGCTCTGGCTGAGATAGACAGGCGCAGCGCGTCACCATGACAACCGTGACGTCCGGCCTGACGATCAATCAGCCCTCGTCCCATCTCGTTGTGTCCGTGAAATATTGTGCTGCCAATGATTGGTGATGGAGGGAAACCTTCTCCAGCCTCGTTTGGCTTCAGCACGTCTTCCAGTACTGACAAACCCCCTCAAGACCTGGCTCCTAGAACTACGTACATTTTTACTCCCTTATAATTGAGATTTTTATTTCAAGATATTCTAGAACGCTCACCTATTTTATAATTCTCAGACGACCGAGACCTGAGGCGGATTTTAAAAATCATCACACAATGTTTAGATTTGACACCTTTTTTTTTTAGAATTATGACCCGATCTGTAAGTCTCACATTTTCTAGAACAACATTCTAGAATTCTCCCACGCTACAGAACTTTGATATATTCTGAAACGTGCCGCTTTCTAGAATTCTCACACATTCTCAAACTGAGACATTCTAATACTACGAGACGTTCTCGACTTATGACAAACACTATGAGATATTCTACAACCTTGAATATTCCAGAACTTTGATACATTAGACGTTTACAACATATGTTCTAGAACTTGGACACATTCAAAAATGATCACACATTAATGAAATCTGACACCATTTAGAACTGCGACACTTTCTAAAATTCTCACTCCATTTAAAACTTTGACAAAGACTTCTCAAAAAATTCTCACATGTTCAAGTACTTTAAGGATTCTAGAATGTGCCATAATTCTAGAAAGTCACATAATTCTAGTATATGTCTATGTGTCACCTACTCCAGAAGTATGATACATTTTAGAATCCTCACACATCCTGGAGCTTTGATACATTACAGAATAATAAAACATTCTAGAATCACACCATCTAGAAGTTTGACACATTTTTAAACACGAAAACGTCGAAATGTGACACATCCTACCATTCTCACATCTTCCAGCACTTTGACATATTCTAGATTTCTCACACATTCTGGAATTCTCACATATTCCAGAATTTTGACACATTCTTGAATACTCGCACATTCGTCATCTTATAATCCATTGTGGAATTGTCAAATGTTCTAGAACTTTGACTTATTGTAAAACTATGACAATATTTTTTCCTTAAACGTTGCAGAACTCTGAATCATTCTAGAATTCTGACATATTCTAGAAATGTGATACTTTATAGAATTATAACACATTTTAGAATCCAGAAATTCTATTCTCTGTTATAAACCCATTAAATCATTAAATAGGTCATATTATGTCAAATTCACTTTCTAAAGGTTTTCCAGCAGTACTAATCGTCCCCATTCCTGGACTGACGTCCCAGAAGTGAAGACAGTCTGTCCTCTCTCTCCCTGGCTTGTTTCAGTTTTAAAAAGTGTGTTGCTCCAAGCAGCCAATCAGAACTCAAACCCTATATAGTGTCATCGGGGGTTTAGCCAATCCCAATCAAGGTAGGCCCTCCCTTTGACCCCTCCCACAATTAGGCAGCTCTGCTGTGGCACATGGCACCACGAGAGGAAGTACTTCCTCCTCTTCCCAAGATGGGCATATGTGGGCAGAGCCAGTCAAGCTCACACAGACACAGCAGATTCTGAATGCAGCTCCTATGATCCAATATTCAAATGAGGAAAATCAAGGAGGAGCTGGATGATATGACTCTTTTAACTCATCAGTGTGAGATTGAAAGAAAGAAGAAGAAAGTTATTAAATAAGATCCCCTGCCTGACAAAGGGTCAATCTACTTGACAGGAGAAATATGGACGGTTGAAGTCATGTTGAATCACATTGATTAAAAACATGTTTACACGCTTCCTTTCCATCTAAAGCACTAACAATAACGTGATACGCAGATCACCAGCTGTCTAGCACAGGCAGGCCTCACATGAAGTCACACATCTCCGAGCGCTGTTCCTCACAGCCTGTCCCAGCAGGCTCCTTGTTAACACGATAGCGCCTCCAAATCTGCTCCTGCAACACCTCCCAGCATGGGTCATTACTGCGGAGACGGCTGCTGATGCCCAATCACATCGTCACACCAAAGCATTTCCTCCAATCAGCCGGAATTATGCAGACGGACCTCTATGCACGTCTATGCAGTCGGTGAATGGGCACAGCAACAATAGCCTTAAATAACTTGGAGACGAGCTGAGAGGGAGGTGGTGCCGCAGTGCAAAGGCGAGCAGCATCATTATCACACGGACTGCAGATGAATAGATTTGGTGCGATACTATGAACACACCCCAATCCATGTGTGACTGTGCAATTACAGCACATTTACTGCGCCAGCTGCTGCATAAATCCGAGCGCATGTGCAGCTCGGTGTGACAAACGCTCCCAGGAGATTGAGCGAGTACTCGCTTTGAAGGTGAAATATAGCAAATATATATTCTCACGTGAAGTGGTGTTAAGGGAATATTAATTCCCTGATACAATTGGGCGTTGCAGGAATGTGATATGAAATGAATCAGGGAGCAGAAACCAGCTCCGGGACTCTCGGGAGGCGAGGAGCCTATAGGATCAGATTGGAACATGGATAACACAGATTTGTGAATATTAAATGAGCATAGCGTTGTCTCAGTCGGTCATCTGTCATACAGAAAGAGTTCGGTTGCTCAAGTCACAAATAACACCAGGAGCGCTGAACGATGGAGACACTTGGCCGCCTGCGAATCATTTAATGGAAGAATTCAGTGTGTCTGCACGTTGCTCTGCAATCCACAGGAAAACAACAACATCCGTCGTACTCGGCCTTTTGCCAATTAGTCCCACTGACTACTGCTGTCATTAAGAATATGGTCACTGAGCAGGGAGTGAAAACATGTAGGACGTGTGTTCCCTACCTTCCCTACCACAATCGTAGGACGATTCGTCCATGAGTGAGTTTTTCAGCACAAGTTTTTTGAGAAAATAAATTCTGTACTATATACATTTACATATTATTTGTAATTGATATATATATATTTCACATATCTAGTGTATGTCCATCTGTATTTAGCATAGTATCTCACGGTTTTGTTTGTCTTTGTTTATGATTCTCTTAATGGTAAACAAAGTGAAAAAGTGCATGAAAATACATGTTTAGGAATTACTTTTGATGAAAAGTTCAGTTAGAAGCTGCATATAAATATCCTGATGTCAAAATTAGCAACAAATATTGGGACAATGTGTGATTCTTCCATATCTGAGTTATGGTGTGTAAATATGAGGAAATAATTATAAAACAAACATTGATCCTATTTTATTTTATTTTTTTACTTCAGACCGTTCGACTCATAAATCAAGCTGATTATTATTACGCTCCAACAAATCCTGTTTTCCATATCAAAGATGCTGATATTACACGATATTGTCTACCTTAATATACTAGCATGTTTTTGTGTCAAATATACTTTGAAATGCTTCAAATCAATAATGCTGAAAAAACTGGTCGTGGACGAGAGACGTCCGTGTACCGACGTCTCTCGTCCATTACAGGACGAACACAAACTCCTACAGGCCATTCTGGATTTAGGGAAAACTCCACTGTGTATTTTGGGACTTTGTGGGACTCTGATAAAATTTATATGTGCACATGTGCATGAAGGCTCCCAATCCCAAACTCAAACCGGTTATAAAGCAGCTGTGAAACAAACCCCGACGCAACGCTTATTGTGAAAGTTTTCCCCGGCGTTGCTCATTCTGAAAAGGTTTGGCTCCAGGCTCTCCGTATGCAGGTTCAGAAAATTGGTGAGTCTTAAACAGCCTGAGGTGAGAACGTGTGTGTGTGTGTGTGTGTGTGTGTGTGTGTGTGTGTGTGTGTGTGTGTGTGTGTGTGTGTGTGTGTGTGTTAACCTTGTGATAGACCGGTAATCTGCCCAGCTGGTGTAAAAGTGAAGCTCCAGCTTTCTGGAAACCCTGAGCGAGGACAGATAACAGGAGAACGGATTAATGCATCAATAGTAATAATAATTCAGAAACCGAGTTCAAAGGTTCACTCTCGTTACTGGAAGCGGCGGTGAAGGAAATCATCCGTCTGGTGGACTTTCAGTCGAACCACAAAATGACGAAGAGTTGTTAATGGATTGTAAATGTCTACGTGTTAATTTATTAATTTAATAAGCGGCGAATTAACCCATACTGGGGGAAACCATGTGGTTCAAACAATCGAGCCATAATTACTTTCTTCCCAGCATCTGTATGTCCTGGGGTATCTACCAACGTGCTTTATGAAGCTTCTGATCATCTAAGAGCAAAAGAAAGTGGGAATATTCTCCCACCGTTGATCGACTCTTTGTTCTTTTGCACAATGGAAGCTGCCACAAGCTGCGATGACGACAAGTCAGCCCAGACGGTTCTGTGAACCGGGAGCACCTGACAGAAACTCTCTCTTGACATCATCACTGGAGTGGGTTCGGTAGCCTCTCTTTTTACCACTGACATTTTGTGTGACGCTTGCGGTGCTGCAGCCAATTAAGCAACTCATAAGTTGCAAGACAAAGAGCTCGGCTAATAAAAAACTAAAAACCTGCCAGCTCAGTTGTTGGGCAAAGACGGATTTCTCCGGCATGTGGAGCTCTTTTAGGAACGTTGCTGTTCCATCTGTTCTGCATTAGTGAGATCAGAACAAAGCCTCCTTCGTTTGACTTGCACAGAGTCACTCCAGCAGCTTTGAGAGCGCCGATATCAAGAGCATATGTATTTTTTAAGATCGGTTTTCCTAATTCACACTGTGGAAACGTTCAATAATTAAAGCGACTTTCAGTGAGAGGCGTAAACTTAAGTCACCAAGAGGGAAGAGAATCTTCAAATTCAGTTCAGACGTTTAGAGCGGAGCACAAAGAGAATAGTTCAGCACGGCGGTCTGATCTTTTAAAAGATGTGGAGCGACTGCAAGATACTGTAGAATCTGTCAGGAGTTGGAATGTACTGAAAGCCACTGCTGTGCACTATCATTAAAGTTAGAACGGATGGAGGGAAAGTGGTGACTTTGTTCTTACATGGAAGCTTCTAGTTTTACTGATATTTCTTTAATATGCAACAGTTGGGTCCCACAGAAGAATCCGATTGGACGGGAGACGTTGGATGAGGTTTTATAGTCAGCGGTGAGACTGTTCACAGGCGGATCACTCCGCCTCACAGACGCTTCCAATGACCTTCATGACACTCATAATGACTATGGCCAGATCTACACCACAGCGTTACAGGAGAAAACACATCGTTTTTAGTGTCACGTGTACACGTGTTCAGAGTGATGTCTGTTTACGCGACACGCCAGAAATACTGAACACGTTGGAGTCAGCACGCCAGTCCACGAGGTGGCGTCGCTGGTTGTTACCAACGAAGTTGGGTTTTTTCATCTGCGTGTATTTATTTATTGATTTGTATGTGTGTAAGTAATTTTCAAAATTTTTGCAAAAAACACTCCCCCAACTTGCATGAAATCTTCAGTGATGATTTGTCATCATCCAACAACTAATTGATTAGATTATGGGCGTTACCTTCGGGCCCATTCTGAATAAATCCCCCAAAACTGTGAAAAAGAGCCATACAAAGCGGATGAGAGAGGCACCTTCTGGAGAACCGAGAACAATACGGCCTGTGTATGATACCAAATAGGGATTAACTAACGCTAATCCAACATTAATGTTCACTTCTGTACACAGAACTTATAAGATAAATTCACTCTGATCGGCTCCTTGTGATTTTATTACTTAAAATCAAAAATGACATCACGTTGTTTCTTTCGACTCGAGTTGTTTTTCTGTTAGAGCCTGTAGCTCCAGCTCCGAAGTCTCTGGTTCAATTCCCATCTCATCTCTCCATGTGCTGAAGTGACCTTGGGAAAGCTCCTCGTACGGCGGCACCGTTTCAATTCATGTGCGTCACGGAGTGAAAGTGCTTTGAAATGACAGATATTTTCAGAGTAAAGTCCGCGCTCTCCACAGGATGACCTCGCTTCAATCCAGCTTCATTATTTTTCATTAACGGGGCTGCAGGCGCAGTTTCACAAGGTTACATATTTAGGTTTAAACATGAAGACAATTTAACAAGAAAAAGGTTCAATGATAAAACAAACGAGTCCCTTTTTGCTCCGATCATGCAGAAACTGACAAGGCGAATTTGTAGAGAACGTTTTAGCTACAAGGGCGACAGGGATGAACTTAAATAGAGTGTAGTGCGGCGGAGGGCAAGCAGCGAAACTGATTTCTATTCAACGAGATTTTATTTGAAATTGGCATGCTTTGTAGGTTTCACATGCTCAGAAGTTCAGACTCAGGCTGGACAATCGGCCACATGAGGCCCACATGATGCATAAATAGTGTTGTGATGCACTTTCGGTGGCTCCGAACACGGTTGCCGTGTGAACGGGCCCCAAAAACACAACGAAAGCTTTGTGATTTCACTTTAAAACGATGCCGCGTAATCGGGCCCTTAGGGGTTATTTCTGTTTTGGGAAAAAGCCTGATGTGTCGTGTGGTACGTGACACGACGTGTTGTTAACGGAGTGACGGTGCGCATGCAGACTTCAAACTAAAAGGACATCTTCCAGACAGACGGCGGGACTGCAGCCACGCGTACAGTCGCAGAGGAGAATCATTCAAAACACCAGAGTGAAAACCTGTTCCACTGCCTACAAGTTGTTCGGGCTCGCGCAAGTTGGACCCGAAAGCTGCGTCAGAGTGGAGACCAGGGAGAAAAGGCAGGCGGCGGGACACAATAAGACTTTTCTTTATGATTCCGTTAAAAACAGAGCAGATTGTAATGTGGTGGTAAAGAGTCTGTTAGAAGCCCGTAAGCAGACGTCTTCCTGGATTGTTTCTAAATGATATGGATGTTTACAGAATTCCATGGGCAATACTTCAGCATGTACAATAGATGTGTCAAATACATTTTAGTTCATGTGGCCCAATTTCATACTGAGTGGGCAAGAGCAGTAAAATAGTACCATAAAAACCTTTCGGTGTAAACGTTTGAGTTTTCCTTTGTTGTGGCGCAGAGCATACGGGGTGAAAATGTCTATATCGTCACAAAAAACAAACAATTACTTCTGAAAATAACAACAATCTCAACATAAAGCCAATTTTAATAAAATCTCTTGGAGCAAAATACAATGAAATGTCCAAAAAGCTTCTCCTTTAGGCCAAATACTCTGCATGTTGTGACAAACTCACCCTGACAGCACGACTTTGTGTCCAATACTAGTCTGCTTGCTGTCATGGCAGCATCACGATGTCTCAGCTCGCGTCTCAATGATGTCTTGTGTCACCTACTTGTAAGAAATGTTTTTTTTCGTTTTTTTTAAAACAATGTTTTCTTTGAAATTTTCACCATTTGCTTGTTGGTTTGGTCGACAGCAAAGTACTTCACTGCCTTAATGACTTAGAAGACTCTTGAGATGAAAGTTGTTTATTTTCTGGTCAGATTGAGCAACTTGGATGAAAGTTTGCTGGTGATGCTGCAGTTTTTAACTTCGGGTTCAAGTCAGCCGACTGTGGTGGCGAGCTGTAAGCTTAATGCACACCATTTACATACGGAGTATGAATTAGGCCTAATAGGGAGCCTGAGCTACAGTTTAGTCGTCAGACTGGTTAAATTGACATGACAGACGATGTGTTGTTCCAATAGTAATCCTGATCTATCAGTCTTATCAGACTTTTAGGAGGCACCTCTTTTTCTGAGGTTCTTAAGGATCATTGGATTTTGTCTCTGGACCTGACCCCTGAAGGGTTAATTAAGAAAGAAGATCTCAACCTCTTCAGGACAATGATCATAGGCAGTAGGAAGCTAAATGACCAGTAATTGGTTAAAAATTGATGCTCTGAATTCGCAGACGGACATGATGGAAGAGAGCTACACAAATGAGAAAATGACTTTTGGTCTGAGAGTTAATGCAGGAGACTGAAGAAATGAGAAGAAATGGACATTATTCAAAGACATGAACCGTCTTATCTCGTTTCTTTAGTGATTTAGTTTTTGTCCATTTGACTTGTGCAACGAAGAAAACTAATTAACAAAAGGATCCAAAAAGATGTAATTTCCCTCATGCAGACGTCTGGACAAGATGTACACATCAACAGCGTCTGTCCTCCTACATGTCACGCACCGTGTGTCTTCTCCTGTGATATCAGAAGCTTTTATACAAAAATACACTTCAGAAGCAACTTGGATGCAATTCTATACAGTCCAACAGAGATGAGTCATACTCCGTTTGATGCCAGTTAATAACATTAGCGAACCATAACAGACGTCTGGCCAACAGCGTTTGGACGATGTGAGATTCCAAAGCAACAGAAGAGAAAGCAGAGCTGCGAAGAGGCAGAAGGATCGGAGCCAGGAAACCCTAAAAACAGCACATCTGGGCATGAAAGGTAAGAATTTTCTCGACAGACCTGGTGAATGAAGTATAATGTGTACGGAGGACATATTTTATCTGTTTATTAATGAGACAGGTTGTCAAGGAATAATCACGTGGAAGATAAAAGCTTGACTGTCGCTCCCCGATCGTTCACTCTTCAGTCTCACCGTTATGTTGGAGGAGACGACGCCGTTACGAAAATCTTCACCAACGTGTTTTGCGTGTACTCAATGTCAGAGCAATCATTTAGAGCGGAAAGCTTTTATGTTATCGTTAAAAAAATAGATCACTTTATTTCCTGGTTTCATAATCCCACGAAACATAGTGCAGCATGAATATCATAAATATTAGTGAAAACAAATGGTTTCCAACAATTGGTTCAGTTATTGTGTGGGAAGGTTTGGCTTCACTGGAATGTTGTTTCCGTAAAACTAGATTTAAAAAAAAAAAAAAAAAACGTTTTTCACACTAAAACCCTCCCATTCATAATTCTGTGATGGACACTTGCTGAGTAAATAACATATCTGATTAAGTTTAAACCATATTATATCCGACAAGTAGCAACAAAGCCAAAGATGATGCCATTGCTGGGCAGGTTACTAAAACTACTAGTTACTCACTAGTTACCTGGAAAGTAACTTGTAAGCTGCCATTTTTCTCTCTTAATGAAACTTCAGCTTAAGTTACAGCCGTTAGACACCCTAAAGGCAACGAAGGTCACCGGGACCTGTTTCCATGACAACGGTGCTTGGAGCCCCTTGAAATGCAACTTTTTGAAAAAAAAAGCTCTCAAGGTGGAACTTTTCAAAAATGCTCCGACTCCGTCTCCAAGAAAACTAAACTTTTCTGAAATGCTGCTGCTGCACATGAAACTCACCGTAACATGAGAATCACTGTAACATGAGAGTCACCGTAACATGAGAGTCACTGTAACATGAGAATCACTGTAACATGAGAGTCACTGTAACATGAGAGTCACCGTAACATGAGAATCACTGTAACATGAGAATCACTGTAACATGATAATCACTGTAACATGAGAGTCACCGTAACATGAGAATCACTGTAACATGAGAGTCACCGTAACATGAGAGTCACCGTAACATGAGAATCACTGTAACATGAGAGTCACCGTAACATGAGAGTTACTGTAACATGAGAATCACTGTAACATGATAATCACTGTAACATGAGAGTCACCGTAACATGAGAGTCACCGTAACATGAGAATCACTGTAACATGAGAGTCACCGTAACATGAGAGTTACTGTAACATGAGAATCACTGTAACATGAGAATCACTGTAACATGAGAGTCACCGTAACATGATAATCACTGTAACATGAGAGTCACCGTAACATGAGAGTCACCGTAACATGAGAATCACTGTAACATGAGAGTCACCGTAACATGAGAGTTACTGTAACATGAGAATCACTGTAACATGAGAGTCAACGTAACATGACAGTTACCGTAACATGAGAATCACTGTAACATGAGAGTTACTGTAACATGAGAGTCACTGTAACATGAGAGTTACTGTAACATGAGAATCACTGTAACATGAGAGTCACCGTAACATGAGAGTCACCGTAACATGAGAGTTACTGTAACATGAGAATCACTGTAACATGAGAGTCACTGTAACATGAGAGTCACCGTATTCATCCATGTAGTCATTCTGTATTAACAGACATTGTTTACCAGAATGTTGCTGTGTAAAGTTGACATTTTAAGTTGAAAGGTTGTGATGTAAATCGGGGCTTAACTTGATGTTTTCATGACAGGAATCGTACCGCTGGATGGCGGCCCACCGTCGTGGCGGCCCACCGTCGTGGCGTTACAGCATCATGCCACATTGCAGCACTGCTCGTTGTCCGTATGCGACTTCACGGCCGGCGTGTTGTGATCAGCAGGTTTGAGGCAGTTTGGATTGTTGGCAGCGGAAGCTGAGTGAGAAAATTAAGAAATGTAGTTTCCCCCTTGTGTTTTTCTTTGATGCCATAATTGCCGTTCAAATAAAGACTCTCCGGTTACAGTGGCTGGTGTGAATGTGGGTGACATATGGGGGGGGGGGGGGGAACACTTGAGGTTCCTGTTGAACATGTGGCAACGCCATCCCGGGGGCGTCCTGAGATCCAAACGAGTGGACAATCACAATGATCGGAGGAGCCCCAGTTGGCACGGCCCCGCCTCTCAGTCCCACAACGGGAGGACGTGCCAGGGACACGGCGTGTTGCGTGCCAAGGCACCGAGCCATGCCTCTGACAGCTCTGCCAGGTGGGACGGGGTGGAGGGGGGTGGTGGTGGAGGAGGGGGGGGGGGGCCCTCAGAGAAGCAGCGGTGTGTGTCTCCCCGTTACACGACACAATGTCCTCAGGAACAATCACACGGCCGGCGACGGGCGACTAAAACTCACAAAGCAGCCGCGATCATTTAAACCACGAGAGAAGAAAACTGCTCTCGCACGTACCGATAGAAAGAGACTCAACTCCTCGTGTTCGACACAAACTAAAGTTTTCCTCTGGTCAATCTGCTGTGAAAATAGGCGTCAGTCTCTGGGATTATTGACGTCCTAATGTGCAGATGAGGCCCGGCGAAGCACTTTGCAGCCCGAACCAAGAAAACGACGCGGACAAACGCCGCGCCGGACCCTCATTCATCAATCAGTCATCGTTACTGCGGACTCAGCACTCATCAGCACGCTTCTGGGGGATGATTCATTATGAGTATTGGGAGGGGAAAAAAAAGAAAGGTCAAGCTCAGAGAGAAATGAAGTCGCGGAATCGCAGCCCCCGTTCTGACATATCAGCCGCCATCAATCAAGTTCCCGAGTCATTCTGCGATCACAAATCTGTTTCCAGCGTCGACCTCAATCATCTTCTGAGCGTGACGGCAAATCGGTTTATTTAGGAGGGCGTTCACATCCATCCATGCAATCATATGTCAATTAAGGTCCAGTCGTTGACAGCAGTACAGCGCCCCCTGTTGACATTTGATCTCCGCACCAGTTACTTCAGCTTAACGTCTCGGTTAATTGAAAACATTTGGACCTTCACTCCATAGATTATTAGGCTGCAAAAGAATAAAGGCAGAAAATAGGTTCACTGTTCAAAACCTTAAAGAGTGTTTTAAAGCCGGAAGACAATGTGATTATGTTCCAGAAAGTATTGCACATTTACAGCTTTAAAGTGTTTTAAAACTTCAAATCTCCACCTCTGCCTGGTGATATCTGTGACCCGCCACTAAGGCAACGTTTACCCAACGGTTGGTGAGCAGGAAGTGAAAACCCTGTTTACATGTCAACAGTTCTCAGAGTCACTTCAAACTTTTTTTTTTTAAACTGTGCCCCAGGTGGAACTTTTTGAAAATGCTCCGACTGCGTCTCCATATAAACAGTGGAATATAGAACTTTTCTGAAACCCTGCTATTGGACACGCACACCACAGTCACAGTAAATAGTTGTTCTGCTCATGCTGCTCGTGCAAAACACAAAAATGATGCGTTTTCACTTAAAACGCTGTCGTGTAAACGGGTTTTTTATACCCACTGTATTAAAGTTAGGTTTGGGGGTCCTCCAGTCGATCCCTTATTGGTGTGTTGATGGAATAAAGGACGTCGTGACTCTGAGGTCTGTGTCCATTGTTCTCCTTGTTTAAAGGACATGATACCACTGATGGGCAGTGACGCGTTACTGTAATCCGAGTACCTTTTTTCAAGTAATGAGTAAAGTAAGGGTTTACTTTTAATTAGATTACTGTTACTTTTCCCGCATGCGGGCCACGTTGCGCCGTTACAGGGTCACCGAACCGTGATTTTGTTTGGTGAGACGTTTCAAAACCACATGACCTCAGAGTAAAGAACAAACCGTGTCCTGGTGCAGCGTTTTCATCCTCACAACTACCCACATCACTTTGAGTTCCACTCGGTAAAAGGTGAATAAAACCTTTGTCCGCTGTGCGCCGTGCGTGGGAAGAAAACTTTTATCCACGGCGGAAAATTCCACCTCAAATCTCAGCAAGCAGCGAGAAAGCAGCACCGCAATGGAAGACCCTGAGAAAAACCCAAACACGCTCACTTCCACTAAAAGGTGCATGTTTGTGCAGCCCACACATTAAAACCCCGGACCTGAACCGGGGTTCCCCTCGCTGTGCGGTGAGAGTACCAACCACTACGCCACCGTGCAAACCCCTTGTAAACATCATTTAGCGAGTTTTTTCTTATTAATCAAGCAACATAAAGTGGAAAAGTACCTTCAATCAATATTTCATGTTCTCAGTGTTTGTCTTTAGAATAACGGCGGCTCTCCCGGGTGCACTTTCACGCCGTTTCTCTCTTCGTCTAATCCCAGTCGGACTCATTTCGGTTGGGTTTGAGGCTCTTGTGGGGACGAGGCAGCACGTGGCGTCTTTTAGAGGATGCGTTCCTCTTGCTGCGGCAGGATGAGTGTTTATGACTCCGCTGTCGGTTTGGGGTCGTTGTTATGCTATGCCACTAATTCAAGACGCCGCGTGAGAAGAATTTCAACATCTTCAGTGTTTTTGCCCGACCCTGCTCGTGAGCAGGAGAGATTTTTCGTTTTGCAGATTTTTCTTTTATTTATTTCTTTTTTTTTTTTTTATCTAGGATTCAGTTCAACCTTGAGCATTATCATTGTGTATCAGCCACATAACAAGCCGGCACTTTTCCTATTGAGCGGGGGAACATCGCTTTATCTACGTTTACTCTTCTTCCCACAAAGTGTTTTTCTTCCACTGGGGCTGGATTACAAAGTGGAGGAGTGAATAACATATGGATTACTACAAAAGCTTTAGAGTAACGTTGACAAAAAAAAAAAACACAAAGCCATTTGGACATGTGTGCTGCCTTCATTAGCATGAAATATGTGGTGTGGCGACGGGGACGGGCGGAGGGAAGCCGACATGATTTACATTCACCTACTTCACAGATCGTCTATCTACTCTTTTTTTTTTTTTTTTTTGGATTAAAAAGGGTTACTTTTATAAATAGAAGCGTGGCGAGGCCTCTTTAATCTGCGTATGAACATATGTAGCGGCCATCAGCATTAATCCCGCGGCAACAATACATGTGCTTGAAGCTAAAAGCCTGCAGCTCGAAGGTGGAGAAGCATCAGTGGCGTCTGAGAGGGAGAGGGAGAGGGAGAGGGGGAGAGAGAGAGAGAGAGAGAGAGAGAGCGAGAGCGAGAGAGCGAGCGAGAGAGAGCGAGAGAGAGAGCCAGTGGAGCCGCTCATCTTGCAGACAGAAGTAGAAGGGGAAATGTGTTCCTCTCCACTAAAGACGGCCACAATGATGAATGAGTCTCGGCGAGAACGGTTAAATATCTTTGTGGTTGTGTGAAAGCGGCGTGTGCACGCCGCCGCTATCAGGCCGTCGCTATCAGGCCGTCGCTATCAGGCCGTGCAGCAGATGTGCTCTTTTCAAGTGACAAGCAGCCTCCAGATGAGTTTGCGATAACGGGGGGGCCGAGGCCTGAATGATACGGCGCTCGAAATTATAGCGGAGCTCGTGAAATTGTATCGCACCGTATTATATCGTCTCATTCGAGGTTTTAAAATAAAGAGGATTTTAGTAGCAGGATGAAAATACAGTGTTAACCTTTTATTCCATCATTGTTTTTAATGGTCGGACGACTGCTCAGAGCTCTTCGTTATATAAACAGTAGCTTGATTATTGCATAAAGGAGGAGATAAAACGAGGTACTTTACCAGAGGTATTAAAGCAACTTCAGTGATTTCTAAACTTCATATTAAAAATAATTCACAGTACTGAATTCTGGAGAAAGAACAATTTATCATTCTCATGCCAGGTTTTTTGTTTTTAGTTTTCCCCCACGGGTTTTCCTAAAAATATATTGGAACTAAAATTGTCACATTAATATTGGTTCAGGGACACATACTACTCACATTTATCTTATCATGGCCAAAACCACAAAACAAGTACATTATGTTGATGTAGTTGTACTTCAGAGACGTACGAGTAAATTCTGATGTTTTTGAACTCAACATAAAGAGCCTGAAGTTTCCAAAAGAAAGAAGAATAGCAATAGGAAATACTCTTTACCAAGTCTTTCTCTCCTGGTCAATGTACGACGTTTCCTTGGTTACACAGTTTCTGCAAGTTTCCTGCCGTCATGAATCCGTCGGGCAAGACTGAGAAAACCTTTGAAGTGTGTTCGGGGTTCTTTTACACGACAACTGCGTTCGAAATTCCGTAAGTGGAGTTTTTCGAAAACGCTCTAATCTAATATTAAATACTTGTGTCTTATGTGTTTGGTGTTAAAAAAACTACTTTCTATGGACTTGGACTTGTGTTTTGCCAAGACTTGATCAAAGATCTGCTTCTACACTAAAGTTCTCGTGTTTTTTTTAATTGGATAAAATGCTTGTACAGGTCCTGAGTCCATCACAGACCAAAGTTAGTCAACTCAACTTTGTGATAGTTTTCTTTAAACCACATTAGTGTCCTGTGGGAGTGGAGGGGGAACCGTGGGTTCTCCTGTCATCCAGCAACTCAAGCCGGGTTCATCCAGCGCAGAGTTCAGTTCGGGTTTGGAACCTTGTCAACACAACTGCAGCCAATGAATCCATGTTTAATTAACCCAGCGGTAATCACAAGGTGATAAACGTTTTCAGTCTCTTGAAAAACATCAACTATCCGAGCTTTCACTAAAAAAATATATTTATTTAATCTCCACTTGACTTGGACGGGATCTGACTTCATAATTAGAGCGACTCCCACGTCATCATCACCCAGCCGTCGTGTACCGGAGGAGAGAAGTCATCCAGAGGTCCGTCGCTCCGTTTCACTTTCTTCTGGTTTCTCTGGTCTCAGACCAGCTGGTGGAATGTGGTTTCTCTTTTCAAAGTCCTTCATCTGAGGTCTGCTGCGATTCTCCTGATTGAGTCCCCGCCTTCATCTGGCTCCTCGTTCTCTCTCCTCACTTTTTACATGAGGTTTTCTCTAATCTATACCCACTATCATCAGAAGCATCTGTGCCTTTTCACAAACTAACATCGAACCTGCTGCATCATTAAAGCTTCATCGTGTGGCTGAGACAGCTTGGATCTCGTTTCCACGACGATGTTTGAAGGGTTAACGCAGCGTTTTAGCATTTCTGTTTCAGAAATGGTTTAATGTTTGTTTACAAAACAAGATTTTGGAAACGATGCCCACCTCCACGGCAGACATGCTGAAAACGATGTAGTTACCATGCCAGGCCATGGGTTGGCGCTGTTGGTTGTTTTTGAAGTGAAAGCGCACACACACACACACACACACACACACACACACACACACACACACACACACACACACACACACACACACACACACACACACACACACACACACACACACACACACACACACACACACACACACACACACACACACACACACACACACACACACACACACACACACACTCTCTAAACATTAACAATGACAGTAGACGGACATTCGTGTTGGATTGTTTTTACTGTGACTGTCAAAATAAAACTATCAAGTCCCAGGAAAATATAAACGGGGAGTCACGACACTCTGGAGTAAAACTTTGTTGTTATTGTCCGTCTACTGAGCATATGCAGGCGGTTCAAGGTTATTTTATTAGTACCTGTAGGTAGATTTGTTTTACAGATTCTTGTGATGCATTTGTCACGTTGTAAACAAACAAAGACACACGATGAAGCAGACAAGCCGATAATTGATCGAGTGAAACGAGACAGACAAAGCGAGAGCTCGATGTTCCACTAGTCACCGATAAATGATTAAGATAAGATCAAGAATAGAGAAAAACGAACCACAATAAAACCCAGGAGCTACGGCTGTGGTGTGCGTGCGCTGTAGCGGCATTTCAGAAAAGTTGTATTTTGTCCCGTTTCCACGGAGATGGAGTTGGAGTGTTTTTGAAAAGTTGCACCTTAGGTTGTTTACACAACAACAGCGCACAGTTGCCTGAGTCTGTCGTTGTTGTCTTCCTCTATATAGGTCTTTCTTTGTAGTTAACAAGCTGTGGCATTTATTTGAAACACCGCACCACAGAGCGTCCTCCAACTATATTTCCTTACTTTAAATTAAGAATAAAACACTATTTGTTCCATTAGCGCATGATAAGATATGTTATAAAGCAGGACTACTGACCATAATGGCATATATTTCACAATTTCCCGTCCGGGGTTGGATTAAAGGAGGACTCAGGATGCCGGACACTGATGTTGGAGGAGCAGGAACGCTTTTTGTTCAAATCCAAAACTGCAAAGTGGTCGAGGTCACAGGGGAGAACGATGAGACACTGGAGAGCAAAACACAGACGAACCGACAAGCAGAACTCACAGAAGTCACCCGACATCACGCAACAGGTGAAACACATCAGGACAGAGAACAGCAATCAGACACCAGGAGCCTGAAACAAGGGAAGAGTTAGAATCTCAAAATAGCAAAGAAACAAAAACGGAACCACAATATTTCTTACTTCAAAAGTCTCTAAATTGAAGGTGCATGTTAGTTTGACTTTCAAATTAAAAACATCAATCAGGTGAATTGGCTCAAAGAAGAATCACTCTTCTCATTGTTTAGCACAAGTATTCAACCATGGGATATATGATCGACGTCAATGCAGAATTATTAGTTTTAAAGGAAGAAATGCAGAAATGACCGACTATAAAGGGGGAAAGCTAAATACTGTAGAGAAGAGCTCTTTAATTAACCACAACAGAAAGTAATCTGCTCGGCTACCTTTTATTAATTCAACAAAGAAATGGAAGAGACATCCAGGAGAAAGAGAAAATCTATACAACACAGACACAGGAATAAAAAAAAATAAAAGAAACCCATTGATGTTTAATTTCCTGGATCATAACAACATAATTGTCCTGGAAAAATCTCCCTTTATGGTTAAAGCAACACACGTTGAAGCTATCGACTGGTTTTGTTTTCTCATTTCCTTTTTTCTCTCATTTCCCGGCTGCGGTTTTAGAAATTTGAGCCTTTTCAGGTCAAAAAAAGTGCTAAAAAATAAATAAAAATAAATTCGACACAGTACTTTATTATTAAGCGTCTGGCTCTTGTTTATGAGAGGTTGAGATGCGGATCACGAACGACTGCGTCCTTGATTGGAACGTAGCTGAGGATTCAGCACCAACTCACACACCCCAAAGAAAACAAATAGACCCAAATAAATCAGGTTTTAGGGTCAGAAAGGACGAAAACGCTGCAGAGTTTTGTGATGAAAGCAGAAAATGGGGTGGTTTTGGCTCGGGAGGAGCTTTTTATATAAATAGAAAGAAATCCAATGAAAGAGCAATTTGTTGAGAGGTTAAACAATAGATTTAATTTGATCATTTTTAAGACTTCATGTATTAGTTTAACTAATGATAAAAAAAAATGTGAACGCAGATAAAATAAACTGTGCTTCAATACGTTTTCAAGTGAAAATGGAAAACTTGTGTTGCGTTTTGTTCCATTTAAATGACATCAGGGCCACTGACAATGCAGCTTTTTGCATAACACACAATTTTTAAAAATATATATTTATTTTTGAAGGTCTAATCTCCAGGCTAAAAACTGCTAAATAAAGTATAACAGCCAGAATTGTAAAAATAAATAAATAAATGAAGTTTTCTTTGGATTTTTCACAATTT
This sequence comes from Lipophrys pholis, assembly GCF_963383615.2. NCBI lineage: Eukaryota > Metazoa > Chordata > Actinopteri > Blenniiformes > Blenniidae > Lipophrys > Lipophrys pholis. The sequence goes on from NC_137636.1 coordinate 2,984,272, forward strand.
TCTTGAAGGTTTAATGGCGGGATTGGAGCTTCTTCCAGGTCGGTTTGATGTTTGACACTAATGCAGTAGACTGTTGGACAGTACTGACTTTTTACATCTCGTCACATAAATACTACTATGCAATATTTATATTACATTACGTGCAGTTGTAGTCAGTTTGACATTTTCTAGAATCATGTTTTTGATGAACTACTGTGATTTCAAAAGGTCTCAGGTACAAACAGACTCTTTGAAAAAAAAAAACAGTTTTTGGTGTTTTGGTCAACAGGATCACTAAAAAACTGCTTTTGATTAAAAATGTCAGGCAGGAGGAAAAGATTTAATATTCTAAGAGATTCGGATCATTTTCTGGATTCAGGTTCCAGAAGAAAAAAATGGGTCTTATTGTACATAGAAAATCTATATAGAATTTTTAAAGACATAATGTGATCCAGATCTATAAGTGTAGATGTATTATAAACAATGGGGGGGGGGGGGGGTTTATATCGCGGTGCAGCTGGATGAATAGACGCCGTCTGGATGTGACATTGAACAACAATAACGACCACAACATTTCATGAATGGGAACAGTTCTATTCATTAAAGGAGGCAGACGAGTAGAAACATATGGAAGCGTTCAGCGGCTGGTTGGTGACATAACGCACCACCAGCAACGTGTCGGCTTGCTTTTAATGACGAGGTACCGTCGGGCCCGTCGCCTGATTGCACTGCAGGTGAAACCACTTCTCATGTGGTCCAGAAGGCCGTCTGGAGCCTCGTCCAACCACCAGCGCTCCCGTGAAATAAGCCAGAACACATTTCTCTGACCTTGTGCGGTGAACTCAAACAAACGGTGAATTTATGAGTATCAGCAGCAGAATTGGCTTTTCTTCTGTCCTCCTCCCTTCACTCGTTCCCAGAGAAAGAAACTCGCAGGACGTCACGTGAAATGAGCGGTCGTTTGGAAATTGAAGCGGAGCGGGCGGCCGAGGGGCCGCGACCGACCGAGGACCCGTCCCTCAACGCCCCGTCGGCCCATCTGGACGAAACTCAAGACGAGGCACCGAGCCAGATTTAAACAATCCCTCCTGTTGGGCTGACGGGCTGACGGATGAGGTGCTGCGCCGCGGCCCTGACCCCGCTCAACTCCCCGCTTTTTCCAATAACAACTCGGAGTGGCATGATAGAACTGCGCACACACACACACACACACACACACACACTGAGGCCCAGTGAACTGAAGCCACGGGGCCCAATAATACAACCCAGGGGTTGTAAAACATGACATTTGACAGTAGCAGAGTAACCTGAGAGACGCGGCTGTATAACGTAGCTGGAAGTCACGGCTGAGCTCTAATGAACGCTGCTGTTTACCTTCGCTGTTTAAAGAGGTAAAACAAACAGTTGAGGATCGTCCCTCGTGGTTACTTTATATGTGGAACAGCTCGAGCCGTTTCCATTATTGCAGCTAAAAGTGGTAAAAGCAACACACTGGGGGGCTGTTATATCCGAGGGGGCGACTCTGCATCCAGAGCCGATATGTCAGCAGGACTTCCTTTCCCAGGCCTGAACCTGCGAACCCTGAACCCGACGGACCCCCAACGTACCCCGGCAGGCAGCCTCGCCATCAGGAATGGACTTCAAATACTCAGATTACTCGAAAGTCATATTTACATTTTTTTTTATTTTTTTTAAACTACTAACGAGAGTCAAACGTTGTAACAACCAGAAATGTCAAAATGTTGAGCTTTTTCAGTGGATAAAAACCAAAAATGCAATGACTTGCCATCAGTGTAATAATATGTTACTGTAATAACATTTAATAATACATTAATAAAATAAATAGATGTTATGAGTTATCAATGCACTAGCCTGCTTACCAGTATAATCAGCTTGTCTCACTTCTGCTCAGAACTGTTAATAACACGACCATATATGGGAGGATGCAACTACAAACACACCAGTTTGTAACATATGTCAAGGTGACATCCAGCTTGTGAGAAGAAAGTACGGTTGTGATGTCTAAAACTTCTCGGGACAGAACACGAGATGTAGCCAGTTTCGATAAAGACAACATTTGATCTCCGCACCATATGTGCAGGGACGGGTGAAAGAAATGCTTATAAACCAACGTTTTCATTTACTCTGCGCTCTTGACCATCTGAAGCCTGGTCCTCCAGGACAGACTGGTGCTTGAGCCCCAGATCTCGTTTTATTCCATGTATTCTGCTTAAGGTAATTATCAATAACACTGTGATTAATTCCATTCTTGTTTCCTCATCAATTCAATGAACACATTAATGACTGTTTTTCCTTCATTAATAAAAATGCTTTTTTTGGGAGGGAAGTACAAGTTCTTTGCAGGTTTTGTGCAGGTTCCTGATTAAAAACAAAATTACATACAGTGGCTGGGATAGTCGTGTTATTTCATTAAAAAAACAGACTCTGCAACGTTCTCTATATCAGGGCTGTCAAACAAAAGGCTCGTGGACCAAAACCGGCCCTCAAAACGCTCCAATTGGATCAATTCACCACACCGACATGAGCTCTGATATTCAGGCTGATCTTTAGTGAAGTGACTCACATGATTTAATACGTTAACAAATCACCAACATGGACCATATAGAATGTCAGACCTGGATAAAGTTGCTTTAGCGTAACAGTCATTTTACCTGTTGTGCAGAAAATGTACTTTGACAAGCAAAGCACAGGTTTTTTTGTATTACTAACCCGTCTCTGATGTGCTTCTCTGCATCACAGGCAGATGGAAACGACGGGCGCCTCCTGAATTTATTCGATATAAAATCTGTACAGTTACCCGATACAAGGGGTGAGTCTACTTACCCTCTGGCTCCTTTTACTCCTCTCTTCCCTTCTTCCGTACTAATTTCCTAGACTTTGTCCACTTCTGCTCTAAATCAGGGACGGAAGTAAAGAATTGAAAACATAAAGTATAAAATATATCATCAACTATAAAAGCAGCTAATACTTTGAGTACTTGTATTAAGTTATTTTAACCAGTGCACCTTGACTTCTAATTGTTTAGTGAATCTCAAAGCATTTAAATCAGTATAAATTGATTTCTAAATAAACTTTATTTCAAAAAATTACTAATACTGGTAATTTACTCAATGTAAATATACTTCTGTACAGATTTTGAGTAGGAATTAATTACCAATGATTTAAACATGCTTTATTAATTGTTATTAAAATCCTACTAAATTACTAAATGAATTTGATAATAATTTCATCAGAAATATATATTTTTAAATTACTCTAATTAAAAAGTATTTCATTACTTCTTGTTTACAGAGACGGGCAGCGCCCCCCCCCCCGGCTTGAAGTTTCCTCCTTCACGGATTAACCACACAACCCTTTTATTCACGCAGCTCTGCCTGCAGCAGGTGCCGCTCTGATCCGGTAATCTCCACCTCAGATGGATTACCTGCATCTCCTGATCAATGTTGGGATTGACACGCGTCCAAAAACAGTTCAGATAAGTGGCTCTGCTTCAACCTGATAAAAGAGGTTTTTTTTTTTTTAAGTCAAGCACAGGAGACAGAATAAGAGTGTGAGTCAATGTGATTTGGTTCCTTCAGTTTGAGGTTGGAGAACACACAAACACAACTGGCTCAGAGAAGCTGGTCATTAGGAGGATATTTCAAATCCATCCATCATCCACGTGAACGACTCAGTAGCTTCTAATTTCTTGGCAGGTTCTCCTCTCTGGACTGGATTTCCTTTATCCGCGCTCCAGCTTCCCGCTGCCGTGCTGACAGCGACCTGTGGAGCCGAGCAGGCTGCAGACTCACTCCTGACGACTCACTCCTGACGACTCACTCTGGCACCACATGATTAATGAGCAGTTCAAAATGGAGCCTCCCAAAAACTGCTTCCGCTCGTAGCGTTTCGAGAAGCTGACACAAATGAAGAGGTCCAGGAGCGGAGCCCTGAGGGACTCCCCACGCAGCAGCCTGAAACAACGCCGTCTCTCTCTCTCCCCGACGTTAACCAGGTGGCGGGACTAATAGATGGATGTCCTCTGTAAGATATGAGCCATTTGGCTTCCTCAGGTGAACAGCAGTGAGCGCTGCGCTGTATCTACACCCCTCTGCGACTCCATTAGCTCCGCCGTCCCTCATCCCGCTGATTACTACAACTATACATCCCGGGTTTTAATCTGCGTTTGCTCAGCGAAAATTCACCTGCTGATGATAAGATAATTTTTATTTACCCCTCATCAGTCAATTTAAAGATATTTTAAACATTTCTACTTCAAAGATACCAATGATAAGTTGGTGACAGTCACTGAATACATGATTAAATAACATACAATATCCAATGCAAGCTATCCATCCATCCATCCATCCATCCATCCTTCCATCTGTTTGCAGCCACTGTGGTCCCTCAGCAAGACCCTTGACCTCCATCAGCTCCTTGGAGGGCCGTAATGTGGCCACACCTCCGTCAATGTGGAAAAGGCATTTCCTCAGGGATTAATAAAGTATGATTAGTTGCAATGGATGGACGGACTCTCTGAGCCTCTCTTGCCTTCCCAAACCTGTACAAACAATAAATATTGGCGCTCAATAGGACAGCCAATAAGCTTTCACTGCTTCATCACTGGTGCAGTTCTTTGTTTTTCATCCATCTTTGACTCCACTTCGATCCGGTTCAGGTAAATATGGGCTCATCCTGGACAACACACACCGACAGGCAATGCAGATTCACCAGTTAACCACGTGGTCGAGAACCATGGGAGGAAACTGGAATAGTGTCGTAGTCGAGGACCAACGAACCCGAGACTTTGAAGGGCCAAGAGCGAGTCAAAATCTTGAAAATATGGTTTGAAGAAGTTCTAGAGACCAACATGTAAAGGCTTTTCTATCCATCTATTATATCTGCTGCAAAATGACTGGTCATAATGTTGTGGCCGATCCGTGTATGTTGCATTAAATATAACGAAAGCTTCTTCAAAATTTGTGATCATGTATCGTTGAAGTTGGTTTTTGGAATTTCATTGTTGAGCAGGAAAACTTCATCAGTTTATCTTCTAGACAGTCTGATCTCTCAGAAACTCTTTGGTTCATTCGGCTTTGAAACACCTCGGAGTTTGTTGTTTATTCTAAATCCGGTCTCTGTGGTGATGCACGTTGTGTTTTGAGCTTCTTCTTTCTTCACACACCAGATGAAACATGTCAGCGTCATAAAAACTCCACACTTTAATGTAGCAGCATTTGGAAAGGTAAGGTCGGTTTTCAGTGCTTCCATCAACATTCTGACCTTTACTAGTTCTCGGAATATCACTATGGAACACACACACACGCACGCACGCACGCACGCACGCACGCCAGAGCTCCATCAACATACCTGCCCGGCTCGGATTACAAAGAGCCCGAGCCGCGGTGAGGGAAATCCCCCCCAGGAAATGTGTGTGTGAGGCTCCGTCGCAGGCTGCCTCTTCAAACTGTTCCACTGTAACGAGCGGCGGCGAGGGCAGCGACAGTTCATAAAACAGTGGAGCACATGGGAACGCTCTCTGTGAGGCGCTGAGTGTTCAAACAAGCGGGAACAGAATATGTTTGTAGAGATTTCTGGATGATTAAATACAAGCTAAAGCTTCTCTCCGGCTTGTAAAACCCTCTGCGGAGCTCCACAGCACTGGATCGCCGCTTCAGTTGCTTTTCTTTGTTTTCTTTAATCGTTCAGGTCATTACATCAACCGTCTAATCTGGAAAAACGTCTCCATATCATTAACAAATAATTCCAGGTTAGAAAACTACAACATGTGACCTCATTAGAAAAACACTGTTCAGTATTTCCTCTGTGTGTGTGTGTGTGTGTGTGTGTGTGTGCGTGTGCGCATAGAGAAGTGAAGTGAAGTGAAGAAAGGTGATTAGAGATGAAGAGCCGCAGACGGAGAGGAATGTAACCCTTGTGGTTTTGACCTGCGTTCATGGTGACCGCCACACCATCAATCACCATCTGCTAACCAGCGTCCTGCCGGAGAAACACAGGTTCTCATCTGATGAAAAAATAAAGAGGTGCAAACAACACACACACACACCGTGTTCTGTCCGTGTGGTGTGGAGTCGTCCGCACCAGGATACCTGGGTGTATAGACTGAGAAACCTTGGCATTAAAATAAAAAGGCCGGCTGTATTTCTTGACTTGCCTCGGGGATAAAAGGGCTTAACGGAGAAATCAATCACAGCTTGTGGCTATAAGGACAAACGTATAATTTAGCCACCAGAGTAAATCAGAGATACGTTTCTGGATAAACACGACGCGAGGAGCATGCGGACGTCTGCGTGCAGAGCGGGGCTTGTTTGATATACGGCAGGATGTTTGCAGGGTTTTGCAGTGAGCCGGGCAACCTGAGCAACAGATTGCTCCATAATCAGAACCAGTCACCGTGGCGGATGCAGCTATGTGATATTATTCTCCTCCAGGACGGACGGACGTGGTTCCCCTGGTGCCCGGGTCACCTAAACACGTTGCTCAGTTCACACAAACAGACGGCGGTGAGGAGGAACCAGGGTTGAAGGTTTGATGAAGAGTTGTTGAAAGAGTGTGCAGCTCATTTATGTCACAGAACCGTTTGGATCAAGTTGGAGGGAAACACGTTACCAGGTAACAAAACCTAACCCAAGGAAGAGGCAAGAAAACTATTAAAGAGAACATGAGAACATGTTTATGCAACAGGGCCAAACACCTGAAAACAATGTAGTGAGCATGCCAGGCCAATAGGTGTCGCTGGTGGTTGTTTTTGACACTCTGGAGGTGAACATTGTTTGTTATTGTTCATCTCCTCGGCTCTACTATACTCTACCAGGGCTGCAGGGCTCAGGCACAGCAGTCTGAGCGTTTGATAAGTTGTGTTTCCAGTCATGTCGACAGGCGAAATGCAACGGAAGATTGAAGATTTCACCCAAAATCTAAATTTGCTAATTGGAGGAAGATGCCTGTGCTTGGACACAATATTCTCCAAGGAAACATAAAGCCTTATCTTCAAATTAAATTATCCTCATATAAGCTAAGTAAAAACTTTCAAAATCGTTTTTTTAATTCATTTTGCTCATAGAAAAATATATTATTTTAGATATTCTTTTGCCCAAAGTAGAGATTAAAAACCTTACGAAAAAAATCTTTTTGAATTCTACAGAAGGACCAATACCACTTTTTGGACGAGTATGAGTACTAAGCTTTAGCTACTTACTGATACCAAGTACTGATATTAAATACAATCAGATTTAACTCACACGTAGCCAGGAACCCCGTCCTGCTAATGAGTGTAGCAGTCAGACTTTAGCATCTCTGGTGTGTGAGCCCTCAAACTCTTTAGCATGTAGCATGTAGCATGTAGCACGGCTCTACTGGAGCGACATCAGGCTCACTCTGCTGGTCTAAATGTCTCTGCTGATTAAGTTGCTGCTGTTTCTCCTCTTGATATATTGGCAAAACATAATTCAGAGTTTGTCTTGCATTTCCTACTTATTATATATTATTATATGTTATTTTACGAGTTCTCCTTGCAGTATCGGACACATGGTATCGGTGCATCCCTGCAAACTCACATTTTCTTTTTTCTTTCTTACATGGATTAGATTTAAGCGTCTTTCCCCCCATTTGCACATTATTTTCCTCAAAACAAGCAAACGTGACTAAATATAAGAGCGTCTTACTCTGGTTGTTGCAGTCGTCCACACCAGCAGAGAGCAGGAGGAGGTGGCGGAGGTGTGCAGCCCCCCCCTGTGGAGCTTCACTGTTGGGGGTTTAATACCTGTTGAGTGGACAGAGATTTAGTGAGCTTGAGTGCCTCAATCCCGGCTTAGTGTTGTACAGGTGCGTCTCTCCTCTCAGGTTAGAGCGGCCTCGGGGCAGCCAGCTAACGCTACCTGGAAGAGCTTCAGTCAGCCGCAGAGGGCGGCGGGGGAATCGAACCGACACCGTGGAGAAGGAAGAGAAGACGTCTGCTTCCATGTGCATCACATTCTCACACATTAGACACACTTCTATAATGAATCACCAAACAGACACCATTTAAAACAGCTGTTTTCACTTGAGGGATTATTTCATGATCTTTGAATGCAGTTCCATCACAAATGTTTTAATCCAACTGAGATATGAGATTACATAAAGAGGGCAAATGTCTCGCTTCTGCTCATTTTCAAACGGCTAAAGACTGGACACAAGTGAGATTTAGAGCTGCAGCGTTTCATTTAAACTTGTTTGGGTGTGTGAGCTGCATTCATGCTGAACGCTGCAGCCTCCGTCACATCAGGGATTATTTGTGACAGTAAACTAAACAAAACACAATCTTCACCAGCTGCAGATTAAAAAATCATTACGATTTTTAGACCATTTGAAAGATTATTTCATCCAAAATTTTCAATGATTTCACCCAGTCTCATCAGTCTAATTCAGTCTAATCCGACTCAGTCCAAACCAATCGAATCATCTAAGTCAATCCAACACAATCTCGTCTCATATCATTCAACAAAGCCTGTCTAATCTAATCTAATCTAATTCAGTCAAGTCTAATCACTCTACTCTCATCTCATTCAATTAAATCTAATCTAATCTAATGTAATCTGGCTCAGCATGTCATGTTGAGCCTGATGTTTGGCCTGAGGGGCACGGTGGTGAAGTGGTTCGCACTGCTGGATTCGGTCTCACCTTTCTGAGCATTTCAGTTTGAGTTTGCATGTTTTTCCTCCCCGTGAGTCTTTCAGGTTAAAAGTCGACTGTGTGTTTGAATCTTCCTCAAGAAGCAAATGTTATTTATTCTTTTGATGTAGAAATCTGCTCCCAGACACCATCTTATTTAGTAAAGCTGTGCATGCGTCGACGCCGCACTGCTTTCACCCGTCGACCTGCATATATTTGTTTCCCGAGTATTTAGAGCCGGAGGATGATGTCTTAATGTGAGATTGACTGGGACTGATTCAGCCTGTGAGGTTCTGGTAGGAAGAGAAGCCAGATTCTGCTTATAATATTTAACCCAAAGTGACACCGAGCAATATGATACACGAGGCTTCGCATTCATTTACATGTCTTCAGGGCAATAAATTCATTAAATATTCTGGCTCTTTATTGGGTTTGTTGAAAATAAGACAACGTTTGAAATAATGTGACTCCTTTGGAAAAAAAAAAAAAAAAAAAAAGTCACTAAAAATAATTCCAAAGGTTGGTGTGTGCGTCTTTCTATATCTTCTCTGTGTTCAGAGGTGTGTGCGTCTTTCTATATCTTCTCTGTGTTCAGAGGTGTGTGCGTCTTTCTATATCTTCTCTGTGTTCAGAGGTGTGTGCGTCTTTCTATATCTTCTCTGTGTTCAGAGGTGTGTGCGTCTTTTGTGTCTGTGCTTCTTTGTGTGAAGAGAACATGCATGTGTGTACGTTCAATATTCTATATCTTTTCTTTGTTCAGAGGTGTGTGTTGCTGTGGTGTGGTCGGTGTGTGTTGCTGTGGTGTGGACGGTGTGTGTTGCTGTGTTGTGTGGACGGTGTGTGTTGCTGTGTTGTGTGGTCGGCGTGTGTTGCTGTATTGTGTGGTCGGTGTGTGTTGCTGTGTTGTGTGGTCGGTGTGTGTTGCTGTGTTGTGTGGTCGGTGTGTGTTGCTGTGTTGTGTGGTCGGTGTGTGTTGCTGTGTTGTGTGGTCGGTGTGTGTTTTGTGTGTGTGTTTGCATCATTGATTTTCATGATGAATCCAACATGCTTGTGTTCAGACTGAGAGGAAGCTGGACGACATGGAAAAGATCCAAGTCTGGAATCACACCGCCGTCTTCTCACGCCGAGGTCTGAGCGCTGACCACCAACCCACTCCGTTAGTATTGGTACTCGGTGAATCCACAACACGTTTATCCGGACGAGAGGAAACGCCACTGGGGAAAGTCTCTGAACCTGAAATCAGACGGACGACCGACTGATCCCCCGCCGTCCATCAGCCACCTTGAATCTGTTTGAACGCAGAAAGCCTTCCTTCCTGTACTTAAAACTGATCCGACTTTCTCCCTCGGAGAAGCTGTAAATATTTCAAGCACACGGGACCAAATTAGAGGCCACAGGCCTCATGTTTTATGAACACAACTGCTCCATAATTCACAATCCTCCCAGGTCTCCTTTGGACCAAACCTGCGCTCAGGCTCTGCTCTGGACGGCGCCAGAAAAAAAAAAAATAGATAGATAAAAAAAATCGGACTTCCTCTGCAGGACTGTGTTCTGGTAATGGAAAAACACGGCTACAACTATCGACTGCAATCGAGTCCAGATCGTGGTCGTCTGCTGGAGCCCGGAGCTCCGGCTCACAGGGCGTGGAGGAGGAATACTCCGTCAGTACGTTTACCTGCCGACGCGTCAGACTGCAGATCGATCCTGCTGAATCGTCTTGAGGATTTTCTTGGGTTTTTTTTTTTGTTTGATGGTACAAAGCGTCTTTAATCATTCCGAGCTCGAAGAAGCACTTTGATTCTGTGCACACAAACTAAGACGGAACAAAAGAGCCGCGAGTGTCTTTCTCACTTGACCTCGGAGTTCTTTGGGCTCTGACCTGAGGTTGCCCTCGGCTTTTTCAGCTCAGCTTCCTGGCTAATGTTTACTCCTAATGAAAGGCAGCTTTCAAGGCTGAGCTGTTCTTCCTCCGTCAATACTGAAACTCTCCCCGGAGAACTTCTGAGGAAACAACCGTGACCTTTTAACAGGTTGACTTTTTTTGAGAAATTCCTCCTATATTTATTATTTTTGATAAACAGTCAGGTCTCATGTTTGCTTTTGCCGAGTGAAAGGTTCCGATAGTTTGAGAAACAACAGAAACGTGTGCAGAGAACTGGAATATTAACAGACGATCGTGGCCTTTTGGTGAACGTTCTTCTACATGGACGGGTCAGTTTTAATAGAAATAAATGGTTGTTAGTTTTGTTGGGCGGAGAGAAGATGGAGTCTGACAACCACAGTGAGAGTCTATCAGGGACCAGAGAGCGCAATGCATTCTGGGTAGTAAACAAACAAAGCTAACCATGCAAAGGTAAGCAGACGCAGAAAGAAAAAGTTGGAACATATCTTGCCTTCAGATGTGGAGTAGTGAGGTAGAAGTAGTGAGGAAGACTCTTACTGACATTTGGTCTGAAGAAAATATATCCTGGTTGTTTGTGGTTACCCATTAGCCACGAGCTAACTAGCCTAGCCACCACAGACTAAAGCGGAGGGGCTTCCGCTTTCGTTCCAGACCAATAAATGTGTCGTGTTTCTTCTTTACTTACTCCGGCCAGTGTTTGTTTCAGGCAACAGCGCCCCCAAATGAGCAGCTGTTGTAATTGCATGACATTTTCCAGGCTGTTTGGTCAAAGTGAACGTGAACGCCACCGAACCTAGTGAAGGGGCGATCTGTGTTTCGTACATCGTTTCATTATTGTAACTAAACAACCGGCAAATAAATCTTATACCATTAAAAAGCTTGATCGTTTTCCTTCTAAATGGCGCGACATTCATAAGTAACGTGCATTTGTGGGATGAGCAGCAGAGCTGAATATGCGAGTTGCACGCGAGTCAAACCTTCTCTGGGCTTACAGGAGCCACGAGACGAGGGGTGAAGAGCAAACACATCGTTTTTGCACTTTTGATTCAGAAAGGTTTTGCGTTTACACAGCAACATTTTGAAAACGATGTCTCTTTGCATGGAAATGGCAGAAACACTGAAAATGTAGTTAGCGTGTCAGGCCACTAGTGGGTGCTGTTGGTTGTTTTTGAAATGAAAACATACCACATGCTGCAGAGAACAACACGCTCTGAACATTAACAACGAGAGAACACAGACATTCTATTAGACAGACGACCAAGTTGGATTGTTATTACGGTGACTGTCAAAATAAAAGTTCTAAGTCCCAAGAGAATATGAACTGGGCGTCACGACATTCATGACAGCATTGTTATTGTCTGTCTACTGAGCATGTGCAGAATATATTTACTCTGGCTGTGGTGTGCATGAGCAGTAGCTGCATTTCAGAAAAGCTCCGTTGTCCCGTTTTGAGTTTTTAAGAATATTCTTTGGAAAAATATTTTTTTTAAAGAAAACTAATACCAGTTATAATCAAATTTCAAATAGATTTTAGAAATTATGAGCATTAAAGCACAATTCTATTAAAAGTAACCATTCAAATCTTTTGCGTATTTGTCGGACCCGGGTATGGTTTTTATTTTACTTGAGGGGGAACAGAAATATTCACGCTCATCTTTAATAATGAATGAGCAGCTAATAGTTTTGCACTGCTCAAAGGCTAATTCAGACTTATTTAAGAGTAATTAATGTAAGAAGTGTAAATTTTCAGATACTGATGAACTATTCATTACCTAATGATTCTTTAATTGTGTATCTCCAAGTTGAATTCCTCGTACCTCACGTGCATATATATAGCAAACTGATTGATTTGGAGTCAAACTGACTTCTGAGAAATCTACCGGATATCAGTTGTTCCTCAATAATTAGGATTTTTTTTGATATAAATGTGGGCGGAGCTACATCTACTTTGTTTCACACACAGTAATTCTTGGCTGAATGCCAGATTTCCAGATGATTTTCATATTATAAGATGTTATTGTTTATTTGTATTGGGATCAAGGAAAATAAGAATTCTAGCCATTTAGGACATTAAGCCATTTTAGCCATTATAATAACCAATAACATCATAATGTCCAATGACAATTTTGGCCATCCTGATTGTAATAAGGCCAATAAAGTGTTTTTATAGCTATCCCATCCAGTGTACCAGTTTTAGATAAACAAGCTGCACAAAACCTGTAAAAAATTGTTTCACTACCAAGACATGCATTTTTATTTCTGTAATATTATTGGCTGCATGAGGGCGCAGTGGTTGTCGCTCTGGCTTCAGAGTGAGAAAGTCCGGGTGACTGTCAACTTTAAAACTACCAAGTCCCAGGAGAACCTGGACCTGGAGTCATGGCACTCATTGAAGCTTTGCTGTTATTGTCCACCTACTGAGCATGTGCAGAAGAACTACTTACTACGGCCTTGGTATGCATGTGCAGTAGCAGCGATGTAGAAAAGTCATTCAAGTTGCGTTTTCAGTGACTCTGTTTAAACCGTTAAACTGTTTAAACAGTTTAAACGAGTGTTTTGCATTTTCACTTGAAAACGTTGTGTTTGAGCATTTCATCCCACTTCACCGGGATGGTGGTGAATAATGATTGATAGAAGATGACTCGTCATCTTTTGAAAGCCGCTGATTGAGCCGAACCGACTTGCTGGTGCGTATAGCTTCCTTACATCGAGTGTAGGGTCAATCCTCTTATCTGGCTCTTTGTGAGCGAGCGTCTTTTTCCATTATGCTGAACAAAACCTGTGAAGAAATATTCTGAATATGAGCCAGATTTGTCTTTATTCAGACTTTTTAGTTGCGTAAAGTACTAATCACATTGTGGGTCGTCTACAACAAGACTGAATCATTTCCCCTTTGTGATTAATTTCAGGGCTCTGCCGAGATAGGAAATATCGGACAGAAGCTTTGCTAAGGGAGAACTTTGCTACAAGAAAAGCAGAAAATTGAATAATTCAGTGGTGAATTCACGCAGAGATAAAGGCTTTCTGGATGAATAGCAGAGTCCATGAACTGAATTTCAAAATTCAGCAGGCTTTATAATCTTTCTGTGCTTTTAATTAATGTCCTGATAATGTCCCAGGATTCATTATTCACTCTCGGTGCCAAACAAACGACGCGCCAAGAATTTAGCTCAAGTCACAACAATGATTTTTCATTTTCAACAGTAACAAATGTGTAATAATGAAGATTCTCTGGGTGGGAGGTCTTTCGAGCACGTCATCGGTGTTTTATTTATGGAAGTGTGTGTGTGTGTGTGTGTGTGTGTGTGTGTGTGTGTGTGTGTGTGTGTGTGTGTGTGTGTGTGTGTAGGGCGGCGTACTGTGTGTGTGCTGTAGCAGACATGATATGGAACAGGTGTGAGGCGGTGAGGAGACGAGTCATCCCAGCTGTCAACCCCCCCCCCCCACACACACACACACACACACACCACCCCAGACCTCATGCCCCCCCACGTGTGTGTGTGTGTGTGTGTGTGTGTGTGTGTGTGTGTGTGTGTGTGTGTGTGTGTACTTAAGTATACAATATGTAAAATGCTGTATTTAAAAACAACTACTCATAATAGTACCAATATTAAAATGAATCTATTACCTCTGGTTATAATAAAACCATACTCAAATACAGCTACTGTTACATGTTCTTCCTGTGTGCCTGCGTGCATGTAGTACTCAAAGTAAAAGTTACTTAGAAACCGCAGCTCATACTTGTACTTAACTGTGAATCAAATGTTGAACTTTTCAAAAAAAAAAAGTATTTCTAAAAGGTAATTTGTTACCTCTTCTTCTGGAGTGTGGACAATGTACTTAATTACAAGTTTAAAAAAATGTAGGTGTGCAAAGTGTTTTTCCCCCAAAAGTATTAGTTACTTTTGACCTTGGATCACAAGATTTGAATATTCATTTGGACTGTGTACTCAGTACTCAGAATGTAATTGGGATATTCAAAGTTGTGATGTCAATTACATGGAGTAAAAAGTAATTAAGTATGAGTAAATTACATGCTTGAAAAAAGTACTAAGGTAATGACAGTATTTTCAGTGTGTGTGTGTGTGTGTGTGTGTGTGTGTGTGTGTGTGTGTGTGTGTGTGTGTGTGTGTGTGTGTGTGTGTGTTGAATCTGCTCCTGATGCAGAATGTGAAATTAGAATCTGTGTGAGGGAGAAGTGATGAAATGACATGAACGCTGTTACACTTGGACTCCTCGGGTGCGCCTGGCTTTCATGACGGCTTATTAATTTTCTTTGCCTGTCACAGGTTTACTTTATAATCTAAATTTCTGATGGATTCGCATATTTGAACGGCTTTTAAGTAAACGGAGTCCACGCAACTTTACACGAACTCCTGCAACAGCTCAGCCCACGCTGCACGGATCCCAGCTGAATGCTTCACGTGTCGGTAAAACTCACTTTGTGTACTCTCAAGTCACCAGCTGGTTCGGTAATACAGTGTTTGGTTTCCCTTGTTGACCAATGAAATAAAACCAACTAACTAACTATAAAACTACCAAGTCCCCATCTACTGAGCATGTGCAGAAGAACTATTTACTCCGCTTGTGGTGTGTCTTGAGCGTTTCCAAAGAAACGTGTTTTCAGTGGCTCCGAGCACCGTTGTGGTGTAAACAGGCCCTCAGTCGTCCTGCGTCAGGTAAAAGTTTTTTTAAGTAGTTTTGAAATGGTGACGTAGTATAGTCGCTGAAATGGGAATAGTATGAATTAATCGGCTAATTATCGCCAGAAGAGAACCTTCGGGAATTGGAGAAAAAGTTAGTCGATTGAAGTTCAGGCTTTATTTTTTTTTTTCACAAATAAAATCCAGGGAATACGGTGTTTTTCTGATGTCATTATATTTAGTGTGGAGGAGAGGAGGATGCGCCGGCTGCCAGTAGAGGGCGCTCTGACTCCATTCGTCTCACGTCACAACAGAGAGAAAAGCTGACGGAACGCTGACTGAACTGACCTGGTTTGCTTCATGACGATGTGTCGTTCATGATTGTCTGAATATGTTAGCTCGTTCTCCGTCCGCGCTTTTATCGCTGCTGCCACATTAACCGGACGTTGCCATCTTTGATGATGACGTGTCGATGCACCTCATTACTAATTCACGTATATACGTCGACGTGTCACTCCGGCACTATGTAATGTAATCAGCCCATATATCACTTAATGGAATATTTTATTCCCCAATATCGGAATCGGCCCCAAAAATAAACAATATTGGCCGAGCCAAGTGGGAGTGTAATTAACTTGATTAATTTTCTGAATTGCTTTTAAGCCCCGTTTAGACGACACCTTTTCACGTGACGACACCAAATCCGCAAAATAAAAAAAAAAAGTGTTGCGTTTCCACTGCAGCAAGCAGACACAATGACAATGATGTAGTTAGTCTGCCGGGCCACACGAGGGCGCTGTCACTTGTTTTTGTAATGAAACCACAAAGACGTGTGCAGAAAACAGAACACTATAACGCTATCAGGGGAGAGTCTCAACTATAAAACTACTGATATGGACGATAAAACTAGAGTACGACCGCGAGTCAAACCACTACGGGTCGGCCATGTTTGTTTACAGGTGCATGAGAAGAAGGAACTATTTTCAATGGGGGACGAGAGATGAGCAGTAACAGGGTCCATAGCCTCCACCGGTCTCTGTAGGAGGGAACGGCGACTGTGAGATAAAAACTTTGTGGATACGGTGGATCACAACACCGGTGTCGCGTAAACAAACGTGAAGAAAGTTTTGCGGGTATTTCTCAAATCTCAAATCTTCTCCACAAAGTTTCGCTTGTCATCTCTAAAAAGGAATATTTTCTTCTCTATGAATTTCCTTCCTTCTTAATTGCATTTTGTTTTGCATTTAAAGCGCCGTTGTTTCGACTCGGCCCCACGGTTAGCTGTGGATCTGTGACAACGTTTGAGCCCAGTGTTTCCTCTCGCTCCTGTGTTGTTCTGTAAGCAGCATGTGAAAATGCCACATCAATAAGCTTAATTTCACCTGTGAGCCTCCCACCGCTTCGCCAGGAGAATATTGGATTTTTCCTGCCTTGAGGGCATTCTGACGTCTGAAAACACTCTGACTGACAGCTTAACCAGATCATTATATTCCAAATAGAAACCCACTGACAGATTAGTAAAGGAGGTTACTTGTCCGTGGCAACACAATACCCCCACAGGTAATCCTAAAATGGGATGTCATGAGGAGAAAATGAATCCGCCAAACTTCCTGCTGAACCAGTAGCGACTGTCAAACAGGGGAATGTGATTTAGAGGTGACTCCAAACACAATGCACAGTGTGCGCCAGCCGGAGCTCCGACACTCAGATATCTGACTTGTTCCATGAATTTTACCAGAAGTCACAGTCGGATGAGGAGGGAGGTCAGGCTGTTTATGCCGGGGGAGGTAAAAGTGAGGCAAGAGGCTCCAGTCCGGCCAAACCACCAAGACTAAGATAAAACTTTCAAAAAAAAAGATTTTTGGGAATAAAATTTCTTCAGAGTCGCAACAACACGGACCCGAGCTGAGAGCTCCACGCTGCTGCCATGAAAACCAGGTCAAAACATGCAACAGCAACTGGAGAACCTTTTCTTTCTTTCTTTTTTCTGTATTTTGACCTGGAAGTTTTCATTAAAGTTGTTGAAAATGTTGTCATTCTCTGTAGTAATTGTTTGATTTTGCAAAAACATAGACATTTTCATAACATATTCTCAAACAAACAAACACTTAAAAGCTTAAATTTAAAGGTTATTATGACACTATTGTACCTTTTACCCACTCAGGAATGAGCCCCTGAAATAAAATGTGTGACACTGCTGCTCTATTCCTGTTCAGAAACAAACAATTACTACAGAAACTGACTGCAATCTCAACATTAAGCCAATTTTATTATATATTCTGGTGCGAAATACAGTAAAATGTCCAAAAAACTGCTATAACTGTTGTATTATGGATGTTTTTACATCTTAGTGTTGTTTTGTTTGCTTTTTTTGTTTTTTAATTAAAGAATCAGAACAATTAAACTGCAAAAAAAACCAATGACAATTCACAGAATTCGAAATTCAACTATAAACATCTTACATACAACAACAAAAAACACCTCCGTAATGGAAAATCTGTCTTGTGACATTTCAAAGAGAATTGAGATTTAGTTTTAGTTTGTTGGGCTTTCAATGGAAATGTTTTAAAATCGGCGTTCAGAAATTAATAAGATGAAAATTTATACAAAGGTTGAGAAAAAAAAAATAAAAAATACTAAAAAAACAAAACCAATCCAAGAATGAAAAGAAAATTAGAAGGGAAGCACCAAACCACATTATAGGGACAAATAAAAACAGATAAATAAGTCAAACAAACACGGGGATTACAATGAATTGTATTCAGAAATGAGAAAACAACGTTTCTCATATTGTTTTGTCTGCGACTCTGAATAAATTCACTAAAAAAACTTTACGTTTACAAAGAATTTTCTTTTATTTTCTTGGTGGTTTGTCGGATTGGAGCCTCTCATGCTTCTGTGTACCACTAAACAGTTTTCCATATTAAAAGATGACAGTCCTGCGTCGTGCCACGTATTCGCCAACTGAAGCTCATAAACATGTAAACTGCACACAGAAAGCCTCCGAACGCACCTCTTATAAAACAAAGACCCCAACATGATCTCGTTCCAGACGTGCGTCGGTTGTGTCTCAGAGATAATCTCCTGCCTTCAGACTCGCAGTGAGAAGAGCTGAATCACATCCTGACGATGAAACATGAGCCGCCCTTTTGTGTAAATTCACGGACGTAACGAACCAAGATTAAACTTGACGCTGCGGGAAAAAATAAGATACCATTATCAGACCTGAATGGACTTTTTCCTTTTTCTTTTTTTGCCCGATCAGCGCCTAAATGTACACTCCAGCCTGGATTAGGTCTTTATTGGCCGTGACTAATACACTGTTCCAGACTCTGATGTGATATGCAGTACAGTTCATTACAGGCCCGCCGGGCGCGCTGCGTTTTGATGGATTTCCACAGGACTCGCCGCACAGCCGCCGCACGTCAGGTAATTGGTGTTAGAACTGAGCGCGCGACCGGCGGCCCCCGGACCGAAAACCCCGGCGTGGCGCGAAGAAAATGTGGGGAGGAAAAGACATGGAGATGAAGATAAAGAGTGTTAGTTGGTGCGCTTGTAGGCCCGCGCATTTAAAAGCCAAAGTGAGACTGTCTTTGAGATAATGATGTATGAAACATAAACCCGAGGTCGTCTGTTCCAGTGACGCCGCCGGTCCCTCGCCGTCTCCTGCATGCAGATGAAGCAATATAAAAAAGGGCTCCACGGGTTACGCTCTCATTTCTCTACGACTGAGGGGTTACTTCATTGTCTGTCACTCACATGGAGATGAGAGAGGAAATGGAGGCAGCCAGACACTGGGGGTGGGGGTGGTGGTGGTGGTGGTGGGGGTGGTGGGGGGGGAATGTGGGGAAAAACATTATGAAACAAATCACGGCAAGAAAATAAGACGGAGAGACTCCTGGTTTCCAATTAGTGGGAGACGAAATAGGATTTGGGCTCCATTGGAAGGGCCGGTTCGTGGCGAGTGAGCAGGGTGGGTGGAGGGGGTGGAGGGAGGGGAGGGGGGGTGTAGGATGTGAGGTGCCGGATTAGAAGGAGATGAGAGGAGAAGCGCTGCACTGGCCTCTCTCTTCCCAGACAGCTCATCTCTGCGAGCTGCTGGAGGCTGGCAGAGAGAAAACACACAGCGGGGGGTCCGGCTTCAGAAAGCTGCTGCAGCACTTCCACTGAAGTATCTGACCTCGGCGCCGAGTTCGTTCTGCGCCGCTCGCGCTCGCCGGAGCTCCAGTCGGAACCCGTGTAACACAACGACTTTTCAAGTGAAAAATGCAGCGTTTTTGAGTTTTTGGGACACGTTTACGATTTAGTTTACAAAAACAGATATTTCCCCCTTCAGAGTTTTAAAAAAAAATAAAAATTACATAATCACTTTAAAATTCACACAAACCTGGTTAAGAGCGACTATGAGCGGGTCAACCCGACAGGCGGGAGCGTAATGAGAAGCAGGAAGCCATGCTGGCCAATCAGAATCCTGGAAGAAAAACAACAACGAATGACAGGAATCACTTCCTGTTCCTTCTGCAATGATGTCATGGAGCTCCTCCTAGATGTGGCGTTAGAATCCAAAACAAGTCCAAACCAGAGAATATGGACTGGGACTGTCCATCAGAGTACGGGGACACGCTGGACAGTTTGGAGAAGAGGGACGGCGAACAAGTCGTACATTATGATGCCTATGACGCTTCTGCCGGAGTGCCTACGTGCAAACAGAAGCTCGGATGTTTTCCAAATCTCCACTTTGACCCGAGGTTTCAGATAAAAATGTTTTAGTTGACTTGTAGCTTCATTTACGTGACAAAAAAAACAAACAAACAAATGAATTGAAATGTCAGTTTTCACTCATGTTGCTTCAGAATTTGTTTCAGACACTATTGTTATTATTATTATTATTATTATTATATAAAAAACTCAGAATGTAATTAAAAAAACTTAAATATAATTACCTTAAAAAATACTTCACTGCAAAGTGTTTCTGATGATACTCCGTTGGGAAAAGAAGAAGGACTTGAATGAATTCAGACGCGATGACATGTAAACCTGTTAAACACATTTTAGTTCAGATGCAGCAAACAGAGGAAATTCCTATTGATTGGACCCGACTGGTAAAATAGTGCCGCAATAACCTTCAAATTCAAACTTTAAAGCTTTTCATTTATTGTGGCGCAGAGTAAATGTGATGAAAATGTTTATATTTTGACAAACTATTACTCTTACCGATGAAGGTGACAACAATCTCTATGTAATGAAGCTTTCTGGTTCTTCTGTTGCATTCTGGGTGTTTTTACAAAACTCACCCTGTCAGCGTGGCTTTCAGGCAAATATTCTATCTTTCATCTGATTTCTCAGCTCAGGTCTTAAGAAATTTTCTTCGGAATTGTAAGTATTTGCTTGGTTTGACTCCGGGTTGGAGCTTCTCGCAGGTTTTGGTCCACAGAGCTCGTGTTTGATATAAAAGGACGTATCAAACTGCATGAAAATGACTGAAGAGTATAATTTGAAGGTGATTAGGGAGTTGTGGTGTGTTATGAGTGATGAATGTGTAGAAGAGCAGCTGAGGGCTTTAGTGGGCCGATATTTACCGAAGGTCTAATAAGGGAGTAAACGAGGTGAGGGGAAGGAATAATAGCTGAAAGGATTTTTTTGATTCCTTTGAATTTGCTCGACTAGATAAGCAAATTAAGAAAATGAAGCGTATTCTCTGGAATGGGCCCATTCTCTTTCATCCATTGATTCCTATCCCCCAGACAAACGGGCCCGGGCCACTGAATAAACATCGGAGCGTTTTAGTGCTGAGAAACACTCAGTGAGCAAGAGGCCTAATTCGAGTAACATCCTTTCCCTCCGATCGATTCTCCCGTGAAGGAGCATAATGCTACGCCGGGTAGTTCAGCTTGTCTCCACGAAGCAATTCCAGCACCACCAGCGGCATTTGTTGCCGGGTTGTCTTAAAATCCTCGCAGCAAGAAGTTATTGTGCTGCCGTGCCGTGGTGGAGAGGCATTTAAAACAATGGAACGGCTGCTCAGGGGGCAATTAAACCCAGGTCAGGGCTGATTTATGACCCGTTCCAATGACATGGAAAACTCTGTTGCATATGTGTGCGTCTGCGCGCACCAACAGAGAGAGATTGTCATCGACGTTTTCACACTGGTGTGTTTACTGAGGTCACTTATTGTTCCAGGAGAGCTGCGGCTGCACGCTGCGGCTGCGTGTGCACGCTGCGGCTGCACGCTGCGGCTGCACGCTGGAGGCGTTTGCTCTTAAATACACCTTCTGATTTTTAACAAAAGCCTCGTTAAAAAACATTCCACTGGGCTATTATTGTTTTTCTCCTCATACTCAACATTACTGCTGCTTCTATTCTCCTAGTACTGCTACTACTGATTGCTGGTTATCAAGAAGTATATATAAATAAGTAAATATGAAGATATTCAAGACTTAACAGTGACTAAATATTTACAGCGTGGAGAACAGGTGTGACCGTTAAAAGGAGGAGTCACATTGGTTGGTTTGTTACTGAAGGAGCTCCTGTTGTGGACCAGGACATCCTGGAGGGAGGCGGTGGGAGTAGTAGTAGTAGTAGTAGTTGGTTTATACTAACGTACACATGTACCGACAGTCAGATTGTCCCTGTTGCTTCATCAGCGGAGGTGTTCATTCTAAACGCCTCATTACAAAACCCTTCCCTCTGTGGTTATTGTGGTTTTCTGTGTATCTCCTCACCTGAGGTTGTTATCGTCAATGAAACTCAACCTGACTGCGGCAGTCGACCGGTCAAAGCTCAGCGGGTCGTCGGGAACACGATGCTCACGAAAAGAAAAGGCTAACAAGCACCGCGAATACGACCAAGAGCGAAGCTAGTCAACGTCTCCAATCCCCTCCAGCCATCCCCTGGGTATATTTTAGTATATGGAGCAGCAGTTTGTCATGTACAGGAAGTGTCAAGGCCAGTGTGTGTGTGTGTGTGTGTGTGTGTGTGTGTGTGTGCCAGCGCTGGCCTCAGCTGCCGAGGAAGGCCCGGGGGGTACAGCATGTCAGTCAGTCGCCATACAGACCGCTAAAAGCAAAGCTGCAAGTGGGTGAAAAACACTGGAGGGAGTTTTTACGCCACTTTAAGGTCCTAAAGCTTCAGTTTGGCTCAATGTCGCTTCGCAGGACAAGGCGAACAGACTGAACTGGAAAGGGAATGACTGGCAAAGATTATTTATTGATTTATTTATTTATTTGCCACTGGGTCTGAGATACACAACATCGTTTTCAAGTAAAAACACAAAACTTTTGTTGTGTTTTGGGAGCTCATTTACACAACGGTGCTCGGAGTCACTGTTCTCTCGTTTGTATATAATTCTGGAAGTGTGGCACAGAGAATACTATTCCAGGTGCTCGTTGTTTTAAATAACTAATCCCACATTATATGGAGCAAGTGAAGAAAAAAGCGCGTCAAAACATGCAGAAAATTTAAGAATAGTGTACTTTCACTTTTGTTAATGAGATGGCAAAACAATTTTGAAAAGAACAAAAACTGAAAAAGCAGAAAATGGATGTGAAACGAGTCAGAAGCCGGCAGGAAGCACAGAATGTTATCTGACATTTTTTAAGTTCTTACTGTTTTTTAGTAAAGAAGGTTTTTCATATTCTTTATTACGGTCCACTTGCTCCTGCAACAATGAAAATGTTCCCACCGTGAGAGGGTTCCCACGGCGGAACCTTTTGAAAGCACACCATTTTAAACGGAGAGACTAGAGTTTTCTGAAACGCTGCTGCTGCACATGCGCTGCAATAAATACGTAGTTCTTCTGCACATGATCAGAAGATGGACAATTACAACCCTGGCGGCCTCCAGAGTCGCCCAGTTGGTAATGTTTATAGCGTATTGTTGTCCGAGGCGGTTGTGTTTAGTTTCATTACAACAGCCAACCGGCAAAACACAAAACTTTTCTAAAATTAAATTAAAAAAAATTATGTTTTTACTTGAAATGTTGTGTAAACAGGTTCAGAGAGTAAATCTATTGCATAATTTTGGACTGTGGTAAACTAAACCTGGACTCGAACATGATATTTCCACTGTGGAGTGACTGTGCAAACCACTACACTGGTTACAGATTTTTTTTTTTAATATTTAAAGATTGAAATAAATACAAGAGCCAGAGATGCCTTTTGTTTTAGTTGAATGTCTGTGAAGGCGTCTATAAATAGAACTCGGTTACTTTCACACACTTCCACTGATCCACAGGCTGGAATTAGAATCAAGGATATTGTTTTCTGTCTTTTTTCATTTATTTCTGTATAACTGGCGCGTGTGCTTCTGGCCTCATTAATTGCAAAATTTGAATTTCCTAAAATTATTTATCGAGACGCCATTTGTCCCTTTTCTCAGCTTTGAGGGTCCAGATCCCCCCCCCCCCCCCCCCCCCCCCCCCGACGACACCGACACATTCCCTTCAGACGAACCTCCCACAGGACCAGCGTATATCCAGAAGCCTTAAAAATCAAAATCCACAAACCCAATCCTGTAACTCATGTGGACTCCACATGAGAAGTTAACCCACCCGTGACCATCTGCATCCCAAGCGGACCCCCCCCCCGTGTCACCTCACCCGGACACGCCGCCGTGCCGCCATTGATCCCAGCGGAGGAAATCGCCTGACTCATGCCTGGCAGGACTTTTTCAATTATTCACCGTCCCTCACCCTCGGCCCGAGGCTGTTCACCTCTTTTGCTGTAGCGCTCTCTGCACTGCCGCTCTGCACTGCCGCTCTGCACTGCCGCTCTGCACTGCCGCTCTGCACTGCCTCTCTGCACTGCCTCTCTGCACTGCCTCTCTGCACTGCCTCTCTTGCTGCCGTATTCATGAGTTGAAACGAGGAAACACACACAGCAGAAGTCTCAAAGTCTGAAAGTCTGAAAGTCATCGAGATTCACGTCATAAACCCAAAAACTTCCGCGGCGCCTCCCCGCTGAACGGAAGTCTTCGGGGGTCGCTCTCACTGATCTTTGGTAAAAGAGGATACTTCAAATGTTGGATCAAACCTTGGATAACACAGATTTGCTTCCCCTTTTTTCTATCGCTCATCTGAAAAAAATCAAATCAAATCAGTAGCAACTGATTTGTTTTTGGTCAATTTGAGCTGCTTTTCTACAAGGATGACCACAGGAAGTCATTACAGCTCGTATCAGAGACTTTGGTGAACAAATACTGCCATAAAAACCTTTAAATTTAAATATTAATGTTTTTTTCTGTGTTGTGGTGGAGAGTATATGTGAAAACCAAAGAATTACTACCAAAAAAAAAACCCCTAATGCTTGTTTGTCATCTTTCATGGCAGCTTTGCCGATATCTCAGCTCGGGTCTCAGCGTTGTGCTGCGTCCGCTATTCCTGAGAAGTTTGTAAAAAAAAATAAAATAAATTGATGTTTTCTGGGTTAGGGTTAAAGCTGCTGCCAGTGTGACATAGTGATTTAAGACAATAGATTAGGAGCAGATTATGAGAGTCTTTCCTCAGCTGGCTCACCACGATTAGTTTTGTTCGCATCGTAACAACAATCCAACTTGGTCGTCTGTCCAAACGGAAGTCTATGTTCTCTCGTTCTTAAAGTTTACAGCCTTTTATTCTGTGTGTGTATGTGTGTGTGGCTTAATTACAAAAACAACCAGCAGTGCCATCCTTTGGCCTGGCATGAAAACTACAGTATACCATGTGAAAGCATTTCTGTCATTTTTCAAGATGTTGCTGTGTCAAGGTAAAATAACAACATGATGTGTTTTCACCTGAAACAGGACCTGAAACTTTTCAACTCACAAGGGAATCCGGAGTACCCGGGATAAGACTTTAGACTTTGCTTTATTTTTATTATTAATATTTATTTAATGATAAAGAAAAACAAACTGCACATGGAGAACATGCAAACATCATACAGGAAGTCTTGATATTGTCACCTTGAGGAGCGAGCAGCAGCCGCTACACCACCATGTGACCTGGTGACAAACCCAGCAGACATGCAGTGGTTTCCACCGCCTTCAGGTCGCAGGTCAGGAGTATTTCTGCTACTCACCAGTCCCACAATGAGAGTATCGCCAGGTATCTTTCTGCGTGGGGTTTGCATGCTCTCTGTGTCTGGACCTTCCGTTGGTACTCCTCCAGATTCTGTTGAAACGCTGAGGTGAAGTTGATCGATGACTTTAAAGCGCTGCGAGGGAGCAGAGCGTGGTTTGCACAGTGGGGGAGTGGTTAGCAATCTCACCTCACAGTGAGAATATCATATGTCTGAGGTTAACTGGTGACTTTGACACGTCTCCTCGGTTGTGATCATGAGGGTGTGTGGTCGTGTTTCTCTGTGATGGACCGCTGGCTGGTTCTGAGCGTACCCTGCCTTTCGCCTTCAATCAGCCATCACAGCCTCCAAACCCTTCGACGATGACTGGAATACATATTTCCCAGCATTAGCTGTGGAGGAAATATGAATGATGGTTGTAGAACAAGAGGGTTTTTTTTTTTTTTTTTAAATACAACGATCCATCATGTAAATCTCACCAAACATGGCTGGAAAATGAATGTGGTGACAAGTGACCTTGGCTTTAGTTTGTGATCTCTCACTTATCTGCTTCCTATTTAAAGCTACAGCAGAAACCAGGAACACATGAGTGGCTGTTTAATGGAGCAACACTATGTCAGATCCATCCATCTTTTATATCTGCTTTATTTATCTGAGACATGGCTGCAGGGCTGGAGCTCATTCCTGTTAACGTTGAAGAAGGAATGAATACGCCTGTCGTAAGTGTTGTTCTGCACATGCTCAGTAGAGGACAACAACGTTTCCTCCAGAGTGTCGTGACTCCCAGTTTATATTTGAGAGTCATTGTAATGATAATCTAACTTGGTCGTCTGTCCATACGAATGTCAGCGTCGTCCCATTGTTAATGTTCTTAGCGTGTTCTACGCCTGGTTTCATAACAACAACAACCAACAGCACCAACTAGTGGCCCAACACGAAAACTACATATTTAAACAGGAAACTTTTCGAAAACAAAAATGCATAAATCTCATGGAAACGGGGCCTATCAGAACTGGAAGTGGATAACTCCAGAAAAAACTTGTGCAACAACTTTACCGATAATCACTTTTAAATAATTCTACCTCTGCTGTGTTTTTTTATTTATTTTTTTTATTGTTGCCCCTCGTGATCTGCACAACTCAAACCCCTGATGTTTCCGACTCCTCAGTTTCAAAGCTTTCCGTCCATTTGACTCAACCAGCTCTTCTTTTCTTCCTCTGCACCGAGACGAGGCCGTGAAGCCACGAGTGCGTCCGACTGCGTGTCCTGATTACCAGCTTTATTTATCAGCTGCCATGCAGGAGGCCTCGCTCTTGTGTTCAAACACATTTTAAATGCTACCCCGTAGCCGCCGCCGCCGCCGCCGCCGGAGATTTCTCAGACTTTGATACACTCTGAGTTGAAGTTATCAATTCAATCTATAAGTTACAGAAAGCCTATCGGCTGGTTTTCTGCTTTGAGATGTTATCGGTGTCCACGATGTAGGCAGTCCGAGTCTTTTTAACTTTCACACACAACTTCTGAGTTAAAAAAAAAAAATCTTAATGTATAAATTGGGAGTGTAAAACCTTTGATTTTACTTTGAGTTGAAGCTCAGTGCGGAGGACACTGATCACACACTGCCGACAAGGGGGTTGATCTCTGATCCATCCGCCTCACATCAGATAACTTCAGATGACTCACTGGAGTTTTTAAAAACGAATTACCCGAACTGCATGAAATCTTCAGGGATGATTTGTCGTCATTGAAGGACCAATCCAGTACATTTTGGGATCGAACAGCTCCTGAAGAGGTGAGATATTTCTATTTATCGTGGACACACTGGAGCGCCGTGGTCAGACAGGCCTGCAGCGAGGAAGCTGCTGCTAGCCGCCTGCTAGCACACTGCTAACGCCGCTCTGGAGCTCGCAGCTAATATCTCGGTTTGGCAAGTGTCCAGAAACACCGCCGTGAGCGCAGTGACTCGGGTAATGGCTTATCTGTGTTCCCCGCTCAGTGTTTCACACAGTGATGATGCTACCTGACAGGCTAGTTAGCATTGATATGAGCTAACAGCTAACAAGCTGGCGATGCTAACTCGGTTCTGCAAACAAATGTGGCGTTGGTGAAGGTGTGCGCTCTACCGAGTGCCCGTTCCAGTTTATATTATTACTGACAGCATCAAAAAACACAATTATCCCCATAAGACAAACTGATTAACTAACAGATGAAAAGTCATTTTGATAAATGAATAAAACTCCTACTGACAGGACGTTTAAACTGATATCTGTAACATCAGTTCACTTTCCCAAGTTTTCGAATCACAATGTTAGAAAAGTGAATAAAATCCACTTTTCTTTAACGATTATTTTGTTTCACTTCCTGTTTCCTGCTTAACCTGTTTAACGTGTTTTTTTAAGCACATTTGAATCAGATAGTTTAAATTACTCCAAATTACTGTTTTACTGTTAATTTCATGTTGATTGAAATTAGAAACCATCAGTCGTTCTCATTAAGGGCCCGTGTTGATGGCTTTTGTAATGAAACCACTCGCACATGCGTGCAGAAAACGATACGCTTTAAACATTAACAAGGGGAGAACGTAGACATTCATATGGACAGATGAAGTTGGATTGTTCCTACGGAGACGACCGTCTGTAAAGTCCCAGGAGAATATTACCAAGATGTTGAAAATCAGTCAACAAAGAATGCTAAATTCTGTTTTCTCAACCCATTTGTCCAGCCTGTGTGAACCATACCCCAAAACATGACCAAAGCTTTCTGTTTTCTCTTGAAAACATTGAGACCTCTGTTGTCGAGGATAAACTGTTTGCAGCTCCTCACAGATGATCAATGTTTCCGCCATCATGGATTTATCGTACGGATGTATTTATTATGAAGAGGTGTCTGCTCTGCTTCGGCTGTTGCTGCAGTGACAGTGTGATATTAATGTGGTTTAAATGGCCCTTCAGTTAAGCCCAGAGCTTTAAAAAGAATACAGCCCATACCTTTTTATTTTTGCATGAAATAGCCTCAGGTCTGATTTCTGTAAGTCTAAATTTGGAGAAACGTGTCGACAGGAACTCGCAGTATCGCCATCATCATCTGTGAATTTGTGTTTCTAGTCCGCTGTTTGGTTAGAATGAAAGTCCAATAGCGGTTGTTTGTCTGGTAACGATTAAAGTGTGAGCATGAGATTTACTGTATGACTGCTTTTGCCTTCGGGGCAAATATGTGAATGACCCCACATTATTTCCAGCTTTTATCAAACGCTGACATCATCACTGGCAAATGTTTTCCATAAGAACTACTGACACCCCCTCTGGCAACTCAACCCTCCAACATCTTGTTCTAATTTCTCCTCCTCTCTCACAGAGAGGGCTCGTTGTGCCCAGTCAGCTCCTGACATTTTAAATAAATCTAAGATCTGATCTCCAATTCTGAGGCGAGATATTTAAACACGTAGGGAATAGATTCGTTTGGTTTGTTCTTGCAGACTTTAAAGGCCCGTTGAGGGCGACGCTCAGAGGTTTTGGACATTTTATCTCCCACTATAATATGTGAATCTTCACCAATTAAACTGCTTTCCACTTCTTTTCAATAGAACTAATGTTTGTTTTTAAACTGATTACTAATAACGATTCCTTTAATTTTCCCCTGCTGCCACATGAAGCTTATTGGAAGTAAAATTATGTTGTAATACTACTGGTACTCATCCACCAATCATCCATCCATCCATTCATTGAAAATTTGAGTTTTTCTCAGTGGAAATGAGACTAGAGTTACTTTCAACACCATATAAATGAAATTGAATAGAATTATACATCGCTCCATCTCGCTCAGCATCACAGGGTGTTGGAGTATATTGCAGCGTGTGAAGGGAGAGTACACCTTGAACCGATCAATAGTCCATCGAGGGCTAACCACTGTGGCTTTAAGAGAGAAGTGAAGGAACCCACACACAGGAAGCACACTGCACAAAGAGAAGACCAGAGCCCTGGACTGAAACCAGGCTTGGACACCTTCGATATTCTCACAAAGACAGCGTGGCCTTGACGGTCTCCTGCACTGTAAAAACCTATTGAGCTCTGAAGACCTGCAGCTGAACGTGTACCCTCTCTCCTCTGGAGTCAGATGGAACATAAACGCTAAATGATGTCATTTTCAAAATACCAATGACCTTTGAAAAGCGGCGTGACCTGGACAAACGCAGGAAAAGGTGAAATCGGCATCGTGAAGATACACATGAACACTCGTCGCCTCGGGCCCTCAAACTAATGACATTCCCCCTCTGCTTTGGCAAAGACAAAATGTCAACACGTGTGGCCGCTGAGGTGTGTTCGCTTAAACGGGGTAGAAAATGAATATGAGCCAAGATCAGTCGTGTCTGCATGCCAGCGTTCCTGTTGAAGTGGCGGCGCCGCTGTGGAACAACATAGAGCTGTGGGCATGGCTGTTCTTCCTCCATTTCCGCTGCTTTTATTTTATTTTCAGTTTCACATTTCTTTGATATCACGTCACAGGGTGACGAGTGATGAACCCTGGTGTCTTTGTTAAAAGCTGAAGTGGTGAATCTATGCGTGTAAATATGCACCGATACCTAGAAATCAAACGGCACAGCTGAACATAAAACACTGAAATGGAGCAAGTAGAACCCTGCAGAGTCGTCTGGTCATCGCTCATCGTCAACACCTGCTGCCATCGGGTGCTTCTGTGACTCTGATTCATTCTGCTTTCCACCAATCGTGACGTTTAAAACAAAGTGAAATAAGATCAGCTGTCAAGACAAGATGTCTTTTTTTTTTAAATTAACCCGATTTCTTACAGTTGGACAACTTCACGTCTGACTCGATTTCTTAGACAGATTTCAGATTCTTTACTTGTAGTTGAATGAAGTTTATTTTTAACATTGACATCATCAGAAACGCCGTCTTGGCCCACGTCACTCCAACTTTCCGAGAAGCTGATCTGAGAGACTCTGGTCCTCGGGTCATCTTGTCAAAATGCTAAATATTCCTTGCGTTTCGGGTGTTTGTTTAGACCCCAACACGGCTCAGAGTGAGTGGAAACGGATCCCAAGGTGGAACTTTGCATAAAACACTGGAAATGGAAATGAGGTAAACCCAAAACGCTGCTGCTGTGCATGCTCACACGGCCGTAGTAAATAGTTCTACTGCACATGCTCAGTAGATGGACAATAACAACAACGTATTCCTCCAGAGTGTCATGACTCCCAGTTTACATTCTCCTGAGACTTGGTAGTTTTAGAGTTGAGAGTCACTGTAATAACAATCCAACTTGGTCGTCTGTACCTTCAAACGTCCGCGTGTGTTAATGTTAATGTGCATGTGTGGGTGGCTTCATTACAAAAACTTTTCTTTATAATTTTCTTTATTATTATTATTAATGTCATTTAATGTGCTATTTTCAATTATGTGTGTTCCAGATATTTATTTGTATTCTTCCATCCCATATAAAACTGTTGTTTCGGTGCAGAACAGGTACTTAAAACATTTCACTGCACATTATACTATGTGTATTTGTTGTGTGTGATGAACAACAGCCTCGACTTGAAAACAACCAACTGCGCCAACTTGTGGTCTGGCATGCCAACTACATCAATTCGAGTGTTTTCGCTGTTTCCGTGGAAACGGAAACCATTTTCAAAGCGTTGCTGCGTAAACCTTTCTGAACCAAAAAAGACAAAAATGTGTTTTCTTTGTAAACGTTGTGTAAACAGGGTCTGTGACTTGGTTTGAGTGGTTTGACTCGTCAGAGTCCGGCTCCACCAGCAGGGTCCGGCTCCACCAGCAGGGTCCGGCTCCACCAGCAGAGTCCGGCTCCACCAGCAGGGTCCGGCTCCACCAGCAGGGTCCGGCTCCACCAGCAGAAACCCTTCATCCATCATGGAACACAGCCAGAAAACAAGAGCCCAGTTTTCCCACTCTTTCACACACTAATCAAATGCAAGCGTAGCGGCAGGACTCGCTGCATTTGAAGCCGTTTCAGCCGAGGAGAAAGTGATGACCGGACGTGTGAACGCCGCAGTGGTCCTGAATACCTGCCTGCCTGGACGCTGTATGGAA
Organism: Lipophrys pholis; assembly: GCF_963383615.2. Lineage (NCBI taxonomy): Eukaryota > Metazoa > Chordata > Actinopteri > Blenniiformes > Blenniidae > Lipophrys > Lipophrys pholis. The sequence continues at coordinate 3,015,584 of NC_137636.1, forward strand.
CACAATCCCACCGCGGGGCTCAGACGGCTCCAACAATCGATACAGCCGGAGGGGGATGAAATAAATAGCCTTTCTTGCAGGATTACCGCAGTGACAGTATTTTGCTTACACGAGTGAAAATCTCTCCCCGGTTGAGAGGAGAGAGATGTGAAAACCGTGAAGTGCAGGAGCCTGAGTGGACTCCTGTAGGGCCAAATCACGTCTCATAAAAATCCGCAGAAAAAACACAGACGGAAAGAAGATGAGGGCCGAGGAAGGGATTGACGAGCCGGTGATGTACGGTCAATTCATTTTATATGACTCAGCAAACCGGCTTCGTTCACAGCGAGGAGTGTAGTTTATTCTGTCGCTGGCTTACAGCAGGAAGATATTTCTTCCCGCTGGCAGAAAACACAACTCAGATGCTCGACTTCATCCAGTGTGGTTATAATTCAACACGACGCTCACACGGCAACGATTCCAAGTGAAGACGCAAAGCTTCCGTTGCGTTTCTGGTGTCTGTTTACGTGACAATCGTGCTCAGGCCCACTGGAAGCGCAACTTTTTGAAACTTTGTGGTGTAAACGGAGCTTCAATGGTCCAGTTTTAGAATGGAAGTCTGGTTCACCACAACATAAGAGCCGATAGCCTGGCCTCGGATGTTACTCACGTTACAGATTCAAGTGTCATTGTGAAAATAAATAATTGAAGCGTCGCCTCATTAAAATAAAAAATCCTCCCTCGCTCAACAGTCACGTCTTCCTGGGTTCTGCTGCAAAACGAAAATCGTTTGCCGTCTGCTGTGACACACCACAAATACTTTGAAATACTCTGCAGAGGTGGATTATCTTAAAAATTCAGAAAGATCTTCAACAAACCTTCTCACAAGCAAAGTTTTGGGGTTACATGTCAGAAAGTGACTCAACAAAATTTGAGTTCTGTACCTGTAAATAATGCAAAGGGGATTCTGTGTTTTTATGCCTTCAAATGAAGCAACAACACATGAATCACATCACAGAGATGCGTGTCGGACCATCTCATCGCTGTTTATATTATATTTTGCGACATCCTCAAGGCTTTTCTTCAGATTGACTCAGTTTTCTCACCCACAGATTCATTGATCAAAAGATCAACCTGAGTTTAACTCATAAATACAGAATATTTAAATATGTCTCAGAAACAGACATAGCAAACATACAGATTTAAGTACAAAAGTAAAAATACATTTTTAACAGCTGTTTGCATCCATGCATTAGCGCCATCTGCTGGATTTATTGATCACGGCTCCCTCCATGTAGACGGCGGACACACTGCTAGTACTTGGTAGTTGACATTCACCGTAAAAAACAATAGAACGTCGTCGTCTGTCCGTACAAATGTTGGTGTTCTCGTCATGGTTAATGTTTAGAGCTCATCATTCCCTGCATGCATGTGTGGTTTCATTACAAAAACAAGCAGCAGCACCAACTCGCGGTCTGGCCCGCCGTGGAAACGGACCTCTTCTTCAAAATGTTTTCGGAATTGAAAAGACGTTTCACTTGAAACATCAGAGCTTTGGCTTCAAACAACAAACGAGCGTGACGAATAGACGGAGGAGAAAAGAAAGGTGGGATTAAAAGACTAACGCAGAAATACCTGAAGAATCCACCCGAGTACCGTTCTGAAGTACTACATCGTTACTCTGGGTTTGACCCACTGGCTCGGGCGTCACGTTCTCCTTCCTGTACATATTGTACATATTTCACACGGCTATCAGGACCATGCTTCATGCTTCGCCGAGCCGCGAGTGTACACATCAGTTTTTAATCCCTTTGAAGAGGCAACTTTGAAAATTATCTCCGTTGCCCTGCACGGAAACTCCCCGAACTGTTGTCAGCAGAACCTCCACTTTCCCGTCTCTTTATTGCTTTTTTAATTTATTTATTTTTTTTTAAATTTCCATGCATATGGAGCGACGGGGAAATGAAACAGTGAACCTTTGTGTCGCGGGCTGCTGGTGATGCTCTAATGAATGGCTCTCTCATCCCCGGGATGCAGTGTGTGACAGTGACTTGCAGCTTGTGGCTGACACATTGGGGTGACACAATGAGAGGAGGCTGGTGGAAAGACGGGGAGAGGAGAACCCAGATAAAGCTGCTCCACTGTGCTGCCGGCAGGGGGTCTTTGAGATGTCTCCAGGAAAAGGAGCGGGGGGAGGGGGGGGAGGGGGGGGAGGGGGGGAGGGGGGAGTTTTGGGAGGCAGAAGCTCAGAGTAAACAGTATCTGCCGAAAAACAACAACCGCGCTCCCCTCATCAAGTGGCTTTATTGAAATGCAAAGCCCCGCTCGTCGAGTTCCTCACGAAAAACACCGGAGTGATTAAAAGTAAAACACATTATATGCGCCATTACTCAGGCTAAATTACATGTTTAAACACCAACTAAGATTTTTACAACATCATATAATTAGGCATTATTGTCACGGTGAAATACGGCGGCAGTGTGGAGAGGCTGGGCAGATTAATGACGTGAAACGGCACCTCAAAGGAGCGTCGCTCTCAGCTGGTTGTCTGTCTGTAATCCGTGTACCGCTGCCCTAAATCCCAAACACTGGTGTGTGTGTGTGTGTGTGTGTGTGTGTGTGTGTGTGTGTGTGTGTGTGTGTGTGTGTGAAGCCAAGTGGAATTATGAAAGGGCATCCATCGAAGCGAAAAGACACAAGACTACGACTCATGTCGCATGTTTCTAAAGGTTTATTTTAAAATCCGAAAACTTCAAGGGAAGCGTCTCCGCCGTGGATAAAATAACAACGTCAAGGGCTGGAATGAACCCCAAATTATAATCCACAACAGTGAGGAAACAAATAAACCGTGAACCAGAGGAGAGGTGCATTTGGGTTTGGGAGATCAGTTCTTCACCGCCTCTCTGCAGTCGATCTGATTAAGTCTGGTCGTCGCCATTTTAACCGCGTGTTCGTGGGACGAGCAGCAGAGCTGCTTGTGTGGTTGGAATCCATGAAAACATGAAGTTGCTTTTCTTTACTGAGGAGAAATAGTCTGAGCTTGTCGAGGTTAAAACGCCGATCAATCCGAGTGTCGCCTCTAAAGGCAGAAAGATGAGAAGGGTGGGAATCTTCAGAGAAAACCGTCGTACATTTTTTATCAAGAAAGCTTTGAAATCGATGATGAGAACCGGATTTCCACTTTTGTGATACGGCGAAGTCAACCAAACAGGAGGACGTTATCATCATCATCATCAACCAATATAAGTTTTCAAAGTGCTCCCAAAACGAAAACACAAAGAACGACGCGTTTTCACTTGAAACGTTGTCGTGTAAACGGGTCTTTAAAAAAGGACTGGTTTTTCCACTGTGCCTGGACCAGAAGCAATGTGGGGTGAAGATGTGACGTTCCCTCACTGGTTGGTGTAAAAGTTGACGAAATGGATGAAACACGTTCATTAAAGAAGATTAAGCAAAACAGTTTGAGCTTCATACATCCAGACATGAAAGTTATACAAAGATTTTAAATATTTCAAGAGGAAATCTGAGGAAGCCGTGATGAAAACATTCAGCTGCAGGAGACACAACCTGAGAAAAGTCAGAAAGAAACTCCCACACGGCGAATTACCAGGGTGGAGTTTTGCTTTACGGTGATACGTGATGCAGTAGAGCAAGTTATGATACGAGCTGAAGCTTTGAAGCTGCTATGACTGTAAAATCAGGTCACATCTCCAGACTCCACACACACTACATGAACACACTCTCTACATGAACACACACCATGAACACACTCTCTACATGAACACACTCTCTACATGAACACACTCTCTACATGAACACACTCTCTACATGAACACACTCTCTACATGCACACTCTCTACATGAACACACACCATGAACACACTACATGAACACACTCTCTACATGAACACACTCTCTACATGCACACTCTCTACATGAACACACACCATGAACACACTACATGAACACACTCTCTACATGAACACACTCTCTACATGAACACACTCTCTACATGAACACACACTACATGAACATACACTACATGAACACACACACACTACATGAACACACACTCTACATGAACACACTACATGAACACAAACACTACATGAACACACACTACATGAACACACACTACATGAACACACACTACATAAACACACCACATGAACACACCACATGAACACACACTACACGAACACAGTCTCAACTCTGAGGTCTTATTTCACTTCCAGGTCTTTTTCTTCTGCCTCGTGACCGAGAGAGCAGGAAGAAGAAGAGGGTGGAGAGCAAGATGAAGATGTATAAGACAATGAAGAGGAGGATGGAACAGGAGAAGGCATAGTGAATAATGAGTTCTGCAAAGACAACAATAAGATGCTGACATTGAACGAAGATGAAGATGATGAAGACAATGATGAAAAAGAACACCGCAAGTACAACAATAGGGTGGTGACAAAGAAGAAGAGGAAGAAGAAGATGACATAGAAAAACACTAAGTAGATGAAGAGACAAAGAAGTTGACGACAACTGAGATGATGATTAAGACAAGGTGAGGTGACGAAGAAGACGGCAATGATGAAGAAGCTGTAGATGACAATTGTGACAATGAAGAAGAAAGAAAGAAAGAAAGAGAGAAAGAAAAGAAAGACAGTAATAACATGAAGACCAAGTTGACTGTCAACTCAGTTTGTGCAGCTTTGTCACTAAAGGAATTGAACCATCAACTCACAGTTTGTCAACCGGAGGCCACTCGATGACCAAACAGCTTTTCTTTCCTCCATTAAAAGGGATTTAAAGGGAATCAGATCTCTTGGCTAAACGTGTTTTAAATAAAAGGCACAACAGATCAAATGTGAAAAAATTGCTAAAACCACAAGGAATGGGAAATAAAATGCTAAAAAAAAAGTTAAAAATGGAAAACAAAACATGCACAAATGCTTAAAAAAGGCACAAAGGTTAAAACCGATAAAATATCAACATTGTCCAGAAAACATGCTCAAAGTAAAAAATTTAAAAATAAATGTCAAATGTTAAAATCGGGTATAAAAACAGCTAAAAATGTAATGAAATGTTTAGAATACATTTTTGTAAGTCAAACCAAACTATATAAAGAAACTTCATAAGACGTGTCAGTTAAATGTAATTTGGTTAAAAGTCACAAACGAGGCTGTTTTTGGTCAGAACAGTTGCGGACCTCTGTTCTTTATCAAACATTCAAGCCGCTCCACTCCCAGACAAACTTTTAGCAGAATCAAGATTTAGAAATACAACTAAATGAAGCAAAACTCACCGATTGACTAAATGAAATCCCAATAATCACGTCAGAGGGAGACAAACACTGGAATCCACAAACAATCCAAACAGTTCAGCAGCAGCAAAGTTCACTGTCCTACCTTCTCTGGTGTCTCACTGCACAGCAGGCCGGTCTGTTGCTGCTTTCCTCCACTGATTGCTCACCTGGGCTGCATCCCAATAGTCCCTCCTTTCTCCTTTCCTATCTACTTGACCTGAACCCCCTGGTTGACGTCACGGGGTTAAGGAAAGGTGCTAGGAGGATTGTTAGAGGAGTCAGGAAATGTGATAAAAAGTAGTATAAAGGTGGTTCCTCTCACTTTCCTCTGAGGTTCTAACCTCTGATATAAAGTCAAATATCTGAAGGTTTGAATGTAAATGAAAGGAAAAGAGGAAGTAAAGGGAAACGGCTACCAGGTGAATAAAGAACCAATCAGAGTGAGAAGAGGCGGCACTAAAACTGGACTTTACTGTGTTGGTTCTACAACATCCAGAACATTCCTAGTTGGGATCTGGGTTCTAGATGATGTCAAGTTGTTCAAGGCAGATTATTGAGGAGGAGGAGGAGGAGGAGGAGGAGATAAACATGTTTCATTGGAGGTTCTAACAACATCAGAGACGAAGCATCTTTTCCGGAATTAAAAGGAAAATTGATTCCTGAACTAAAACTGGGCTGATTTAGTTTCTTTACTCATCGATGGATTGTGAATCTGTGAGGCCGAATCCAGGGAACAAATCCAATCTTGATCTCCTGCGCTCTGCTAATAAGTTCTGATCAGGACTCGTCTGCTTGATGAAGCCGATTTATCTCCGCCGGTTCCAGCCAGCTCTCATGAATTAATCAGCCTGGCCGAGCGCCACGGCGAGACGTTCATTCCTGGTCCTGGTCAGCTGGCGGGGGGGATTGGAACGACAGAGGAATTAAAAAAAAAAAAAAGAAAAGGTTTCTCATCAGTGTGTATGTCAGGGTGTTTAAGGAAAACTGCTCTTATTTCTCAACCACTTCACATCTGGAGGAGGTAAAAACGGTGACGAGCAGAAAACTGTTGTTTTCACTTTGTTTTCTAACAAATCAAAGTGTTCTTCAGTCTCCGTCAGCCTCCATCGACTCCTGTTCTCACCAAAGCTGGTGCTGATTGTTGATGGAGGCAATCAGCCACAACATTATGACCCCTTCCAGGTAAGGCAGGACGTGGCAGTTTGCAGCAGGCGTTGCAGGTATGAGGCCCCGGTCCGACCCTGGACCCTCTTGTGAGTATCAGTATCAGTGTCAGTGTCAGTGTCAGTGTCAGTATCAGTATCAGTGTCAGTGTCAGTATCAGTATCAGTATCAGTATCAGTATCAGTATCATTGTCAGTATCAGTATCAGTATCAGTATCATTGTCAGTGTCAGTATCAGTATCAGTGTCAGTGTCAGTGTCAGTATCAGTATCAGTATCAGTATCATTGTCAGTGTCAGTGTCAGTATCAGGGTCAGTATCAGTATCATTGTCAGTGTCAGTATCAGTGTCAGTGTCAGTGTCAGTATCAGTGTCAGTATCAGTATCATTGTCAGTATCAGTGTCAGTGTCAGTATCAGGGTCAGTATCAGTATCATTGTCAGTGTCAGTGTCAGTATCAGTGTCAGTGTCAGTATCAGTGTCAGTATCAGTATCATTGTCAGTATCAGTATCAGTGTCAGTGTCAGTATCAGTATCAGTGTCAGTATCAGTGTCAGTGTCAGTATCAGTGTCAGTTTCAGTATCAGTGTCAGTGTCAGTGTCAGTATCAGTATCATTGTCAGTATCAGTGTCAGTATCAGTGTCAGTGTCAGTATCAGTATCATTGTCAGTATCAGTGTCAGTATCAGTATCATTGTCAGTATCAGTATCATTGTCAGTGTCAGTATCAGTATCAGTATCATTGTCAGTATCAGTATCAGTGTCAGTGTCAGTATCAGTATCAGTGTCAGTATCAGGGTCAGTATCAGTATCATTGTCAGTATCAGTATCATTGTCAGTATCAGTGTCAGTATCAGTGTCAGTGTCAGTGTCAGTGTCAGTATCAGTATCAGTGTCAGTGTCAGTATCAGTGTCAGTATCAGTATCAGTGTCAGTGTCAGTGTCAGTATCAGTGTCAGTATCATTGTCAGTATCAGTATCAGTATCAGTGTCAGTGTCAGTGTCAGTGTCAGTTTCAGTATCAGTATCAGTATCAGTGTCAGTATCAGTATCAGTATCAGTGTCAGTATCAGTATCAGTGTCAGTGTCAGTGTCAGTGTCAGTGTCAGTATCAGTGTCAGTATCAGTATCAGTGTCAGTATTTTTTTCCTTTCTTTTTTAAATTTTTCTTCTAATTTTCCTTTTCCTCACAGTTGACTAGGCTCTTTGACCTTACCTGAAAATGGGTGTAGAATGTAAATAAGATTTTAAAAAAAACAACACATTTAAACAAATGTTAATTTACATGCGAGCTTCAGGTAGCCGCTGCGGAGGTGCTGAAGAGCCACATGTGGCTGTAGAGCCGCAGGACTAAACCATTCAGAACCTCTGTAGTGATATTTTGAGTTGAGCTGAACAACACTGGCAGTTAGGTGGGATATGTAGAGCAGAACACCGACATTTAATCTTTAATTAGATATTTTACAGGAAGAAAAATGTACGCAAGGATAAAATAGTGAAGTAGCTTTAATGATTATGCAGGACGGCCTTTCCTCCCTCTCCAGTGGCGATCGTAATAAAACAATACATTGAGCAGAAGGTGGTTTATCCCCCCTAAGCTGCCAGCAAATCGCTCCCTGGTTATTTGATTCTGTAAATGAAAGAAAAATAATTTTCAGTTCAGCCTTTATTCAACAGGTCAATTAGAAAAACAAATGAAACCGTTTTTTTTTTTTTACCCTCTTTCCCACAGTCCTGGGATTTCCTTCAATGTGAATGTAGGATCCTCTACAGAATAAATAAATAAAAGATGTGAAGCTGTCCGTCTCCTTTGTGCACTTTGATTCATGAGAAAAAGTCTCATGTGTAAGATACTTTATTAATATCAGAGGATTTTTCTGCTGATCGGAGGTTAAACTGCTGCTCAGATGTCGGCGGTATACAGATATTTACAACATGCATCTCCTCTCTGATTATTGCTTCACCCTCCGGAGAGCGAGATTCTCATTTCTTCTGACTTGTAGAGTTCACTGGGAAAAAAAAAAACCCCAACGACTCTATATATATGGTGAGATTGTGCTGCGTAAACAGTATACCAGATTACATTTGGTTTTTTTTTTGTAGCACAAGAGCAGGAAAGTGTCGTTCTCCGTGAGACATCAGATCGAGATGCGTCTGAAATCAGCTTCCTATCTGACGTAGCGCGTTAGCAGCTCGCTGCTGAAGTTTCTCCAGGCTGTAAAGACGTGCGAACCCCCCGCGGTGAGGCGGCAAAATCAGTTTGATATAAAGTGGCCTTGGATTTTAATGCTGTTGGTATTACTCCTCAAAACAAGTTTAATCTTCACAGAAAACTGACGTGTTTGTGATTGAATTCCTGATGTGTAACGTTGCGTCAGGACCTCAGCGGCGCTGCAGTTTTAGATTGAGTAGAACTCCCTCAGTGGTTCGTACATCGGACAGGTGCTAAACCTGCTTTCTTCTGCTCAATGTGCTCAAAGTGGAAAATGATATGAAGGAGTCCGTTAAAAATGTATTAAGAGTTTTTAGATATTCAGCTTTCAGTGCATAATTCCAGGATAGTCCAGGCTCTCTTCTGGAAGAACTAAAACTTACAGCTTACAGGATGTGACTTCCAGGGCATGTTTACAACGACGGCGATTTCAAGTGAAAACACAAAACTTCCTTTGAATTCCGGGCGTCTGTTCACACCCGCCGTTAACGTGCGTTTCTGGTGATCCGATCACAAGTGGCGAAGCCCTAAAGACACAAGTGAACAGGCACTAAAGCGTTTCACTCCAACCATCTCACCAGGTCACCATACCGGGAGGCGTCACACGAAAATAAGTCACAATATGTAAACGTCATCAGCGTGCGCCAGTCTGAGTTCTATGTCTTCAAAACGTTCTAAACAAACTGAGAAAGCTGAATTAAGAAGTAAGAACACAATCCAAACTCAAGTGGTTCACCTGAAACACAATTCAGACGAGCGTAGAGAGCAGTTTTAGGCAGCGAGTCGTCCAGCCGTCATTTGAGACAGTGAGCAGATGAGCGACACCATGTACTGAACGGACAAACTGTCATGAGAGCTTTTAACTGTTAATACCTTCATGAGCTGACATAAGCTTCACTTTCACTTCACACCAGGGGAATCAAACATGAGGCCCGGGGGTCAAAAACCGGCCGCCAGTGGCTTCAATCTGGCCAAACCACCGAGCAAGGTGGTTATAGGATTTATAGGAGCGTTTTTTTTAAACATTTTTCACCAGCATGTTTTATTAAAATTGACTTTATGTGAGATTGTAGTAATTTTCAGTACAAATTTTTTGATCTTGCAAAATGATAGACAGAGTCATCATGTACACTGTGACCACAACAAAACAAAACTTTTAAGTGTAAAATTAAACTTTAGTATGGAAATATTTTATTGGTCAGGCCCGTTAAAGATGAAACTGGACTGAAGTTAAATTTATTTAGTATTTATTTTGTATACATCTTTGTTTATATATAATGATTTATATATATATATATATATATATATATATATATATATTATTGGTGTATATATATATATATATATATATATTGTATACATCTTTATATTGGTTCAGTTATGTGCTTTTAGCTCCGTATGTTTCTTCCATATCATATTTCAATGTCAACTGGTCCTACAATTCATCATGTCACAATGCAGTATTTAATAGTCCACAATGCAGTAGATTACACCCTTTAAGGTCTATTTCTTTTAGTTTTTCCTAAGGAGACCCCCCCCACCCCCCCGGCTTGGCTCCATTTATTTTTATTTTTAGATATTTACTTGATTTTATTTAATGATTGTATTGTAATAACGAAAGGGGAAAAAAAATAAAAAATAATTATATATATATCTATATCTATAGATATAGATATAGATATATTGATATATATATTGATATGGATATATAGATATAGACATATACTATATATAGTTGCAGCGACCAGTCTATTTTGGACACCAATTTCTGCCTACATATTCTACGTCAGGGCCCACTTGTGATGGAATCACCCAAAACGTATGATAACGGGAGGTGTAAATATTTACTTCCCTTACTATTACCTCAAGAACTATTTACAAGAGCCAAATGGAGGAGAGACTAAATTAAAACAGTTGTCGGTATAGTGGCAAGTTAAGATCTCAGATTTTTAACTGTTAAGTAGAAGAACAGGCAGACGGTTGCTGGTAAAGTTGATCTAAACCACCAGGATGCTCATCTCGCTGCTCGCCACGTGTTTCAAACCAGAAGCCTTTGGTGGACGAGCAAAACAAGAAAGATCCTTCATCTCCTGGCACATGTATGGCCTCCTCCTGCTGTGTGCCGTCACGGAACAAACAAAAAAACACAGCCTGCAGGGCGAGAGCGTCTTCACAAGGCAGTCTGACAACAGCTGCAGGAAACAACCACAAACACCAAATAAGACGGAAAAAACAAGAAACTCCGGATGAGAAATCAAGAGAGGAGAAACAAAGTGAAATCAACACGACAATCAAAGCGCATCAGCCACTGGAAGGAAAAATCCACTTTCCAGTTCGGTCTCTTAATATGTTGCGTTCTCGCACGTCAATAACGCAACGCAGGAACGAAAACACAGCGAAGCTTCAGTTCCCTTGAGCCACGCGAGTGTATATGAGACTTCCAGAGGCCGTTTGAATCATAAGGAGCTGAGGAATGGAAAAGCAATCTTCCACAGCTGCTCTGAAATATATAACTGCAGCAGCAGCAGCAGTAACTTACAGGCCATCAGTCGGCTGGTAAAAGTTACGACCAGGAGCAATCCAGGCATGCACAGTTCAACAAGCACCTCGTGAACCAACAAAAAAAAAAAAAACGTCCGTCTGCGACCAGTGACGGCAGAGCAAGGTAGATGCTGTGACGGAAAGAAAACGTAACGGCGGCGGGTCGAGGTGGAGGCGTGTCTGAAGCTCAGTGTGAAGCAGAGCGACGATTCGCCACCTTTACTAGTGAAATATCAACGAGTTGCTGTTGTTGCGGTGTAAATGTGAAACTTTTCTGAAATGAAAATGACACGTTTTCACTTGAAACGTTGTCATGGAAACAGGGCCCGACTCTACATTGTGCATATTTTGTAGAAAGTACATTAATGTTTTTTCTGGATTTATTTATAATTTTTGTAAGTATTGTTTTATTAGACAAAAAAGGTACACTGGTTCAGACGGTGGAAGTGAATGACAATACATTCCATTTAAAATGGAAAAAAATTCTAAAACTGCAATGTCTAGAAATAAACACGGCCCCACGTGTGTAAACAGAAAAGCTGCAAATGCACCAGGAATAATCGAGTTCCGTTTAATGACGTGATTTACCTCCTCTACAAACGTTTCGGGAAACTTTCAGTGTTCGCTGGAGTTTTGGCAGATAAATGTTGCCAGGAAATAGTTTTTCCTCAGAAGTCTCGGCTTCCATCTTCTCCGTCCCTCCTGGGAAATCTGCCTGCTCACAAAAGAGTCACATGAAGATCGACGCTCCGCTCTGTGTCACATGCATCACATCCACCAGCTTCCTGCTCACATGGGAATCCAATTAAAACTGAAAACAAACAAACAAAAACTGCTGCATCGCTCCTTCATTGGGTCTAATTTTAGGCTCCAAAATACGTCATATAATTCAGATTTAGGTTAGTTAAACTGTAAGGATTATTCTCTTTTATTCTTTAAAAAACTATGAAAATATGCACTTTTTATTATTCGTGGAAAATGTAATTTCATACATCTTACAAATCACCTTATCGCAGAAAATGATGAACCGTAAAATTAATATTGAATGAAATTATTAAGCAAGTCCAAGAAGAACTCACAGTCCCCGGACTTCCTGCTGGTTTCTGCTCAGAAACAATCCCTTCAAAATAAAGGCCCCTTTCACTCGACGTTTCAAGTGAAAACACATATTCGTTTCAAAAAAGTTTCACATGTAGACGATTTTGAAATCGATGTCTTTTTCCACAGAAGCGCTGACAACGGTGTAGTTAGCATGCCAGGCCACGAGTTGGCGCTGTTGTTTGTTTTCATGATGAAACACATGCTCCAGGGAAGAATACGCAACAAACAAACTATTTACTACGGCCGTCGTGCTCATGACCAGTAGCAGCATTTTTCCCCATTTCCATGAGGTCGCAGCGTTTTCAGAAAGCGCCTTATTCAGTGGCTCCTGGCGCCGTTGTCGTGTAAACAGACCCCAGAACATGAAGAAAGTTTTGTTTTCATTGAAAAACATTGTTGAGTAAACATGAAGACTTAAGCCAACAAATGCAAGATGAGAGACTAAAGACATCAAGTGAACAATTAAAAATGATTATAAACTCTTACAGTTATTAAAGAGAAAAACTTATGGTAACAACCAATAACGTCATAATGTCGGTCTTTTTCATCGTAATAAAGCCAATTAACTAATAACATCTTGTCAATAATGTAATAAGTTGACGTAGTCGTCATATTCATTCATTCATTCGAGGAAACAAACTGCGACACTGCTTACAATTTGTTTTACTTTCATCGGTTTTATCACATTCAGAATCGCAGCTCCACTGCAAAACACCTTATTTCTTTGTCTCTATCAGACATGATTTGATTGGATGACGTTACTTTGACGTTGGACTGGAGAAGCGGCGGCCATGTTGCCCTGAAACATTTGCTCTCATGGCGGCACAGAGAGAAGAAACGCTGTTTTCCAAAAATGAAGAGAAGAACTCAGCGTTCCTGTCAAAGCCTCGTCCTCCATCAGTATTTGAATATGTGTCTGTATGAATCCTCTGTTGTTAACAGATTCAGCTTTGCACTAATTCTTTGTTTTTTTTGTGGGTTTTTTGCTGTGCAACTTTCATGTTGGTCCCTGAAGAGCAGACGTGAGGCAGGACGGAGACCGGGACTCTGGAGCAGACGCTACGGGTGTAACCGACGCTCTACCGAGTCCACTCGTTGCATCACGTCACGTCGCTGGCCGGTGCTCCATTGCGTGAACCGCCGTGTGCCGACCCAGTACTACGGTTCTCTGAAGCTGGAATCTGCCGGTATGCCGGGACTCCGGAGCTGGTCCGAGCCCCGGTGTCTGTCCTGGCATCGCGTCCGCCACCTCTGCCTCCATGCGGAAGTTTGCCGTCGTCACAACCAGCGGCGCGACACCGGCACCGACCGGAGTGGCTCCGGTATCACAAAGCCGGGGCGACGTTCACTCTCTCAGAACCAACACGGAAGTTGCAGCTGCAGCTCTGTGGCTGCAAAATTTTTTAATAAAAAATAACTAAACAACTACTGCAAAGCGAAGAATGTAAACAAGAACAGAGGATTGATAAGGTCCAGGTCTGTCGCCCCAGACGAGATTACTGCAGCAACGTTACAAATCTGTGGAGCTCTAAACCCCGCCTACATTTTAACCCTCCTCTCTGCGGTGGAAACGCCACCCAAATATCGGTCTGGGTCTGCTTTGCCGTACCGCTCCGTTCCTTCCCTGCACTTTTTGTGCGGTGGAAACGGGGCTTTAGATTGTGTACCACAACAGTTGTTACCATTCAGCAGCATTATCACCTCAGCAGCTTAACATGGAGCGCTGCAAAGTGATGTCATACACAATCATTCAAACTCACAAACAAACAAAAACAAAAGTAAACACACAAAAAAAAAAATCTGTCATCCAATTCTTAATTTAAATTTTTTTATTATCCAATTTCAAAAATCCAATAAGTTTCTGAGTGTACCACTACTTTGATGAGCACTAAATAATTGAACCACTAATTTTTCCACTGGGATTAAAGCCACAATTAACTCCAGTTAGTTTGGTACTTTAGCACCGAGTCACCACCGAGTCTCCGATACACATTAAAAACATTAGAAGTGTGAAAATGTCACACAGTTCAGAAGGTTTACATCCAAAAAGAGGTTCTAATCAACTTGCATCTCATTCACACAGGAGTTTCACTCTCACAAAGGATTTCTCCCCAAAACACACCAAACCTTTTGTTCTCCGGCGGGAGACGGTCAGCAAGACAACCAAAATTTCTCACACACACACACACACACACACACACACACACACACACACACACACACACACACACACACACACACACACACTAACACACACACACACACACACACACACACACACACACACACACACACAGTTCACAAAGCTGCAGCCACACAGCTAACCAACACAAAACTTGCACACTCACACAACAAAGTGATTTTAATCACTTGGTACAATAACTTTGCAACGCGTCCACAGAAAACAATCAAACGTGCAACAAATCAACAAAGTTAACCTCCAATCTGACTCCGAAACCACACATGCATCTCTATTTATTACCAGTATTATTATTTATTTATGAGTCTCACAAAAAGTACGACTCAAAACTACCCAAATACAAAAGTTAAATCCTTAAAACTCTAAAAAAAAACATCTCTCATAATTCCAAGGATTATGACGCAGGTCCCCGACTCTGCGGATTAAAGGTTCACTGACCAAAAACTCATTCAAATAACCATCTCAAAACTCATAATATGCACACCAAATCTCAGATCATCATGAGAACATGGTCCAGGACCATGTTTTTATCGATCCGTACATTTGGGTAATCACCTCTGGGTTACCTGTCGCACTACTAATCTAAACTAAAGTCACACGGATCAAGTGGACCCCCATTAAATTCGATCACGGGACCTCCGGCCCTGTGGGTTTGAGGTTCCCCGACCACAAACTCTTAACAAGCAACCGTCCCAACTCACGATATAGTCACAAAATCACAGAGGCGGACTTCCCTACCCGGGCCCTCCCTATGACCCTGGACCACTCTGGCCAATCATAGTGGACTCCTGTCCTTACATTTCAAAAGGCTATTTTCTCTAAGTATCAGTAAAACCACATGGTACAAAATGGAGAGAAAAACACATGGGAGGATGCAATCCTATTGTGTCTAACATCCATCCATCCATCCATCGATCCATCCATCCATCCATCCATCCATCCATCCATCGTCCTCCGCTTATCCAGGGCCGGGTCGCGGAGGCAGCAGCCTAAGAAAGGATGCCCAGACTTCCCTCGCCCCAGACACGTCCTCCAGCTCTTCCGGTGGGACCCCAAGGCGTTCCCAGGCCAGGCGAGAGACATAGCCCCTCCAGCGTGTCCTAGGTCTGCCCCGAAGCCTCCTACCAGAGGGACATGCCCGAAACAGATGCCCGAGCCACCTCAGCTGGCTCCTCTGGATGTGGAGGAGCAGCGGCTCTACTCTGAGCTCCTCCCTGGTGACTGAGCTCCTCACCCTATCTCTAAGGCTGCGCCCAGCCACCCTACGGAGGAAACTCATTTCAGCCACTTGGATCCGGGATGTCCTTCTTTCGATCATGACCCAAAGCTCATGACCATAAGTGAGGGTAGGAATGAGGATCGACCGGTAAATCGAGAGCCTCGCCTTTTGACTTAGCTCCTTCTTCACCACGACGGACCGATACAGCGACCGCACATGTGTCTAACAGTGAACCCAATATGGCAGACTACATAGAAGAATTCAAGTTAAAATAATCCAACACTAACGAGCATGTTTTGTGGATTGTGGGAGAAGCCGGAGCACCCGGAGAGAACCCACGCAGGCACAGGGAGAACATCCAAACTCCACACTGAATCTTGCTATGAGGTGACAGTGCTAATCACTGTAGTCTTCTGGCACGCTACATCCGTTGGTTCGTGGTCGTGGACAAAATTTTCAGGATAAATTAAACACTGCTTGATGGAGCGTTTTACCTTGGCAGCCATCTTGATAACCGCGTCACGTGACTCCTTAAAGGAGCCTTTTAACGGCGCTTCATGTGAAAGAGAATTTTAATCAGTGTGTTTACGGAGGTTGCCATTGGAAACAGTTTTTAGAGCTGCGTTGTATCATTTTACACCTCCTTTTTTTTCCCCTCAATGGCCACACTGGGGCTCCGTGCTATAACAAGACGGACATGAAAAAACACCAATAGAGATACTAAGAGACGTAATGTCTTCTTTCTCTTTGGTCTGCATCTTAGGTTCAGGCCAAACTAGATGGAGCGACCCGGACTAAACCGATGAATATAGTCCGTCTCCTTGTACCTGTATGAGCGCTGTCAGCGCGAAATTGGTGAAATCAGTGACGTATCACGTTTTGGAGTGATGCAATGACGTGGCTCCCACTTGGCTCCGTTAACGGTGGAAAAAGAACTGGTTCTTTGGTGGTGCTCATTTAAGAACGGGCTCTGGCACTGGCCCTGAACTAGCTCCTGGTTCTTTTTGGTGGAAAAGCCCCAGAGAAGCTCAAGGAGCTTTGGAACTGGTGACGGCTCCCCTCTGGTCCTCTCACATCAAATTTATGAGGTTTCCTGTCTGCATCATGTTGGTTTGAGCCATTGTCCAATTGGTCAGGATTGTAGTCTGGCTCCGCGGCACAGGATCAAATTCAATCTCATGAAGGGAGAGGTTCCCACCTTCACCTTTCTCTCCCTCAGCAGTCCCTTGCTTTGCTCTGACCTCCTCTTGGCTGAGCTGGAGATTCAGACCTTGAAGTGTTTCCTCTTGTTGTGCTACTCTGTCTGCTGTCACAACTCTGTCTTTGTCCTCAACACTCTCAGATTTCTGGAGCTCTTTGCTCACCTCTTCCATTTTGTTGCAGAGAGGAGAGTTTGTCCTTTTGGAAGTCTTAACCTGAAGGTACTCGCCTTTCAAAGCCGAAAGTTGTCTGAGCTCGTTAGTAATCTTCTTGTACTCTTGTTCAAGTTCAGCTTCCTGGTAACCCACATCAGTCACTATTCTGAGGTCTGTGTTTGTCTTGAGATCAAGACATGCTTGGTCGTACTGCTTTTTCAGGTCCATCGTTTGGGACTGTGGATTCTTGATTTGCTGTAATTGCAAATCATTTCGCACCGATATTGATGAAAAGTCACTTGTCAGCTGAATGTCATTTTTCTGTTTTTCTTTCAACTCCAGATGCTTTCGCTGAAGTTTGGTTCTGATTCGCGTAAAGTCTTGGCTCATTTCCTGCTCACGCTCGTGTTTTACTTCCAAGTGTTTTTGCTGGTCGAGTTTCTGCTGGAGGTCTTGAGCCTTCCTTCGTAGAGCCTCATTATCTTGCCTCAGGGCATTGGTCTTTGCATTTATTGCCTTGCAGCCTTTTTCCTGTGCTTTGCAGTCTTTAAGTCTGCTGCCCATCACCTTCAGATGTTGCTGCAGAGCTTGGTTGTCCTGGATGAATTTGTCCCTGTCTTCCTGTGCAGCCCTGTATTTCTCCTCCAAAGCTGCTTGAGCTTTGAGTTTACTGTTGAGCTTGAGCACTTGCTTCTCCAACAGTTTATTCAACCTTCTGACCATGTTTCTCTCAGCTTCCAGCTCTTCATACTTACCCTGGAGGTCTTGGCTGTTGGTGAGCTTGTTGTTCAGCTCTTCCAGCTGGAGATTCAGGGCGCTGTTCTTTGTTTTGATGGCTTCTGTTTCCTCAAGAACAGCACAGCACTTATCGTAGTGGCTTTCTTCTAAGTGCTCATAATTCGAGAGGAGAGGACGAATATCGCCTCCACGACGCAGAAACTTGTTAATTTTTGCCTTGAACATTGTTCCTCTCTTTGTTTATGTTGCTCTGTAGACAATCTGGCAGATCCTATAACCTGGTACTTCTAGTGAAACCGTGTGAATGACACAAATGAACTCTGGGGCAGCTGCAGTGTCTGTCCTTTCAAAGTCTGCCCTTTGATCTGTGACATCACAACCACACATCAAAGCTGTGATGTCACAGAATCATCACCATCACAATGTGTGACATCTTCTTTCTTTCTTTCTTTCTTTCTTTCTTTCTTTCTTTCTTTCTTTCTTTCTTTCTTTCTTTCTTTCTTTCTTTCTTTCTTTCTTTCTTTCTTTCTTTCTTTCTCTCAACACACACACACACACACACACACACACACACACACACACACACACACACACACACACACACACACACACACGAGTGTCACCAATAAACATAAAATGCCTTTTTCTTGATGTTTTTTTTGTTTTAATTTATTTTGCACTGTGGAAGTTAACTGAAGCACCGCAGAAAATTCACACATACCCCACTGAGCAACAGTCCAAATCACGTCATCAAGACGTCATTTCCATACGTCCAGAAGACATCTTCAGGGAAGACAGAATGAAAGTTTTTTTGCACGTCTTTCCTTGACATTGTATGAATTGATGTTATTTGGGGCATTGTTAGTCGAATTACAAATACTTTTTAAGCTTGTCATATGTAAGTGACATACTTTTATTGTCAGAATCACTCCTCAGGAGGCCGGTTACAGAGGCGGCCCCGCCGCCATAGGGTCCCCTGGGGGAATGGATGGAGCAAGCTGTGGACACCGATACCCACTCCTCCTCTCTGCGCCGCCCTCCTCCGTGGTGCGGGGATCAGCCGTGTCGCGCTCTGCGTGCACACCTCCTCCTTTTCCGGGGAATAGAACAGCACCACAGGCACAAGGGCAGACCGATCATCAGCTGAGCAGAGCAGGTGAGCGGTGCTCAGAGCAGGTGAGCGGCTAAACCCAACTACTGGACGGAAAGAACCGGATTCCTAAACCGAAAAGGTGATTGCCTTCCAGTTTCTCTCTGTTTGTGCTCTGTTTTAGCTCCTATTAGCTCCTGTCTCGTCATGGGTTCCCCCTCCTCTCCTCCTATTTTTTCCTGCTCCAAATGTCAGATGTTTAGCTACACCTCGACCTCAGTTACTGACACAGGGACCTGTGAAAAGTGTAGCTTTATTGTAGCACTTGAGGCGAGTCTGAGTCAGCTTGAGGAACGTCTCCTCTCTGTCGAGCTTAGGGCTAGCCCTGTAGCTAGTAGGCAGCCGCCAGGTTTAGCTGGAGGGGAGCGTTCTAGCTTAGCAGCGCAGGTAGCTGCTAACTTTAGCCCCCCCTCAGTGGCCCCCGAGCAGCCGGGGGAACAGGGCGGTTGGGTGACTGCCAGGGGTAAACGTAGCAGCAAGAAGTCTACCGGACACCCCCGCTACACCCCGCAGGCCTCCGTCAGTGTCTCCAATATGTTTGCCCCACTCAGCAGCACGCTGGTTGAGAAGGACACGCTGGTTATTGGCTCCTCAATAGTGAGACACATTAACCTAGGACAACCAGCGGCCACAGTTGGCTGCCTGCCTGGGGCCAGAGCAGGCGACATTGAGTCCCAGCTAAAGCTAATGACCAAGATTAAACTGAGATTTAAACGGATTGTAATCCACTGTGGTGGAAACGACGTTCGCCTGAAGAAGTCTGAGGTCCTCAAAGCTAACGTAGAGTCAGTGTGCACATACGCGCGGATCATTTCAGACAAAGTAATTTTCTCTGGCCCCCTCCCAAACCTCATCAGTGACGAGATGTTTAGCCGCTGTACCACAACAGTTGTTACCATTCAGCAGCATTATCACCTCAGCAGCTTAACATGGAGCGCTGCAAAGTGATGTCATACACAATCTTTCAAACTCACAAACAAACAAAAACAAAAGTAAACACACAAAAAAAAAATCTGTCATCCAATTCTTAATTTAAAATTTTTTATTATCCAATTTCAAAAATCCAATAAGTTTCTGAGTGTACCACTACTTTGATGAGCACTAAATAATTGAACCACTAATTTTTCCACTGGGATTAAAGCCACAATTAACTCCAGTTAGTTTGGTACTTTAGCACCGAGTCACCACCGAGTCTCCGATACACATTAAAAACATTAGAAGTGTGAAAATGTCACACAGTTCAGAAGGTTTACATCCAAAAAGAGGTTCTAATCAACTTGCATCTCATTCACACAGGAGTTTCACTCTCACAAAGGATTTCTCCCCAAACACACCAAACCTTTTGTTCTCCGGCGGGAGACGGTCAGCAAGACAACCAAAATTTCTCACACGCACACACACAGTTCACAAAGCTGCAGCCACACAGCTAACCAACACAAAACTTTCACACTCACACAACAAAGTGATTTTAATCACTTGGTACAATAACTTTGCAACGCGTCCACAGAAAACAATCAAACGTGCAACAAATCAACAAAGTTAACCTCCAATCTGACTCCGAAACCACACATGCATCTCTATTTATTACCAGTATTATTATTTATTTATGAGTCTCACAAAAAGTACGACTCAAAACTACCCAAATACAAAAGTTAAATCCTTAAAACTCTAAAAAAAACATCTCTCATAATTCCAAGGATTATGACGCAGGTCCCCGACTCTGCGGATTAAAGGTTCACTGACCAAAAACTCATTCAAATAACCATCTCAAAACTCACAATATGCACACCAAATCTCAGATCATCATGAGAACATGGTCCAGGACCATGTTTTTATCGATCCGTACATTTGGGTAATCACCTCTGGGTTACCTGTCGCACTACTAATCTAAACTAAAGTCACACGGATCAAGTGGACCCCCATTAAATTCGATCACGGGACCTCCGGCCCTGTGGGTTTGAGGTTCCCCGACCACAAACTCTTAACAAGCAACCGTCCCAACTCACGATATAGTCACAAAATCACAGAGGCGGACTTCCCTACCCGGGCCCTCCCTATGACCCTGGACCACTCTGGCCAATCATAGTGGACTCCTGTCCTTACATTTCAAAAGGCTATTTTCTCTAAGTATCAGTAAAACCACATGGTACAAAATGGAGAGAAAAACACATGGGAGGATGCAATCCTATTGTGTCTAACATCCATCCATCCATCCATCGATCCATCCATCCATCCATCCATCCATCCATCCATCGTCCTCCGCTTATCCAGGGCCGGGTCGCGGAGGCAGCAGCCTAAGAAAGGATGCCCAGACTTCCCTCGCCCCAGACACGTCCTCCAGCTCTTCCGGTGGGACCCCAAGGCGTTCCCAGGCCAGGCGAGAGACATAGCCCCTCCAGCGTGTCCTAGGTCTGCCCCGAAGCCTCCTACCAGAGGGACATGCCCGAAACAGATGCCCGAGCCACCTCAGCTGGCTCCTCTGGATGTGGAGGAGCAGCGGCTCTACTCTGAGCTCCTCCCTGGTGACTGAGCTCCTCACCCTATCTCTAAGGCTGCGCCCAGCCACCCTACGGAGGAAACTCATTTCAGCCACTTGGATCCGGGATGTCCTTCTTTCGATCATGACCCAAAGCTCATGACCATAAGTGAGGGTAGGAATGAGGATCGACCGGTAAATCGAGAGCCTCGCCTTTTGACTTAGCTCCTTCTTCACCACGACGGACCGATACAGCGACCGCACATGTGTCTAACAGTGAACCCAATATGGCAGACTACATAGAAGAATTCAAGTTAAAATAATCCAACACTAACGAGCATGTTTTGTGGATTGTGGGAGAAGCCGGAGCACCCGGAGAGAACCCACGCAGGCACAGGGAGAACATCCAAACTCCACACTGAATCTTGCTATGAGGTGACAGTGCTAATCACTGTAGTCTTCTGGCACGCTACATCCGTTGGTTCGTGGTCGTGGACAAAATTTTCAGGATAAATTAAACACTGCTTGATGGAGCGTTTTACCTTGGCAGCCATCTTGATAACCGCGTCACGTGACTCCTTAAAGGAGCCTTTTAACGGCGCTTCATGTGAAAGAGAATTTTAATCAGTGTGTTTACGGAGGTTGCCATTGGAAACAGTTTTTAGAGCTGCGTTGTATCATTTTACACCTCCTTTTTTTTTCCCCTCAATGGCCACACTGGGGCTCCGGACTATAACAAGACGGACGTGAAAAAACACCAGTAGAGATACTAAGAGACGTAATGTCTTCTTTCTCTTTGGTCTGCATCTTAGGTTCAGGCCAAACTAGATGGAGCGACCCGGACTAAACCGATGAATATAGTCCGTCTCCTTGTACCTGTATGAGCGCTGTCAGCGCGAAATTGGTGAAATCAGTGACGTATCACGTTTTGGAGTGATGCAATGACGTGGCTCCCACTTGGCTCCGTTAACGGTGGAAAAAGAACTGGTTCTTTGGTGGTGCTCATTTAAGAACTGGCTCTGGCACTGGCCCTGAACTAGCTCCTGGTTCTTTTTGGTGGAAAAGCCCCAGAGAGGCTCAAGGAGCTTTGGAACTGGTGACGGCTCCCCTCTGGTCCTCTCACATCAAATTTATGAGGTTTCCTGTCTGCATCATGTTGGTTTGAGCCATTGTCCAATTGGTCAGGATTGTAGTCTGGCTCCGCGGCACAGGATCAAATTCAATCTCATGAAGGGAGAGGTTCCCACCTTCACCTTTCTCTCCCTCAGCAGTCCCTTGCTTTGCTCTGACCTCCTCTTGGCTGAGCTGGAGATTCAGACCTTGAAGTGTTTCCTCTTGCTGTGCTACTCTGTCTGCTGTCACAACTCTGTCTTTGTCCTCAACACTCTCAGATTTCTGGAGCTCTTTGCTCACCTCTTCCATTTTGTTGCAGAGAGGAGAGTTTGTCCTTTTGGAAGTCTTAACCTGAAGGTACTCGCCTTTCAAAGCCGAAAGTTGTCTGAGCTCGTTAGTAATCTTCTTGTACTCTTGTTCAAGTTCAGCTTCCTGGTAACCCACATCAGTCACTATTCTGAGGTCTGTGTTTGTCTTGAGATCAAGACATGCTTGGTCGTACTGCTTTTTCAGGTCCATCGTTTGGGACTGTGGATTCTTGATTTGCTGTAATTGCAAATCATTTCGCACCGATATTGATGAAAAGTCACTTGTCAGCTGAATGTCATTTTTCTGTTTTTCTTTCAACTCCAGATGCTTTCGCTGAAGTTTGGTTCTGATTCGCGTAAAGTCTTGGCTCATTTCCTGCTCACGCTCGTGTTTTACTTCCAAGTGTTTTTGCTGGTCGAGTTTCTGCTGGAGGTCTTGAGCCTTCCTTCGTAGAGCCTCATTATCTTGCCTCAGGGCATTGGTCTTTGCATTTATTGCCTTGCAGCCTTTTTCCTGTGCTTTGCAGTCTTTAAGTCTGCTGCCCATCACCTTCAGATGTTGCTGCAGAGCTTGGTTGTCCTGGATGAATTTGTCCCTGTCTTCCTGTGCAGCCCTGTATTTCTCCTCCAAAGCTGCTTGAGCTTTGAGTTTACTGTTGAGCTTGAGCACTTGCTTCTCCAACAGTTTATTCAACCTTCTGACCATGTTTCTCTCAGCTTCCAGCTCTTCATACTTACCCTGGAGGTCTTGGCTGTTGGTGAGCTTGTTGTTCAGCTCTTCCAGCTGGAGATTCAGGGCGCTGTTCTTTGTTTTGATGGCTTCTGTTTCCTCAAGAACAGCACAGCACTTATCGTAGTGGCTTTCTTCTAAGTGCTCATAATTCGAGAGGAGAGGACGAATATCGCCTCCACGACGCAGAAACTTGTTAATTTTTGCCTTGAACATTGTTCCTCTCTTTGTTTATGTTGCTCTGTAGACAATCTGGCAGATCCTATAACCTGGTACTTCTAGTGAAACCGTGTGAATGACACAAATGAACTCTGGGGCAGCTGCAGTGTCTGTCCTTTCAAAGTCTGCCCTTTGATCTGTGACATCACAACCACACATCAAAGCTGTGATGTCACAGAATCATCACCATCACAATGTGTGACATCTTCTTTCTTTCTTTCTTTCTTTCTTTCTTTCTTTCTTTCTTTCTTTCTTTCTTTCTTTCTTTCTTTCTTTCTTTCTTTCTTTCTTTCTTTCTTTCTTTCTTTCTTTCTTTCTCTCAACACACACACACACACACACACACACACACACACACACACACACACACACACACACACGAGGGTCACCAATAAACATAAAATGCCTTTTTCTTGATGTTTTTTTTGTTTTAATTTATTTTGCACTGTGGAAGTTAACTGAAGCACCGCAGAAAATTCACACATACCCCACTGAGCAACAGTCCAAATCACGTCATCAAGATGTCATTTCCATACGTCCAGAAGACATCTTCAGGGAAGACAGAATGAAAGTTTTTTTGCACGTCTTTCCTTGACATTGTATGAATTGATGTTATTTGGGGCATTGTTAGTCTAATTACAAATACTTTTTAAGCTTGTCATATGTAAGTGACATACTTTTATTGTCAGAATCACTCCTCAGGAGGCCGGTTACAGAGGCGGCCCCGCCGCCATAGGGTCCCCTGGGGGAATGGATGGAGCAAGCTGTGGACACCGATACCCACTCCTCCTCTCTGCGCCGCCCTCCTCCGTGGTGCGGGGATCAGCCGTGTCGCGCTCTGCGTGCACACCTCCTCCTTTTCCGGGGAATAGAACAGCACCACAGGCACAAGGGCAGACCGATCATCAGCTGAGCAGAGCAGGTGAGCGGTGCTCAGAGCAGGTGAGCGGCTAAACCCAACTACTGGACGGAAAGAACCGGATTCCTAAACCGAAAAGGTGATTGCCTTCCAGTTTCTCTCTGTTTGTGCTCTGTTTTAGCTCCTATTAGCTCCTGTCTCGTCATGGGTTCCCCCTCCTCTCCTCCTATTTTTTCCTGCTCCAAATGTCAGATGTTTAGCTACACCTCGACCTCAGTTACTGACACAGGGACCTGTGAAAAGTGTAGCTTTATTGTAGCACTTGAGGCGAGTCTGAGTCAGCTTGAGGAACGTCTCCTCTCTGTCGAGCTTAGGGCTAGCCCTGTAGCTAGTAGGCAGCCGCCAGGTTTAGCTGGAGGGGAGCGTTCTAGCTTAGCAGCGCAGGTAGCTGCTAACTTTAGCCCCCCCTCAGTGGCCCCCGAGCAGCCGGGGGAACAGGGCGGTTGGGTGACTGCCAGGGGTAAACGTAGCAGCAAGAAGTCTACCGGACACCCCCGCTACACCCCGCAGGCCTCCGTCAGTGTCTCCAATATGTTTGCCCCACTCAGCAGCACGCTGGTTGAGAAGGACACGCTGGTTATTGGCTCCTCAATAGTGAGACACATTAACCTAGGACAACCAGCGGCCACAGTTGGCTGCCTGCCTGGGGCCGGAGCAGGCGACATTGAGTCCCAGCTAAAGCTAATGACCAAGATTAAACTGAGATTTAAACGGATTGTAATCCACTGTGGTGGAAACGACGTTCGCCTGAAGAAGTCTGAGGTCCTCAAAGCTAACGTAGAGTCAGTGTGCACATACGCGCGGATCATTTCAGACAAAGTAATTTTCTCTGGCCCCCTCCCAAACCTCATCAGTGACGAGATGTTTAGCCGCTGTACCACAACAGTTGTTACCATTCAGCAGCATTATCACCTCAGCAGCTTAACATGGAGCGCTGCAAAGTGATGTCATACACAATCATTCAAACTCACAAACAAACAAAAACAAAAGTAAACACACAAAAAAAAAATCTGTCATCCAATTCTTAATTTAAAATTTTTTATTATCCAATTTCAAAAATCCAATAAGTTTCTGAGTGTACCACTACTTTGATGAGCACTAAATAATTGAACCACTAATTTTTCCACTGGGATTAAAGCCACAATTAACTCCAGTTAGTTTGGTACTTTAGCACCGAGTCACCACCGAGTCTCCGATACACATTAAAAACATTAGAAGTGTGAAAATGTCACACAGTTCAGAAGGTTTACATCCAAAAAGAGGTTCTAATCAACTTGCATCTCATTCACACAGGAGTTTCACTCTCACAAAGGATTTCTCCCCAAACACACCAAACCTTTTGTTCTCCGGCGGGAGACGGTCAGCAAGACAACCAAAATTTCTCACACGCACACACACAGTTCACAAAGCTGCAGCCACACAGCTAACCAACACAAAACTTTCACACTCACACAACAAAGTGATTTTAATCACTTGGTACAATAACTTTGCAACGCGTCCACAGAAAACAATCAAACGTGCAACAAATCAACAAAGTTAACCTCCAATCTGACTCCGAAACCACACATGCATCTCTATTTATTACCAGTATTATTATTTATTTATGAGTCTCACAAAAAGTACGACTCAAAACTACCCAAATACAAAAGTTAAATCCTTAAAACTCTAAAAAAAACATCTCTCATAATTCCAAGGATTATGACGCAGGTCCCCGACTCTGCGGATTAAAGGTTCACTGACCAAAAACTCATTCAAATAACCATCTCAAAACTCACAATATGCACACCAAATCTCAGATCATCATGAGAACATGGTCCAGGACCATGTTTTTATCGATCCGTACATTTGGGTAATCACCTCTGGGTTACCTGTCGCACTACTAATCTAAACTAAAGTCACACGGATCAAGTGGACCCCCATTAAATTCGATCACGGGACCTCCGGCCCTGTGGGTTTGAGGTTCCCCGACCACAAACTCTTAACAAGCAACCGTCCCAACTCACGATATAGTCACAAAATCACAGAGGCGGACTTCCCTACCCGGGCCCTCCCTATGACCCTGGACCACTCTGGCCAATCATAGTGGACTCCTGTCCTTACATTTCAAAAGGCTATTTTCTCTAAGTATCAGTAAAACCACATGGTACAAAATGGAGAGAAAAACACATGGGAGGATGCAATCCTATTGTGTCTAACATCCATCCATCCATCCATCCATCCATCCATCCATCCATCCATCCATCCATCCATCGTCCTCCGCTTATCCAGGGCCGGGTCGCGGAGGCAGCAGCCTAAGAAAGGATGCCCAGACTTCCCTCGCCCCAGACACGTCCTCCAGCTCTTCCGGTGGGACCCCAAGGCGTTCCCAGGCCAGGCGAGAGACATAGCCCCTCCAGCGTGTCCTAGGTCTGCCCCGAAGCCTCCTACCAGAGGGACATGCCCGAAACAGATGCCCGAGCCACCTCAGCTGGCTCCTCTGGATGTGGAGGAGCAGCGGCTCTACTCTGAGCTCCTCCCTGGTGACTGAGCTCCTCACCCTATCTCTAAGGCTGCGCCCAGCCACCCTACGGAGGAAACTCATTTCAGCCACTTGGATCCGGGATGTCCTTCTTTCGATCATGACCCAAAGCTCATGACCATAAGTGAGGGTAGGAATGAGGATCGACCGGTAAATCGAGAGCCTCGCCTTTTGACTTAGCTCCTTCTTCACCACGACGGACCGATACAGCGACCGCACATGTGTCTAACAGTGAACCCAATATGGCAGACTACATAGAAGAATTCAAGTTAAAATAATCCAACACTAACGAGCATGTTTTGTGGATTGTGGGAGAAGCCGGAGCACCCGGAGAGAACCCACGCAGGCACAGGGAGAACATCCAAACTCCACACTGAATCTTGCTATGAGGTGACAGTGCTAATCACTGTAGTCTTCTGGCACGCTACATCCGTTGGTTCGTGGTCGTGGACAAAATTTTCAGGATAAATTAAACACTGCTTGATGGAGCGTTTTACCTTGGCAGCCATCTTGATAACCGCGTCACGTGACTCCTTAAAGGAGCCTTTTAACGGCGCTTCATGTGAAAGAGAATTTTAATCAGTGTGTTTACGGAGGTTGCCATTGGAAACAGTTTTTAGAGCTGCGTTGTATCATTTTACACCTCCTTTTTTTTTTCCCCTCAATGGCCACACTGGGGCTCCGGACTATAACAAGACGGACGTGAAAAAACACCAGTAGAGATACTAAGAGACGTAATGTCTTCTTTCTCTTTGGTCTGCATCTTAGGTTCAGGCCAAACTAGATGGAGCGACCCGGACTAAACCGATGAATATAGTCCGTCTCCTTGTACCTGTATGAGCGCTGTCAGCGCGAAATTGGTGAAATCAGTGACGTATCACGTTTTGGAGTGATGCAATGACGTGGCTCCCACTTGGCTCCGTTAACGGTGGAAAAAGAACTGGTTCTTTGGTGGTGCTCATTTAAGAACTGGCTCTGGCACTGGCCCTGAACTAGCTCCTGGTTCTTTTTGGTGGAAAAGCCCCAGAGAGGCTCAAGGAGCTTTGGAACTGGTGACGGCTCCCCTCTGGTCCTCTCACATCAAATTTATGAGGTTTCCTGTCTGCATCATGTTGGTTTGAGCCATTGTCCAATTGGTCAGGATTGTAGTCTGGCTCCGCGGCACAGGATCAAATTCAATCTCATGAAGGGAGAGGTTCCCACCTTCACCTTTCTCTCCCTCAGCAGTCCCTTGCTTTGCTCTGACCTCCTCTTGGCTGAGCTGGAGATTCAGACCTTGAAGTGTTTCCTCTTGCTGTGCTACTCTGTCTGCTGTCACAACTCTGTCTTTGTCCTCAACACTCTCAGATTTCTGGAGCTCTTTGCTCACCTCTTCCATTTTGTTGCAGAGAGGAGAGTTTGTCCTTTTGGAAGTCTTAACCTGAAGGTACTCGCCTTTCAAAGCCGAAAGTTGTCTGAGCTCGTTAGTAATCTTCTTGTACTCTTGTTCAAGTTCAGCTTCCTGGTAACCCACATCAGTCACTATTCTGAGGTCTGTGTTTGTCTTGAGATCAAGACATGCTTGGTCGTACTGCTTTTTCAGGTCCATCGTTTGGGACTGTGGATTCTTGATTTGCTGTAATTGCAAATCATTTCGCACCGATATTGATGAAAAGTCACTTGTCAGCTGAATGTCATTTTTCTGTTTTTCTTTCAACTCCAGATGCTTTCGCTGAAGTTTGGTTCTGATTCGCGTAAAGTCTTGGCTCATTTCCTGCTCACGCTCGTGTTTTACTTCCAAGTGTTTTTGCTGGTCGAGTTTCTGCTGGAGGTCTTGAGCCTTCCTTCGTAGAGCCTCATTATCTTGCCTCAGGGCATTGGTCTTTGCATTTATTGCCTTGCAGCCTTTTTCCTGTGCTTTGCAGTCTTTAAGTCTGCTGCCCATCACCTTCAGATGTTGCTGCAGAGCTTGGTTGTCCTGGATGAATTTGTCCCTGTCTTCCTGTGCAGCCCTGTATTTCTCCTCCAAAGCTGCTTGAGCTTTGAGTTTACTGTTGAGCTTGAGCACTTGCTTCTCCAACAGTTTATTCAACCTTCTGACCATGTTTCTCTCAGCTTCCAGCTCTTCATACTTACCCTGGAGGTCTTGGCTGTTGGTGAGCTTGTTGTTCAGCTCTTCCAGCTGGAGATTCAGGGCGCTGTTCTTTGTTTTGATGGCTTCTGTTTCCTCAAGAACAGCACAGCACTTATCGTAGTGGCTTTCTTCTAAGTGCTCATAATTCGAGAGGAGAGGACGAATATCGCCTCCACGACGCAGAAACTTGTTAATTTTTGCCTTGAACATTGTTCCTCTCTTTGTTTATGTTGCTCTGTAGACAATCTGGCAGATCCTATAACCTGGTACTTCTAGTGAAACCGTGTGAATGACACAAATGAACTCTGGGGCAGCTGCAGTGTCTGTCCTTTCAAAGTCTGCCCTTTGATCTGTGACATCACAACCACACATCAAAGCTGTGATGTCACAGAATCATCACCATCACAATGTGTGACATCTTCTTTCTTTCTTTCTTTCTTTCTTTCTTTCTTTCTTTCTTTCTTTCTTTCTTTCTTTCTTTCTTTCTTTCTTTCTTTCTCTCAACACACACACACACACACACACACACACACACACACACACACACACACACACACACACACACACACACACACACACACACACACACACACACACACACACACACACACACACGAGGGTCACCAATAAACATAAAATGCCTTTTTCTTGATGTTTTTTTTGTTTTAATTTATTTTGCACTGTGGAAGTTAACTGAAGCACCGCAGAAAATTCACACATACCCCACTGAGCAACAGTCCAAATCACGTCATCAAGATGTCATTTCCATACGTCCAGAAGACATCTTCAGGGAAGACAGAATGAAAGTTTTTTTGCACGTCTTTCCTTGACATTGTATGAATTGATGTTATTTGGGGCATTGTTAGTCGAATTACAAATACTTTTTAAGCTTGTCATATGTAAGTGACATACTTTTATTGTCAGAATCACTCCTCAGGAGGCCGGTTACAGAGGCGGCCCCGCCGCCATAGGGTCCCCTGGGGGAGGGGATGGAGCAAGCTGTGGACACCGATACCCACTCCTCCTCTCTGCGCCGCCCTCCTCCGTGGTGCGGGGATCAGCCGTGTCGCGCTCTGCGTGCACACCTCCTCCTTTTCCGGGGAATAGAATAGCACCACAGGCACAAGGGCAGACCGATCATCAGCTGAGCAGAGCAGGTGAGCGGTGCTCAGAGCAGGTGAGCGGCTAAACCCAACTACTGGACGGAAAGAACCGGATTCCTAAACCGAAAAGGTGATTGCCTTCCAGTTTCTCTCTGTTTGTGCTCTGTTTTAGCTCCTATTAGCTCCTGTCTTGTCATGGGTTCCCCCTCCTCTCCTCCTATTTTTTCCTGCTCCAAATGTCAGATGTTTAGCTACACCTCGACCTCAGTTACTGACACAGGGACCTGTGAAAAGTGTAGCTTTATTGTAGCACTTGAGGCGAGGCTGAGTCAGCTTGAGGAACGTCTCCTCTCTGTCGAGCTTAGGGCTAGCCCTGTAGCTAGTAGGCAGCCGCCAGGTTTAGCTGGAGCGGAGCGTTCTAGCTTAGCAGCGCAGGTAGCTGCTAACTTTAGCCCCCCCTCAGTGGCCCCCGAGCAGCCGGGGGAACAGGGCGGTTGGGTGACTGCCAGGGGTAAACGTAGCAGCAAGAAGTCTACCGGACACCCCCGCTACACCCCGCAGGCCTCCGTCAGTGTCTCCAATATGTTTGCCCCACTCAGCAGCACGCTGGTTGAGAAGGACACGCTGGTTATTGGCTCCTCAATAGTGAGACACGTTAACCTACGACAACCAGCGGCCACAGTTGGCTCCCTGCCTGGGGCCAGAGCAGGCGACATTGAGTCCCAGCTAAAGCTAATGACCAAGAGTAAACGGAGATTTAAACAGATTGTACTCCACTGCGGTGGAAACGACGTTCGCCTGAAGAAGTCTGAGGTCCTCAAAGCTAACGTAGAGTCAGTGTGCACATACGCACGGATCATTTCAGACGAAGTAGTTTTCTCTGGCCCCCTCCCAAACCTCATCAGTGACGAGATGTTTAGCCGCTGTACCACAACAGTTGTTACCATTCAGCAGCATTATCACCTCAGCAGCTTAACATGGAGCGCTGCAAAGTGATGTCATACACAATCATTCAAACTCACAAACAAACAAAAACAAAAGTAAACACACAAAAAAAAAATCTGTCATCCAATTCTTAATTTAAAATTTTTTATTATCCAATTTCAAAAATCCAATAAGTTTCTGAGTGTACCACTACTTTGATGAGCACTAAATAATTGAACCACTAATTTTTCCACTGGGATTAAAGCCACAATTAACTCCAGTTAGTTTGGTACTTTAGCACCGAGTCACCACCGAGTCTCCGATACACATTAAAAACATTAGAAGTGTGAAAATGTCACACAGTTCAGAAGGTTTACATCCAAAAAGAGGTTCTAATCAACTTGCATCTCATTCACACAGGAGTTTCACTCTCACAAAGGATTTCTCCCCAAACACACCAAACCTTTTGTTCTCCGGCGGGAGACGGTCAGCAAGACAACCAAAATTTCTCACACGCACACACACAGTTCACAAAGCTGCAGCCACACAGCTAACCAACACAAAACTTTCACACTCACACAACAAAGTGATTTTAATCACTTGGTACAATAACTTTGCAACGCGTCCACAGAAAACAATCAAACGTGCAACAAATCAACACAGTTAACCTCCAATCTGACTCCGAAACCACACATGCATCTCTATTTATTACCAGTATTATTATTTATTTATGAGTCTCACAAAAAGTACGACTCAAAACTACCCAAATACAAAAGTTAAATCCTTAAAACTCTAAAAAAAACATCTCTCATAATTCCAAGGATTATGACGCAGGTCCCCGACTCTGCGGATTAAAGGTTCACTGACCAAAAACTCATTCAAATAACCATCTCAAAACTCACAATATGCACACCAAATCTCAGATCATCATGAGAACATGGTCCAGGACCATGTTCTTATCGATCCGTACATTTGGGTAATCACCTCTGGGTTACCTGTCGCACTACTAATCTAAACTAAAGTCACACGGATCAAGTGGACCCCCATTAAATTCGATCACGGGACCTCCGGCCCTGTGGGTTTGAGGTTCCCCGACCACAAACTCTTAACAAGCAACCGTCCCAACTCACGATATAGTCACAAAATCACAGAGGCGGACTTCCCTACCCGGGCCCTCCCTATGACCCTGGACCACTCTGGCCAATCATAGTGGACTCCTGTCCTTACATTTCAAAAGGCTATTTTCTCTAAGTATCAGTAAAACCACATGGTACAAAATGGAGAGAAAAACACATGGGAGGATGCAATCCTATTGTGTCTAACATCCATCCATCCATCCATCCATCCATCCATCCATCCATCCATCCATCCATCCATCCATCGTCCTCCGCTTATCCAGGGCCGGGTCGCGGAGGCAGCAGCCTAAGCTAGGATGCCCAGACTTCCCTCGCCCCAGACACGTCCTCCAGCTCTTCCGGTGGGACCCCAAGGCGTTCCCAGGCCAGGCGAGAGACATAGTCCCTCCAGCGTGTCCTAGGTCTGCCCCGAGGCCTCCTACCAGAGGGACATGCCCGAAACAGATGCCCGAGCCACCTCAGCTGGCTCCTCTGGATGTGGAGGAGCAGCGGCTCTACTCTGAGCTCCTCCCTGGTGACTGAGCTCCTCACCCCATCTCTAAGGCTGCGCCCAGCCACCCTACGGAGGAAACTCATTTCAGCCACTTGGATCCGGGATGTCCTTCTTTCGATCATGACCCAAAGCTCATGACCATAGGTGAGGGTAGGAATGAGGATCGACCGGTAAATCGAGAGCCTCGCCTTTTGACTTAGCTCCTTCTTCACCACGACGGACCGATACAGCGACCGCACATGTGTCTAACAGTGAACCCAATATGGCAGACTACATAGAAGAATTCAAGTTAAAAGAATCCAACACTAACAAGCACGTTTTGTGGATTGTGGGAGAAGCCGGAGCACCCGGAGAGAACCCACGCAGGCACAGGGAGAACATCCAAACTCCACACTGAATCTTGCTATGAGGTGACAGTGCTAATCACTGTAGTCTTCTGGCACACTACATCCGTTGGTTCGTGGTCGTGGACAAGATTTTCAGGATAAATTAAACACTGCTTGATGGAGCGTTTTACCTTGGCAGCCATCTTGATAACCGCGTCACGTGACTCCTTAAAGGAGCCTTTTAACGGCGCTTCATGTGAAAGAGAATTTTAATCAGTGTGTTTACGGAGGTTGCCATTGGAAACAGTTTTTAGAGCTGCGTTGTATCATTTTACACCTCCTTTTTTTTCCCCTCAATGGCCACACTGGGGCTCCGTGCTATAACAAGACGGACATGAAAAAACACCAATAGAGATACTAAGAGACGTAATGTCTTCTTTCTCTTTGGTCTGCATCTTAGGTTCAGGCCAAACTAGATGGAGCGACCCGGACTAAACCGATGAATATAGTCCGTCTCCTTGTACCTGTATGAGCGCTGTCAGCGCGAAATTGGTGAAATCAGTGACGTATCACGTTTTGGAGTGATGCAATGACGTGGCTCCCACTTGGCTCCGTTAACGGTGGAAAAAGAACTGGTTCTTTGGTGGTGCTCATTTAAGAACGGGCTCTGGCACTGGCCCTGAACTAGCTCCTGGTTCTTTTTGGTGGAAAAGCCCCAGAGAAGCTCAAGGAGCTTTGGAACTGGTGATGGCTCCCCTCTGGTCCTCTCACATCAAATTTATGAGGTTTCCTGTCTGCATCATGTTGGTTTGAGCCATTGTCCAATTGGTCAGGATTGTAGTCTGGCTCCGCGGCACAGGATCAAATTCAATCTCATGAAGGGAGAGGTTCCCACCTTCACCTTTCTCTCCCTCAGCAGTCCCTTGCTTTGCTCTGACCTCCTCTTGGCTGAGCTGGAGATTCAGACCTTGAAGTGTTTCCTCTTGTTGTGCTACTCTGTCTGCTGTCACAACTCTGTCTTTGTCCTCAACACTCTCAGATTTCTGGAGCTCTTTGCTCACCTCTTCCATTTTGTTGCAGAGAGGAGAGTTTGTCCTTTTGGAAGTCTTAACCTGAAGGTACTCGCCTTTCAAAGCCGAAAGTTGTCTGAGCTCGTTAGTAATCTTCTTGTACTCTTGTTCAAGTTCAGCTTCCTGGTAACCCACATCAGTCACTATTCTGAGGTCTGTGTTTGTCTTGAGATCAAGACATGCTTGGTCGTACTGCTTTTTCAGGTCCATCGTTTGGGACTGTGGATTCTTGATTTGCTGTAATTGCAAATCATTTCGCACCGATATTGATGAAAAGTCACTTGTCAGCTGAATGTCATTTTTCTGTTTTTCTTTCAACTCCAGATGCTTTCGCTGAAGTTTGGTTCTGATTCGCGTAAAGTCTTGGCTCATTTCCTGCTCACGCTCGTGTTTTACTTCCAAGTGTTTTTGCTGGTCGAGTTTCTGCTGGAGGTCTTGAGCCTTCCTTCGTAGAGCCTCATTATCTTGCCTCAGGGCATTGGTCTTTGCATTTATTGCCTTGCAGCCTTTTTCCTGTGCTTTGCAGTCTTTAAGTCTGCTGCCCATCACCTTCAGATGTTGCTGCAGAGCTTGGTTGTCCTGGATGAATTTGTCCCTGTCTTCCTGTGCAGCCCTGTATTTCTCCTCCAAAGCTGCTTGAGCTTTGAGTTTACTGTTGAGCTTGAGCACTTGCTTCTCCAACAGTTTATTCAACCTTCTGACCATGTTTCTCTCAGCTTCCAGCTCTTCATACTTACCCTGGAGGTCTTGGCTGTTGGTGAGCTTGTTGTTCAGCTCTTCCAGCTGGAGATTCAGGGCGCTGTTCTTTGTTTTGATGGCTTCTGTTTCCTCAAGAACAGCACAGCACTTATCGTAGTGGCTTTCTTCTAAGTGCTCATAATTCGAGAGGAGAGGACGAATATCGCCTCCACGACGCAGAAACTTGTTAATTTTTGCCTTGAACATTGTTCCTCTCTTTGTTTATGTTGCTCTGTAGACAATCTGGCAGATCCTATAACCTGGTACTTCTAGTGAAACCGTGTGAATGACACAAATGAACTCTGGGGCAGCTGCAGTGTCTGTCCTTTCAAAGTCTGCCCTTTGATCTGTGACATCACAACCACACATCAAAGCTGTGATGTCACAGAATCATCACCATCACAATGTGTGACATCTTCTTTCTTTCTTTCTTTCTTTCTTTCTTTCTTTCTTTCTTTCTTTCTTTCTTTCTTTCTTTCTTTCTTTCTTTCTTTCTTTCTTTCTTTCTTTCTTTCTTTCTTTCTTTCTTTCTTTCTTTCTTTCTTTCTTTCTTTCTCTCTCACACACACACACACACACACACACACACACACACACACACACACACACACACACACACACACACACACACACACACACACACACACACACACACACACACACGAGTGTCACCAATAAACATAAAATGCCTTTTTCTTGATGTTTTTTTTGTTTTAATTTATTTTGCACTGTGGAAGTTAACTGAAGCACCGCAGAAAATTCACACATACCCCACTGAGCAACAGTCCAAATCACGTCATCAAGACGTCATTTCCATACGTCCAGAAGACATCTTCAGGGAAGACAGAATGAAAGTTTTTTTGCACGTCTTTCCTTGACATTGTATGAATTGATGTTATTTGGGGCATTGTTAGTCGAATTACAAATACTTTTTAAGCTTGTCATATGTAAGTGACATACTTTTATTGTCAGAATCACTCCTCAGGAGGCCGGTTACAGAGGCGGCCCCGCCGCCATAGGGTCCCCTGGGGGAATGGATGGAGCAAGCTGTGGACACCGATACCCACTCCTCCTCTCTGCGCCGCCCTCCTCCGTGGTGCGGGGATCAGCCGTGTCGCGCTCTGCGTGCACACCTCCTCCTTTTCCGGGGAATAGAACAGCACCACAGGCACAAGGGCAGACCGATCATCAGCTGAGCAGAGCAGGTGAGCGGTGCTCAGAGCAGGTGAGCGGCTAAACCCAACTACTGGACGGAAAGAACCGGATTCCTAAACCGAAAAGGTGATTGCCTTCCAGTTTCTCTCTGTTTGTGCTCTGTTTTAGCTCCTATTAGCTCCTGTCTCGTCATGGGTTCCCCCTCCTCTCCTCCTATTTTTTCCTGCTCCAAATGTCAGATGTTTAGCTACACCTCGACCTCAGTTACTGACACAGGGACCTGTGAAAAGTGTAGCTTTATTGTAGCACTTGAGGCGAGTCTGAGTCAGCTTGAGGAACGTCTCCTCTCTGTCGAGCTTAGGGCTAGCCCTGTAGCTAGTAGGCAGCCGCCAGGTTTAGCTGGAGGGGAGCGTTCTAGCTTAGCAGCGCAGGTAGCTGCTAACTTTAGCCCCCCCTCAGTGGCCCCCGAGCAGCCGGGGGAACAGGGCGGTTGGGTGACTGCCAGGGGTAAACGTAGCAGCAAGAAGTCTACCGGACACCCCCGCTACACCCCGCAGGCCTCCGTCAGTGTCTCCAATATGTTTGCCCCACTCAGCAGCACGCTGGTTGAGAAGGACACGCTGGTTATTGGCTCCTCAATAGTGAGACACATTAACCTAGGACAACCAGCGGCCACAGTTGGCTGCCTGCCTGGGGCCAGAGCAGGCGACATTGAGTCCCAGCTAAAGCTAATGACCAAGATTAAACTGAGATTTAAACGGATTGTAATCCACTGTGGTGGAAACGACGTTCGCCTGAAGAAGTCTGAGGTCCTCAAAGCTAACGTAGAGTCAGTGTGCACATACGCGCGGATCATTTCAGACAAAGTAATTTTCTCTGGCCCCCTCCCAAACCTCATCAGTGACGAGATGTTTAGCCGCTGTACCACAACAGTTGTTACCATTCAGCAGCATTATCACCTCAGCAGCTTAACATGGAGCGCTGCAAAGTGATGTCATACACAATCATTCAAACTCACAAACAAACAAAAACAAAAGTAAACACACAAAAAAAAAATCTGTCATCCAATTCTTAATTTAAAATTTTTTATTATCCAATTTCAAAAATCCAATAAGTTTCTGAGTGTACCACTACTTTGATGAGCACTAAATAATTGAACCACTAATTTTTCCACTGGGATTAAAGCCACAATTAACTCCAGTTAGTTTGGTACTTTAGCACCGAGTCACCACCGAGTCTCCGATACACATTAAAAACATTAGAAGTGTGAAAATGTCACACAGTTCAGAAGGTTTACATCCAAAAAGAGGTTCTAATCAACTTGCATCTCATTCACACAGGAGTTTCACTCTCACAAAGGATTTCTCCCCAAACACACCAAACCTTTTGTTCTCCGGCGGGAGACGGTCAGCAAGACAACCAAAATTTCTCACACGCACACACACAGTTCACAAAGCTGCAGCCACACAGCTAACCAACACAAAACTTTCACACTCACACAACAAAGTGATTTTAATCACTTGGTACAATAACTTTGCAACGCGTCCACAGAAAACAATCAAACGTGCAACAAATCAACAAAGTTAACCTCCAATCTGACTCCGAAACCACACATGCATCTCTATTTATTACCAGTATTATTATTTATTTATGAGTCTCACAAAAAGTACGACTCAAAACTACCCAAATACAAAAGTTAAATCCTTAAAACTCTAAAAAAAACATCTCTCATAATTCCAAGGATTATGACGCAGGTCCCCGACTCTGCGGATTAAAGGTTCACTGACCAAAAACTCATTCAAATAACCATCTCAAAACTCACAATATGCACACCAAATCTCAGATCATCATGAGAACATGGTCCAGGACCATGTTTTTATCGATCCGTACATTTGGGTAATCTCAGCTGGCTCCTCTGGATGTGGAGGAGCAGCGGCTCTACTCTGAGCTCCTCCCTGGTGACTGAGCTCCTCACCCCATCTCTAAGGCTGCGCCCAGCCACCCTACGGAGGAAACTCATTTCAGCCACTTGGATCCGGGATGTCCTTCTTTCGATCATGACCCAAAGCTCATGACCATAGGTGAGGGTAGGAATGAGGATCGACCGGTAAATCGAGAGCCTCGCCTTTTGACTTAGCTCCTTCTTCACCACGACGGACCGATACAGCGACCGCACATGTGTCTAACAGTGAACCCAATATGGCAGACTACATAGAAGAATTCAAGTTAAAAGAATCCAACACTAACAAGCACGTTTTGTGGATTGTGGGAGAAGCCGGAGCACCCGGAGAGAACCCACGCAGGCACAGGGAGAACATCCAAACTCCACACTGAATCTTGCTATGAGGTGACAGTGCTAATCACTGTACCACTGTGCCGGCCACGTTTCTGCCCGACAAACATTAGATGCAGTAAATACAAGACTTCACAGTCTATATTGACCACACTTTGTTGTTGAAGGGCAGATCACACTTTTGCAAGAAAACCACTCATCAAACAGGGGTGAGACAGCTAGGGTGAGACAGGGTGAGACCGTGTGTGATGACATGAGACGGGGTGTGGTTGGGTTTGGGTGGGGGGCTGGAGAAGGACTGGGCTGGCAGCTCCAGTTGGGATCTTAGGAACGCTTAAAAAACTGTCTGATCCGCTCCCAAAATGATTTCTTCTTTTTGCTGATGGGGTGCATCTTCTTCTCCCAAGCCCTGATCATATTTTCCAGCTCGCTGGCACACATCATGTTCTCCATGAGGCTTGATTTCAGTTTCAATTCCATGTCTCCAACTGCTTGGACGAGCTCAGACTGCTCCTGCTTCCACCTGGATCGTTCTTGCTCCAGCTCCTCCAAGATCGTGACCACAGTCCCCTTCAATGCAGACATGGTTTCCTCATGTTCGGCCAGGAGGTGCGACCTCTCCGCCTCAAACTGGCTTCTTTCTTCCAGCTGATCTTGTTGTGCTTTTTCCAGGTTTGTGGTGAGTGTTAACACCTCGCTGATTCTTTGAGCCAGGGCATTCTCAGTTGTAACCCTGTTGAGGCTCTCAGCCTGGACAGCGACTTCCAAGTGGCTAATCGTTTTGGAAGTTTCATCTTGAAGCTTCTCCATTTCTTCTTTTTCCTCAAACAGGACTGCCTGTACTTCTTTCACCTCCTTTTCTTTGGAGGCCAACTGTTTCCTCAGGTTTTCAACTTCACTGAGGAGCAGAGCGTTTTCTCTCTGCTGTTTGGCCACTTTCTTCTCCCTCTCATTCAAAAGCCGATTGAACTGTAGTTCCTGCCTTTGCATGAAATCTGGAGGGGCCTGCAGCCCGAAGGGCGACTCTGGGTCTGCTGCTGGTGTAGGAATGCAGGAAAATTTGAATTGTTAGCGACTGTCTATTAGCACAGTCACATGGTGTGAAGAAAAAAAAAACTAATCCAAAATTCTAAACTGTTACTACCTTGCTCTGGAGGTGCTGTGGATTTCTTCATTGTGTCTCCATGGTCCACGTTAGCTGCTGTTTCTGAACATTTTGGTTCAAAACTCGCGGCGTCCTGATGTTCATGTATGAGGGGGAGGCCAGTCACGAGAGTAGAACCCTTACCTTTTCTCCTCCTGCGTCTTCTTTTCGACTTGCCGACTTTGACCTCGAGTCCTGAGTCTTTTGGCTCCCCCTTTTGGAGAGGGGCTTGCTGTGAATCAGGTTGAAACATTTTGAGGCTTGAATCTTGAAGTGACAACATTTTCTTGCTTAGCGGCTGCTCCCAGTATCTCTAACAATTACTGTCTGGCAGGACTGGACTGAGTGCAGCTCATATGCTTTCTAGAGATCAAAAGACAATGGTCTTTTGATGATCAAAGGACAATGGTCCTTTGATGCTTCAAAAGACGTTACAAATGTGATGTGATGAGTGACAAGTGATGTCATCAATGTTGGTGAGAAAGTTGAAAGTTGTTGCCATGACAACAAGAGCAAAGCAAGATTTGGAGGCTGTCTGTAGGAAATCAAGACAGAAAACATTGTTAATGTTGGACAGGAAGTGTTTTCAACTCATTTTCAATAAACTGATTCATTTGAAAATGGAACTTTTTTGATGGCTGAATGAAAGTTTTTCTAAACCATAAATGAAATGCCTCCAGGGGTAAATTATACTACAGAAACACAATTACAAATTGTAATTTTCTATATCAATATAAGAAATACCAACATTCAAATCAAATATCAGCCAAAATGAATATGCTTGCCAACAGGTCAGGCTGTGTTGCTTTAAATACTCATCACTTAATTATATAATTGGTAACATAAATAACTGTGACACGTTTCAATAGGTGTGTAATGGTAAATAAATGTGTCCTTAAATCTAAGTAAAGCAGAGCTGCTAAGTCTCACACCTGAATAAAAATCACAGTTCACATTAAGATCACTTGGCGATCTTAATATCTAAGAATCACATTTTGACGTCGGACTTCAAATGGAATTTCACATTACAATAATTAGTTGTTGATGTTTGCTTGGATTCACAGGCAAGAAATACATTATATAAGGTGTGTTGGAATTAAGGTTGTTAGTTTCTTATAGACAAGCTTGTAATTCTTATACCTTTTACCAGTGGTGGCTGGTGATACATTTCTTAGGTGGGTCTCTTCAATATTATCATCCCCGATGAAACATTACAGTTCTATTAAACAGCTAGTGAAAAAAGAGCCCCCTAGTGGTGAAACATTATAGTTCTTTGAAACGGTTAGTGAATAAAAAGCACTTGTTAAAACTCTCTAAATAACATACTAGTGAACAAATACAAGCAGATGCTTCATTAATACCTTTTAGAAAATGAATGTGTTTTGGGGCTGGTTTACTTGAGTTAGTCTGGTTTGTCTGGCTGGTTAGTCTGAGTTAAGGGAAAACAAAAGCTTTATCAGGTATATTTTCAAACAACAGTCAATCTTTCAAAGCTTATAGAATGTTTTGAAAGAAACCTCAAAATAATAACTATACTGGAGAAAGTTGAACCTGACCTGCAGCTTTTCAGCCAAATTTCTTCTTTCAAATGGTGAATTAGAAGAGAAGTGACAGAGTTAATAATCAGAGACTCAGAGTCTTTATCTCAACATCTCATAGAAACACGTGAGAACAACCCAGAACTGACTTTAAGCCATTTTAAAAGCCCCAAGTCTCCACATGACATGACGCTGATTGGTTTAATGTCATGTCAGTCACTCTGGTGTTGATCAGTCATTGGTCAGATTGCTACTAAGCCCCGCCTCCTCAGGGCGGCTTTCCTCATCGCCCCAGCCTGCTCTCTCTCTCTCTCTCTCTCGCTCTCTCTCTCACACACACACACACACACACTACCAGAGAGAGAGAGAAATGAAGAAATCCTCTCGTTTATTGAAGATTATGTGTAGAAAATGAAGGAAATACAGTTCAGGGCTCATTGTTAGTTTGTTGACATGAACTAATTTCGACAGTATTAAAGTTTATTCACATATTCTATAGTAACATTTTTTTTTCCTTTTGCTTCCACCAGGGGGGGGCTGTGTCGCCACTGTATCTGACTCACGGTTTGTACAAACCGATCACTACAGAAAGAAATGTATAAATAAAAACTACATGCTACTTAAAAATTTAAACTTTTTTTTAAGATATTTACAGTTGCAACACTACTTTGCTTCAAAATATGAAGTTGTGCAATAAAAAACACAGACGATGTAGAAAAATGTAGAAGACAAGAGATCACAGTTCTAGAATCCTGCTGCTCTTCGTTCATGAGTTGGTTTACTGAAGTTTTCCATGGAGGGTCTGCATCCTTTTTTATTTTTAAATGATCTGAGAAAATAAACAAATGGTTTAAATGGTCAGAGGGTGTCAGTTGGATGATTTCCATAACTTGTTTCTTTAATATGTACAAATTGCTTCATGCATATGATAATTTAGACCCTATTAATAATGTGTGTTTATAAAACGACCTTCAGTAGACAGAGTTTGAGGTCCCATCCTGAACTGGAGCAGTTCATTCTTAATTTATACATTTTCTTTTTTTCTCCATTCGACCCTCAAGAGTTCGTGAGATCTTTAACGAATGAGCGTAAAGAAACACGACAAGCCTTTTTTAAAAATTTCATTTAAAGCTTCTTTTAATATTAAATACATCATCTCCTATAAACATTTATTCACATAGAAAAGCGAGTGTGTGTATTTACACTGGAGTGCTATCTTACAGGGAAGCCTTCCTCTGATTGTC
Source organism: Lipophrys pholis (assembly GCF_963383615.2). NCBI lineage: Eukaryota > Metazoa > Chordata > Actinopteri > Blenniiformes > Blenniidae > Lipophrys > Lipophrys pholis. The sequence continues at coordinate 3,058,095 of NC_137636.1, forward strand.
GCAGCATCGCCTTCACACGAGTCCCACTTCACAGTTACAATACCAGGAGAAATGGATTTAAGCTTATTGCTGAGCTCGTCGAGCTCTCAACACTTCACAAATGCTCACATTTCCATGTTGTTATATGGACTTTTTTTTTTTGTTTTAAACTGCAACATCTATTGGGGCTGATTTGGAGAAATGCACATGATGAGAACCTGCCAGACGTCTTCGCCTTCCCGTCTAACCAGAAATCACAAACACGGCTGTTTTTCACTCCTCCACTTTGGATTTCTTCTTGGAGGTTCGGGGTCTGCTGGTTTCTGGCTCTGCTGGTTCTGGCGAGCCCGGCGGGTCGGAGGGCGGGCTGGGGGCCGCGTCCACATCCGGGTCGGACTCAGCAGCCGCGGATGTGCTTTTGGAAACTCCTGGAAGTAACAACAGAGGAGGTTCATGCTACCCGTCTGGATCTGACCTGTTTTTAAATCATGAAGCTGGTTCAGGTGCCGTTTCCACGGCAACATTTCAAGTCAGAACACATCGTTTTTGCGCTTTTGTTTCAGAAAAGTTTCATGTTTATTCGGTGACGTTTTGAAACGAATTTCCGTGTTTCTGCCATCGTTAATGTTGGAAGCATTTTCATCTCTGTGTGTGTTTCAGAAAACAAACAAAAGCAAAAACAAACAGCGCCAACTCATGTTCTGGGAGGCTTACGACTACATTTCCGTGGAAACAGACTCATTTTCAAAACGTTGCAGTGTAGACACGAAACTTTTCTAAAACCAAAACGCAAAAACGATGCATTTTCTCCTGAAACGTGTAAACGGGGTTTTATTCTGTCTTTTCAATTTGTCTCCAGTGTACATTTTGCAAATGTCTGATTCAAGGCCGATGCATTCTCCCATAAGAACAAGAAGAAAAGTTCGGCTGTGACAAAGTTTTTGTTCAGCTGACAAAAAAAATGTTTGTTTGGCAGGAGAGTTCATACTCCGAGAGGAAAATGTCCAACTCGCAGGCCACGCCCCTCATGGCAGGCACATATCAGTGAAACAGCGTTTTAACTTTTCAGCTGGACAGTTTATTTCTCGCTTCAAATGTTTTCAGAAATAGATTCCGCTGAACCGTTTCAGAACGTTTGTGTCCGAGCCGCCATGTTGGTCTGGTTTTAACTGCAGGATCTGACAGCCCTGGGTGATGCGTTCAGGGGCATCACGTAACTCCGCCCTCTGACATGTTAACGAGTTGCGAGGCTCATACAGTAACGAGGCTACATGCTAAACATGATTAAAATATGATAGTGAATCAGTGAGCTGGAATGTGCGTGGGCAGCGACGTAGCTCAGCCCGGACGGTTCGCACAGCCGAACCAAATGACGCCATTTTGTTCGGCAGGACCTCGGAGTGCCGAACTTTCTTCTTGTTCTTATGGAGGATGAATCGACCTTTAGGCTTCACTTCATATTTAAAATAATATTGGGGGAAAAAAGCATCATTCTGACCCTCAGATTTCTCAGCAGACCCCCTGAAGCTCTCTGGCGCCCCCCAGAGGAGACTCACTCCACATGTTGAGAACCACTGTTAATGTGGGATCTTTTCCCACAAATCAGACCTTGGACCTGATTAAAAGTGTCTTCTTGAGTTAAGCAGATGTCTATGTTTTACTGTAAGATCCTGAAAAAAAAAAAAAAAAGACAACTGTCCAATTAATGAAATGTAAACCGTTCAAACTTCTCCCAGCGTCCGTTCCCAGAAAACGTCAAATCTTGGTAACACATGTGAATAACAAGGAGATTTCACCTTTCCAGAGCTTCTCCACACTGACAGATGGCTCTGTGTCTGCTCCTCAGATTTCTTCTCATTTCCATAAAGAGATTCACATTTCCACACTGGTTCAACCTCGCCTGGGTTCAAAGGTTCGTACTGCGGCGGTTTCAGTGTGTAACGTGTGTCATCGGTGGCGGGAAGAAGACACGCCGAGTCAGCGAACGGTTGTGAAACACAGGAGGTAAATAATGTGCTATAGAAAAGCATCATTTCTCCACGCCACTGATTCTTTTTGTTGCGGAGAATATACAGTAAACAAGCCAGAGGTTAACTTCTGTTCTCGCCTCGGCTCATATATTCAATCTGGGCCAGAAGAGAAATGACTCAATGGTTTCATGGAGAGAAGAGAGGTGGAGGCTGTGAAATTCGTCATCACCTTCACTGGACCTCTGCGATGGATTTCTTCTTTTTTTTTACCTCTTGGACTCAGAGTGAACGTACAAGCGAGAGGAACAGGGAGCTGTGGCTCATGTGGACTTCTTGTCAGGTTTTCCACACACGCCACCTTCACCTTTAATTAAACATGGCGGCAGGCGGCTCCCCGCGGCGGCGGGCTGTGAACACGCCGGATGTACCTGCTGGCAGCTGGATGTTCCTGTTGTAGCTCGCCGCTGACGACATGGCCTGCCCCAGAGCCTGGTTGGTGCCCAGCGGGGCGCCGGGGCTTCTGGTGGCCGCGGCCGACTGAGGTTTGGATTTGGAGTCCTTCCCCGGTTTGGTCCACACCAGACTGTCGCTCACCTGCAGGGCGGCGCCCATCTTCTGAGCCATGTCCATCAGCTGCCGGCAGAGGAAGGATGCAGACGTTGTGATTTACCTCCGACAGGAAAACTCAAAGTGAAAAGGCAAAGCTGCCGTAGTGTTTCGGTGCTCAAAGTCTTTGAAAAACGGGGGGAAACACAACTTTGTGAATAACTCCGTCTGGAGCTAATGTTTATCACTATAAACATTGTATTTATACATTGTATCTATACTCTATAAACATTGTATTTATACTCTGTATTTATACATTGTATCTATACTCTATAAACATTGTATTTATACTCTGTATTTATACATTGTATCTATACTCTGTAAACAGAGTATTGTTCTCCTCCAGCTTGTGTCTGTAGTTTCATTACAAAAGCAACCAGCAACGACAACTCGTGGCCTGCCATGCTCACTACACTGTTTACTCACACTGTGTAAACCACAAACCTTCCTAAAACGAAAGAGCAAAAGTTTTCACATGAAACATTTGTGTAAATATGGAATATGACTTGTGGAGAGAATTTGACTAAACATTTTCTGTGAGATCTGATCAGATTCTAGTAATAATTTAGTCTTTAAAATGATAAAGTTATGAATGGATTTCCATTCTTCTGACTGATTGCTGGATAACTGATCCAGATTTATCAGGGTATAATTGTAGGAAGAGGCTGGAAACGGGAAATTATCCAAACGGGAAGGTGTGAACTCTGAGTGACTTCTTTTTATTTAAACTATAATCAGACTCAACTTGAAGGAAAACTACTTTTTATTGTCAACAGCAGTCATATAATTCAATTTAATGCAAATGAAAATACAAATAACCTAAAATACTACTTATTAACAATATTATGACGTCCATCCCTGACCACTTTTTAAGAACACGGTGTAAATCAGAAGTGTCAAACACATTTTAGTTCAGGTTCCACATCCAGCCCAGTTTCATCTTGAGTCGGTTCCTGCTGGTAAAGTAGTGCCGTGACATCCTTTAAATTTACACTTTAAAATTTTACTTTTCTGGTTTTTTTTTTGCAGTATACGTGATGAAAAAGTTGATATTTTCACAGAAAGAAACATTGGATTATGGGTGTTTTTACAAACTCACCCTGACAGCACGGCTTTGAGGTTCATGCTAGGTTTCTATGTTCCATTGCAGCTTCGCCGACATCTCAGCTCGGGTCTCTGTGTCGGCTTTTGTTCTCTACTCTTTAGAAATGGGTTTAAAATCAAAGTTTTCTTTGAAATTCTCACCATTTGCTTGGTGGTTTGGCTGGATTGAGGAAATCAATTCAATCTAATACACATAAAAGTATCCAAAAATACTGTTTGATTACAGTAATGTGAGTCGGAAGAGTATTAGAAATGTGTGTTGAAGTACAACTACTGATTTTTTTTTTTTTTTAATTTTTTTTTTCTTTTTGCCCTTGTCCTGTTCGGCAGCTTGGGCCAACAATATGATGTGATTGAGAGCCTTCGGAGTCAGAACAGTTTTTGGTCTTGCAACAGGGAGAGACCTGGAGTCTCCTCCTGTTGCCTTCTCCGTCAGAAGTTGGCATGGCTGCCGTACACGACCGGGGGGGAACGCACAAAGAGAGAGAGAAGAGAGAGAAGAAAGTCGAGGGGGGAGGGGTGAGGGGGGAGGGGGGAGGGGGGAAGGGGATAACATACAATGTCCTTGTTGTGCTACATATATTATTTGCAATAATCACACTCATCCAAATACTTTCCAACTGTTATTAGATTGAACCAGCCTGAGCAGCTCTATCTAGACAGTAAGATGATTTTCTAGATTAACCAGCCTGAGCAGCTCTATCTAAACAGTAAGATGATTTCCTAGATTAAACCAGCCTGAGCAGCTCTATCTAGACAGTAACGTGAAGCAGGAACATGAAATAACAAAGAGGCAACAACAAAAGAGGAACATGATTTTTAAAGTTTGAGCAAATGATGACAGACAACAAGCAACTTCAGAAGCACCTTTCGTGAGGAGTGAAAGTGTGTGTGTGTGTGCGTGTATGTGTGTGTGAGTGCGTGTGGCTTGTCCACTGGGTGTGGCCGGAACTGTTGTGGGGGGACCCGTGGTGACACCCCGGGGTCCGAGGCCACCGCGCCCGGACCCCGCCACCCCGGCAGACAGAAGCCCCCCAGGCCCGGGGAGACCCCAGCGAACCACCCCAGAGAGCCCCGCCCCCGCCCAAAAAGCACCCGACGGAGAATGCAGAGAGGAATCCCCCCCAGGCAAGAGGGGCCCACAAGAGAAGGACAAAGGGCACAGGGTTGAAGTACAACTACTGATATACTAATGAAAGTACAAGTCGTCTCAACCACTACTCAGTTACAGTAGTGCAATGAGTTACTTCCAGGTATCAAAAGCTGTCCGTTACCTCGGGATCGAACTCATTGCTGCTGCCGCTGCCGTCTCGGACCACACTGACTTTCCGCTCCATCTCCTGGTACTGATCCAGAGCCGCCTTCTGGTCCCCGTGATTGTAGAGGAAGATGGCAAAGTTCAGATTAACCAGAGGGTTGGACCTGCAGGAAGTGGAGGAGGTGGAGGAGGTGAATGACATAAGATCAGAGTAAGTCACATCACGTCACGTCACGCCACGCCACGTCACGTCACGCCACGCCACGTCACGCCACAGAGCCCCAGGCATGACTATTGAAAGAAAACTTGGAATTATAGCAACAAATTACCATTTAGTGGCCACAATTACTATTTCATGGCCAGATTGTAGTATTTTGTGGTCAGATGATAGTATTTCATGGCCATATAATAGTATTTTATGACCTCAAATAACTTTTTATGGCCTCAAATTACTATTTCATGGCTACTCAATAATATTTTGTGGAGTAAAATTACCATTTCCTGGACTCAAATTACTTTTTGTGGCCCCAAATAACTATTTTGCAGCCACAATTTGGAGTTTTATTTTCACGTGAGGGGCTCCGTACAGATCAGATCAGATCGAAGGAAACATTTTAAAAGATGAATAAGCGAAGAGGTTCTCACTGGTCCAGCGTCGCGGCCTGCTCGTACGCTCTGGTGGCGTTCTCCACGTCCTCCAGGTTGGTCAGAGCCACTGTGGATCAATAACAAGAGACAGGAAGTTCTGAGGAACATTCAAACACTGTTTTTAATCTGTCAACATGTGGAACCATCGACGATCAACAGCTCATTCAATGCAGGAAGCTTTCATGTTTATCTACTACGGAGTGTAACTCGTGACTAGTACTCACATTACTTGAGAAAGTACTATTGTAGTACTCATAAAAACAAATCTCATCATGTTTTCTGCCTGCTTACTTTGGAATTTCATTTTTCCACTATTATTTGTCAAATACCTACTTCAATGTAACTAAACAGTACTTTGTGTACTTCTGCTTTCATGAGTATAAATTTCAAATATGTATTTTTCTCGTGATTAACTTCAAATATGTATTTTTCTCGTGATTAACTAATTTGTCATATATCTACATTAATTTAATGTTATCTATGTATCTTTTTCCTTCACTCGATTCTAATGAATCTATTTCCACTCATATTTAATTTGCACCATGAAATCTACTCAGCTACTCTTTATTTTGTTTCTAACACTCCCAACGAACTGTGAAATACTCAAATCACTGGATTTAAGGCCGCGTTTATGCAACGTTTCAAATGAAAACACATCAGAAAAGTTTCGTGTTTACACAGTAACGCATTGAAAACGATGTTTGTTTACACGGAAAGCGGCAGAAACACAGAAAATGATGTCGATAGCGTGCGGAACCACGGGTTGGCCACCAAGTCCCAGGAGAACATGGACTGGGAGTCCAGACATGGCGGAGGGAAACTGTTGTTATTGTCCGTTTACTGAGCATGTGCAGAACTATGTACTTTGGCCACGGAGCGAATGTGCAGCAGTTTTCAGTCAGTGGATCTGAGCACCGTTGTTTTGTAAACAGACGCCCCAACAGTTTTCTCTATTCATTTGAAAATATTGTCGTGTACACGGGGCCGTAGTAGTATTTTGCGAATGTAATTTTTACTCAAAATTAGGTAAAATCAATTAATGACAAATTTGAAGTGGTGATGCAAGTAAACCATCAGTCTGATTCCTTTAGTCAGCGTTCATGTAAACGGGACAATCTGATCTAAACGCAGCTGTTTACCACCTAAAACTACTAAAACATTCTCAAGGCTCAAAAACAGAATTCTGCAGAATACAGAGCAGCGGTATTGTTGTTTTGAGGCTTTTCAGTGTAGAGAAACTACATCCAGGAGACATCAGGGGGGGGATTTCCCAGCCTGTCCGAGTGGGTTCTGCACCTGCCAGCAGCATGTAGAGCTCCCCCATCCGCGGGTTCAGATTGATGGAGGCGCTGAGGAAGTGGAAGGCCGAGGCGTACTGCTGCATGGTCAGGTGGACCAGGCCCAGGTTGTACAGCACTTTCCAGTCAAAGGGAGACAAGTAGTGGGCTCTCTTCAGGCAGCTGATGGCCTGTGGGAGAACGCAGGGTGGGAAGAGAGGGGATGTCAGCACTGTTCAGCCAAGGCATTAATAATATACGAAGAGGAAGAATATCAGAAACACGGGAATCTGAGCCGAGGTGGATTTATAATGCAGCCGAGACGTACGGGCCAAATTAAATGACAACACATACAGTTATTAATATTGTATATATGTCAGAGCCTCAAATTGATCGGTTTGGTTAACATCTGCTGTGTTGAAGACACAACTGAAGGGGGAGAGAGAGAGAGAGAGAGAGAGAGAGAGAGAGAGAGAGAGAGAGAGAGAGAGAGAGAGAGAAATACCTCATGAATATGCATTAGTGGGATAAGCATCAATATGTTGGCCGTGTACATGATCCAGCAATTTATTCATTGATATATTTTGTACATGACCCACACACACACACACACACACACACACACACACACACACACACACACACACACACACACACACACACACACACACACACACACACACACACACACACACACACACACACACACACACACACACACACACACACACTCTACTCACAGCAACGTATTTCTTCTTGCCGAAGAAGCACATGCCGATGTTGTTCCAGAGCGGGGGGTTCTCCGGCACGGCGCATGCTGCCACCCGGTACTTGTTCATGGCCACATCAAAGTCTCCGTGAGTCTGCATCATGCTGCCTGCAGCCAGGATGGCCTGTCAGAACAAACAATGATGGAAACAATGATCACAGGGGCATTAAAGCAAGATGAAAGTGTCACGCCTGATACTGGATGAGCTGATAGGTCCACTCTGGTGTTCCAAGTTCAGGCCTGACGACTGATCCATCATACCTTGTAATTGTTGGGGTCAAAGGTGAGGGCGTTTCCAAGGTGTTCAAATGCTTTCTGGTATTTCCCAAGCTGGAAAAAAAAGAAAAAAGAAAACATTCAATGCTTTGACTGTTATGCAGATGATTTGAGTGAAATGGTGACTATTAGACACAGACCTGTAAGAAGAGCAGACCGAGCGTGGTGAGCAGCTCAGTGTTCTCTGGAGAGGATCTGAAAGAGAAACGTCACTTCATCTGTAGCTATAATTACATTCAATGCCCCCGCTTATTCCAAAGCAAACATAGTTTATATTCAGGGAATCTGCTGATTATTCAATCGGGCTTTGATTCAGCATAATTGCGGGGCATTAATTATGACCTGTGGCGGAATGATGTGGAAGAGGCAGATCGGCTTTAAAATAAGACTCACAGTGGCAAGTCTCATTAAAGGCGACAGCAGTATTGGGGCATTTGATTAATTCATTTACCCCCTCAACAGGAGGGAGCCGTAATGAGCTCCATTATAGACATTGATGTCATTTCCTTATTTACGCCAGTAACTAATGTTGAAATATTCACAGTGTGAATAGAGGTGTGAGAGAGAGGAGGATTTATATTGAACTGAAAAGGTTTCAGGTTCAAAACTGCTAAAACTGAAGCTTTGAGTTATATTGGGATTATGGTAATGAACCACTGGAAAGAGTTGTGTGATTTTTAACCAACTCTGAGACATTATTTCTATTATTGCAGACTTTTTTTTTTTTTTTTTCATTCATTTTTACCTTTCATTCAAACTTTTTAAAACTCATGTTGCCATTAAATTAAGAATTAGGTCATATGTTCGACAAAATCGAAAGAAAAAAAAACAAGTTTCAGCGTCTGATGTTTTGTTTACGTTCTTTTGGGAATAAAACAGCAGATTTATGAGCAAATCATTGAAGTCTATTCATTTCTTTTGGGGGTGAATTGAGGTTGCAATATTTCCCATTTTAAATATGTCCTGAATCTCGGAAGACTTCAACACTTTGTAAATATTAATTGTGCAAACTCCAGGCCTCCTCCTGTTAGCTGCTTGTTAGCATCACCCACGTGCAAGCTTTACTTACTCCACGGCTTTCTTGTACACTTCAATGGCCTTGTCAGTTTCTCCCGCCAGCAAATGAACCTTCCCCAGCATCATGAAAGTCTTGTCGTGCTTATTTATCTGGAGAGCTATGTTTAGATGTTCTTCAGCCTGACGGAGACGGGAGATCAAAATGATGCCACCCCGCAGAGGAACGGCTGCGTTTTGTATCGTATGGTGTTGGTAAATTTGGCGTACTCACGTTTTTGAAGTCTTTGATGAAGAAGAAACACACCCCCAGATTATGGCTGATCTCCTGGGGTGAGAGCATGTCACATTTTACATGGAGCGCTGCTGCATGCTAATTAGACAGCTGAAATTTGTCTTCCAAATATGAATGCCGGTTAAAAGTGCCGGGTGTGTTAGGTGGCAGCAGTGAGCCCCGGCAGTATAAAGTTTGTCGGCTCTGCTATGTGTTCACGAGAAAATCAGCCGTTTTTTCTCGTGCGACTGAGAAAGACGAGGACAAACAGGGGGCGTCAAACTACTTTTAGTTCAGGCCAGTGTGATCTGAATGGAGCCGGAGCAGTAAACCCATAACGTCTGTAAATTCTGATAAAACCAAAAATATTAATTTTATGCAAAAACAGTACAAGTACGTCATTAAAAATGACCTTAAATGCACTTTTTTTTTCCAATTTAGGAGAATTGTTGCCGTGTTTGAGTTCTACCTTTATGACACCTAGTGGACATTGTGGGAACAGCCATCATCCCGCCGTCTTTAGCCCGCGAGCCACATGTTTGACACCCCTGGAGTGGATGCTGCACTGACAAGCCTAGACAAGCTGGTAAACCTGCTAACGTCAGTATCCACGCCTACCGCACCGGACGTCCTCTAACTTTTCATCAGCTCATTTTTTTTAATACACTGTACCTTTAAGACAACAGATTCAGCAGTAAAATTGACAGTAGTGTTCGGAAGCACAGTGCAAATTTCCAAAACACATCAGTGCAAGTGATTAATGGTGCTGCCTGGCCGGTTGAATACAACTTCCACAGGCGCCGAATTAAAAAGGGCCCAGATCAGTTCGAAAGGATGAAGCTGGTTTTGATAAATTGTCTGAGGAGTGAGAAAGAAAAAGAGGTTCAATTGGGCCATTTTGAATTGGAAATGTGGGGGAATAAACTCCACGCTGTGTTTTTACGGTGGAAGATGCCAGAGCGACTAATCACTTACTCCCTGAGAGACGGGAAGACAAAGCAGAAACTCTACAGTGCCGCTTTTCTCTTACCCAGTCCTTCTCGTTGAGTCGTGCAGCTTCATGATAGAATTCAATGGCCGCTTTGTGCTTTCCCAGAAGAAATCTGCGGAAAAGAAGGGAACAAATGAGAAATGAAGACATTTTAATCAATGAAGACTCGGACTCTACAGTCTGAACCACCGTTTTTTTCCTGCACTGGGCTGAATGAGAGGTGGACTCACAGTGATCGCGCCACTTGCTTGAGATTGTCGGTGCTGCAGGGATTCAGAATGGCGCAGCTCTGAAACAGCTCCAGGGACTCTTGGATCTTGCCCTCAAGACGCAAGATTAGTGCTGCGGCAGGAAATAAAGACGGTAATCAAAGGCACGGCAGGGGGTCCGGCGAGCAGATTTGGGGGAAACTAAACGACGTGCCAGGAAGCCGGGGAGTCGACCAGCACAGAGGATTTTATTCAACGCAGCTCTCAATTAACATCATACACAATAACTGTGTGAGAGGGGACGCTGTTGTGAGGACGACGGCTCACCTTGGACATAGATGGCGTATTCACACATGCCGTTCGTCTCCTGCAGTTGTTCTTTGATGATCACCTGCGAGGACACGGCGTTAGTAGATTAAACTAACGTCCGCTGTGCTTCACAGAGCTGCAGTTCAAACTCTACTGAACACCCGTGTGCTTGAGTTTTATTCAGGACCCGTAAAAGACCGTCAGTGGTGAAAGTAACAAATTACAAATACTCGGATTAGGCTGTAGTTTTTTTGGTCACGAAAACTTACATCCTCGAATCGAATTTTGTACTTTTAAAATCAGAAGTTATAACTTGGTACAAGTTGAATTAACCATTATCCTTTAACTCTTTTCATTACATCCTCAAGTGAAAATGCAATACTTCTGCTGTGTGTTGGCGGCTCGTTTACACAACAACAGAGCTCAGAATCACTGAAAACTTTTTAAAACTGGCTCCCAGGGTGAAACTCTTCTGAAACACTCCGGTTCCATTTCTGTGCTGGGTTCGTGTTAAGTGGTCTTCACTACACCACTAGTCACTATATATAATTCTGTTATGAATATGTATACATAAGTATCGTATATCGTAATGTTGTTTTATATTGAGATAAATGTCATCACTATTGGATTAAAGGTTGTTTTTTTTTTTTTACTTTTGGTGAGTCATTTTTTTAGACGGTTCATGTTTACTTGTTCTCACATGTGCATGTTCAAAATGCTTTATCCATTGTCCCGAACGCTGAATGGAAGCTCTTTACCTTACAGGTATCGTAGTCTTTACGGATGTAGTGCTGGTGGATCAGCCAGTTTCGCCTCTCCACAATGGGAAGATCTGGAGCTGCGTGAAAAAAACAGAATTACCATGAAAATGTGTGAAAGATTAAACTTCTTACAGTTTCCCGTTGAGGTGATGTCTTATTTAATTGCCGTGTGAATTAATCCTGAGTGTGCCCTCCTTCTGCAGTCATTAGTGAGCCTCTGATCTGACAGCTAACACAGACGTACCGCTGTAACCTAAATCCACCCGTTAATTCTCAGTCAATTCACCAGACACTGTAAATCTCTGATGGATAGCAAGTTGTTTTTTTTTCCTCTTCCTATGAATAGACGGCTCAGACTAATAGGAGACGTGTCTGTTTAGGCTGGTTTTTTTTTTTTTAAATGTATGTGCTTTTTTTTTTTTATTTGACATCTGAATAAATAATCGTGAAAGCGCCCTCCCTCCACAGTCACACCCAACTCTTTGATCTGACAGTTAACATAGACGTTAACACATCAACCAACAACCCCGGGCTAAACTCCAATCAATTCACCAGCCACACTGTGAACGTCACCCAGGCAAGTTTTTCTGTTACAAACACAGCTGTTTCTTTTCTTCTTCTTCTTCTTCTTCTTTCTTCTCGCTCTCGTTTAATGTCTCGGCAGGTTGAGATTTTCTTCCCGTTGCCAGGGCAACAATGTCTCCAGTAGCCAGGTGCTTGTGACAGAAGAGAGAGAGGAGCGAGCAGCTAAAAGCAGCTCTGGAACGGGTTCAGTACCCTGAAGAACCAAACCACACGGCGGGAGGCGGCGGGCCAAACCCGGCACACAAAATAATTGTTCAAATTCAAAAGCTTATTATGGGTTGTATGTGGCCCCTGAACTAAAATGAGTTTGACACCCTGCTCTACAAGGCAACACAGTTCTTTCACCTGCAAAGAAAATCCAAATTCACTTGACTCTGGTAATCCTGTTATCTCGCACCTACTACCTGCGTCCGGGGCTAAAATTAGAACTTGTAAAAAAAAAAAAATAAAAAAAAAAGTGGCGGGCCTTTTGAGTGTAGGAGAGGCGGGGAGGGTGGGGTGTCATTAATGGAGCACCTGCATGAAAATACAGTGTGAATTACACCAAAGCTCCCTTCTGTTTCCATCCTGCGAAATCCCCTCCGCCGCCGAGTGGGGGACCGGCGGCCCGGGATTCACGCGTTTGCCTCGTCAAGATTGGGATTGGTCTTATTTGTAGCAACCTAATCCGCTTTCTTCCTGCTGAGGCAGCAATAATGTCCTTGTCTCCGGGTTTCAGCTGCGGTCCTGTTGTGCTCTGCTGTCCACACACACAAAGACGGGGCAGATTTGAGGAGGGGAGACGGGACACATGTATTACTGCACCAGAGGAGGGGAGAAAGGCGCAAAGCAGAGGGGCCCAGCGGGGGGGGGGGGGGGGGGGGGGGGGGGGGGGGGGGTCTCCTAAATATAGTTCTGTGAAGAACTTCATCCCGAACAGAGAGGAATGTTCTCATGGTTGCGTTTGATCTGGCTAAGGAGAAGGCAGCTTTGCCTTCCATGTGTTTCACCCGTCTGTTAAAAAGGGGGATGGGAGCCGAGGGGAGGCGTGCTGAGATCAAAAGACACACGGGGAGAACGTAATGAAAAGTATGATGAAAATTATTTTAGAAGTTTTACCACAAAGAGAAAATCTTCAGAAAGCCATCGACTTGTCAAGTCATTTAGTCACACGTTGAGCCTCAGTCTCCGGATTGTGCCAGGAGTGAGTGTCAAGAGTCTTAAAAAGAAGACGCAGCAAAGCTAGATTAGCACTCGGCTGTCAGAAAACTGACACTTGACTCTGGGAAGCTGAAGCACGCCGCACCGAAAACAGAACAATAACCTGGTGAAAGAGAGCAGATGTTTGGGGTTTTAGAAGTAACTCGGTTCTGGTGTTTCCAGCAAATATCACAGGGACACGGTTTTAGTTAAACAGGCGAGTTCACAATGCAACTTGTGAAGGATTTGACGTCTTTGGGAAAACGGCGCCGATTCTCCTCTTCAGCTTTTATTTATTCTCCTCTTGTATTTTAAAAAAAATCTTTTGTAATTTCAATCTTTGATATTCTTACTTTCATGTCAAAAGAGGAGCTGCTGTGATAACTGAATTTCCCCATTTGGGATGAATCATCTCATCTCAACAACATTTCTTTTTAGTATCACAGGTACTTCTGCCGCTCCCACCAACTGAGAGTCAGAATTGGAGTAATTTAGTGTTTCCAGTCATTTTTGTCCTCATTTTTCATGCTTTTGTGTTTCTGACTTCTGTTACTTGCCACCATGTGAGCCGTGATGTTGAAATAAATAAGAGAAATGTTGTCAGAAGTATGTAGTTCAGTACATAGTAATGTAGAGACACTTGAGTCGAGACTTAATCTCGAGAACATTTTCAGGATCTTGGTCTTGACTCGTTATCGAACCCTTGAAGTCCTGGCTTTGTCCCGGTCTCGGTCTGGACTCGGCCGTCTTGGTCTTGTCTTTGGGGCCTTTCACATTCAGGTAGTCCGGGACTCGGTTCACTCGGGAGGGGGCGGAGCCGAGAATTTTCACCCCTTCATTTGGCGTTCACATTCACTTTAAGAGCGGATCGTGAACCAGGCCTGAGGGTGTTGGAATGCTCTGGTCTTTGTCTTGCAGGTTTTGACAATAACACCAGTAGGATGGACGGATGAACAGGGCATGGAAACATGATTTACTGCAGTTCAGTATTTTTTTTTTGCGATATGTATTTTGCTAATGTTGATCTCCTGACGGCTTTAAATGTGATTTCGGTGCAGCTCTAGTCGTTGTGCATTTGTGCCTCACAGCCAGAAGATTCCTTGGTCAAGTGGGAATTCCTGTGCAGAGGTAAAGGTTATTGGGTACCTCCAAATCAAGTTGTGATTTTAATTCAGTAAAACGTGTTTTATTCATACACTTTCTGCTGTTTCCACCCCTGAAGCTATCTGGCTCCCTCACAAATTAAAAAAAAAGTCCACACAAAACGACAACAGTGCTCCATAAACGCTGCAAAAAAAACCAAACAAACCCTGTAGGAGTTTCTCTTGTTCGTAAATGATCCTGATGGATGTTGGAACCAAACTGGGTTTTTTGTTTTGTTTGAGCTCGTGTATTGGACAAAACCCAAAGACCATAATTTACTTTTTACACACAACATACTGTAATTAACTTTGTGTGTGTGTGTTAAATAACTAATTACATTTCATGATGGTAATTAAGAGAATGAGCTTGACTTACACAATTAAACTGTGGTCTCCGGCTCTTTACATAATTAAATATTACAACTTTTGTGGAACAAGATCGTTTGATTGTGAAGTGCATTTATTGAGCCTGGAATCACATTTCATTCTCCATCAGCTGGTGGAAATTCAAGCTGCACACACACACGACTGCCGTCCTTGAACGCAGCTCATTATTTGTGCAACTTTGTCAGAATTTTAGCTTTTTGAACGCCGTCACACATCTCAGGCCGGAACTAATGATCATTTTGCTTATTGATTAATCCGTCAATTATTTTTTACGATTATTAGCTCATGGGTTTATATTTTTTCAAACTTAGCCTTTATTTACCGAGGTAAGTTATTAAGAAGATATATTCATGAAGAAAAAGAGAATCGTGCATTTACAGCATTTTATTTGAATAATTTCAGTAAAACAGCTCAAATTGAACCCATTGAGCTTAATTATGCCGAATAAACACTAATTGGACACAAATATAAAGTGCTGTTTCAACCTTGTCTCAGTTTGTGTCGTGTTCCTACACTTTTTCTTTTTAGTTTTCTCTCCTGATGTTTCTCTTCTCCACTGTTTCTTGGAACTTCGAGCAGCCGCCTTCGCCAAACTTGCTGGAAGCATTGACTTCGATGTGGCGCAAGTGACACAAAGCCAGGCCAACTATTGGCTGCTTCCCCTGCTGTGCTGGTAGATCACAGCCACACGCGGCTCATTACTGCCACACGGTGGTAGCTGCTAGAACAAATCAGTTGAAAAATGTGAAAAAAGCAAGATACTTATCGTTAAAGGAATTATTTTATGAATCGACTAATCGATGATTATTTTGATAACTGATTTCACACACATCCATTAAATTCCCTACAAAGTTACTCACACATGTTTAACTCCTGAGTTGTTTGGTCTTTTCATAATAACGGGGAAAATAACGTGTGAAGAAGTCTTCTAGAGTGAAACGTCATTTTTAAGTGTAAACAGAAAACTTTTAAGATTTAGGGGTCCATTACACCACAGCGGTACTTGTAGCCACTGAAAACACAACTTTTTGGAAACACTACTACTGTACATGTGCACCACGGTCGTAGTAAACAGTTCTTCTGCGAGTAGAGAGTCGATCACAACAATGTCGGCCTGTAGAGTGACATGACTCCCAGTTCATATTCTCCAGGAGTAACAATCCAACCTCCGTGTACTCGCCATTCGGAATGTTTATTGCGTATTGATCTCTGCCCGCATGTGTGTGTGGTTTCATTACAAAAACAACCAACAACGCCATCCCATGGCCTGGCACGCGAACTACATTACCATCCGCGGTTCTCTTGTTCCCATGGAAACGGACATCGTTTTCATAACGTTGCTGTGCAAACGCGAAAATCTTTCGGAAACGAACTGGCAAACACTGGGTTTTAACTTGAACGTTGTGTAAACGGGGCGTCGGCTGGAGAGCCGTGATAAAAGCAGGTGGGGGCGGTTTTTTGGCGACAGCAGAGGGAATCTAATGAAAGAGCCATAAAGGTCTCACAATAGGGAACGTGAGCTGGGATTAGACCGTTGTGAGACGGGTTAGTTCTACCCTACTGATGATGTGTTGTTGAAATAGTAATATAAGTACCGTAAAGAGAATTTTAACAGATTACTGTTGTGTGTGTGTGTGTGTGTGTGTGTGTGTGTGTGTGTGTGTGTGTGTGTGTGTGTGTGTGTGTGTGTGTAGGTATGGTTAACATGCGTGTGGGTATGCTGCATGTGCAAGGCCTGTACTTCATAAATGTACATGTGAGCCTCGTGTCATTATAAGCATGAAGTGAGATTAACTGTAATCTGACGTAGTTATGAAGCTTTTAGCATTTCACTTTGGTATGATATCCATTACCATTATATTAAGCAATTAAAATCTAATCTCTGCACTCAGTCTTTTTTAATTTTTTTAATTGTACCTTCCACCAACAGGCTTTCATTTGATTTTCCTCTGTAAATTACACTAAGTGGACACCAATACACACTGCTGTACCATGTGAGAGATCGCTGCGGGGAAATGCAACACTACACTGCGACATGTATTTAATTGCTTCCATAGGGCCTCGTGATCATTACAAAGCACCACAATCCAAGCAAAAAAAAAAAAAAAAAGTTTAATGTATGTGCGTCAGCATTAACCGGTTAATGGGACATTAGGATGCAATTATGATGACAAAATATCTTCAGTTTTGTATTCATGGAGGTGTGTGGAGCCTTTTAGAGGACACCGAGTGAAGGGCAAGGGTGACCTCTGCAGGACAGTTTAGGCACTTTGAGGCTAAATTCATGCACAAAATGTCACGAGAAGAATGAAGAAAATATTAAAAGTGTCGTATGAAATTGAGGGAAAATCGTACCTTTAGGTGCTCGTCTTTTCTTGGCCTCAGTAGCAACTGGGAGCTGAAACATTAAGAATACAGAAAGATGGATAAAGTCACAGCACAAAGCACATCTGTGATAGGAGTGATGTTTATGTAAACCTGCTCCGCCACACGGAGGCTGATTAAATGCTGCGTAGCAACACAGGTCAACTCGAATGCTGCACTTTGAATATGCTGTGAAAATACAGGTGGAGTATATTGTATATTATTGTATATAGATTGTATTCCCCTCAAGGACGGCCACAGCTTGGATTGTATACAAAGACCGGCCTGAATTACCTCACTCTACAAGTGAGAGGAGGGGTTCAAACTTATACTATTTACAGTTTGATGAGCAAAAATATTGAAATATTTTTTTTATCAATTAATACCGACAAATTCATTGTCGGTATTAATAGATTTTAATTAATCACAAAAACTTTGTGAATGAATCATGTTAATCTCAATTTTCTTAGATTTTTGATATATTTGTGTTATAACAAAAGAATGCCTGCAAACACGATTTATTGCAGTTCTATCTGTCTGCGAAGTTTAGAAATCTTCATATTGAACTGACTGATTCATTAATTACTAATTTAAATATAAAGATCTCTGTTGGAGACGATACTCGAGAAACTGTTGATAAAAACCTGGATGCCGACGTCTGTTTAATCTTTATTCACCTCCAAAGTGTGTCAATGCCTCTCTTATATCATAGATTTATTTTGAAAGGTCAAAGAACTTCAGAAGTACAAAGTACTCCATAGGTAAGGATGAAAATTCAGTAAAATCCAAGCACACTGTCGCACACTCATTTCTCCATCTGCGTGATTGAGTCACTTCATCCACAAGTTTCTTCTTTAAATCAAGAGATCATACTTAAATCTTAACATGTTTATTTGATCTGGGTTATGGCCCTGCACCTCTAACAAGGTACCAGTTTCACGGCTGTATAAATCAGTTATAAGCCATTAATAAGCGAGCGTCCAGAGCTGTAGATCAAACACAAGCTGCCTGTTTTGTTTTATTCATGGCTCTAGGACATATGGACCAGACTGCAGAATCTGACTTTTATAACTGAATAACCATCGAAAAGCTTAATCCAACGAGTTTGAGAGGAGCAGAAGATTTCTTTGCTTCAATTTTAGATATTTTGTCATTGCCTGGGGTTAACCTGCATTTCAGGTGATCCGATCACAAGTGGCCAGCCCTACAGATAAGTGTGAACATGCACCAAAGCGCTCTGACCACATAGGCTGTGTAGTGTGAACAGCATGCATCGCAAACACATCCTGGGATGGTGGCGTCACAGTGAATGCCATGTTTTTGTTTAAGAAAAAGCGCCAGTCTGAGTTATACAGTCTTTTCAACTTGTTAAAGGAACTACGAAAAAGAGCATGGGGGGTCTCTGCCTGGAGGTCTGCAGAGACATTGTGCCTTATGGCGGCCTGGCCAGAGGCGACCGTCCAGCCAGAGCAAGCAAGTGGACGGCGAGCAGAAAGCCGCCACCTCCGAGTCTGGTTTCTGTAAAGGTTTCCACAGTTGCTCATGTGGATCTGTTTGGTTTCTCTCTGTTAAAAGCACCGACAAATGACTGTTTTGTGTTTGTTGGTATATAAATAAAGTTGAATTGATGTAGAGATACTAACACATGCCGACCTCAAGTGGTTAGCCTGAAACGCAGGATACAGGCCTGTCAGGGCCCCCGTGATCTGATCACCTGGCACGCATGTTAATGCCAGGTCCGAACGGCCCGTAGGGCTGGCTGAAATTCAGGACCAAGGCTGAGTTTAGGGAAATACACTTTGAATAGAATGTTGTTGGCCCTCTGACAACCGAGTGAAATTAAGACCTTTAAATTTAAACTTCAAAGTGTTTCTGTTTTGACAAAAAAACAACAACTAATAATTACTACTGAAAATGGCTCCAATCTCAACTTGAACCCAATTTTAATGAGACCTCCCAGTGCAAAATACAGTGGAACGTCCCTAAAAAAGTATCCTGGCTACGTTGCCGTGTGTACGCAAAACTTTTCTGAAGCAAAAACTTGAAAACGACGCGTTTTCACATGAAACATTGTCATGGAAATGAAGTCTAAGTTTCTGAATAAGTGGGTGTAATTATAGCAGAGTTCCACTATACAGAAAAAAAAAACTACAAAAATCATTTAATAGATTATATGACTACTCGGGCAGTGTTGTTCCTAAATTTGTGTTCTACTTGGGATGATTGCATGCAAGGTCGGCTTTACTTCACCTGTATTTCCCATATTTAAAGCTCACTTGTGGTTTAGTGCGTTATTTCACGAAGGTAGATAGTTTTGTTTCAATTCTCGTCATATAATTTCCTCCTGTAGCAACAATTTAGCTGCCAGATTAGTTAATCCAGTTAGTTCTGTTCGGATTAACAGAATAAACCTTGACGCTAACGGTGGCTAACACAACCTGCATGCACTGACATGTTGTGTTTCTTTTACAGTCATAATGAATACACCTGCAGCTGTCTGTAGATGTCTGTATTTGTCTAAACGATGAATTTGACAGTCTCAGATATAGTTTCAGGTCGCTGTAGCGTCATTGGTGTTTTGGATGAACTGGTTTCCCTGTTAACTGGTGGCTAACTTCCTTTCGCGTCCGTCGTTGCTGCTAGTAACAGCAGAAGTTACAAATAGAAATTCACGGAAGGTCCGACGCTTCGATACTTTATTGTAAATGCGGTTAAACGACTGTCATCGACACAGCAACGGAATCTGCTGTTATTAGCAGGAAGGTACGCAAAAGGACGTCGGTCACCAGTTAACAGGGAAACCAGTCAATGCGAAACACCGGTTTAGCTCCTACTTACAGTTAGCCACACGGCTAATTAATGGCTTAAACAGACGTCATTTAAAGACCGTGCTCAAACCTGCCTCCTCACTTATTCGCGGTGTTTAAAACTCCCTTTACATCTCAAACGTTGGTGTTTTTACAGGCCAAATGACTGATATCTTCTGGTTTGTACTCACCGCGGTGGCGTTCTCCTCCTCCGCCATCTTGGGACGATCAACAGTTGAAGCTGTTGTCATGGAGACGAAGAGGTAATACGGAGGCGTGACTGCGGGGGTTTTCTGAATGTGTCTCAGCGTACCACGCCCCCTCTACCTCCACCAATCACACGCTTCGTGTACAAGTTACGTGATGACGTCACTGCCAACGTGGTGTCGGCATGTATTTATTAGAGTCCTGCTCATGGATTAGAGAACAGAACAGAACAGAATAGAAATACTTTATCAATCCCAGAGGGAAATTAAATCTTTAAATTTAAATTAAATTCAAATCTGTGTGAATTTGTTAATACGAAGGAAACAACACATATACCAGCAAGGTGTGCAATGACTGTACAATTTACATTACCCAACATGTTTCTATTACAAATTGTTTTCAGGGGTTAAAGTAAAGTTGGAAGTTTAAATTCATATCAAATGCATTTAATTAGTTTTAAACATGGCTTAATTTGAATTTATAACCTTTATAATCTGAGTGAAATCAAAGGAGAATTCAAACCTTTTGGTGTGCATGTTTGAGGACGATAAGATGACTTAACAGAAAATGTTTCATTATTAATGTTGATTTCAGGACAGAGTTCAGATTTATTTTCCCCACTGGGAAGCCGGGATAAAAGACTTGTAAAGCAGAGTTCCCTCCAGGACCACCAATCAACAGCACTGCTCCAGAGTGATGGTTTCCCTCCGGGGGTATGGGACCCTCGTGTGGGCTGGACGGTGAGACACTTTTTTAGATTCTAGAACATTATCGACGCCCCGTGTACACAACAATGTTTAAAGTGAAAATACATAATTTTAGCTTTTTGTTGGCGCTGTTGTTTTGATGTTTATTGTAATGGAAAGCACACACACATGCTCGCAGAGAACAATACGCTCTAACAGGGGTCTCAGGCCACGTATTTCTGCGTTTGGGCCTTGCATTGACACGCAAACGCAGCGACGAGTCTCCACAAACAACCATCCCTGAAAACTCTGGCAACAGTGGAGATTTAGAAAAACTCTGCGCCTGCAGGGAGGCAAGCGGAGATTAATGTCGCAATCATGACTTCGTGTTTTTCCCCAGGATTCTGATTGGCTATCATGGCTTCGTGCTTCTCGTTACACTGCCCCCTACAGGTCTGGCTGCTCATAGTAGCTGTGAACCAGGTGTCGTATATGCTGGTCAGTGGAGACGATTTTTTTTGTCAACATAAGAGGGGGAAATATCCGTTTTTGTAAAAACCCAGGTACGTATAAACGTGGCCCCAGACTCCTGCACTATAAACAACAACAATGGGAGTAAACTGACATTTGTATGGACAGACGATCAAAGTTGGATTAAGGCAGAGTGTTTTCTAAAAGTTCCTTCTTGGGAGCAGTTTTCAAAAACAAGCATTCTCAGTGGCTCTGCGCACCGTTGTGGTGTAAACAAACAACCAAAATGCTCCATAAGTTTACCGTTTTCACTTGAAAAAGTCCTGGAAGTGGGGCCGACGTCTTTGTAAGTAAATTACAATCCACAACATGATCAAAAAGGCAGTGACAGTTTATTAAATGTTAAAATATAGAACCGATCTGACAAAGACCCTTTAAGAAAACGTTTTAAATTAGATCACCGATATATATATATATACACACACACACGACACATCTTAATATACATTCTGATCACAGCAGGGAAACGTCACCATATAACACGTATTTCCACGAGGACAGACAAAATCACAAGTAACCAGGAACTTAGTAGGTTAAATGACCTTACAGGCACTTGTGGTTACATCTAAAGAAGAAGACAGAGTTTAAATTTAAATATTCACATGTAAAAGACAGGAAGTAATCTTTGATAAAGAAAAACAGTTCAAAGATGTTTTGTGTTCTTTCTGCTCATTAATGCACTTCTAAGTGAATACATGTCCGACCTATATGTGTCAGTAAATTGACATCGATGCACCTTCATTCGTCCGAATTGCAGCAAATCTCTGAGACCAACATAGAAAAAAACAAACAACAACATATATACAACATCCCACTTAAACATCATCTGCCATCAGAGGAGCATTGAGCTTCACCCCAACAGAAAACGGCTGATTTAAAAAAACAAACAAAAAAAACCTTCATCCCTTCACCTTCATTAATCACCAGCTCATACTTGGAGAGCAACATTCATCTTTGTATTTAATGCATCGGGGGGGGGGGGGGGGGGGGGGGGGGGGGGGGGAATGTTGGGTCACGCCGGCAGTTCTCGCAGCGGGGCGACGTCAAAATCTAATTTGAGATATTTTCTGTATTTCAACACCTTAAAGAATCGATTCCGCTGCCTCTATTATTCTTGGAGGAGGCACGTTTGGGGGAAAAAATGTGTTTTAACGTCACTACAATGTGAAGACAGGAGTTCTTAATGTTTTCTAAAACAAATCAAATATGACACCAGGGTTCCATGCTACATATCAGCAGTGTCAAAGAGAAGCTCCAAAAACCGACCATCCACAGCAGCGAACGGCAAGTTAGGACCACAAAAATGTCATTTTCATAACAATATCTTAATAATTATGGCAACTACTTTAAAGAAATGACTTTTTCCACTCATAGCTTATGAACTTTTGGAAATTGCGTCACAAAGGGTAAATGGCAGGGGCTCCATCTTTTGTCGAGTCGTACAGATTTGTGTTCGTGGGTTGAATCTGGCTTATGGAAGACTTCAAACATTTTGAAAATACAAAATAAACGGGGGAAAAACAAATCTGAATTGAAAGCCTATCTTGAATAAAAGTAAGTGATATTCCTGATTTGTCCACTAGGGGGACGAAACAAAACCTGGTATCGGACATTAATCAAAATGTTATTAAATCTTCTACATCTTTATTGCATCCATCTCTTTAGTCTTGTTAGAACAGCTCCGCTGCTATAATGTGTTGCCAAGTCTTTTTATGATTTAATTTTTTTTTAAGTTGTTCAAGCTCTGCCGCTCCTTAAAACTTGTGTTTGTGATTTCCCCCGAGTAACCTCCCCAGAATAACTTCAAATAGCACGGATTTCAAACACTGCCAGCCCTCTCGCTCGTCTCGCTCCTGCATCCGAGCAGACCTGGAAAAATGAGGACGGCTTCACTTGGCGAATCTCGTGAGTTTCCTTTTTTCAGGGAGAGAGAGAGAGAGAGGGAGAGAGAGAGAGAGAGAGAGAGAGAGAGAGAGAGAGAGAGAGAGACTAGCCTGAGGAAGATGTGGGAAACTGTCTAATTTCCCTGGTTGTTGCCAAAAGCTCCCTGTGCTGCGGTGGAGGCGGCGTTGGCGGCGGTGGCCTGGAAGGTCTGGTTGGTCAGGACCCCCTTGGAGAACTCCTGCTGGGCCTTGGTGAAGCTGGCACTCGTCCGCCTGTACTTGGAGTGGACCTGCAGCAACCGGGAGGGGGACAGGAGGCAGCTTAGGAAAGACGGAGGCTTGAAAACCTGATTAAAATGGAAGACCACGTTTCCACAACAGCGTTTCAAACTAAAATGCATCGTTTGTGTTTTTTGTTTCAGAAAAGTTTAGCGTTTATGCGACAGTGTTCTGAAAAAGATGTTAGTTTCTGCAGAAACGCCGACATTTGTTTTTAGTGAGCACGGCAGGCCGGGAGCTGGTGTTGATTGTTTCTGTAATAAAACACACACACATGCAGAGAACAACACGCTCTAAACATTAACAAGGGGAGAACTCGGATATTCTAGTGGACAGACGACTAAGTTGGATTGTTTTTATGGTGACTGTCAAAATAAAAGTCCCAGAAGAAGATGGACTGGGAGTCACGACACTCTGGAGGAAAACACCGTTATTGTCAATCTACTGATGATGTGCAGAACTACATGTTTGCCACGGTGCGCATGAGTAGCAGCAGCGCTGCGGTTTCCACGGAGTCAGAACATTTTCAAAAAGTTGCATTTTCCCTGTTTTCATGGAGACGGTCCGAGCGTTTTCAACTCGGGAGCCATTTTCAGGAAGTTGCTTTTCCCGTTATCGTGTAAACCGACGCCTGCAATGCAACCAAGGTTTTGTGCCTCAGAGGCAGGAGGCCGTGTGAGAGGCCTCGAGGGAAAGAAATGTCAGAAACAACAATTTAAGTGATAAATGTTCCGTCAAGCAGCGGTATAACGGTCCGTCTCTGAACGTTTGAACCTTTTTTGACCCGACAACAGTTTCTTAAAGTTTCATTCTCCACCATCTTTGATCTTCTCGCACTCAGTGCGATGGACATAAACAGACACAGATTTATCCTTGTGTGCTGCAGCGCGTTCAGAGTCCTATTCTGGGAAAGCTGAATTAATCACGAGGCACCGCCATCTTTAATTTCTCCGTCAGTACGTGTACACCACAAGATTCTTTAAAATAGCACCGTTAGGTTTATGTAACCGTCCCCAGAGACTCATGGTAGGTGACGCTTTACGCTTCGTATGGAAACAGAAATTTAATTATTTCAGTAAACGAATGCAACAACAAAACCAGACCGGATTCTGACTGACGTCCCACTTCAGGATTTCTTCTCATGGAATTTCATTAGTTTTGCTGCGTCGTCTGTATTCAATTGTTTGTGTTGAAACTAAATACTGATTGACAAACACACTGAGCTCAGTAATTGTGATAAATGGACTACGCAGAGACTTAGCAAAGAATTAAAAATTGTAAAATATTCTTGTTTGGAACCGTTTGGATTCAGCAAACCGCCTGATAAGTTTAACAGTTACAAACGCCACAGAGAATAAAGAAACTGTTTCGCAGTAAAGCTAAAGATTTGCATTTGTTTCTAATACTCTTACATCAAATCCAGTTCTAAAAAAAACGCGTTTCGAAAATGTTTTTAATGTAATGATCACCAGTTTCCTGTGTTCATGTGCGAGTCAGACCAAAACTCTCACGTCAGAGGATTGCTGGGTGATGATATGAATCAACGCAACATCGATTCTTCAACAAAGAAAACATTTTCACCGCCATCCAATCACACGCCGAGACTGAATAAATGTAGTTTAAATGCTCAGATCGTACGTACGTGTTTATTTTACAGACCACACAGTGCCATCTAGTGGCATGACATGCAAACTACATTGTTCTGTCCGATCATTTTTTTGAAGAGTCGCAAAGCTTTTCTGAGTCGTCGTGGTAAACAGCGTTTTAACAAAGCGAGCTTGTGACACGTTAGTTATTCTAATGTGTGGGGCTTCATTACAAAAACAACCAACAGCACCCAATAGTGGACCAACATGTTAACTACATCATTTCCATGGAAACTTTTTTTTTTTTTCAAAGCATCATCGTGTAAACACACTTCTCTGAAACAGAAACGAAGCATTGTTTTCTTGAACCGTTGTGTAACGGAGGCCTAAACTCATTGTGTGAGTATGGATTTATCATGTTTAACACCTCTGTCATTCATCAACCCACCATTTTCAGGAGGATGACTCCCAGGACGGCGTTCACAGTGAAGAAGCCGGCCACGACCATCATGATCACGGCCACAGCCAGGTTTGTACCGATCACACTGATCGATGTGATCCATCCACTGTTGACACCAGAAACAAAAACATTAGACACTTCATTTAAAGACGGCGTCTACGATCCAGCAAGTAAAAACTATGATCACGTGAGTGAGATAATTCCTCTTTGATGAATTATTAATGAAAAGGCGTGAAGTTTGAGGAAGAGAAAGATAAAGAAACTGAATCGATTGATTAAAAAAACCAAAAAAAGACTAGATGATAAAAGGAAAGAACCCCAACACACTTACAAAGCCGCCACCCAGACAAGTTAGGTCAGCAGGAATCTGTCAAAGAAATGCAAGAGAGAGGAGATCCAGGGGACGAATATACACACAGAGGTGGTTGATGACCCAAACACACACCGACCAGCACCAGCGCCGGCACCACGGCCTCGGGGAATTCCCCCGATCACACTCACCTGTTTCCCCAGGTGGGGATCCCCACAGACTGGATGATGTACACCGCCACTTGGAAGAAAAACACAAAGAAGAAGAAGAAGAAGCTGACGGAGCTGTCGGACCTGCAGAGAGGGAAAGAAGAAGGAAAAAAACCCAGAATATTTGACATTACATGGTACTGAAAGATTGTTTTCTGCCACTTTATCACAGGAGACGGATGCAACACTGGTCTTCTTCCACCAGTCAGGACATGAAATTGATGCTTTAATTGAAATGAAGTGAAAAAAGACCTGAGCAGAATAAACTGGTGTGACCGAAGGCCCTTTTTAACAATGTGTATGGGGACAAGGATGGAGTTTAGTGTGTAGAACAGACGTGTCAAACATATGGACTGAGAGTCACGACACTCTGGAAGCCACCATTGTTGTTATTGTCCATCTACTGAGCATGTGCAGAACAACTATTCACTACGGCGGCGGCGCGCCTGACCAGTAGCAGCAATTCATCCTCGCTTCCACGGCGACGGAGCGTTTTCAGTGGCTATGAGCAGCGTTGTCGCGTAAAAGGACCCAAAACACAACAAAAGTTTTCCATTTTCACTTCAAAATGTCGTTTCAACTCAAGACGCTTTTAACGATTTGATTCGTCTGTAATTCCTGATGTCTCCAGATTCATGCGTAACAGTTTTCACTTGGAATCACAATCAACAATCTGGGAATAAACGTGTCGCTGTATCAGAAATCCTCTCAAAATAAAAATGAAATATAAGCATCTGACCTGGAATTGGTCTATACGCAATTCTAAAACATCCGGTTGAAACACTTGATCTCAACGCCGCCCAAACGCAACAAAAGTTTACTTTTCCACAGGAAGAGGTTGTATAAAGAAGGCTTTACATTTGCAACTCCTTTATTTTCTCAGCCGCCTCAGGCTGAGGACAGCAGCTCTGCTCGCAGACGCTCGGCTTAAGAAAAGAGTTAAACCCGGCGGTGCCTGCAGCTCGTCAAACCAGCGTACCTGAAAGCTTTGTAGACGGGCCGATACCAGCAGACGAAGGCGGCGGGGGTGAAGAGGATGAACCAGAGGATGGAGAGACCGAAGTCGATGCCGCGAGTGGCGTTAGTGGTGAAGAGAGCCAGGCAGGCCAGCACGTTGAGGAACAGCGTGGCGCTGTGGACTGAGGTTCACAGAGGTCAAACAGGACGGACACATGTTGATTTTTTTTTTTTTGATCTTTTCTTCAGATTTAAGTAAATAAATAAGAAGGCGATTGACATCCTCTGGCTTCCTGCTCTGACTTCAACTCCTTCGTCCCTGAAGCCGTTTTCCTTCTGAAGTGAGAACAAGGCAGCTGATCTAATATCATGTGGCTCCTCACAGCGAGGGAGGGACTTAAAATATGCACTGATAGTATTTTACAGCTGATAGGCTGTTGGAATCGACCTATTTTAATTTATTTCATCGCTCTATTTCAGCGTGTTTACAGGACAACGTGAAAACACACCGTTTCGCGTTTACATAGCAACATCTTGAAAACGGTGTCCGTTTCCATGGAAACAGGTGAAAAGTAGCCATGACGCTGTCATTGTTGTTTTTGTCCATCTACTGAGCATGTGCAGAAGAACTATTTACTTCAGCCATGGTGCGCATGCACAGTCGCAGAGTTTTGGAAAAGTTGTGCTTTCCTCCGTTTTCCCAGAGATTTGAGTCGGCGCATTTTCAAAAAGTTCCACCTTGGGAGCCATTTTCAAAAAGTTGTGTTTTTTTGTGACTCCGTGCACAGTTGTCATGTAAACAGAGAAGCAAAACGTAACATGGTCGTGTAAACGGAGCCGAAACGTCAGGGAAATCGTATATCTGAATGTAAAAGTAGATCCAGCCTGGAGTTCCCAGTGTGAAAATGGACTTGTTGAAAGTTACGTACACATCCAGAGGTAGTACATCCTCCTGCTGATCCTGCGATACTCCTCGGGGATTTCCTCCTCGAAGTCCTGATAGAAGCAGGGCCTGATGGGGGAGAATCTGGGAAGAGGCGGCCAGTTGTTCTCTTTCTCTGACGGGGACAGATTCCAGATGATCAGCCTCAGTGTTCACACACACAGTCTCACACAGTCTCACACACAGACACAGACACACACAGTCACACACACACACACACACAGTCACACACAGTCACACTCACACAGTCTCACACACACACAGACTCACACACACAGACACACACACACAGTCTCACACACACACAGTCTCACACACACACAGACACACACACACACAGACACACACACACACAGACACACACAGAGTTTCCAGCGCTCACCTCCGGGGCTCAGCACTCGGCCGGTGCTGCGGCTCTGCAGCTCCTGCTCTTTGCGCTCCAGCTCGGCTGCCTTCCTCTCCAGCTCCTCCTGCTGTCGGACCAGGTTCGCCTGTGCCGCCGTCGCAGTGGCCTGACGGCGGAATAAAAGCTGCTTTAACACTCTAGAATTTATCCCGCCTGCAGTCTTGGGATGGGATTTTTGTTAATTTTAAACTACTAAATACAACCTCTGCATCCTGTATGGTAAGTTTTGTTCAAAGCTTTTCATCTCCCTCGTGTTTCTTTAATGTATTAACACTTATATTTCATCTCACTTTTTTATGTAAATCTTTTCACACACAGATGATTGTTAGTTCAGTGGAGGGGCGTCAAACTAGTATGACTGAGCTTTATAAAGTTTTTAATATTCAGTGACCTCGTGCTAAAACAGTGCAAGTCGTCTATGTTAAATAAATTAACTCAACTACAAACCTTCTGCATGATTTGAATGTATACAGATAAATGCATGCTGTCAAATACGAGGTCATTTTTTGACGTGTGTGTGTGTGTGTGTGTGTGTGTGTGTGTGTGTGTGTGTGTGTGTGTGTGTGTGTGTGTGTGTGTGTGTGTCACCTTCGGGCTCTGCTCCACAGATGTCTGGAGGATGGCAGGTTGCGTGGCGGCAGCAGTAGACATGGGGATGGTTGTACCGGAGACGCTTCCCTGTAATGCAATAATATCTCCTTTTAATGAATGAAGTCATTAATTTAATGGGCATTAAACGAACAGGTGAAATATAAAAGGGCGACGTCAGACTTGGCCGTGACCGAACTCAGGATTTCCTCGATGAAAAGTCCAATCCAAGGTTAGTCAAGAACAATTCAGTGAAGCCAAACACACAAAAACTCACTAAAATACAGGAACAGGAGCTTCCAGATTGAAAATCAGGATAGTTTCATCCGTAACTCTGGTGATTCTTAAAGCGTGGGCTGCAGCTCAGTGGTGAGAAGTCAATCATAATAAAGTCACATGTAAAAGAAGTTGTTTTCATTTTATCTGATCTGTTGATCCAGTTTTTTTTCTCTCTCCTGAAGTTAGTTTCCCCACTGGAAGTTATGCCGTCCAATGACTTTAAACTCCACCACGGCAGTCAAAACACCTTTCAGTTCAAGGGGCCACCTCCAGGCCAATTTAATCTAGAGCGGGCCGGGCCGGTAAGACGCTTTGGTAAATGGACATCGTTTTCAAAACGTTTTGTTTCCCCGAAACAAAAACGAAAAAAAAACCTGAATCACCATCGTGGAAACGGGCCCCGAGTTTTGACCTTCAGGGTGAGGAGGCAAGAGTTTTGGTTGAGGCAGGAGGAGTAAAAACAATCTGCGTCTATGGAACAAGGTACAATGACTCCCTGTAATCAGGGAACAGACAATCAAACGGTCTTTCTGTCAACTTATAACATGAAAACTGTGTGTAGGAGGCGGACGGATGAATGCGGTTGGAGCTCGGGTCTTCCTGTAGAAACTCACCAGCTCAGGTGAAGAGAAAGGGTTGTACTCGCCCATGTTCTCGGCTCGGCTGGTGGCCTCTGCGACTGAAGCATCCTGTTAATATATATGAAACAAATAAAAAAAGAAGACGTGTTATCAAACGTGAGTGGGTGAAAAGTCATATTTTATGTGATCCAACCAGTCCGGGTGGAGGACCTGAAGGCTGAACTGGTCACACAGCATTAACTATTAATACACTCTTGGATCTGGACAGCTTTTGTTTCATTTAAACCAGTTTTATGTTAAAACGTTTTTTTTTTTTTTGTGTGTGTGAACAAGCAAATATCTACAAGTAAACACGCCTTCATTCATAAACATGACTTCCTGAGGCTATAACGTCTGAAGACACCCCTCATGAGAGATTATTAAAACTGCAAATATGAATTAAATAAACCTCAGAATGGATATTGAGTGTTTAATTTAATAGAAATATGATTTATTCAGTATCGTGGCTCTTCTGCAGCGGTTCATGTGGACGGCTACAGACACCTGTTAGCAGCTCTGCTCACCTGCTCAGGTGACTTATCCATCAACAAATCCACACTTCTCCGACATGTCTCACACAAACGGACGGATAAACGCCACAAAACATACCAAACTTGATATTAGAGTCGATTCTGATCCAGGAAATGCCGAGGCCAAACCCAGCAACCGACCAAACAGGTTTCTGTTCAGCGGATCTCCCTTCGGCTCAAAAACCTTCAAAAGCTCGACTTTAGAGGAGGAAGTGGGGGAATTCTCTCACCTGGAAGGGATTCACGTCCACCGGGTCGGCGAAAGGGTTGCTGTCAAAGCCCGACATGTTGCTTTAACGGTGGAGTTTGAGGGGGAAACTCGAGGAGAAATGGAGATGAAGTAGCGTCGTCTCCCCGGCGGTTGACACTGCTGGCGATGGCGCGGCGCGGGGACGCTCTGCGCATGCGCGGCAGCAGAGGAGTGTGACGTCGTGTAAGTCACTTAAAATCGGTTAAAATGTCGCGGAGGAAAAAGCTTTTTGGAACGAAATCTTAACAGACATTGATTTGGCAGGGAGCGTGGTTGGTTATCAGACACGTTCTGCATCAGATTAAACAAGAGGAATTATGTTAATTCTGTCTAGGATCGCCTTACTTCAAAGAAAACATCTTTCCTTACTCATGTCGCTTAAAAAGTAAAGCTATCCTAAAGTAAACATTGTTTTACACAATATATATATGGAACCAATTAACTCTTATCCATTTTTCAGCTATTTCTTTAGTGCCTATATTCAACCACCATCTGGATTAAAATTCCAAACTAGAGTTTGTGTAAAACAAAAAAATTATGCAAACATTGATTTAAAAAAAAATGTCATCACTCACTATGATTACACAAATGAGAAAATAGAATTCATAGCTTATTTAGTAATTCTGATGGGCAAATTCCACACACAAATGCAGCTTGGCAAATGTAAACCCAAACTTTGTTCAGGTCTCTATTGAATTTAAACACATTAAAATATTTAAAAAAATAGTATACAGACAAGAAAGCAATTAAACTGTTAAAAATATTTTAAACTGTTCAAAATGACACCCTTTGCTTCCCTTGTCCCTTTTGTTTGTATTTCTATAGTTTACTCTCAATTCACAGATTTCATTTATGTATTTACACAATTTATAACTTTTGTGATTTTTTTTTCCAATAATATTCACACATTTGTCAAAGTTGCTTACTTGTCTTTGATTGTCGCTTCCACTGATGCTCAATAAAGTTCTATAAAAAATAAGATAAGGAAATAAACATCTTTTAAACTTTTTATAGATCCACTTATATAAATTAAAAAAAAACATGAAAACCACAAGATTAGTAAACAATACCCTGAAACAATCAGTCATTTAGTTTGGCAAAACTTGTGTTTTCTTTCATAGTAAGTATATTGAAAAAAATATTTAATTATTTTTTACATTATTTGCAATGGGTTTTATACGTGTGTGTGTGTGTGTGTGTGTGTGTGTTTACACAGATATACAAACACACCCAGGCAGACAGATTTTTTTTTCTGTATGTGCTTGTATTTTGTTATATGTCACAGTTTTGATGTGTCTGGAACAAATAACTAAAAATGCAAAAAAGAAATAGAAAACATTTGACCTTCATTTTGGAATCGTGTTGTTTGAATGATTTGATAACCATTTGCTAAAAAGCAGTTCTACTTACCTGATCAATTCTTTTCCTCCATATTTTAAAAAGTACCTTCATTCAACGGGTTTTCATAACCACTTCCGACATCCCGCTTTCATTCAATCTTTTGTGTTCGTACGGACGTATCCACCCATACAAACACAAAAGCCAAATGAAACAAACTGAAAATGCAAAAACGGTGAATTTCAGGTGGAAACATCCTGTAAAGGCCTTTAAATGGATTCACCGTTTCGTCCATTTTCTTTCTCCTAAAGTCCTAAAACATGCATTTGCGTTTATTGACCGTAAATGTCCCGTATGTGTGAACGTCAGTGAGTGTCGGGTCACGAGCCGATAACACCACAGCACAAGAATGACAGAAGACACGGTGGTTTCATGTTCTTGCTATTGAGCAAACACTTTACAGACGGGGAGGGATGGCTTTGGGAGCGAGTTTGTAACAACAGATCCAAGAAGAGAATGGCGTTCGCCCCCCCCCTATACTGTACACGTATGAACTGTATTGTACATTACACTTGTATGGCTGTTTAAGCAGTGGACGCGGGGCTTTTTGTGTTTCTACACATCCGAACATCGTCACGGAGCTGGGATCCCCCGCGGCTGGAACGCACTCCAGCTGACTTGGTCCCTTTGATGGCGGCGTTCCTCTTCGGAGCGGGAGAAACGAAGCAGCACGAACTTAAAACACATGAAGTGGTTTTTGTTTTCCTCTTTCTCACTCATACACACACACACACACACAGACACACACACATACACACACACACACACACACACACACACACACAGACACACACACACACACACACACGAACACGATGGAAGCATCCACTGCCCAAAACTTCTGTCCACAAAACAAAAAAAAAAGATAAATATTCGACTTCAGCTACCCAGCAGCGGCTGGTGTTCCGGCTTTGTACAGTATTTATACCTGTATAATATACGCTATAAAGAATTTGTGACATTAAAAGTTATTAAATAAGGGAAAATCATTCCGTAGTGAACTTCCACTGCTTCCACTGATTGTTCTGACCTGTAAACTCATAAAGCAGCTAATAATTCTGAGCTTCAAGTTCTCTGTAGCATCCGCGGCGCCTGGGTTCTTCGTATTAATCCCAAGTGTTTATCTCTTTCAGCCTTCCGGCTCCGGAACGTTCCCCCCCCCCCCCCCCCCCCGACGCTGCACCATCCTCCAGCTTTCCCTTTTGCCCCCCCCCCGGTCCTCCGGCTTGTCGTGTCTCGGAGCCGTCAAGGCACTGCGAGAGCTCGGGTGGCAGTTTGAGCCTTTCCACTGATTGACGGCCGCCGCCGCCGCCTCGCCCCGGCCCCGAGGTGGGAACGCTGTACACGGCACTTTGGGGACGCATTTTTTGTTTGCAAAGAAAGGCGAAACAAAAGTGCTTTGCGGGAGTGGAGGTCAGCTTCCACTCAGAGCATCGTACGTGCCTGCCGGGCCGCCCCGGTGTCCTTCATACCATGAATTCATTATTACCATATAAAACCATGTGCTGCGGTATGTCTGGGGGATCCCTGCCGCGGCCGCCGCCTTCTCTGGAGTGCCTCAGGGTTGACTGCCGGGCCCCCCTGAGTTTCTGTTTCCCCTTCTCCGGGTTGTAGGTGCCCCGGCTGGAAAACTGGGGCCTCTGGTCGCACTCCAGCTCCGCCGCGGGGCCGGTCTCCGCCTGCGGTGCGTTCAGGGGCTGGGCCAGGGTGGGACTGGAGCCCACCGTGGGGGACTTGGAGTGGAAGCGGAAACGCCGCGAGGTGGCGGCAGAGGAAGAAGCGGACGACGGCTGGAAGTGCGAAGAGGAGGAGTACGAGGACACGCTGGAGCACGAGTCCACCGAGTCCAGGGAGTCGGGCTGGCGGCGGAGGCCGCGGCGCCGGGGGCTTTTCCCGTCGGACCTCCGAGGCCAAGGGGAGGAGAACACGGTTCCCCTTTCTGGAACAAAAAGGGAAAGAACGTCTAGTTTAGATTTAAGTTGAATGTAGAAACCAATTATATAATAATGACACACACACACACACACACACACACACACACACACACACACACACACACACACACACACACATATATATATATATATAAATATATATTTTGTATTTGTATGTAAGTTTATTTCGGCAGTCTTCAGAAAAACAAAAACAGAACAAACACTATCAAACTAACCCCCTAAAGGTAGAAGGTTGAATACACACCTTCCCCCGTCACTAAAAACAAACAAGGCTCTCTAGATGATGTCACACACACACACAAAAAAAACCTCTTAAACTAATATTACTAGTTTTACAATACACATTCAATATATACACTATACACAAGTTTTATATGCACAGTTTATACATGCACATTAAACATATATACATACACATATATGCACATATACATAATATTAATAATAATAGTGACTAAGAACATTTACAGATAATAATAATATACTATTTGAATTTCATCATTTACTTTTTAAATACAAAATATAGTGTGGCATTATTCAAATAAAAAATATTCTCCGTCACATTTATTAAGTCTATTTTACACCATTATATACATATTATATATTATTGCTGTCCTAGGTAAAATTGTCGTGCTTCTTTCTTATACTTACAAGTATAATTGTACATATTGTTAATGTAATAAGCCAATATGATAGTACAGTTGAAGTATTTTAGCCGAACAGTAACATTTTGAAGTAGCATTAAAAAAAAAGTATTTGAAAGTGTCGCCACGGAATTCAATATTGTAATAATATCGACATATTACCACATTTAATGATTTATTTACTGATTTTGTTGTTTGCAGGTGCAGTGTATGACAGTGTTCATATTCACTGACAGGATACTATGTTGTACTCAATTATGGTTTTTTTTGGTACAAGTTATTACACAACTTGCTTTATTCCATTTAAAAATGTACAAATTGACAAGTTTACTGGCTAAAACATTATCATTCATTGCTACAAGGATTAATTTCAATTCTGAAATGTGAATCAAAAGGAGTGTTTGATGTGGACAGTGACGCACCAGAGAAGTCAGAGATGGTTTCCTCGGAGTCCACGTTGAGGTTCTCCGAGCTGTCGGCCGTTCCGATGGACGCCTCCGACTCCAGCGTCTCGTCATCGGAGGCCCGGGGCTCCAGAGTCAGCATCTCGAAGGTCAGCTCCTCCCTGAGGAGGCGAGCGCCCGTTAACGACGCCTCAAACACACCGAGATTCAGTTCAAGCTGGAGGATTTGACGTACTTCTCTTTCTGAAGGTTCTCAATCTGCTCGGTCAGCGCTCTCTCCTCCTGCTGCATGGCCTCCTGCTGATGCTCGGGGATATCCTCCTCCGCCGCCTCCTCGCCGCCGCTCTCCTCGACCACGGCGCCGGTCACGGGCGGCAGCCGCGGGCTGACCGGAGGCGACGGCGCATGGTAGCTCAAGCGCTGCAGATGGCCTTTCCCCTACAGGGAGCGAGTCGAGGACGGTTACTTTAAAGTTGAAATTATAATTTTGCATTTAAACAAACTTCTGGAGCAGCTATTTACTCTTTCAGTAACTGAACCACATGATTAAAACCTTTTTTTTACCTTTTTAGCTGCATGTGGGTGCTTTAAAGCAAAAACAAACAGACAAGAATCAGCAAAAGCAAATTCATTCTGGTGACAGTTGATAACATCGGCTTTGATTCTCTGAATTTAGCTCCTTTAGAGCAGCGGAGCTCAACTTTGGTACGTCCACTCCTGTTTGGTGGATTTAAATAAGGCTCCAGTTTAAACCTGGAAAAACTCAAATGTTACAGGATGCAAGCAAAGAAAACAAGCCGACTGATAAGCGGTGGGGAAATGGGGACGTACTGGGAGAAATAGAACAATGTTCTGAATAATTTCAGTCTTTTCGAAGAGACTCAACGCTGTTTTCATGCACAAATAAGATAGAAGTGAGGATTTCTACTCAGATATACCCTTTTACCTTCTGGACTATAACTTTTTATTTTTAATGCTGGTATTTCTATCCATTTGAATCACTGCCAAACCTGCCAGATGACATTCGCCAGCTGATGAGAAATTGTGATAAACTGCAATACATCTATTTGACCACCAGGGGGCAGACTTAAGTCTGTGTTGCGCGGTGAATCAGTTCAGCATTACTACACAGGTGGAGAAATGTGTCTACATTAATGACATTTTAAAACATTATTCTACCTACGTCTGGATGGGTTAGGGTTACATGTATATATTTTTTTTCCACTTCATGAGACATTTCTGATTTTAGGTCTTATTTTCTTTATTATATGGTGTCACTCCATACTAGAGTATAAGTGAAAGTATAAGTGAAAAGACATTAAACCTCACATTACTATGAAATGGAGTGCGATCAGGCGTCACTACACTAACTTTTAGTTTGAGTTTTTTTAAAAAATTCCCAGATAAAATACTGCTACCCGCAATTTGTTTGCCTTTTTCTTTTAGCTGATAATCACCACTTTAAATAAAACTAACAGTAAGAAGATGCAACAGACCTCAGACTTTGTGTTTAGCTGAACATTACATCAATCAGACGAAGCTATTCACTCAAAAGTTCGGCATCCATCTGGTAAACCTATTCTAGAAAATGTGATTAACTGCAAGAGAACGTGACAGAATACAGAAGCAGCACAGCACCAGGCTGAGGCGGGGTTCAAACCACAACGTTTTCAAGTGAACGCGGAAAACCTTCCTTGTGTTTTGAGGATCCGATTACACAACAACGATGCCCGGAGACACCAAAAACGCATCTTTTTGAAAAAAAAAACCCGCTCAGACGCCGTGGCAACGGGGGAAAACGCAAGTTTTTTTTAAAATGACGCCCAAGGTGGAACTTATAAAAAAACGAAAAACTCCTTGGAAATGGGGTAAATTGCACGTGTGTGTGGTTTAATTACAAAAACAACCAAAAACGCCAACTCGTGGCTCAACATGCTGCCTACTTCCATTGTTTTGGAAATGTCGCTGTGCTACAAGCGGAACTTTGTTGAAATGAAAAGGCGAGAGCTGTGCGCTTTCACGTGAAACGTTGTCGTGTAAACGCGAAGCGAGGGGCTCACGCCGCGAGGACGAGGGAAACAAGACGATCACGGAAAAACACCACCACTGGTCGTACGATGGTGCGGAGGGAATACATACCATCACAGCTGTGCTCGGAAATCTAACCGCTATTAGTACGGGTCTCTGGGTAAAGCAGAGGACACGTTAGGGTCGGAGGAGGGTCTGGAGAGGAGGACAAACTCCGGGGACGGGTTAGTAGTGAAGGAAAAGTTAGGAGGAAATAACTGGAAGGTACTGCAGTGTTTATTTTCTTTTTTGAAAGTGTGATAATGAAAAAATAAAGTGTTGTTGGCGCTCACCATGGAGCGTCGAATGAGGGTCAGTTTGCTCTTCGCTTTATTCTCGGCGAACTCCAGAGTGCTGATGTCCTTTAGTCGCACCTTGTACTTGTTCATCTGTTCGCAAATGATGAGCTCCACACACCTGCAGAGAGGAAGACAAACCCTTTTAAATCAGTGGAACATGTGAAGAAAACCCCTTGAAAGAATAGAAGAGAGGAAAAAAAACTTAGAATGAATAGAAAATACTAGAAAAGCTATAAAAATACTGGGTGATGTCAGGTTAATAAACGAGCCTTTTCTTCTATTCAAACATCACAATCTGCGTCTTCTGTTTCCTTCCAGGAAGTGAACTCGTCCTCTCATGTCCTTCATTTCATCCACGATGAGGAAGCAAATCAAACATCCTCTAATCGGACTAATACTCATGATGCAGATTTGAGCTCTCAGACACAGTTACTCCTTTACTCAGTGAACTTCTTTGACGGATTTTACTCTTTTTCGGGTTTAAATTTCTATTATTTGCTACGTCTGGTCGACAATCTGCCTCATGGTTCCTAAATAAATCCTCTGTTTGTTTTTGTTGTTTTTCCCTTTGTTGCTGCATTTTGTATTTGGTTTACCAATTAAACTACTACTACTACTACTTCTGATTGGGAAGATTTTTTACTTAAAATCAACTGCTGTTAGAATACCCCGTCAAAATAAAACAACATTCAAGAGATACTGCGGAGTGTGATCAGTTAGTATAATGACATCATTAATGAGTTTATTGATTCTGTTAAATGATTCATTGCTTCCAATTCTTATGATTTTATAAGTAACCAGAATAGATTACCTCATAAAATACCCTAAACATTACTTAATTACTTTTGCCATTTGTTAATTTCCCTTTTAAGACTTATTCAAAGTAGTTGAGTAGATTACATTATGAAGGATGTACTTAAACATGACTAAAATTACATCCATAAATACACTTCAGAATTATTACTAAGATGTAGTAATGGGAGTATTTGTAATTCCTCTATGAGTTTCAATTAAGAGATATATCGTGTAAACTGTACTAAAATAACATTGTCAAAAAACACTTAAAATAGTGTAAAAACCCAGAAATAATATACTACTAATACCTAACTTTAGTAACAGAGCAGATTACTCCGGGTACATTATGCTTAAGTAGAAGTGAAATTACTTATTTAAATATATAGCTACTTTAATTTACTAGTTAAAGTAATGTGACTATTTTAATTATTCCTGTATGAGTTTCAGTATAGCAATATAGAGTGGACTCAAGTACATTGTTTCAAATACCTTAAAAAAATGTAAAAACCTTACAATAATACTTTAAGTAATATGAGTATCTGTCATTCATTACTGTCAATTCATATGACTTTAAGAGTGAGCAAAATAGACATTCTGTAAATTATACTTAAGTACAACTAAAATTGCATCTTATAAAATTACAGATACTCAAAACGACTATTAAGTTGGAGTAATGTGAGTATTATTAATTCAAAACTTCCTATTTTTTTTACTTTAAAAGGAAAGAAACTCCTTAAGTATAAGCAAAATTACATCCTTAAAATTGCAGTTACCTTAAATTACTACTTAGTTACAGTAATGCTGGTATTTGTATTTCCTATGTGTTTTGAAAATAGTGAGTTATATATAGTGTAAACTGTACATATGCAAAACTACATTCTCCAAAAATACTTTAAAAGTAAAAAAAAAAACAAAAACTACAATAACACTTCATTTAGGTAATGACAGTATTTCTGATATTTACTTTCACTCTATATGATCATAGAAGAGGGAATAATGTAAGTTGTAGTCAAATATGAGTACATTTATATCCATAAATACATTTAAATCTACTACTTAGTGACTTATATATGTATTAGAGATTTATTACTTCCAATTCTGCTCAATTTAAGCTTAACCAGAGTAGATTACATCATGTAAATTGTACTTCAGCATGAATGAAATCACATTCATAAAGTCACAGCTACTTGAACGAGTTTAAATACAGTGACATGTAGCGGAAAGTGTACTTGAGCAATATTACATTGTCCAAAT
Organism: Lipophrys pholis; assembly: GCF_963383615.2. Classification (NCBI taxonomy): domain Eukaryota; kingdom Metazoa; phylum Chordata; class Actinopteri; order Blenniiformes; family Blenniidae; genus Lipophrys; species Lipophrys pholis. The sequence goes on from NC_137636.1 coordinate 3,097,544, forward strand.
CTACTTGATGAAGTGGACTATGAGTTAAAGTAATGTGTCTGTAGTGAGGAGGATGCCTGCTGGTCCCCAGAGGGTGCGTTGGATTCTCACGCCGTGGTCTTGCTGATGTCCTGGACGCTCTGCAGCGGGTCGATGGAGTCCGGACAGCGCAGGATGCAGGGGGCGAACACGATGGCCAGGGCGTTGGCCGACATGCGGTTGGTCTCCTCCTGCAGGGCGATTCTGAAAACACGGGAAAACACAATCGGAGTCGCGCAGCCGGACGCAAAACCAGCGGAGCCGGAGGACCCGGGTGCGTTTTGTTTCATCTTACCTGACCAGGTGAAACATGAGGCGCTCCAGGGTGTTGAGGTGAGTCCTGCTCAGCTGGTCGATCACCGAGTAAACGCCTCGGATCATTTCCTTTTTATCCTGCAGACCTGGGGAGACGTTCAAGGTTAGACAAACTTATTACAGCAAGAAAAGGCATCAACTAGATTTATCTAGAAGTGACACCTTTTGTCTGCTTTATTCATTTAAAAAGAGAACGATCATAGAAGTGATAGAATCTCACAATTCTAACTGCATAATGACAAGAAAAATGATCTTTCATTGACTTTACATTGAATTCATTCATGTTTTTTGTGGAAGAATCCACGTTTTGAGTTTGATACACAAACTTTAAATCAGTGTTTTGCGTGTCCGCTGGTGTTGAAATGTACATGTTCGATATTAGTTTACTATTGCACTACATTTGAGTTATTCTCCAACGTTTAGATCAGGGGGTGGCAAACATAAGTCCCGGCAAGGCGCTCCAATCCGGCCACCGAACTATCAAGCAAATTGTTTACATTTCAAAGAAAACATTGATTTCTTAAGAGCAGCGAACGCACCACTGAATCCCGAGCTGAGATGATGTCACGAGAAGCAAACTAGCATTAGCCTCAAAGTCGCGCTGTCAGGATGTAAACACAGGAATACTGAGCGCACCTGAATATAAGCCGCACCAATCAAATTTAAAAAGAAAAAAAAAAAAAAGGAACTTATAGAAAGGTCGGAGTTACGTGATGCACCTGAACGCATAAATTAGCCGCGTCGTCGTTTCGGCCGCACAGTTCAGAGCGTGTGAAAAAAGTAGGGGCTTATAGTCCAGAAATTACGGTAATTAAGCCTGGCTTTCCGTTGAGATTGTAATCATTCTCAGTAGTAAATGTTTTATTTTGTGAAAATACTTTCATCACGTACGCTCTGCGTCAAAACAAAGAAAAAGTTTATAGTTTAAATGTAAAAGTCACGACGGTATCATTTTCCCGGTCCGGTCCACTCAGGATGAAAGTGGGCGGTTCGTGGCCCCCGGATGCAGACGGTCAGACTGCCCGTCGCTCACCCATCGCCCGGATGAACTCCTCGTACAGCTCGAACGTCATCAGAGGGTTGGGCAGTTCCCTCAGCCACTGCTTGAAAACGCTGCCGATGACGTGGATGTTGTAGTCGTCCAGATTCATGCTGTCCACATCTGCAGGAGCAACAAGAAAGACAAGGCCAGAGATCATCTGAGGAACTTCATGCTTGACATCCTGATCTCAACTGCTTTTTTTTTTTAACTTGTTGGTCAAATAAAGGTTAAACTAAAAAAATTAAAATAATCATGTTTGAATTAAGTGATAATCACGTGATGCATCACTTACATAACTATTCTAAACACGTGCAATTTGAGAAAATTAAAACTATTTCAAATACATTTTCTTTGGGATTTTTCTATTTTAATCTCAATCTGATTCACAGTTTGAACTTGATTTCTGGATAAATTTTGTTGGTGACGAGGAGTAAATATTACCGTTTGTTTGTTATACTGATGTTCAAAGTAAATAAAATAAAGGATTGTTTCTGGTGACTTCCAGCACAAGATACCGTGTGAGGGTTTACTGCAGCTGGGTATCCATAAATATTAGCAACAAAACTACTATCAACAACACTTCGAAGTCTGATATTTCCCGATATTCTAAATCAGATTGTATATTAGAAATCAAAGAGATGGTCAGCAATTGTTATTTTTCACTTTCCCTGTTTACAAAGCGTTTCAAGTCAAAATGCGTTTAAACGTCCGTTTACACGGAAACTGCAGAAATGCTAAAAATAACTTAAGTCAGCATGTAGGACCACAGCAACAGCACCTACTAGTGACCCTACACGTTAACTACATCGTTTGGAGCGTTTATGCCATGTAAACAGGCATCATTTTCAAAACGGTGTCTTTAAACCATGGATTTTCACTTCAATGAGCTCTGAACACAAACAATATCACTCCTTACAGAGTTCCCTGTACCGGTTTTTAAACGCGAGCTCGCCTCCGGTCACATACCTGTATCCAGTCCCTGCTTGAGCTCCTTGATTTTGTTGGTGGAGCCGGACTTCCTGTAGATCCCCTCCGTGTAGAGGCCGTGCATCTCGATGTAGTTGATGAGCTTCTCCACCACCAGGGGCACCGTGCGCTCGTCGTTGGTCAGACGGGAAACTTCCACTCCGAACTGTCTGGAGGAAAGTTCTGGATCGAACTGTTCCCGGACGGAAGACAACAATGCACGTTTCATTTCCAGTGAAAAGCAGCAATGCTGCGGCGACACGAACGTCGGTACGAAACCCTCACACAGTCACACAATTGATGTCACGGGACGCTATTATGAGGGTGGAAGTTTGTGCCCTGAGCCTCCTACGCACATTAAGTGAGCAGAGTGTGGATTAGCTGGACGTCTGTTGTCAATTTGCTTGTGATCGCTCCTCTTTTCCATCTTCTTATGACCTTCCAAACCCAACTGGTGCTGCAGAAATCTTCCACTTCCTCATGGAGAACCTGAGCGTTTCTATTTCACCGTCACATGCGCTTACGTTTGGGTTTTTCTCTCGGCGTTCTCTTGGATGTAAAAGTGTGATCAGATGTCTACGTGGTCACTGCTGCTACAGAAATAGAAACAGGCTGGTCCAATGCGGCCGACTGACCTTCTTGCTGCATTTGCTGGTGGTCTTCTGGCAGCACTTTCTGTGGCAGGCGTAGCGACACACTGGATAAACACAGGCAGAAACATCAAACAGGTCATTCCCAATATCCAGAGAAAGGCAGTGCCTCCTCATCATTCAGCGGGACTTCGGACGCAAGGAAAAGAAAGCGACCAGAGCCAGGTCTGCCTGCTGGCACGAAGGCAACATCCTGTGTGAATAAAGGACAAACTGTGTGGAGAAATCTGTGGAGCGACGAAGCCGCAGACCCCATGAGTCCAGTTGAAAACAATCTGATTATGGCCGGGGGAGGGGTGGGGGGGGGGGTGGGGGTGGGGGGAGGCTCGACACGAACACAAATCGGAGTGTGTCACCAAGATTTGTTCTTGTGGAGAGAAGTGAAGAGCTGAGGTAACGTCAGCACACCGTTCCAGTTTGAGTCTCACTCCATGGCTTCCTCTCCGCTCCAGATTAGTTTTTAAGATTTTACTTTGTTTTTAAAAGTGTTTAATCACTTTTATAAGGCCACACTCCACTTTTAGCACCGAGATCCTTTTTGAGAAAACAACACGAATACAAACAATAACAGAACTTGAACGTGCGCTCGCCAACGCCACAATTGTTAGCGGAACCGAGTTGGCATCGCTAACATGTTAGCCGTTAGCTCATGTCGATGCTGACGAACGTGTAAAGCAACATCCGCGGGGTCACACGGACAAAACGCTGTTTCTGGATACTTGTTGAACAGAGATATTATCTGCGAGCTCTGGAGCGTCTCCATGGCAACAGACGCTGATCTCCTTTACTCTCCTCCATCAGGTGCCTCTCCCATCCGCTTTGTATGGGACATTTTTTCACAGTTTTTGGGGATTTATTCGGAAATGGTTAGCCGTTAACGTCTCAAAATCTAATCCGTTGGTCCTTGGATGATGACAAATCATCCCTGAAGATTTCATGCAATTCGAGTGAGAAGTTTTTTCAGGGAAGTTGGTGAAATAGGTGGAGCGCTGACACCTTGAAGCCAATGAACTGAATATGAATGGATATTGGTGTAGTATGACCAGCTCCAGTGAAAACCAGTGACGTTATTTGTTATTTTTGTAGTAACTGTCTTTACTGTTGCAGTGGTTTGTAATTTGCAGACGGTCCCTGCACATTGCTCGTAATGCCGGTGACTTGTGATGGAAAAAGAGACTTAGTCTGTATGCCGATGACATTCCGCTAAAGAGTTATTGATGCCAGAAGTACTGATCTGGGAATTGTATCGAGAAAACATTCCTGCAATGATGAGAAACAGTTCAGAAATACTGTTTATTACTTAACTATGGCAGTTTTATGCTTTCATACTTAACTACTAAAACTATCAGTGAATCACCTTCAGACAGTTTATGAAGATTTTCAGTCTTCCAGGAAATGTAATTTTGAATTATAACGAGACCACAGCTTAGGTGAGATGCGTTGCTTGTTTGAGACGTTTTCATTGTTTTTTATATCAATTGTGCAAAAGTCGTGAGAAAAAGCTTGTTTGAAACTGTCTGACATGCACACTCACGTTTGCAGACGCAGGCTCGGTCCATCATCCAGATGAGCGAGGAGCAGTACTCGCAGTACGTGGGGATGCTGTACTGGGTGGACTTGAAGATGTGGCCATTATGCTCCTCCACCTGCAGGGGGCAGCACACACACACACACACACACACACACACACACACACACACACACACACACACACACACACACACACACACACACACACACACACACACACACACACACACACACACACACACACACACACACACACACACACACACACACACACACACACACACACACACACACACTTCTTCAAGTTTCTCCAAGAGAGAATGGAGGCAGTTTCTACAAGAAATTCCAGGTACATCCCAATAGTCCCTCCTTTCTCCTTTCCTATCTACCTTTCCTTTCTACCTTTCCTTAACCCCCTGGATGAGGACACGGCGTTAAGGAAAGATGTTAGAACGCTTCCTAAAGGAGTTAGGAAAAGATGATCCTGTTGTTTTGACGGATGGACCACACTTCCACTAGGTGGTGTAATAATAATCGGAAGGCGGTGAAGGTTAGTGACGTCTGCCGCGGTGAAAAAACTACAAATTTCCGAAAATGACCTACAAAAAGGGCATTTCTAACACTTTCCTCTGTCGCTCTCACCACTGATAGAACGTCAACTATCAAAGCATAGAGCCTCCATTCCTGAGCTTAGTGAGAATCCCAACGCTCCTTATCATGGCCGCCACTTAAACACTTCTGGGGTTAAGTTGAAGTGGATAGGAAAGGAGATAGGAGGGACTGTTAGGAGATAGGAGGGGCTATTAGGAGGTAGAAAGGGCTATTAGGTGATAGGAGGGGCTATTAGGAGAAGTGGATAGGAAAGGAGATAGGAGGGACTGTTAGGTGATAGGAGGGGCTATTAGGAGATAGGAGGGGCTATTAGGAGGTAGAAAGGGCTATTAGGTGATAGGAGGGGCTGTTAGGAGTTAGGAGGGGCTATTAGGAGAAGTGGATAGGAAAGGAGACAGGAGGGACTGTTAGGAGATAGGAAATATTATTAGGAGATAGGAGGGGCTATTAAGAGAAGTGGATAGGAAAGAAGATAGGAGGGGCTGTTAGAAGATAGGAGGGGCTATTCGGAGGTAGAAAGGGCTATCAGGTGATAGGAGGGGCTGTTAGGAGATAGGAGGGGCTATTAGGAGAAGTGGATAGGAAAGGAGATAGGAGGGACTGTTAGGTGATAGGAGGGGCTATTAGGAGAAGTGGATAGGAAAGGAGATAGGAGGGACTGTTAGGTGATAGGAGGGGCTATTAGGAGATAGGAGGGGCTATTAGGAGGTAGAGAGGGCTATTAGGAGGTAGAGAGGGCTATTAGGAGATAGGAGGGGCTATTAGGAGATAGGAGGGGCTATTAGGATGTACCCTGTGAGTTGCAATAGAAAGTAAAGGCAGACTTACAATGTCGGTGTCTTTCTTCCTTCGTTTTTTGCGTTCTGGTTTTGGAGCCTGCTGATGAACAGAAAATAAAACTATGAAACTCTGATTAATCGCAGTTTGATTCAAACCCATTACACATAATGTATATTTCTATATTATATTATATTATTATATTATAAGTACCACCAAGGTTGAGAGAAACAAGTTATATAATTTTGTGTTAATAGATTGACAATGTTTTTGTCAGAATGAGTTATACAACTAATAAATATTAGAAAAACTGAGTTGAATATTGAGATAACATGATTTTCAAAAATATGCAGGATATATGATGGAAATGTATTTTTGCAGAGAGATAACAGTGCTCTTTCTCTTGACCCTGATTTTCATCCTTTACTTACATGTAATAAAGTGTAACATACATGTAACATAATATACAACAATAATTACTATATAATACCAATAAGTGAAAAACAATGCAATAACAATATATTATAAATATATATAAATATAAAAATATATATGATCTTAAAGATATTCTATATGTAGACGTGTATGAAAAAGCAACATTAAAGTAATGAAATACTCCGCAGCCTCATCTATAACTACTAAAGTCACTTCTGAGTACTTTATCACGGTCACAAAAAGTACTGGAGTTACTTTGTTGTTACTAAAAATAAAACTCACAGTGAACTGGAAGGTTCATTTCTTCAACGATGCAACTTAATAAGCAGTGATTCAGCGAGAGGTTTGACCTCACGCAACAGCTGGAGTCCTGGAGAAGCTAAAGAGACTAAAGGTGAGTGCCGTCAGTGGAAGTGGCGTCCGGAGGCGGGTACCTTGCTGAGCGTACTGTCCAGAGGTTTGTACTCCGTCATGAACTCATCCAGGAAGACCTTGAAGGTGTTGACCCACACTTTGACGGGCGACTCCCTCCAGTCCCTCTGCTCCTGACGCATGGTCTTCTCCAGGATGTGCTCGAACAGAGCGTGGAGGTCTTTGTAGCGGATGCTCTTACCGTCGTCCATCTGGACGGAGACACAGCCGGGGGTCCCGGGGTCACGTCCAAACATCAACATGGACATGAACAGTGGCAGCTTCATCTCAGAGTGGCGCGTTTTATACGTCTGCTGCTTTTTTTATTTTTGATCTTTTTATCTCGCCAAACTTCATACAAACAATCATGTTGAGAAAAGGCAACCACCTGACCCCTATATCGACCCCCGCATTGACCCCCACATCACCCCCCCATGACCCCCGTGACCCCCTCATCAATCCTCAAGCCCAAGATCAATTGCCCCAACCCCCGTATCAATCCTCGGCCCCCTGCCAGACCCCCATCAATCCCCCCCACCCCCCACATTGACCCCCACATCACCCCCGTGACCCCCTCATCAATCCTCAAGATCAATTGCCCCAACTCCCGCATCAATCCTCGGCCCCCTGCCAGACCCCCATCAATCCCCCCCACCCCCCACATTGACCCCCCCGACTCACTGCGAGAGCCGTGGAATACGAGTTGAAGATGTTGAGGCGGAATTCCTTCAGAGCCTTTTTAAAGACGACGTCCACCATCGTGTCCTTCTTACCGTCCTCCGTGTCCAAGTCGTTGATCTAACAGTTAAAAAAAGAGGAAAAACGGATGTAGCAGGCATTAATATGGCGTTAATATGGAGTTAATATGAACCAAACGCAGCTTCTAAATGTACAGAAGCAATGAACGATCCGGCCTCGTTCACACAACAAGTGAAAAATGGGTTCTGCAGCATTTGGTTCCTACTTTTTCACTACTCAAAAAGGTACGAGTCTCTTTCACACTTTTCATTTAGACAAAAGAAAAGTCCAGATGTCTGCACACCATTCCTGATATTAATTCTTCCACCTCCTTCCAGAACTTTCTTTTAGATTTGGGCAAATTATATGAATGAAATCTGAAGAAACCAGAAATCTTCATCTTGATTTCTGATTTGGGGTTTATGGAAAAATCTAATTACATTTATTAGAAAATCTAAGACGCACCAATAAACTTGTCAAATTGCTCCCAATGTAGTGACGGCGCCTCGCGTGGCAGCGGCCTCCACTGGTGAGTGACGATGTAAAACGCTTTTGGACTGAGAACGCATTTAAAAAGTGCTACATAAGTAAAGTCCATTTCCCGTTGTTGACAGGATTTATTTTTCCAAAGCTGCGGCCATACATCTTCTGCAATTACTATATTGGATTCTTTCTTTTGATTGACATAAAGCTTTTTGTATAATTTGCCAATGATGCCTTAAATATTCTAATTACTTGACTTTTCAGTTATGAAGAGCGTCTTTCACCTTCTTCATGAGGAAGTCGTTCATGCTGCGGTAGTCGTTGGTGCAGGTGAGGATCTGCAGCGAGTCGTTCTGCCACTGAGCCGGCTCCAGAGTCGCGCTGCTGATCTTCACGCTGCGCCGCCGCTTCACTTTGGGGGACGGCTCCTTGTTCTCCTTCAGGTCCCTGGACCCCCGATCCAGCGTGGAGTCTGGGCTGCAGGGCGGCGACATATTCTCCTGACCGGCTGCGGGGCAAAATGAAAGAGGATTCAGACCAGCAACAGACAGCTGCGTAATACGTATCGCTATCAGGATGTCAACATGCAGAACACTGCAATAGAGCATTTGCAAAAAGTTGCACTTTCCCAGTTTACATGGAATCAGAGCATTTTCACAATGTTGCGTTTCCGGCCGTTTCATCTGAGAAGGAGCATTTTCAAAATGTTGTATTTTTCCCCATCTACACAGAGCCGGAACCTTTACTAAAAGTTGTGTTTCCCTGTTTCCAGGGAGACTGAGCTTTTTCAAAATGCTACGCTATCGCGTTTCCATGGAGATAGGAGCGTTTTCAAAAAGTTGCATTTACCCCCGTTTCCACATAGACTGAGCATTTTCAAAAAGTTGCACTTTCTACTAATGGAGATCGGAGAGTTTCAAAAATTTCCGTTATCCACTGTTTCCACGGAGATGGAGCGTTTTCAATAAGTTGTGTTTTCAGAGGCTCCGAGAACCGCCATTGTTTAAACGGACGCCAAAAACGCGAGGAAAGTTTTCTGTTTTCACTTCGAGGATCTAAAATGCTTCCCTCTGGAAGCAGTTTTCCGTTTTCCTCGCCTCCTAAAGCGGCTGTTTCGTAAAGAGGCTCAGACCTGCGGGATACAGACCTTCTCCGAGCAGCGGCCCCGTGTCGCCGTAGTCTCCGTCCAGGGAGTCGGCGCCACAGATCAGCTTCTCTCTGGACGTCTTCTTGTCGTTGTACTTCGTCCTCCCCCAGAAACGCATCTTACGAACCCTGAAGACAAAGTTCAGGGTGAAACGAGCAGCGAGGACGATGCTGGAGGTGGATGATGTCAGAGTGATGATGTCAGTGTGATGATGTCACTGCGACGTTCAGACCTGCCATCCTGGGAGTTTTTGCGCATGGAGTCGGATTTTCCCAGATCCCCCGACGACATGGTTTTGTGCAGCTTCTTCTGCTCCTCGGAGTTCGCAGGCTGAAACAAGAAGAGGACGGAACGTTACCGAGGAAGAGACTGAGACTGTGAAAGGGTTCTGATCTGGAGACAGAGTGAAGCCAGCAGGTGGCGCCGTCACATCACTGGAGCCGCATCAACTACAAGAGGATTTACAATAGTATCCTGAGTATTTTACTAAAAAAATTAATAAAAAAAATATAATAAAAAAAATCAAGCAGTTGTTTCAAAAATAAAAAAAATATATAATAAAGAAATATATAAATAATGAAGAAAAGAAAATGAAATAAAATTAGAAAGTAAATAAATCACAAAATATAACAAATATAACAAATTAAATTAAATATTTAAAATAAAAAGTGAATTTTTTGGGACTATCAAGAAAAACTAATTACAATTCAGACTTTAATTCTGATTCTGAGTTTGTTCAACTATATCCATCCATCCATCCATCCATCCATCCATCCATCCATCCATCAAACAGCAGATATAAAGTTTTATAACATGAAAAAACAGCAGCAGAGAAACGATCTGCAGAAGATCCTACAAAAGGAAAAGAGTCAGTTCATCTAGGAAAAGAAAGATTTTGTTAATCGAAGAAGAAAGTAAAGATTCAAAAAGTGATTCATCCATTTTTTTGAAGCTAAAATGGGAAATAGAATCAAAAAACATGCAGATATAGAGAATTAATCGGGAAAGAATCTCGATTAAATTGATAGAAAGAAAAGCAAAATAATGTAAGAAAATGTTTCGGAGAAAACATTTCAAGAGAATTATGTTACTGCGTTTTCATTATGGATCAATAAAGTCAATAAATAATCCAGATCCATTATTTTTGGAGGCCTTTTCAAAATATGAAGTATTGTTTTGGCGACCGCTTGAAAATTGTGTTTGATGACACAGCGTGGCTTTTTGAAAGTGTAAATCTTCACAAACATTTAAAGGAAAACCACAATCTTGATTTTGTTCCTTCATGTGCAAAAAGTGGTATTTCCTAAACGATCCATACTGTACTTTTAAATATATACACATATATATATATATATTTATTCCTGCTTTGAAATGCTTTGAAATGTCTTCCGCTCGTATAAAAACTAGAGGAAACAGGAAGCAGTTTGAGTCAGAGGTGATGCAGAAGGACGTCGGCTCTGTGGAGAGGGTGAAGAGGAGAGGAGTCATGTGTTACCATGTCTGAATCACTGAAACAGGACTCTCTTAAGCCCGCCTCCGTGGAGCTCAGCTTGGACAGGGGCAGAGTGTAATGACGGGGGCCGGCCAGGCCGCCGTCGCCGTCATAGTCATCCTCGTCCGAGTCGCCCCCGACTGAGAGGACGGGGGCGCGGGTGAGGAAGTCGGAGCGGGTCCGAGCCATTCGGGCTTTCTTTTTTTGGCCCACTCTGCCAACCTGGAGTCGCCACAGGTGATATTAGCAATGGTTTTTTAAACAAATAAAGAATATGCAGAGTCACCATGTCGCCCATCTGCATTGGGTTTTTTTTATACATTATTAAATACAACACAAAACACAACTCCTGAAAGAAGACATGTTGTATTAAACTCATATTTTTAAACTTACATCTCGTGTTTTGGCTCCTTTGGAGGGTTTGGAGGACGGCGTGGGTCCGTCTCTGGGAGCAGACGTCTCTTTAGCTGCAGCGTCACTGTCAAAGCTGCTGGAGAGAAAGACAAAAACATCAATACAAACAGGATTAAAGATGATCACACCTTCAATCACACTCAAGTCAAACCTTGAAAACCACCTTAGGAGCCGTTTTAAAAAAGCTTTAAGTGTTTTCAGTGGCTCTGTGCACCAGTTGTGTAAACGGACCCTGAAACCCAATAGGGCCTAAATCATCACCATGTCATCCTCCATTGGCCCGGCCCACCTGACATCAAAATGAGTGAGAAACGAGGAAAGAAACTCACTTTGTGAAAGTGACTTTGTCCTTTGGAGAGAAGAAGATGTTTCCATGCTTGTCCGTCATATTCACTGCGGTTCCTTGATTACTTGGCGGCTTCTTGCTTCCCGTCCTGGTTCTGGTTCCGCTTCCGTCTCTGGACTCCAGCGTGAGTTTGGGCGCCCAGCCTTCGGGAACTGCTTTCTTCTCGTGGCGTCTCTCTCTGGGGGCGGAGGCGGGAGGCGGGGGCAGCTTGGGGGACGGCGGCGGGGCGGAGGAGTCGGATCGCGTCCTGGCGTGAGGCGCCGCCGCCGCGGTTCTCTCGATCAGCAGGGAACTGGGCCGGACGGGCCTGTTGGGAGAATCCGGGCCGAGCCGCCGGCTCTGCTGGATCCGGTGCAGAGCTTCTCCTCTCTGCTTCTCGAACATTTCCCTCTCGTACTGAGCGAAGAAGAGACGCTGCTGCTCCAGCGCCTCCTTCTGCTGTCGGATCTGCTCCATCATCTCCTTCTCGTTCTGGAGCTGCTGACTGCGCTGCCTCTCCTCCTTCACCTCGTTCAGACGGAGCAGCTTCTCCATGACGGCGGGGTCGGCGGGGTCGGCCGCCGCCATCGGACGGGTCTGGGCTGCGGACTCCCAGAGCTCCGGAGGGGGACGGACTGCGTGGCTGAGCTCCTGGCTGAGCGGGCTTTCTTTCTGCATGCTGATGACCACCACCACCGGCCGGCGGGCCGACTCTCGTCTGTCTTTGACGGGTTTGGGATCTTTGTCGTGTTCTTTAGCAGGATGGTGGGAGGCTGCGGCGCTCCTCACACCTGCAGGGACGTAAAAGGTCGGGAGGTAGTTCTCGATTTTGGGCGGATGTGCGGCAGCGGGGTGGGCTGTTGGGTCCGTTTTGTTCTGTGGGGCTACGGGAGGCTCCGCCTCCACTGGGGGGAGAGGCGAGAAGGTATCCTCGCCGTCCGTCACCTCCTCCTCGGCTTTCGGCGGCTCGTCGTCCATCATGAGGAGCTCGAAGCTGCCCTTGGAGCTCTGGCTGTCGGGCGTGCCCAGGGGGGATCGGAGAGGTGGGCTCTCCAGCGGGACCAGCTCAGCGGACCAGCGCCGGTCCTCCGACGGGGACGACGCCCCGCCGCTGTTGGCCCGAACCTTCAGGAGCTCCAGGCTGAACTTGGCCTGCTCCAGCTCCCTCATGCGCCGGCTCTCCCTCTTGGCCCGGGTGGTCTTCTGGTTGGATTCCTCCACAGATCGGACCCTCTCCCGGACCACCACCACCGACTCGGGAACCGAGGCTGCTTCAGTTTGGTAGGACTGCTCTCTCTCATGTTCCTCCTCTCCTTCGTCTTTGTCCGAGCCCTTCTGGTGGCAGCTGAGGATTTGGAGGCTCTTCTCCCGTTGCTCGTACGATCGATCCTCCCACGTGCTGAGGTCCAGCCCCATTATCTTCCCCGGCGAAGCCTCCTCCTGCTCCTCCTGCTCCCTTGAACGGATCACCTGTCCATTCTGTAGCTGGAGCAGCTTCTTCTCCTCCTCCTCCCTCCGTCTCTGCTCCTTCACTTTCTGGAAGCTGCCAACGGAGAAAACAGTCAACCAACCTTCCCTTCACACACCATCATAGCTTCTCAGTCCCTCCCAGCAGCTCAGCTGATTCCAGAGCTGCTTTGGGTTGAACTGCTTGCGTCAGACTGAGCTCTTAGCGAGTCCGGTCGGTCAGCACAGCGAACAAAGCTCAAACACACTGGAGGGGCCGTGTGCAAAGATTAATCTGCTTTTCAACCAGCTTTAGCAATATTATGCAGTCTTCCACTCACAGGAGTTATTTTCAGACACTCACACAAACTCAGAAATATTTGCTCTTTGTTCGTGAAAAAAAAAGTCGTCATAAATTCGAGTCGAACTGTTTAATCGCGGTATATTTACATTTTTTTACTCCCTCAAAGAAACATTTGAAGTCATTTTTAGTATAATTTTAGTCTAAAAGTCATGAAAAAAGTTTGTTATTTGAATATTTGAGGAGATCTGATGATTTTCTTTCCGTTTTAATCCAAGGTCATAATTCTCATAATTAAAATTGGAAGAAAAAAAAAACACTTAAATTTGTTATGAATGCAAAAATAGCTGATAAAACTCCTCAAATTGAACCAGGTCAGCTGGATTTAGTTATATGTCTTGAACCACATTACTGACAACTCGTTGTTTCGTGTTTAAAGGGCAAGATTTTGAAAACTTTGAAAATGTTTATGAAAATTTCTAAACTTTTCAGTGGCACCCGGCACCAGCGTCATGTAAACGGACAAGTGGCTTCATCTGTTATCAGAGACGTGGATAAAGACGAAACGTCTTGCGAGACGAAGTCTAATTCAGCTGCTTTGAGAGGCACAGAAAAACTGATGAAACTATTTACTTTTGTACGATGATGTAATTAGAATAACGTAGTAAGAAAATCCCCGTTGTTTTGGAAGGACACATGATCTGCTGTCTGGTTCTTACCTCTTCCTGGTGAGGTACCCTCTGCTGACGGTCTGTAGTTGTACCACAGCTCGGTACAGTCGCAGGTAATCCTCCCGGGCTCTGTGGCAGCGCCAGGCTGTCTGAATCACCAGAGCGGCGGCGCAGCGCCGAGAGCGCCACGACCTCCAGGCCCTCTGCAGCACCCGAGCCGAGTCCCTCCACAGGCGGAACTTCTGTCGCTCCCGGTAACCTCTCCACCGTGTCTGCAGGCACAACGCCGCCTCCTCCTGGACGCCGGGGGCAGAGTCCTCCAGGAACGTCATGGAGCGAGAAGAACGCCACCATTTCTGCAAGGAAAAGATGGTGAATCAAAGAGTTTTAACGACAACTGAACTATTGTTTTTCACTCAAAGGATGTATTGAATGTTCTCATCAATCATCAATAAAAAGGAGTTTATTCTAAAAAGGAATCAAAAAGAAAAAATCCTCTGGATGTACAAGAGATTTAAAAAAAGTAATTATCCAACATAAAGAGCTGAACAGTGACACTATTGTATAATTTCACATCTACTTGACAAGAAATTACATACTGTAGGTGATAAATAATAATTTCAAGTCTTAAAGGTTTTATTACCTCCCCAAGGAGGATAGAAAATCACCCGCGTTTGTCTTTTAACAAGATATTTAAAAAACTAATGAGCAGATCTACAAAGGTGCATTTGTATCAAAGGAAGAACTCATTAAATTTTGGTGGTGATCCAGATCAAATCCTGTATCCTAGATCAGGATGTGGAATATGTGCAATTTTCCTGTGTCCCTTGGTGGAGATCAGAAATCTCTGACTGCTCTTTTTCTTTATGGTTTCGGCTTATTAGTCATGAAAATCAAAAATACACTCTTGAACCATCTTCTTACCCCTTTTCAGACATGTTTTATATGTGCGTATGAGTTGAGGTGTGTGTGTGTGTGTGTGTGTGTGTGTGTGTGTGTGTGTGTATATAGAAATAAAACGACACGATGTTAAGTCCTACCTGGATGCAGATGGCGGCTTCTCTCATCCTCACGAACTGCTTCCTCTCCAGCCGAGCTCTGAACCGCCGCTGCAGAGTGACGATGAGTCGGAAGACTTGGCCGTGGAGCGAGGCCTGAAGCCGCTGGCGCTCAGCCTCCCGTAGAAACACCTGAGGGGAGGAACCGCGGCACACTTATTGAGACACATCACAAACGCATTCTTTCAGCTCGCAGTCAATCGCACACAGACACACACAGAGCGCTCAGAGAAGCCTGGCCGGATGCGTGGTCACAAGAATGTCAGGTATGATCCTCTAATAATATAGACAGCATCCCAGAGGCAGGGACCCCTCGATCACGTCCATTCATACTGTGGACATGGACACACCAGACATGGAGCTCCGATGTGTTCAAGTAATGAACACGACACTTTCTGCGTCTGTCGCTTTATTTATAGACTGCAACATGTGAGAGTTTAATCACCCAATAAACCCGTTTTTTTATACTTTGCACTAAAATATGTCAACAAAGAAAACCTTAACAATTATTTTTGATTACCTCAACTCTCTAATTCGCCCAAAACAATGACTTTAGAGATGAGAATTCATTTTTCAATGGTATTCCACAGGGCTATATCCTCGGGCTCTGACCAATTTCCTTTTCACGTGTTACCAAAGATCATTGACGATCAACTCAGACAACTTTATCAAACAACGCCAAGATGAATGTTTGGTGTTATATATGAATAGTCTCAACAATTTGGACTCGCCAATCTCCCATAAGCAATGATATAAGACATGAGAATTCAATAAACTGTCTCAAAAAAAGACGTTTGGTAAATAGACTTGACATTGCTTTGGTCGAAACAAGCTTAACACCATCCAGTTACAATCACAGGGTTGACTTGTCGGACCCTTATTGTTTTCTCTACGTGTTACCAGAGGACATTCACTTCAACAAACCTCCTGGCCAGGCTAAGGACGATACATAAGGAAACTTCAAAATGAGTGTTGAGAGCGATGGAAGACGCCCAATAAGGGTCCATAACGCTAAATAATCAAATTACAAGATCACGAAGGACCAAAATATCCTAGTTGTCGCCCAACCTGTTGAGGAATTTTGCTTCCTCAACAGGTGACTCTGTTCAGTATCACATATAACTGACAGTGCAGTACCAATAGTACTTGCTTACATATAAATTGGGGTCTATAATGATTGATTTGTATATTGCTTAGTCCACAAAATTATATATTATTATATACATATATTCTCACTGAAGAAGCAGAAGTATATTTTTGCATTGGATCACCTTTAGTTTGAGCACAAATGAGCCTGAACAAAACGAATGTCCATAGTGTTGAGATCGACTTGTGTTTCAGGTGCCATTAAAGCCCAATTTCATCTGGAGTCGGCCGGGCAGGTCAATTAGTGTCATTATAACCTTTAAACTTGAACTTTGTCTTTGCTGTGGTGCAGAGTATACAGAATGAAAATGTCTATATTTTCACAATAAACAGACAAGCCAATTTTAATTACACTTTCTGGTTCAATATAGAGTGAAATATCCAAAAAACCTTCTGCAATAGCCGCTGCATTATGAGTGTTTCCACAATCTCAACCTGGCAGCATTAGCTTTGAGGCTAACGCTCGTTTGCTATCTGTCTACTAATCTTTAGAAATCTGTGAAAATAATCCATGATTTCTTTGGAATTTGCTTGGTGGTTCGGCGCGGCGGAGTGGAGCCTGTTACAGGTGGGTTTTGTCCGACGGGCCTCATGTTGGACACTCCTGCTTTAACTGAAGAAGAGAGACGGTACCTGCGTCTTTCCCACTTGGTAGCCATCAGCCTGTAGGTCCAGCTGGCTCAGACACTGCTGGATCCCCTCTTTGGTGCCACTGGTGCCCTCTGGCAGCAGCACAGCGAAATGATGGACAAAGTCCTGAGAAGAAAACAAGAAAATGTGTTACTGAGCTGCTTTGTTATACATTTCCACAGTGCTCACGGTAATAGCGTTCCGTAATGGTCAAACACAAGCAGTGCGTCGGTGGATCTGATAGAAAACTTTTCCTGGATGATTCGGGTGAGGGTGGATTTGCTACGTATCCCGATGACTAGAAGGGAAACTTCTTGATCGAAGGACAAGAAGCGCCACCGAGCACATGTGGTTTCAGGTAAAGGGCCACGCCGTCCAATATTTGTCAAACATCATGGCACAAATATGCTGAACTCCCACTCGTCAAACTGAGGCCCATTGTCTGAATCCAATACAATGTGAATGCTGGGCTGGAAGGGGAAGAGATGCTGTGTTTATACAATCAGGGGCAGCGGGAGTGTTTCGGAGACAAGCGGACAATGGAGAGGCTCTGTTCTGAGCAGCAGAGTCCTTCAAAGCGATACTCGGCTCAAGATATTTCTCATTAGCGCTGACCGCGGCGCTAAATATGTTTGGAGGAATTTCTGGTGAACGCAACGTCTGGCGGTGAAATGATCTGAGTCAGGTCATCGAAATGAGGACAGTTTGAAAAGTTACATGACTAAAGGATCGGTCATCACACACACACACACACGCACATGAATTCCAGCAAGTTTTCCCACTATAAGTTCTTAACAGCTTCATTTATTTCAGGACTGGAGCAGATTGGCGGCGGGTATTGGAGGCAGGACACATCTGGACGGGTCAGCAGTCCAACACAGGACAAACACTTTTACTCCAGCGCGACACTTTCAGTCACCAGTTAATCCTAAACTCATGTTTATTAACTGTTAGACGAAGTCAAAGCCATCTTAAAATGTGACCGACTTAGGCCCCGTTTACAAGACAACGTTATCAAGTGACAACTGAAAACTTCGGTAGCGTTCTGAGTGTCCGTTTACGCCATAGCGTTGCTCAGGAGCCACTGAAGAAGCTCCTTCTCTGTGGAACCCGGGGGCAAACCTAACTTTTTGACATCGCTCAGACTCCGTTTCCATGGAAACGTGGAAAAAAACGCTTCAATCTTAAAAAAAGGTTACAACTCTGTTTCCATGGAGACTGGGGGAAATGTGACTTTTGGACAAGGCTCCAACTCTGTTTCCGTGGAAACACATGAAAACGCAACTTTTACGAAACTGCGCACGCACGCCATGGTGGTCAAAAATAGTTCTTCTGCACATGCCCAGTAGACGGACAATAGGAACAACGTTTCCTCCGTCGTGTCACGACTCCTAGTCCAGATTCTCCTGGACTTGGTAGTTTTATTTTGACAGTCACCGTAATAACAATCCAACTTGGTCATTAGTCCATACGAAGGTCCTCGTACTCCCATTGTTAATGTTTATGGCGTGTTGTTCTCTGCACGGATGTGTGTGTGGTTTCATCAGTAAAACAACCAACAGCGCCTACTACTGTCCCGACATGCTTTGAAGCATTTCTGCCACTTCCTTCCTGCCAGTTACTGTAAAAACATTTCGCCTTTTAAAATGAGTCTGATTTTCTGCCTCACAGATAAAAACTATTAAGTTGATAATTACATGTTGGAGTTCTGATTTATTTTAGGGGTAAAGACCTCTGAACTCCAGCTAATAAAGCAAAGACACCCCTATTTCTCTTCCTTTTTTTGAAATGGTAAAATAAATTTGTGAACAATTTGGTCAGTCAGTAAGCCAGAACGCTGACTTAATCTTGAAACTCTGGCAGGACGTGACAGGCACAGATTCTCATACTGAACCACAAAATACGAAGTAACATAAGAAAAGAGTGGAGCCACTCCCAAACCTCCTCCCTCCCATATCTCCCTCCAGCATTACGTGCCGTCTCAGTCACAAAGCATTTCTCACAGGGTTGACATCATCTGCTCAATAGCCAGTGTGGTTAACATCCCCCACACCGACCCCCCACCACCACCCCCACCCCACACACACAGCTGCCGACTCAGGCAGCATCAGCGACAAGTTTCCTGGAGATGACTCCAGAGGCCGATGGAAACCTGAGGGCACTTTGAGTTTGTGGGAATTGATCTGGTCACGTTTTCAGAAGAAATCCTGATGAAATCCTGACGAATGGAGATTAAAATAGATATTTGTTGTGTTAAGACACTCGGATCTGAATACAAATGTAAAGAGGATAAATTACGATCTAAACTCTGGTGTAACTTCAGAAGTGCAACAGATCCAACAGTTGCAGGACTTCATACGAAGGAATATCTTCTGATTCACAGTGAAGGTCATGACTTCACTTCCTTCAGTGGAAATACAGGAAGTCCAATATTCAAACCCCAAGAAATGACGGTTTGTGTTTTTGTGTAAGCGTCTGTGGGTTTGTGTGTGTGTATCTTTATGTGTAATTGCATATGTGCATCTGTAATTATGTGTGTTACTGAAAGATCAAAGTGTGTGTGTGTGTGTGTGTGTGTGTGTGTGTGTGTGTGTGTGTGTGTGTAACTATGTGTACGTATAACTGAGTGTGTATTTGCATCAGTGCATGCGTGTGTGCATATATATGTATGTGTGTGTATAACCGTAAATAGCCAAGTGTGTCCATATGTATAACTCTGTGTGCGTGCGTGCGTGTGTGGGTTGGTGCATGTGTGTGTGTGTGTGTGTGCGCGTGTGTGTGTGTGCGCGTGTTACCTTGAAGCAGTACTTGACATTGTACCCAGACTGCCGGATGCGCACCGTCTCCAGCATGCCGGTGTAGCGCAGCTGCCTCAGCACCAGGTTATCGTTAAACCTTAAAGGCAGCTGAGGGAGTTAAAGAGAGAGAGAGAGAGAGAGAGAGAGAGAGAGAGAGAGAGAGAGAGAGAGAGAGAGAGAGAGAGAGAGAGAGAGAGAGAGAGAGAGAGAGAGAGAGAGAGAGAGAGAGAGAGAGTGAGAGGAGAGAGAGAGAGAGAGAGAGAGAGAGAGAGAGAGAGAGAGAGAGAGATGAGAGAGAGAGAGAGAGAGAGAGAGAGAGAGAGAGAGGAGAGAGAGAGAGAGAGAGAGAGGAGGAAGGGGAGGACTGATGAACAGCTTTAAAATACTTCAAAGGAAATGAAAAATGTTTTGAGAGCAAACAGCCGGGCTCCTACCTTCTCAGCATTGGAGCGGATGCACTTGACAAAATAAGGCTCAGACTGACCCAGAGTCTCCATCAGCTTGTTGAGGGACGCCTGCGGGGGCGAGACGAGGGAAACCCCCGGTTCAGGAGAGGCAACAAGTCACCTTCTGAGTGACCGGCGGCGGTCAGAGGCTCTGAGCACAGAGTTGATCACCGTCCGAGCAGTAGAAGCAAAACTTGACACGTTTTCACTTGAGACGTCGTCGTGCAAATGAGACCGATCAAAATGTTTTTTAAAAAACAAACCTAAAAATAGTGCCTCAGTCCAGGATCGAAGCACCGTCCTGCTGCAGGTAGGTGGGAGTCGATGGGAGTCGAGGTCACTACCACTAAACTACCTGTGTGCCATTGACTACTGCAGTACCTACAAGTGTTTTGTGACGGCGTCACTCCGTTTAAGAGAAATAGAGGAGAGAGAGGAGACTGCGTGTAAACCCGACATAAACTGGCATTCAAAATGAATGGATTTTACTTTATGTCATTTTAAAATTGTGGGATCGACGGGTGTTCGTTTGGAAAAAGTTTCAAATTGGAGTTTGTGTCGAGTAATCTCGGGATTACTCACGTAGATGAAAAATTTTGTGTTGAAATTACTCTCCACTTCCATAACATATTCAACAAATAATCAAATAACGTTTTGGAAATTGAGGCCCATTTTAAACTAGATGTATGCATTTTCATATATATTATACATATATAATTTCAAAATTAGTGAAAATATTTTTAAATTATTTCGTGTGCGTTTGTATTTTCTGTATGTTTTGACATGTCTGGAATGAATTACTAATGGTGGTAAAATAAATAAATTCAAAAATAAATTTAAAAAATCACCCAAAAAATCTAAAAGTCTTTCAAGAATTTTAAGATTTTGAGATACAACGTCTACGTGTGCTTTAGTTGCGTTTCTATGGGTTTGTGTTAACAATTAACACTTTTATTACAAACATTTTTTAAGTAGATAAAGAAGCCTTATATGTCCTTTACATGTGTTTATTTTTTTTAATCATTATTATTGCTGAAGCAGATTGAATATCTCTCCGTCCCACATTTACAAAAACATTTTTAAAAGCTCCACACTTTTTGGGAAAAGCTCATTTTCTATTTTTTCTTCACTTCATCAAGCAGACATGATGTCAGAGAGCTTCGAGGGCCTCGGCTTTGTGTGTGTGTGTGTGTGTGTGTGTGTGTGTGTGTGTGTGTGTGTGTGTGTGTGTGTGTGTGTGTGTACCTGGAACTGTGCGCTGATGCTGGGTGGTTTCTTCTTCTTGTGCAGGTGCAGCAGCGACTTGGTGATGCGGTCGTGAAGCGTCAGGTTGCTCAGGTACTTCAGGGACTTGACGTTCAGTAAATGCTGCAGACGTCAACTCAGCGTCAGTTCAAGCCCCAACAACACATCTGAGTTACATCACGCAGGTAAGATATCGTAAAGGTCACCTTGGGAAGAACTGGCCTGGATTTGTAGTTTTTGTTCCTCCTGTTTATCAAACAGAAAAACAGATTCAAATACCGTATAACTGAAATTGTAAAAACGCAGCTGTGGTGACTTAAATTAGCACACTAACTACGTCTAGTCTTGTAAATTGAATTACCAATAACTACAAAACTAAGTAGAAAACTCAGGCTCGTTACACCAACTCACTTCTGCCACCTAGTGAACAAAAGTGGCATTACTTAAATGTTAAATACTGCAGAAAAATATCAAAATACTCATTAAAAAAAAGCTTTTAATCAATTGTGTAAATTCTTCCTAAGTGTGGGTAAAGTGGAATTTTATCCATCGACGTGGAGAACAACAACTCCCTCCACTTGGGGAGGTCAAAGGTCAGACTGAACGTCACTGAAGGGCAATTCAACAGGGAAGAAGATTGCAGAACAACTGATCAATGTAAAATACAATAAAGGCTAAAAGAAGCTTTATATTTCACTTTTTTGCAAGACAACACGCAATTAAAGCTAAAATCCTTCTTTTCATTGGCCACGTAGAATTTTAGAAATAAGACTATTCATCGCACAGGAGTGAAACACCGAACAAAATATTAAAAAATGAGAATATTAAAGATAAATATCAAAATATGAGGATTTTTTTTAAATGTCGACAGTAACGTGAAGTTGCAAAAGAAGCCAGTAGTTACATACTAAAATATATATATTAAACAAAAATCTGACAAACTGTAGATCTTTAAAAGGGAAAAAAATCTAGATACTCATAATCTTTACAATGGATTTAATAGTGAAAATATCAGATATGGTCAGATACTGACATGAGGATGTCGTGGGCTCTCTCCAGCAGTTTGCTGCTGGCGGAGTTGACGAAGACGCCGTCTTCTTCTGTGGTGGAGCCGCTGGACGATAAACGGCTCTGTCGACCCACACGGCTGTTCCAGCCCGGACTTGGAGAACCTCTACACAGACAGACAGACAGACAGACAGACAGACAGACAGACAGACAGACAGACAGACAGACAGACAGACAGACAGACAGACAGACAGACAGACAGACAGACAGACAGACAGACAGGAAGGAAGGAATGGTTCAATGACAGTGACCATCTGGATCAACAGTTTCCTTGTTTTACCTCGACGACAAGCCTGAAATATTTCTGGTACCGAAGCCTGGCGGGCTCAGACCTCAGACGGCTTCAAGGTGAAACCAGAACACAAACAGAAGCTCCAGCGGTCGGCTCACGGTTAACACCAACGCCAACTCTTCTCTTCAACCATGACGGAGTCCAAGTTAAGCAGTAAAACGCTGATCCCAGAGAACAGCTGTGGCAGTTTATCATGGGCCGAGCTCTTCACTTTATTTGGTTTCTAGTCACATCATTCATGAGAATTCCTCGATGGATCACAGCACCGTTTGGTAACCGCGTTATGGTTGGATCATTCCTGGAGAGACACCAGCGTGTGTGGAGGCCAATTGGTATTTAATAAGATCACGTTTTTGAGAATATGAACGATCAGGAAGACGATGGCCAAAAGTAAAAACTGTGTGAAGTCGCAGTCTTCAGACATTTTAGGGATCAAATATTTTTTAAGTGTGAAAACTGGCTGAAAAGAAAGTCCATGTGAAGAGACGAAAAAGCAGCTTTTTCTTTGGATTATTTTCTTTTATTCGGCAGTAAAGTCGCCGTGCAGAAGCCTCTCGTCTCTCCTCCACAGTCCCTCTCAGGGTCTCGTCTTTACAGCTGCACATGACTGTTAAAATCCTATAAATCATGGAAGATCCACAAAACCTCCAGAGTATAAATCATATACACATTTCAAGGTTTATACACTGGCCTGACAAAGGGTTGAGTGTGTGAGGAGACGAGTGTGTGAGGAAACAAGTGTGTGAGGAGAGTGTGAGGAGAGGAGTGTGTGAGGAAACAAGTGTGTGAGGAGAGGAGTGTGTGAGGAAACAAGTGTGTGAGGAAACAAGTGTGTGAGGAGAGGAGTGTGAGGAGAGGAGTGTGTGAGGAGAGGAGAGTGTGAGGAAACAAGTGTGTGAGGAGAGGAGTGTGAGGAGAGGAGTGTGTGAGGAGAGGAGAGTGTGAGGAAACAAGTGTGTGAGGAGAGGAGTGTGTGAGGAAACAAGTGTGTGAGGAGAGGAGTGTGAGGAGAGGAGTGTGTGAGGAAACAAGTGTGTGAGGAAACAAGTGTGTGAGGAGAGGAGTGTGAGGAGAGGAGTGTGAGGAGAGGAGTGTGTGAGGAGAGGAGAGTGTGAGGAAACAAGTGTGTGAGGAGAGGAGTGTGAGGAGAGGAGTGTGTGAGGAAACAAGTGTGTGAGGAAACAAGTGTGTGAGGAGAGGAGTGTGAGGAGAGGAGTGTGAGGAGAGGAGTGTGTGAGGAGAGGAGAGTGTGAGGAAACAAGTGTGTGAGGAGAGGAGTGTGTGAGGAGAGGAGTGTGTGAGGAAACAAGTGTGTGAGGAGAGGAGTGTGTGAGGAAACAAGTGTGTGAGGAGAGGAGAGTGAGAGGAGAGTGAGAGGAGAGTGTGAGGAGAGGAGAGTGTGAGGAGAGGAGAGTGAGGAGAGGAGTGTGAGGAGAGGAGTGTGAGGAGAGGAGTGTGAGGAGAGTGTGTGGAGTACATTTTAGTCACGTTTGCTACTTATTTTGCTCACTTGCTGCTAAAATACTTGGAAATACTTCCATCAGCTGAACAAAGGTTTTTCTGTCACACTTACCGAGGCGAGCGCTCGTTGATGGTGTTGCTTCCCTGCAAGTCTGACAGCGGCGTGCGCGGACTCTTCCTGGTCACACCTGGTCACCAACACACAGGTTGGCATCGTGTGACACACACACACACACACACACACACACACACACACACACACACACACACACACACACACACACACACACACACACACACACACACACACACACACACACACACACACACACACACACACACACACACACACACAAGCCAGAAACAAACATCATGTGACAGTCCAGTGTTATTACAGTGAGTATTATAATTATTATTATTATTTTAATTAGAAATGGACCTCATTGCAGGTTATTAATATTAATAATTCATAAGGTTAACGGTGAGGTGATGTTAGTGCCAATTAAAAGTTATTTTGTTAAGTCTGCAGATATTAAGGCCCCGTTTATACGTCAACGTTTCCAAATGAAAACGGAAAAAACAAACAAACACGACAACGGTGCTGGGAGTCACTGCAAACGCAACTTTTTGAAAACGCTCCATCGCCGTAGAAATGCGAGAAAAAATAACTTTTTGAAAATGTGCAGACTATGTCACCACGGAAACGAGGAAAACGCAACTTTTCTGCACACGCTCAGTAGATGGACGATAACAATGTTTGCCTCCTAAGTGTCACGACTCCCAGTCCAGATTCTCCTGGGATTTGGTAGTTTTATTTTGACAGTCACAGTAATAACAATCCAAATTGGTCGTCTGTCCATTGCGTATTGTTCTCTGCGCACATGTTCATTACAAAAACAAACCAACGGCACCCGCTAGTGGCCCAACATGAAAACTACATCGTTTTCAGCGTTTCTGCCATTTCCGAGTAAACAAACATCATTTTCAAAAACGTAGTCGCATCAATGGGGCCTCAGATGCACATAGCATCCTGTGATTACATACAAATTTGAGCAAAATTGTGTATTTATGCCACTACAGTGATTTTTAGTGGGTTTCACCAAGTGCCATCGATCCTCGTTGCCAAAACAAACACAGTGCTGAAGACATTTTCTACAGTTTGTTAGCCTTCTAATGAAACCATCGGTGACTAAACCGGTATACCGTTTCCACTGTCATCACTCTGTACAACATTTTCACTCTCATCTGGAGCTGCAGGGCGGCACAAAACAAAAACACACAAACACATTTGAGTGTGATGAGACATGTGGAGAAGAAAAATTGACCTTAGTGAAAAGTGTGAGGTTGATAATGTGCCCTGCACCACGGGTGAGCAAGTTAGAGATGATAATGAACATTTCACATCAGGGGTCTGCAACTCAGAACTCTCTAACCCTTCTGGAACTTGTTTAATTTGTAATTTGGGGGACAACAATCCTTCAGACTTTCCTATTTGGGAGCTCAAGTTGGAAATTGTGACACAAAATCATGAAAAAAGGTTTAATATTCTGTCTATATTGTGTGAAAAAAGCCACTGCATGTGCTTCTCAGTGGAAATGTTCCCCATAATTTAATTTAGTTCAAAAAGTGAATCTTCCATCTGTATTTTAGATTTTGACCATAAATTGAAATGCTGGGAACCTTTTTTTTTTATGTTATTAAAGAAATATAACAGCTCAAAACATATATTAAAACATTTCATAATATCAGATGTATTCTCCTTGTTTTTTCTTTTTAACTAGAAGCCATAATTATTCCTGGTGAAGCTTAAAAAAAGGCTTGAAACTCCTACGCTGAAGAAAAGAAGAAATACGCAACTAAACACTAAGAGGAACTGAAGTGGGCCGAACACCGATCCTTGTGGAACACCAGACGGTATAGTTTACTGTGTTGAACATTAAACATAACATAAAAACACACTTTTTACAGCAGGTGATAAAAGTTTGGTTTGTAAATAAAGATTAACAGCATACTTGTTATTACTATATAGGTAAAAGTTACAGAATTTCCTCTGATTACATATTTTTACAGACAATTATGAATTTTGTAATCAGATCTTTAAAAACATGCAAATTAAAAAAATTTATATAAATATAGCTGACAAAATATTTTAATATTTCGTAATATCAGATGTTTTTCCTTTTTTTAATGAGAGCCCATCATTATTATTGTTAAAGCAAAAAAAAAAAAAAAAGTTTGACACTCCTACGCTTCAATGTTTTGAGTGTGAAAGTACGTAACACAACAATAAGAAGAGAGAAGTGGGTCTAATACTGAACCTTGTGGAACACCTCACAATAAAGGTGATTGTATTATTGTACAGTATTATGTACGTGTTATCATATCATTGTTAAGTTTTATTTTTACTATATGCTCGGTAGTTTGGCCGCAGGACTGGAGCCGTTTTGACCCACACGCCTTATATTTAACACTCCTGCTATAGATGGCTAATACAACAAATATTGTTATGCTCAGCACTTTGTACTTGCGACATAAATGTAGACTGGATCTCAATTTATTGCAGATTAATGCAGAAAACACAGAAATTACAAAGGATTCTTGCCTCTGTGTGTTTATACTTCAATGTTACTGAATGTGTCTATTATCTTTTTACTCTAAAGATCTCAAAGTGTTTGGATAAAGCCTCGTGTGTCAATCATGGTATGTAAATATAGTTTTTTAGCGTTGCAGACCCCCCGTGGTCACCGTCACCAGTCTCTGTGGGATTAGTGGCAGCGAGGTGAAGATTTCAGACGCGTGTGGATGGAAAAGCAGCGATGAGACGCTGCAACAATGTGCCGTTACCGACATGAAGCTGATGGACACAGAGAGGTTATGCATCCCTCCAACCACTGAGAAGACGCCTAAACACGCATGCATTTCTGTGCAAGATTGTTGCCGCTGCAGCAGCGAGACGACGGCTGAGGCGAACCGACATGCCAGACAAGACTATGAGGAAAACGCATGCATGTGCACAAGAGAGGGAGACGGAGGGAGCAAGAGGCCAACAGGCATCGAGCTTTCAATTGAATCAGAGGAAGTTTGGATTTCACGTTGACTTGATGCTGTTGGTCCCTGCCGTCCCTACGGTTTCCCCGAGTCGTGGTCAGAGTCTCTGTGGTTATTTGCGGCCTTACTGTGCTTCTCCTCTTTGCACCTCTGCAGGATCTCTAAGCTTCTCTGATGCACAGGGTGCTGCAGAAAGCTAAAACTATCCACACTTTTCAATACTGCACAGGGAGCAGCGTCATCATGCCCTTGGAGAAGCAAAACAGAAGAGAGAAGAAAAGAGAAAGAGAGAGAGAGAAATGACAGATTAGACAGCGAAGGAAAAAAAAAAAAAAGCAGATCAAGAGATGCAGTCGTCTACTGGAGGGAAACCTGTGCAAGAAGTCAGGAGAGAAGATGATCGACATCCGTTTGTCACTGCAGTTGTGT
This sequence comes from Lipophrys pholis, assembly GCF_963383615.2. NCBI lineage: Eukaryota > Metazoa > Chordata > Actinopteri > Blenniiformes > Blenniidae > Lipophrys > Lipophrys pholis. The sequence continues at coordinate 3,124,938 of NC_137636.1, forward strand.
GTGGAGGCGTTTGCCCCCCCAAAGGAAATCCCATATATTGTCTTCTCTGGGTTTTTGTTATGACCCGAGTCAACCGAGCGTTTCTCTTCGTCTCGGACAATATTAAATTACACCACTGTAATTCATTAAAACTCACATTTTAATAAATGATCAACCGCCGATTGTTGGGAATTTCAAAGTGTCCCTTCCCCCAGACTAAACTTTAAAATGTTCAAAAACTTGAATTTTCCTCCATTTCCATGGAGACCGAGCGTTTTCCAAAAGTTCCACCTTGGGAACTGTTTTCAGAAAGCGCCATTTTCAGTGCCTTAGAACAACACTGTCGTGTAAATGGGCCTAAAAATATAATAGGAAAGTCATTTTTTCTTCTATTAGAAACAAGTGTGCGGATAGTTCAGATTTATCCATTAAAATTTAAATATATGATCCTTTATTACTGTAGCTAATGATGCATGAATATCTCAAATACAGTAAAACATAGAAAATTTTCATTAAATCTTATTTTTATTATTATTAAACTATAAAAAAAAACCTAATTTGAATGTAGGAAAAAAAAAAAATTTCTCCACTATTATTCTATTTTTTTCTATACAGATACTGCTGCACCTGAAAAAAAAATAGAATCACAGTAGAAAGAAAACAAAAAAAATGACAATTCTTTCCACTGTTATTCTATTTTTTTTTAGGTGTAGCTGTATCTGTAGATAAAGTCAACAACCGTGGCATTGTAAGAGTTTTTAAAAATCAATCAATAATTAAATATAAACTATTGAAATTCTAATGCGTGATCAAAGAGAATAGCTCACAGTTTTACCCTCCACTTTTTTGTGTTAACAATTGAAAATAATTGAGGAAAAGGCGTTTCTGGGATCCCCTCTGGGAGCCCCCCTGGGTGCCCCCCTGGGAGCCCCCCTGGGAGCCCCTTTATTTCCAGCAGGATAAGACCCGACCCAAACTTTGAAAGCCCACCGATCGATTTGATGCTGATTAAAACATGAAGTCCTGCAGAGATCTACCAGAAGACGTGTAAACGGAGTCCTTTGGGTGGCAGAGTTCAGTTAGAAAGATTTCTAAAACACGTCTACTACATAAGCAAACTATTCAAATCCATTTCCACACTATGACATCGACACAAGGTGTGCAGGAAGAATCGAGGAGGTGCAGAGCGGCAGAGCTGAAGGAAATCAAATCTACAGCGTTCAAAGAGCAGCGAGAAAATGTACAACAGGAGAGAAGCGTTGGAGAAGAGCCGAAGCTTGAGAGAGAAATACCGTCAATACAAGTCATTCTACCAGCAGGCGACGACTTAAACACATAGTATAGGTGAAGGAAACTGTAATATAGGAACGGGACAAAACCTCTGAGAACTCCTGCATCGATCTGGTTCATATTCTGATTTCATGCAGATTTTTTGGGGGAAAAGGCAAGTTGAAACTCTAAATAAGATAAAAAGTTTATCCTGCAAAGAGATTTATGTGCCGACATGCTGAGGTCTTCACACAACATGACGTTTCCTCAAATTACAGACAGCAGAAATATTCAGTGTTTAGATGGAATAAATCTTCTGACACCAGAAACTAAACCTGAAACCAAAAAAAGTGACGTTGAAGAAAAAGCACAAGTACAGAACTAGGTGGGAGAGAACAGCCGGTACAATAAAGTCAATAAATCAACAAGAAAAAAATGAGTTTGAATTTGCAAAATAACTAGTTTATTTATTTTTTTATAAACGTATTTATTCATTAACCAATTTATTTATTTATCTAAAATGTTGCATATTTTTGTTGAGTTACTGTATTTATTATTTACATGATGTAAAAGCTGAAATCTTAACTTCTGATTGATTCTAGATGCTTTTATTGTACATTTGTACTGATTTTATAACATGCAGTGATGAGATCACACTCAATTCTATAGAACTGATTTTTAAAACTTAATGCGTAACAAACCTAAAATATATTAACATTAGATTCAAACTAAGGCAATTAATTGTTTAGTTTTTTTATTGAATTTCTTTTGGGATTCACCTGCATATAGTGTTTTATATCTAATTGGTCAAACTGAGTTTCCCAGGAGTTAAAACTGAAGCAAGTCATCTGTGACCCTTAAAGTTTAAAGCAGCCATGTTGTCTCTCTACATTGATTTAACTCTTTATTTTAGTGATTTGAACATTAACAGAATTACAACTGAAATAGATTCAATTAAGACTTTTAAGAATTGAATATAATTTAATATCAGAGCACATCAATTTCAATTCAAAATTCATTTTTTGGGGGGATTTTTATTTTAATTAAATTTCTGGTGTGAGAAGATTAACTCTATAATGAACAATTTCAACAACTATTTAATTAATATTAATTAACATTATAGGTACAAAAGTGAGACGTCTAGTTTCTGAGCTCAAGTGTTGACGTCCTCTTTGAAAAGCCTCTGTGTGTGTGTGTGTGTGTGTGTGTGTGTGTGTGTGTGTGTGTGTGTGTGTGTGTGTGTGTGTGTGTGTGTGTGTGTGTGTGTGTGTGTGTGTGTGTGTGTGTGTGTGTGTGTATGTGTGTGTGTGTGTGTGTGTGTCCTCACCACTCTTCTTCTGCGTGTGTCTCCTCCCGGCCTCCCTGAAAGCCACCAGGGCTCTGAAGTAAGTTCGGAGAACCGCCCAGCGGAACGTGGCTGACGGGTCGATTCCCATCAGCCCGCAGATGAAGGCGTTCTTGCTGCTCTTGAGCAGAGCAACGACGTCCGGACGCATGTGGTCCGTGTTCTTCTCCCTGAAGTCCTGCACCCGCCGCAAAGACATGGACAACAGATTAATGGAACTATATTTTACCTGTACCTCACAGCAGGAGGGTTCATTACAATTGGCTTCATGTTGAGATATATATAGATATATCTATATATATATTATATATATATATTATATATATATATGTATATAAAGGTTAATATAGCACCGTTTTACCGGTACAGCCTGTTCACGATGCAATTGGACCTTATTTTAGCCTCTGAACTAAAATAGTCAAAAAAAGCTCCTGATTTGAGCAAAAAAAACCAAAAAAACACGACTTCAGCTTCTTTTTCTCTCAAATTAACAAGTTTTCTTCAATAACCACTGGATTTATTTACATTATTTTATTTACAGGTAATGCGTGAGATGCTTCTGTTTTTCTACACTTCCATTTATTATCGGTCAGTTCTTCAATATCAGTAAGTCGTGAGTCGCTCATGACCTGCAAAGGTTCCCGGGAACGCCGAGGTGACTGGCGTTGATACACACGTTTATTTTTCCTGGTTTTGTTTTTTTAAATATTTTCCATAGATCATAAACTTGACTAGTAAAGCTTCCACAGCTAAACTGCTGTAGGTTAGGGTTAGGGTTAGGGTTTGGGTTTGGGTTTGGGTTCACACGACGACGTTTGAAGTGAAGACGTCTCGTTTTTGAAAAGTTTCATGTTAACACGGCAACGTTTTGAAAACGTGCCAGTCCTGTTATCGTCCATCGATATCAAGCACGTGGAGAAGAACTATTTACCATGACGCAGTGGCGACGTTTCAGAAAAGAAGATGGAGGAGGCGCGTATTCAAAAAGTTGCGTTTTCACGCGACAAGTTTTCTGTTTTCATGTGAAAACGAGTTTCCTTCCTCTCTGCGTCTCCGCTGAGTCATGCTTCATTATTACACGTCACTACTACACTGTAGTACTACTACAATGCGAGGCATCGAATTGGAAAGAAAAACTTCAAAGTTCAGCGGCGTGTCGCTCCCGACTAAGCCCCCCCCGGTGGGGTCCCACTGACCTTGACGCCGTACTTGACCTTCCCAGCGTAGTGCTGGATGATGAAGGCCGGCTCCATGACCGCCGGGAACTCGATGTAACGGTTCCCCTCGTGCTGCCGCTTGAATTTATCCAACAGCGTCTGGTTGGTGGCCTGAGGGAAGCTGGAGGAGAAGAATCCAGACATTTACAGCCGTTTGTAAAGGAAGACGAGAGCAAACGACTCCAGAAGAAGACGACTCTTTAGATGCTTGATTTTTTTTTTTTTTCTTTTCGTATTTATGAAAACAGAAATATGATCAGACATGGTGTCCAGGGGGGGAAAAAACGAAGACGAAGGTGCGTCCACCAATGGCGGCATCGTTTTATAAACATGAAAGGTTTTCTGATCCAAAACGCTGCGGTGTAAGCGGCGCCTCGGTCGCCTTAACGGCAGCATGAGCATTAGCCTGTATCCATGGTAACTGAAATACAGACTCACTTGCACTCCTCGTCCAGCAGGTGGAACAGCGCCGTGGGCTTCTTGCTGATCAGGTTGATGCAGCCGGTGTTGTCGATGTAGTCGATGTTTCTCCAGCTGATGCCCTCGGCCCGGTACTCCTCCTGCAGGGAGCATCATTTAGTGCAACTCGGTTTAAAACAACATCAGATGTCCGACTTCACTTTCCTGTGGTGCTTCCACCATCCGTACGGTTCATACACCCGTCAGCCAAAACATTAGGACCGTTATTGGGTTGGGATATATCAGGCGTCGGGCTGAACACCCATAATGCAACACTTATAGGGAGAGGGGGGTTTTGGGGGGGAGGGGGGGCATTTCCCTGTTTTCTCTATCAAAGGTTTCATTAAAATTGGCTTCATGTTGAGATTGTGGTCATTTTCAGGAGTAATTGTTTGTTATTTGTGAGAATACAGACATCACGTACACTTAAAATTTAAAGGTTATTTAAAGCACCATACAGACATCACGTACACTTAAAATTTAAAGGTTATTTAAAGCACCATTTTACCAATCAGCTCACTAAAGCCACCCTGAACTGAAACGTGTTTGACACTCCTGACTTAAGAGACGACATTTTGCACTTGAAGCTGAAGTTGGAAGCGGACTCATGGATGAGTGTGAGGAATTGAGTCCGTCTGTCAGAGGACCACAGATGATCCAGATTTACTGATTACTTGAGGAATGAAGGCTGATCTGAGTTTCGGCCCCAATTACACAACTTTTCGAGGGAAAACGCATCATATATATGTTTATACTATACACGCGGAAACAGCAGGAACGCTGAAACGATGTAGTTTATATGTTACGCCACTAGTGGGTGCTGCTGTCTGTTTTTGTAATGAAATCAAACGTGTGTAGAGAACAAGACGGCAGAAACATTAACAATGGCAAGTACACGGACATCCGTATGGACAGACGACCAACTTGGATTGTTATTACAGCGACTGGCAACTTGAAGGTGTATCCGTAAAACTTTCTTCACTTTCGGGGGGGGGGGGGGGGGGGGGGGGGGGGGGGTCTCTTTACACGACACCGGTGTGCAGATCCACTGGAGGCGACGGAGCGCTGTTTCTGCGCATCTCCTCCCCCCTCCCCTTTATTTGTAAATAGTTCCTTCTGCTCATGCGCCTGTAAACCAACATGGCCGACCCGTAGTCGTTTGACTCGCGGTCGTATCGTAGATTTATCGTCCACATCGGTAGTTTAATAGTTGAGACTCTCCCCTGATGGCATCCGATGCCTCATCTGTCCGGTTCTCTCCATTTTGGTCACGTTTATAGCGTCTGTGTGGTTTCGTTACAAAAACAAGCAACAGCGCCCTCGCGTGGCCCGGCAGACTAACTACAGCGTTGTCAGTGTGTCCGCTGTGTAAACGCTCCATTTTTTTATTCTTTTTTTTTTTTTTTTTTTTAACAGATTAGGAGTGGTCATCTGAAACATAGTCGTGTAAACGGGGCCTAAAACTACCGGGTCACAGGAAAATATGGACTGGGAGTCATGACATGTTCTACTGAGCATGTGCAGAACTACTATCGACTACGGCCGCGGTTTGCATGTGCAGCAGCAGTGTTTCAGAAAGGTTGGGTTTCCCCTATTTCCACAGAGACCTAGCTGGAGCATTTTCAAAAAGTTCCTCCTGTTTTCAGTGACTCTGTGTGAACGCCCCCCCCCCCCCCCCCCCCCCCACCCCCAAGTACGCTGCAAAACTTTCATGCGCTCACTTGAAATCGCTGTCGTATAAACGGAGCTTCATCAAACGCATCATTTCAGAATGAATACACAGTGAAAGCATATTGTGTTGATGGACGTACTCAGGCAGGTGGTCATATTGTTGTGGCTGACCGGGGAACACAGGAAGACGCCTAAAGCGTGTTAACATTCCTCAAAAAAGACATGCAAGTGATGATATCTCCAGTCACTAATAAAAACAGAGAACATAAACTGCTGTGAAGTCAAGCCAGTTGTGGGTCGACCTGTTTGGTTTCATAATGACACAAAACAGCCAGAGCATTCTTCACTTTTCTCTTTTCTTCCCCACGCGTCTTCTTTTCCTTCATGGGAAAGAGATTTAACCAGTAACGAGCCTAATCCGGGGGAGGTTTAATAAAGAAAAGAAAGAATAAAAAAAAAATCACTGGAATCCCCTTTTCTCTTATTACCCTGAAGTCAAAAAGTTAATTAACATTGTTTACTGTGAGCGCGGAGGAAAAGGAGTTCACCGGAAACAGTGAGTCTGAAAGGAAAATCCTCTTCTCCAGTAAACAAACGCGTTCGACGTTTCATTCCTGCAAACCGACGGCATGTTGAGGTTTTACCACCGAAACAAAACAACAAATCCAATTTGTGTCTTTGGGTAGAAAGAGCTTAAAAAACAGTAAAAGCAGAAGAAGACGCTGGAAACTATGAGGCCCACACCTGTTTAATGCAACGTGAGAGCATGTGAAGCACATTTTACTAAATTTGTGGGTCAGACGGGAGCTGAGTCAGCACTTTGGTAATCACCGAGCTGTGGTTTGTGGGAGCGGGACTCTGAATCCACACCCAGATTTTAAATCTTCCTCCTGCTCCGATTCGGGCTCATTCTGACTGAAACGTTCAAGACACAAAATGTGAGGTTTACGTAATACCACTGTAAAGCAGAGGGGGCAGTATTGAGCCACCGTTCCTCCTCCAGCTGGTACTTCTTGTGAGTGCAGTTTTCTTAAAGTTTCCACCACAAGGACAGTTTAGGTCCCTTTTACGTTTCAAGTAAAAAAGTTTCACCGTAGGAAGCTTTTTTAAGAAGTTGAGTTTTCCCCATTTCCATCAAGACTGAGTGTTTTGAAAAGTTCCACCTTGGGAGCCATTTTTCTCAAAATTGTTTTGCTCCATTTCCACAGAGACGGAATCGGAGCATTTTTATAAAGCTGCATTTTTCCATTTCTATGTAGATAGAGTCAGGCTGTTTTTAAAAGAATGCATTTCCCCCCCCCGATTCCAAGGAGTGTTTTCAACAAATTGCGTTTTACCATTTCCATGGACATGGAGCATTTTGAAAAGTTTCACCTTCTGAACAGGTTTCAAAAAGTTTGCATTTTTCACCATTTCTATGTAGACAAGAGTCGGACGTTTAAAAAAAAAGTTGCGTTTTCCCACATTCATGGAGACAGGCCAATTTTGAAAAGTTCCACCTTGGGCGTCTTTCTTCCAAAAATTGTTTAACCCCATCTTCATGAAGACGGAATCAGAGTATTTCCATGGAGATGGAGCACTTTTTAATAAGTTCCACCTTCTGAGCCATTTTCAAAAAAATTGCTGTTTCCATGGAGACAGGAATGTTTTTAAAAAGTCATGTTTTTCTGTTTCCACGGAAACGGTAGCCGTTTTCAAAAAGTTTCAAATCAGGTCTGAGTCTTCCAGGAACTGGAAGCTTTATCGGGTCTTTACCACCAACGGTCTCTTTTCTTTCCACTTCAGTCGCTTTCTTCATGGAAACAGATGGAAAAGTTGGAAAACCGATGCTCGGTTACTGGCCCGCTGTACACTCATGATTATAGTGTATTATTTATTACATGTATTATTATTCTAACAATCTCTTTCTTCATTTCATGTCTTTCAGCGACGTGATCTCTGGCCTGGCAGCGTCGACGTAGGAAAGAGTTGAAAAGAAGAAGGTTTGCTGCTCGGAGTGGCTCGAAGTGGCCAGAGGAGAAGGTTCAGCCGCAGTGACTCACGCTGGACGGACGGACGGAAACTCACAGTCACTCTGAAACAGGCTGTGAGGCGAGTTTCAGAAAATCCCGTTTGGATCGTTTTCAGATTGGATTCCAGGCTGCCAGCATGAGGTTCACCCACGTTTCCAAACCTCTTCACTTCAGTTTTATCTGCCTTGATTTACAGAACCAACGTCTGGGTGTAATATCCAGAGTGTGATCCAAGAGGAAACCAAACAGGACGAAACAATTATGACAAGCTGGACTTTAAGACTAATATTTATCTATTGATAACTAGAGCTACACTCGGTAGAGCGCAGACCCTCACCGACCGGCACATTTGTTTGCAGAATCGTTAGCATGTTAGCCGTTAGCGCATATCGATGCTAACTAGCCTGTCAGGAAGCTACATCAGTGTGGGAAACACTGAGCAGGGAGCGTCTCCATGGCAACAGAGGCTGATCTGCTTTGAACTTCATGAGGCGCCTCTCTCATCCGATTTGTATGGGAAAAATTGTTTTGTCGTTTTTTGAGGGATTTATTCGGAAAAGGTTCGTCTTCAATGTCCCGAAATCTAATCTATTGGTCCTTGGACGACAAATCATCCCTGAAAGTTTCATGCAATTCGGGGTAGTAAAATACCTACACCTACCTACCTATTTACTTCTACCTACCATTAAATAAAAGAACATGCAGACGAAAACATGACCTTCTCGGCCATTAAGGCAATTAAAGGATGAATGTAAAGAAAATTGTTAAAAAGGCAAAAGGGAAGTGAGAGAGAGAGAGAGAGAGAGAGAGAGAGAGAGAGAGAGAGAGAGAGAGAGAGAGAGAGCCTTCAAAAGCCTGTCAGCGACGACATGTTGAGAATCTAAAGGTGGAATAAAGACCTTGGTCTTCTCCTGCCTCACCTGTTCCAGCTTGAAGGTGTGCTGGTTGAAGTAATGTTGGAGACGCTCGTTGGCGAAGTTGATGCAGAACTGTTCGAAGCTGTTGTTCTCGTAATCCTCGAAACCAAAGATATCAAGAACTCCGATGGACAAGATCTGAGGAAGAACAAACAAAACAAGGTGGAAAATTATGACGACATTAAAAACTGGGTTGTTTAGATCGATGTTATATTGACGACACTCTGGTCTTGAAAACAGTGGTGAAGCACCGCTGATATTGTAGAGTTGTTTATGAATAAAGTTTGAAGGGTGGTCTCACCTTGGTGGTCTCCTCCAGGTCTCGGATGTTGAGCAGGGCGTGGTTGATCCTGAAGACGATCCAGTCGAACAGAGCGCTGTACAGAGACTTGGCCATGGAGTCTCGCACCGTACCGGCCTGCAGACACAAAAACACCACCGCATTCAGTCACGGTCACTCACCTTCACCGCGTCACACAACCTTAAACATGAAGCAGGTGAAGCTCAATTCAACCATATTTTAAGAAAAATAACTATATATATATATTTTATATAATTATTTTATTTCAGTGATGGCTACAAACTCCGGTCTGTTGGTAAACAAATCGATTTTGGGGTTAATGATTTAGGCGACTGCAGGCTGGAAATTTGTAGAATTAAACGGTCATGGTCTTGTTTTGGCGTGTTTGTTTACCGGAAGTAAATTTTCAAGAATTTTTTTTTTTTCTGGTAGAGTAACTTTAATCATGTTTAGCATGTAGCATCGCTTGTGTGTTACCCCTGAAACTCATTAGCATGTAGCATGTAGCATGTAGCACGGCTCGAAGTAAAAACCTCCTGAATCCACTGAGCAGTTAAACTACTGAGCGACATGAGGTGAACTCTAAGTTTCTGGTGTTGTACGAGCAATCCGTCTCCTCATTAACGCTAAATAATCTCCAAATCGCTCCTGCTCTCGTCTACCCGCAGCAGCCATGGCTGACGCGAACGTCACGTAATACTCGTCAGGTTGTATCGGGGATGTGTTATGAGTATAGAGCAAAGTATCTCTGTGTATCGTAAATCCTGGTGGAATGAGCCCCGTCAGTGTAAGAACCGTCTCGCCGTCGGTCTGCACAGTAACTCAAAGTGCTGCAGACGGTAATCCTGAGCAGCGCCGCACATCTGCAGCACACATCGGAGCTCGACCTTGAACGCCTCGCCCCGCCAACGCTGCACGTCTGTGCGGGGAAAACCACGACTGGACTCACTTAAATAAAAGAGATTTACATCAAGGTCAACACGTGAGACTCGGACTACAACCGGCTTGGTTGAAACGCCGTCATTCAAGGAGCCGGGAAGTGCAGACACGTGTATATGTACACTGGAAATCACCCCTTTATACTCTGACCGGAGTGTAAATCTCTTCCCCCACAGTCCTCTGAGGAATCCCTCCAACTCTCCGCTCCTGATGGGAAGCACAAAACTGGATATTCTTTAATGCGAAAAGCAGAAATCTTGGAGAAAAGAGGCGATTCTACAATCCAAGCAGGCGTCTGACACCGATACTCTGAAAAGCTCCTTCAGGTCATCATCACTGGAGTCAAGTCTGGAGCGTCTGGACTCTTTCAGGTTGTAATTATTATATACTTTTAAGAAGAAGTTGGACTGAAACTAATATATTCTTAAGTTCTTGGAGTTAAGTTTATTAATGCTGCAATTTTTGTAAGTATCCCAACAGCGACTTGATGATGATTTATGTCTTCGGCTGACAAATCAAATTGTGGGACAACGGAGGGAAATCAGCCTTGTTCTCAATCCGACATATTCATGGTGACCTCATGAAGAGATGGCTTGTTCATTAATAGGAACTGTCCCGTCCAAATAAATAAATTAATAAAATGAAATCTCACACACTGAGTTCAATATTTCACTCTAAATTCAAAAAACAGAAAGAGGCGGGGTCTAAGACGATGACGTCATGGGCGTCATTATCGCTTTAACACTCTCACATTCTGCGGTATGCAAACAGTGAGCATTTCATTCCAGAAAGAAAAAAGTTTTTTACACTTTGTTAGTCCAAAATGATCTCCAACTTGATATATGGAACGAGAATTCATCCTAAAGTCAACTTGATAAGAACAAATTGTCTCGACGTTGATTTAACTGTTGGGACTGCTTTTATTTCTATTTCAAATTTTTTCTCTTTATTTTAGATCATTTATTGATTCATATGTATTTCATATATATGTGTTTTTCCTGTTTATCTGTATGTATATGTGCACAAGATAGTTGTGACAGTTCATTGCTCCTCAATTGTTAAAAAATAATAAAGAGATGTTTAAAAAAAAAAAAAAGCCCCATTCACATGACGAACATTTTCAAATGAAAACTTTCGTTGCGTCTTGGGTGTCCGTTAACACTACAATGCTGCTCTGAGCCGCTGAAAACGCAACTTTTCGAAAACACTCCCGACACCGTCTCCGTGGAAACGGGGGGAAAACGCAACTTCTGAAGTGCTGCTCCTGTGCATGCGCACCACGGCCGTAGTGAATAATCGTTCCTCTCATGCGTGAGTCGATCGAGCAGCATGTGCAGCAGCACCAACTTGTGGCCCGGCATGCCATCTACACCGTTTCCAGCATTTGTGCCGTTTCCGTGGAAACGACAGGCATAATCCTCAAAATGCTGCTTTGTAAAAGCAAAGCTTCTCTGAAACAAAAACACAAAACCGCATGTTTTCAGCTGAAACTTTGTGCTGACGGGGCCTAAATATTTAGAAGATACAGGAGTTACGTGTTAATGTTCCCGTTACAATAATAAGCTTCACAGAGCTCAGCGCTGGGCGGACCCGGGCGACAGTGAGCTACATCCCGTGTTGTGTATCACTTCACAAACGCTTCACTATCATAGCATTAATTGAAACGCTTCACTTCCTCCATCTACTGGAAACATTCGACCTTTCGGCAGCGGAGGCGAGCCACAGTCTTAAACAAAACAAACTACTGTGAGGCGACCCTAAACTTAAAAAATCCCCTGCTTTTTCATAATTAACCAGGATATTTTTAGCACGCTCAGACCAAACACCCCCTCTACTTGTCGGGACATATTATTCTGAACCGTAATGATCCATCAGCTTTTCTTCATGTGAAGGAAGTTAAAGAATTCAAAAGGCTCACAAATCAGAGAAAACGGTGAAAACTGGTCACAGAAGCACTTTTCTTTGAGGTTTTTTGACAGTCTGATGATGGGGAGTTAAAAGGGCAATGAGATTGTTGATACTGTGGGGGCATTGTTTACCCAGAGACCACCCAGAGTGCAACCAAAACAACCACAGTTTGTTCATATGAATCCACTTCCAGATATCCAACGAGACACGATGAGGCGGGAGCGGCTTCTGGTGGGAATGTGGGCGAAGGTGCAGCCATTCCCTGGAAGGCGGAAGCCGCTTGTCTTGGATTAAAAATGACACATCAAAGATTAAGAGAAATAATTCATTCATGTGAGGAAGAGAGCTTCCCCCTGTACGACAGTGGATAAACAAGTCTTCACGAGGTGTTTCTAGTAAACGACGGTAAGCAGGTCGCCTCGTCTCAGAGCGTCACGTCTTTGTTTTCAGAGTCAAACCCCATGAAAACTGTGGAGCTTTAAATTTCCCTTCAGCTCCTCTGAAAACACTCAGACGGGTGTGTGTGTGTGTGTGTGTGTGTGTGTGTGTGTGTGTGTGTGTGTGTGTGTGTGTGTGTGTGTGTGTGTGTGTGTGTCTCTAAGTGTCTCATTTGTAAAAATACTGACGATGTCATAAAACTCTGTGAACTTTTATAACTGGGAGCCGTGATAAATGCATGAGTGGGATTAGTGTGTTGATATTTGATCAGCTCAAAGCTCATTATTTTTGTGAGATGTGAGATAATCTTTGTATCATAATAAACAGTTTAATTTGTCTGGAATGAAGCAGACGTCAGACTGCAGCGTTAAATCAGTTGTACCAAGCTTAAGTCTCATCAAGGTAAAAACATCATGACTGAATTCAGACGTGACGTTTTTATGACCCAACAACTAAAACTCGCTTTAAATGAATAGAAAAGGAAACATAATCGCCTCAAATAACCAGAAGCAGCTCAAAGTCTGGACAGGAGTTCATTGTTTGGTGTGGAAGCTGATGAGAGAAGCAGGTTCTCACTGTGATCTAAGAAGAGGCTGAAGCTCACCTCGGACAGTTTGTAAGGAACGATCAGCTTCTCTCCCACAGTCACCGTCTTCCGAGTCGTCAGAGCTTCGAACAGCATTTCTTCTTTCACCTGCAGAGAGGAAGACGGTGAAAGACTTTTAACACGGGAAGCTTTGCTCTCAAGCTTATCTTTCATCAGAGTTTAACAGGATTCTGGCAAGCTGAAGAAAAGCTGTTAAAAAATCCTCTAAACTTCAATTCAGTAGGAAGATAAACCATTTTACCCAAATATACACAGAAATCGCGATATTAATTAGTAGTTAGAGGTGCACAACGACATCGGCACACAGCTGGTTTCAAAAAGCTTCTTTCAAACCGTCTTTTCAAATAGCACAGATACTGTGAATATATCATCTAATATAAGGTCATTTTGGATTTGCAGAGCGTGAATGCAGGGCGCACAGGAACACCCAGTGGACGTACCTCCAGCAGCTCGGAGACGACGGGCAGCACCTCGGGGTTGCAGATGTCGATGGAGTCGTCTCGGTAGGTCTTCCTCTTGTAGCGGATGTTTCCCAGGTGGAGGATGGCCGACAGCAGACAGAAGATCCTGGACGGCAGGAAAACAATTCAAACCGTCTCAGTGGTTTGTCCTCAAAATGAGGGAGGAGGAATGAAAACCCATTGTTTGTGTGTTTACGTTTCAGAAAAGGTTTGTGTTTACACTGCAACGTTTTGAAAACGGTGTCTGTTTTTAGGATTTTGGGCCACAAAGTGGCAAAGTTACATTATAAACGCTATAGGCAGCAACGATGGGAGAACAAAAACTTTGGTATGAGTAGACGATCAAGTTGGATTGTTATTACAGTGACTGTCAACTGAGCATGTGCAGAACAACTATTAACTACAGTTTTGGTATGTTTGACCAGTAGCAGCGTTTCCGCCGTCTAATCGAAACCGGAGCCCGAGAGTTTCGTCAGAAAGTTGCATTGTCACCCGTTTTTCCATGGAGGTGGAGTCGTGGCGTTTTCAAAAAGTTGCATTTTCAGTGTCTCCGACCATCGTTGTCGTGTAAACAAACAACCAAAACGCAACACAAAATTTGCGATTTTGAAAAACGCCTGGATTCGTCCCCTTTTCGTTGCACGCTGAAGGAGACTGATGTAAAGACTAAAACAGATCAATTCCCCCCGACACCCTGCAGCTTATTAAACCCTGAACGTGACCTGAAGGCAGTGAAAACTCTCCCATCAAATTTAAGATAATTCACCAATTATGTGAGCCATGAGGCTTTTTGTATTGTGAGTTACTGGCTTCCTAGTTCTTCTTTCTGAGGATCTGCCCCCTCCTCCTCGTTGGACTCTGAATTGTGCCTCCATGTGATCAATCTTTTAAAAAAAAAAATGAGATTATTTCTACATGACAAAGACTGGAAACTACGTCAGAAACGTTTCGGTAAGATTGGTAAAAACACCACAGACTCTGAAAACGAAGGTGGAATCTTGAAAGGACTTTTATTTGGCACTCGGGAAATAAAATGAGTATTTCAACCATGAGTATCCTTTGAAGGCTTAAACATGAATATTTCAACGTTCATGCTTAAACTATCAGAGTATTCAGCAGTTTTGGCCTCCCAGGTGAAAACTGGAACATCTTCACTCACCGTTTGCGCGTGGCGGGGAGGAAGCCCACCATCTCCATGGCCAGCTGAAGCCTCTCGAAGTCGTGCTTCAGGTCCTCTCCTTCCACAGTGAAGCAGTCCTACGTGACAAAAACAAAACAGCATCTCAGAGTTTATCTTGTCCCAGAAAGACCAGGAGAGACTCGGTCGTCTTCAGACTGGATTCCCTCCAACAGCTGCAGCTCCAGTTTTCATCCCAATTAAAACCGATCGGATCACGTTAAAAGATTTCAGTTCTGCCCACAGTTCTATTTAGGCATATTTAGAAACGTATAATCATTAATTTGCCTCATATATGAAATATCCTCTATAAAGAAAGCTTGCTCGTCTCATCGGGGCTGCAGATGTTAAAAAAAACAAAACAAAAAAAAAGCAGCTAATGACAAGTTACACTGAGGTTTAGAAGGACGGAGGAAATCCTGCTGACATGCGCCGTGGCTTTATGCCTTTAATGTTTACAGACTCTCTCGCAAAGACACTCAAAATACTTTGTTTTTAGATTACTTCGTAGTATAAACCCCGAGAAAAAACTGCAAGGCTGCACAAAGCGGACGAAAGGCATGACTCACAGTGGAATAAGGTATCATTAAGAAGTTTGGGGTGAAACTTCGGTCTGATGTGTGCGAGCGAACGTCTCCGCTCGTGTCCTGGAAACTCGTGGTTTTAAACCAAACCGCAAGAATCTGGCAAGCTGCTAAATGAGCCGAGAAGAGAAGCCGTTTGTGG
Source organism: Lipophrys pholis (assembly GCF_963383615.2). Lineage (NCBI taxonomy): Eukaryota > Metazoa > Chordata > Actinopteri > Blenniiformes > Blenniidae > Lipophrys > Lipophrys pholis. The sequence goes on from NC_137636.1 coordinate 3,140,364, forward strand.
CCTTTGCCGAGTCGTAAATGATAAACTGGCGTCATAAAATGATATAAAACTCAACATTTTAGCATAATGTCCGTGTTAGGATGCTGATAAATGCAAAAAATTTCATTTTAAATTTCGCACTGTATTTAAACACAAGATAAACTTCGATTTTATGTAAGATTAAGAGATTCCACTATAAGCCACTGGGTGGCAGCAGTGAGTTACTGTGCTTTAAAGTTTTCGTAGTTTTTAAGTGTTGTTTTTTCTGTACATTTAATGTGCACATTACACATTAACCATCAGAGTTACCTGAAGACGGGCCTGTGTTTCATGTTTAAAAGTGTGTCTGAACGGCTAAATTTCTCCTCACTAGAATCAATAAATCATGACATTTAATCTTTTCCCAGATGTGGAATCAAACTTCAAGTCGACTGATTGCGTTCACCGAGACTTTGCTATAATATTTCCATTGACATCAAATCATCAAATTTCTCTTTAAATCAGGTTTTGTCAAATACTTTTTTCAGTTCAGGTGCAAAAAAAAACGCCCAGTTTCATCTCAAGTGGGCCGGACCTGTAAAATAATGTCAAAATAACCTGTAAACTCAAACTTTTGAGTTTTTTCTTTTTTGTGAGGCAGAGTATATAAGATGAAAACGTCTATATGGTTGCAAAATAACAAACAATCACTACAATCTGAACATAAAACCTATTTTAATCAAAACGTCTGGTGGTAAATACAGTGAAAATCTTCTCCTATAGCTGTTGCATTATGGGAGTTTTTACCATCTCACCCGGACCTTGAGCGAGTTTGAAAGCAACTCAGCTCGGGTGTCGTGTCGTGTCATGTCGTGTCGTGTCTGCTAAGAGATTTGTTGAAAAATCTATGTTTTCTTTGAAATGTTTACAATTTGCTTGGTGGTTTGGCCGGATTGGAGAGTTCTGCCGGCCTGTTCTGGAGCACGGGCCTTATGTTTGATTTTTTTTCTGGTCTTCATACCTTCAATTGTTTTCCTAAAACAAATTGTATATTCATTCAGTTATTTCAGTTGTATTTCAGGTGTATTTATCTTATTCTATGTTTGCTATGGTTTTATTGTTCTGATCTGTTCTCGTACGTGGGACGTAGTCAAACCGCCTGGACCGTAATCAGGTGACTTTCTATCTTAATCTTTTTTTAAAACTCACTGATACACTAAAAAGTCAGATTTCATGAGCTTGTATGAAAGAGTTGACAAACTGAGTGATCAGTACTCCAAAATACTCACAAGTAACCGAGACTGGAATGGAAAAATCATCAGTTAATCACATGCAAGTGAAAAGTAACATAAAAGTGTGATAAATAAGTAGAAACCCAACAAAATACCACAAAAAAAAAAAGATCATTGACTTCCTGGATTCCAGACTTTTCTCTTCAGATCCACTATAAAGAGGTGAACGGTTTCATTTCTCACAATGAATTTCAAATATTCAACCCAATGAATTAGTTGCAATAGAAACACAGCGACAGGTCAAATTCAGATTGCACTTTTTTCTTTAGAAATCTCATGCTGTTGTTCATTAATTAAAAACTGATTTGTTTGCAATAAAACTAAGAGAAAATGGTATTTTCAGTCATTCAGCCCAATTAAAATCAAATTATTCTGTATGAGGCCATTAATTAACGGGCTGGGCTTTTCAAATGAGGACGCCTTATTTTTGTGTTTTTCATTTGAGAAAAGTTGCACGTTTACACGTCAATGTTTTGAAAATGATGTCCATTTACACAACAAGCAGGAATTCTGAAAATTATGTTTATATGTTGGCCACTAGTGGGTGCTGTTGTCTGTTTTTGTAATAAAACCACACACACATACACAGAGAATAATTTAATATAAACATTAACAACAGGAGAACACGACCATTCTTATGGACAGACCACCAACTTGGATTGTTATTACGGTGACTGTCAAAATAAAAGTACCAAGTTCCAGGAGAACATGGACTGGGAGTCGTGACCCTCTGGAGGAAAACGTTGTTCTTATTGTCGAGCTACTGAGCATGTGCAGAACAACGAATTACTACAGATGTGGTGTAGATAGAGTTGCAGCATTTAAAAACAATTGTGGTTTCCTCGATGGGCTGAGAGCAGCGTTACGGACAATTTTCCGTTTTCACTTCAAAACGTTGTCGTGGAAACGGGGCCCAAACTGAGTTGGTCCCCCCCTGGAGGAGAAGGATCAGTACTGGAAATCAGGCGCAGGTCAATGATCAAGAAAGACTCAGGTGGCTACAGTGGCCAGGATGTGACTGGACATGCCACCACGACCCAGAGAAGCAGGACAACGGGGGAAAAGCAAAAAAACAAACAAGACTACAATAAACCCAAACCAAACCAGGAGGGGGGTGGGGGTGGGGGGGGTGGGGGGTGGACTACAGAGCAGAGCGAGTGTGGCTGGAGCTGCAGGTTTCTCCAACATGTGCCAGACACACCGAGGAGACACAGATACTGACCGGTTCACTGTCACAGTAACTGTCCCAGTGCCGCCGCTGGGTTGTCTTTGTCATCTGCAAGCGTTGGGGGAGAGCGTATGGAAGCAAGGTCAGTGTTAGAGAGCAGCATGAACGTAAACATGAACACAGCGGCGATGGAGGGGCGACACCGGCAGGGCGGTTCAAGCACTCGCAGTGAGACGTCACTCGTTGACAGACATTTAAACACACAAACAGCTTTCATGGACTCTCAGACTCTTTTCTCACTGGGCCGCACAACCTGAAGCTGAGAGACAATAAAACACAAGAACAGAATGCGAATTGGCTAAAGCTGTCACGCTGAATAAGTCGCACGCATGTTTCAAGAGCTTTGCAGGAAGAGTGAAACAAAGTTTAAGTAGGAGTTGCACCAGCGTCTGCCTGCGATAGATTTACAACATAAACTTGGACGACGTTCAAATCACAACCGGTGGGATTTAAAATACGTTCGCTTAAAATCCACGTCACTCAGCATGACAGTAAATTGAAGCTCACGTCCAAAAAAAAAAAAGGCTCGAGACCCGAATGACGCACGCGGCAGATTAGCGATAGCGTCTCACAGTCGAACAGCACTCCGTCAGCGTTCCCCTGAAGTTCCTCCAGATTTATAAAATCTGTTGATCACGACGTCCACTCGTCACGACCGCCATTAGTCGTACAACACTTCCTCAGAATTTGCATAACGTTTGCTCAAGGGTCGCAAAACAGAGGCTCGACAGACTTCTGAATATTTGCGTTTTTTATTTCAGAAAAGTTTCACCTTAGGAAATTCTGTCCATTTACACGGAAACGCTGAAAACGATGTAGTTTTCACGTTGGGCCACTAGTGGGTGCCGTTTGTTTTTAATAATGAAACCACACACACACACACACACACACACACACACACACACACACACACACACACACACACACACACACACACACACACACACACACACACACACACACACACACACACACACACACACACACACACACACACACACACACACACACACACAAAGAACAATACGCTATAAACATCAACAATGAGAGGACAAGGACATTCTGGTGGACAAACGACCAAACTGGATTGTTATTACGGTGACTGTCAAAATAAAAGTACCAAGTCCAGGAGAATGTAGACTGGGAGTCGTGACACTCTGGAGGGAACGTTGTTATTGTCAGTCTACTGAGCATGTGCAGAAGAACTATTCACTACAATCGTGGTGTGCATGACCGGGAGAAGCGCTGCTGCTGTTTCCACGGTGACGGAGCATTTTGAAAGAGTTGTGTTTCCTCCTGTTCACACGGCGGCGGACACCAAACACCCAAACTGAAAATGGCTCGAGACGCCGTTCAGACGTCCACAACGACTTTGATAAATAGGGAGGAAATCCCAGCAACAGGCTTGAGAGACGCTACGACTGGAATCCTTGCGGATGTTTGGGGATGTTTTGGAAGGCGTTTTTCTAAAGTGCAGTTCTCTGCAGCCCAGTGAGAGGAAGTCTTTACTCTTTACTCGGGCTCTGATAACTGAACCAACTCAAACACCCACAAACACACTGAAGCATTAGAGCAGGGCCAGAGGCCGGAGCGGAGATGCTCAACACACACGCACGTTACACAACCACCGTCGGTTTCTAAGCAAAGCCACACGAGGATGAAAACCAGCTTGCAGATGCGTCGCAGCAGGTTTTCGATTACAATCTCTGTTTTATGTTAAAGCAATCACTGCGGCTCCAGTTTGGAAAGTGGAACATTCGTCAACGTGATCCAGGTTTTCTTCAGACGGGAAACAACATCTGATGTTTATCTGCATCAAAGCAGCGAACCGACGCTTCACAGAAAAAAGTCTTTTGCTCATCTGCGCCAGAAAGAGGAGGGTTTTTTTTTTTTTCAGCTTCGTATCTCGTCAATCAAAAACATTTCAGAAAAACTCGTCTTGTTTGAAATAAAACTGATGGATTATGTAACATCCAACAGGCCGGATCTTTACCTTGAGACACCCGGGTGATACAGTCTGTGTGAATATTTGCTTAAACAGCAAATATTTCGGAGGCGATTTGTGAAGAATCCAGTAGTACATATATTAATCTTATATATATATAATAATATATTAATAGTATATATATATATATATATATAGCAGATATTTCAATCAATTCTTTTCCCAGAATGTCATTTTTTATGTAAAAATAATGAGAGAAAAAAAATGAGGCGAGCCTTTATTTTGTAAAGCATATATTACAAGACAGCAAAACGTTGCAAACAAAATCAGCTGTAGAACAAAAAAAAAGTATAACCTCTAACCATCATATCTGATAACAAGCCGTCTCCAAAGAATAACAAACATTTTGACTCAGCATGACGAAGTTATTTTAAATATCAAGAACTGAAAAATGACTAATCTTTTTTTCTTTAACGTGGATCCCGTTTACACGACAACATTTCCAGAAAAATCTTTTATGCGTTTTTATTTCGGAAAAGTTTCGCTGTTTGTTGTTTAGTAGTTGTTTTTAGTTGTTTTGGTGATGAAACCACAGACATGCATTCTAACACATTATAAACCTTAACAATGTTAATGTTTATAAAATAGAGTATTTTCAAAGAGTTGTGTTTCCCCCCGTTTACACGGAGGAGGACAAACCCTAAGAAAGTTTCCACTTTAACTTGAAAATGTTGTCGTGTAAACGGGGGCCTTGATTTTGTGCTTTTGGAGCTTTAATCTGTGGATTCGTAATATCCTAGAAATGGGGGAAAGCGTCCACCCGTCCTCCTTCAAGGTTTCAATCTATAAGACTCCAATGTGAATATTGATTTGTTAACATCGGAATCAATCCAAAAACAGACTTCATGTCAAAAGTGATGGCGTCGATCTGCACTAACGAGTCTGTTTACCAGAGGAGACGGCGGCTGAAGCTGAATAGAACCATTTCAGACTCTGTCCATGGCGTTAGGAAGACGCCAATACGTAAAGACTGAACATGTTTGTGTCGCCAAACAAAAGCTCGAGTTTTCTGCAGAAGATGATTTCTCAGAAAAGTGGAAGGGAAGGCAAACAAAAAGAAGGGTGCAATACCCAGAGCACATGTATACGCATGTGTGTTTGCATGTGCACATCAGCGGCTGGGAGGAATTCCCTGCTCTCCTCTGCGGAGGCGGTGAAGATTTGGGAGGAGGGCAGCGGGTCGCCGCCACTCAGAGGCGGAAACGCAACGAGCTTTACACAACATCCACATTCCATACACACGACGGGTTTATGGCTTTGGGTTTATGGCCCGGCCCGGCGGTGACGTGAAACCCGTTTTCCCCGGTGGGCCGCAGAGACGAGGACAGACGCCCTTTCTGTTGTTCTGCCGCGGTGGAAAGTTGTACAAACGTTTGTGCGAGAAAAAAAGCCACAAACTTGCAGCTCTGGGCACAAGAAGTCAAATCTCTCTCTCTCTCTCTCTCTCTCACACACACACACACACACACACACACACACACACACACACACACACACACACACACACACACACACACACACACACACACACACACACACACACACACACACACACACACACACACACACACACACACACACACACACACACACACACACACACACACACACACACACACACACACACACACACACACACACACACACACACACACACACACACACACACACACACACACACACACACACACACACACACACACACACACACACACACACACACACACACACACACACACACACGAAAACAGCCATCGCTCTGAATCATGGAGGTTCAGTCATCAACAGTGTTGGAATTGTGTCCGTTTGAGGACGACGACACAGACAAACCAGTGAGCGACCACAGGAACACGCAACGTGACAAACACACGCTTGTCGTATGATAAAACTCCGAGTCTCACCTGACTGAGGTAATGATACTCTTCAGGCTGCATCAGGTGAAAGGCCGTCCGCTCTTCTTCACTCGCTCCTGCCAGCAGGTAGTAAAACACGTGGTAGTTTCTAAAAAAAAACAACAACAAAAAAACAGAGGGAACAACAATCATGATGTTAGTTAAAGTTAATTAAAGCTTCAGTGTAAACTCAGCAGAAAAACCTGATAAATACTAAGATAAGATATTTAGTTTAAAGGTGGTAACCCCAAGGCATCGCTACGACCCAGAATGCAATGCTTTAGCAAAAACGGTCAGACGGTCGTTTTGCTCAGCATGATTGAGATTATCGTTCAGAGTTCAGCTGCAGGCCCCGTTTATAATCACAACAACAACAACAACAATAATAATAATAGATTTTATTTGTTGTTTCATATCCCTGAGGTCACTTTACATTAAGTAAAAACATATTAGTAACAACAAACAAAACAAAAACAGACTGAAGCAGTTTGAAGAAGAATGGGTTTGTCTTAAAAGTTTGAAAAGGTTTACAAAGTTTGTTTCCAGGATAATGTTTTGAACTGAAAACATAAAACTTCTGCAGTGTTTTGGGGGTCCGTTCACCCCCGACGCGACTTGTATGTACAGATTTATTACAAATACAAACAGCGCCAACTTGTGGCCTGGCGTGCTCACTGCAGCGTTTCTGCCGTTTCCGTGGAAACGGGAATCAGTTTCAAAATGTTACCGTGTATACGCAAAAGCTTTGCTGAAACTAAACCGTGTGTTTCACTTGAAACGTACAAACGTATCGCCCAGGGACCGCAGGGAGGATTCCAAACTCAGAGAAAACTAGAAATCGACTGGAAAATACTCGATATCAAGTCCTGCTAATTGATGCATATCAGTATGTGTGCGTGCACGTGTGCGTGCACGTGCGCTCTCCTCTTGAAGCATCTGGCTGCAGCTGCAGAGGTTAGAAAGACAAAAGTGAGCTGCAGCTGCACGACCAAGGTCTCTGCACACACAAGCTTTCATTGCGTCAGCCATCCGTCTCAATGAGAGTCGCCTCGCCGAGGGGCCCCGGAGCCAATTCCCCCCCCCCCCCCCTCCACCACCCCCCACGGTGAGGTCAACGCTCGCCACACCATCCAGCCAGTCCAGCACATTACTGTCAGCCCCACTTAAACGTCAACTCACTTCACAGCTCGCACCTCCACCAACTCAAACAACAGGCGCCGTGTCTGGAATCCACCCACAAGCACCAGTTCTCCCAATTTAAGCTCCATTTATGTGTAAACATGTTTAAACAGCTTAAACGTCGCAATTCTGACTCAACACAGACGACGGGACTGAAACTACATCTTTTTTTGTTGGAGTCTTCAAATGTACAGTATGACTAATTTCATTATTGGTGCTTTTGTCCACTTGGTGGCAGTAGTGAGTCACTGTTCTTCATCTTGTCTTATCGGTTTGAACACTGCACCACCTTGTGCTACGAAGCGATATTACAATAATAATTAAGCAACAGCTCAGTTTTTAGCTGGTTTACTCTGCAGAATTTTTTCAGATTTTTTTGGGCTAAACATAAAACATGACCTTTGATCAAATACAATTATGGTGCATTTCTTGCAGTTGGCTTTAGTGCCCTGAACAAATGTTATACTGCTTGAATTGTAGAAGAAAAAAATACAAAATACTCAAAAAAGTACTTAAAATGGGGCTTATCTTTTCACTGCACTTAATTCCATTGATATTAGCAGGCGTTCATTTAGATTGACCTTAACAGGTTTATAGAATATCTACATTTTCCACAATGAACTAAGTGTAGAAAGAAACTACATTATGTTTAAAACTGTACATACAAATCCGAATTTTATATTTGGTACTGAATTGAAAGTAGTGAAGTAGATTAAATGGTGAAACTTATACCTACGAATTAGTGAAATGACAAACTTGGAAAAAAATGACTCATTAATGTCCAGATTACAGTTATTAGAGTATTTGAGATCAGTTGCTCCAGTCCCTGTAAATACTTTGGCAACTAGGCAGTTTGTACCAATTATATCATCTTCAAAACAGAACTTCTACTTTGCAATCGATAATTCATATGTTGAGGTGTTGCTCACCGCTCATTGTGCTCCTGATAGACCAGCCTGGACTTCTCCAGAAGGTATTTCTCCACATACGCCCTGCAAACAAGAACAAGAGAAAATATGGCGTCACCAACATACTGTATCATCAAAAATAATAAATAACAGTTTAATATACAAGTTCAACGAACATCGTCACAAAGTGTTTTCCAACATGGATAAACTCAGAGAGAACTTCTTTTGTCCACAAGCTTTTGACTTTTGCAGTTAACCAGCAGCATTAGAAGCATGGAGCTGCTGTCTGAGGTAAACTATGAAATATTGTGCTTTTATATTTGAATCAGCGTCATCAGTTCATTAAAGGGGTTGCGGGTTTGAGTCTGCATGCGTCCCTGATGGGTTATTCCAGGTTTAGAGTCTTTTAGAGCTAAAAAGTTGTTTTTTTTACGGTGAAAGTTTTCAGCTACACTTTTAATTTAGAGACTTAAGAAGAGGAATAGGCAACTTTACTTCATTAAGAGCACCGAAAGGGCCAATATCTACAGTCATGGATGGAATTACTGGTACCCCCTGGAACTTTTCCAGAAAATACACAATTTCTGGAAGAAACTGTTGCAATTACAAATGTTTTTGGTGTACGTGTGTTTATTTACTTGATGTGTATTTGAAAAACACACAAAAGCGGAAGAAAAAAGCCAAAATTGACATAATTGTAAACAAAATTCCAAAAATGGGGCTGACAATATCATTTATATAATTCAATAGAAAAGTGTCTTCTTTGAATCTACATTCATGTATTTGATATTTCTCACTCAGCCGGGAGTAATTTCAATTGAAACCTGGTTCAAATGTGCTTAATTCCAGTGAGATCAACAAACCATAGTCCCTGGAGCAGTGGGTTTACCCTCCATTACTGCCTTCGTGTAAAGCAGACCAGAAACACCACTTTCTGGAAAAACCGTGGTTTTTAAGACGACTCTATACAGTGAAAAATCCGTCCAAAGTATTTGCTCATTGTCACATAAGTTCCTTTAGATTTATCGGTGAGCAATATTTGCCTCGTCCCGACCGGCCTTTACTCAGCGTCCGATTGGCTCGTCAGCCTCTCATGCTGCACGGTAAACACAGACAGTGACCACTCCCCCCTCTGCTTACCCTCTCACAGTGCCGCTCTCCTGGTAGTTCACCTGAATGAACTTGCCGAATCGACTGGAGTTGTTGTTGTGTGCCGTCTTGGCGTTCCCAAATGCCTGAAAGAGAAAGACAAATGAGCCGAGGCCTCGTACGAGATATCACACACAGGTTAGAGCCAGATGTCCCAGGTCAGATCCCCAGTCCACCTTCGTCTGTGGGTCAAACGGACACAGGATTTGGCTCAGATCCAAACATTGTCTCGAAAGGCTGTTAGCTTTTCCTCTCAGATTAATAACATGTTTTTAAGATCTATTAACTTTAGAGTGAGAGTGAAGGAGAAACGGCCAGCGGGTCTGATGGGTAATAAAAAAACAAAAAGCTCCTGGGTGAGTAATGGGATCCATGTGGCCGTGTGGAACATGTGTAGCGGCTGCGCTTTAATAAGACGCTCCAGTATTTCCCCTCACTGCTCTGTTTATGTTGTACGGCTGCCTGGAGGGGAAGTCGTTCTTCGCCCTTTATAAACCCTGCAGTTATTTGTAGCTTCACCGCAAGTAAACAAATTCCTCAGTGAATAACTCAGAAATGTCCAAACAGCCCCTGACCAGACCCTTCAACACCACTTAGACTGCCAGCGGCGGGAACAATCCTGGAAATTCAATATGAAGGACGACTGCTGTTAAATACTTCAATATACTGTTAGGAAGCTTCAATTATAACCAGTGACGAGTAAAAGTAATGACGTGCATATTGTAGTTACAAAGACTCTTAACGTTTGTTGTTGCTTAAATTCACTGATAGTGTCAAAATCTTCTGGACTGAAATGAGAGAGAATACTTGTACCACCTGGTGGCACAAAGTGGTATTACATGACTGATATAAACAGTTGGTTACCTTGTTATAGTGTGGTTGCTATGGAGTAGAAATACATAAAACAACCTGTAACATCTATATTTGTTACTGTATTAAAAGATTATATGCTAATGCTATCAGTCTTTTCTGCTTATAAGTGAAATAAGCACTCTTAAAAAAGTGGTTAACTCATTCATCTGAACTTATATCTGAAATCGGGAGGTAGATGCTCTATAATCTGGATATTACTTAAAGTTATATCACTTAGTAAGAAGTCTAACGTTGGTGAACACGTTACTTTGGTCTGTTTGAGGTTCTGTATTTTCCACTGCACACATTCCTGTGACTGGGATACTTTTCAGCAGAATCTTGCAGAATTTGTCAGACCACCTGTTTAAGAATGAAACATATTTATGAACTAATGACAAAAGAAGCGACTACAATGGCAAAACGTTATTAAGGTATTGGTTGATGCTAAAGCTAAAGGCTCATTTATGCTCATGAGACGTACAGATACGTACAAAAACGTCCGATGATACTCTGCGTTCATTTTGTATGAATTTCTGTCCGCCTCTCAGAAGCTTACGGATACGGATCCATCTTGCAGTACCACCAGCTACATTGGGGGGGGCAGTGTTGAGTTAAACAAATTGAGGAATCATTTGAAAGAGTGGATTTGTGACACCTGGGTGTATTTAACCGCCTCGAAGATCATCACCTCCTTCTCAATATCAACTATGTCCTCGGCATCGAAATTATCGTTCTTATTCTCTTTAAAAAGGAGTTTCCTTCTTGGTATCCTGCTGGTGCAGTATGTTGTAGAACGGTGGCCTCTGATTGGCTGACAAAGGCTTATTATAATGGACGCACTGAGGCATGAAGCTGACATTTACATACATATCCGGTTTTATTCGTACATTGAGGATAAAGGAGCTCTAACAACCGACTCGGAGCAGGACAAAGATTAGAAAAGGAAAGACAGAATGACTTCATTGCAAAACTAGATGTAGGCCGTCGCAAGCTCGTACAACCAAAATTAAAAAGGACACTACAATTGTACTTGGCTACACGTGGATTAGAACCAACGAAAAGTCTTAACGAGAACGTTTCTTCATATCGTTTTATTGTCTCATAACACTTTGGTTTCTCTACTCGCTCACAACAAATGAATCAGAGCAACAAACTCAGCCTTCACGTATGACTCACAAGGCTGAAGAAAAAACTTTAAAACAGGCAAACGCTGTGGAAAAACACACCCGACTGTGCCGTCTGGAGAGCGGAGGAACACACATGGTCAAATAGTGGAACGGTGACAACATCACTTCACATCCAAAAAAATGTGTGTTTCTACAGTGCGACGCCCGGTGCATTCGATATTCCCGGAGGAGCTGGCACTCTCCATCCGTCAACCTAAAACACTCAGGAACGGCGGGTCAGACGAGGACAGACCGACACCAGTCGGTCCCTCAGAAGTTAGAACTTCCTGGTAGCAGAGGACTTGCTGCGCGATGAACCCGGAGGGGTCAGGCAAAACGTCAGATATCGCACCTTCCAGTCCCGTTGGTTCACATTTCGCTTTGGACCGGCCGGAAACAGGATGAGGAACAGCTTAAACACAGCGGAGTGATTTACGCCCAGCTCCGTGTACTCCTCCACCTGGTCTGTGTAAAGACGACGCATCGTTTCAGACGTTTTTATCGCCGACACTTTGTAGTCTTTGTAAACTTGGCTCGCTTCGTATTACCGGCAATAAAACACGAATCTCCCAAGTGAAGGGGCAGAATTCTCTGCAGGCTGCCAACATTGAGGTATAACCTAAAAATACACACAGAATACCTTTATTTTAACGTCTCAGCTGATTTAAACTAGATTTTGTGCAACAACTAAGAACCTTTTCTTTAAAAGTCTGTAGGTTACCTGAAAAGGGTCATGATTCAGTGACGTCCTACCAGAGATTAAGAAGAGAGAATTAAAAAGCAGACCTGGACAATGTCTATTTCTATCTCTTCTGCAGATCCTAGAGCAGGTTTTCCATTTCTTTTCCTGTGTCACACCTTCAAACATGCAACATTCAAAATTATGAAGTATATATTAGGTCAAGAACGGCTCTGGATTCCAAAATATCATCAATATTAAATGGACCTTACTTATATACGGTGCACAAGCAGTCCCTAGTTTTACATTTGTACCCATTACCACCCATTCACACACACCAATAGTGGCGGCTGCCAAGTTGCTCAACCCATCCAGTGTGCAAAATCTGAGGTCCAGTGTTTTGCTCAAGGACACGCTGACTTATGGTCGGATGGACAATCAAACCTGCAACACTGCGGTTGAAAGATGATCTGCTGGGGGTAAGGAATATGCTGTAAAGACGAAACCCTACAATTATACGAAACAGCTGAAGATTATCTTGGTTTTCTTGCCACTTCGTCCACAAGGGGTGACGGTGGGAACGTGGAGGGTAGAGAAGCCCAGACGTCACTGGCTCCATCCCAGACCAAGACTGAATCTCTTCAAGAGGCCAAACCACCATCACAGGTCAATATTCAACGGGAAGGAAGCCCATATCCTTCCAGTTGAGTTTTGACCCGTGATGATGGTCGACCATCCTAATCAGAAGCGTCAGTCGACTCCTCTCAGGAAACTTTTACATGTTTCAAGTAAAAAAAACAACAACAAAAACATTGTTTCAGAAAGGTTTTGCGTTTACATGGCAACGTTTTGAAAATTAGGTCCATTTACACAGAAACAGCAGACACATTGAAAATGATGTAGTTACCATGTGGGGCCACTAGTGGGTGCTGTTGGTAGTTTTTGTAATGAAACCGCACACGCATGTGCGCTGAGAACAACAAACAATACGCTACAAACATCAACAATGGCAAAAGCATGGACATTAGACCCTGAACTATAAAACTACCAAGTCCCAGGAGAAGATAAACAAACATCGTTGTCATCGTCAATCTACTGAGCATGTGCAGAAGAACCGTTTACTATGACTATGGTGTTCATGTGCTGTAGCAGGGTTTCAGAAAAGTTGCGTTTTCCACCATTTCTACAGAGACAGACTTAGGTTGTTTTTGAAAAGTTGTGTTTTCCTCCCCATTTCCATGGAGACAGAGTCTGAGCATTTCAGAAAAGTTGCCTTTTCAGTGGCTTCGACCAAAATTAAACTGTATAAACAGACACTCAAAACACAGTGAAAGTTTTCTATTTCCCTCTTGACAGCGTTGTGTTCTGCCTGTCCAGCTCCTCACTCTTCATTTTGCAGAAACGTCAGTCACACCGGACAGAACCAGAAGCATTTGGTGAAGAACAAGAGAAAAATGTAGAAAAACAAACAAGGGATCGATCGGCTCCAGAAGATGCATCATCGTCTTCACCCAAACTGACCCCAAACCGAGCTGAATACAACTTCTACTTCCAGATACTTGTTCTCAAATGCAAATATTATTTCCACTGCCCTCTTGTTCTTTGCACCGACGCAAACAACCCACAACAATGCTAATGTGTTCTTTTCCTTTCTGCATGGGAGTTGTCAAAAAGTTATTCTGGGAGTTTTAAGTCAGTAGCTCAAGCCTGGGAGCACCGAGGTATTTACAACTGCACATATAATGAGGAAAACATTTAGAAAACTTTAAAACTGTGGAAAATATTCCAGGGTGGGATTTTTTTTTATTTTTTCCACCTCTTTGCAACAGTCACCCAGCCTGAGAGGGACACCGACTGGAAACTGTTTGTACAGGGATGATTCGCACCCCTTCAGTCACTTCAACAGGTCAACAACATTATTCTTGGCCGCAGACTGTCGACCGAGCCGGAGGCGGGCCGACGACGAGCTTGAGACGGTGCCAGCGTGTTCTGGGTGTAATGTGTCTCAGGTCAAAGTCATTCAGAGGAGCTCAGACGGGGAGGATGAGGGGATCCTCTCACAAGAGCAGCGCTCACACATCGCTTACGGTTCTCTTGGAGGAAAGCTTGTATTCAGACCAGGGGAGTCAAACATAAGGCCGTGACGTCAGGGTGAGTTTGTATAAACATCCAAGAAACGACATCTCTAGGAGAAGTTTTGGGGACATTTCACCGTATGTTGCACCAGAAAGTTTCATTAAAATCGGCTTTCTGTTGCGATTGTAGTCGATTTTAAACATTTATCATGTATAATCCACAACACAGAAGTACTTTAAAGTTTAGATGTAAAGGTAGGGATGCACTGATACCACTCTCCAAACCGCTGACATTGCTTGTAGTCTCGGGCGATGCCGCTGACCCATGAAGTCATGTAATATTCACCGGGTTGTATTGAGCATTTTTGTACTACAAGTACTCTGTGCACTACTGTCAGACTGATACTGGTAGAGGATGTATCCCTACTTTTATTTCGACAAAGAAAGAGGTCCACAAAACTAAACTGTAAAACTATATTTCAGATACTGGAGTGCTGACACTTTATGAAACATACACAAAAACTAAAGAAGAAATGAAATCAGAGACTCCGCGGGTTAAGATTTAGCATAAACCCAAAATAATCTTGGGTTTCCAAGTGTTCAAAAGAGGCTATAGAGCCTGTAATCTCTGCTCTTGTCTCTCTTAAAGAAGCCTTGATTTATCTTTAGCTCGTCATCACCCACTAGATGAATTTCCACTTGTGTCATATGACAGATTGGTCTCAAAACTCCTCACAGTGAAGCTTTGTTTGACTTCCACATCGTCAAAAAGAAACCAGCTCCAAGATTTAAAAAGTGCGGAATGATTTAATAAAGACTCACTAAAATATTCTGCATTCCTTCTCTGACAGTAGAAAATAACCTTTTGTGTGACTCAGAGAAACATTCCTGATTCGCCCTCTGATGATAGGATCGGAAGAGGATGTGAGTCTGCAGAGTCGTGTGCCGCATTAACGTGGACAGGAAGTCAACCGAGCCCAGCGACTCGGTCCAACGCGTTTCACAGTTACGTCACGGAGCGTGCAGGACGATAATGTTCTCCGGAGTCCAATTCAGAGTTGTAATCTCACACCTTGAGCCACGCCGGCCGGAGTGGCCTGCGGTCACTGTGGTTGTTTAGTCATTGGCTGTCATGGCTCCCAGCGCAGTGAAAGCATGATGGGACCTGGGCTCTGGCAGCCGCTGCCTCTGTCAAAACAAACGCTGCGAGATGCGTCTGAGGGTGAGACTTGAACCTGCACACATCGGTTATGTCTTCAAAAAAATAACTGAGTCAGTATTTGACTCATACGTCGCAATACTCCTCAGTTTAAAGCATTTACAATGAAAGTGTGTCCATTGATCAAGACAACACCTCTTAATCCCAAAATGTCTAAAGTGAACCAATAGAAATAAAAATACAAATATAAATATTTTTTTTTCTTCCAGAAATTCAGTGAGAAATTTTTATCATTTAAAAATGTTTTGGTCAGTTTGATGATTTTTTTCCAACATATTTACCAGAATATTTATTAATACTTAAATGTTGTTTATTGCTTTAGTCAGATAAGTTAGAAAAGAAAAGAAAAAAAAAACCTTCATGACATAACTCAGGCTATGATCAAGGAAATGACACAACAAAGAGGTCGTCGCAGCAATAACAGTGAAGGTTCTGATCAGAGAAGTCAAGTGTGACCACCCGTGAATTCCCATAAACTAAATATACTGTCACCCTCAGAAAGCAGAGGTTCCACCTTTCGTCGCTGAGTCACCAAAGACCTGCTCCATGCCCCCGTCAGGCCTCAAACCCCCCCCCCCGGGGGCCAATCTGATGGTCCACTGAAGTTAGTAACTTGACATGTTACATAAACTCTGGCGGCTGTTTGTTTAAGATTTACGACCAAAGTTGTACACAGCGAAACTTTGGCTTCGGATTCTGAAGAAACTGCGGTTGCATCCGTTTATCCGGCGAATCTGGTGAGAGTAAACTCTCTGCGCTATTTATGTTGAGGTTCTCCATTAAAACCTAAGGAATCGTACGTTTGTGTAACATTTCAACAGGAGCCACCGGCTGCCGGTTATTTGTTTTTCTTGGAAAAAGAGATTTAGAGTGAAACGCAGACGTGGCATGTTCTGTAATAACAATGCTGAACTTAGTGGACGGTGGTTTGACAGTAAAGAAAATAAAGAAATGGGGTTTACTTTGGCTTGTGGTCAGTTATGGTGATTAAATTAGCTGTGAGGTAAACATTCTGGAATAATATCTCTACGCTGATGACTGTAAACATCTAATGTTGGTTGATAAACTTAAATATAAGCTTAAATGTCCCATATTGTGCAAAATTCATTTTGAATGGCTTGCTAGCAGTAACGTGTGTCCTCATAGCCTGAGTATGAAGAGGAACGACAGCCACGTGACTCACTTGCTTGCTCCACGTTTTAGCGAATGTGCGCTCATACAGGCGGATCAGAGATTTTCTCTTCATGACATCATGAGGGGAAACAGTCACTCCCTCTGGCGGTGGAGCTTTGCCTTTTCTGATATACAGAATAAATTCAGCATAAATGAAAAACCTTAACAGTTAGCAGGAGCTAGCGTTAGCTCGTTGGTAGCAACTGTACTAACACATTACGACCAAACGAAGTAACACATTCAGACACACAGTATTTTTAACTCGCCATCTTTAGGAGCCTCTCATTCTGGGTCAGATTCTGCTTCAAACTGGTTTGGTTGAAAGAGCATTTGTACGAATCATAGTGATAAATCCACTGTAGCCATTAGCGCATCGTACCAGTGTATTTGATTAACTTGTTTCCCTGTTAAATGGTGACCAACCTCCTTTAGCGTCCATCGCTACTGGTAGAGACAGGATATAGTGAAAGACTCAGACAGACACAGAAACAGCCTGTTCTCAGTGGAGTCGCCAGAGGAACTTTTAGACTGGATGAGATTCAGAACCAAGGCTTGATTTGTGAAAACACACTTTGAATACAATGTTGACCTCTGACACCTATGTGAAATTGTTAAAAAAAAAAAAAACAGTATAGCTTGGGACTTTTAAAGAGCAGAGTTTATTAAATTTCTTTACTTTAATTATCCCAAATCTCTGAAACTGTGGTTTTCAAAGTGTGTGGGAGCGGAGAACCCCTGAGGGGGTCTGGGGGCTGCCTTTTCCCACCATCCCTTCTGAAGAAGGTGCAACACAAAGAAAGCATTTGCCTCAATCAGAGATCGGTCCTGTGTCAGTGAGAAGGAAGTGAACATTAGTCACAGAGACGGAGATGAAAGTCAGACGTAATAGAAAAATAATCGGACATCTCCAGGACTCCTCCGCTATCCGAGACATCTCCCATGTAACATAAACCTCTCCGAGTGGAAAATAGCTGCATTCCTAAATTAAAAAAAAAAGGCCCCTCAGACAAACTTCAACTCCAAATTAGCCATTCATTTCCCATGGCGCTTCACAAACAGCTGAGCTGCGGTCGAAACCCTGAGCAGGACGGACTCCGTGTCCTCGGGCCTCGTCGTTCCTCCGCGTTCAACAAGTGGAACCACGTTATCCAGGAAATTGTGGGGATCCAGAAATGACAACAAACCGCTGAGTGCAGGATATACATATCTGGAAGGATCATTTTCCCCATGTTTACTGATTATCATCTGGAAGGTATGGAGCGACTTCAACCGAGATAATCTGATCCCCAACTTACCCCGAAGACAAGATGTTTACACTCGCAGTAATTGCTGTTAGTGGAAGCGTAATGTGAAAAAGCAGCAGAGAAAATTACGTTGGGGGGGGGGAAAACAAAACAAAAACAAAGCTGGGAACAGAAGAAAGAACTTTCTAGGAACGTTCACGCAGACAAATTGAGAGATCAGGGTTTCCAGATCTGACTCACTGTTTCCAGCCCAAATCTCAGCCTCTGTAGAAAACTCATGATAAAACCATAAAACTATTATATGCACAATAAAGAACGCGTCATATGAGCACAGCTGCAAGTAGAAAGGTACGAGAAACATGCTGCCCAAGACGCCTGACCTGGCAACCCTGTTTAGAAACCCTCCAGCGTAACATGACGGGTGAAATCAGGTCTTGAGGTTAAACTTTAAAAAAAAGTCATTTCAACAGAAACCGCTGCAGATTGCGTGCTAAAGGACTCTTTGGGTAAACTAGTAAACAAACCAGCACCTGTTAAATGTGCAGTCACTCCTTAGCTGCAATAAAGACGCGTGCGTGCGTGTGTGTGTGTGTGTGTGTGTGTGTGTGTGTGTGTGTGTGTGTGTGTGTGTGTGTGTGTGTGTGTGTGTGTGTGTGTGTGTGTGTGTGTGTGTCCTCGTGTTGGCATCTCTTTAGTCCCGTTTCTGTCGCGTTGACACATAAACCCTCTCACACACATCTTCAACAGAACTTTAATGAAACCCTGAAACTGGCAAACATCAACAAAATCCTGTCATCAGCTCATTTGCACCGGCTGACACGCTGCAGAGAGAATATGGATTATTTTAAACCGCTTTATCCAACATAGGGTAGAAGGGCCAACCTGGACTCAAACCAGGGAGAACCTCACCGTGTGAGCCGCTACACCACCACTTGCCCCAGATGGAAGGTCAAATACTTAAAAGTACTAAAATCAAAACTACAGGCATTGTTGAATTACAACATCTCCGTGTTAAACTGTTTGAAAAAAACCCTGAAATAAGCAATATGTGGGAAGTGTCATGAAGAGGAAACAACTCAAAGAAAACCAAACAGATCTCAACTCATCTATCGTTTAGCTTCATCAAAGTGTCTCACTTGGCAGAAGACCATGATCGTCCTACAAACAGGAAGTCGGTGAGATATGAGAATGTTCTCTGATCAAACAGCATGCTCCTCATTAATTCTTCTTTTTTTTTTTTTTGTAATTTTTTTTTTGTATTTTTTATTGATTTAAAGAATTTATTTTTTATTTTCTTTCAAAAAATAAAAAATTTACTTTAAAATTTTCTTTTTTTAAATTTTTTTTTAAAGATGTTATTACATATTTTAAATATATATATTTTGATTTTAACTAAGTACAATTGAAAAAACAGCAGCACGCACAGACAGGTATGCAGATGAGCAAAGACAGCAATGTTGACACACACACACACACACACACACACACACACACACACACACACACACACACACACACACACACACACACACACACACACACACACACACACACACACACACACACACACACACACACACACACACACACACACCCACACAAAAAGCAAAAGTGATGTATGTGTATGTACAGTGTGTGTACAGTGAGTGTACAATATTTCTACACACAGTTCTCTGAAATTAGAGATGCTGATGATGAGGCGTGGCCGTACGTGTGGTCGCAGGCAGGGAGGCGACTGAACTCGGAAAGTTACTGTACACACACACCTGTATCCACAATCTATAGATATACTATAAAATTATTGAAGCAAATTTAATTTGTGCTTCAATAAAAGGCAGAAGTGATTTGTTATGACTCAAACTAACAGTTTCATTACTTGTGCAGCTAAACATCCCATTTGACCTCGTCGTGAACGTCACTGTAGGAATGCTGCGTTTGAATGTTAGTTTTCACAAGACATATCCAATAAATTGAGTTATATATATATATATAGTTAGTCTGCAGAGGAGGCTCTAATACCGCTATATCCCACAGCACAGTGGGTCCCAACAGATCCGTTCCTCGAACCCAGAAACAAATGTCTTCTGCTTTTATCTGGAATAGTTAGTGAAAGATTTTGTGTCAGTCAGGATTTAATATCAATGTATTGCTTCAGTGAATGTGACCAAAGAGGGTGTTTGTCACTTTATATGACATAAACCAACAGCAACAAAACTAAAAAAAAAAACAGATTTGGATCACAAATAACACCAGAATAGAAAACCATTTGGGTTCAATCTCCCATGAAAAAGCACAGCCCAGCTTACTCCATAAGTCTGAGCAAAACTTCTTCTGTCGCCCTTTGAGCTGTAACTTGCAGGTTGTTCTGGGAGTCTAGAACATGAGATCAAACCTGGGGAAGGAAAATCCCAACTGCAACCAAACCTGGAGCCAAAGTAAGAGAACAAGAACATTCTAGTGGACAGACGACTAAGTTGGATTATTGCTACAGTGACTGTCAAAATAAAACTCCCAGGAGAATCTGGACTGGGAGTCATGACACTCTGGAGGAAACGTTGTTCTTGTTGTTCATCTACTGAGCATGTGCGGGAGGACTATTTACTACGGCCGCGGTTCGCATGCGCCGCAGCAGCGTTTCATCAAAGTGGCTTTTATCCCCCGTTTCCATGGAGACGGAGTCGGAGCGTTTTCAAAAAGTTCCTCCTTTGAGAGCAGTTTGAAGAAGCTGCATTTTAAAACGTTGCGTAAACGGGGCTTTACTGCACAGGTTTGAGCGACACTGTCTTCTGTAGCCCTTGTAGCAATGCATTGTGGGTCGTTCCAGGCGCCCATAACATCGGATCAGGAACACTCCCAACATACTACCATACCATAACAATACTCAACAGAACATAGCCTGTGTTTTTTATTTACTATAACGGTAGAATTAACCACAGCTATGAGTGAAGGCGGTTTACACCTGGACAGGTGAGCCGGACATCACAGAGAGCTGGACACAGCAAAGCCCCCATAAGCAGACCGTTCTCTCCTTCCTTCCTATATGAGAACTGGAACCGATGCTCTTGTCCAGGTCCGAATCTGTTTCTCCACCTGTAGCACAGTGAAGGAACCCGATTCCCGCTTTGGTCTGAACTCTTTTAGGTTCAAAAAACAGGCAGGAGAGCGTAGAACTCATGACAGGTAGATCTGCATTCCTCCAAAAAGAAGTTAAACCACATTCTGGTCTGACTCCAGTTACGGTCCTTTGCAGCGCCGGGGCGACTATTTGTGGCCGAGGCGTCCTTCCTTCTCTGTGAGGCACAGCTGCCTCACGGGATTTAGTTCAAACATTGTCAAGATGCCTTTGACGCAATGTCATTTCTCACCCTGGCACACAGAGTCTGCTCTGTTCTTCACTCGTCCGTCTCATTATTCCTGCTCCTTCTGCCATGTGACAATTACAAAGAGAACGGGGGGAAAAAAAAAAAAAAAACTCCCCCCCCCCCCCCCCCCCCCAAGTGAACTTCTGACCCGGCGTTACATAAGAGCGCTCGGATTTCTTTAGTGTCAGAAAAAGGGTTAATGTGGACGCACAAGCCAATTTCCTCCAAGTTGAAGCGACACAAAGAGCAGAAGAAAAAAGCTCCAACTTCACTGGGACATTCGGCGTGTAAACAATAGTGCAGTGTTTCCTCGTGGTAATGAGATGAGGCAAACGAGAGGCACCCAAAGGGATGAAAAAATGAGGGGGGGGGAGACAGAAAGATCTAAAGAGAAGTTAAAAAAAATCTTTCCAGTTGGTTTGCGCCAATAGTTTGGAAATTTTTCATATCCTGTGTGTCCCAAAAGGCTTGCATCGCTTTATTTTGATATTTAGTTTGGTCCTGAATATAAGTTGGTAGACCTTTTTAAAAAAAGAGGGTGACACTTATATTCTAGAAAATACGGTAACCGAGTAGCCCTTTGTATTACTCAGTAACTTTGAATTACCGTATTTTTCAGACTATAAGTCCCCGCCCCCTCCCTTTTTTAAAAAAAAAATACTATAAACAGGACATGCTTTTCTACTATATTCAGATGTAACTGTTGATAATTTTGGTCCATTTTGTTAAGTTTCTCTGCTTTTCTCTTTCTGCATATATAACAAGTTCTGTTTAACAATTTGCTGTGTATCTTTGATATTTTCTTATACCAACATTCTGCTTGCTCTGAAAGTGAAATATAATGTGTATATAATGTGTAATAATTGAGGTTTTTCTGTGGTACTGAAGCAGCTTTCTGTCGTCATACCGTGACCGCTCGTCTATGTATTGGTAGATTTTATTATATCAGTGAATTCTTAATACGAGTTCTATGACCAGCCGAACAACTGAAAAATGGTAAAATGCTGTATATACTCTCTTTCTCTAGTGCCGAACAAGTTTCTATTTTCTGCTTCCCATTTGATCTGTTTTACATTAAATCTCGTGTCGATTTTACTTTTGATGCTCGTTTTCTTGCTCTGTCAGTCAAACACAGTAATAATGAAGGTTTTTCTGTATTGTAGCAGCTTTCTGTTGTCATACACTGACATCGAGTGGCCCAACATGGTATATGCAGGTACATTCTGATATAGAAGACATTAAGTTGCATGAAGAGATAAACTACAAAAAAAAAAAAAAAAAAGTGTCTTATAGTCTGGAAAATACGGTAACAACAGAAGCAAAGTACGAATACTCTCACTTGCCAACAATATGAAGCAACATGACTTAATTTCATTGTCGATTTTTTTTTTCTGCCATAATTTACAGCTTATCAAGTATCAGTAACTTGTCATCTGTTTTATGTTATCAGATTTAAACAGAGTCACAAAGTTCATCAGCAGCGTTGCAAATCCGTCAAATGGAAACTCAAGTGTTATTCAGAACAGAGGGCCTGATGGTTCCAAACAAGTTTCTGTGTAATCTATCAATCAGTCGTCTCCAGTGTTGGGCTGAACTGAGAACATCAGGAGGAGCCGACGGAGACGATCCATGAGATGCTGTCATTCCTTCCAGCCGGCCCACGGGCTCGGCTCGGGGCCGTGACTCACTCCACCAACATTTGGAGCAACAAGACCTGATTGTTGAGTCAAATATCAGACTGACCGCTGCTCCCACTACAATTATCGGCCATAAAAAGTTGCAGGATTCAAACGTATGAGTCGTTTGGGCTGTTAGACAAAACAAGCCATGTGACTTTGCCAGTTTCCATGTTTCTTCTGGCCTTTTATGGGCCGAGTGACTAAACTGTCACTTAAGTCTGTTTGGGTCAGAAGTAATTAAAGCGATGCATCTTAAATGAAAAACAATCATTACAAAATTGCACAATGTCTCGTAGCACAGAGAAAAGAAACTTGAAAAAATGTGGATTGTACATCGAATTAAGCTTATTTAACAAAATATCTGTTTCTCTTAGAATGGAACGATGACGGATAAACAAAGTGATAAAGTTATCAGGAATAGGGATAACCTTTCGATTCGTAATGAATTAAAGCACATGATGTTAATGGCTTATATTTTAAATAACCTTTCTCTTGAAGCTTATTTGCACCAGTTGTAACTGGATCCTCTTCTGGGTATTTTAATACAAAAACAATTAACATTTACAGGCGCTAATCTTTGAAACGCAGGATTCTTTGGTATACAGTGCTATAAATTGCACATTTGAGGGTTGTGAACTAAGGATGATGGCTTTTCTTGATGGAAATTAACCTGCAGCTTTGGTATTCAAAAGCATTCGACAGCATAATTAACTAGTTCCTCCAGAGAAAGAAAAAATAATAATTTTAGTCATTGAAATAAGAAGATATGAAAAATGCAAAAAGGTGTTTAGTATTCATCACCCTGAAACATCAGAAACGTTAAAGCAGGCGGAGAACCGTTTATAAAAAAAAAAAAAAAAAAGGGCTGAGTGGACCACACAGGCCAGCATGAGTGGTATCGATCCACACACACACACACACACACACACACACACACACACACACACACACACACACACACACACACACACACACACACACACACACACACACACACACACACACACACACACACACACACACACACACACACACACACACACACACACACACACACACACACACACACACACACACACACACACACACACACACACACACACACACACACACACACACAGAGAGCTTGACTCTCTGCCAGCACACTGCAGCACTGCAGACATGGGTGTGGTCCCACTGAAAGCTTTAACATGGAAACAAATGTGCAGCTCAATAGTTCCTCCCTCAGTCCCTCTGCTGAGATTCATTTTAACACAAAAATCACGATTTAAAGGTTCCTTCTTTTATCACCATTAACTCATAATTTCCTGTTTATGTTCATGTATGATATGAATATGTCCCCTGACACTTTAAAGGAGTATTTCTACGACTACATTCTGTACTGGCCGTCAGATTATTGGAGGTTTTTTTTCGACATTTCACTGTATTGTTCATCAGAAGGTTTCACAAAATATCATTTTATTTTGTAATTGCTGTCATTTCCTGAAGTAATTGTTTAGTTTTGCCAAATGAAATTTCCCTGTTTTCCTCATTTCCATCACATAGACTCTAAATACTGGGACTAATTGCTTGGTTTTGTGAAAATATAAACATTATCATCTGGTCCACAACAAGAAAAACTTTAAATTCAAAGGCTATCATGTCACTATTTTATCTCTAAACTGGACTCAATTCATGATAGCGAAGCTGTTAAAATAATGATAAAACTGCATTTTCTTAATTCCCTTTATGTAGGGACCTGTTAAAATCACAGCATCCTTTTTCTCCCCACATTGTTATGAGAACAGTCGCACACTCCAGAAAAACTGCAGAGCCGGCGGCTGAACGCGGCGTCCCGTTGAACCAGGAGGAAAACCTGGAGGTTTTCCAGTCAGCGCCGAGCTCCGATGAAGACAGAGGGTTGAGTGACCTGAGTCAATTTGCCCGCCTGTATAGGATGTGTTTGACAAGCGCTAAGTAAATGTGCTCAGCCATTAGGAAAGCAGGCCTATCTTTTAGAGCAAACACTAATCCCGCTCACTCCAGAAGCCTGTGTCAATACGCAATTTCTCAGCGCCAGAGAGCCGCAAGATACCAGCAGACGCCACAGAGCCGGGAGCAGGGGAGGAGCTTTTATGATGGTTTCAGTGGAGGGAAGGTGGGACGCCAGTAAATACCGCTGCCAATAAAATACTGTATTATTTAGCTTGAAATGGTAAAATGTTACTTGTGTTCCGTCATCGCACAAAGTTCTGGGAGCTTTTTGAAGATATACCTGCTCTTGTGGAAGAAAAAACCCGCAAAACAAATCCCAGATCAAACCATCTTTTAGAATATGAAGGAAATCTACTAAACTGAGAGAAAAGTTAAGGTGAAACAACGATCAAAGGGCGTTTTTGTCATTTGAAAACGATGTCCAAACACAGAAACGGCAGAAACCCTGATAACTATGTAGTTAACTTGTTGGGCCACTAGTTGGTGCTGTTTGTTTTGGTTTTTTTTATCAATGAAATATGAGTTTATGTAAAATGCCATTCTTTTAATCCCGTCTTTATTTCTCTTTACTCAGCATTCCAGCTTTTCTGGGATTGACGTTGAACCTTCATCATCTAAACATGTTAGCGGAGAGACAATGGAGAATATCTGAAGCATGTTTATGTTAATAGATCGTATGAGCAGCAGTTTAACTGTGTACTTCACTTCCCATGACGTCCAGAAAGTGACTGGAAGTTTCTAGTAAACCCGGGAGACGCCGACAATCCAGACATGAGCAGGAAATGCGGGAAGACGCGGCGGGAAGCTGCCCAAATCTGGCCGTTATACAGTGGAGTGGAATGTATCGGCGAGGGGGAGTGAGCGGCGGGGGCACGATGGCCTGGAAAACATGGAGTCACATCCCACCTCCAGTGAAAAGTCGGGAAGAAACAAAAAAGGAAAAAGTAAATTATCTCCAGTTTCCTCTTCTGCAGCAAACTTTTCATTCTTAATGGATGCAAAGGCAATGCAGAGCTGAAAGGAGTCTCCGGTAAATTAGTCTCGCACTCGTCGATGCTGACATGATTAACTGCTTCCCTCGTTTGATTTTATTCTGAAGGGCAAACTGCGTTTCCTGTTTCAGAGGCTGAAAGTACAAAGTTCAGCTGGGTTCAAGTCGGACCGAGTGCCCGAGTTTGGTCCAACAGTAGAAGAATCATCAAGTTATTAATCAAGTTATTACCAGAGGAAGTATCTGTAACTGCCATGTGAATTTTTGATTCTTCATAAGCTGAATTTTAATAATAAAGATCTTTCTGCTTCTGATAATTATACGAATTTATGAGGTCTAAACATTGACCAAACAACGACCCCAGACAATTTCTTCAAGTACTGCATACGACCTGTGATCACAAGGAATTCAGAAGAAGCATTAAGGACATAAAAGTCCTTTTCCAGGCAGAGTTACGAAGCACAAGTGAAACATAACAGTACTTTATATTACAAGTACATTTTTTCTTTCAAGGCATTTAGGCCTCGTTTACACAACAAAACGGTGGAAAAACTAACTTTTCTGAACCGTTGCAGCGGCTGTAATGGGAATTACTTCTGCACATGCTCAGTAGAGGAACAATAATAACGTTTTCCTCCAGAGTGTCATGACTCCTGGGACTTGGTAGTTTTATTTTGACGGTCACCGTAATAACAATCCAACTTGGTCGTCTGTTCGTATGAATGTGTGTGTTCTCAACATCTTTAAAGTTTATAGCGTTTTGTACTCTGTGTGTGTGGCCTGGCATGTTCACTACATCGTTTTCAAAACGTTACCATGTGAACTATGGAGGACTAAATGTGCCAAAATTATATAAATAAATACACCACTTAATAAAGTTCATGAAGCAGTGCAACACCGTATTTTTACATAAATAATGAATTAATGACACATTTAACGACACATTTATATATTCAATTACAATTTTAATTACTTGATGACACATTTCATTAATTATTTAATGGTGTATGTTTTGATTTTGGCACATTTAGTCCTCCATAGTAAACGCAACTTAACACGAACGGGTTTGATCGGCGACTATACCGACCAAGGACACAGAGCATCTGGACCAAAACTCAATTATTACAGTTTTGACCAACTGTCAAGACGAGGACAGAAACTAGGGAGGAAACTTTAGCAAAATGGAACTTATCTCATAAAACACAGAGACGGAGCTTCTACTGAGGGGGAGGAGAAGATTCATCCGTCACTTGACCTGGATTAGCCAACAATATATTGAAGCGTTTGATTCCAGATCGGCTGCTCCTGTAATGTCACAGACTCCATCCTGTTTCAAAAATTGGAGGAAAGTTCCCGTTTCAGTCTGAAAATGATATAA
Organism: Lipophrys pholis; assembly: GCF_963383615.2. Lineage (NCBI taxonomy): Eukaryota > Metazoa > Chordata > Actinopteri > Blenniiformes > Blenniidae > Lipophrys > Lipophrys pholis. The sequence goes on from NC_137636.1 coordinate 3,167,767, forward strand.
AAAGACACAAGTAGCTCCTTCAGGTTCAACTCGTAACCTGAAGTCTGAGAGGATCTAATGAGTTTCGCATCCTTACAAGGTTAATATCCTCCAACTTTTCCATGAAAACAACTTTTTATTATTGTAGTTAAATTACCCCCCAAAAAAAACACTCTGAAGTCGGAGAATGTAAAATGACACTTGTGTCCTCAAAAGTAAAGAAACCAGAGAAGAATGTAGAAAAGAGCCGCTAATAACGGGGTCTGACGTAGGCCGAGTCCACAGCTCCTCACATGAACCGGGTGCAGAACGGTTCACACTGCAGAACAAAGAGGATTAGTCAGCCACAGAAACATAAACCCGCTCCTCAAGTATTCACAAGCTCAACAGTCTCTCCAGTCTCCGCACACCGACGGTGCAAAGCTGCTGCTAATTGTTATTACAGATCAGTCGTCGGCTGCTGGGCTCCACATCAACTTTCCCAGTTTCTCATGTGAGCAGGGCGAACGCAGGAGGAGCGCCCGCGATGACAGCGCACGTGAAACAGGAGAAGGATCCGTTACGCGGCGGAACGAACTCGGCCCAAGTTTGAGTTTAGACACAAAGGTGTCGGTTTTGAATATTTAACAGACGTCTTGTTTGTGTGAAAGAGATCCAGGTCAGTTCACGCAGCTGGAAGATTCTTGTGGCGGCATGAAAACCACATGAGCCGGCTGCGGAGGAAACGTTTCAGGTCCGGCAGCATTCCGGATTTCTTGTCTTCTGACTGCAAATTGAAATAGAATCTCGCTGCATGAATTTATCAGCTGCTTTGACAGCTGTTGACTAGAGCAACTATTTACTCCGGCCGCGTTGTGCATGAGCAGTAGAAGCGATTTCCATCCTCAACTCGGAGACGAAGCATTTTCAAAAAGTGTTTTTCCCCGTTTCCATGGAGACAGAGGCGGAGCGTATTTCAGAAGATTTGTGTGAATGGAGCGTAACGTTATAGAAACGTTCCCAATATGAAATCAGTTAATTGAGTTTGGATAAAAAAAAAAATGGAATGATTCCATATTATTCACATCAGTATGTACAAATACAATTTTGATAAGTTATGAAAAGTTGTTTGTTTGACCTATATCCCGGTGTTGTCCTTGAAGTTGGTTTCTCATTGGAATGTGTGTCACCTGATGACCTCAAACTGAACCCTGTGTGTGTGAGAGGCAACAAAAGACTTCAATTCAGGTGAAAACCTTTTTTCTCTTTTACTTCAAACTGCTGGGATGACCTATAATTACATCATTATGATTATATTAAACGTGCCTTATTGAAATTAGGCCACATCCTTATTGAATTATTTCGTTTCTGGAACAGATATTTCACGGAAATTCATCTTCGCTTGATATTTTGATCATATTGTGGATTTTCTCGAGGGCTGGGCGACCGATCTTATCGTGCCTAAGTGGTGGGTAACGGCTGGTTTATGGGACGACCATACACCATTTACAAACTGTCGCCCTTGGCACATTTTACCATCCAGAGCCACTCTTGGTTAAAGCAAACACATTTGAAGTGCAATTCTGGTTCCTCAGGTGAAACGAGGTCGAGTCAGGGACTGTGGCACATGACAACAAAAAGCAAAACAAAACGCAAACTCATTTTAGTTCAGGGGTCACATTCTGCCCAATTCCATATCGAGTGGGATGGACCGGTAAAATAGTGCCATAATAACCTTTAAATCTAATTTTAAACCACAAGTTGGTACGTTTTTTTTTTTTTTTTTTTCCATTATTATAAAGAAACCAGAGACACAGAACAATACGTTATAAACATTAACAATGTGAGAACACAGACATCCGTATGGACAGACGACCAAGTTGGATTGTTATTACGATGACTGTCGACACACACTGTGTGTGTGTGTGTGTGTGTGTGTGTGTGTGTGTGTGTGTGTGTGTGTGTGTGTGTGTGTGTGTGTGTGTGTGTGTGTGTGTGTGTGTGTGTGTGTGTGTGTGTGTGTGTGTGTAATCTGGACTGGGAGTCGTGACACTCTTAAAGCAAAGATTGTTGTTATTGTCCATCTACTGAGCATGTGCAGAACATCTATTTTCTGCGGGCGTGGCGTGTGAGCGCAGTAGCAGCGTTTCAGAAAAGTTGCGTTTTCATCCATCTGTACAGAGATGAGAGTTTCAAAAAGTTGCGTTTACCCCCCGTTTCCATGGAGGTGGAAAAGGAACATTTTCAAAAACTTGTGTTTTCCTCCGTCCACACGGAGCGTTTTCAACAGGTTGAATTTAGACCAATTTTTACAGAGCTGGACCTGGAGCCTTTTCAAAAAGTTCCACCTTGGGAGCAATTCTCAAAAAGAAAGGGTCCAAGGCAAAGAACAAAGTTACTGCTTTTAGTCAAGTACTCTGCAGGGATTTTAGTTTGGTCAAAAGACCATAATGATATTTTGATGGCGGCGTGTTGGTAAGTATGAGCGTGTGGTTCTAGTAAAACTGTGACGGGTCGGATTGTCGCTTCTAAAACACTCAGAATATCAAGTATGGGAACGTCGGGAAGAAATTACGAAAACAACAAAACTAAGTAATTCACTCTGTGTTGCTTGAGTAACAGCATTTTACTGCAATAACAAAGGATGAAGGTATATAACCTCCAGTGAGCCTCTAATGTCAGCTGCCGTGTGTGTGTGTGTGTGTGTGTGTGTGTGTGTGTGTGTGTGTGTGTGTGTGTGTGTGTGTGTGTGTGTGTGTGTGTGTGTGTGTGTGTGTGTGTGTGTGTGTGTGTGTGTGCTGGCCTCCAGCATGTGCGCGCTGACCTCTCCGCCATTAGCCAACACCCAGGTCGTGTCCAGGCGGTCGGGGTAAAGTCAGAACAGGTGGTCTTATCTGTATTTGTAGGTCGAAGCGAGGCGGCCAGGTGAGGGGAGTGACTCGACACGGACACTACTGTAAAGCTCAGACACGTGGTGCGAGCACAAAGGAGGCCAATCCAATTAGAGCAGAGAAACACAAACATCAGTCCTTCAGCGAGCATCCAGCAGATCTTCTGCCCCACGCGACACACATCTGTGTTCAACTGGGGCAATTACAGGCACATTCAGGCTCTCATGTGTTTATCAAGGGTAAGATTTACTGCATTAATACATCATATCGGCTGACATTGTGAATTTCCTTTGGGATCATGACAGTATCGACGCATTGTTGATCTTTATCCAAACGTAACCGTACGTATACTGTATGTACCCGTCTGTATCTCAACCTACATCAGTACTTACAGTACATCTATCTACATTCATACCTTTTTAATCAGTATATTTTTCCATATCTACCCCTGAATGTATCTCTACCATTGCCATCTACATTCACATCTCTGTAGCTAAATGAATGTACCTTTACACGTCTATATCTATTTGAATCCATTTTTGTGTTTTCTCAAGTAAAGAGAAATTAATTGTATCTATAGTGTTTTATAACCATCACTATCTTCATTTATCTCTATATCTTTATCTATCTGTGGCCATATATAGAGCTATATCCTACTTGATCTATAAATGTATCTGTAGCTTGTTTTATCTAAATTCATTGATGAACATATATTTACTTGTAGCTATCTACACCTATATCTCTATAGCACTATGTTTCTGTGTGTATATCCCTTTATATCTATATAAACTATAGTTATCTTTTATTGATTTATTCAACAACGACACGGAGAAAGGAAACAGGTAACATATGGACGTTTCTATAACCATCTGTATCTCTGGTTTGTGCTTTTATTTATTAGTGTTGTTCTTGGTGTTAACTAGAGATGGAGCGACGGGGCTGAAGGGAAATCTGGTGGCTCCATTTTTAACATAAAGTTTATGTCCGTATAGCTTTCTGTTTCCATCTATATTCCATAATATATTTACGTAGGTATTGTAAATACATATATAGATGTATTTATCAATATTAGTCTACATATATGGACACTTTATTGATCCATAAGTTTCTATATGTATCCGAGTCTGTAGTTATTTCAGTACCGACATTCATCCGTAGCTTCATTTACATCTATATGTTTGTCACTACAGTATATCTACCTGTAGCCGTCACGTATCGTTTGTGACTGGAGTTTAAATTGTGCCGAATGGCATTTAATAAGTACTAGTATCGGTACGCTGTTGTACCTAAAAGTTGGTACTCATTCTTTGAAGAGGTGGTCTCGGTGGAGCCCTCATTTTTAGCATCGTCACTTTTCTTCTTGTTAAATGAGCCAAAAGACACAAAAGGCCTCTTACTGCAGTGACGGGACAAAAAAAAAAAAAAAAAAGAGAAACGGACAGGAAACAATTAAGATAACAGTGTTTGATAATTGCTCCACATTTCCTGCAACGATATCGTATCACAAACACAAACCTCATATCTTCGCCCACTTTCTGTGGTTCTGACCAGCCAGAGGAGATTATGTGGGAAACGTGTGGTCATCTGGGCACAGACAGGCTGAAGACACGGGGACCATCTTTTTTTTTTTACGATTTGACATCGCTCACGCTTTCCGCTTCGGCCCAGATGTGCGCACTCCTCACACACTTTCACTGCACCACATGTGGACACACGGGAGGGAAAAGACGACCACAAACCACATGAGGAGCTCACCTGCCAGGATTTATAGAACTCGCAGGATTTATGTAATCTATAACAGACCTCGGTGACGAGCAACAGCAGACTACGGCTACAAATTCATGTCCCGATATCTAAAGATTTAATTATAGATTAAACTCTAGAACAGGAACGTCAAAAGACTTTTCAGTTCACGGGCCACATACAGTTCATTTTCATCTAGAGTGGGCAGGACCGGTAAAATAGTTCCATAAAGACCTTTAAATGTAGACTATAAAGTTTGATTTGGTTGTGGCGCAGAGTAAAAAGTTTCTTTTTTCCAGCAAAACCAAATAATTCCTACAGAAAATGACTATAAATTCACCATAAACTCAATTCTAATGAATCCTTGTGGTACAAAACACAGTGGAATGTCAACAAAACTTCTCGAGCTGATGCCGAGGCCGTTTTTACAAACTCACCCTGGGCCTTGTGTTCGACTGCCCTGATCTAAAACATCCTTCAGATTCTAAACTGAAGTGAACAGTTCCTGAAAGCGTAGGAGGAGAACGAGCATCAACGGAGGGCTTTGGAAACAAATCCTGAGATTTGCTCCCCGTGAGGAGGAACGATGTGGAGAAACATCTGGCAGAGGGTGGATGTCAGGGACATTCAAACGCTTGAAACACAGAGAGAGAGAGAAGAAAAGTACAAGGAGGGAAATCGTCTTGCTGAACAATCATGCAAAAAAAAACTAAATAGTCAACTTAATGCATCTTTTAATGTTTTGGGATTATTGCTTTCAATTCAAGGTTCGTTTGTTTGTTTTATTGGTGTGTGTGTGTGTGTGTGTGTGTGTGTGTGTGTGTGTGTGTGTGTGTGTGTGTGTGTGTGTGTGTGTGTGTGTGTGTGTGTGTGTGTCCTATGACTTATTTTAACATTTTGACAGGCTTGATTTTCATGTCTTATAATAGAAATGTACGTACATTACCCAGTCCACACACTTCAGCTCAGTGTTCACAAATGTATAAAGGATTATGGATCAGCAGTCACTGCACTAAAATAAAATACAGTCATCAGCATATTGCATGAACACTACTAGTTATTGCATGTAAACATGTATTACTGCAGTATTCAGCCTGCTGACTGAGTTTTGATAAAAGATGCTGGGCTGTGGAGTACATTACTGTGTTTAGATAAGTCAAAGTCCCAAAATTACTAGAATTAATATAACGGTTTATTCAAATACCACATTGTTGAGGTTGCAGACATTTAAGCAATAATCTGCTTATAACTTGTTTAATACAGATTATATGACCCTGAATAGAAAATAAAGTATTTTCTGTCCTTTTCATCTCTGTATGACGCACTGGTGCAGGTGTGTGTGTGTGTGTGTGTGTGTGTGTGTGTGTGTGTGTGTGTGTGTGTGTGTGTGTGTGTGTGTGTGTGTGTGTCGATGCACCTGCAGCATAAATGAAGAGGCTGTTTGCCGCACAAACAGGCACATTGTGAGGCTGCTGCTCACATCTGGAGCTGCTGGGAGGCTTCAAACGTCTATTGATTGTTGGACTGTTTATCATATCAGCGTTTCTCATCCTGTCTGGCTTCAGAACCCATCGACATTTCTAACTTTTCATACGTATCCAAATGCAATAAAGTGCAGTTTGAACCGATATTATAGTCTAAAATATAACACACAAAAATATGACGCTTAATGGTCAAACCGGTACCGAGAGAGGGAAATATTGTATTTCGCAAGATATCATCTACATTATAACTAAAACCTTTTTTTTTTTTTTTTAAACACACTCAACAGAACCATATAGTGTGAATAAATTCAACACTCACTTTTTATTCTCAAAAAAACGTTTTCCCAAACAAAACATTAAAGATTCCTGAAAATGTGCCTACAATTGTGTGTCTGCCAGTTACAATCCCTGTTTTTTCACGTCAACAACAATTCAAGAAATTGACCTTCGATGACAATGAGTGTTGTGAACATTAACCTCGGTCCATAAAAAGAAACTGTGTGTAGCGCCAGATTAAGCTGGAAGCTAATCTCCATCTTTAGTCCAACAAACAACATAAAGTACAAAATATGCAATAAAACAAATGTAAAACTAAAGCAGCTATTTGATGCTTTAAATACGAAACTTTAATGAAACGAAAACACAAAACAGATGTATTTTCACTTGAAATGTTGTTGTGGGAGAAAGAATTTGTCCTGCACTGATTGGTGGAGGGAGAAAGGGGCGTGGCCCGAGCAACAGCAGTGAATCCGCTTTCCTCAAAGTCAAACATCAAAAACACAGACCAGGTGTGGCATCGAGTTTCACTTCAGAGGGTCGCAACCCAAACCTATATTTACCTCTAATGACTAAATATCTGGATGATGTGAAAACGTTTGGCTCCTTTTGTGACCTGAAATAAAGTGGAAAAACGTCAGTGTGTCCTCTCAGCAGGTTTTCTGAGCCGAGGAGCGAACGACGCAGGAACAGAGTGCTCCTGTTCCGCCGCCACAACGAGTCCTCTTGTAGACCGTTTCAGGGAATAATCAGAGCTTCACACCAGCCAGAATAAAGAGACTAAATCAGTGATCATCACAATGTTACTCGTATTTCACATCAGTAAATGACATCACAATTTGCAAAAAAAAAAAAAAAAACTCTTAAGTTTTACATTTTTCCCGTCATTTCAAACCTTTACAACCACTTGTAAAAGCCATCGCTCGTTCTTCCACCACTTACTTCCGCCATGCAGGACGAGTAAAGAACAAAGCGACCGATTCATTTCCTCAGATGTGCTTTTATGACTCCGACCAATAATAATTTCAAAGCTCATAAAGAGCAGAGGAAGGCCATGATCATCTGAGTGAGATAAGAAGCACATCCCATCAGACAGTTCAGGTAATCCGACGACCTTTAGGATGTTATACCTTCTAAAACAGTCACCGAGAACAAGATAACATGATAAATGACTTGAGGTCAGCTCACAGAGCTTCTGTGAACAAAGCAGAATGCAAATGTGTCGTGATGAGCGAGTGACTAATGGAGATCCTCAATCCAGATCTCAATCTTGCATTTTTCTCCGTTTACATGGAGACAACAGAGTTTGAGCTTTTTCAATAAGTTGCGTTTTTTTCCCACCTTTTTCATGGAGACTGAGAAGTTTTGAAAGTTCCTCCTTGAGAAATGTTTTCAAAACGTTTTCAGTGACTCTGAGCACCACTGTGGTGTAAACGGACGCTCAAAACGCAATGAAACTCTTCACTTGCAAACATTTCTCCTGTCACATTCCAGCGAGAGCAGATAAGGCGGCACTTGAGACTCACACCTTGCATATTACTCATTCAACATGGCGACCAAGCCCACTGAGCAAACACTGACATGTCCCACTGTCTCACACACAAACACACTTTACACAAGTTTAACCTCAATAAAACACACAGCGCTGGAACTTTACACCCCGCCGGAGGATCCATCACATGAACGTGGTTAAATCCTTCCTTGTTCTGCCCGTCCTTGTTTTTTATGCACCAGCCGGAGGAAAACGACACTATCGGGGTACAGTAAATCTGACCCCGGCCAGTCAGGGGAAAACCTGTAATGCAAAGTAATCTGCTGAGTATTAGTGGGTACTCTGCGGAGGTTGTATTAACTGTGCGAGTGTGTTGAGAGAGCAGCGGAGGAGATGCTGAGCGGTGAAACTGCTGACCTGGGATGACTCACACCGGGGGTATTTCTGTCAGCTGAGGGCTGGAAGGAGCACATCGGGAGCTCCTGCACGCTCACTGAGCTCTGGAAAAGCCATCTTAAAAGTACTACACGATATCTGCTAAACATGCGATGGAACGTGATGAAACGCGATAAATACTTCAGTAGCTGATGTCAATATTGTAAAAGTGCCCCTCTTGTCCTTTTATTGTTTTGGGGAATTTTTCTGTCTTTGTGATTTTGACTTCTAAACTGTTCTTGCCACCAGGTATGAAATAATTGTTGAGTTGCTTTTTTTTTTGTTAATCTATTAATTTTTGTGAAAAAACTGTAATTAATCGCTTTTTTAAATATTTGTCAATTCTATTTTGCGTCTGCATAGCATGAATGCATACCATGTTAAAACACTATTTACCGCAGTTAAGTCACTCATTTGCAATGTTTAGTGTGTAAAGTAGCGCATTAATGTTACATTTTGAAAATATTGTCCCGCCCAACTACAGAGTTTCAACAGTGCAAAGTAATCTGATCCATTTACATGGTCTCCTATTGGATCATGAACAGGGCCTCCATTGGTGAATGTGATTAACGATGTAAAGCACTTTGGGACAGCTCACACAGTTGCAAAGCAGTATACGAGTCAAGTCCATTTCCCATTTGACCATTTTACCACTTCCAGTCAGATTGTGATTTCATTTGGGTCAAATTGTTCAAGTGATTTTAACTTATAGTTTATCTTTACAGTGCGAGTGTGTCGATGCCAACTGCTTCTTGATAGTCATCAAACAACAAACATTGGTGTTGTCGAGAAACTGAGCCTTACTGAAAGTACAATTAAAAATTTACAAAAATAAAAAGTAATGTAGAGAACCCTAAAAGTCTCAAACATTAATTTCCACTGCAGAAGCTTGTAGTCGGAAGGAATTTAAAGCTTACGGTCAATTCAGTTGTATCTGGCACAAGAAGTTAAACAACGTCAGGAATGACAGACAGCAGATAAGAGCTAAACCAACACTAGGTGAAGTATTTGTCATATTCTTGTACGATTGCATTCATTTTTCGGTCCACAGGGTCAACTCAAGTCCAAAGCCGTCAGGAGTCTTTTTTCCTCTCGGAGCTCCGACCCAAAATTGAGGCCTGTCACACCTCTAATTGCCTTCATTTGGAATAATAACCACGTTAAGACTTGCAGTGTTTATCTAACCAGCACAACAAGCTTCTCACCGAGTCTGTTTTCATCTCCGACTGAGTTTCATTAATTGAAACACCTCGGTGACGGGGCTTGTCAGGGTCTTAACACATAACTGCTGCTGTTGGCTGGTTTCCAGGCCAAACCCCCTTTGTAAGTGATATCTTCTGCAGGGAGTGGGAGAAGAAAAAAAAAGTCCCTCTGTGCACTTCAGGCCTCGGGCTGTGTTTGCCCTTCGACTAACAGCCAGTAGAAAATGTGTGGTTTAGTGTGGTTCAGTGGGCACCGACGCCTAAACACTGTCCTGGTCTTTGAGATCAATCATGTCTGAATGAATGATGACCAAGCAAAACCACTACTCAAGTCAGAAGACTGTGTTTTTCCACCTTAGAAGAAAATTAGACTGGATGTCAGTGCTGCTCGAGGATTTCAGGAGGAAAGTGTGTCTCAGTGGCTAAAGTTGACCTGGAAATGAACACCAAACTCACTTCACTCTGATTGTTAAAGGTGTTACTATGAAGGTTTATCCCTCTCCAAAACACAACGTCAACAACTTCCTTCACTTTTACTCATTCAAAAAAGAAGAAACTCCCTTCGAAGTTGAGAGTTAGAATGAACATTTTCTCTTGAATAGCATTTCCACTGATTCATCAGCCCCCACATTCACACTCCACCGACACGCCAGGAGCGCCGTCTATCCACTGGAAGCAGTTTGAGGTTCAGCGTCTTGCACAAGGACACTTTGGGATCAAACATGTAACCTTCCTATTGAGAGACAACTCGCTTTACCAACTGAGATACAGCCGCCTGCATAAGCTTGACTGCAAAATCGTCCAAGTAGAGTATTGTGGTAAGGACAGGATTCGAGATAAAAACTTATGCAGATGATGTTAACCTCTTTGTGCTTTGTTGACTTTGTAGTTTTACAGCTTCCATAGTGATTAGAGCTGCTGCTCAATGAAAATCTTAAAATTCTGAGTGCTGTGGGTTATGTACATATTAGGCTACAGCTTATTTTCTCTTAACCTTCCCAGGAAATCTCACACTGAACTTACTAACACTGAAGTCAGATTGTGAAAAGATGCAGGAGTATGAAGACACAATATCAAAACAGTACAAGGCTGCTCAACAGAAAATTCCAAAGAATTTCTGAACCCTTCTATTTTTTTCAAAGCTTTAATATTTGTCGTAAATACTAATTCATGATAAATCAAAGATTGTGTCCATTTGGTGGTTTGTGCACGGAGCAATCCATTTGTGGACGTGTGAATATTACCAATCAAATTCTGAGGGATATGGAGTTTAAGACCAAACCTGTTTTGAATGTTTCAAAACAAGCTGAGGTGGAGTTCCAATGAAGTGTGATTAAAGTCTGAATGAAGCAGCGACGAAAGTCTTCTAAACCAGCGGTTCCCAACCTGGGGTCTGACCACCCCCCCCCCATTTAGAATCGGCGCCAAGATCACAGGGGGGGCGCATGTCAAAGGAACCCATAATAAGTAATTCTCAAGAATCTCGCAGAGATCTTGGAAACTGCTGAATACTTTATTTTGGTATGTTGGTTAGACAGTCTGTCTGCCAGAATCTGGAATTATTGTCTTTGAGTTATTTGGATTTATTGGACCCCCTCACCGATTTATACACTCTGGGGGGCTTTTTATGAAAAAAATGAATAAAAAGGGGAAGACCACTGCGCAAAAAGTGACAGGCCTTCATATCACAGCAGCTAATCTTAACAGATTTGAGCTCCAGTGGATGTTCTGACTCCTTCAGACACGATTTAAACTGTGTGAACATAAACAACAACCAGCATTACAACTAGAGACTTACAACTTTGCCATAGATGAGTGAACTGCATGTTGTTCCTGGGGCGGGAACGGTATGCAACACAACCATGTTGTCCCAAAGATAAGTATTGTTTATTTATTTTGTTAATATCAGACATAATAAACTACAGAGAATTTGGACCATATGAAGTCAGAACTAAAACTGTGACTGAGCCGGACTTTGGACATGCCTGTCTTAGCTAATAGCAATGCCGTGAACATTATGTGAGTTACGATGCAGGAAATGTATCACGAGAGCACGCTCGATAATGAATGTTGGATAAATGATCTAAACGTACCAACTAGATCAGGCGTCTTCAGCTCCTCTGTAGCGGCTCCCTGAAGCAAATATACATTCAGTTTTTATTGTTTTATTTGCATTCCACACTGATTTTCAAAACTGATTCCCAGACTAAAAATAGCAAATTAGAGAAAAACTGCCAGAATTGAGGGTTTCAAGAAAAATGGTAAAACTACTCCAAAGAAATTATACAGGAAGAACGGTAAAAGTAAAATTATAGAAATTGCTGTTTAGAATTTTTTTTAGTATTTCTATTTTATTCTAATCCTGAATCTCGCTCGAAGGCGTTCAAACAGACTCTGAAGTGTAAAATGAGACGCGAGTGAAGCTTTTTGAAACCAGAGTTCAGTTACAGGTGAGGTTTAGAGCTCTTTACATTACAGTGATGGAATAATAACTCCACCTGTAATACTGAAACTGGACCTCGAGTCAATGATAAACTCTTGGCAGAGACAAGCACGCACTCACACAGGGAAAGGAAAACCCACACAATGTGCCAGTGAACGTATTCCAGAGACAGTGACGCTCCCTCACACTGTACGTCCACTTTTATTAGAGAAAAAGCCTCAAATAAATGACGCTGAATTCTTCCTGTGAGGTAATGTTGGCTGCTGTCCCTCGCGTCTGCCCATCCATCTTCCTCTCTGCAGTAGCACGGCAGCTCTGGTTTTGGCATCAATCACCAAAGAGCAGATATGCAATCTCGCTATGCAAACAATTACAGGCTGCTCCTCTGCACTTGAAGCTACTCACTCGTGTTGCTGTGGTGAGGATTAACTCGGTGTGCTGACACATTAACCCCGGCCGCGTACAAATGAATGGCATTCCTGAGAGCTGCGCTTGCTCAACCGGGAGCAATAAAATGCAAAGTAGAGCTACTCGTTGCAAGATTTTTTTTTCTTTCCTAACTTAATCTTACACCATGACTTTACAAAGACCTGCCTACTATTATATACATACAGTAGATCCTGCTTTTGCGGTAGCCTAAAGGCATGGACTCTCAAGGTTTCCAATGGTCCTTGGCACCAAGATGTTATCATCAGATGATTTAAGCCTGGGAGGTTTTGAGGTGGGGCCTCCATGGAGACCAATTGTTGGTTTGATTGCACATGTGGGATGTGAAAGACACTTTGAAGGCTGAATCAACAGCTAAAGCTGGCTGTAGGGTTCCCCAAACTACTCTTGCCACTCGTGGATTGGTTTTTGCTTTGGGTCCAGGTGCATTATCCTGCAATCATGGGACTTTTTCACTGTTTCATAAGATTCAAAGTGCTTTACACTGTTATCCACATTCAGCCATTCACAAGCACATGATATCAGGAAATGCGGTTTCCTTGAAAGTGTGAACATGGTTTGGTTGGTCCTACGTCTCACAATAACATCTTTGTGGATAGTAAATCACGCAGCTCCAACAGCGTCTCATATTACATCCTGTTGCGGCGTGTTCTCCATGTGAACGACACACAAGACAAAACAATGTGACCCATCAGATCAGACCCCCTTCTGCCATTGCTGAATGGTCCAGCTCCGATGTTCTCACTGAAAATTATTTCCTATTAGTCTTCGTGCAGAAAATGCGAAGACACTTCAAAATTTATCACTTTATATGCGACTCTGACTAAAACAGTACAATCCATATTAGGATCAACAGGTACTATTATTGAATAGTTGCCATGTCTTCATGGTTATTTCTTCATCTTGTCTGATTTGGCGCGAGGATCACGATGGCTACCTCATCATAAATGATTGACTGGCATGTTGAACCCGGATGAAGCAATACCAGTAAAGACGTGCAGGTTTGTTTGTTGATGTGACAGCGTTTTATAGAATGCAGTAACACTCCTGACAATATATAACCAGTACTCACCGTTCAATCCTCCGGCATTGTATGGCTGAAGAGTATTGTGAAACTTTCAGGAATTCAGTTAACATTGACAAATGGCCAAACAATAAGCGGCTGTGCGCTTGACAAATACTATTGACAGGTGTATATTAAAGTGACAGGTCCCCAGGAAAAGAAACAGAGTATGAGTGGAATGTCTTGACTGATGTGAAACCAACCAGCTTCCTCTCGCAGCCTTGGCAATGTCTACCTTGAGACAATCTTTCCAGTGTGCACAAAAGAGAACTATCTCACAAAGCAAGAATCTACAGCTGTAGCCCTGATCGGCCACTGGCTGCGCGGACAGAGCTGCACTGTGCGCTGGATAATCCCCTCACAGCTGGACTAAAAGTGCAGTAAACCTCTGGATGGGGGCAGAAACAACTCCAAGCCAACCACAGACAGTTGTGGATAAGCTCTGTTGTGTAACTGTAGTCAAAAGTCACACAGAAAAACTCATTCAGGGCAAAGTCACGTTGAGGAGAATTGACTCTACAGGAGCGGCATCACACTTATTGTGGTTAAAAGGTCAAAACAAGTTCAATTTAGTCTCAATTTAAGGTCAGAACACAAAAATAACAGCATATTAACCCAGAAATACCAACAATTCCATAATGTTCCCTCAGTTTTTGAGCAAAGATGCACAAACTCAGCCTTATAACATGGCCTTGATGCGTAAAAGAATTTATGTAAAAATGGTGAGTCAGCATCTAATTCATTTATGTTACAAAAAAACAATGTTTAGGCATGAGAAGAGTATAATTGATCAAAACTATTTTATATGTGGAATTGTCTGCAATATACAAAAAGGTAAGTTCACAAAGAAAGCAATTGGAGAAAAAATGGCGGCGCATCTGTCTGAAGAGAAAAAATGATCTGGAAATAAGGAAAAAACAAAACGATTGCACCAAGAGAGTTTATATAGAATATGGCTTCACTGAGTTAATGTGCAAAATTAGAGCCGATTCATCTTTTGTAGTGAAAGTTTGAAACTGAGCGAGATGCAGCGGGAGCCGTTCACCAAACACCCAAACGGTTTATCTTCAGAGAAAATGAAGTCATCGACACAGAATCTAACAAAGAAAGTGTATCAAACGTACAGAGTTAGAGGAGACAGACATTGGTTCTCTTACCTCTAACACGGGCCCCGCCCCCAATATGATCTGCTCCACGCCACTGGCGAAGCCTTTCTGGCTGAGAGCCGTCAGGTGATGGATGAGGAAGTTTGTGCTTTGCGTCTTCCCAGAGCCGCTCTCCCCGGAGATAACGATGCACTGGTTGCTCTGTCTCTGCAGCATGGCGTGGTACGCCACATCCGCCACGGCGTAAATGTGCGGTTCCAGGTCTCCCAGGGTATGGTTATCATACATCTTCACATACTTGGGGTTGTAGATGGGCAGGAACTTGAAGGGATTGATGACGATGAGGATGCTCCCCACGTAGGTGTAGATCTTCTCCTGGCGGAAGCGCGAGCGCAGGTTGTCCAGCAGCGAGCGCTCGTTGAGCTCCGGCAGGCAGCACAGGTCGGCGTGGTCACCCTGAGTTTGGGGCTGCGGCAGCAGTCCGCGCTCCATCATCCGCCTGCGCTCCTCAGTGACCTGCAGCCACATCTGGAGGCTGCCGCCGTAGTGGATGGAGCCGTCCAGGTTCTTCTGCCTCAGGAGGAAGCGGTAATCCTCGCCGCCCAACAGCGGCCGGTGCTCCAGCGCCACGCGGGGCCACAGCATCATCCTCTGCACGGGGCAGTCGTTGGGGTTCAGGATCCATTCCTCCCCGCCGAACTCCTTCACCTCCGCGAGGACGTAACACTTGGTGCGGTCCAGATGCAGCCGCTCAATGACGCGCTCGATGGCGTCGGCGGCGGTGGTGGTCTTGCGGGCACTGATGGGGCAGTAGATTGTGCCTTCGGCCAGGGCGCCCGGGTAGATGCGCACGGTGAACTCTGAGTTCTCGAAGCGCTGCCGCCGGCCCAGGCTTCCCAAACCACCGACACCACCAACGGCATCTCGAGTACTCATGGCGTAGAAGGAGTTCCCATGAGCAGCAGCCCGGCACTGGCACGACCTTCACTGGGCAGGAGGCGCCGCCGATTCAAGACATCCCCACTGAAACGGGAAACAAGCAGTCGTCAGGATCTCGTAAACCAGAAACATCCGTAAAATCAAAACGTCTTCGTCCCCGGTCACATGACAACATTTCAAAAGACTACGCATCGTTTTTGAGTTTTCCTTGAAGAAAACTTTGGCATTCATAACGTTTTCATGTTGGGCCACTAGTGGGTGCTGTTGGTTATTTTTGTAATGAAGCCACAAACAAGCGTGCAGAGAACAATACGCTATAAACATCAACAATGAAGTACACGTGCATTCGTAGGAACAGCCAACCATTGTTGTTATTTTCAAACTACTGAGCATGTGCACAAGAACAATTTACAAAGGCTGTGGTGCACAGTAGCAGCATTTTAGCAAAGTTGCATTTTCCCCCCCTCATTTCCTTGAGGGCAGCTTTCAAAAAGTTGCATTTCCGCCTCCTCTGAGCACTGATGTTGTGTAAACGGGCTCCCAAAAGGCAATGAAAGATTTGCGTTTTCCGGATCAACAAGATTACAGCGGCGCTGTAATGTATGAATCATTGCAAAGTTGAAACGACTCCTGAGTCCATAAACAGTGAATCACTGTCAGATTCCCTGTGAAACTGCCCTGAGGTTACACTCAAGTCACCCAGCTAAAGGAGACAGGTCTTGAATTACTTTTGCTCCAGAATAACGACAACAGGTTGACTCTTGAAGCCTTGGGGTAGCTGGATAGATTTGTGAAAAATTTCAGCACAACAATTTATAGATAAAACTATTTTTTTTGAAGGATAAACAGGAAAAACAAACAAAGTTCTGAATGTAATGCGTAAATATTTCTGGTATATCCCAATCTACCACATTGACGTTTTCCTAAAAAAATTTCCAGAAGATGAAGTTTCCAAATAACCTGTTTGGTCCAATCAGCCATCCAGAATCCTGTTCTGAAGGTCCAAACACTGATATATGGATTTTCTATTGATCGACTTCCAGCTCTGCAGTCACTGATCTACGCGGGAGAATGAAACTTCCAGTGCATCTTCCGCTCATCCGACACCAGTCGTCTCATCGCAGCCCCCTGCAATCTGCCAGATTACGAAATTCGTCAGATTATGACACGGGGACCTCATGTGCTGTTATGTAATCGGCCGAATGATGTGGCTGGAGCCCCCGACATGCACACTCATAAAAGGATAACGGATAAGTCATCTGGATCCGCGGGATTATCATTAACACACATACACACATGCTCGCGGCGGGCGCACGCCTAAGCTCCGAGAGCAGCTGCCGTCCTCACCGCACAATCACACCATTCACAAGTTGGCTGTTTAATACACAGCGGAGAGACTTCCCATCGAGAGCCGAGGCCAGAGAGAGACGGAGGAGGAAGAGAGAGCCCAGCTGAGAACAGCCACCACTGTGTCACTCATCTTTAGCTATATTCAAATCATTCAACTAGCTTCTAGAGCAGAGAAAACTCATTTCATCTTGAGTGGACTGGACCGCTAAAATAGTGCCATAACCACCTTTAAATTTAAACTTTAGAGTTAAAGATATGAGGCGTTCACTAAGGCTGAGGCGGGCATGCAGAGTCTTCAGTGATTTGTGGTGTTTCTCTGTCAAAAGTAGTGAGAAATGATTGTGTTGTATGTGGTGTTATCGTGTGAACGGACACCAAAACACTACTTGAAAACAGTCCTGTAAACGTGGGCGTAGAAGATCAGTAAACACAGAACTAGAGCTTTATGTCCGTGTACAAGTCAGATGCCTGCAGGACTTCTGCAGTCCGACTGTCCGATCACAGACGAGATTAAAAAAAAATTGAGTTATCTTGTAAAAAGAGGCAGGAGCTCGCGCTCATTTTGTAAAATCAAAGTGTCCTAAATATAATTGCAGTCATAATATGGTGAAGCACATGTAAAGACGAGCGAGCCGTCAAAGTGTTTCATCCGTTTGAAACGTTGGGTGCTTTGCGGCAGTTATGTGAAGTGACGTCAGACCTGCTTCACTTCACCTTTCATCTTCGACTCCACACGTTCATTTTCAAAGCTCAGAGGTGCGACTGGCTCGGAACTTTTCACATCTTCATGAAGCACAACATGAAAGAGAGTTTTGTGCGCCCTGCGGGGCTGGATGGTGAGTTTATCATTACGTTTACAGCCTCTGCTGATGTTGTGATAAAGAAGATCAGGACTGTCAAACACATTAAGGACGTTAGGGACACAATCCAATTTAATCTCATGTGGGTCGGTCCAACAAAATAGTGCCATAATGACATCAAGATTTTAAATTTACAGCAAAGACCAGAGCAACTATCTAATATTTCATACAAAAGCCGGCGTCATAGCAATCAGGATTTATGTGTGAATACATTTCTATGCATATAAATTGTATATATGTATAATTGGATGTGGTCAAACAACATTATTATATTTTTTTCTATATTACATGTAATTATTAAAAAAATATGGAATTTATTTAGACTTTTTCATCAAATAATTTGTGTTATATAATAGTTCTACCATGTTTAAATTAATTGAATAGTTAAATAAGTGGAAGCTGAAGAAAATAATATATTTATGGAGAAGGGGCGGGATTTATGAAGTTATACTTCTTCCCACTACTTTTTGGACACGCTTTCTGAGTATATTGTTCTTCTGTAATTATATACGTTTGTGTGGTGAAATATCTTTGGTGATCTGGTGTGCACTGGGGACCTGATATTGATTGAGCCTGTCTGAAATTAAATTTAAAAAATGAAGGAAAAACAAAAAAAGAAGAAATGAAAATGCCTGAAAATTGAACATAGAGTCACCACGTTCATGAGCTGAAGAAACTGTCTGCACTCACACACTCCTCATGCCTTCATTCAGGCCCCTTGTTTAGGGCCGAATCCACTTCCACACCTCTGACTTCCAGTGTTCATTCAGCTTCAGGCAACAACACAACGGATCTCTCTTCCAGCGGCCGAGTAAAAGCGAAAACAGGAAATGTCGGCGCAAAGAGACGAGTTCCACGGGACTCCAGCGGGGAAGTGGTCCAGAGCTGCTCGTTTCCGGACGTCCAACCTGCCGTGTGTCACCTCAGCAGCTCTGACACGACCACATACACACACACAAACACACGCATGCAAGTCCTGTAAAAACACACGCTTTATAACCCCGTCTGCAAAACTGAGTTTGTAAACACAAATGCAGGCAGTCACTGTGTGTTTCCCAGCTTGTGTCACTGCTGGTGTGTGTGTTTGTGTGTGTTTGTTTGTGTGTGTTTGTGTGTGTTTGTGTGTGTTTGTGCTTGTTTTGAGCACCGGCGTCTCGAACAGATGGTCAGCTCCCTGCTTAAGGGATAGGGAGGAGGGAATTAGGGCTGTGGCGGTGCTGGCCGCCTCTCTGTTCACCATCACACCGGGGCAATCAACTAATGGACGTCTCCTCCGGGGAAAACAACAACCAATCTGCACCAATCGCAGGACGCCTCGCCGGTATCTCCACTGTCATGTCGTCAATCACGGCGACTCGAGGAAATCCTGCACAGGCGACGTCACGTTACCGGCAACAAGACGAATCACGGTCATCATCAAAATCAAGCAGTTTCCTGCTGTTCTACACCTTTAAACTATTTTTAAATTACAGGCTCTTTTAGAGAGAAACTGCATGAGAATGAGCATTCAGAGCAGATTTATCAACTGGCATCACAAACTTATCTGTCCAATGTTAAATAAACTGAGGAGGAAAGAGAAAGAGAAGCAAGGATTGTTGAGGAAATGGTAGACTCACACAGCCCCGCTGCTCTTCCCACAAATACATAGGCTGAGTTTGTAAAACAGTATTTTTGTTTTTATTTTTGACATTTCACCTTTTAGTAAAACCACTTAGTGGTTTATTCATTAGTCTCCCACCGCTAGTCAGGGATGAAGTATATGGGCGTGAGAAATGGAAATGTTGGTGTTTCTAAAAGGAAACCCCCGCACAAAACGTTTGGGAACTTCTTCACGAGAGCAACGCAAATTTAACTCAACATTTTATGACGTCAACCTGCATGGAACAACCGCTGCTACACATCTGACGTCCTTTAACTAGAGACACTGTAATCCTGCCCAGTCGGAGGAAATAAAGCAATCACAAGATCTGCTTTCATCAGACGTTGTTCAAAAGGGCTTTGAGCTAAAATGTCATTTAGTCAGACACATTTTCTGCCCGAAACATCCCTACATAGGAAAACTCTACGGGAAAGATGAAAACAAAGTGAGTAAATGCAGGAAGAATGTCAGCGGCATGAAGTGATTTCACCTGAGCGTCTGCACAATAACTTAAAGGGGTTTGACGTGGACGAAGTCCGAGGCCTGGAGGAAGTGACAAAGCAGATGCAGCACAGCTGGATAAGACCCGCAGTGGCCTCTCAACTCTGCTCTCCTCAAATTACTGAGCCAGAAACGGATCTGGGTGTACGACATGAATGGTCGGGGATGAGGAATCAAGTAATCTGACCTGGAACCAGTTTGAGGGGGATTTCCCTCCAAGACGCTGCAAATCAGGGCAGATCTAATCTACTCAGTGGAGTAAAGCTGGAATTCACACGGGACATGAAGTTTGTAAAAGACTAAATATGCAAGTTCCTCCTTTGAGCTTTTATCAAAGTTAAACTTTGCACATAAACCTGGAAATTATCCAGACTTGGATCAAGTACTGAAGGATACCTCAAGCATGAGAAAGAGGAGGAAACACATTTGTTTTTTTCATTCATAAATAAAATATTAATTTCATCTAATGGCGTGTTCACTTGTCGAGTTTAAAACAATTGAAATGAACTCTGGTAACACTGGTCATGTCGGAAAGTTTTTGTAAAATTTTCTTTTTTTCCTGTATTTTTCACATATTTATGACTTTTGCATTAAAAGCGACACAAATGATCGATTGTTTTGTGAAGATCTAATCTTGACACGTCAGAATGTCTTTAAAATGTAAAAAAAAAAGAAATGTTCAGAAACACAAGACAGTCTCTGTTCACTTTCAAAATAAAGTGAAACCATCTTGTTCAAGTGACCATATTTGGTAGCTTCTGAATTTCTTCTTCCTGTTGATTAACGATCAAAGAACCAATGACTAAACAGTTGTGACTAGCATTGAGGTATGTGTTTGAGCATAATTAAGAAGTTTTAAGAAGTCCGCTTACAAAAGAGCAGTGTCCGGACCCACTGCTTGAAAACCGCTGCCAAAGTGAAACTTCACGAAAACGTTCCAAAACATTGTCATGAAAACGTGGCCTGAATCTGGTTTGTGCAAATTTGCGCGATAGAAGAGGAGAAACAGCTTGAAAGGTTCAGGCGCCCGTACAGCTCATCATTAGCACCGTGGCGAGAAACCAGCGGCGTGTTTCTGTGCTAGTAAACACAGCAGCTAAATTTAAAGTCATGAAGTCGTCAGATTAGTAAATGAACCGTCCAAAACCTGCAGACGGGATGTGGAGGTTCGCAGTCCGGTGCCAAGTCACACACCTTAGTGCAACGCATTACAAATCCCCAGCGACTGCAGGGACAACAAAGAGGCACCACAAGTTTACGAGCTTTTGGTACAAGAGCTTAGCGCTGATGACAACACACACACACACACACACACACACACACACACACACACACACACACACACACACACACACACACACACACACACACACACACACACACACACACACACACACACACACACACACACACACACACACACACACACACACACACACACACACACACACACACACACACACACACACACACACACACACAGCGTTTCACAGGGATGACTTCACATCGTAGAAAGCTGACCAAACTTGATCCTTCACTTCTCAGCAACAATGACAACCATTGACGAGTGACTCACATGGTTGAACCGCTCCTCAGTTTCCTATCGGAGGGAACCTCCACCAAGGCTCCTCTCAGACAATGCTCGCGTTCAAGCCTGCAGAGTGAAATTCTCCTAAAATATTAATATCCACCACCAAGTTTGTTACCTTCTTTGCGCCGTTTGTGAAGCGGTAGGTCACATTTCCAGACTTGGAAAAACAAAAAAAACAAGGCAGGAATCCTCCCGACAGTTCAGAGCTGAACTCGGCCGCCGCTAGCCTGACAGAATGTTTGCATGTTGGAGAAAGATTTTTTACCAGCAAGGAACTCTTCATCTGCATCATCTATACATCGAATGTATAGACTCAAAACACAAGTCGAAATGCATTTGTTATCAAGCCATTTTATGCAAGCGATACACGAAGGCCATGTGTTGTCGCACACAGCCTCTGCCTAGCGCAACGGGCACCTCCGAGGTAAAACAAAAACCTCCATGTGATCAAGACGACGGTGTAATAATGATGAACTTTTTCGAAAGGATTCAAAACACGGCGCCCAGGGGCAGGGCAAACATCGCTAGCTTTGGTGTCGTCCACAACAACTCCCGACGATACGGACGACAACATGCAGGATGCTAGCCTCTAGCTCGTCGCTACAGTCCGCTGGCTGGCACCCGAAGCTAAAATTCACAACATCGCTGCCAAACTTTGAACTTTGAGCATGACCAGATAATAAGCACTTCCAATGAGTTTCACGCGGTTTCGCCCCCGAGTGTTAACACTTTGTGGTTCATACGACCTCGACGCAGAACGTCCAGGTGTGAAGGGACCGCGCCAAGGATACGCACCGCTATTGTAGACGCAGTAGTATATATAACAGTCGTAGGATGAAAGCTTCTTACGTCATGTGATTGGACTCGTTGGTCCATTCCGTTTGTCAGCAGGCTCCAGATTCACACCAGCAATGGAACCACACCAATGTACAACCTTCCCAGCGCTCATTGTAACCAGACCAAACGTCACAGTATGTGAACACAGCCTTAATCATGAACCGGACGCTCACTGCGAAGTCATAAACGTTCAGCCCAAGGGTGTTCTTCGATATTGTAAGACAGTTACATATTTAACATTTTAAAGGAACGCTGATCCACCCATCTTCTGCACAAGCTGATCCCTGCTGACAAAGGCAGGTTACACCCTAAGGCAATGCAGCCCGTCCGTTACAGGGTGACAAACATACCTGGGAGCCGTTTACCTTTACTTCCTCTTTTCATTTGATTTAAATTCAATCTTTGTGATATTTGACATTATATCAATCTTTACAGCCACAGGGGAAAGTGTTATTAAATGCACTTTTTGTAGTCCATTTCTGGAAGTTTGTAGTTTTTTCACCACGGCAGACGTCACTAACCTTCGCCACCGGATTATTATTACACCACCTAGTGGAAGTGCGGTCACCTAACACCTTTCCTTAACCCTGTGACATAATCCACGGGGTTAAGGACAAGTGGATAGGAAAGGAGAAAAGAGGGACTATTGGGATGTACCCTGGGAGTTATGACACTCTGGAGGCAAACATTGTTATTGTCCATCTACTGAGCATGTGCAGAAGAATGAGCTACTACAGCCTGCACATGCACAGTAACATGTGTTTCACCCCATTTTCAAAAAGTTCCACGTTGGGAGCTGTTTTCAAAGAGTTGTGTTATTCCTATATTTACACGGAGTCAGAGTGTTTTCAAAAAGTGTGTTTTCCCGCTTCCATGTGGATGGGGTGGGAGCATTTTCGAAAAGTTGGAACTTTGGGAGCCGTTTATTTAAAAGTTGCATTTTCATGGCTCCGAGCACCGTTGCCGTGTAAACCGACACCCAAAACGCAACTAAAGTTTTCTGTGTTCACTTGGCAGTGTTGTCGTTGATCGTTTCTGGATGCTACAGCAGATTTGTTAAAGTGTTTTCTTTTTGAAGGCTCCACTTTTTGACATCTTGGTACGAGTGAGTGTTTCCAGCAGTGTTTGGCTTCACTGTAATGTTTTAGGACACCACAGATCAGACACGGGGGTCCACAGCCTCAAGTCGAAAGTGTAATGCAGCTTTCAAACCGCTTGTCATGTGTTTTTAATAACATTTGAAGCTTGAATAAAACACAGACCAAAGAGCTCCAAACACAACCTGCAATGAACCTCAGATGCAACGGAAACATACACAACAGTGCTTTTTTTTTTTTTTCCCCTAATTGTTTTGACATCATTATGTCATTTTGGTTTTGGGTTTTCAACTGTGGCACCAAAATCATTCAACACACACTGAATCCAGGGGCGTGTTTTTTAGAGTGAACCCGATGAGGGGGCAGTGGACTTTTACCCAGCATGCATATAGTGTGTGAAAACAACTTCTAATCAAAAACATCAAAAGAACCGTTTCAATCTGATAATCTGGTTCATGAAAACACATATTTTAGAGCTGAATGTAACAGATGTATTAAATTACATAACAAGCTCTGGTCCAAACCCACAGGTTTAACAAGTCCAACGGTTTTAGGGCTTAATATGAAGACAAACCAGACTTCACACAATTTTTTTTTTTTTTTTACGATCTCTACAAATCCCAATAGCCATTCACAAATAAAACCTTATTATAGAAATACAGGAAGTTCAACATTCAGCCAAAATGACTGTTTAATAGAAAATTGTAAGTGACTTTAGTGTTTTTCAGGTGAGTCATTATTAATGAACACTGTTTCACTTAGAAATGACCCCTTTCTTTAAACTGCACAATATATCGCAAAATTATCTTTACTGCAATGTCAGTATGCAAAATGATAAAATGGCAAAAGACTGACTGAACAGCATCAAATTATGTTTTAATGTTTTATAACGCATTCAACTTCGAATGTTTTCAACTTACGATCTGAAATCATGTCTAATTCACAAAATCCCAAAACACCATCCAGTTCAAGCTGTTGTAAATTATGGGGAAGAGAAAGAACGAGCACAGTTGTGTGGAAGAGCTCATTTCAAAGCACAATGATGTGAGCATCGTTGACTTCAGGAGTAAATACAAACTCTTAAGTAGTCTTTTGTTTACATCTCCTGGTCTGATGTTAAAACTGCCCATATGAGCAGATGGTGTGAAAACAACCTCATTCTGTATCGTTCTCTTACTCTGAAAACTTCATTATGAGGGAAGATAAACAGAGAAAGTGCACCAATAGCAGAGCTTACATTAGATTGGAATGTATTCCCGTCTACCTATTTCACGCTCATGTCAGACGACACTAATTATGGCAAAGATTTATAGGCAGATGGGGCCCGGGGAGCCAGACTGAACGTTATGCAGCTCGCATACCACATAGAAACTAATTTCCCTGCTTTTAAATAGTGACTGCACAGCCTTCAAAAACAGGCCCAACCCCCTCGCTCTTACAGGCAGAGGAAATTGCACATAAAACACAAACAAAACGTGTCATAAAAGGAACTGTAAAGAAAAGGGATGAGCACCAGCGACTGGAAAAAATACAAAGGGGAGGTGAGAAGTCCTATCAGCAACTTTATAGTCGCAATTCATGCAGAACGCAATTTCTGGCTCGACCAATCTTTAATCTCCCACAGCCAAACATCGCACAGCTTATTTGAGTCATAAGGCTCGATTTACTTGGTAAAATACTGCGTTTTTTGCTTCAGAAAACTTTCACGTTTACACAGCAAAGTTTTGAAAGCAAAGTCCATTTACAAGGAAACGACAGAAACACTGGAAACGATGTAGCTTTCATGCCAGGCCACGAGGTGGCGCTGTTGGTTGTTTGTGTAATGAAAAAACACACTCGTGCCCAGAGAACAATACACTGTAAACTTTAACAATGAGAGTACATAGACATTCGTAAGGAAGATGAGCAAGTTGGATTGTTGTTACGGTGACTGTTAACTCTAAATTTACCAAGTCTAAGGAGAATCTGGACTGGGAGTCATGACACAGAGGAAAACCTTGTCATCGTCCATCTGCTGAGCATGTGCAGAACCACTAACTACTATGGCCGCTGTGCACATTTAAAGTTTCAAGCAAGCAAGTAACTTTAATTATAAAGCAATTCAAATTAACTAGAGTGGGACAAGTTGTGTTTTTCTCTGTTTCCATGGAGACGGGGTTTGAGAGTTTTCAAAAAGTTGCGTTTCCGCCAATTTCATGGATACAAAGTCAAAGCATTTTCAGAAAGTTCCCCCTCGCAGACATTTTCTAAACCACGCATTTTCCCAAAGTTTTCCCGTTTTCACTTGAAATGGTTGCGTAAACCAGGCCTCAGAAGCAAAAGTGTTACAATCGAACAACAAGCATCGCATATGACTGTTTAATCGTATATTATCTGATTGTAATATGTAAGCAACAGGAAGAAGAAACGTGAAAGCTGCCAAATATGGTCGCTTGCCCAATTGTGCATTCGTCTTTTCCACGAGGGACGCTGGGTAAATGGTGATCTCATCGTTTTAGTGCCAGTATGTTTCCAGCATGTAACTCGGAACAGTTGGTTGCGTTCACGTTCCCAGTACATTAAGATTTGTAGAGCGTGGACGTTTGGCCACTCGGGAAGCAGAAAGCCGTCGGTATGGAGGAAGTGGAGAGGTCAGAGGATTGATGGGCCAGTAGACGGGCCATGCAGGCAGCGACATGTTGGACACACACGTCATCACAGGCCACAATTCCCTCAATCCAAGTGCACTGATGTGGAACGCCACTGCGGTGCTCCGCAGAAATAGTTCACCTTCGGCCCTGGAGGCAGCAGCGGCGCTCAGTCAGACGCACTGACCTCGTCAGGCGGCGCTATAACTTCCCAGAGATGTTGGGACTCCTTCAACGCCAATAAAGAAACAACAGCTTTACAGCCGGAGTCGAAATGATTACTTCACAGGCTGAATGAAAGCAAAAGTATCATCCAGATGGTTGGTGAGTGAAGAATTTATCAAGAAAGTCCAAAGTTTTAAAGGCTCACAATACTAATTGGAGTAAAAGTACAATTAATGCTTGTTTAATGAAGTTACTTCGCAGAGAGCGAGCGAGCTCAGTAGCGTCATTACTTGTATAAAACCTTTTATTGAGTTACATAGATCGACAGACGGACAGACAGTGGTACCAACTACTGCTACCACACAGACACTGGTGGAAATGTTAGCCGTCAGCTCGTCTAAGGTCCTCTGAAGAAACAAAAACTGTGTTTTCACTCTGGTCACATTCAGGTCGACTAAGTTTTTGGTCCAATTGAGGCGAGTAAATTTAAACCCTGTGTCATGCTAAAGTAGCTCGTTATGCTCAATCTATCGCCAGATCTTGTTTTTGCAAAGTTTAGTCTAAAGAGAAAAAAGTCTTTGGTGAAGCCGCCTCAGAACAATACTGCAGCTCATTGATACTGCTGCGAAAACACCTTCAATTCCACCTCATGGTACAACCAAACTGTGCTATTGGGTCCTTATGTATGTTTGCCAAACCTGAAATAAGTGACACTATCATTGAATTCAAGATATATTGAGCAGCCCCGTTGTGAGAACTACAGATCGAACAAAACACATTTCAGTGTGTAGACAATGTGAATTGTAGAGAAACAATCCAACAATCTGAGTGAGAACAAGATCAGCCCAGCCCCACTGCTTGGTTGCAGCCTTAGAGTCGACACAACATGCAGAAATATCAGGAAGCGCCGAGGCGGAGTATCCATGTAAGTTGCAGAACCAGCTTACACACAGCTGACATCGAGCTTTCTACACTGTTTCCGACGGAAATTTTTTTTTTTTTTTTTTTTTTTGGGTCATTCCAGCGAGGCTGCCAAGACGCGACCGGCTGACAGAGGTCAGGTTTTCCTAGACTGTGTGGTAAATTGACTGTAACGTGAGGACATGGCACTGCAGTCTACTGTAGCTTCACCCTGTACTTAACTCCACCATGTTTGGTGCTAATTTGGGTCAATGGAAGACAAGGAATGCAGGATGCAAACCCTGTCGTCAGCATCTGTAACCGTTTGGTTTTTTGGGGGTTTAAATCGCAGTCAATACGTGCAACGGACGATTCCTTGGAGCTCGGATGTGTAGACTGAGCTCGCGGCTGCAGAGCACGGGCATCTTGTTCAGGGGGTGACAGCAGCATCAGAGAAGAGAAAAGACTCCACGTTGGGGCAGTGACATTTCTGTCAGTGTTCGACTTTACCATCGAGTCTCGAGGGTAAATATTGTATCTTAAAAGCTCCCTTATTAAGTTACCCAAGCATAAGATTTGAAAACTAGACACGGTCTGCAACACATCCTGAAGGTTAAACGGCTTTGGTGTACAACTTAACACATCGACACACAAACACAGAGCAAGTAGGGTTTTTTTTTTAAGAGGGTAAATGTATGAAAGCTGATAAAGTAGAGCTCATTAATGAGTGACATGTTCCTGACCTCTTAAATCATTCTTATTTTTACTTCTTTTAAAATACCGTAATTTCTTTTTAAATTTGATGGGTGCTCGGTAGTCCGAAAATTGCGGTATGTATTCTTCTGCCTGTGTGGACGAGAAATGACTGTGTTGTATTTGGTGCCATAGAATTAAAACTGAATGTCATTCCCTTCTTGGTTGATTTATGCAATAACGAGCTTGTTTGTCTCTTCTTGCCATGTGGACACTAAAACTAGGAAACTCCCAACTAGTAAAAATCCCTTTTCCCAGCTGCAATTGATATTATGAGCTAAATAAAGACAAAGCGGACACCTGTGAGACATCAAGAGCGGCACCGCCTGCGAGTGGGATTATTAATGAGGCTCTAATATCTACTTAAGCTTGATTCATCAGCGCGATGAAGCAACAGAGAGGAATGAGGGAGTGGATGTGAATAGTGTCCACGCCGAACTGAAACAAGTCTCAGATGAGAGACGTGTTTTCACGAAACTGACAGCAGTGAAAATCAGGCTGACGTACGCCGAGTAAAACACACTTTGCAAACACCCGCATGGGTCTCAGGTCTTTAACTGCTCATGACCGGGAAGTGGTGGTCTCGGATTGAAGTCAGAACCAGCCGGGACGAGACAGACAGCTTAAAACTGAGAGGAAGCGAGAAAAAGAGAGAGAAAGAGAGAGAGAGAAAATGAAGGAGATAGAAAGAGAAAGAGGCAGACAGAGGAGGAGGATGTTGGTTTCCTGAAATCTGAGCTGTGGGAAAGTGAGAGGAATGAAAGAGAGTAGCCGGGCTGCAGCATGGCACCACATTAACGTAATGGCACCACATTACTGATACAAGGAGCCTGACAGACAGCTGATTCCACTAATCCAGGAAACACAACACATCCTTTCTGCCTTCCACATGGAACACGATGTAGATTCACTTGATTGTGAAACCCAGCAAACCCAGAAACAGGATCTAGTTAAACTTTAGAACAAGGGTGTCAAACATGAGACCCGGGAGCCGTAGCCGGCCTGCAACTGGCTCCAATATGGCTGCCAAACCACCGTGCTCACTGAAAACATTCAAATGAAACCATTTATTTATCAATTTAATGTATTTATTTAATTATTCATTTCAGGCTAAAGCATTCCACAGTGGAGACACAAGTCATCTCATGGTTTGTAACATGTCATATCAACATACTTTTAACACAAAAAAGAGAGCAAGCTCCAATTTTGCCAGAAATTCTGTGGGAAGAAGAAAACTTATTTAAATCCCACCACCATTCTCAATCAATATTCTATATCATGAGCTTCACTGTTACATCTTCCATTTTTCCATAAACTATGGACTCAAAGCGGATTAGTCAATCATCTATACAGCAATATTAAATAAATCATAAAGCAATAAAATAAATAAAACATACCAGCAATGGTAAGGAAACAAAAGCACATAAACACTAGTAGACAGAGTATTGATAGTAAATCAAGACCCACCCTCTCTATATTGTGACCAGACTTGGTGTTTATATAACAGTTTAAATCTGTATATAGTTTGACATTGCTTGATTTGTATTTCCAGTCTGTTCCAAAGTTTTACTCCATCAAAACGTGAACACAGTTTTCTGAGGAGTAGCAGGCACGACAGAGTCCAGCTGAGAAATTGGTGATGCTGCCGTGAAAGATAGCGAGCTCATTGCTAGTTGCTCGTTGCTCATTGCTCGTTGCCATGTTTGTTACCTTCGCCAACGAATGTTGGGCGAGAAAGTTCTGACTTTGGCAGCGTGTATTTATTGATCTAATCAGGTTTGTATGTATGTATTTTACCATGTACTTATCCAAATTGCATAAAATCTTCAGGGATGACTTATCATCATCGAAGGACAAATCACCTAGATTGTGGGACGTGAATAACAAACAGTTTCTGAATGACTCTCAAAAAACTGTGAACGAATTTCCTATTCAAATTGGATGAGAGAGGCACCTCATGGAGGAGATCAGCGTCCGTTGCCATGGAGACTTTCACTGTCCTGCGTTTCACACAGCGTTTTTGTGATGTTTACCTTCGTCAACGAAAGCCGGGCGACCAACCGAGTGCGTTATGTTTTTGTCTGCATTTATTTATTTATTGATTTGTATGTACTGTATGTATTTTACCATATTTTCGTAAACACTATTCACCCGAATTGCATGAAATCTTTAAGGATGATTGGTCATCATCAGGTTCAACCGATCACATTTTGGTCAGTCATGACACCCTGGAGGCCGCCATTGTTATTGTTCATCCACTCAAGCTTGTGCAGGGAAACTATTTACTACAGTGGTGGTGCGCATGAGCAGTAGCAGAAAAATTGGGTTTCCTCCCCTTTTCCATGGAGACAAAATCAGAGCAACTGATTGCATTTTGCAGTTGTTGGCATGCCGTTTTTAGAAAATTAATCCTTTGTGATGTTAATGATACTTTAATACCTCAACACAAACTCTTAAGCCCCCTGTTTGAGGTTTTTCTTTCAGTAATTAGAATTCCTACCAGTATTACATGATGGATAAATGACATTGTGCACAGTCGTGTATATCAGGAGAGAGAAACGCC
Source organism: Lipophrys pholis (assembly GCF_963383615.2). Taxonomy (NCBI): domain Eukaryota; kingdom Metazoa; phylum Chordata; class Actinopteri; order Blenniiformes; family Blenniidae; genus Lipophrys; species Lipophrys pholis. Next base: position 3,198,129 of record NC_137636.1, read on the forward strand.
CATAAAATGCTCTTTCAAGACATTAAGCTCAGTTGAAGGATTAATAAACCACAACATGCTTCCCGTCTTGCTGTAGGTGCTTTCGTTCGTAAGAAGTGTGCCACAAAGACACCCGAGTCCACGAAGCCGGAGACGGGCTGGAACAAGTCCACGCCGGAATCAGCCTCCACACCGTAATTAAAAATGACTGAAGGCCTCTCGGGCCCGTCTGTGCACACAAGCAGAGGATAAGTGTGGCTGGTCACTCTGAATGGAGCGCTGGGCCGACACTAACTCCCTCCACATTCCTCCGGCCGAACACCAACAGGTGACACGACCGGCGTGCAAATATGACACTGCAGGAAGTAGCATGCGTGTCTGCTAAATTGAGAGCCGTGCCGGGCTATTATTGTTGTTGTTGACTGAAGCGGAGAGTCTGAAGTGAGTGGGGGGGGGGGGGGGGGGGGGGGGGGGGGGGGGCAGAGGAAGGAAATTAATCCAGAGTGCAGCAGGAGTCCCAAGGACAACATTGTCCAAAGACAGAAAAGTGCTCCAGCCTGCTGCTGCGCCGATAACTGGTGGACGCAGTTTGACGTGGAGTTTACAGAAAATCCTGCTGGTTTTTGGTGTAAATCTGAATGAAACGTCAGGCTAAACAAAAACAAAAAAACAAGTGTGCTGCTTTTCGGAAGCTCCAAGACTTTGCAGTCAAAGTTAAAGACGTGGACACAGTCTTTAATTCAGGTTTTAATCCCGTTAACACATTTTACAGTTAAAAACAGAAAACTTTCTTAGCGTTTTGGGGGTCCGTTGACGTGACAATGGTTCTCCCAGCCACTGAAAATGCAACTTATTGAGAATGGCTCCCCACGTGGAACTTTTTGAAAACGGTCCATCGCCATGGAAACAAGGGAAAACTCATTCTGCAATGTTACTACTGCGCAGGCGCTCCACGATAGTTCTTCTGCACATGCGCGAGTCGATGGAAAAGTGCCATGACTCCTGGTCCATATTGTCCTGGATAATTTCATAGTTAACACATCATAGTCATAATCCTATAATAACCTTTACTTTTTTTTTTTAAGTTTAAAGCTTTCTTAGTTGTTGCGTCCGGTATACATTTAGAAAAACTTTGCTTGTAGAATTTCCAACAATCTCAACATAGAAACTAATTTCAACGATATTTTCTGGTGGAAAATTCAATTAAAAGGCCCCAAAGAAATTCTCCCCTTGTACAATAATACCTAATAACCTTTAAACGTCAAAAGCTTCCATCGTTGCTGCAGAGTATTCATGAGGAAAATGTCTATTTTCAGAAAAACCACACAAAATTACTACAATCTCAAAATGAGCCAATTTTAATAAAACCTAAAAAAACAAAATTAAATCTCATATGGCTGACGTATTCTCCATGTTTTTACAAACTCACCCCGACAGCGTGGCTTTGGCGCTAGTTTGACAGCGACAAGGCGGCAAACTTTCATGGCGGCTTCAGCGACATCTCAGCTTGACGACACGTCCGCTGCTCTTTAACAATCAACATTTCTTTAGAATTTTTACCTCACTTGTTGGTGTTCGCAGGCTGGATTGGAGCCTCTCGTGCAAAAGCTTTTGCCATTCTTCTAAAAATTGGAGCCCACAAATTGACCTTTGCTACACTGGCTATTAAATAAAGCAATGGGGGGGGGGGGGGGGGGGGTTCTATAAATGCGGGTTACAAACAGTTAGGGAGTAAACAGCACCACTCCTCTGCTGTCGCCATGAAGAATTCCCCTTCCTGTGTCCACTCCCAGCACAATGACGGCAGCTTTGGGTGAGACGGGAAATGGAGCAACCAAAAACCATTACAGCCACTACCAACACTCGGTGTGCGTTGGAAAGGGATTATTTTTGGGTCGTCTGAATTGTTTTTTTGTCAATACGACTTTTTTTTTTTTTTTTTTTCCTAAATGGATGCATGGTTGATAAACTCAATCTGATACACAAACCAAAACAAGAGAGTTTGAATGTGAAACGTTTGCTCCAAACAATGACTTCACTGCTGTGGCGCCACATATAAATGTGTTAGTGATTGATTTCAGATCTTTTCGCTGGACACGAGCAGTCGGCTTCCAGAACCAATTGAATCGAGGCCCGAAGTGTTGGAAGGAACCAAGCCAGTAACGTAGAAGAGAGGAGAGACTTTAGAGGATACATGGAATATTTTAAAACGTTTTACCTTCATCCCAAAACAAAAATCTCCTAAGGTTTGCTTCCACCAAATTATAATCAGTACTTGTACGCTGCACGGTGGAACGTCACGTTTCCATGACGACTGAGCACGACTATATTACTGAATGATCCTATTTCACTCCATTCAATCATTCTTACATCCAATCTGGTGGCAATAGGCCAGAAGTCAAAGGCTTGAAGGGACAGTTTGATTAATTAATTAATGCTTTTAGTGAAGTGCGTGATGATGTCACGTTTGGGGAAAAAAATGAATTGAGGTTTCTCTACTTTTGTCGAAAAGTCAACGTAGCGAAGCATCTTGCTTTGTTCCCATCTCCGTCATGACTTCACTCATAAACTCAGCGTTACCGAGTGAAACGCGGCAATATTTTACCAGAACTCCAGGTCGCGATGCCGCTGAACAAACTGGAAAAGTCAGACGATTATCGAGATCCATCAGACGGATTTTCACCTCGTCGGTGACTTTCAAACAGCCTCTGACGGGAGTGTGAAGAAAACTGAATTGAATGCAAAGTAAAAACTTTGAGAGCTTGGGAACGTTTTACATTTCATGCCGGAATGAAAACACTTCTTTTTAAAATTTGCAAAGCTGACCTATCGTATCCTAAAGTACGTCTTTAATGAAATATTGCCATTCACACACAGTTAAACGTCTCAGCAGATAACCAAACGACCATTTAATAATTTGTCATTTTTTTGCAGCTCTGCACTGGATGTGTAAACATGTGTCAGCCTCGGTAAATGAATAGCGTCTAATGGGAAAAACAAAACGTTTTAAAAGTAATTCTAGAACTTGTAATTGCATCGCCAAGAAGCCAAATGTGAATATTTGTACTGTTTCTCTAAGAATGTTATTTATTCCTCCTCAGTGGCTCATACTGGACGACTTCTCCCCCGTTTCCATTCGCAGCAGACGACACGTCGGCTGATCCTGAAGACACCTGCTTCCAAAACCTCCCGTCTGCGTCCAGCTCCGTGGCGCTGATCCAACGCTTTTGGCCTGCGCCAACTGCTCACACACCGTCTTCCGTTTGCCTCCCGCTCACCCCGGACCGCACGCTATTTGGAGGCAGGAGGACTTTGTTTAGCCATTCTTGCGATTCTTTTTGTTTCTTATCGAAGTGAAGCATCTCGCATGCAAACACGCGGCGCTCGGTGATGTGAGAGCGAGAGCAGGTCAACTTGAGTCAAAGCCATAAAAGTGAATAGACGTGAGTCAGGCTCCATTAGGTTTGTTGCTATCGGGAATCATTGGTGAGGTGAGTTCTATTTGGGATTTCTAAGAAAGGCCTCCATGTGGAAAATCACTGCACAATAAAACGGAATACCTACACGCAGAGAAACATTCACCCGTCTTATCCCACGAAACACACCTGATAATAAAAATGCTCCTGATTAATGATGATGAACAGAGTTGCACCGATGACGCTTGTTTTAAAGACGGAGTACTAACCTTTAGCTACTTCGCAACACCGAGTAACGATACAAGTACTTATTAAATGCCATTATGCCTAACTTCATACGCTAATGATATCTGAAGGCGATGCGTCGCCGTGAACCACCTCCGCGTGACGACGCTACGCACAGCCGCAGTACTCAGCGTACGTGCTGTACTCTGAGTACTGGAGGCTGTAGACCGAGGGACAGAGCTGGCAGTGTGCCAACACGCGCCGCAGCTCGTTGTTCAGTCACGCTTCAACCAAACGTTGCCATGTGAACGGGAAACTTTTCCGAAACGACGCCTGTTCACTTGAAACGTGTCGCGTAAACGGCGCCTCGGAGGAAAAGTACGACTATAAGAACCAATGAAGCTCGCCTGTGTGGGCCGATCGGAGAACCTGAAGAAAACCCACGAGAAAACTCCATAGAGAAAATCCACTACACCTCCACGTCCACGACAACCCGATCACAATCAAAGGTTTGCATTGGAAGACCCGGATACATTGGGTACAGTCTATTGATCATCGAGAGTGAAACAAGCCTCTCGCTCCTGGACTGACCTCCCGCTTATATTTTATTGTTTCAGAGAGTAGAAAAATGTTTTTCCTTTCAGACTATCTTTGCTGTGGAAATATCAATACTGCACAGTCGACATTTGGCCGACCGAGTCGGAAAAGTCCACCGCCCCGCAGTAAACCAGGCCAGCGAATGGCAGACGCATCAGCAGCAGCTGTTGTTTGAACGGTTTTCCTGGAAATCACATCAAAGAAATCCGTGTGTTGAATTTTAGTCTCTGACAACGTAAAGGAAAAATATAAGTATTAAGGACGGTTTTGGGTGGTGGAAACTGAAGAAGCGAGGATTGTGAACATCCGACACTAAAAGCTGCAGCTAAATACGGATCCCACTTAAATACCAACGGACACAACGCCATGACATGTGTGTGTAAAACAGGGCTGCAAGTAAAGAGTCCAGTGGTGTGAGTAACTAAATACAAACAGCCGCAGTACTTAAAGACCACAAATACAACGGACACAACAGAAGAACTGGGAAAAAGTTCCTTGAAGAGAAATAATAAAATACATTCCTGTAATTGAGGAGTATTACTGGGTAATTTTGTGATTTTGCCAATTCCACTTGTACTTATGTATAATTTAGACCATGTAATGTGCTTTTCTACTTTTAATAATAATAATTAACAAATATGTCCGTCATTTGAAATCAAACCATTTGCGGTTCATGTTTGCAGCCAAAAATTCTATTCGATTAAAAGAAAATGACTTTGGTTTCCAAAATTGATCACGATGTCATTTTTGATAATCATTAGAAAGAAATGCCTTAAACGTTAAGATTTCAAACAAGCAAGTCGAGATAGAGAATACTGTGGAGCATGGCTATAAAGTAACTGATACTCTGAGTTTGAGAGGAGTTGTTGAATTCAAGCATTCTACAAACTTCTGGAACTTTTTTTTTTTTTTCCTCCCCAATTACTGTCGTACAGATTTTGTGAAACACGTTGAATGGCGCCGATACTGCTGAATTAGATTAATTTTGTCATCTTCACTTTATCATGTAGTTTCTTTTTTATCGACAAAGAAGTGAAGGATATTTTTACCTGTTTCCACAGTCTTACTGAGAGCGTCATCTCATGTTTGATGACGTGTCGATGCACCACGGCCATAATAAATAGTTGTTCTGCACACGCTCAGTAGATGGACAAGAACAACAGTTTTCATCCAGAGTGTCACGACTCCCAGTCCAGATTCTCCTGGACTTGGTAGTTTTATTTTGACAGTCACAGTAACAACAATCCAAATTAGTCGTCTGTCCACTAGAATGTCTGTGTTCTCCCATTGTTATTGTTTACAGTGTATTGTTCTCCCTGCCCGTGTGTGTGTGTGTGTGTGTGTGTGTGTGTGTGTGTGTGTGTGTGTGTGTGTGTGTGTGTGTGTGTGTGGTTTCATTTCAAAATCAACCAACAGTGCCAACTTGTGGCCTGGCATGCCAACTACATCGTTTTCAAAACTTTAAAGCGTTGTCGTGTAAACGGGGCCTCGTTCATTCACTGATGCTTTGCAACAGTTAACAGAACTGATCAAAAGGTTCTACGTGAGGTGGATGTGGGGCTTTAAAGAGTAAGAACATGAAGAAGAGGAGGAGGAAGATGGTTTGGGACCAGGAGGTATCGTTGACCTGGATTACCCACGCTCCATTTCCCCCTCAGAAAAGGCCTTTTGGGCCAAACGGAGCCATTCGGTCGCCTGGAGGAGCGGCGGGGAAATCAGAACGTCGGCCCCAGAACATTCTGCCAAACTTAACCCAGCACGCCGACCAGCAGGAGGCGCTGCACACCTTTGTGTGAGGATGTAAACATAAGCCATTATCATAAGGTAGCAGGATTCTCTCTCTCAGCGATGCCAAAAGGATTCGTCTCGTCTTTCACAGCCGAGTGGAGATGAGAAATAATGACTGTAGCTGCTCACGGAGCTCCGTGCCAAGATGCCTCCAACCTCACAGAGACACACAGGGGCGTGCACACAAAGATCAACACTGTTTCCTAATGCAGATACCTGAAATCAAGTCAAGCATTCACACACACACACACACACACACACACACACACACACACACACACACACACACACACACACACACACACACACACACACACACACACACACACACACACACACACACACACACACACACACACACACACACACACACACACACACACACACACACACACACACACACACACACACACACACACACACACACACACACACACACACACACACACACACAAAGAAGGAGGAGAGTGGCATTAAATTCAGGTTATGCCAGAAGAATCACCTTCATGGTGAATTAAGTCTAATCACCTGTCAAGAGTTTCTTTTGTGAAGTTTTTCCATGAAAGATACACATGGAGGATTTTCCCCTCAGGGCACGCAACACCTACAGCCACAGTTCTTTTCTAAAACATCACGATGAATCATGAAATACATGAGTGGGCATCAACGATCAAAGCAAAATGACGCATTGTAGTATAAACATGCGGTTTGGGTCGTGTAAAACTGCACTCACAGGTAAGGTGGCTGTGGACCTGTGCGGTTTGTGGTCTGACTGTAAGCAGTTAGAAGTAAAAATTATAAACGATTCAGTAGGAAGTACATAGCTTGTAATATATTTAGACACTGGTATCAGGATGTGCACACACACACACACACACACACACACACGAGTTGGACATAAACTTAACAGTGCAACTTTGAGGGACTTGTTCCATAATGTTTAATAAAGTCTTCAGTTCAATCTTCTGCTCCGGTCCCACCTTCAATCCAAAGACTTTCATAATGCAGCATTAAAAAGCTTTTAACAACAAGGTCCAGCAACCTTTAACTAATCTGCTACGATCACCAAGTCAAAGCTCACACATGACGTTCAACCAGCTCAGTTAATGTCTACGAAACATGTTCCTCCCATTTCTTGGGTTCCAGTGTTGTGATGCCGGAAAACTTTTCATACTTCTCGGTTTCTGATTTAAAACATGTTTTGCTCGCAGTCGTTTTCATGTCATTTCTATCGGGTAACATATTTCTAACACGCCAAGTTCCATTTTATTGAGTTGAAGCTGCAATTTAATATTTGATATTTAATTACCGGGCCAATGGCAAATGAGTGAGGCCACAGACGCAGAGTGCGCCTCCTCCAGCTGATGGTAATGACAGGACTCATGTCGAACCCTGTGCCTGCATGTTAAGCATTATTTCAAGCACATCTGTTTAGCGTATTAGGAAAAAACATGACCTGTAATTACAGGGCAGAGTTACAGAGGCTCTCACTGTCTTCTCTGAGGATGAAGGGTAGTTGTGGTGTTGGGAGGGTAGGGGGGGGGGGGGGGGGGGGGGGGGTTGACTGTCGTCTTTCTGCCTTGAGCAGACCGCAAGCTTTTTGAAATCTGAGCCCGCTGCTGCAGTCGGAGCTGCAGCAGGATGATAAGGCAAGTTCAGTTTCTGGCTTCAAAGAGATGACGGAAGATGTTGGCGAAAATCTCCAGAGAGGCAACGTGTAGTGTTCCAATCGCAGGGCTCGAACTTTCACCAAAGACAAAGACAAAGGGGAGGTGGTGAAAGGAAAAGTTCAACCCGAGATGTAAATTAAGAGTCCTGAAAGAAAGAATCTGTGTAGAAACTGAGTTTTGGTCACTTTTAAAATGGAAACTTCTAAGTTTTGTTTTCTTGGCTGATCTTCACTACCTTACCCATTTATCCACATTCACCCATTCAAACACATCAACACAGCTGACATGCAACCCTCCATCGGTTCAGCGTCCTGCTCAAAGACCCTTCAGCACCTGGACAGGATGAGATGGGGGATCAAACCGCCAACCTCGAGATCGGGAGACGACCCGTTGACCCAACAAGCCTTTCAGATGGTGCTCTCCTCCATTTCCCAGAATGCCAGTTTACAAAACATGCACAGTCTTGTTTGACTTTGCTGGGTTTGTTTTGTTGGAGCAGGGAATGATAGCAAAAGTGAAGCGTGACCGAGACGAGCAGGCAGTGAACGTTTCATCTAAAACACAGAGCACATGTGCAGCTTGTGTCGACTTTCAGAGGAATCAAGGAGGAATCTCTACACTGTCTCGCATAAATCCTCAACCACCAGTAAGTATTGTGTCTAGAATTAAAAGGACAATGGAGAACATAAGTACTTAATGACTTTACATTGCCCGAAGGTTCCCTGCCTTTTTATTAATGTGAACACCTCATCATTACTATCTATTAAAAAAAAATCTTTTCCACTACAGTGGAGCCAAACGCTGGCAAACACACCAACTGTCACAAACAAAAACCCAAAACCTCACCAAGAATATTCCTGGGTTAGGGTTAGGGTTAGGGTTAGCTTAACCCTAACCCCAAGGTGAAGCTGAACAAGCTACAGGGAGTTTGATTTTATCGTGTTTTAAAAACAATAATTGTTTACTCTTGAAACCACACCAGGCCACGAGTTGGAGCTGTTGCTTGTTTTAGGGGCCCGTCGACACGAGAACGCCGGTTCACGGTGGTCCGCAATGTCACTTAATAATCACAACAATGGCGGACGCCATGCTCCAGGCGGCGCTGCAGAAGCTACCGACACTAGCAGGAGGAGGAGCAGGGCCATAGACCTATAGAACTCCCTTACATAGAAGTCTCTGAGCAGGAGTCTACTTCGAAATTTCTATATGCTCCGTGTTCTTCTGTGTTTTTGGTGTATTTGGTGCGTCACAGCACCCCTAAAGGCCTGGCATATGTACTACATGCCCTGAAGCCTCGTGTTGAGCCGTTTTCATAGTGACGTGTGGACAGAATATTTTGGGAGAACGCCGGGTGTACACGGACACTCAAACAGTAACGGAAGTTTTTCGTTTTCACTTGAAAAGGTTGTCGTGCAAACGGGGCCTAAACGTTAAAAAATGAGCACTTAATCTCAATATCTCAACATTTTGTCACTGGACAAATCAAAGAAGCAAGTGAGGGTTTCATTTATAATCTGTATATAGAAATTACCACCTCAAACCTTTTTTTATTTATTAATTCATTATCATTTATTAATTATTAAGATCTGACATGCCTCCATATCATTACCATAACATTCATGATAACTAGAAAAACAGAACGAGAAAAGCAGACAAATAGATATATCGTGTCTGGTGGAAACGGTGTGTCACACACTGGTAAAACAGAGTAATATTTAAAAATCGCCAGGCTTTGAAAGTTGAAGTTACGTATCTTGTAAAAATCACTCAATATATTTTTTCCACAATCCTACAATATGTCTCCATAAAATGTTAAAACTCACACTGTGGCCATACGCCACATATTGTGATACTCCCCCAAAACACAGCGGATAATTACCTTTAAAAACAACTTTATTTTCATGCAGCCTGTGAAGAGTACTTCAGTGTTGAAGAGGTCGGGACCGCCCAACCCTCCATCTGCACTCCTACCGAGTTAATTCCTGCTTCAAACTCTCCATCTCCAGAATGAGGACAGCTGGTATTCGAGTACTGCTCCATAGCTCAGCCGGTGTGACGTGCAGGGGGAAAATGTTTTCACTAATCTGTGACGGTGTCACAGTGGAGTGGTCTCTGGGTTCTGGATGAAGGACTCAGACATTTGTGAAGGAAACAAGGACCTACTAATCGTCTTCAGTGTGTCTGACTGTGAAACCAGCTGATGCTCAAGAAGCATGGGAACGTCCAACCTCTCTCACCTGAGCACCAGAAGTACAAGTCACTTAGCGTTTCTTTGATGTACATGCTGCAAACGAGTCACCCGGTGGTCAGAATATAATACTCGTGGATCAGCGTTAAGAGGAAAAAGGAACTGAACCTGTAAGGTCGGTGTTGGAAGCATTTTAACCAGAATCATTGTTTGTTAAAGATTATCATTATTATTATTAAAAATTCACTTTCTAAAGATTTCCCAACAGTACTAATCGTCCCCATACCTGGACTGACGTCCCAGAAGTGAAGACAGTCTGTCCTCTCTCTCCCTGGCTTGTTTCAGGTTTTAAAAAGTGTGTTGCTCCGACCAGCCAATCAGAAATCAAACCCTATATAGTGTCATCGGGGGTTTAGCCAATCCCAATTAAGGTAGGCCCTCCCTTTGACTCCTCCCACAATTAGGCAGCTCTGCTCTGGCACATGGCACCACGAGAGGAAGTACTTCCTCCTCTTCCCAAGATGGGCATGTGTGGGTGGAGCCAGTCCAGCTCACACAGACACAGCAGATTCTGAATGCAGCTCCTATGATCCAATATTCAAATTGAGGAAAATCAAGGAGGAGCTGGATTTGGGGCAATAAACTTTGAATATAACATTTTGGGACCAACGAGATCATGTGAAAGTGTTGAAAAGCTGAATGATATGAGCCCTTGAAGGACAAACAACCAGGTAGTCGTTTTTAATCCCAGTGTTCAGTCTCATAATCAATACGAAAAATGACACTATAGCTTTTAGTTTTTTAAACAAACAGTTACTCTTATTATTTAAAACCTCTCTGTTGCAAACAGAAATTAAACAGTTGGTCACATTTTATCAGAAATATTCAGATTAAAGTACTGTTCCTGAAAACAATGGTTTCTTTATTAACACCATCAACACAAGGCATTTCAACCAATTAATCTGTTAAAAATATATATATATATATATATCTTCCTCGAAAGCACATTTCTCATGTTCAGTATATCAAAATTACATGATGGTAGTTTTGTCAACAGACGGAAATAAACAGCTTGAATGTCCTGATGTAAAAACATTCCGTCTACAAACCTGTGGATGTACTCGGGAGTAATTTATAGTCTTAAAAGTCGCAAATTGTATGTAATTTTGACTAAAATGACATACTTGAATGAAATAAATTACTTAATTACAGTAATGCGAGTATTAGCAATTCTTTAGTTTCACTGAAGGCTGAAGTTTGAACCCAGTGACACTATTCATTAAAGATTTTCTCATTTAAAAGCATCGACCCATCGTCCAGATCTGACAACATTTGGAAGCTTTGCAGCGTCTCCTGTCTGAATACATTTAATATTCACACGTTTCCTTCAATGAAGGAGTCCAAATCCAAGCAGATTCCCTCCACTAATGACTGGATTTAGTCATAATCTGAAGGTTTCCCCTCCTATCAGCTCGTTGACTACACTGATAACTGCACTATAGATTAAGCGGGAGAGGAATGCCGGCTATTAGCGGGCTCGTCTCAGATCCATCTTATCGCAGTCTGCTTGTTGTCAGCTACACACACGTATCGCCTCTCTTCCTCGCCTCCCGATTCATCCTGACAGTGAACAGACTACTGTAAACTGCCAGAGTTCCTCTCAGATAAGAGCGGAGACGAACGGCTGTGCTCCATTTCTTCATCTCAGAAACACCAAATCACGGAACTCAATTTTTTGGGGGGGATGGGGGGGGGGGGGGGGGGGGATTTCAGCAGATTTAACTCACACACAGTGACAGATCACCCAGCGGAACACGCTGATATTTCTCATTACGAAGCGTCTCTGCTTTCTTGTTGCGATACGACGTCTTGTTTACCTTTGGCAAAAGGAAATGCAGGATCAAGAAGAGAGACAGGCGGGAGGACAAGCGGGGAACCTTTCACCTAGAATACATCCGTCTGCTGTCTTTCTCTTGGCTTTCTAAGAAAAGAAATACTTCTCTTCAGTTGTTGAGTAAATTCTGAAGTGATTCGGCAATAACAGGCTGCGAAGGTTCTCAATCTATCTTTAAATGCCTCGACATGGAAATCAGAAAATATATATTTACTGATGTTTAACAACTGAACCAGTTTTCAATTTTATCTTACGAAACTACTCCTAAGAGACTTTGTACACATTTTCGGATGAACTAAATACAAGCAGTTTCCCAGATTCCACTAAAGTCCAGACCAGTACAGATCAGGGCAAATAAAAAAATAATCGATTTACTCGATTAATCAAATTTGTTGCTAAAAAAGTTTTTATTTGGCAAATTCGAGTTTTTTTCTCACCACAATTTGACATTTTTCGCATTCCGTAGTACCATTCCTTCCTTGTGGGTGTCCGAAGTTCCTGTTGCACTTTTGCTTAAACCTGGTTAAAGCTTGAATTTGTTGAATGACGGAGCCTCGTTTACTTTTTATTTCGGGATTGTTTATATGCATTTTAACTCTGACGACAATCACGGCAATAAAGTTGCCCTTTTGACAATATATCTGAAATCTGCAGTCATTTTTAAGCGCATTAAGAAATTTATAAAAAAAATTTTTTTAAATCAAATCGAAGGCCAAATCGCCCAGCCTGAGTACAGATCCATCCAAAACTAATGTCACCGGACGTCATCGACAAACGCAGCGCAGGCCAACTAATAACGCCAATGTCTCTAAATACTCCAGAATAAATCAGGCCCATTGTTTCAGTACCAATCACACTTTGGGACGACATTTTAAGTGGTTTCAGGTCTGCGCTGCTCTCAGTGAGCAGCATTGTGCACCATTACACAACAGCACATGCCTGGGGATTAACGGCGGGCCTGTCCGGTCTGCGCCGTGAGGCTGCAGGGGGCCGGCAGCTCCCGTCGCAGCCAACAACACGGAAACCCGCCGCATCAGAACCCGCCACTCACACTGCAAAACGCTGCCTCATCCGGTTTGATGCACTGAAGCTCATTTCGTCACCAAGGAATCTATTCATGAAACAATTAATAGCTTCACCCTCCTGCTGTTTTTATTTAGATACCATTTCTTCTAAAAAAAAAAAAGTAAAGACACCATTTTACACAACGATGTTTCAAGTGAAAACGCACAAGTATCACATTCACGCTGCAACATTTTGAAAACATTTCCATGGAAACGGCAGGGCGTTTTCAACAAGTTTCACCCTTTAAGCTGTTTTTAAAAAGTTCCGTTGTTTAGTAAACGGACCCCCAATACGCAACGGAAGTTCCTAGTTTGCTTTCAAAAATGTTGTTGTTGTGCAAACGGGGTTTAAATGTCAGTCATAGAAAATCCTTACAGGCACGTAGAAGCAAGAAACGTAATTATGATGTTATTAAGTACTCACAATTACACAATACCAATGGTATCAGTGTACCTCTAATGAGGCTATTTAAAACTTTGTTTTACTCTTCCTCAACTTCCCTCAATTCCATGAATATCGAAAAAATATTCAGAAATGTTTGCGGTCATGACAAAAAAAACATGAGGTAGTTTAACAATTTCCTTCCAAGATTCCCTCATAATGATAAATCAGGATTCGAGAGAACATAAAAAACATATCAATCTTAATGATCAAATCTAACGCGTCCAAATCAAACATGGGGCAGAATTTCATTAGAAGAGAAACAAAGTGAGCTTCATATAGATCCTGGTCGTCTCCCACTGCCACCGACTAATTTAAAAGAACAAGAGGATTTGCCCCCGTCTCCCGCTACCGGTCGCCGCGACGCTGAGTTAATGAGGACAAATGCAAAACGTGGGGAAGCCAAGCCGGTGAGGCCAAAGCTGAGCTCGTAGAAAAGGCCGGCAGAAGAAAGAAAGAGGAGCTTTGTTCACTGCGACTCAAGCAGGTTCCTCTTTAATGACTTCATGTGCATGCCAATCACTTACAACATACAATCCCACCGTGCGGCCAGCAACACTTAGTCAGGACGTCGCCATCAGGTGAGCCGGCAGCATGCGACTCAACCCCGCCCCCAAAAACCAAAACCCCACAAGTTCACCACTCGGTTCAGGTAGCGACACAACGATAATGCTTTCAGGTTATACCAGCAACAAGCCAAGGCCACGGTAGGGCAGGAGGGTTTTACAGAGAGTTTCCTCGGAGTAACGCCGCACGATATATTGTGAATTAATCGTAATCACGACGCCAATATTCACAATATGCATAACGTAAAAGACTGAGATGAGATGACGTGTGTTTTGCAGTCACGCTCTGCAAAAACGTAACGAAAAACAACAACAAACGCAACAAAATCATCAAACTGCCCCACAAACACTGCATATATACTATTATACTGCATATACTTTAGGGTGACGGGTGCGATCTACCACTTGCCCTGCACACATAACGGATACTTCATTAGCACACATACTGGGAGTAAAGGTTCGAGTGCGATTGATGAAATCTTTGCACAAATAACGAATCCAATATTTCTACAGCACAATCGTAGGTCGTGAAAATCGCCCAACAGCGCTTCACATATATACACATATATATATATATACATATATATATATATATATATATATAAAGTGCATTTAGAGCAATACAGTATATGTGACAATTCATCACTTTTTCTTAAGGACCAGTTCAATTACACCGTCACATTTAGGGTACTGTTTAAGTTATAGGTAACAAGTAAATATATAAAGTACTGAACGTAAAGGTATAATTTACTTTGGGAGTGATGAATAAGTGATGTACAAGTCTTCAAAAAGTGGTTTCGTTAAGTTTTCAGCTTTGGATAACCTCATTGGGTTGAAATTCCAAGTATCTCAGCAAGAGTCCAATAAAAGTTAAGACGTCTCCTCCAGACCCTGGAAAGTGTCTCATTCAGGTTTTGTTTGACATCTTCTCTTTCTGTTGTTAAAAAAAAAAAAAGCTTTAGAATCTGTGCATGAAGAATTCTCCACTGCACGTAAATTAAACGGACTACAGATCAGAACATGGTTGTCGGTGTCTAAACAAACTGTAAATCAGGCTTGTCAAACATGAGGCCAAAACCGGCCTGTAAGAGGCTCCAGGCCGGCTCCAGTCCGGCTCCAGTCCAGCTCCAGGCCGGCTCCAGTCCTCGCTCCAGTCCGGCTCCGGTTCGGCTCTAGTCCGGCTCCAAACCGGCTTCGGTCCGGCTCCAGACCGGCTTCGGTCCGGCTCCAGTCGAGCTCCAGTCCGGCTCCAGTCCAGCTCCAGACCGGCTTCGGTCCGGCTCCAGTCCGGCTTCAGACCGGCTTCGGTCCGGCTCCACACTGGCTCCAGTCCGGCTTCGGTCCGGCTCCGGTCCGGCTCCAGTCCGGCTCCAGACCGGCTCCAGACCGCCTCCGGTCCGGCTCCAGTCCGCCTCCGGTCCGGCTCCAGTCCGGATTATCGGTTTTGGCAGATCTCCAAATTCAGTTCTCGGGATCGGAAGTGAAACAACGTGGGTCGGAGCATCCCTCGTTGAGCACTTTTGGATTCTTGCACGTAAACATGATAATATTAATGTTTTTACCTCCGTTTGGAAGCTTCTGTGACGTCTTATCATTCTGTCTTTAAAGCCCGAGTGTCTCTTAAAGTACTTTGAAACCTGCAGCTGGGCTCTTTCAGGCGGCGTGGTCGATATCACTCGATAGACGCCCGAGGCGCGTCCTTTAGAAACGGCAGCCCGAGGGCCTGCGGGGTGTCGGATGTCATCGCGGACCAGTTGCCGGAGTCCGGGCCGGGCCGCCTCTCGCGCTGCTGCAGCAGCTGCATCTTCTCAGACGTCACATTCCTGCAGGACGGCCCGGCTCTGCCCCTCGTCACCTGTGCAGATCCCAGGCCAGCGCCGGCTCTCGCCGCTGCTTTTCCTTCAGTTTTCTGCCCCTTATGAAACGGCGTCTCTATTTTTATTTTTTCACGGAATGAAAAGAGCACTTGTGGCACTTATTGGAATAATCCAGATTTCAGTTTAATACGCGTGTTGTGTAACCGTCAGTGGCGAACACGATGGTCAGGAACACCGATGAGAAGCGTCAGAACAGCAGGAAGCTGCTTCATGACAGAGTCCAGAAGCTCAACAACACCAAGCGACGGCGAAACGGAGCTCAAGAGACAAAACATTCCCGCACAGAGCTGTTAAACCATAAAGCTTTAAAGTTAAAACCATCATGTCTGTTTCAATGGAGTACAGGAAGCGTTGCAATTAATACTTCAGTAAAAAAAAAAAAAGTGTTACTTGTCCAATAAATCTGCTTTCGTGGCTTTTCAGGTTCTCTGAAACGTTCCACCTGCCATGTGGGAATGCAGCCCGATTTCATCTTGAGTAGTAAAATAGTGGCATAATAACCAATAAGTTTGTTTTTGTTGTTGTTGTGGCACAAAGTGCACGTGATGAAAATGTCTATTTTCCCACAAAATGAAACAGTGACTGTGGGAAATCGCTACCATGGCAACGTGAAACCAATTTAAATGAAACCTTCTGGTGCAAAATACAGTAAGACTCAACCAGACATCCTGAAATAGCCTCATGAAAGATGTAGAGTCATCTAGGTGTACTGGACACACACACACACACACACACACACACACACACACACACACACACACACACACACACACACACACACACACACACACACACACACACACACACACACACACACACACACACACACACACACACACACAGACAGAGAGAGCCAGGAAGTCTGGTGTTGTAATGTGTCTGAAGTGGACTCTCCTGCCCGCTGACAGACTCAGACTGAACGCCCATGATTCAGCAGCTTCCTCATCCCATCAGACCTCCCTTTTGCTTTCGCTGCATTATGAGTGGGACTGTGTGACCTCCACTAAATAATCCATGTAAACATTTACCCCGCCCTGTAATGAAGTCAGACACACACACTCCTCCCTCATATTTCCTAAAAAAAAAACAGAAACACCAAACATCACACTCATGGGGACTTTTGATTCTACATCTGCGCTGCATGCACTGCTGGAAATCAAGTGACAGGCTGGGGGGGGGGGGGGGGGGGGGGCTGGGGGGGTACAGACTCTGGATTATAGAAACAAATCCTGCAAGTTATTGTGTGTTAAAGCAAATCAACAAATGAAAGAGATCATGTTACACTTTCGTGAGATTTCAGTAATAAATAGTATTTTTTAATCATGTGTGTGAAGTTTTTGCAAGCTCACACAGATGCACAGGCAAGCTGGAAATAATCTGACAGGCTGCAGGAGGGTTACAGAGTTTCTGGATTACAGAAACAAGTTACTGTGCATTGAGGGGGGATTTCTTTTTTCATGTGATTTAAATGAATGGTATTTTTAAAATCACTGTTTCGGTTGTGAAAGCAGCCGTGTGTCAAGTTTATTTGTTAGGTTTTTTTTTTCTCCAAATCTCACACACACCTAAAGATGCAAATAAAAATCAGATCCGAGGAAACAGGTTTGTCACAGAGACTCGGGAGTGATTTATAGACTCGTTGACCCTACAAACCAGCAAAACACACTCCTGCTAAACATCAGTCTTACCTCCAGACGTGCGCTGAAGGTAACTTCGAAGTTTATCCCCTTCTCTCCTGGACTGAACCGCAGATCTCCGCAAAACACGCACAATTAACTAAGTCCGCCTTTAATTCCCTGCATTCCCGCACCGGGAATTTCTCTTCTTCTCTCTTCAGTAAGAAAAAACAAACTCCGCACAGTTCAGATCCGTGCCGGAATCGTGCACATTTCGCTCTGTTTTTGTTGTTTGAGGGTAAATTAAAAGGCAGATCTCCGCTCGCGGCTCCTCGCTGGATAGAAACTCCTCTGTTAATCAGTGCGGCCGCTCTGCGCGTGCACGCGGAGGCGGGGGATAATAACACGAGGAGGAGGAGCCGCGGCGCGACACCGCCGGGGCGGGCACCAAACAGCACGGCGACACTCACCGCTCACTACACCACCCTTTTTAACGACACAGAAGACTCAGCTCTATCTTCACATGGAACGGCAGCAACTTTTATCGTGACACGAATACCAAACGTCTCCACGTGGGTACGTGGTTTTATCTTATACGGCGGAGATATGTGTATTATAATCACTTTAACTTCGCTTGCACGTCTCGAGGAGGAGCGTTAGCCCGTCTGCTAAGCTAACAGCAGAGTCCCGGATGAAAGCAGCCAATCAGGTGCGAGCTTGACTCCGCCCACGTCGTCGCGGAATGTTTACGCCGGCCGCTGCAATGAGGGACAACATCGCAGTTTTCATGGTGTTTTTGATTTAAAAGTGTCGTTTTCAGGTATGGACGTGGAGCGAAATCGCGCGTTCTGATTCCCCTGGTCTGTCGTCTGTGTTGCGCGGACTGACTGCGCTGTTTGAGTGAGTTATTTCAGCTCCGTGGTGGTGGGAGTGTGTGTGTTAGCCGTTAGCCGTTAGCCGGGCTGTAGTTAAGTGAACGCATTGCAGTGATGAGAAACTCCGCAGTGGATTTATGGATTTAAAACCGATAAAACATCTAAATGTACCAAAAACAACGCTGTTTCTTCATCTACCAAGGCACTCTCAGGTGTATTATTGTCAATTCGTAAAATACTTCACAGAATGTGTTGGATCTGTTTGTGTCAGCTGCTGTAAACTTTGACAGTTTCAGTATTTATTAATCACAGTAAAACTATTTTAACACATTGAAATACGTCATGAAGACTATTTCAATTCATATAAATGGACAATTAAATCATCCAATTTATTTTACAAATGATAATATTAGCTTGGAGTTACATAAAAATCTATGTCAAAATGCAATAATAAGAAAAAACAC
Organism: Lipophrys pholis; assembly: GCF_963383615.2. Lineage (NCBI taxonomy): Eukaryota > Metazoa > Chordata > Actinopteri > Blenniiformes > Blenniidae > Lipophrys > Lipophrys pholis. The sequence continues at coordinate 3,216,790 of NC_137636.1, forward strand.
CTACAACAGAATAAATAGAATAATAATAATATAATAATAGTTTTATGTGTCCTATTTATCAAACAAAAAATAATCATGGAATATATTTCATTTATATACCTATAACAAGTTATGTCAAAAGTACAAAAGATAAAAATAAATCCACACAATTTAAGAATTAAACTAGTGCATCTAAAAATAGAATTTAATCATATTATAATACAGTTTATGGATCAACACAAGGTCACAATCACCATGTTAAAAAAACTGTGATGACGTGAAAAAACACAAATGATAGAAACAAATTCAAACACTAGTACGTCTAAAAAAAAAAATAGAATATAATTGAAGAAAATATTAGTTTGTCATTTATCCCAACATTTCTTATAATATTGTAATTCTGGTCTTTGCTCACAAACTCATTAGACAAAACACTACAGAATGAACAGAGGCATTTAAAAATAATCTATCTCTGAGAATTTAATAGTTTTGTCAGTGATTTCTGCTCCTAATGCAAACTAAAAGCTTCTTCAAGACATGCGAATGCTTCATGAACAAGGTGCTAAAAATAAAACATTTCCTAAGAGTTTGACATTTCACTATATTTTGCACTGGATTGGAGTAATTTTCAGTAGTAATTGTTTGGTTTCTGTGAAAATAAAAACTTTTTCATCATGTATACTCTGCGCCCCAACAAAGAAAAACTTTAAAGGTCAAATTTAAAGGATATTGTGGCTCTATGTTACCAGTCTGGCCAACTCATGGTTAACTTGGACCGTTTATGACCCCTGAACTAAACAGTGCAACTAGAAAAAGGAGTCTCAACGCCCTGATGCCTGAACTTTCCAGAGCTAATCGGCGGTCTTAATGTTGTGGCTGGTCCTGTGTGTGCAGGCTGCAGGACGATGGATCCCGTGGTGCTGAGCTTCCAGGACAGCCTGTTGCGGCGCTCCGACGTCTCCTTACTGGAAGGGCCGTGCTGGCTCAACGATCAGGTCATCGGCTTCGCCTTCGAGTACTTCGCCGCCGAGCGCTTCCGGGTCCTGCGGGAGGCGCTGACCTTCATCAGCCCCGAGGTCACGCAGTTCATCAAGTGCGCCTCGTGCCCAGACGAGCTGGCCCTCTTCCTGGAGCCGCTGGGCCTGGCCTCCCGCCGCTGGGTCTTCCTGGCCGTCAACGACAACTCGGACCAGACGGCGGGCGGCTCCCACTGGAGCCTCCTGCTCTACTGCCGCAGCTCCAACCACTTCGCCCACTACGACTCCCAGAACGCCTCCAACTCGCTGCACGCGCGGCGCATCGCCGCCAAGCTGGAGCCCTTCCTGGGCGCCGGGAGGAAGCCGCTGTTCGTGGAGGAGCCGTGCCCGTCGCAGCAGAACAGCTACGACTGCGGCATGTACGTCATCTGCATCGCCGAGGCGCTGTGCGAGAAGGCCGGGGCGGAGGGCTCGCCGCGCCTCCCCGGCCACACCATCACCCCGGCCTACATCACGCAGAAGAGGGCCGAGTGGAGCAGACTGATCCAGAGCCTCGCCCAGAGCGACCTCAGCTGCTCGCTGCCCTTCCCGTAGCACGCCGACCAGCACCGCCGCACATATGGACTGCTGGAGGACCTGAATGCGCTCCGTCAATATATACAACCAGATATTTATCGTACAATCCAACCTACTCCCAAAACAAAGCAATGCTACAGATCGTTAAAGGTGCAGTACGTGCTTTTGAAGCAATTCCAGGTCTGTGCATCGGGTGGCAGTAGTGAGTCACTTCGGTTACTTGACGTGCTGCTGCTAGCTTGTTAGCCTGATGCCGACGGCACGACACAGACCTCTTGGAATAACATGGAGGTTCGGTTTTTTTCTAACTTTGGCCCGTTCACGCGACTGATTTAAGTGAAAACGCAAAACCTTTGTTGCGTTATTGGTGTGCGTCTACACGACAACGATACTCAGTTTTTAAAAATGTTCCGACTCAGTCGTCGTTGAAATTATGGAGAACGCATCTTTTCCATCTCCATTTCGTTTCATCAAAATTCAAACAGCTCCCTCTAGTGGCCCAACATCCTAACTTCATCGTTTTCAGTGTTTCTGCCGTTTCCAAGGAAACAAACATTCAGAACATTTCAGTGTAAATGTGAAAATTTTCTGAAAGTAAAACTAAAAAAATTATGTGTTTTCACTTAAAACCTTGGAACGGGGCCCGATTGAACTTTTCTAAAAAGTGACATACTGTACCTTTAACGGTGGACAGGCGGTGTCATGTTTCCCTGCACACTCAGTCCAGAACACCAGCATGCCTATAAACAAACCTTTACTTCCCGTACGAATTCAGAGAGGAGGATTCTAGAACAAGGAAGGCACAGACTTTTATTTTTTATTTTTCCTTCTTCGTCTTCATTTCATGAGCTTGGAGCGACTGTAGAAATGTTTACACAGATTATTGCTCAGGGTCGTTTTAAAAATGAACTAAATTGACAATAAGAATGTGCATCTTGCCCTCTGGCTCCGACCTCATGTCACATCTGTTCTGCTCATTCATCTGGACCGAGCGTCGCGTCGTCCACGGCTACTGGAAGCTGGAGGTGTGTGTGTGTGTGTTGTGTGTGCGTGCGTGTGTGTGTTGTGTGTGTCCAAGGATCTGTAAATGTCTGTTTCCCTTCTTTAGAATTTAATTTTGCCAGAGACTTCCCTAACTGGGGGCTTCCTTGTCCCTCAGTTGAGACTCGCAAGTTCGCTACTTTTCATTTTCATCAATTTTCTTTCACAAATTAGCACGATTGGACATTTACCTGATAAACTTGAGCCTGTGAGTCCAAACTGAGGGAGAATTCAAGACTTCCACTTGAGGTCAAGGTGAAGAGACACATTTACAGTTTCTGTGTCACACAAAAAAAAAACTCCACCTGCAGAAGTCGTCCAGGCTCCAGGTCGGCCTCGGAGGTTTTTCTGTACGACGGTACGACGACGTGCGTCGAGTACGAACAACGTATTGAAGTGGAACGTATTGAAGTGGAACGTATTGAAGTGGAACGTATTGAAGTGGAACGTATTGAAGTGGAACGTACTGAAGTGGAACGTACGTCATGTCGTCACAAACCATCACAACCTGTTGGTTGAATAAAAGTCAAATTTTTTGAAGGTAAAATGGTAAAACTGCTTTGTTTGCTCGTCTTGTTTTATTAGATTAAAGTTTGTTTTTGAAAAGTCTTCAAGGAATTTTTAAATTCAGCAATACACTTATTGTAAAATGTATTAAATTCTTTTTAATGAAAGCTCGGTAAAGCACACTTTACACATGTAGACAAAATTCTTTAGAAATGTTTGCTGAACGTTTCCTCCATGAACAAAAATACGCCTTTCATTTTTATTTTTTTTAAATGAGACAATAATTGAACATTAACATCATTTATTAAAATGAGTAAAACTGTATTTTGTTTGACAGTTTATTTTTTTTTCCATTTATTTATAAAAAAAAAATTTAAGTTCCAGAAGATATTTTGTCATTTTATTTTGAAAGCAAACTTTTATTTCCCGGAATTTAGACGGTGAACTTTTAAAGACCAACAATTCCATAAAGTAAAGTATTGTATTTACATGGTGCAAATTGAACTGAAATATTGACATTAAACATTCTTATATTAAAGTACTCTTTATTTACGGTACTGTGAGTATTCATTTTATTTCTTCAATTCTAACAACCTAATGTAAAACTTTACTTAAGAGTTTGTTACATTTGCGAAAATTCATAAAAGTTCTCGTACATGAAATAGTTAATTACAGCACTCTCTATTTTGATTAAAATTTTTATAATTATAAAAGTAACAGTACATTAAATACTGTAAACTGGACAGAAGTATCAGTAAAATTACATTGTGCGTAAATTAAAAACTTATTTAAATGCAGTATTTGCAATTTATTTATTCTTTTTTTAACCCTAAAGTAATGGAGTAGATTACATGGTATAATTTGTACTTAATCAGTAAAAATGTAATTAGAGAAATAAAATAAAAAATAGATTAAAAAAGATCTACTGACTCGTAAAAAGTGACCAAAAGTACTTATTTTCAATAATTTATATGCAATTTCAATCTGAAAGGAACAAAGTAGATTCAATTGTATAAATAGTACTTAAGAAACAAACACTTTAAATACAAATACTATTTTACATTAATGCAAGTATTTATTGTTTCATTCCTTCCTTGATTCATTTAAACAGAACGAGATTGGATTACAGAAATTGTACATAAGTATGATTTCATACAAACGATAACAGTTTTAGCACACCAAATAGTACTAAATTACAGTAATGGGTATTTGTAATTTGTCCCTTTGCTTTTCAGGATGAAAAGATCACATGTATCTTAAGTATCATTAAAGTTAAATGAAAATATTCTAGAATGTGCTTTAAAGTTCCCATATCAGTAATATGTACCTCAATAAAAAACTATTCAGGTGTTTGTAACTTCCACTCCTTTAAATAGATTTATAATTTTCTGTTTCTAAAAGCAGGCTGATGATTTATATGTTATTTTAAAGTATAATTGTAATATTGGAGTGATTTAATGGTGGCAAATTGGCCTCTCCGGGTAAGCTACACAGTCAGAGTACATTCCAGTTACATTACATTTAGGAGTACAGGAAGTGGAGCCTCCCTGGAATCGGCCCCGGCCTCACGCTGACATGTTCATCCCGGCGGAACCGGTCCGACCGGCTTCAGGTTCACCTCCGTCCTGCTGAGGAGCAGCAGAGCCGCAGGTTCCCCACCCGGCTGCAGTCACACAGATTCACCCTGAATCAGACTCGGCTGGTAAAACAGTCGCTCTTCAGACGGGAGGTTGCAGGTTTGGTTCCCCATCGCCCCAGTTCACCGGTCAAAGTGTCCTTCAGGAGTTAATTTAAATCCTCTTTGCCCCTTTTTGATTCCTGGATTTTCTCTCTGTGGAGCGAAACAAAGCGTTTTAGTGTTTGTGGTTTGTTGTTTTCTTCCTGCAGCTGTAAATAACCCACTCAGGGTTGTTTCATAATCTGCACCCTCGTTGGAAAACAGGCCATCGGTCACATATGATGAATAAAACACACAAACAAGCTGCTGTTCACGTATATATTGAATTGTAATTGTTATTTACTCTTTGATATACATCCAATCAGATAGCCAATCAGAATCCTGGGGAAAAAACATACGAACATTTATATGCAACCGGAGACACGGAGTTTATCCAGATCTAAACTGTGGCCGGAGTTTTAAGGAATCATCGTTTGTGGCGAGTCGGAACTGCATTTATGTGTACATGCACTCAAACGCAGAGAAATATAAGCTTCTTTTTTTTTTTCTTTAAAAATACCTGGGTACGAGTAAACATGGCCTCAACTCTTACACAACGCAAACAATCAAAACACTCCAGCAATATCTTTTCTCTTTCACCCAAACCTGATTTCATTCTATGTACTTAAATAAAACTAAACAAAACCCCATATACAATCCACCAAACTTTGAATATCAACATTCATCCATAGAAAAACCATCATGCGGTGCGTCGCCACTGCAGCAGAAGACACACTGACGACAATGTAGTTAGTCTGCCGGGCCACGGGAGGGCGCTGTTGCTCGTTTTAGTAATGAAACCACAGAAACGTGTGCAGAGAACAATACGCTACAAATGTGAAGAAGAAAAAAATGGAGAGAATCCAACATTCATATGAACTGATGACGCATCAGAAGCTATCAGGGGAGAGTCTCAACTGTAAAACTACTGATATGGACGATAAAACTAGAATATGACGGCGAGTCAAACCACTACGGGTCGGCCATGTTTGTTTACAAGTGGATGAGTAGAAGGAAGGAAGAGGAGGGAGGAAGGGAGAGAGGGATGAGCAGTAACAGGCTCTGTAGCCTCCATCAGTCTCAGCAGGAGGAAACAGAGACCGGGAAAGAATCTTTCCACCTCGGGAGCCGGGATGAAAACTCCACGGATACAGTGGATCAGAACACCGGTGGCGTGTAAACGTACCCCCCCCCCCCCCCCCCCAAAGTGAAGAAAGTTTTGCGGATACACTCGTTGTGTAAATGGGGCCTGAATATATGATCAAGATCTTCGTTCATTCCAACTGTCTTCACAACCCTTCATCTACTTCGATGGACCTGTAAGATTGGCTCCGATGCCTCGTTTTCTCTTTCCCCCTGAAATTCATATTCAGCTTTGGGTTTTTGCTCCAGATCGTTCATGAAGATCTCAATGGTTTTTGATTTGGAAAGTCGTCGTTTTCATTAAGGAGATGAAATAAATCGCTAAATCCAACTTTATAGGGAGAATAAGATCAGTGATCTCATTTAGGCCCCGTTGGAATACCGTGGAAAATGTAAATGTTTTCTGTCATAAAAAGGGTTTTCTGAAAGGATTTCAGTATAAAGATGTGATACCAGCATCTGCAGTAAACTCAGTGCTGTTGCATTAAAGTTCCTCATCTCAGACGGGTTGTATACAAACCACTCATTTTGACCATTCTTCTGGTCCGTCGGTCCTAATTTGCACAAATTAGAACATGCAAACTAATTCCTGAACTGTTTCTCCACTTCCTGTCTCCCGACTGGCTTCATGAAACGTCGTAACCAAAGTGGCTGAACGGTAAATAAACACGCCGCGTCGCACGAGACCGCGGGTCTCTGCCGGACGGGCTCGCTGGCTTCAATTAGCTGCTGCTGGAAGGAGACAGGAAAAGATCCAAAGGGCTGATGGAGTGCAGATGGAGGACGAGAAGACAGAGGGGAAGATGAGAACAAAGGAGGAAATTAAATTGTGTCCTAAACTCGGTTCCATGTTTGTTTTGATAGTTGATCTCGCCCACTGCGGTCGATGTATTTTACATGCAGCTGAGAAACAAGACGCCGGCATGAAACTAGAAAAAGCAGAGTGAAATCTGAAGAAAAACTTCCCCTTCAGACCAGAACAAACAAAAATACATTAAATAGATGCAATAAATAATCAGAGCGAAGCAGTCGACTCAAACTGCTCCTGATTTGTAGACATTTTTAGGTTAAATGTCATCAAGTGATATATATGTAACCCGTCTGTCACCTTGTGAGGAGACCGGGTCCTGAGCTCGGTTGTATTGTTTCAGAAAACTCAGTAAATCATGATATTAGATTGGATCCATGGGAAACTGAAAACACAATGAAATTGCCGAGTTGTTTATATTTCGAATAATAAGTTGCCTCAGTGCTGCAAAACACTGACAAATGTTCTTTGCACTGCAGTGCCGTAGAAGACAAATGAACATCTTTAACAGTCTTGTACATTTAGAAAATTTAGTCTTTACAGTATTTGGCATTAAAGCGTAATGTAGTCCACCACCGTGAAGATTCAGTCAGCATTCTCCTTCACACTGCAGAGGTCAAAGGTGTCCTGGAGAGCATACCAGGACAGACGGCTCGGCTCCCCGGAGGTCTGGACGGGGCCGCAGCTCGTCTGGCCATCTGCTGCCCCCCCCCCCCCCCCCCCACACACACACAGAGCTGCAGTCGTTGGCCTCTGACCTTGGTGCTTCATCAGGTCTGCAGAAGGTTTCCAGGCTGATATAGTGAATAATGCTCCATGAGCTAATACTCCAAAATCAATTGCTTCTTTGCAGCATTAATACATGACTGAAACTGACAGAACAGGAGCGAAACAAACACAAGTAGAAGTATGGATTCATCCGGACGTAACCGGTAACGTTTGATCTGGTTCTGGGTTGTTGGACGCTGGAGACGCTTTATTGGACGCTCCCAGCTGAGACCGGGCGACAGCAAGCTTTTGAAAAGAAAAAGAAAGAAAAAAAAAAAAAAAAAGTCTTGCTGTTGGAAACGGTAGAAACGCGGAAAACAATGTCTTTAGCATGCCAGGCCACTAGTGGGCGCTGTGGGTTGTTTTTGTAACGAAACCACAAACACATGGGCAGTACACATGGTTAGCTTCATTAAACTGCCTTTCACAAGCCGTCCGAGTATTTTGTGTTGAGGATACTTGATCTTTTAGTCACCAACTAACCTCACATGTATGTTTTTAGACTGTGGAGGGGATCTAGAGAGCCTCGGAAAAAAAAAAAAACCCACACGATGAGAAAGGAGAAAAATGCAAACTCTGCATGGATATTATTAGATTTATCAAATACTTTTCAAACCTCAATTCATGTCGGACCTGTACTTCCATCAATGTATTCTTGGACTGAAATCTAATTTTATTAGCTACAAAATACTCCCCGATTCATTAAATTTGAAACGAGCCGTTGCATGTGGAGTAACACCACGGGCAATTTATCAGCGAGTATTTCTGCCAAGATTGTACTGTGGTTTTAGAATTCCTGCTTCCTGATCCCTGCAGTGGTCAAACATGTCGGCGGTGCCAGGATGTCATGACGGAGAAGACCTGGCAGCCGAAACGAGAAGCAAAGACAAACTGCTGGCCACCGGCCGTTGACTTGAATCTACACATTCTTTCCAGTTTAATTCATGAGGATTTTCACAAAATAGGGCTACATTTCGCTCACTGCTGCAAAAATCAGTCAAGAGAGAAGATGAGCCTCGTGTTATTTCAGGACTTCGGTCTTCATGTTAAATGTAGGGAAAAGAAACACATCTGCTGTTACACAGCAAAGAAAACGTCGTGTACACGTCTCAATCACATTATCTGTTCAGTTCATTAGATTTAAGAAACAGGCTGCGATTTGTGGAACTCGAAACTTGAACTTTCTTGAAATGATGCGTTTTCACTTGAAACGTCGCGTAAACGAGGCCCGGGGCTTCATATGAGTCCCTGCAACTGTTGCATCTGTTAAATTTATGTTCTTTAATTCAAATGTTTCTTTGCTACTTCCACTTCTAAATAAACATCAGTTTTAAAGTCCATTTATTACTTTTTTTTTGTCATAATTTGTCTCGAAAAAAGACAAAGAATTAGCAATAGCCCCACAAATCGCACCCTGCTCTCTCCTCACAACAATTTTCTCCATAAATACCTCCTGAAATGACAAGTGAGTACCTATCATCAAGCAAAAAAACAAAACAACAACTAACAAACAAAAAACTGTTATGTACATGTGAAATAGAATGGACCTACAGGGTGGTTAAAAAGTGCATTTTCTTGGCGAGTTTTAAACAGAGCTGTGGTGAAACGTCAAAGGAAAATAAACAGATTCAGTCAGAAATTAATGGATGAGTCACTTCTGCTACAAATACAGCGGAAATATCTCCACTCAGTCTTTTCAAGTAGTTATCTACTTTTCTAGTAGTGAATTATCTCGTCCCTTTATCATCATCCAGCATCCATTGTAACGCGCCCCCCCCACCCCATTTCAGGTTCCGTGGTTAATTAATGAGTATGAGAAGGAGAGACTGTGGGAAGACGATCATAATCTAAAGTAAAATCTACTTTCTCATCAGAAATAAATAGACACAGTCTGTTTGCATAGTTTGGAAGTGATCACTGGTTCCTCAGTGGGAGGCTGGAGTCGGGTGGAAGTCCCCCCCCCCCCCCCCCAGGTGGGGCAGCTGGTTGATGGCGGCGGAGTCGGTCCTGCACCTTCAGAAAACAGCAGCAAGTTCGACGGATCGCAGCAGGAACTCGGAGGTTACCTGTAGAGCAGAGCAGCAGACGGCGGATTATTACCGTATTTACCAGAATAGCACGGCTTGTTTACGCCACAACGATTTGGAAAAACACCAAACTTTCGTAAAGTTTTGGTGCTCGGAGCCAATGAAGATACAACAGTTTGAGAACAGCGTCGAGGGTGGAAAGTATTTATATGTGGCCTGCAACCATCATAACTGCGTTAAATTCAGTGTGTTTAACCCTTCATTTATTGCCTTCGATCAGTCGTTACCTCTCTCTCAGGGGCAGGTTTGGGTTACTGAGGAAGGACAGCTGCTGCTCCAGGCTGCAGACGCGAAAGGCCAAGTAGCAGGACGACAAGATGAGGAGAATAATACTGGAAGAAGACAAACAAAGAGGAGACACGAGTTAGTTATTTCAGGATTGTTGCACGGCGGTGCAGTGGGCTCGCGCGCTCGATAACGCCTCAAATACCCCCCGGGGCCTTTCTGTGTGGAGGTTGTGTGTGTGTGTGTGGGTTTCCTCCCAAACATGCACGAGAGGGTCACTGGTGACCCTAAATTGCCTGTATGTGGTTGTGTGTTTTACTGTGTTTGTCCTTTCCAGTACTACAGTTAAATGGTTTTTACTATCCTACTATAGTGACCCCTGAACATCCACTCGGATGAGATGGATGAATTGGCTGGAATGATGAGAAAATAAAAATATCCCCAAAATATCCAAGTTGGAATTAAATATTAGGAAGAATCAATTGAAATATTAAATAAAAAAACTGTTTTCCTTTTACGTTGTGAATATGAAACTTTTAACTCCGTGTTGAAGCTGGACGTGTTCTTGAGGATCCTCAGCTTGTAATGTCTCTTCCTGACCACTGGGAGGCAGCATTTATCTTCATGTCACAATACTTATCCTCCTTAAATCCTCTTAAATCCATTCAAAGTGAAAAGAAATGGGATTTGAATGTGTTTTTATGAGCCACTGCCCTTCCTAATGATAAAACTTCTCTACAAGTAGCTCAAACCCTCAAACCTGCTTTGTATTGTTGCATCACAGTGACATTTATTTTAATTTTAGCTTATTTTTCAAAAGAATAAACTATAATTCGCCACAACTACAAAACAAGAAAAGGTATTGGTATTTATTTATGGTATTTATTGAGGACAAATGAACTACTACTACTGATTTATCTAAAGAAATACGTATGGATATAAGAGAAGAGTTAATTTCTCCCAAAATCTTACTGAAATAGTGAATTTTACAAATATCTAATACAATCTGATGATTTATTTGTCATTATTGTCATAATTAAAAGTATTTTCTAGTTTCCCGGCTATGAACCATAATACAAACACAAACCATAAAACCTGAATATTTTTTACATTTATTACACATAAACGGAACTCTTTTAATTGTTTTGGTGTTTTATTCTACACGAGTTCAGCTTCTCAGACCTGGAAATTAAAATATACAATATAGTAATTGATCAAAAATATTCCATAAGATCTTTCTGTCACTAATAGAGGTTATAATAATAATAGTTAAAAAAAATGTCAAAAAAAAAAAAAGCTAAAACCACAAGAAATGGTGAAAAGAAAATCTAAAAACAGCTTAAAAAAGAAAGGTCTTTATTAAAAGAAAACAAAATCAGCTAATAAATAAGTGAAACCACTAAAATCATATACTAAAACAAGTGTTTAACATCCTCAATTGTAATTAAAACGTTAGATTTAGAACATAAGATAGAGTTTTCGTACAAACATTAAAATAATATTTGAAACTTTAGAAGCTGCGTCAGCCTTATTTTGAAGGGGGTTCGTGTCTCCAGTTCAATTTCTTTTAGTTTAAAGTCACTAAAACGGCTCTTTGGTCATAAAGGTTGCAGACCTCTGTTGTAAACAGTGAAAACTAATAAAACTGCACCCCCCTCTGGTTTGGCCACAAACTGCACCCTGCTCACTCTTTACATCATCTTTGAGTGATATTGTGTCGGGGGCTGTAATCTAAGAACGGCTCGGGACACGTCAGCAGAGCTGCGTCGGCCTCCCAGGTGAAGGACGACACACTTAACTGATTGTGTGTGTGTGTGTGTGTGTGTGTGTGTGTGTGTGTGTGTGTGTGTGTGTGTGTGTGTGTGTGTGTGTGTGTGTGTGTGTGTGTGTGTGTGTGTGTACGTGAGGAGGTGGAGGTGCTGCTGTTGTGGTCTGTGTGTCCGTCCCTCTGTAAACTCACAGCAGGGTGAAGAACTTGAGCAGCTGGTACTCCATCTGGCCCAGCTCTGCCACCGGCTCTGATAAAAGACCTCTGTCCGTCTGCAGCGCTCGCTCTGAAACACACAGTAAACCATTAACATCACTCTGCGCGCTGTGTGTGTGTGTGTGTGTGTGTGTGTGTGTGTGTGTGTGTGTGTGTGTGTGTGTGTGTGTGTGTGTGTGTGTGTGTGTGTGTGTGTGTGTGTGACGTGCAGCTCGGTGACGACGGTTGCAGGCCCACCTGTTGAGAGGAAATCAGGGAAATGGGCCCCAGTCGTTAATAAGGCTCTGCGACATGAGCAATACACACACTGTGATAAAGACTCCATGACAGACTGAAAGTATTGTAAATGTTAAAGTCTGTACAGTTTAGGACCAGACCCTTAAGACCCTTAAAGCTGTAAAATTAATATCGTAAAGTGCCAATATGTCTTGATTCTACATATTTCAATCACTGATCCAAAAAAAAACAAAGAGTCATCGGCAAAGAAAATATGTTGGACAGAGAATATTTCACTCCCCGTTTACACAATGTTATGAAGTGAAAGTGGAAAACTTTCTGTGTGTTTTATTTTCAGGACAATCTTTTCTGGAACACTGCTGCCTTAGAAAAAAAGCCAAAAATATTCCATTATTGGCTTTAATACATTGAAAACAGACGAAATTATGACGTTATTGGCAGGTATTCCATTGTTGGTTGTTACAGGGTTCATCTTCCCTCAATCTGATAATCCCTGCTAGAAGCCAAGTCTTTGATTTATCAGTTTTCAGTGGTGATAATAACACACACACACACACACACACACACACACACACACACACACACACACACACACACACACACACACTGATCAATCAGTGTTTGTTAGCGTTGAGAGACAATCTGAAGCTGTCTGGGCCGTTAAAAAGAAAAGTGTCCCCACATAAACTCTGACAGCCGACATTGTCTGTGATAATCTGGACTTAATCTGCATCTGCCCGGAGCTTTTTAATACGAGCCGCCGCATGATTTCCTCTCCATTTGGAGCTTAACGTGTCGTTACGCAAGAGAAACGTTGTCATCCAGAAGCAATTACTCATTCTCTCTCTCTCTCTCTCTCTCTCTCTCTCTCTCACTCTCTCTCTCTCTCTCACTCTCTCTCTCACACACACAACTAACAATGAAATCCTTTGTGACTACATCAATGCTCTGTGATATACAGTAAATTTCAAAAAGGTCTGAAAAACGTTTTGATGACACCGACGTCTTTAGAGACTTTCTATTCAATGAGAGGAAGTGTCCCCCCCCCCCCCCCCCCCCCCCCCCCGACTCTCGTGACACACACTTTATCTCACTAAAAGAAATAAGAAGCTCGGCTCTTCTCATGCTCGTCAGATATTTTCCATTTGAACTATGAGATAAATCTTTGACGGGTATTCAGCAATTGTTTGAGTTTTTTTTAGCTCATTTGTTCAATCTTCACGTCTCTTTATTACTTATCAATTACAACTGGTTTGACAAATCTGTGTTGATATAGTTTAAATTGTATTTTATTTTTTTGTCAAAGTGTGGGAATATTTCTCTCCTAACTCACAAATGCTAAGTAGACATTTTCTGGTTGACGTTTTTCATATATTTACGCCCTTGTAATCGTTTTGTTATAATGTTCAGATTCTTAATTGCTTTGTTTTAATGTATTTCTCTCATTTCTTTACCAAGACCTGAGGATTACCTCGTATCTGAATGGTGCGATAGAAATAAATTTGCCTTACGCCTCCTTTTCACGACGTTAAAATGCATTGTTTGTGCGTTTGCACGGCAGCGTTTTCAAAAGGTTGCCCGTTTCCACGGAAACGGCAGAAACGCCAGAAATGAAGTAGGTTACCATGCCAGGCAACAAGTTGGCGCTGTTGTTTTTTCCCCTGTTTGAAAAGTTGCATTTACCCACCTTTTCTACAGAGATGGAGTCGATGCATTTTCAAAAAGTTACACCCTGGGGTTCCGTTTTCAAAAAAGTTGCGTTTTCGGAGGCTCCGAGTACCGCGGTCAAGTTTTCTGTTTTCAGTTGAGAAAGTTTTGGCGTGAACGTGGCCTCAGTTATTAGTGCTGATAAATCCTCATAAGGCCTTCAGTTTGAATTATCTGCTAAATGTGGAAATATATCGTCCAACTGTTACACTAAAGTTCAGCTTAGAATTTTAACTTGTCTCCATTGGAGTGATTTCAAAATATGTTTGTTTTCAAGAAATAATCAACAAATCTACTGTCCAGCTATTTGATTTCATTGTGGCTTTTTCCTCAAACTTTAAAGGGAAAAGCTGGAGGAAAAGCCCCTCCCCCGACCCGGCTTCTTCCCACTGTGGCTCTCTGGCGCCTCCTGGAGGAAGCGCGCCTCGCTAAACTGAAAACAGTACTCCTTTTCATTTACTTCTTACTTGTAAAACTCACCACCTCCTCACTTGGCAGCTCTCCTGAAATCATTTAGTCCCTCAACATCTCTTAAAGCACATAATGCAGACTCTCATTATTCCACACATCCAGTCCACTGCTGCCTGGGCATTTTCTTTTTCTGTACTGCACTCCTGTGCAATACTTAAAGCAGCAGGGTAGATAATATTGTAGATTCTGAAAGGCTGCTGATATCCAGCCTTTACTGTGAGTAGGCAACAATAAATAACCCTGGCTGTTGTTATGTTTTTTTATTGCATTTGGTGGACTAAAACTGCAGGCATGCAGGGACTTTCTGATCAGCTTTACAAAAGCACAGGTACACTGTGTAGAACCAGACTGTGCACGCTGTCCAAAATGAAACCAAAGAAAGGTTTTCACTGAGACCAGATTCTTCAGAATGGTGTGTACCTTTAAGATGCCAAAGGTTTTTGTGTTATTCTTGTAGAAAGTGTCAACCTGCTGCAGCCCGGATCCCCAAACACTCTGTAGATAAACATCTACAATCTGGAGGGCAGCAACGTGAGAATAAACTCAAATTAAACTAATGCCCCGTCGACACGACAATAGCAACAAAAAATAGTTGTACCTGACAAGTACGTATCACTCTCTCTCTCTCTCTCTCTCTCTCTCTCTCGCTCTCTCATGGTGTAGTGGCTAATAACTTGGTCACGTCGTCTTTGCAAAAGAAATCTCACTGTGACGTCATTCAATATAAAGTGCGTGGCCTTCAGGTTGGCCTTGGACTTTGTTAGCTCTGCAACATCTCTCTGGGGTTTTATCACCTTCCAACGGCTGCTCTGATTTGAAGGGTGTGTCTGCGGCGCTCAGGCTGCCGGTGGAGTTCCCCAGGAGGTCCGGAAGGGAGGAGGACACAGACACCACCGAGGGTTTCCTCCTCCACTTTAACACTGACGGGAATTCGTCAACCACCGGGAACTCGTCTGGAGCCGGGAACTCGTCCTGCGGAGGAGACAGCAACACACACAGAAATACTATAAGTCTTGCTTTTGGCTTGAAACGATGATTTTTGGACCAGAAGTGGTGCTTCTGCTCATTTAAATTCTTTTTACAATGAAGATAGCCACAGAGGAATTAATACTACAATCCCATTATCTTTACTCATATGAGCAGAAAATTACAGCTCATCCAGGCTTTTATGTCTTTAAGACAAGCTTCTAATTTGACATGTTGATCTTTATCATCTGGGTTCATAGATAACTAGATTTGTAAATGTTAACGGAGTGTTTCCTGATAATATTATCTACAGGAAGCATGTATAATGTGAAAAAGTGTAGGACCTAAAACAGAGCCCTGTGGAACTCCTATGGCTAACCTTAGACTGTGTTGAGAATTAATATGAACAAAGTGGTATCTGCCTGATAAATATGATCGAAAACAGTTTAGAAAATACTTGAGAAAATACTTTATCAATCTCAGATGATAATTATTTAGTGCTGTCCCCTTAACCCCTACTGCGTTCCAGTCTGTAAGAGGACGTTATGATCAACAGTATCAAATGCAGCACTGAGATGTAAGAGGACAAGAACCGAGACCAGTCGATTGTCTGAGGTCATGAGATGATCATTAGTAACTCTGACCAGAGTTACTCTGTGCTTTGATGACTCAAATAGAACATTTGTGTGAAATAGTTAGAAAATTTAACCAACCTTTTCCAGGATTTTAGAAATAAAAGGAAGGTTGAACATTGTCCCGTAGCTTGTTTAAACACCTGGATCAAGACAGGTTATCTATTATGTACTGAATCGGGGAGACTGGATCTAACAGGCATGTCGTTAGATGAAGCCACGATTGACAATAACTCAGAGAGCTCAATAGGATGGAGGCTGGCCAACTGTAAATACGGTTCTACTGACAAATCTGATGAAGATACTGTTGTTAGATCCATGACAGCATTGGGGAGTATCAATTCTATTTTATGTCAAATAGTTAGAATTTTGTTGCTGGAGAAGTTTACAAAGTTATTACTGTTCAAGGTTACAGTGATATGAGGTTCCACAGAGCTGGGACTTTTTGTTCTTGTTTTCTTGTATTTATGAGGAATATCGAACATTTCAACTTTGATATTAGGAATATCAACTTATCTGAATGTTTCATTTGGATCATGGCACAAAATAAGCAAGACAATCTTTCATAAAGTGTGATTCACTCAGTAATTGCCACAGATGAAGGATAGCTGCTATTGGACAGAAATAAGTTGCATATCTTTCTTTTTGAGTCGGTTTCTGTCTTTTTATGCACAGTATGAAGCCCTACTGGGAAAGAAAACTGCGAGAGAAAGTAAAGACACTGATCCAACTGCAACTGATAATGTTCCAAATTGAAAGCGTGTGCTGCCAGCATGCTATTAAGCTCAAATTGAAACTAAAAACGGGGACTGTTTCTGGATGACAAATGCTTTATTGAGTGCTATTAACCACTAATTTGCACATGTCTTGAGAGGGAGAGAGAGGGAGAGAGAGGGAGAGAGAGAGAGAGAAAGAGAGAGAGAGAGAGAGAGAGAGAGAGAGAGAGAGAGAGAGAGAGAGAGAGAGAGAGAGAGAGAGAGAGAGAGAGAGCAACCAATTCAGTACAGGTTGCTGACGTAACTGTTGGTACTCCATGTACTAAAGTAATTATTTCTAATGTGTCACCAGCCACCCGAAGCTCAAAAAACACCTCAAAACCCTACAAGAAGCAAATTAAATTAGATGCTTATCCTGAAGCATGTAGAGCATGGAACGCTTGGTTTCTCTGTAGAGGTGAACATGGAGGGATGGAGGTATAAAAACTAGAAAAAGACCAAGCATTTCCAGGTGGGTTTCTGTACATGTGCTCGGTCTGGTCTTTGTATAACCTCCTCTTGGAAATCAGCTGTGATTATGCAGCATGACTCCACGTCCAGATTCTCCTGGTAGTTTTATAGTTGACAGTCACTGCAATAATAATCTAGCTTGGGCGTCTGTCCATGCAAATGTCCGTGTACTGCCATTACTTCCATTTATATCGGATTGTTCTCTGCGTGGATGTCTGTGTGGTTTTATTACAAAAACAACCAACAGCGTCAACTCATGGCCTGGCATTATAACTGCAGTGTTTTCAGCGTCAGTGTTTTAAACGAGAAACCTTTCTGCAACCACAAAGCAAAATCAAACCATCATGTAAAGGTAAAGGACTTCAGTGACCCTGCATATGTCTATATATACAGTACTGCGACTGTTGGACCTGTTATGGTTTTGTCTTGGAGCTGTTTTTTTTTTTTCTATTTCGCTGAATAATGATATAAAATACGTAATCAAATAACACAAATATAAGTTTTAAACTCCACTTGTTCTCTTTTTTTCGGGATTTCTCCTCAAAATGTAAGAAATTGTAATTCTAAGAAAATAAGTACACTCTGCCACAGTATGGTCGTCTGAACTGAACTGAATTAACTTAAGTCTGATTCTGTGTCATGTTTCTTTGTCAGGGGTTTGCAAAGCTGTGTGAAAGTTTTATCATGACACACTGGCTTCATGTACAAACACCGTTTCTTTCCCCCTCCCCTCCTCACGTTATCAGTTCAGGTTAGAGCGCGATCAAGGACAAGCATGTTGACAGAAGCTAATTATTCCTTAAAACAAAAGCTACAAAAGCTCTTCTGTGACTGAGAAGCACACACACACTGCAGAGAGGGTTTAGATAGTCTCTAGCGGCTCTGGGAATAATTCCGTCTGCAGAATGATCTATTGATCCTCTCAGCCTTCTGGTTCATGTTTCGCACAACACGCAGAATTCTGAAAACGTCATTGTGTTAATAAAGCCGGTTCCTCTCTGGTAAAGACTGACCAGCGACAGAGTGGGCTCCTCCATGAACTGCTTCAGGCTCAGACTCTTCCCGTTGACCTGCGGAGTGGAAGGAGACGACCTCGTTATCTGACATGTGAACACAGCACAGATCGGCATGTAGGTGCGCGACCTCTGACCTGCAGGTGTGTGCAGATCCTGCGCAGGACGTCGTACACGCTGTCCCGTGACAGCAACGACACAAATACATACTGAGGAAGCACAAGAGACAAACGCACATAAAAACACATTTTTATTGTGCTCCATCAAGGATTATTCATAATTTATATTTACACTCTTATTAAAAGTTCCTGTTGAAATAATTGACAAGGTTGATACTTGATAATTGGACCCCGTCGATGCATTTAAACAATCTTCCAGAGGCAGAAGTTGGAAGATTCTTTACAAATTGGATTTGAGTGTTAATTCTTTCTAAGGGTTTTTAACTTTCTTCATTAATTCTATTCTATTCTATTCAAATTAAATTAAATTAAATTAAATTAAATTAAATTAAATTAAATTAAATTAAATTAAATTAAATTAAATTAAATACAAGACAGTGATTTCAAGACACTTTTACAGAGAAAAAAGAACAATCATGCATGAGCAAGAAGAAGAGATGATGGGAAGGAAAATCTCTGAACCTTCTGAACCAAACATGGTGGAGGAGGAGACGTTCTGCAAAACCAGACTCAGAGGTGGAAGAGAAGTAGAAGAAGAAGAAGAGAAGTAAATCTTTCTAAAATGATGGTTTGGGAGTGCAACACTTCCATCACACAGAAGCTTTAATCTGGAGCGCAACTGTTTTTTTTTTTTAAATCACATTTCTGTTCCAGGTTATTGTTTCCCGACGGGTCGGAGAGGGTTTATCCACCTCTCGCCCTGACCTGGATGATTCCCAGCGTCAGTTCTCGGATTAACTCAAACAGTCCAGTCTGAACAGTGAAGGACAGCTGACGTGAACCTTCACCCTCGACAAACACGCGCGCCCATAGCGTTCATGCATGGGATAGAAGTTACATAACATACATTACACAATAGTGAAGGGAGGCATGTTTGTCCTTGTTATGAGACATACGATTCATACGCTCAATGTCTCGCCCCAATTAACCTTCAGAAAGGCTGAGCTGCAGTTTGTTCGTTTGGCTGAGATGTGCGGCATCGTATGTCCCCTCGGAGGTCATTCAACTGAGAGCATCTTCAGTGTTTTTAACAATTACCGCTGGGCGGTGCTTTGACGTAATGTAAAAGAGACATGAGATCAAATTTAATGAGTCGCATTGCAAGATTCAAGAAACCTACGTCCAGCTCCACGGAAACAGCATAAATACTGAAAACGATGTAGTTCGCAGGACAGGCCACAAGTTGGTGCTGTTGGTTGTTTTTGTAATAAAAACACACAAACATGCGCACAGAACAATAAACTATAAGCATTAACAATGGCAGTACAGTGACTGTCAACTATAAAACTACCAAGTATAAGTACATCTACTGAGCATGTGCAGAAGAACTACTCGTTATGGCCGTGGTGCGCATGCACGACAGCAGTGTTTCCACAGACACGGAGCGGTTTTCAAAAAGTTCTGTTTTCAGTCCCTGTTGTCGGTGAAACAAACCCCCAAAATACAACCAAAGTTTTCTGTTTACACTTGACGCATAAACAAGGGCCTAGGTCAAGTTATATTTGAGCTTTTATTGTGTTAGAATTAAGTGACTGGTAGTTTGGATTTACTTCTACTTGTTTTCATGTGGACATTTTTTTCTTCTTTTTCTTCCTTGAGTTGATCCGTCTCTTGTTTTTTAGGGTCCAAGCACTGAAAGTGCAGAAGGTCCCTATTGGATTTCCTTGGATTATTAATGTTATTATCTTTTTTTTCCAGCCTGAACAAAAGTGTTTTTGTGGGCTTTAGGATACACAACATTTTGTGAAGCTTTGCACACTCGTCTCCCCGAGTATTAACATATTACGAATAAATGTGTAAAATCTGATTAAAATGAAAAAAATCACAAGAATTATCTTAATCAGCTAAAAAACACCAGTGGACACGCAGCAGTTTCCAATGTCTCTTCTGGATCCTAGAAAGTGTCTCATTCTGTTTTTCCTTGACATGTGAAAATCTAATTTTGACCAGCTCGGAGCAGACGGAGCCTCGTGCTCCCTCCGTGCGGATCCATGAGGGTCTTTTTAGACTGCGTGCTATTTCTGAGCTATGTGACTCTCATCGTGCCGAGCAGCCCGCTCCATTATGCGGTTCACATGCTCTGGCAGCAGTACGAAGAAGCCTGAAATGTGCCTGCTGCAAATAGAAAGAATATTATGCAATGTATTGTCTGGTTTTCAATGGAAGCTCTCACAATGGAGAAAAGAAGATGGAGACTAAATTATTTGGGATTAGCATGAAAATGTCACTGCTACAACAGTATGCATAATGTCAATAATGGGCTTTCAACCTCTAAGTCCTTCTAATATGTGGATTGTATTAATAAATATCTCTGTGTGCACATGATGATGATCTGAGCTTTAACAACAATCTGAGAGAAATTATTATTTTTTTGAAGCCAACTACAAAATGGTTTAATGATATCTTATAAGCAAAAATCATTAGAAAGAGCAGCATTCAACCAAGAACTCACTAGAGTACAGATGAGTTGAACGCATCAAATATGCTTTAGTGGGAAATCATGAGTGGAAGTCTGTGGTGTGAACCTCCGTCACGCCTGCAATGTGTGGATTTGTGTCTGTTTGCTTGTTGCTCTCTGTCGCTGTCCAATCCGTGTCTCTCTTTCTGTCGGCTAACTCCATCCAGAACAGCAAGTCTCCACCTCTGAGCCTGGTTCTGCAGGTTTCTTCCTGTAAATACAGAGTTTTTCCTTTCCACCGTCTCCTCTGCTTGTTCATAGAGAATACTTGGGTTTTTCACAGTAAAATCCTTCAAATGACAGTTTTTTGTTTTGATATTTGGTGCTATAGAAATGAAGTTGAACTGAACTGTTATGACAGCTGCAGACTCTATATGAAGATTAAGAAGATCATTGAAATTATAAGCAGAGTTCAGCATTTTATAGCCTATAGGTGATACCAGCTCTCGATAATTACCTCTCACAATGTGAAAAACATCAGGTAACAGAAATTACTACTTGGGTGAGACGTCCTCTGCAGTGTGCGATTTGGGTGGTTTCCACACTTTAAACCCAAACCGATCTACAGAGAGGTGTTTGTGGTGGGAGATGTAGGAATTGCAGCTCCAAATTACTCATCTGTGTGCTCGGTGTTGTCACATTATTCCCTCCATTTAGCAAATCATGTTTTCAAATGACTTCATTTCCCTTCTTATTCCCTCCAGAAGCAGAAGGCGTGTCGCACACAAATAATTGACTTGAAGGAAACAATTCAGTCAAACATTTTTCACCCACTCCGGTGTGATTGCGGGTGTTTTCCTTTGTTCCGGCGCTAATTGGAAGCTGAAGATAAATGCACCAGATTTCTCCACATGCGACGGCTGCTCGCCGGGCGTCATTATTCATGGGCTGCTGTTGGGACAAACGCTGAAAGGTACGCATTGTTCTTGGGAAGCGCCACCTGATCAGAGGTTGGGTCTTATGTGACTGAGAGTTAACAGGCCCTTGTGAGCATTGCTGCAATGGTGGAAAAACCCCTCTGCTCTCCTCCCTGGCCACGTCAGGCTGCGACGCCGCTCTGCTTCTATCTATAGCACGGTGTTGTTCTTTCCATCACAGCCCCCCTGCTGGAAAGTGCTGCCACGCTGCACTAATCAGCACAACTATTTCACTTTACGGCGAGCGTGATAGAGGTGTTTACCTTCTGGCCTGTGTCTGTGGTGATAGCCAAGCCGTTGGGCACGAGGCCGGCTGTTTTGTGCTTCTTCACCAGCCGCACTGAAACCACAGGGATGGCCACCTGGAGAAAGGTAAAGAAAATGAATGCTCAGATTTCAGGTAGGAATCAGGAGTCAGGATCTCTGTCAATAGTGGAGGAGAAAAACCCACCCCTTAGAGAATATCAGTGGTGGACATGAAAGGTGTCTAATTTCAGTCAGAATGTGAAGAATGCAGCCTGAATAAGAAGCTTATTGTCAATGAGATGTCAGGAGAGGTTTGGTTTCAAGGAAATGAAGGAGAAGGTGCAATGCACAACATCAAAGTGCTGGTGAAGGGTAATACCTGCAGCAGGTTCATAATTCTCATTCAACTAGCATGTGGACAAATTGGTTTAACATGTCGAGGTATTAATTAAAGCCGCAAAGCTTCATGTCAGTAAATAATCCTGACCGACTTCCAGTCAAATGACTTGTCAAGTTTTCCAATCGGGCTCGTCAGATCGTGAACCGGGAGTCACTCGCTTCCCGATCGGCGCTCCGCCGGTTTGAGTTTATTAATGCGGCCGTCAGTCACTCGCACCTTGATGTCCTTGCCGAAGAGGTTGGCATAGAAACAGAGCCAGTTTCTGGAAATGTAGAGCCGGCCTTGGAGAAGGATATCTCTGAGGAGAGCACAGGAGTACACTGAGGAGGAGGAGACAGAGAAACACTCTCAACAACCAGAGACCGGACAAAGAAAAGCAAGAAAATCAGGAATTTGGCTTTATAATAAGTAGGGATGCACCGATACCACTCTTTTGAAGGATGAGTAGAAGTATGAGTACCTATGCGTACTCTAGACTGTAAAGCTGCTGGAGGCACAGCATCGACCCAGAGGCTGTGCGGAGGTGGTTTGTGGCAATGCACAGCCTTTGCACATTGTTTGTATATGGATTATAAATCAGGCTTTATGGCATTTCATCAGTAACTGTATCGGTACTCGGTATCGATGCAAAGCTAAAGGTTAGAGTACTGGAGACCGAGGGACCGAGCTAAATTGTATTTCAAAATATCAAATCAATATCTGAACTATAATTGAATGAATGGTGGAATACTGATTTCTTCATTTTCTTCAGGTTCCTTTGTTAAATAATCAGTTTTCTGTTTTGATAGACAACAAACACAAATGATGTAAAGTGAGTTTGTGTAGAGAGCAATGTCACACCACACACACACACACACACACACACACACACACACACACACACACACACACACACACACACACACACACACACACACACACACACACACACACACACACACACACACACACACACACACACACACACACACACACACACACACAGATAAACATTCTATCAGCACAAATACAATAAGAAGATATTTTTCCAATGCTACTCCAACAATCCATAAGCTCTTTGTAAGAATATTAATGAATAATCTCAGAGCTGAGGAGATTTTTTTTTTATGCATCATTTCAGTGATTTTGAAAATACGTGTTGCTGATTGTTTCGTGGGGGAGGGGCAGCAGCAGAAAGACATGTTTGGTTCAGAGGGATGGTTTTTCCAAACATAAGTTGATCTTTTCACACTGATACAAACGCTTGTTAATCCCGTTACTTTTTTAACTGTGAAAACTCATAAAGTGTCAATTTTTTTCTCCAACAATAAATAACCGGAAGTTAAGAAGAAGAAGATAATTTAATGATCCACTGATGATTGATGCAGAATATCCAGAACTTTTCACTGGGATTCCTTTCCTTGCATGATCCGATCATATGTACCTTTTTTTGATGTCTGTGTATTCTGAAATATCTTAAAAAAAATGTATCTATATATATTTTTTCTTAAATCTGAGGTTACTAAATACATGTGTGTTCTTATTGTTATCGTTGTGGGGACGCCATCTTGTTTACACGATCACATCTCGGGGACCATGAACATTACGGGGACCAAATTGAAATCCCCTCAATAAAAAGTTTTAAAATTAATTTAAAAGTCATTTTGAACATGCCTGTTAAGTCTTTAGCAAAGACACCCAAACACATGATTTCCACACAAATGCAGAAACAGGCACATTGCTTAACAGCATTGAAGACATATACTGTATGTTTTAATTGAAAGATAAGTGTAAACTCACTGATGCCCTTAGCTAGCAAACAGTCTATGTCACAAAGGTTTTTTTGTTTAAGTCCAAAGTCACTTTAATCGACTTGAACAGCAGATATTCATCCTGCAGTGACAAAGAAATAAAATATATGTGCGTGCATTTTCATACATACATTATTATTCATAGTAGTAAAGAATTGTCTGTCTTTGCATCTGGAAAAATCTCAGAGCACAGAAGTCGTCAGCCCTGCTGAAGCTCGAAGCAGCAAATTACACAAACGCATGACAGTGTTGTAGGTGGACGGAGTGACCGTACCTTTCATGAGGATCTCATCCTTGGGCACGCACGGGAACAGTTTGTGGTACTGCGAGTTGTACTTGCTGACAGTCTGTGCAGAGGGACAGGGCAGAGTCATGAGCAGCTCCTTGGTGGACCGGCCCGCCTGCACAGCGCCACCGACCACGCCACCGCTGCTGCCGCCACCTCCACCTCCACCTCCACCTCCGCCTCCTCCTCCTCCTCCTCCTCCACCACCAACGCCGCCGCAGGGCACCCCGGCTCCGCTCGGCGCCGACACCACCCTCTCCCTCAGAGGACGCGAGCTCTGCACCAGGCTCAGCACGTTGGCACCGTACTCACACACACACTCACGAACGTCCAAGGCCTGGAGCAAGCTGCTGCAAGACACACACTGTTCCCCCTGCCGCCGGTCAGTGCTGAAAGGTTCTACCTCTTCTCTACACACACACACACACACACACATACACACACACACACACACACACACAGAGCTGGAGCTAGAGCTACCGTGGACACCTACACCTACACACTTACAACAACAACGCTTCAGTTTACAGCCACTGAGCTCTTTCCCAACTACAAGGCTCTCTTTCTCTGCCTCAAATACACCTCCAGTGACTCTACACTTTGCAGCGCCCAGCTGACACCCTCCCTCTCCGTCTCTCCGTCTTTACACACACATACACACACCCTTCATCATCCTGAGCTAAAAAAAAAAAGAAAAAAGAAATCCACTCTGGCTCACACACAGGTACTCCTGACGACTCTCGCTTTCAGTCCTTTCCCTCCCGCTGTCTGTCGGCTTTCAGTCTGTCGTCTAAGTTTGTTTGCCAGATTTCAGAGAGAATAATCTATTTTACACCCAAGAGGTTTCACTCGTTTCTCCCCCCCCCCCCACACTTGTTCCCCTCATCCTCTTCTCTCTTGCAGCCCTGCCACGTTGTCCTCCGCTTCTTTCTGCGTCCTGCTCTGTGTCACATCCATCTTGCCATGGACTCGGTTTGTTGTTGTGTGACGCTCCTGTTTTTGTCTTTCTATTTATAGCCGGTGTTAGAGCGGCTCCATGTCCTCAGGATCGCGGTGCTCACAGTATGTTACTGTAACGCATCAGGGCTCGATTACCAGCAGGTGAAAGCCTGGGGCGAACTAGTCACCAGTTAACGTCCTCTGTCCGGCTGGTGAAATGAAAGTAACTTAAATATAATTTACCAGAAGCGTTGGGTGAATGTTTGAATGTGCAAAGTCTTTAACTCTTTATTGGATAGGTATTACAATACTTGACTCACAAATTAAGTTTCTTATACATATATATATATATATATATATATAAATTTGAGTTTCTTATGTTTTTGTGACTTTTTAAACTCTGCAACAATACAATTTTTTAATAATAGAAAATTTACTAGCAAGTTTAAACGCAAGACCAAAACAAACAAAAACATCATCTGAAATTCATCGTAATAACAATCCAACACAATATAAATGTCCGTGTTCTCCCATTGTTAATGTTTATAGCGTGTTGTTCTCTGAGCGCACGTGTGTGTGGTTTCATCACAAATACAAACAACAGTGCCAACTTGTGGCCTGCATTCCTGCCATTTCCATTTTTTTTCCAAAATATTGCTGTGTGAATCTGAAACCTACCGCTTATTACTTCAACATATTTAAAGGCTAAGTTTCTGAATGTATTAACTAGTATGCACTTTTTATATGAAATAAAATCTAATGTGAAAAATGTAAACTGACCAAAAAGACCAGAAAAAAAAACAACATAATTTACAATTTTTTATTTAAAAATACGTCAAAACTTGCTCAATCTCGATTTGGTGTAAAACTAAGTGCACAGAAAGAGACTCCAGTCGGACTAAAGCCGGGGATATTCTCACAGCGAGGCGGGAGCACGAACCACGACACCAAAACAAAACCAAACGGACCCGTTCACGGGAGGAAAGTGAAACTCACCGAGCCCCTGTAACATTTTTTCACATCTTCATAAGACAAGTCCTCAATGAATCTGGAACGAAGGAAAACAAGGAACAACAATTAAATTACTCTGCATAAAAAGAGCTCGGAATGTCTTTGTGAGCACGTCTGAATGTCTGAATGCAAATCATGTCATCAGATGAGCCGAAAAAGAGCGTAGCGAGCAGAACTTGACCGATGCCGGGTTAGGTCGACTGCACATGTACAGCAGGTGTGTGTGATATGTGTTACGGTGCATGAAGAAAATCTTGTCTGGGTCAAAACTTCCACATGAAGAGTTTAATCATCAGAGTACGCACAAATGCAGAGAGACGACGGCTGTCAGAAAACAGCATAATCAAAGATAAATATTGAGCTGCTCAAACACAAATAGTGGCCACGCAGAGATAACCCATTTTAACAGCATACACACACACGCACACGCACACGCACACACACACACACACACACACACACACACACACACACACACACACACACACGCACACACACACACACACACACGACTGGCGTCAAAGTGGCCTCAAGAGGAATAAGTCAGAGCAGTGCAGCAGATGTCACAGCATGATACCCGTCTCTTTTTGCTGAAGCAGTCACAACCACCCAGCAGCAGATAAAACTCAGTATAATCAGACCTTTAAGGAAAATGTCAGAGGAATGAACTGCTGCCCCAGTTCTGCTGCTTTACGGGAGATTAAGAATTGTACGCGACAATGAAGAAGGGCTTTTCCTCACAAAGACTTCCCTCTCTTTCTGGGAGTATTACACGGTAAATGATACAGCGCAGTGAATTTACAGCAGGATTTCATCAGTGTAGACAAGTTATTTTTCAGCAATATGAAACACAAAGGAGCCGATACAGAGAATCTTTGGTCAAACAGTAGTAAAAAGAGGCACCTGGGAGTGAGATGTAAAGGCTGTAATACATTTCTTCAATATTCAGGCTACTGAGTCTTGTAAATTGTATTAATATACTCAAATTAACCGCTTACGGATTTATTAGAAATTCTTAAACAGAGCATATTGGCATATATAGAAGGATTTAACTTAGCTTTATATAATTCTGGAAGGTCTTTTTTGTACATAAAGTGGACTGTGGGCTTCCACATGGTTTGCTTTTAGGCCCCTTCAATAGTGATGTTAATGTATTTATTTCATCCGCTTGCTTTTTTTCGGATAAATTAGATGCTGAAACACCTTTTTTTGACATCTTTTTGGTTATATTGTTCTCTTCTACTGCAAATCTTCAGGTCTGTTTGGAAAAACAGCAGAAACGACACTGTCTGATAGCACGTAGAGCAGGGCTGTGGATGGTTGAGCCATTCGTTTTATGCAATTCATATTGTGATTCCTTCTTATTGTCATGTTTTTATTGTAATATTACTCTGGATTATCGTCACTCATTTTAACGGGATTCCTTATCATCGAGCCAGTGGGGTTTATAATTTACTGGTTTGACACGGAGTGGATGGTGTATGTTGTGTTTTTTACTGTGAAAATAAACAGAAAAGTATTCCAATATGAAATCAACTACATCACTAGTCCTTCTCTACCTGTCCGTATTACTGTCATCCTTTAGTTTCATTCAGGGTTTAAAAAAAGAAAAGAAAAGTAAAGCACTTTACTGTCTTTAACCACCAACTATGTACTTTGGGAGGGGCAACTTTATGTGGACATAATTCAGCATTCGCACAGCTAGGAATTGTGACATTTACTAGTTGAGAAGTTCCCAGTTTATAAGCGTTCACATGGCAATAACAAACCAGCAACATGGCCGCGTCCGTCAGGGCGTCTTTACTGCCAGAGTCCATAAATCTGCCGTTAACATATCTAACCGTGGCTATAGTCATTCCCCATAAAGCTTTTTGGCTATAAAAAAACAAGTGTGTTTTACTGAGGTGGCGAGAGGGAGCGTCTGAATGACGACGAGTTTACATTACTGAACTTTCACCAGAACCTCAGCTGTGTTTCACCTTGTTTCAAAGGATCAAATGCATTTTTCCCACTGGGAATTTAGATATTTTCCATCTGAGAATCGCTCTAAAGTACACCCGTCATCTTTTCTTTTCTTAACTCATGGCCATTTTGTTGATTATTACTTTAGTACTTCGCGGCGTCTCCTCCATGTCAGGTTTTCTCTGTAAGAGTGCCTTGAAATGACTTGTCTTGTATTTGGAGCTATATTATAATAACATTTTAATTAATTGACCTTCTATTTGTACTTCCGTCTATACTTCCATAAATGTATTTTTTTAGACTGTTCTTGAAGCATATCAATTAATTTGCCATGTTCCATGTACGTGTCATTATAGAACAATCAATAATCACCCTAAAGTAGATTTAATATATGATAAAATATGATATGAATTAAAGTATTGGTTATTTTTTGTAACATGCATTGTTTTTTGGAAATCTATATTAACTGCATTATGGCAGAATTGCATGATACTGTATTGCTAACAGAGTAAATACAATAGAAACATGCTCAGTTCGCAGTGGCTGATGTCAACCCTGCTACACATGAAACTTTTAACAGTGTAAACAAAGAGTACAGTGGGATTCAGCACAAAAAAACAAACAAACAGCTGCTGGTGGCAATAGTAATAAAACTGCTTCATGTGTATCATGATCATTTATCTCACTCAGTAGAAGCCATTTGTCAGAAAGTGAGTTTTCAGTAGAAGACTAAAAATGTTTCAATCATTATAGTTCTACATATGATCCGTCCATCTACCCCAACCTCCCCCAAACCCAGAACTTCTTATAGAAACGTCCTTTTCTTTCTCAAATTCTCATTGATCCTTTATTAATATTCAACTCACCCTGAAATTCAAAATATTTGTTTTTGCAGAGTTCACATTCTTTTTATTCTACTCGATGTCAGATTTAGGCTTTTGGCTGTTAAACATTTCAGTTAAAATATCCAGTTTAATACATGAATGGAAGAGTAAACTGATAGTGAGGAACAGAGTAATCTAACAATCAGCCGGCATCAGACTGAAAACTGTGAAAGTGTTTGTTTTATAATAAATACACCGTTTTCTCTAAAATCTCTTTCTCAGAATGATTCTGCTCCAGAGAACTCATTGGTATTCTGCCTGAGCGTCGTCCTCTGCTGTTTACCTCAAGGTGCAGTTATGGTAAAATGCCCGTCACAGCGTCAGGACGGTCGGCGTGTTTCCTCTGACGAGTTCTGCTCCTCTGGGTGAGGAGAGAACGCCACCTCCGTCCTGAGACCCTGCTTCCTGACGAGAGGTGAACTATGACCTCTGACCCCGACGGGACGATTTCAAGATGGTGATTAAGTCGGGAAATAAAGATGACTGAGCTCAGAGAAAGGTGATGGAACTGGATTTATGTACAATTTTAACCTAAATAAACCTAAAATACTCAAATATTTAATGACATTTGATCAAAGTTCAGCCATTATGTATTTGAGCCTGGAGAAGAATGAAAATCAATTATGTAATCATTTTGGCCTGTTCCAATGCACTAAAGCCAACAAAGTAATAACTTGCCGATAGTGTAGTAAGATGTATTATCCATTATTGGAATAACATTTTACCAATCTAATAAGTTGCTACATGGGTCAAGCAGCAAAAAAAAAATCTTTTCAAAATGTAATAACTGCATATATCCACACAAACACAAATGTATGCCTGCAAAAATGTACTTTTTATTCACAGTAAACACACCTGATAGATAGGAAATGTGATAAAATATGAATATATTTGTGACACTATATTTAATCACAGTGATAACAGTAACATTGTGGGCCTATTTATTAAGATATAGTTCCCATTAAATCTCATTTTGAAGCTCTAAATCAAAAAATACAAGCAATTTTGGTCCCTTTCCACAGAGTGTATTCTAAGTAAATTAAAATCTTATTAGCAACTTTTGTGACTTTGAATACTCATCATGAAGTATTTTAGTGATGCATTAGTATCCCAAACTTTTAAAAATACAAAAATAGGAACATAAACCTGCAGTTATTGGATAATTATCCGTTTCTGGATAGATCGATCATCACTGGGTATGTTATACATCTATAATATAGACAAGATGTGCATTTCAAATCCATTTAAGGTCACAGTAAATAATCCAAAAATCAAGTAGAACTCAGGCCATTGCTGCCAGAGTGAAACCTCTCCTCTGTTTGACCTTTTCCTACAGTTATCCTGTTCACATGACGCTTTCAAGTGAAAACGCAAAACTTTTGTTGCGTTTTTGGGGATTCGTTCACATGATATCGGTGCTCTGAGCCAATGAAAAAGCACCCTTTTTTTAAAAAATGCTCTGACTCCTGCCTCTTTGGAAACGATGCTGTGTAAATGTGTGAAAGTGAAAATGTAAGAACGACGAATGAATGATTGCATGAAGCTCATCCTCGCAGTTGTTTCACATTAAATTGCTGCAGACGACGTGGTCGCCCCCTCGTCATGTGACCCTGTTATGAACAACAGTGTAAGTGTGCTGCTCACGCTGCCTGCTGGTTTCCCTCTATAAATAGGCTGCGGAGACGCTGTGCACTCTCAGGTGGAGAGAGGAGGGTGATTATTAAAAACACAAGCAGCCCTGTGGGGACTAACCGGCTCTCCATCTGTCTCAACATCCAGGTCTTAATCAATACCGCCAGTGTGAGGAGAGAGAAGCGCCTGGGGTTATTCCCACTGCACCGTTCCCGGGGATGTTGGGATGATAGAGACAGATTCGGCGGAACTTCCACTTTTATTTCAGACATTATTCTGAGGGTTTTAAATCAGAGGCCCGGGAGGGAGCGGCTTCTGTCTGTTGGTTTTCATCGAGCTGAGGGACTGAATGGAGTGTGGTGGATGTTTGAAAGCGATCAAATTCTGGCACATGTGCTGTAATGAGGCTTAATAACCTGGATCCTCACACACTGGGAGAAAACAACCATCCACAGTCCCCCTCCCCCGTCATTGTTAGAAGCTGTGGTTTGGAACTGAAACCCAAACTTGCTAGTCTGTGCACGCACATGATTCCCAGAGCCCTCGGCTGCGAGGAGGAGTGAAGCTAATTACCAGCTCAAAGATTCCTAAATTGAATCCTGAATTAGAAAGCGAACACCTCCCACCGGCGGCCGGCTGCAGCCGTGATTCGGCTGGAGGAGACAAAACTGGGACTGAGATGATGGAGACGCCGGGAGACTCCAGTACACGTGAGAAGATTCAAAAGTGTGAAATCCTCCGGTGAGACAAAGTGAGGGGGGGGATAAGACCAAACCGCACCAAGCCGCCCACATTTCAGTTTGAATGAAGGATTTCTGAATGTTTTTAAATGAACATTTTTTGTTAACAACAATTTTGATCCATACAAATTGAGAAGCACAACACTTCCTGTACTAGTTAATAACGTTATTTTGTTATTTTACAATAAATTCTGTTCATGATCATAACTATTATTTCATGTGTGTTTTTCATGTTCAAGTTTCACCTGAACTTTTTAAAAACATTTTTTGATGTTTCTTTTATGTTTAAATGTTTTAAAGGTGTCATATTATGCAAAATTAACTTCCTAAAAGTTTCACAACAGTAATAATCGTCCCCATACCTGGAACGACGCCCCAGAAGTGAAGACAGTCTGTCCTCTCTCTCCCTGGCTTGTTTCAGTTTTAAAAAGTGTGTTGCTCCAACCAGCCAATCAGAAATCAAACCCTATATAGTGTCATCGGGGGTTTAGTCAATCCCAATCAAGGTAGGCTCTCCCTTTGGCTCCTCCCACAATTAGGCAGCTCTGCTCTGG
Organism: Lipophrys pholis; assembly: GCF_963383615.2. Taxonomy (NCBI): domain Eukaryota; kingdom Metazoa; phylum Chordata; class Actinopteri; order Blenniiformes; family Blenniidae; genus Lipophrys; species Lipophrys pholis. The sequence goes on from NC_137636.1 coordinate 3,248,852, forward strand.
CACATTGCACCACGAGAGGAAGTACTTCCTCCTCTTCCCAAGATGGGCATGTGTGGGCGGAGCCAGTCCAGCTCACACAGACACAGCAGATTCTGAATGCAGCTCCTATGATCCAATATTCAAATGAGGAAAATCAAGGAGGAGCTAGAAACTTAGAATACTGAAGGTTTCTGGACCGACCAGACCAAGTGAAAGTGTTGAATTTTAAAACTACTGGATCAGGTGCCTTAGGCTCCATTTACATGACAACGTTTTCAAATAAAAATGGAAAACTTTTGTTGCGTTTTACACGGCAGCAGTATTAACAGTAGTAAATTTATGAATTGAAAAGCAAATGTAAACATTTGCTTTCAAAACTCGTGTTTCATTGATGTAGAGAAGCTTGAAATACTATTTTTCATGCTGTTGTAGTCTAAGGCTTAACTTAACTTTACAAAAAAATACTGTGGATCCCCCCCCAAAAAAATATAATCAAAAGCTGAAATATTGTAATTTCCAGTGTCTGGAGAGACAAACAAGAAGCACAGAGTGCTCACCGAGTGACTGACATGTGTGCAATGTGTTCGTCTCATTCAGCGAGTCTCCCAACACAACATGCTTCAGCACTAAATCCCATCGCAGAACAGATTCCCCGGGATTATACCGCTCCTGCATCGACTCCCTCTTATATAACACACACACACACACACACACACACACACACACACACACACACACACACACACACACACACACACACACACACACACACTTACACACACACACACACACACACACACACACACACACACACACACACACACACACACACACACACACACACACACACACACACACACACACACACACACACACACACACACACACAAGCAGATTCAGTCTGCAGACAGACATGCAAAGGATTAATACATTTTAGAACAAGTTCCAGTTTTTTCTAAGGCCTCACGGGAGGAAAAACTACATGATGTGTGTTTGTGTGTGTGTGTGGGTGTGTGTGTGTGTGTGTGGGTGTGTGAGTGTGTGTGTGTGTGTACGTGTGACCATTGTTTCACATCAAATACAGCTGAAATAAAAGCACAAAATAAGTGCTGTGAAAATAAATCTCCTCGGGCTGTAACTCATGACCATGCACAGGATACAGATGGTGTGTGGTGGGAAGAGGAAAAAAAAAAAAAAAAACGTGCAAAGATAGCAAGTGTAGCAGTCCTGTGTGTGTGTGTGTGTGTGTGTGTGTGTGTGTGTGTGTGTGTGTGTGTGTGTGTGTGTGTGTGTGTGTGTGTGTGTGTGTGTGTGTGTGTGTGTGTGTGTGTGTGTGTTTGCCTGAAGTGGCCGTGTGTGTCCTCGTCCTTGGAGGGGTCCAGGTCCTGTGCGGGGATCAGGCCTGTTTCTTCGCTGGGCTCCTGCTGCTCGGTCATGCTCCTGGCCCTGCACACACACAAACACACGGCTCCATGTCAACAGCGCCGCGAGCCCATCTCCACGTACATGTTTGTTTTTTTTTTGTCTTCGGGTCCGGCTTCAAAGCCGAACATTTACGGGGCAAACGAGTGCACTTCTCAGAGTCAACACATCGGTGACGCAACATCGCAAAGTCTGATTCAGCTGCTTTGCGCCACAATCGGGGGAAAAAAAACAAACCCCAAAACAAAACAAACAAAAAAAAAACAAACCTGCACTTGTTCTCAGCCAGACGTCCACGGAGAAGTGGAGCACCTCAGGGGTTGTGCAGATGGCTGACCTGACGCACTGCTGGAAGCTGACTCAAACTTTTAAAAATACACTCTGCGGCACCAAACGTCTCTCCGGAGAAACTTGTTCCCGGAGAACGGCGGCCGTGAGCCGTGTAAGGTGAGATGTGCAGACTTCCACAAACAAGTGGCGCATGTAAAGACGGAGCTCAGCCAACGAAGGGAAGGAGGAAGGAGCCGCCAAACCACAGCTTCACCTTCACTGTGATGGATGACGGGCCGCCGTGACGGCTTGTTGACTGTGATTTGCATGAGGTTCAGAAAAGATGGAAAGCTTCTGGGGGGGGGGGGGGGGTGAAACACAAACTGTACGACAACGAAGCAGAAGAAGAAAACAGCTGAGATCAGACATCAGAAACAAGTCTGCGGCCTCCACAACTATCAAGGCGTAATATTTGTTCCAAATATCCGGTGCATAAAAACTAACGGTCTGGATGGCGTGTAATAGAACAGAAGATCTTATATAATTTCACATTATCAGCCCTGAAAACTTCTTTTAGATCAAAAATAAAACGCTCCAAACATTAACAATGGGAGAACATTCGTATAGACGGACGACCCAGTTGGATTGTGATTGCGGTGACTGTCAAAATAAAAGTACCAAGTCCAGGAGAATCTGGAGTCATGACACTGTCCATCACATGTGCAGAAAGTTTATTTACTACAGCCGTGATGCGCATGCGGAAAAGCAGCGATTCAGAAAAGTTGCGAATTCTCCCTGTTTCCACGGCGATGGTGTCAGAGCATTTTCAATAAGTTCCCACCTCCGGGGCCATTTTCAAAAGGTTGCGTTATCAGTGGCTCTGAGCACCGTTGTCGTGTGAACTGACACCCAAAACGTTGTGTACACGGGGCCTACGCCGTCTTTATGATTACCTTCTTGTTTATCAGTCAGCAATCACCAGTTGTCGACATTTTTTTTCTTCCCCTCGTCTTTCCCACATGCACAGCAGACAAACACACGCCCGCACGTTACCTCGCGCCGTCCTCTGGGAGAGTGGAAGTCGTTACCACCTGCTCTGCCTTAATTACAGGTGCTGATGGAAATGAGCTCCTGCATGCAGTTTCCAATGTATTATCTCTAATTGGCCAGAAGCGTTACGTCAGTCGCTGACCTGCTCAAACAAAAGCAGCTTTCTGGAGCTGGAGGTTACATCTGACTGGTTATCTGTGATCACAGGGGGCTGAATGGGAAGGTGAAAGGCTCCATTGTAACAGACAAGGACAGGGTCTGTGAGGTTTTCTCACCTAAAGACGGCTTTCAGGGGATTCAGAAGGGGGTGTGTGTGATCCCACATGTAGTCCTGAGGGTAAAAATCAAGGCTCGTGCTGCTACGTTTCTCTTGGAAACATGGGAATCATCGTTTAAAAGAAGTGCTAAAGTTGTTCGTTGATGTTTATTTAGTTTATTTAAGTAAGGTTTTGTATGAATGTTAAAGCTGAGGGATAAAGGTTGGCGTTATGGAATGAAACTACGGCCCTCGTTTACGCCCCGTTTCATGTGAAAAAACGCTCCGTTATTGCGTTTTCGTTTCAGAAGAATTTCACGTTCACACGGCAGCGTTCTGAAAAAACGATGTCCGTTTACACCAAAATGGCAGAAACACTGAAAATGATGTAGTGAGCATGCCGGGCCACGAGTTGGCGCTGTTGTTTGTTTATGCAATGAAACCACACACACACATACGTGTGTGGAGAACAATATGTTAACGATATGTTAATATGTTTTTGCCAGTCAACACAACAGAGTTGGAGGGTTTTCAATGCGTTGACATGTAAACAGACCAAAACACTATGAAAGTTTTGAGTTTTCACTTGTAAATCATGTAAACGAGACTGACGAACTGGACAGACGAAACTGAAAAATAGACTGATGATCTCAATTGTTGTCCTACATGAAGACTGGTCATGTGTTTTCTCTGTCTGAATTCGGTTAGAGACTGAGATTATCATTATTATTATTTTTATTCTAACTGATAGGATTGAGGGAGCGGGTTGTGTGAGCAAGACTGTCTGGTGTTTTATGTCTGTCTTATTGTTGTCCAGAGTTACACTTATTAAGTATTGTGCTGGATATTGAAACTGCATGTCAATTGTTTTATGTTCTGTGTCTTTGTGTTTTGTGTTCCTTAGGTCCCCCTTGTAAACGAGACGTTGCATCTCAAGGAGCTTTCCTTACAATAAAGTCAATAAATTCAAATTGCCATGTCTGGAGAGTCGAAACTGTGAAAAGGACAACGAATTCCTGACTTTGGGTTTTGGGATTGAGACGATCTGACTGACTGTCGTTGGACCAGACAGTGGTGCAGTGAACTTTTTAGCGAGACGCTCATTGATTCCAGAGGTGGTTGACCAGGGGAGGCTTCCTGTCTGGAGGTATGTATGTTTTCCCTGTGAGTGCAGTGGTTTCCCCCAGGTACTGCAGTTTTCTCCCACAGTCCAAAATCATTTGAGGTCAGTTTGTGTCCTGGTTGTGAGTGTGTGTGATTGTCTGTCTCTCTGTGTGTTTGTACTGTGACGGACTTGCCCAAGGTGTACTCTGCCCTTGCCCATAGCTGGTATGTGCTACCCTGAACAGGACAGAGCGGGTTAGAAGATGGACGGACGGATGGATTTGTGGGGGTTTACAGACTGAAGCGACATCAATGACTCCCTCTGAATCATCCAGTGACTGGAGAGTTTGAACTGGAGAGTCGAGGACAATGAACAAGCATGTTATCAGCAACTCTCAGGTTCATTGTTACTCCAGTACCCTCTGCTTTAGTCTCTAATTACCTCAGTTCAAGGATTCCCAATGAGTTATTTGAAGTTTTCCACATGTGGATGATGGATGTTATCTTTAGTCAAGGCATGTTATCTGTAACTTCCTGACCCTTTGTCACGCTAACCAGTTAGTCATCACTTTACTCTCTGGTATTAATAACTCGAATCTTCTACAAGTTGAAGAGGTTAAGGGGTCTTTCACTTGGGAGGGGGAGGGGAGCCGAGACTTTTCACCCCTTCATTTGGTGGCTAATGTTCAGCAACAAACAACCACGATATAAAGTCATCAGCCCAGACCTCGGTGAGTCTTCCTCACCACTTCTTCCTCACCACTCCACGTCTCTTTTTTCCGCGTCTGCTTCTTCTGATTTGCCCGGTTAGCTTTGTTTGTTTACTACCCAGAATGCACTGGGCACTGCGTCACCACCTCCCCCCCCCCCCCCCCCCCCCCCCCCGCCCGCTGGAAACATCGTTCGTAAACGACCAGAGACCAGAGATCGCTCGTTCGCGGAGGATCGGAGTTCGTGGGAGTCAAAACTAATGTGTTGGTTTTTTTTTGCGTTCTGATTCTTTCGTGTACTGTTGTATTTTGGATACGACACTGAATGTGTTTCTACATTAAACGATAATGTTATCCAGAGATAAACAATGACATCAGTTGGTGTGTGCTAGCTCATCATTACCGCGACACCAGTAACATTCATTGTCCTGATTTGAGTTTTCATTCAGTAAAAGTATTATTAAATACCTTTTTCTTTTTTGGCTTTTGTTCAATTTCCTCATTTCATCATGAATTACAGTCTGAAATCGCATGAACAATAAAAACAATATATTTCTTCACAGATTTAAGGGAGAGTTCATATCTATTAACATGTAAATGTGTAAAAACAATAGCCAGACGTCATTTGCATATTCAGTCTGGCGGCTCGGCCAGTTCCTCCCACATGAAGTAACACAATACAACAGGAGATTCAAAGGCAAAATAATAAGTTCGTCATCATATTTTTAGTTTAGATAAAGAAAAAGTTCTTTTCTTTCTTTTACCCAACATCTGGGTCGTGTTTTGTTTGGTTTTCTTTTTTTTTTTTTTAAATGACCTTGTTTGAAATCTGTGTGAACAGACAGACTTTGGCTCACAAACTGTTTGCTCGCCGTCTGAAAAAATCTCATGAAACACACACACACACACACACACACACACACACACACACACACACACACACACACACACACACACACACACACACACACACACACACACACACACACACACACACACACACACACACACACACACACACTGGGGATAAACATGCTCATTATAAGGTTGGCTGTGGGCTTCTTTCAAAAATGGGTTTTATTTAGTCTGCTTGGGCTTTTTATAACTAGAATTAAACAAATCAAAAAGTAAACGTGCCTCAACGACACTGCAACCTGTAGTTGTTGTTTTTTTTGGTAGACTGACTAGATTAGCACCTCTACCTGTGTATTATCTCCATTTAAGACTCAGGCTTGACTTTTCTTGTTCGGCAGTGTTAAACCTGTTTCAGGTAAATAAGCTTCATGTGACGCTCCATGCTACTTGGTCGTCGCTTCTTTAATCATCACAACACACTTCAGTCTGCCAGCAGCTTGATGAGAAGTTTAAAATGTAATAAAGAGGCTGAAGCTCCGTTTCCTCGACAGCTTTTAGAGTGAAAGCAGAAAACCTTCTGGAGCCACTCGGAGCAAAGCTTTGAAAACGGATCCCAAGGTGGGACCTTTCGAAAACACTCCCACTCTGGAAAAGGGGGAAATTATTTTTTATCGTATTTTTATTTTTTTTGCCATATTCACATTAACTTTGCTGTAATTCTCTGATGTGTTTGAGAACGTGCTTCCACCACCACGTCTGACTCCACAGTATATGTTTTTGCGATACTGATTCCAGCAAGTTATACTCGTGCAAACAAACCCAATGAACACAAAACCCTCATTTGAATTCTTCTGTTTGTACGTGATGCTGCTCATGGTGTTATTCTGAGTCCATCACCCGCATGCAGACTTAAGCCACAATCCATTTCTGTAATTTAACATGCTGCACATGCAGGATCTTAATAAATCAGGCCCGGGGTGTCAGGGGCCTGATCCCTGGTTAAACCCTGGAGCGGTCAACAGTTCATCACAGGGCAAACACACAGAGAGTAAACCACATCCAGTCATCCACACCTACTGTTTACAAGGCGGATACACCAACACATTTGCATGCGTTTGGACTGCAGGAGGAGAAAAAAAAACTAACAAACAAGCTGCTCACAGAAAGCCTGGAAAGTCTAAAGCTTCATAACAAATCAAAGAAAATACAGGAGGAGTCTGCATGCTGAAAGTCACACTGTCTGCAGCGCCGAGGGTCACTTTTCCTGGAAATGTACTTTCTGTTGAGACGAAGGGTTTCAAAGTGTGGGAACGTTAATCCTCCGCATGTTCAAGTCATTGTGCTACGCCCCGTGCTACGCCCCGCATTTTGGTTGTTCGTTTACGAGACAACGGCACTCGCAACACCAGAAAATGCAACTTTTTGAAAACAGAGCGCCCGAGGTGGAATTTTTACGAAAATGCTCAGACTCCGTCTCGATGGGAATGAAGGAAAACGCAACTTTTTGAAAATCTGTTGACTCTGGTCGACGGCGAAAGCTCTGCTACTGCGCATGCACACCATGGCCATAGTAACCAGTTCTTCTGCACATGCTCAGTAGACAGACAACTGTTCTGTGTGTGTGTGTGTGTGTGTGTGTGTGTGTGTGTGTGTGTGTGTGTGTGTGTGTGTGTGTGTGTGTGTGTGTGTGTGTGTGTGTGTGTGTGTGTGTGTTTTCTCCCTCATAAAAATGACCAAAAGGTTCGGCCGGATTGGAGCCGGTTTCGCCTCACGAGCCTTATGTTTGACACCCTTGATAGAAATAAAGTCCCAGCCTTCATAGTGTTCTTCTGGTTCTTCTCCCGCTCAAACTATAACAGGAGATTATTCGTGGGATGTTTAGTCTTTTCTTGGGTCAATAACATCCTTAAAAATAGCTGATCCATTGTAACTTAAATATTCACAGGTTTTAGAGGCCTGGGACAGTTTACTGTGGCTCTTTGAGGCTGGGAGGAGGAACCAGGAGGAGGAACCAGGAGGAGGAACCAGGAGAAAGAACTAGGAGGAGGAACCAGGAGGAGGAACCAGGAGAAAGAACTAGGAGAAAGAACCAGGAGGAGGAACCAGGAGGAGGAACCAGGAGGAGGAACCAGGAGAAAGAACCAGGAGGAGGAACCAGGAGGAAAAATCAGGAGGAACCAGGAGGAGGAACCAGGAGGAAGAACCAGGAGGAAGAATCAGGAGAAAGAACCAGGAGGAGGAACCAGGAGGAAGAATCAGGAGAAAGAACCAGGAGGAGGAACCAGGAGGAAGAATCAGGAGGAGGAACCAGGAGGAAGAACCAGGAGGAGGAACCAGGAGGAAGAACCAGGAGGAAGAACCAGGAGGAAGAACCAGGAGGAGGAACCAGGAGGAGGAACCAGGAGGAATAACCAGGAGGAGGAACCAGGATGAAGAATCAGGAGAAAGATCCAGGAGGAGGAACCAGGAGGAAGAATCAGGAGGAGGAACCAGGAGGAAGAACCAGGAGGATGAACCAGGAGGAAGAACCAGGAGGAGGAACCAGGAGGAAGAATCAGGAGAAAGAACCAGGAGGAGGAACCAGGAGGAGGAACCAGGAGGAAGAATCAGGAGGAGGAACCAGGAGGAAGAACCAGAAAAAAGAACCAGGAGGAGGAACCAGGAGAGGAACCAGGAGAAAGAACCAGGAGGAGGAACCAGGAGGAGGAATCAGGAACAAAAACCAGGAAGAGGAACCAGGAGGAGGAACCAGGAGGAAGAATCAGGAGAAAGAACCAGGAGGAGGAACCAGGAGGAAGAATCAGGAGAAAGAACCAGGAGGAGGAACCAGGAGGAAGAATCAGGAGGAGGAACCAGGAGGAAGAACCAGGAGGAGGAACCAGGAGGAAGAACCAGGAGGAAGAACCAGGAGAAAGAACTAGGAGGAGGAACCAGGAGGAGGAACCAGGAGAAAGAACTAGGAGGAGGAACCAGGAGGAGGAACCAGGAGGAATAACCAGGAGGAGGAACCAGGAGAAAGAACTAGGAGGAGGAACCAGGAGGAGGAACCAGGAGAAAGAACTAGGAGGAGGAACCAGGAGGAGGAACCAGGAGGAATAACCAGGAGGAGGAACCAGGAGGAAGAATCAGGAGAAAGATCCAGGAGGAGGAACCAGGAGGAAGAATCAGGAGGAGGAACCAGGAGGAAGAACCAGGAGGAGGAACCAGGAGGAAGAACCAGGAGGAGGAACCAGGAGAGGGAACCAGGAGGAAGAACCAGGAGGAAGAATCAGGAGAAAGAACCAGGAGGAGGAACCAGGAGAGGAACCAGGAGAAAGAACCAGGAGGAGGAACCAGGAGGAGGAACCAGGAGGAATAACCAGGAGGAGGAACCAGGAGGAACCAGGAGGAGGAACCAGGAGGAGGAGCCAGGAAAAGGAACCAGGAGGAAGAATCAGGTGGAGGAACCAGGAACAAAAACCAGGAAGAGGAACCAGGAGAAAGAACAAGGAGGAGGAACCAGGAGAAAGAACCAGGAGGAGGAAGGAGCGGACCAGTTTCACAGCCCCAGGATTTGCCACGCTGTGTCTGATTGTCCCACAAATAAGCAGGACAGAGTCGTCAGTTTAGGTAACAGAGGAGGAAGCAGCTTATTATGTCAGCAGTTATGAAACTGGAGAACACGCCTGACCTAGTCTGCAACAATGTGCCACTCTTTCCTCTGCACAATAAACAAGAAAACAATGAGCCGCCTCCTCCTCCTCCTCCTCCTCCTCCTCCTCCTCCTCCTCCTCCTCCTGCACACAAACACCGTCACAAGACATCCTCCAATCCAATAAAGTCTAATCCTATTAAGGTGGCTCGTCTCTGAACGCTCGCTGATCTGCGTCTCGGTCTGAGGACGCAGGATTTCCTCAAACGTGTTGCTTCTGAATGCAAATGGCCGAAGCAAACCCAAGTTCAACTTCCATGTGAGCGTCACGCCATGTGAGCGTCACGCCATGTGTGCGTCACGCCATGTGAGCGTCACGCCATGTGAGCGTCACGTCATGTGAGCGTCACGTCATGTGAGCGTCACGCCATGTGAGCGTCACGTCAGTTTAGCTCTGAAGAACATCCGTTACTACGTCGTCTGCATAGACGTGGAAAGACGACGGAAAACTGCTGCTACATTGGTTGAATTTTAATTAATTATACAAGCAAAACTGCTTAGAAACTGCTTCAATTGTATCTAATTGCAAGTAAAACTACTTAAACTGTTTAATTGTATATATTTAGAAAGAAAATTAGTTATATACTTGTGCAAATTGTATTTAGTAACAAGTTTAACTACTGTTAAACTGCTTACATTGTACTCATTTACAAGTAAAACTATGGTCACATTGTTTGAATTGTATTCAATTACATGTAAAACTACTTAAATTATACTCAATTACAAGAAAATGTACTGTTACATTTTTAAAACGGGATCTAAATACAAGTGAAATAACCTGCTTAAATTGTACTTGATTACAAGTACAACTTGCTTTAATAGTATTTAATTACAGCTGAAACTGTGGTTACAGTGTAAATACTAATAAAAGTACAAATACCCGAAAATACCATAATGTAACACTAAAAGTACAGTTACAAGTTGGTCTTAATTACAAGTAAAAGTACTGTTTTCCCAAAAATACTTATGCCTAGTTACAAAGTATACTTGGCCAAAATGACAACAAGTATTCGATACTGTTTAAATACATTTAAGACCTTTTTTTTTTTACACGAAAATGTTTTCAAGAAAAAACAGAAAACTTTCGTAATGTTTTGGTTGTCCGTGCTCTGAGGCACTGAAAACGCAACTTTTCAAAAACACTCCGACTCCGTCTCCGTGGAAACGCAACTTTTCTGAACGGAAGTTAATAGTGTTTGTGATTTCATTACAAAAACACAGAACAGCTCCCACTACTGGCCAAACATGGTAAGCTTATCCTTTTCAGTGTTTTAGCTTTTTCCGTGGAAACAGACCGTTTATCAAAACGTTGTCATGTAAACGTCAATCCCTTCTGAGACGTTGTCATGGAAACGGGGCCTGAATTTGCCTTTTATCCTCCTGAAAGTATCCAAATTACTCAATACTTAAATACAGTAATGTGAGTATATATTATAACTTACTTTAATATCTTTTTCATAGAAGCTAGTTGATTATCTGGAATACATTTTGTCAGGAGAAATAATACATCCACAAAAATACTCCTGAAAGCACAAGTAACCAAAATTATTATCTAAATAAAGTAATTTAGTGTTTGTATTAAAATACCTCCAACACTTCCAAGGGAATTACGTAGTATGAATGGTACTCTAAATACTTAAAAACTACTCATGAAATACTATTTGATTACAGTAATGTAGGTAATACATAATACAAGTTAACTATAGTTGCTTGTAGTTTATTACTTCCACTTTTAAGCTTTTAGATGTAACAAAGTAGATTTTATTGGTTACATTTTACTGAAGTGAAATAAGTTACGTTGACGTACCTAAAATCAATCACATTTATCCTAAAACATTACTTAATTACAAATAATGTAGAGTTTTTGTTATTGGTTACTTTTATTTTTAAAACTATCAAAGATTACATGGCATAAACGTTTTTTAATTATGTGTAAAATTACACAGTTAAAAAGTACTTAACAGTACAAGTATCCCAAAATAACTGAGTATCTGTGATTAAACTACTTTGATTGTATTCTATTACACTGTAACTTGTTACTTCCATATTATTTCTGCATCTTTAATGAGATGTCTTTTTGAAGTAAAAATTACCCCAAAAATACTTGTTTATAGTTTAATAGTTACTTGACGCATACAGGCTTACTTGGATGATAAATGTCGGATAAGTTACAGCTACAAGTACTCTAAAAGGATTACTTTGACCCTGTTGAGGCTGTGAAACGGAGCTGAAACAGGCTTTTCTGCAGGTTTCTTCAAGGTTTAAATTCCAACAGGAGCTCGTCTGTTTGAGTTTAAACCTTTGAACTTGCACATAAATACTTTTCAGAGGTTTTTTTGGGGATTTGGCACTCGGATTTTCCTTTATTTTGCTATTTTCCCTCGACACTGTTGCACATTAACTTCATTTTGAGTCTTCCACGGTGTGTGACGGGACGGGACGAGAGCAGCCTTTGGACTCTGAGATACTCTATCTGCGCGGCTTGAGACCTCCTGAAATAACTTCTTCATTGTGCAAGAACCTCAAAACAGCCTTTGATGACTGATGTCAGCACTTAACCCTTTAACGACCCCCCCCCCCCCCCACCTCGGTGCTTCAACTTGGATCAATATTAGATTTGGACATAAATAATGTGAGATATTTGATTTAAACAAACATGAAAATGTTGGTTTTGTATTTGTATTTCGTAAGTACTCTACATAAAATACACAAAAATATCTGTAAAGTGCAAATATTTAGAAAGTTGGACATTAATAAATTAACAGACTGATGTAAAGTGATTTTAAGGTAACAAAGGGGCAGATATCAAAAGACTGATCTCTTCTAATCCTTTTAATTCAAACTGTCTTGGATTGGAAGTTTTGCTGTGGGGAGTGTTTTTTAAATTATTACTTTTAAATGAAATAATAAAAAAAAATATATATATATAATAATCTTAGTGTAGATAAACCAATGTGGCTTTTTAATACAATAAGAAAATCTCAGAAAAATTATTAAAATGACCAAAAATCACAAGTTCTACCTGAGATATTGTAATTATTTTATTTTCTATTTATTGTGATATTTGCTAAGAGCGTACCTTAACGGCACCGTCAATCAGGTCAATCAGGTCAATCAGGACCCGGTTTCAAGTGGAAACACACCTTTTTTGCAGTTTCGCGTTTACACGACGATGTTTTCAAAATGACGTCCGTTTACACGGAAACAGCAGAAACACTGAACACGCTGCAGCCGACATGCCAGGACCTGGTTTAGCACTGTGCCTCAACGAAACCAGACACACGTGTTCAGAGAACAAGACGCTGTAAACAATAACAGATTGAGTACACAAACATTTTAGTGGACCGACGACCGAGTTGGATGTTATTACGGTGACTGTCAAAATAAAACTACAAAGTCCCAGGAGAACATGGATTTTACGGCCATCAGGTGTTGTGATGTTGTTCTTGTACTGGAGAACAAGTTACACAAATAAGGACGTAAAAAAAATACTGACATTAATGAAACGAAGTAGTGTCTTCAGGTACCTGCTAAGTACCTGCTTACTATCTACTTTAAAAAGCAACAAAGTGGAAGCAGTGACTACAAATACTCACATTACTGTGACCAAGTAGTGTAGTATTTGAAGTACTTGTACTGGAGAACAATTTACACAAATAAGGAGCTAAAAAAATACTGATATTACTGTAAGTAGTGTCTACAGTACTTCTATTTTTAGGAGTAATTCATATTTATATTTAAGCACATTTTACATCGTCTTCACTACTTGAAAGTAGCAAATATTACTGTACTTGTACTTTAATGAGTACTATACTCATATGTAACTTTAGTATCTTGGTTTGAGGTGTAACCCCCCTCCCCCCCCCCCCACCCCCCAGCCCCGTCTCGAGCCTGACTCCCACCTGCACCTGCGGAGGTCCGCGTGCCGCCTCTTTCCCGGGCCGCGGTTCACGGTGCGGCGGCAGGACGCGGCTCCGCTCCGGGCCGCATGTCCCGCTGAGTCCGTGTGTCCGCGGGAAGGGGAGCGTGGAGGCGGAGAGACGAAGCCCGAAGAGCCGCAGAGAGCCGGAGAGAAACCGGAGAGCCGCACCGAGGAACCGCCGCCTCGAGTCCCTCCGAGAGGAGGAGGAGGAGGAGGAGGAGGAAGAGGAGGGGGAGGAGGAGGAGGAGGAAGAGGAGGAGGTGAGCTAGCTTACTAATGAGCCTGGTTTACAGCCAGCGGATTAAAGAAGCTATTTTCACCACCGCAACAGTTCACACACGGAAACCACCGCAGAATCATCTCTGTCTAGTTTTACTCTCCTTCTTTGTTTTTAAGTTGATGGTAATTATAATCTTCATCTTTAAAAACAATCAAAAGGTAAAGTCAGTGGCGGATCCAGAAAGTTCCTTAAGGGGCTCGATCCACAGCGACAGTTTACAAGACGACGGCGTCAAGAGTCACTGAAAACGCAACTTTTCCAAAGTGGAACTTTTTGAAAATGATCGGACAACGTGGAAACGGAGGAAAACGCAACTCTATGATCACGCAACTTTTCGGAAATGCTGCGACTGCCCATGTACCGCCTGGCTGTAGTTAATACCTCTTCTGCACATGCTCAGTACTGCAGTTAATACTTCTTCTGCACATGCTCAGTACTGTAGTTAATACCTCTTCTGCACATGCTCAGTACTCCAGTTAATACTTCTTCTGCACATGCTCAGTACTGCAGTTAATACTTCTTCTGCACATGCTCAGTACTGCAGTTAATACTTCTTCTGCACATGCTCAGTACTGCAGTTAATACTTCTTCTGCACATGCTCAGTACTGTAGTTAATACTTCTTCTGCACATGCTCAGTACTGCAGTTAATACCTCTTCTGCACATGCTCAGTACTGTAGTTAATACCTCTTCTGCACATGCTCAGTACTCCAGTTAATACTTCTTCTGCACATGCTCAGTACTGTAGTTAATACCTCTTCTGCACATGCTCAGTACTCCAGTTAATACTTCTTCTGCACATGCTCAGTACTGCAGTTAATACTTCTTCTGCACATGCTCAGTACTGTAGTTAATACTTCTTCTGCACATGCTCAGTACTGCAGTTAATACTTCTTCTGCACATGCTCAGTACTGTAGTTAATACCTCTTCTGCACATGCTCAGTACTGTAGTTAATACTGCAGTTAATACTTCTTCTGCACATGCTCAGTACTGTAGTTATTACCTCTTCTGCACATGCTCAGTACTGCAGGTAATACTTCTTCTGCACATGCTCAGTACTGTAGTTAATACCTCTTCTGCACATGCTCAGTACTGCAGTTAATACCTCTTCTGCACATGCTCAGTACTGCAGTTAATACTTCTTCTGCACATGCTCAGTACTGTAGTTAATAGTAGTTCTGCACATGCTCAGTGCTGTAGTTAATACCTTTCTGCACATGCTCAGTACTGCAGTTAATACTTCTTCTGTACATGCTCAGTACTGTAGTTAATACCTCTTCTGCACATGCTCAGTACTGCAGTTAATACTTCTTCTGCACATGCTCAGTACTGTAGTTAATACTGCAGTTAATACCTCTTCTGCACATGCTCAGTACTGCAGGTAATACTTCTTCTGCACATGCTCAGTACTGTAGTTAATAGTAGTTCTGCACATGCTCAGTACTGTAGTTAATACTTCTGCACATGCTCAGTACTGTAGTTAATAGTAGTTCTGCACATGCTCAGTACTGTAGTTAATACTTCTTCTGCACATGTTCAGTACTGTAGTTAATACTTCTTCTGCACATGCTCAGTACTGTAGTTAATACTTCTGCACATGGTCAGTACTGTAGTTAATAGTAGTTCTGCACATGCTCAGTACGGTAGTTAATACTTCTTCTGCACATGCTCAGAACTGTAGTTAATATTTCTGCACATGCTCAGTACTGTAGTTAATAGTAGTTCTGCACATGCTCAGTACTGTAGTTAATATTTCTGCACATGCTCAGTACTGTAGTTAATACTTCTTCTGCACATGCTCAGTAGATGTACAATAACAACGTTTTCCTCCAGCGCGTCATGACTCCCACTTTATATTCTCCAGGACTTGGTAGTTTTTTTTTTAGACCGTCACCATAACAACAACTTAACTTAGTCGCCTCTCGATGTGAATGTCCGTGTTCCCCCGTTAATGTTTATAGTTTATCGTTCTTTCTAGAAACACAAACAACAGCACCCACCAGTGCACCGACTTAACTTTCACCAAAGTTATAAAGATGATGTGGCAACTCACAGCAACTTTACACAAGTTCTAGGAACCATCACAAATGTTGCAGGAACCATAACTGGAATTTTCCACGGGTATGAGGAAGAATAGAGGAACTTTTCCCAAGTACTAAGAACCATACAGGAACTTTCCACGAGCATTAGGAACCATCACAAACACTTTCCACAAGTACTACAAACTATCAAAGGAACTTACCCCAAGTACAAGGATCTGTCATGAAATCTTTTAACAAATACCACAGAAGAACCTCAGCAACTTTCCTCAAGTACTAGAAACTATCATGACAACGTTTCACAAATCCAAGGAACCATTTTAGGGATAATCCAAAGTAATACGAATAAATACAAGAACTTTCTCAAATTACTAGGAACCATTGTGGAAACCTTCCCCGAGCACTAGGAACCAATAAGTACGAGGGACCATTGCAGAAACATTCTCCAATACTCGAGGAATGATACAAGAAATTTGAACAATGACAAGAACTTTTGTCAAGTACAAGGGACCATCGTGGAAACTTTCCCCATGTACTAGTAACCGTCAAAGTAATTTTCCACAAATACTGGAGATAATCAGAGGAGCAGGAGAAGTAGTGGGAACCATCATGAGAACTTTTCCATAGTACTGGGAACCGGGGGGGGGGGGGGGGGGGGTGAAGACTTCTTGCTGTATCATATTTTACCATCCAGTATATGAAGAAACTGCATGTATTTCTTCCTTTATCGGCCATGTTTTCATCGTATGGAGGACTTCTGACGTTTTGGATCCGCTTTGTTACGAGCGCTCATCTCCTCTCCAGCTTCTCAATAAAACCGTTTATAACGCAGTAAAGCGCCAATTAAAAAAAAAAAAAAAAAAAACAGCAAAAGTTTAACCTCGTCTTTTACGGTCCATCAAACCAGGATGTCGTCCTTTCTTTCACTTTTATGGCATCTCTGTTGTGTGATTTTGATCTTCTTCTTATCGCCCTCGTCTGGATTGGAGGGGTATTGCATTTCATTTCTTTATTATCGCTCCAGCTTTTGGGCATTATACTCTCTGTACTTCAGATTTGTGGTGGAAACACAATGGGCATTAGAACTTTTTTCCACCCTGTGTTTTCTCTGAACATATTATGGTGAAAGTATGAATACATTTTGTATATTTACCTAGATATACTCCACAATTCTTTAAAAATGCGAAATCCACCAGAACAAAAAGCCAGTGTGCACAGATTCACACTTCTACTTATTGAAAAATACAATTCCTGCCAGATAGACCTTGAAACGTATTATGTACTCAACCCAGATATTACCTGTTCCTCATAAAACACTGACAAACATAAACTCAGAGAAATTACCTGCAACTCACACAAACTTTCCAAAGATTTACCTTGAAACTCATTAAAATATGACAAAATGTCATTGGATATACCCTAAAACTCAAAGAGAGATAAGATGTATACCCTCATATACCCTTGCAACTCACAGAAACTTGACCGGCTATGCATTGAAACACAAATATACATAGTATACCCCGAAACTAATACCAAATCTACTTAGATATACTGTACACCAAAACCCAAACAAAACTCATCCAAATATGTCCTGAAACTCATAGAAAATAAAAAAATCGTTCTCACAATATCTACCTTGAAAACCATTTAAAAATACAGAATCCCCCTTGAAAAGCCCTGCAAGTCATACGGAAGTGTCCCTGCCTCCACCCGTCTCCTCCGGGCTGATGTTCAGCCTCCTCAGTCCACTTCCTGTGTGGCGTTCACTGACCTGGCTCTGCTGGCGGCTATCCTCTGACTGCAGTTACCATGGGGGTGGCGGCAGTGGGGTAGCTGGTAGTATCTGTCCTGGCCGGGGGCCTCGTCGGCGGGCAGGGCCTTAGGGCTGGCTGCGTAGATAGTGCATCCCATGAACACCTCCTGGAAGTCGGCTTCAGCGTCCTGCAGCAGTCGTCCTCCAGGTCTCCTTCTCTGCGAGCGGCCTGTCCTGTCCTGATGCCAGCCAGCTGCTCTGTGGAAAAGCCATTGGCTCAGCACATTAGTATCTCAACCCCTCCTTCCCTCTCAGTGTCTCCTCCAGCCTCCTCCTCCTCCTCCTCCTCCTCCTCCTCCTCCTCCAGCCTCCTCCTCCTCCTCCCTCTGCCGAGCATGGAGGATAATCAGATTTCACATTTACACTCAACAAAATCATCCCCGGCATAATCACTCCCCGCCACTGATGTTGCATTATGCTAATGCCCGGGGCGGACTCTCGCTTCAGGGGCATTAGGGGCAGTTAAAAATACCTCCGCTGCCTGATACGGGGAGTACCAGGGCAGATAGAGTTTGAGCAGTCGAGTGATGAACGGGAGGCTCAAACACACATATCCGTCTCCTCGCGCTGCTCTCTGAGTGGTTTCACTGCTTTCATGCTATTTTTCCAACATTGTGTTAGAAAACGACGCCGGATGAGTCACGACACTTCCTGGTGTGTTTTTTATTAATATTGTTCACTTACTGGAATCCATAATACAAAGAAAGAAACAACCTCTTCTGACGCTAGTTTGATGCCTTCAACCTTTACATGCAGCCTGCAACAGTCGTAACTGGTTGTTCTTTCATTAATATAGTTTTTATTTCTTTGCAAAGTACTGTGGATTGTCCAGTGTTTGAATGGTGCTCTATAAACAAATGTGGCTTGCCTAAAGCTTATATTGTATTTCCATTTTT
Source organism: Lipophrys pholis (assembly GCF_963383615.2). Classification (NCBI taxonomy): domain Eukaryota; kingdom Metazoa; phylum Chordata; class Actinopteri; order Blenniiformes; family Blenniidae; genus Lipophrys; species Lipophrys pholis. The sequence continues at coordinate 3,267,141 of NC_137636.1, forward strand.
TTGTGTCGGGTGGGCCTCTTGTAGGGGGCAAAATACTTATTCTTTGTATTTCTTTGTACTTCAAAAATTAACAGCTGATGCAGAATGTTTCTTATGCATACAAATGTGCAGGATTTTATCAGATTTCTAGAATTATAATAAACTCAAGTACATATTTTATGCCTTATAAAAATAGTATTTATGGTTTATTAAAAAATGAAAAGTAAAATAAGTGGCAACCATAAAAAAGTAATACAATAGCCGAAACAATTAGGAAAATATTTCGAGAAGAAATTTACAAAAGCTAACCAGGTAGCCTGTGCCTGCTCAGTCTTACAATTCCACTTACTACCACACGGTGGTGCAGCGAGTCATTTCACCTCTTTACCTTCCTTCAGTCTCAGAAGAGAAGCAGTGGAGGTCAGAATGTTGAAACTGGCTCAATACTGCCACCAAGTGTACAAAAGTGATATTATTTACATTTTGCATACTTCACCTTTTCTGACCCGAATAACCTTTTTTTTTTTTTAAACTGTTTCATCATACAAAAAAAGAATACAGTACCTGGGGGGATTGTAACGGCTTTAAAACCTTTGAAAACATGTTTACTTCAGTTTACAGTGGATAATGTACTGTGTTTTCTCATTATTGGCTGAAAAATCTTTCAACATTGTTATGCTTTATGTAAATACTTTGCACGGTTTAATTTTAAAGTGCAGTGAGCGATAATCACTTTCTACTGCCCCCAGTGTATGAAAATGGCATTACTTACCTTTTCATATTGTATCTTTAAATGTTTTAATCACGAATCCTTTATTAATATCTGTTTCTACCTTAAATAATACACCGCTTAATATTACTGTACATTAATTTAATTGTGTAATTTTTCATCAAAAGTGTATTTTATGACTGCCAAGCATTTTCAGAGAATAGACTATTGATATATTCGTATCCTTCTTTAATGATTCTATAAATGTAAAAAAACAAAAAAAAAGACATTTCCTCAGGTGCGTCAATGAGTCAGCAATAAAATGAGTCAACAGTAAAACGATGAGTCAACAGTAAAACGATGAGTCAGCAGTAAAACGATGAGTCAGTCGTAAACTCAGTCAGCAGTAAAACGATGAGTCAGCAGTAAAACTGATGATTCAGCAGAAAAATCCGGGCGTCGGAAGCTGAAAAGTGTTATTTGCTGGAGCTGAGCATGACTGGCCTCTGCACACACACTGCCCCCCTGTGGCCACTTTGAACACTGCGCATGCACACACACACACACACACACACACACACAGCTCATTGATCAGTTCTCAGGACAGATTGTCTCATAAAAAGATTTATTTTTTCCAGCCCAAATTTACAAAGGCAAGTTACAGAGTATTGTATAAAAAAGAACCATGGTAATGTACACTTTACACAAACTCCTGAAGGGAGGGAGGAACGAGGAGAGAGAGAGGAAGAGGAGGAGGAGGAGGAGGGAGCGGTGAACTTCTCACACAGAAAGAAAACATTGTAAACATCCTGGCGAGCTCCGGCGGGTTGGGGGGGGGGGGGGGGGTGTCAGGTACGACAGTGGGCGGGTCGGTAGGGGGCTCACGGGTCGGGAGGGGGCTCACGGGTCGGGAGGGGGCTCACGAGCCGGCGTCTCCATGTTGGACGAGGCACCGATCGAGACAAACCGCTAGCCAATAAATATACTCTTCACCATGAAACAAATACAAGAGCCAAGCACTTTCCAATATGTCGATAGCGAACAGGACTTTTCTGGCTTTTTCATTTACACTTTAGAATATATGATTTCCACTGGGCTTCGCTTTACTACTCAGATAACATTACTACTCTCGGAGAGAGAACAAATGCACTTGTCACAACCACCGTCTGATAAAAAGTTAAAAAAAACAAAAAACTGAATGCAGTCTGCTGGTACTAAAACCACCGACTTCAAGGACGACGTCACAGCTGCCTAGTTTCACCCTCACATCACCAACAAGTCCAACACAGACACATTCAGCCACTCTTCTGCAAGATGCCTAAATAAGTCAAAAAAACATTAAACCGTCTGGTGACGAGGAACCGGAAACTTTCTCACTTGGAATGTCCAAGAACCTCGAAAAGAACGAGTCGAGTCCCGGCTAGCGGCTGGCGGCTTGCGGCTGGCGGCTAGCGGACGAGTTCAGAGTTTCAATGGAGGGGAGGATAAAAAAATACGATAATGGAAACTGTGAAAGTTGTAAAGTTCATAAAATTAAATGTAAAGACAACATGGTGAATAAGCTTGTCGTTTTTGAGATGAATGGGAGGATTTTCCCTCCGGGGGGCGCTACTGAGCATCACATGGGGAGAATCGGGGGGGCGCAGGGGAGACCTTTTATTTTTTTTTTTAAATAAAATCATGACAAAACACTTGGCACTGAACTTATTCTACGTCTAATACAGATTCATTAAATTTAAGAAAACAAGACTTTTGCTTTGAAATTTCTGTATTTATTTATTTTCAAAACCTCTTCTAACAATAAGATCTTCAAATGTGATTCTTCACTTTAGGAACTTTGAAAGTGTAAAGTTTATTAGTCGGGCACAGCCGTAAGTTAAAAATTCACTAGTTACTTCTATGTTCTAATCATAAAAAAAAAAATCTGGTCTAATCGTGTTTTTATTATAAGAATAATTGGAGCCAGAAGCGTCTGATTCATCAGGAGTTTCTATGTGAAATTTTCACACTATGGATTTATAGTCAGGATTCAGTCAATGAAAAAGCTGCACTCTTCTCGTTAGAGGTTTTAAATTATATAAAATATGTGGAAAATATTGATATATAGTCTTCACTAATGTTTTTGCACTAAAGGTTTTTTTTTTTAGTTTTTTTACTCCATCCTCTTTATAACTTAAAATAAATTCAAGCCAAAGTGTTTTATTCAAAATTGTTAAATTCATCTTTAAGGGTTTTATTTTTTTTGCAATATAATTAGTGAAGAGCTGATCTAGTAATTATCTAATGTATTGAAAAATTACAGTTTTACACTTCAGTGCATTTCATCACTGATTAATATTAATATTCATCTAGACTTATTCTGAAAATCCTTTTAGGAAAAGGCGTCCCCCTGACCCCCACGTTTCCTGAATGCAGCACAGAGGAACATTTGTCCAGACAGACTCCCGTTTGCAGCAACCGTCTCCAGGTTTCAGGACCGACTGGAACATTTCTCTGGATCATCTTTATGTCAGCATTTTAAAAAACAAACAAAAAGAAAAACCCACATTGTGGATGAATCTGTCATCCTGCACGGTGAGCGAGAGACGGTGAAGCCACGTGAGCAAACGATTTATCATCCAGTTTACACAAACTCTTTATCGAATGTGATAAATATCCGTGGTGATTAAGAAGAAACACACAAACATCCGGCGACGCTGTGAAGGCTAACAAAGGTTTTTTAACAGTTTTTCTTTTAACGAGCCGCGTGCCGAGATAAATATGAACATTTACGCAGGAAGAAAGAAGGAGGAAAGTCTATATTACAGCAGGAGAATACACACCTGGAGTGAAGTTTCACATTGTTCACAGGAAACAAAAACAAAAAGCTGTCATGAATTTAAAACTAAGAAAAAAAAAACCCACAATCATAGTTAAAACAAACAAACAAAAGAGCACAATCATACAGTTAAAACAAACAACAACAACCCATCAGTTGAAACTAAGAAAGAAATGAGCCCCTGAAGGCATCGCGGGCTGACGTGGCTTCACCATGACATAACGAGACAATATGAGGCAGAACATGACGGGGGGGGGGGGGGGGGGGGGGGGGTGAGGGTGGGGGTGAGGGTGGGGGTGGGGGTGGGGGTGGGGGGTCTATTTTAGGCGTTCGCGGTCCCTTCGCTAAAGAAAAACAAATAAAAAGCAAGTCATCCCTGAAAGGAGAAGTGAGGAGGATGAAGGACAAGTCTCAGGCTCTGGAGTCTCTGAAGAAAGCAGCCGTTCCCTCCTCGTCCCATCATTCTAAAAAAACGGTTATTTGACTCCTGGCTCTCGTCCCCCCCGTCCCCCTCCCTGAAACCCCCCCCCCCCCCAGCCAATTTCTCTCTGCGTGACAGAAAACGAAGACAGGAACAGGAAAAAAAAAAGAAGGAGCTGTTCAGTCCGATCGTCTCTTCTTGCATTGTGTTTGTTGACAGTGCAAAGACTAGGTGGTGGGGGGCAGATGGGGGGGGGGCGGGGCAGTTTCCTCTGCGTGCTGGGGCAGAGTCATGGCTTACAACCTGGATACAAGCAGTTCTCCTACAGTCCAAGGTTTTTATGTTTTTATGTTTTTTGTGTTTAATTTTTTTTGTTTGTTTTTTTTTTCTTTTTTGGAGGGGGGGGGGGGGGGGGGATTTTTTTTGTTTGTTTAAAAGAGGGGAGAAAAAAAACCCAAGAAGAACTAAAGAAAAAAAGGTGGACAGGAACACCATTTAACTGATGTCTAAAGGTAAGGCCGGGCGGCGGCCTCACATGTGAGCCAGTCACATGAATCTCTGCAGGGTTGAGGTGTGACGGTCGGGTTTCCCTGGAAGACAGGAAGAGAAGAGAGAAAAGACAAGTATTTAATGAAAACAAAAAAAGAACTCCGGAGAAAATAACATTTTATGGATTCAATCAACTTTATTTGAATTCTGGTGCTTTTAAATGTAATAAAGTCGATAGCGTACTGACTCAGCAATATAAACGTATAAAGATAATTGACACGCGGCGCAAACTTCTAGAGTATTATCGATGAAAGAGTAGCAGCCAGTTTATTTGGCAGAGCAAAGAGGAACTAATCCAGGTTTACACAGGAGTATTCATGAGAGTGAACTATTACAAAACACCGTTATTCTTCATATCTTAAGTACATTTCACTGAAAAGCCAGTTTATTTTGTTCCTATTCTGGAATATTGTTTGCTCTTATGACATTAGGTTCACACAGATGCAATCTAATATATCATTTTAGGAAAAAATGTTCATGTTCATATTGAAAATGTTTAGTTTTTGGGTGTTTAATTTCATTAGTTGTCATTTTTAGTGAAAAACATTTACTGCAATCTGTACATATCAGACTTATTATTCAACAGTGTAACAGCAGATATCTGCCACTAGATGTCAGCGCAGGCTGCTGCAGCGGCTCGGTGTGTTTCCAGCTCCTTCAATGTCTCTATTATCAACAGACGATCCACTTGTCCTCAGAGGACCTGCTCAGGATGGATGAGCTGAGGAGCTGAAAGCTGCAGCAGCAGCAGCAGCAGAGACGACCCGGCTGCTTTCTGAGCAGGTGGAACAGAAAAAGACAAAAACACTTCTTTTTCTGTTTCTGCAGGACGTTCAGAGGCGTCGCGCAGCAGCCACACATCTGCTGCGTGTGTCAGCAGGGTTCAGTCTCAGAGGATTGAAGAGGAGGAACAAACTGCAAGACCACTTCTGGGTAATTTAATATGAGTGAAGCAACGTCCATGAAATAGTAATACTTGAATACAGTGACGCAAATACATGTAATCCTTTCATCCCACATTCATTTCATTTATTAATTACTATGCCACTAACTTAACATTAAATTTGGTCATTTTATTATTTAATCCAATTCACACAAACTTTTTTTTCACTTCATTTATTTATTATAAATTGTAAATAAATTCTGTAAATTTAACTTGGATACAATTAATTTAATTTCTATTAAACTAACAACACTTTCTGTCAGTTTGAATCTTTAATGCACAGAAATCAGTACATTGTTCACGATGAGATGACGACAATGCGACGTTTTGCACGAGTCAATAAACGCAGAGTACTTGACGAATGTGATACAGACTCGAGATGGCTGCGTTACTTTTTTCCACCGTCACCACTTTGTGAGTGTTGCTTTACCCATGCTTACAGTGGTTACCACGGCAACCCTTACAGCTGGTCATTTGGAGAAACTTCAACGCGAGAGTATTCCGGTGGTCGCTCATGCTGCGTGTTGTGGGGGGAACTGACCTGTGGCGTAGGACAGGTCATACTGCCCAGACAGCAGGGGGTACGCCAGGTGGTGGTGGGAGGGCATGATGCGCTGGGACGGCGAGGACCGCGGCCGGTCCACGTCCCGCTCCCTCTCCCGGTCCCCGGACGCACCCCGATCCTGGTCCCGCTCCCGCTCCCGCTCGTGGGGCGGCTTGTCGCCCACCGTGGGGGACTTGCTCTTGTACTGGCTGGCGTGCTGGTGCAGGATGTCCAGGGCTTTGGAGTCCGTCGCCGTTTTGGTGACGGTCGGGCTGGCGCGCGACTTGTCGCCGGCGTCCTCGCCCCCGGATATTTTACCCCCGTACGGAGAGAAGGGATAACCTCCGGGTAGATAAGAACCTGATGAGGAGAAGTTCGCATTAATCCACCCGGACTCCGTCAGTCCAGTCCCAAAGCGTCTCTGCTCTCGTGAACAAACACACATGCTGTAAATACTGCGATGTGGTTCACCACATCAGGCCCGACGTATAAAGCTGCTGTGTTTACATCCTCTTCGCAGAGGAAACTGGGTTAAAACCAAAGGGCGTCTTGAATGTGCCCACTTGGACGGTGAGTCTCTTTAAAGGGACAGAAGTTTTTAAGTCTCAAAGCACAAGTGTCAAACTCACGTTGGATCAGTGGCCACAAAAAGTCCAATCTGATCTGGAGTGCATCATAAGTTACACACAACCACAACTCCACAGTGTTTCCACTCCGTTTCAGAGCAAAGAAGTACAAGAACATCAACATCTCATCAACTTTATGTCAATTTCAATGATGCCTCCTGAAAACCCACATCCTCTATATGTGGCATGTATTTTCTATTTGACTTTGTTACACTGAAAACACAGCAAACGACATGAATCTGTACGTTTTGGCTTTTCCAGGCCTGCAGAAAAAACAGAGCTCGTTTCTGCACGAGGGTAAATGTTGGTCAAAGACTTTCTCTGCAGCTGTCAACATACATGTTTTTTCTTCTTCTTTAATCGAGGCCCGGTTAACACAAGTCAAAATGCATCGTATTTGCGTTGTCGTTTCAGGGAAAGTTTTGAAAACAGTTACTTTACACAGAAACAACAGAAATGCTGAAAACAATGCGTTGGTGTTGGCGCTCTTGGGTGTTTTGGTCTTGAAACGACACACCTATGTAGCATGCTAACCTGCTAGCAGCCATCCCCAGTCCTGTAAATGTCCTGCAGATTGAATAGTAAAAACAAAATAGGCTGGAACTCGAACTATATTATTACTAAAGAAAAACATACAAAAAAACGCCCAAAACTCCGACAGAAACTATAAAGCGCTGGAATTGAACAGACATTGGCCTAACACAAAACTGATATCACTCAAACGGCACCTTTAATCCTGTACTCGTTCTAATCCTGGGGAACTTTAACATCTAACCTGTTTTACTTTAGTGGCTTTTTGAAAACAGAAAAAAAACAACAACTATTGCATGCAATTATTTTTCAATTAAAAAAAAAAAGTGACCAAAACGACATGCAGAACCTGCCAAATATGGTCACTGATAAAGGGTTGGGAGGTACATATGTTTTGTTTAATGCCAAAAATGTTTTATCCTGTTGAATTGAAGGTGATGTATTTCTATTGTATGCACCCTAGAACTTTCTCAGTATTTGACATTACCAAGAAAGAAAGAAAAGAAAAAAGTCCACAGAAAACACCTCGCACTCCAAATATCAATTAAACTCACCAAATCCATTCCATGTACCAATACCATGATGGGATAGATCAATCATCATACCTGGGTAATTCTGCATCATGACTGAAGGCATGCTCCTATATCCCGGGTGGTTGGGGTCATAGGCTTGTCCATAGGGGTAACCGTGCATGTAGGGCATGTATCCTTGGTGCTGTGCTAGTGGTGATGAAAACTGCATGTGGGGGTTAGAACGAGAGTCTTTGCTCAAAGCTCGATGCTCCTCTGAGGTGATTCTAGGATCACTACCGTCTTTTCCGTCCTCTTTGGGCCCAGTTTGACACTCCTTGGGCCGGGCCCTCTCATCCTTTAATTTCCGATCTCGTTCCCGCTCCCTGTCCCTTTCATCTTTCCACCGAGGCGGTTGTTGCTGGTGTTCATCTTCTCCTTGGGGCTTCTGGCTCTCAGGATACTGCTGAAGGTGACAAAGAAAGTCCCGGTTAAGCAAGATTGCAAAATAAAAAGACACTCACAACAAAGTTACAAAGACAAACTGTTAAGAGGTGTTTACCTGTCTGTACCACATGGCCTGTTCCATCCCCACCTGACCTCTGGACTCCAAAGCTTGCTTCGAGTCTTCCTTGCCGTGGTGCCCGCCTTCAGTCAGCTTTATCTTGAGCCCCTCAGCTTGCTGGGACTTTGGCTCCTCCCCCTTCATGCTTCCCATGGATTTGGAGGAGGGTTCAGAGGGCGAGTCTCTGGATTTGCTTGGGGGCTGCGGCGTCTTTCCGACGTCCGACTGACCTGCCGCTTTGGAGAGGCTTGGCGGCATCGGGCTCTTTTGCTTCCACTCCTCCTTCATGGAGGCTTCACGTTCTTTCATGACCACATCAGACTTCTTTTCAGAAGCACGATGCTGCTCGGCCATCTGCCGCTGCCGCTCCTCGTACTGTTGCCGGTAGGCTGGATTGGTGTTCATCAAGTGGTTATGGTAGGCTTGATCGGGATGGTATGCATATGGAGGAACGTAAGCATACTGGTTGTAGTAAAGAGGCTGCATGTACATGTTAGATCGCTGCTGGATGACCGAGGGCTGCTGCTGCTGTTGCTGTTGCTGCTGCTGCTGCTGCTGCTGTTGCTGCTGTTGCTGCTGTTGTTGCTGCTGCTGCTGTTGCTGCTGCTGCTGTTGCTGTTGCTGCTGCTGCTGTTGCTGTTGCTGCTGCTGCAGCTGCAGCTGCGGTGGCTGCTGCACTTGCGGCTGGCCAGGACCACTGCTGTCAGGTTTGCGGTCTTCATGAACCTCAACTTTGACTTTTTCGTCAACTTGATCCTGCTCATCATCCCTTTTGATCTTAGCCTGACCTTCAGCCACTGGTGTGCCCGGATTTGGCCCGCCAGGACTGGGGTTCACATAATTGGGTGAGTAATAAGTGTCATAACCAGCATAGTAAGGGGACTCTTTGTTGGGTGTCTGGTTTGGAAAGAGTGCTTTTTTGACACCTTCCCTGATGGCTTGGTCCTCAGTCCTGACTTTGACACCTTCTAGTTTCCCTTCACCATCCTCACCAGCATCTGAAATGTCTGAATACGCAGGACTATTAGTTTTGACAGACGAGTTGTCAGCACCGTTCTGGTTCACTACGTGAAGTGGCGTGAGAGGCTGCGGCATCCCGCTGCCATCTATCCGGCTGGCAACGCCAATGGATGGGCTCGGGGCGTTGTCAGAGAAGCTGTAAATCTTATCTGCCTCAGCCTTGATACTGGCTAGGCGACTCTGATGAGGATCTGAGGATCCATTGAGGAGACCCTCTCCTTTATTCCCTTGATCACAAGGTTCAGAGTATGGAAGCTTTCCCTCCTCCAGTTTTCCTCCCTTCCCTGCAGGCTTCGGGCTGTCAGCTTCCTTCCCCCCATCTTTTTTCTTTTTGTCCTTCTTCTTTTTGTCTTTGGAGCTACTTGAGGCAGGATCTCCAATCGCTGGGGCTTTAGGCTGTGTACCCTTCATTTGCGGGCTCTTGGGAACCCCTTGTATCATCGGGGTGAGCCCTGGAGAAGAATTTGGGTTTCCCGGAGGAAACGAGTACATCTGCTGAGCTCCTGCGGTGCCAGGGCCAACAGGCCGTGGTGACTTCAAGTTTTTCTGAGCCATTTTATCTGCTTTTGTGCCTGCGCTACCTTTTTTTGACTTATCAGGTCCTCTCTTATCATCTATACCATCGTTACTGGCCTCATCAGTGAGGCACGGTCCATCCTCACACCCATCCATGGGTGTGCCTCCTGTTTCTGGGTCTGTCTCAGCCATTTTCTTTTTACTCTGCTTTGAACCAAACTTGCCAGGAGATGGGGAAGGACTTTGAGCGTCAAAGTTCCTCCCCTTTGGAGTAACCGAGCGTGCTGGAGATGAGCATCCTTTCTGTGAGATAGATGCTCCGTTACAGTTTCCAGGCTCAGGATGGAGAGTCGAGTCCTCTCCATATTCACTGTCTCCATCTAATTCCAACTTGATGTCGTCATCATTATGGGCACGGGCTTGATGGTACTTGAGACCATTGATGTGCTTGTACTTCTTGTTGCAGTTGGGGTGTGGGCAGTCAATGAGGACGGGGGAGGGGCAGCTGCGATCGAGGGGAGGTGGAAGAGGCTCAGTCTTTATTGAGGGGATATTGAGACCTGTAGGTCCCACACCGCCACTGTTAGAGTTTGTCCGCATACGTTTGTTGCCTTTGGTGTCCTCTGAGCTAGAGTTGGGCTCCATGTCTGAGGCTGGTTTGGCCTTGCGTTTCCCAGCTGAGGAGGGACTGGCCTTGATGTCCTCTGCGTTGCTGTTGGGTGGAGTCCGGCGCTCCGACGGCGTCTGACTCCCTCGCCGACCCTTGCTGTTAGAAGCAGCGCGTGTCTTGTTGTTGGTGGTGCCTTTGTTGTCTGATGAGTTGCTGTTCTCGTTGATCGGGGTGTTATTGTTCGGTCTCATTCGTTTCCCTCGACCACGACCATTCCTCATCTCCAGATCACTCGTAGGAGATTCACAAAACCTGCGAAAGTGGACAATTAGAATTAGTCACCAGTACAACTGCTTTTAACTAGATTGGTGCAAACGTTGGTTAGTTATCGTTTTAGAAAAGTTCAAGTTCACGATAACGTTCCTAAATCAATGTCCATTTACACGAAAATGGCAGAAACACTGAAAAAGATGTAGTAAGCATGCCAGGCCACGAGTTGGGACCATTTTTGTTTTTGTAATGAAACCACACACACAGGCATGCAGAGAACACTACGCTATACATAACAACAATTGGAGTACACGGACATTTATACGGACAGACAACCAATTTAGATTGTTATTACGGTGACCGTCAACTATTAAGTCCCAGGAGAATATGGAGCCATGACACACTGGAGACAAACACTGTTGTTATTGTCCATCTTCTCACACATGTGCAAAAGAACTCTACACTACGGCCGTGGTGCACGACTGGTAGCAGTGATTTAAAACATTTTTGTTTTTCTCCATCTACACGGAGACGGAGTTGCAGTGTTTTCAAAAAAAACCAACTGCCTTATCAGTGGCTTCAGCAACTTTGTCATGTAAATAGACCCCCAAAACGCAGCGAAAGTTTTAGGTTTTCACTTGAAAACATTGTGTAAACGGGGCTTCAGATACAAATTTGGAAATAAATATTGCTGTGACCTACGCCTGTAAATACCCCAAGGGGAGTATTCCATTTTTGTTGCTTTATCAGATTGAATCACTGTGAATATAATTGACTTTTTTGACTCTGATGGAAAACAACAAATGAATTTCACCAGAGGTACGCCGATTGTTTTTATATAATAGAAATCAGCTGTGTGTAATCAAGATGTGACAATTGATCTTACGCAAAATGCACTCGTACCTGGAAAGTAAATCCCAGTTGCGCTTATTATTTTCTATTAGTGAAACGCACAGAAGCTAAACATTTGATTTTCAAGGTAAAAAGGTCCATTTTAGCAACTGCGTTGGTCTCCGGAGGCCCTCGTAGTGACGCATTTCAACAATTTAGCTTTGATGTCAGCCTATCTATTCGGTCACTTCAGCGCTTTGCCAAAGTTCATCTGAAATTTATCTGAAAGCTCTGTTCATATTTTTTTTAGGGAATCTCAGATACTCTGTTATTTACTGTGTTGATTTGCCAAATACCAAGCCACAATTCCACATTGTCTCACAGGATATTCAGTAACAACAAGAAGGAAAGTGGGGAGTTTGAATTCTTTTGAGTCTCAACGCTGTTGTAAACAACGACAGTGATATCAAAATAGATTCACTATTGTTCTGTCCTACCGATCTGATACTGGGCACTTGTATGGGAGGGAATGTTCTGGACAAAGCCACATGGCTCCAAATGAAAGACATGAAAACGTCATCTGGAAAAGACAGCCATGAGCATTCGGGCTGCTTGGTAATCAAAACACGCAGTCATTCAAATACTTAAAATAGCAGTTCGGCCTTATCTCTCCATAACAGTAATGTAATTATCTTTGTGCGCGGCAGTGAAGGTTAGCAGTCTGTGACAAAGTCAGACACCGGGCCGGGATGACTCACAGCTTCCTCCACAAGTCTCTCCAAACTATTTCAGCCCCAGCAGGGGATGTGAATGCATCCGTAGTCTGACAGTGGTACAGGAATTTAGGCTCATTACAAGCCCAAGTTTATTCTCAGTCCATTGAAAGCTCTCTGAATTATTCATGGTGTGTCCCTAATGTAGTCATGCTGCAAACTGGAAGAGTATCTCTGTGCAAATGCAGCTTGGCAAACCTCACGTACTGAGCATTATTGTGATATACAGTGAAACATTAGTGGAATGCAGCATCTCCTTGTTTTCCATTAGCACAGCTTTAATCTGGATTTTTTTTTCCTATTGCACTTAACTATGCATTTCAAATATAGATTTATATTTACATTTAGATACAGTGCAGGACAGGTGTTTGGAATCAAAGCAACTGCTTATATTTTTACACATCCTTGTAGTTTGCATAATAAAGGCAAGTATGTAGAAATGATAAAAAAAAATAAAGAAACACCTTTTTCTGCCCACATAACACTGATCTAAGAAACTGCAGTCTTTGTGATAGAGAACGTTCTACAGTGTTGAGAAAAAGCTATTAGTCCAATAATTGGATTCTGCAATCTGGCTTGTTAGAGTAGCTTTCTATTTCCCCGGCCGCCTCCAGGGACATCAGCCGCTTGCCAATGAATCCGGCTCCTCCAGGCTCCACATAAAGACTAACATGTACTCAGTAGGTCCAGTGACGCGCTGGCAATTTGGTGCATTAGGCCATCTATCCTTGAGCTGATGCGGCTACAGCAGATTCATATCGCACAGAATATGAAGGATAAGAAGCCCAAGTACAAAGAGATGGGATGGAGCGAACGCATCAGTGATTCCTGGCGTCTGTGAACTCCTTTTTACCTTGACATTTACAACCCCCATGCCTGACAGTAAATCTAATGGCATGCAAAGCCCCGCCCCCTCCAGCTGAAGCACAGTGAAGAGCGTGGAGCTCCTTACCGAGGAGGAGCCCAGTCGTGCCGTGTACAGTCCAGCAGCGTGCCCACGTAGGTCTTGTTCCTCCAGGTTACATTGACCACCAGCATACCTGCAAGAAAAAAGGAATTAGGAGTGATTTAGTTTGCATTACCACGGACAATCATTTTAAACAAATGGCTACAGCCTCAAGTATGTAGTAATTGTTTCCGCTCTCAGGCTGCCGGGTGGTTTAATCCTCTTTAACAACACTGGACTAAATTACTTTCATTTTATGGCCGGAGAATCATTAAAAAAGATGCAATGAGTGAACGTAATTTTTTCCAAAGATAACTTTAACTTTCATTATCTGGGACTTCTTCACTGTCACTGTGTGTTTTCCGATGGTACGGAGAAGCTTGTGAAAACGCAAAACTTTTATTGTGCTATTTGTAGTCCGCTTACACAACAAACTCACATTCCAAACTAACAAAAAATATAATATTTGAGAACGGATTCCAAAGGCATACATTTTCGAAAACGCTCCGACTCCGTGGTCTTGTAAATAACAGAAACACTGCTACTGCACATGCACAGCCCCGCCATACTAAACAGTTATTCTGCACATGCTCTATGTGAATACTAACAGCATCAACTAGTGGCCCTACAAGAAAACTACGTTGTTTTCAGCATTTCTCTCGCACTCACAGAAAATGACATTGTTTGAACCTTGTCTGTGATTGGATGGTTGTACTGTGCAAGTACTGGGGGTGGGGAGGTCGGGGGGGAGGGGGGTATTTTACTGAACTAGTCCTCATTCATGTACTTGTAAACATGTTCTGCAGGTTCTACTTTGTCCTGTGACTCAACCTTTTAACTGGCTGCCACCTTTGGCCACTTCTACTTTGAAAAAGAGATTTTTATCTGAATGGGACTTCCTGTTAAAATGGAGGAAAACATAGAAACTACACAGAAAGGTGACGCTTCCTTTACCAAACACAACAAAGCTCATTGTGCTGTCAGAGCCACGTAGAACCGAATGCGTTAGAGGAGTGACGAGTGCATTTGGGCTGCTGCATCAATGCGTTAATCTTTGCTAAAGGGCGTCGTCATACGGAAGGCGGTTATACAAGTCAGAGATCCTTTTTTTAATCTTCTCCACACAGTAAAGCCGTAGGGGCGCGACTGACTGATATCCTCTAAACGACTTGGAACAGACTCAACAGTATTGTAAAAACCTGTGTAAGAAACTGGCAGAAGGTCTCACTAAGAACCATCACACAGAGGTTAACAGGGGAATACTCGCTGAACACCCTCTCCATTTAAATAAGCTATCGCACAGCGCGAGAGATTTCCCTGCAGGAGAGTAACTGGGAGGCAAATATTTTTCTTGCAACCCTCTATCGCATTTCGCAGCTCAGAAATTTACTACCTCGGGGAGAATGTGGATTTACTACAACAGCTTCATAAAAAAAAAAAAAAAAAAAAAAACAAGCAACAAACTCCAACATGAGTGGTTCAGTTTGACAGACTGTAAACAGAGGAGCAAGAAAATCTTCCTGACTTCACCGGTATTGCTGCAATCTGTCACAATTAGAAGCCTCCGTGTCGCCATGTGGCTGGTGTGAATGTGGTAGGGCTCGGTGTGAGCCACACAATCCGCCCGGCGCTGACTGTGATACCTGAGCTCACATCTAAAAGCTAAAATTAGTTCAAGAGGATCACAGCTTTCTATGTACAATGATTGCTTTGGTCCCTTCTTATTACTGCTGAACCAGCACAGACTTTTCCTTGAAGCCTCCCGTAAGAACGGTGGCGGACCATTCCTTAGATCTGTGATTTCTAGCACCTCGTCAAAAGAGGGACTTGAGCCTCAGGTTGAGAACCACCGTGCTGTGGCATCTGGCACCAAGACGTTAGCAGATCCCTTAAGGCCCCGTTCACACGATAACGCTTCAAGTGAAAACGCATTGTGTTTGCAGTGTTTTGAAAACGATGTCCGTTTACACAGAAACGGCAGAAATGCTGAAAGCGGTGTAGTTTAGCATGTGTGCATGGTGTAATTACAAAAACAACTACACCGTTTTCAGTGTTTATGCCGTTTCCATGTCAACGGACAATGTTTTCACAACGTTTCTGGAACAAAATCACAAAAACTGTGTGTTTTGACAAGAAACGTTGTCGTGTAAACGAGGCCTTGGAACAGGATTACTTTCCGAAATAACATCAACTTTCAATATCTTTCAGTGCTTCAATACTACTGTACTTTTGAGGAAAGTAAAAAAAAACAAAAAAAAACTCATGCTACAAATGTATTAGAGTATGAATAAACCAGGCAATGAAAAGCCTGTACTGTGCAGAAAACACATTTCAGGTTCATAAAAAGAATCTCGGCACAGACTGAATACTATTGAAGGGTGTTTTAAATAGACCCAAGGAAGGATCATTTGCAATATTTCTCCATAAATTCAAAAAGGAAATCATGAAGGGGAAGCAGCGTCGGAGGTGCAGGAGCAACTGTGCACAAAAGCGCTGTGGATTTATTGCCCTCCCCCCATCCTCCCCCCTCACTCCCCGGTGGTGACCTCAGCTTGCCACTTCAGCACTGCAGAGAAACTGGAGGCTGCAGTGAGCAAACTTATCTAATGGCACAGGAATGCTGGCTGGCAGCTTCCATCCCTCCCAGCATTTTATTAGCTTAGGAAACCTCGCTCGCTCACCCCATTTTCCCTCTCTCCTTCACCCTCACCCTCATTTCCTCTTTTCAATGGTATAACCGTCCCTGGCTTACAATCTTTTCCCCCTCTCTCTCACACACACACACACACACACGAGTCGCAGTTCAGAACTCATTTTGCCGTCTGTGGCATAAAGCAGCGAGTAGAAGGTATTTATATATGTTTACAGGAACCTGCTGACACTTGGCCACAAGTCTCTTTCTTCAATCTATGTCCTGAAAACACGAGTGTTCGGTCAAGGCTGGGTCCAACTGCAAGCGTGTGTGTGTGTGTGTGTGTGTGTGTGTGTGTGTGTGTGTGTGTGTGTGTGTGTGTGTGTGTGTGTGTGTGTGTGTGTGTGTGTGTGTGTGTGTGTGTGTGTGTGTGTGTGTGTGTGTGTGTGTGTGTGTGTGTGTGTGTGTGTGTGTGTGTGTGTGTGTGTGCAGGGGGAGGTGGAGAGGTCCTGGAGTTCAGATTTCTGTCACATTAAAAGAAGCCAGACCTTTTTTCTAAAACGCCTTCAACGGCGCGGCCGCCCCACCGCGCTCTCCCCTCCCCCAACGCTCTCCAAACACTCCAACACAAAATGGCTCTGGCAGCTGGTGGTGGCAGCATGTAAATCACGGCGGGGCAAATGAATGAGCGGCCTTTCATGATGTGGAGGATACAGCCTTCCCCGGGTCCTCCTGAGAGCGCTTCAGACATTAACACAGGGAGTTGTTATACGCTCTTTAATGATTTTTAGCTCAGTGTGTCATGCTTAACCTTTTACATTGCACAAATACTTGGAAACGCTCAGGTGTTGATAATGAATATATCAAGACATATTCCTTTGTCACTTTCAAAAGCCAATTATACAAAACGCTAATAAAGAGCTTCTTCCCAAGAGCTGTTGTTGCCCTGAACGCCTCAAACGCCAACAAACCCTGAACTGCTGTTTTTACCCCCCTTTCTTGTAAATATCCCCTGGGGACTGTACAGTTTTTTTAAAGTTTTTATGTCTGCACTATTCTATTTATTCTTGCAGTTTTTTTGTATTTATGGCATTTGCACAAATTGTCTTTGCACTTTCTGTTGTTTACACTGTCCCTTATGAGAGCTGCAATTTTTTATTTTATTGTGCTTCTGAAGAAGAATGACAGTAAAGGAATTCTGATATTTAATAAAAATCTGTAAAATAGTGCCACAACAAGCTTTAAATTTAAACTCGGTTTTTCTTTGTTGTGGCATAAATGAAAATGTCTATATTTTCATGAATCCAAACAATTACTACAGAAAATGACTATGATGACCTTCTGGTGCTAAATACAGTGAAATGTTAAAAAGAACCCTCCTAATGCTGATGCATTAAAGATATTCTAACAAACTCCCGCTGACAGCATGGCTAGTTTGATAGCATTGACATTGCTATATTTTACAGCAGCATCACTGATATCTCAGCTCAGGTCTCAGTGTCTACTACTCAAAAAATGTGTTTTTAATTTTAAGTTTAGTTTTTTTTTTTACTTTCACAATTTGTTTGGTTGTTTGGCGGCTGTATTGGAGCCTCTTGCGAGCCAGTTGTGGACACCCCTGATGTATAGTTTTTAAAAGATGAGCTATATGGGCGTATATTTCACTTAATGTCTGCAAAAAACTTTAACCAGTACTTTAGAGTCAAAATATCAGAATCGGAAGCAGCTTTATTGGCCAGGTATGTTTAACATACAAGGAATTTGGCTTCGGTAAACTGTCAAGTCAAGTCAGCTTTATTTATACAGCACTTTAAAACAGTTGTGGCTGAGGCCAAAGTGCTTTCCAATAAAAGAGTAAAATAAAAAAGTACAGTAAAGAGTAAAGAGTAAAAACAGTGAAATACAATAAACAAACAATAGATTGGCAACAATAAAACCAGGGACAGAGTCTCAAACATGGTTAAAAGCCAAGGAATAAAAGTGGGTTTTAAGATTAGTTTTAAAAGTGGACAGTGAGGGGGGTTGTCTGACGGGCAGTGGTAGCTCATTCCACAACAGAGGGGCTGCAACAGAAAAGGCCCTGTCCCCTCTGAGCTTTCGTTTGGACCTCGGTACCTCCAGAAGAAGCTGATCAGCTGACCGGAGGCACCGAGCAGGGGTGTAGGGGTGGAGCAGCTCAGAGAGGTAGGGCGGGGCAAGACCATTCAGAGATTTAAAAACAAATAAAAGAATCTTAAAACGAATTCTAAAATGCACAGGCAGCCAGTGGAGAGACGTGCTCTCTCTGTATCAATGTAAACATTAAATAAAACCAATAAACAAAACATATAAACAAGTAATTAAAGATTTTAAATGTTCGTAATTACTACAAACATTTTGAAGTGTTTGTGACATTATAGTGACTAACAAAGTGGGACAGTCACACTTCTTCAAGCAGATACTGATCCAAACCTCCTATGTTCAGAAACACACAGAGAGCTGCAGACTTTTCAACACCAGAAGATAAAGACTTTTTTTCTGTAGTTCCCCCCACAGCTCAATCAAGGTGAGAATCTGAGAAACCTTCTTCAAGCCACTACAAGCATTTTTCCATCACGACGCAGGTTCGGGCTTCGGTTCACTTATCAGGAACTTTCTCCATCTTGTTGTTAAAAAAAAAAAAAAAAAAAAGAGCCAGGATGTATCAGGTTGTGCGATAAGGATCAGAGTCCTGCTGGACAGCAAGTGTTTCTGTGAGCCGACAGGCTGCGGGTGTTTTCAACAGTTTTCCTGAAGAATGTCAGTGAACAGTGTAACTCTCGGGTGTCTGCAGGTGAAGAACAGCCCACAGTGTCGGTTTTCAAACACTTAAACTATGAAAACAAAGCAGCTGGGAAGACGAGTGGTTCTTCGTCGTACTCAGCATTTCCACTAAATAGATAAAGATGAAAAACTCAGTGACTTTTGGTGCTTTGAGGATCAAATGTCCGTGAAACGCCCCATGAACCCCGTGGATGAGTGAATTGATGAGTGATTACTACTTCAGTCTCCCAACTTGCACGACTTCAACGAACTCTTTGACTTCTCATAGGTTTATTACCGACTGTACGGTGCGGATTACATTACTTCGGTATGACCGTAAGTGTGATTGTATAATGACGATTTGGAATGAATCAGGCTTGATGACCGTATTGCTCTCTGAGTATTTATATTTTATTACTAAGAACTCATCGACTTCAGTGGAGTCAAACCAGCTGCAGAAATACTACCGTCCTAAACAGAAACTTCTGAGGAGCCAGAGTCACTGAAGTCCCACAGATCCTGCGTTTTGGATTGTTCAGCATTCACTCTTCAGTCAAAGCTTGAACTGAACCACATCAGCCAGCCGGAGCCAACTGCGTCGTTTCTCAGCATTTCTGCCGTTTCTGCGTTCACGGAATTTGTTTTCAAAGCGGCGTGTCAACACTCAACTTTTCTGAAACGCCAAGAGGCAAAAACATTGTGTTTACACTTGAAACGTTCCGTTAAAGGAACCACAAAGCGCTCGGTCCTTGTTCTTGTGTGTCGCCTCAAATCTCCGCTTTACACTCCATCTGAATGTTAATCACGCATTTCCTTCATCGTTAAGTCGGACATCGCAAGGACATTCAAAGAAATTTTGCTCCTAAATGAGAGTGGAAAGGAAACTATTCCAATTGTTGGAGAGCTTTAAGTTTTGGTGGTTTGAATGTGAAAAAGAAAAGAAGAAAGTTGTGTGTGTTTTTCAAAGTTGTGGTGTGAGCATGACTGGAAATGGCCAGGTTCTTACATCACGCTCTTCATCGTGGGCACAAGTGAGAAGAGTCTTCAGTGCCGACGCTGGAAGTTGCATCAGAGCTTGGAAATTCAAGTTTCAACGCTTCACAGTCTGACTGTGAAAAATCCAACATGAACACAGCCAAAGCAGCGGCAGTGATATTTAAAAATCATTTTACACTAATGCCACACTCAGTTTTTCCTCTGATTACAGTGATCATTTTCCAGAGCTAATGTTTCACTTCCCTCTTCACCCTACTGCGCACACAAGTATTTCTTCACGGCCCTGCGCCGTGTGTCGATCACACTTTCTCCAATAAGCAGAGAAAAATCTTAATAAACGCCGAGTGAATCCTCCTGGATGAAGGGCCGGAGACAGATATTTACTCAAAACTTACAGGTGAAATGTTTCTATATTATTATGAGAATAGATAAAAGAGGATATGAATCGATTTCTGAGCAAAGTAATCCAAACATGCTCAATGGAGTGCAGTGAGATTACAAGTAAGCTCTAATTGCTGGGGAGTGACAGACGTTCATCAACAGGAGTAATCCGCAACCATTAGGGACAAAACGATGTCACCGTTAAAGAAATCTGTCAGAACATGGAAAGTCCTCCACACAAGTGCGACTCAGTGTCTTCATAATAATCTACTTTGTATAGATGACGTTCTCTCTTCAACAGGGAGCTGAATTTACAGCTTAATGAACCACGAGTAGATACGCTGATTGCACATCCATTTATAAGAAGAGCCATTAGTTTTAAAACGATGAGAGGAAAAACGCTCCTTCACAGAAAACTGCTCATCCAACGTTTGTAGATTAGTGCAGATTAGATTACAGGGGACTTTATTGATCACTTTGGGACGTCTAGTATTTTCTACAGACTAATTTTGATAAGTGTAATGATATACTGTGTCTGTACTTTGACTACGCTGTTGAATAACGAATTAAAGGTGGAAATAAATTCACATGTTTTGGGCAGCGAGTATTTAGTTTAGTGAGCTTGCTGGATGGTAAGACAATACTCATCATTATATCGCCCAGGATGTAGATAGAAGCAAGCTTGCTAAATAGCATGCTATGCTATGCCAGTTTCCTGTGATGATGATGTCCATTGACACAGAAACGGCAGAAACACAGATGTAGTTTTCCTGTAGGCCCACTAGTCGTGGGTAAATATTGAAGGTCCTTTAAATTATCTGTCTTTGTTGTTTTGGTCCGCTCAGTATTTGTATGTAAGAAATAAAATGTGTCTCGATATGTGATCCAGATCAGGGTGTAGTCAATACACACTTTATTAGAGAAATGCTGGTCAATTCAAGAGTGAAAAAGCACACACACATTCATTGCAAGGAACAAATCCTTCTTCCACACGGGAAAAACTAACAAATTGCAGTATTAGAGTTTCAGAAAACAGCATTTTCCACTGTTTCCACGGGGATGGAGTGTTTTCACTGGCTCCAAGTACCGTTGTCATGTAAATGGACTCCCCCAATGCAACAAAGGTTTTGTGTTTTTACTTGATAATGTTGTCACTATAGATAGCATTTGAATTAGCGACCAGAATCGTCAGATAGCTAGATAGCTTGATAATAGCTCACGGAAGTTGAAGTAGTCAGCTCGCTCACTAGATAACATAGTTCTGACAGCTAAATATCAGCTTGATGGATAGAAAGTAGTTAGCCAGAGCGCGCAAAGCTTGATAGACATATAGTCGATTGATTGTTTATAACATGAAAGAAACATGAGTAGATCCTTGATTCCAGGAGAAAAACATACAACTTAATGAACATACCGAATGAAAACACAGTGATGATGATCGCTCTTCACGTTGAGATTACATCTGACATGAAACTGAAGCTCTTAGAATTAGACTCTGACTGAATGTGAAGGCTGGACACTGGGAGCAGCCCGTCACGTCGGTCTGTCCACTTTCCTTCTCGGGAGTGATTTCCAAGTCTTCGGTACAAAGGCGTCAACGTCAAGTCTGTCAAAACATGGAAAGTCCTCGACAACACAGCCCAAACAAATTGTCCTGTGGCAGAAAACAAACTACACAAGAAGCTGGGACGACTTCCCGAGTGTGATCATTTGTTTACACGCTGGAAGTTGCATGCGAGTGTCTGTGTGGGCTGTGATCCTTCTCTTTGCTCACTGGATTTGTTTTCTGGGGGAGAAACAGACGGGAGTTCAAAGATCACTAAATAAAACTTGCTCTCTGGAACTGCGGCTCACTTGGGATTTGTTTGCTCGCGGGGCGGTGGGGGTTGTGTGGTGGGGGCATGTAGAGCAAACCCAGCTCGCGGCCCCCCTGCCCCCATCAGTGTCGATCTTAATAGGGTCACCCAGGACAGCTGAGTGAAGCCCGCATTAATGAGAGGAATTGGTGTGTAATTTTACCACTCCATTCTTTTCAGTGCTGCTCAACAACAAATGGCGGCTCTACTTAGACGACAAACTGCATCGCACAGTCATATAAGATTACCCCAACAAGAGGGTAATGAGAAAAGGGGGGCGGGAGGAGCTCGTCTTGCTGCATGGGTGACTGCCACGTCCTGCCTGAAAACTCCCCTCCTCCCTACTTAACACGTTTCATTAGGCTGCAGCTCGGCCAAAATATCAGGTCCTGAGCTGGTGGTGACGGCGGAGGGCTCCGGGTTCACAGGCTGACCTCTGCCCTGCTCCCACTCTACAGGAATCCTCCGAGGTTAATGACATTTTCACTCACTGACCCGCTCAAAACGCCTTTGTTAGCTTTGAAAATGGGAGCTCACGTCCGAGGCTGTAACGTTATATGACCGCTCTCCCTAAATATCAAGTTAAATCCTTCATCTGGAAACGTGCGAATGAGTTTTATGATTAAAACAAGGCAAACCTTTACAAATAAAAAAAAATAAAAAATACTGGTGAGCAATTACCTGCACTTGCAATTATCACCTTGTGTACTCAGTCAGACACTAATGTAATTATTGACAGACTCTCTGCGCTGCTAAACAAATGTTTCTCGCTTCCATTAGCGATGTTTCTGCAGCGAAAGCGCGGCTTGTCGAGGCGGCGTGGAGACGAGAGAGTGAGAACAATGAGAGAAATGGTGTCAGGATTCATTACGGAGAGAAAATAAGAGATAGCCGGGTGCTGCCATGAGCAATAACGGTAACTATGAGGAATGAAGCGTGTTCCGAACGGCCCCTTTTAATGGTGTTTCTGCACGTTAAACAAGCTTTAAAACAAGCCGGGCTTGTCCGGTAACGTCCGGAGACAAAGTCCAACAGACCGACCTTTAGCTTAGACGCTCTTCAGACGAACTCTGTGACTCACCGAAAGCTCTGGAGGTTAAATGTCTCATTTAGGTGAAAAGGTGTTAAATGACTGCCACAATACCGTGCTAACACCGAAAAGCAGGTTCCTCAAACAGATATATTATCAGCGATTGATTTAAACGAAATTTGACTGTTTAGTCACGTTAATGTAAAGAGGTTGGGGACGTATTTCAAAAAATCCCTTATTTCTTCTAAATCTTGAAAAGGGGAGGTTAAATAAAGAATCTATTTAACTTAAATTGCATAATAGTGTTTATAGTACCGATATCAACGCTGCCTTCAACATTCAGTCACCTCTATACAGCATGCCTCCAATAGTTTTTTATTGCCCATTCATCCCAATAATCAAATATTTCAATGGTAAATTGATCCACTGTCAATTTTCTACCAAATTGCAAAAAGCAGAGAACGATATATAGACGCAAAGTGTGATTACTCATGTAAACCATTAAACTTTGGCCCCCTTGCAAATCAGCACCATTAAATCAATTAATGCTTCTTCATGTCAGAAGCTGTTCATCTGTAATGCAGGTGGCCACCACTAGCCGGCGCTACAGAGCGCTCAATTGATTTATTTTTTATAAATTTGGGGCAGCGGTGGCCGAGTGGTAAAAGAAGTGGACTGAATGTGGGACGTCACGACTTCACTGGTTTGCATTGTAGTCATTTTGGTGGTGACTGTTTCGGGCACTAGTTCACTATTTCACCAGCCCGGGGCACTCGAGGTGAAATTGGGCTGTTTCTGGCCCCTGAACTAAAATGCATTTGACACGCCCAGTTTGACGGCTTACTGATTTGATATTCGATGGTGAATACACCATGACAGGTTTCTGAATGTCCTCCCTGGTTTGCTTTTTTGTTTTGTTTTTAAACTGGTCGACTAGTTTTAATTCTCTCTTTCTGGAAAGTTCAGGCAGCGTTCTGAGTTCATGGGAGGTAAGAGCGTGAAGTTGCTCTCTGTGACAAGAATAACAGCCTGTGAGAAGGTCAATTCTCTCATACCACTGAGAGGCAAAGGAAGGGAGGCATTAGTATGCTGTCCACATCGTCCCACATTATCAGCTGCATGCAGCACAGACGCCCTCACAAGGAAAAAGAAAAAAAAAAAAAAACAGTCCATGTTTACTCTTACAGCCCGACTGGATCACAAAATAGGAGCCGGGCGAGTTTGTAACAGCAGAACAATAAATATTTGACATCTCCAGCAACTTTATATGAACTTGTGACAGTAAATAATTTGTACAGAGGCACGGAGCAGTACCCATTAAATACCGAAACAGCCCCTCTGGTGTTTTTCCTTAAAGGAGATGAGATTAAGACTCAAGTCTGCCAAAGGCGCATTACTCAAACTCTCCTTGACGTGTGTGAGGCAAACATGATATCTTCTGACAACCCCGGGCGAAGCCTACAATTCCTCCAGGCACCAGATTTACTGTGTGGGGGTTTGAAAAATGCAGCTGTCAGCCAATAAAACAGGAAATCTCAAAAGGACGATATTCAGTGACTCTGGCAGACGGGAGACGGACAGTCCTGGTGAAACCTTTCATCGAGGTTTGGAATATTTAGTTTTAATCGTACAGTCAGCGGGGGTTTAAGGACGAGTCTGGGACGTCTACGTTCAGCAAAACGGCGGCAGTGGTATCGTGGTTAGTAATCCTCGTTTCAACACAGAAAACCACATGCTGGGTGTGGAGTTTGCATGTTCTTCCCATTCTTGGGAGACATCGGTTTCCTCTCAGAGTCTAAAAACATACATTTGAAACTCCTGATCAGGTTTTCAACATGCGTTTTTTTTTTGTTTGTTTTTTAACACCGAGGACAAAACATACAAATAGAAACTTCTGTTGTGTTCTGAAGGTCTGTTTATCCGTCACCACTTTGGGCTCCGTTGTTTGGATATCACCCTGCACGGAACGATAGCTTCTGCCGCTCGCGGCGTGCCACACACTCGGGCTAATTCGATATTTCCGTTCGCAGTGTCGTCATCTTGGAAATACCTCCCCGGGAGGGAATTTTGTGACGAACTTCACAATCCTCCTCGACAAAGCAGAGAGCCATTATCTGAAGCTCCCGGTGTGTCATTTCCGCTGCGTAATTGGGGAAAGAAAAATAAACTTGTGAAGTGGTGTTCATATTTCGTTCCCCCGGAAATTGTCCATTTTCACTCCTGCGCAGTGAAAGCTGATGAGGTTGAAGAATGGCTCGCTAAGTTGGAAAGAGAAGTGGCCGAGGAAGTGGCAAATGAAAATCTTCTGCGTGCCTGGCTGGAAGGAGGGAGGAGAAGCATTACGTTTTGTTCTTTTCTTCCTCCGCCGGTAAGAGAAGTTGGTCTCGTGTGATTGATTTTTCACTCCGACTTCGTCTGTCGCTCGCTGGCCTGGCAGACGGCTACAGGCCTGCCGACAATGCCGGCGCTCTTATTTCAAGGACAGTTTCTATAGCGAGTTCACACACGGCAGCCACCGCTCGCCTTTGTAAAAACATTTCAATGAGGCCGCTGACAGGTGGTCTTCAAAGGAGCGAGGAAGCATAGCTGGCAAGTGAGCTGCAGAGCCAAGCACTCTTTTCATCCAATAACCCCCCCCCCAATCTCAACTCTCTGACAGGGCTGGAGAAGAAGGAAAAAAAAAAAAGACATCTCTTGAATGTTTATACAGGAATATCCGTTTCATATTGACCTCTTTTCTGTGCAGATGCCAAACAGCTTTTAGCTCCTGTGCTAACGCCAATGCTGCCATGATGTGTGCTGCATAAATAATCCACGAGACAAACATTTATCACAAACAGCCTGTATTATTTATCTATTAGGGAGCTTAAGAAGCTGTGGGATCTGCGCGGGGAACAGCCTGCTGTGTACTGGAGGGTCGCTGTGTGTTTGTGAATGCCACACTGGCACCGGCACCGAGCTGTGCTGTTTGGCCAAAGGGGCCTCCTCTGTGCTCCCTCTGCCCCGGAGCAGGAGCCAAGGCGTTTTCTGGGCGGCGTTTCAAGAGCAATAAACTTCTCCGGCGTTTTGGAGATGGCATTTGGAGGTATCAGCATGCTGAGCCCGGGAGGGGTTGGCCCATCGCTCTGCCGACTCGACCCTGGGAGCTGCCACTGCCTGGTCTGTGCTGAGGGGATTTGTGTCAGTGCCGGGCCTTAAAATACCACCGCTCTGCCCCCCCCCCCCCCCCCCCACCACCACCACCACCCCCACGCTCCCTTTTCTTTCTCCTCAGCCTACGCTTCATTCCCCCCCAGACTGACAGCATGACACACACTGACTCCTTCTCATATTATCCACTTCTCTTGCTCCCACGCACGACTAAATACAGCAAAGGTTAAGTGCTTTCTTAAAGGCTACTATGTTATTTTGTTCATTGAGAAATCCACAATACTTATTTTAGTCTCCTCGTTATCCAGATTTGTATGAAAATGTGGCTATATCTAAACATTGTGTTTGTATATACTTGACTTTAATTTAGATCGGGTCACATTTGGCAAAATAATGCAGAAAACAAGAAGAAACCGACAAATTCACACACTATGAACTATACGAAGTATTCAGAGGAGTTCAAATTAAAGAATTAGTATAATAGTTTAATCGATACCCCCAACCTGTACTTCAGTTAAAACTTTGTGTGCCAACTAATGACAAATTCAAAAACAATTGTTCAGTTTTACTGGCAAACTATTTTCTTAAAAGCTTCCCCCCAAAAAATAAAATAAAAACTCCAATAAATCTATTAAGCATCCTGGAATACTTTGAGTCTGGACTCAACTGATACAACAAAATCCTGAATCCGTCCCTTTTTGAAGAGGAAATGGACTTGAATTTAAAATAAATGTAATTAAGGCTCCGATTACACAAAAAAATGTCGGACTCACACTGCAATTTCAAAACAATGTCTGTATCCACAGAAACGCTGAGACCAATGTAGCACGCCAGGCCACTAGTTGGCGCTGTTGGTTGTTTTTGTAGTGAAACTACACACACATGCCTGCAGAGAACAATACACTGTAAACATTAACAACGTGAGATCATTGACATTCTAGTGGACAGACGACCAAGTTGGATTGTTTTTATGGTGACTTTCAAAATAAAAGTACCAAGTCCCAGGAGAATATGGACTGGGAGTCAGGACACGATGGAGGAAACCTTCATATTATTTAGGCATTATATTAAATAGCCAAAATTGATGATAAAATAACGGAATTATTCCAATCGTACAGAAGTATTAGGCTTTCTTTTTCAACACTACTTTCCTTTTAAACTCTTCATATCTCCTCTGGCTGCACCAGAGGAAAGCATGTTTCAGCCCAGAGTGGAGCCGTTCCTCTGATCACATCGTGTTCTGTGTTTGCTTCCTCCTCCTCCTCATCCATTTCTCTCCGCCCGGCTCTCGGTGAGTCGGGTGAAGCACAGACAATTACTTGGAGCCTGTTGTTCATTTACTCCCACACGGCCGAAAGGCGGAGGTGATGAAGCAGCTGTTGGTTGGCATGCTAAATGACACACACACACACACACACACACACACACACACACACACACACGCTGTGCATGCCTAAACTGCTCTGCATGAGGCATGTCATGCAGAGAGGAGGTGGAGGGGAGAGGCTCTGCTCATCTATACTGCTAATCAGGACCTGGGCTCTGTCTTTGGGGCCTCTGTTTGTTGCCCTTCCCTGGTACTCTGTTTGTTGCTCTTCCCTGGTACTCCGTTTGTTGCCCTTCCCTGGTACTCCGTTTGTTGCTCTTCCCTGGTACTCTGTTTGTTGCTCTTCCCTGGTACTCTGTCTGTTGCTGTTCCCTTGTACTCTGTCTGGATTTGCTTGATTTCCTCGTTTGGCTCTCGTTTGTTTTGGTGCCACACATTCACGGGTCTCTCAGGGAGAAACAACTGAACGGCCGCTCAGTTTGATGCGAGCAGCATCTGGGTCTGTTTCGTTTTAGAACCAGCCAGTGGGTCGTTCAGGACTCCGACCATTAAAATGACGTAAAAAGAATACACATCTTTGTGTTGCTTAATGTCGTGTGCAAACTGGAAGACAACAGAGGCTATTGAGAAACTCCTTCCTTACCAAACCCGGATCTGCTCGAAGCAGCTCTGCTCGCAGTTTGCCGTTTATATGGTGCTTCAGACTGACAGTTAAAGAGCTAATAAAGATTCAGAAGCAGCAGACATCACTAAAAAGATTAAACTATAAACGGTTTTGTCAGCAGTGAACGGGCTACAAAGCACCACAGGAATGAGCGCTAATAACCGGAAATATGCAAACACTGTACACTCCTTTTACTAAAGTGAGCAGTAAAAAGACTTTAGTTACATTTCCGTGCACTTTACCACTCCAGCAGTTTTTATACCGTCACACACATTTACTCATGTTGGTTGTATTTGTGCTACCATCTAATTGTCTGGTTTTCATGTCCACTTCCTCTGCAATACTGACTTACATTTTTGCAGTTAAAGTCAGAAAACATGTCAAGGAAATCTGTTCTTGCGCTCGCTCCTGATCGTGGAAATAAAAAACATAATGCCTCAAGCCATGTACAAGAACAGAGGTCGAACCGGCCCGTTTACTGGACAGTATTTATAAATGTCGCGAGTAGTTTCACTCTGAAAGCTGTAAAATCTGCTCACACACCTGCTGGAAATGTGTGCGGTGGACAGTTTGTGTTGATGCGAGCGTCCCAGTGGACGTTACACTGACTCAGGCTGCAGCATCGTCCCTGAAACTGCAGTTCACTGCATTTACTGCCCCATAAGGAAGCGACACACACAAACCCTGAAGCCACAGTTATATATGATTGGTTGCGTCATTCATCCTGCTGACAGTTGCACGTTCGCTTAAGTGGTTATTTTGAACTTATTTTAGTGTCTGTTTATTGACTTGAATTCTTTGGGGGCCATCTTTGCTTTATTTTTGTGCATCAGACCACCAGGGATAAAGAAATTAGGGCTTTGTTTGCTTTGTTTGCAATTTGTAAATTCTTTGGGTTTTTGTTTTTATTTTTTAATCCAAGAATCCGTTAGAATGAAGAAATCTGTTATTTCGAATATGTAGAGCACGACTGCATGGTGGATGGAAACATGACGGTTTAGTCAGTCTTTTGCAATATGCATGTTCCACATGTTGATATTGTGATAGATTTTGCGATAAGACTGTGATGCTCTAAGTCCGAGGAGGAAAAAATAATTATCCCCAAAGGCCACATGAAAAATCAGCACAACTATTGAGGGACGTAAGCTGACTTGTAACTGACAGTTTTTAACACAATCTTTAAGAGCTTCTGTTGCTCTGCGACACTGAAATTTGAGTGCAGTAAATAAGTAAATAAAAAAACTATTTGTTATGTCATTTACAGTTTTTTTCTTTACAATGTTAATCACCAAATTAATGAGTAAAGAAAAGCTAGCTCTGCTAGTCAAGGTGCTACACCCAACCAATAATTTAATTGCGGCCAATAACGTCACACATGTGACCATATTAGATGTAATAAAGCAAATAATGCCAAATGTCTTTTATAATCTGAAATCACAAAGGCAATAGAAATACATAGCAATGTAAACAAATCAATGTGTTTACCTATAGATAACTGTCTTCTATCTATGGTAGATAGAATGCCACTTATATAGACACGTTCATCCATCAATAGATGGCTATATGGTTAGATATATAAATATCAATGTCATCCATAAATGATAGATAAATAAACATGTCCATTGATGGACGAATAGATTTGTACAAAGACGGATTCATCAGTTTGACGTGTGATAATGAGTATTTTGATGGCTTGAAATAGATAAACACTTCAGTACAAGATGTTGATTTCTTATGCAAATCTATTGATAGAAGTGTTCTTTCTCTTCCGTGACCCAATTTGAATCACTTTTCTTCGCTTCTTCACAAGATGTTAGTGCCTTTGTTTTAGATTTCAAACCTGTTGCTACCAGGTATGATGCAATGTTGAACTAATGAAGTGAAACACAATCCAGGGCCGCGAGGCCATAATCTGTTGAAATGCATGGAAACGTTTGTAATCTATTTTTGTGACGTCGCCATGAGCTCTGAGTGGAAGTCACTCTTAACATGGAGGAAAGTAGTAGACATTAAAGGGTCACTTCCTGGTTATCAAGCGTGCAGCTCCGTTCTTTAATCTCCACCTTGCATTTACCTGGCTTCCAGATGAGTGCAGCTGCCTTTTTTTTTTTTTTTAACGATCTGAAATAACAACAGAAGCTTCAAAGAGAGTGAAGTGGATTGGAGGATTGAGAGCTCTGATGGCCACAACAACCTGCGTCCTACACCTGCAGCCCCCCCCCCCCCCTCCCCCCCCCCCCCCCCCCTCCTCCTGGCACTCACCCACTCTTCTCCACCGCACCACTTTTAAAGCCACTCTAAAGCTCCCGACGGCCTCCTCCCCACTGAGCCCGACAGAGTGGACTGAGAAGACAACACGGCTCCGTCAGGCCAAACCACCACCTCTTTCAGGCAAAATAGCAGCTCTGAGGCAGTGAGTGCAGGCGGAGGAGCGACTTGGTCGGAGGGAAAAAGTGGGGAGGGACGTGGAGGCTCAATCACTCTGTGGGAGGCAGAGAACGAGGGGGCACAAACATAGTACTGGTGTTGGCTCCGAGCCATGTTTGTGTCACCAACAGAAGTAGCCTTGTGTGTTTGCTGCCCCCCCCCCCCCCCTTCCCCCCCCTCCCTCCAAACCCCTTCGCTCTCTCCCAGTTTGCTTGGAAACAGAGTCAAGGGGTGACTGGCTGCATGTTCGCTGACAGAAAAGAGCTGCAACTGAGCGGAGAAACAGGGTGAATCAGACAGAGCCCAGGGCCGGGGCAGAAATCAAGAAACAGAGCGAGAGGGAGGCAGAAGAGGGGAAAAGCCACTCAATAGAAAGGATTCTGTTTGGGAATGTTGATGAGGCAGGGATCTTTTTTTTTTCCTCCTCCAAGTGAACCAACAAGCAGCACTGTGGATGTGTGGGCGATTTGTACTCAGCATGCCCGTAGAGCGACTGAGCGCGAGCTGCTTTGAAAATGAGGTGTTTGCATTATTTCTCATGCACAACAGAATGGGGAGGGGGAGGGGGTCTTTTCTTCCTCCAGACCCGGCAGAACTCGATAGCGCTCTTGATATATCTCAAAATTAAATAACTCAAACGCAAGTTTCCATCAAGGGCAGAAGGAGAGGAAAAAAAACTAAAAAACCCCCACAGTGTCTTGAATTTGTCTCGGACCTCTCGGCAGGAGACGAGCCAGTTTGGTTCCCGACTGGCATGTTGGCAGAAAAAAAAGAAAAAAGAAGTGCTTTGTGTTTTGAGGAGTGTTGTTGTGGAGTAGATATCGCTGTACAACAAACTCTCCTCTGCAAGAGAAAATACAACAAATCAAGGCCACCAAAGAACTGCATTCCAACTGCTGTTCTTCCTGGAGATATGAGGCAGCATGTGAGCTGCTGAAGCTCCTATTAGTCCCACCACGGTTTCCTCCGGCAGTCCGGGCAGATCCAATTACATTTCCTTGAGAAAAATATGTACGGTAATGACAGCAAGATGATTATTTTCTAAACGACGCAGGCTTGACTAAAACCTTGAGAAACCAATGGCTCTTTGATGTCTTAATGTAACCACACAACCACACGGGCTCTGTCAACAATATGAAAGGATCAAGCCGACGCTGCCATGTGTTTCCTGCTTATTTTCTTTCATGCCACAATCCAGGACTCATTTGTTTCACAGGGAAGAGAGTCACTCAAGAGCATCATAAACCAGAGAAAGTTTGGCTGAGGTTTACAAAGTGTGGCCTGGGCCTCCATCGAGGGGCGACCGAGATATTGAGACTCTGTTTACACGAGAACTTTCTTGTGATAATTTTCGTGTTTCAGAACAGTTTCACATTTACACAGCATTATTTTGAAAACGATGTCCGGTTACACGGGAACGGCAGAAACACTAAACTGAATTTAGCAGCCCAATACTGGCTGTGCCTTCGGCCGCCCTGAGGGCAATTTTCAGTGGCTTTGGGCATCGTTGTCATAGAAACAAATCCCCAAAACCTAACTGAAGTTTCGCATTTTCACTTGAAATCGTTGCCATGTAAATGTGGCGTACGCTTTGCACCAAAACAATAGACTTCAAAGATGTTTTCTTCCAATGGGAAACAAGATCCTTTCAACTTTCAAGGATCAACATAGGCAACAAGGTCAATGGTTGATAAAGCAGTATAATCCAGATTAAATTCACTTTCCTGTTAAGTATCAGGTATTACTTTTAGGATGTTATGTCTGGTTTGTGTTATAAACTGTTTGACTCACCGTCTTCGGTTTCCTGCCACACGATGCCTTCCAGGTTGACGCTGGTCCCGGGCTCGCAGGGCCCCAGACACTCGGGTTCGGTGGCCAGGGCCACGTCGGACGTGTTGACCGCCACCGAGCGCGTGCGGACCATTATCTGCTCGCACGGCGAGGCGATCTCGCTGTTGCCTACCGTGGCCAGGAGGTGGAGGGGCGGCGGAGCTGGCGTGGAGACAGGAGACTCCATCTGTGGGGAAAGAAGAGGGGATGAAACACATGAGGCACTTGAGATGGGCTCTCTAAACAGACACAGAGCAGATGTTGAGATTCAGGCAGACCAGAGGAAGCGAGCAAAGTGCTGCACACATGAAGGACAGTCTGGTATTTCAGGACAGCAAAGACCTCAGAGCTGCTGTGTGTCTCTGTGTGGACGTTCAACCTGAAGCCCTGAATTGAACGTCATGCAACCAATTGATTGTCAGGAAGGAATTCACAAAATATCTCAAAACAATCAAAGTGTTTTGCTAATTATTTGCTCCAGTCACACCCGCACCACTACTACTTTGTAGTCAAGATCACCTGACCGGAGACCGGAGACCGGAGACCGGGTCAAGACCAAGAACAGAGCCTCCTAAGACCAAGACAAGACTTTAAGAGCCCGAGACCCAGTCAAGACCTGGACCTTGAAAATACCCCCTGGAGTACTGCAACACTATTGTAGACCAACACAATACGTGTCAATATTTGTCAATACATGTCTATAGTCTGGTTATCAACCAGTTTGAGGTCCTAATCCAACAGTTTCTGCTGGTGAGATTTCATATTTAATTGGTCAACAATTCTTGAATGTGTTGTGTGTCAGGTGCGTCCGGCAACATCTACATGAACCAAAAGTGAATTTTTACCTTGAAGAGAGTTTCTAAAATGTCCGTTTGACTCAAACAAGGTACTAACCCACTCAGCTTCCAGGAGAAAATTATGACAAATTTCCTAATTTCCTCACATTTTTTATCTTTGCCTAAAGAGATCCGGGGTTAAACACTGAGGGTCCCTGAATGAAGCTCCTGACCCCCAACAGCCCCCCGAGACCTTCACTGCAGCGGCCAACTGTCCTAAAACGTAGTTGGGTTAACGATAAAGAGGAAGGGTTAAAAGCTGAGAACTCATTTCCCAAGGGGGATAAATAACATATCTAATTATTATTATTAAAAATAAGGATTCTCTCACTCTCAATAATTAAAGCTACTTCACAAGCAGACGAGACGAATCAAATAAACATGCTGGATTTCACATAAACTAACAGGTGTTAAAGAGTAAAAGCATCATTAATCATAAGATCACATCATTTCACTCCAAGTAGTAAACTTCAGACTTTCACGATAAAGATTAATTTTGTCAATTTGCACTAAAAGTGTAAGTTTGAGTCTTTTAGGTTGAAAGTGGTAACCGGAGCTATTTCTTTATTTATAGGCATGGTTTTAAGTGGCGCTTATTTTTAATTGACATTGACAAGTGCAGATGCGACGCCAAATATTTGTAATTTTATCTTATGAATGTTGTGCAAGTATCTTGTGACAGGCAAGTGAACTCCAGAACAAGTCTGATCCAAATCCTCTCCAAGAGTTCAGATGACAGGTTCTGTCAACATTCAGGCCACAAACACAAGAAGTGTCAAGTTTTTCCCGGAGTTGGTGCAACATTCTTGAAACATCCATGACAAACAGAAAATTCCATTGTTACGTTGTCTCATGCTGATCACTACGTGGTTCTTGTGTCTAGCGGTATCTAGCGGTTATTTACTTAAGAAGCTTCGTCATAAAGACACCAGAAAAAGCTGGAAGAGATTGTATATGGTAACTTTGATTAAAATCATAGGTCTGATGTGAAAACTCACCAAAATGGATGCAAATCGTCAGGCAAGTGTCAAGTTTGAAATTCATACAAGGTTCTCGTAATCTCCACGAGGTGTATGCAAAGTACTTCTGGGTGGAAATGTTGTGAATTTGCGAATTTTTGCACATTTCTAGTGGCAACACTCCATAGCTCAGTGAGGCAGGAGGCATTATCTGGCCAGAGAGGCAAACTGTGACTTCCTCCGACAAAAGACGGAATTAGTTATGCAGCGTCGTCCAATCTCCCACGTTCGCTTCCCTCCCTTGCACTTTGCAGAGCAAGATCCATGACATCAAATCATCTCGCAGACTGATCACTCATTAATTCCCTCAATTAAAGAGCTGGTTGTGGAGAGGGAGCGTGGCTGCTGAGGGTCAGTAATTGATTCCACCTGTTCTGACACACTGTCACAGTGAAGAAGAGGCAGCGGGTCCACGAGGAAAAACCAAAATGAAAAGGACAGCGAGGGCGGCGGATGATGAGAGCGGGTGAGGGGAAGAGGATGAGAGAGAGAGAGAGAGAGAGAGAGAGAGAGAGAGAGAGAGAGAGAGAGAGAGAGAGAGAGACTGACGGCAGAGAGATGTGGAGGTGGAAAAAAGACAGGACAGACGGTGATTTAAGGGCCACGTTGACACCAGGCTTAGTGCTCTTTATTCAAGGCAGCCGACATTAAAGCGCTCTAAATCATTAGCACCAAACTGCAGGAGGAATGTGGAGCTGTGGCCAACGCCGCACATTTATTAATTGGGCATAAAGCACTCGGTGCTCGAGGAACCTGCTGCCAACGCTGGATCCAATTAGACTGAGAAGACCAAACAACAATTGACACACCGGATTACGAGCCTGCTCGAATTTACTCATCGTTCCAAACAGGCTGCGATGTAGAAAACTCCAGACGAGACGGTACACCAACATCGTTCTGTCCCGTCAGTAGTGGTTGGCAGCCTCGCCTCACGTCAATACATTGATTCCAGGTTTGTGGATCATTTCTATGTGGGGTCTGCATGTTCTACCTGAACGATTTCTCCTGTCATTCCTGGTTCCTTCCAGAAAAAAGTGCTGGAGTTAATCTGTAGGGCTGGAGTGGAACAGCCGAACATTCGGTCAGTGGGAGTATCCGGATATTTACTTTGAGATCTGAATAGTCGCTTCCTTCCAGAAACTTTTCTGAAACTAAAATGCAAAAACACTGCGTTTTCACTGCAAGCTAATGAGATATCAAAGTGAGATCTATCTCTATTGTTCCTCTACTATCAGCTTTTTACTTCAGTTTGATTGTTTTGGGATTATATCACTGAAAATACAGCTTTCTGTACCTTCAAGCACCATCAGCAAACTAAAACCCAGATGAAAGGAACTTGCTAAATCCAACCGGCGTTGGGATCTTGTGCCATTTCTCGCCTGGCATTAGCCTTTTACTGCGAGTTGTATTTAGCCTTGGGAAATCATAAAAGGGATCGTTGTTACCATTATTTCACTAAACAGACGTGTTTTATGTAATGCATGAGTAATATCAGTGATTACCAGATAAATCATGCTTCCGTCTTATTAACGAAACACCTGTGAATCTACAGGTCCTGAATAGCATCATAAAACGTAATCATGCAAGTATGAAAAACAAAAAAAAGTGCTTATAAATATAAATGCAAAAATATTGGAATTCCAAATAAACAGACCTGTTTGCTTTTATTAGATGTGGCAAAATTAACCCACATAAAAATCATCAGGATGCTTCATGTCAACCAGATTAAGAACATTTTTCAAGCTTTTTTAAACGAATTCAGTCTGGACCCATCATAACCGTCACCACATATACACAAACTGTTGCATAAACATGAAGACAGATTAGCATTTCTGTTTCTTTTCAATTTTAGCTACACTTCAAAAATACAGAGCCTGAATTACTCGGATGGAGACACATCAATCACCGAATTGATGAGCGCAGTGCTTTGAAAATCAAACATCGGCCCTTGATTAAATTTGGTATTAGCTTCAGACCTGTCATCACAGAAGCTTCATATTTCATGGAGAACTGAAATAAGCATGGATAGCCCTTTCCTCTGCCGGTGCTCACAGAAGAGCAAATTAATGCGTGCAGAGAGTGGCGGAGAGTCGGGGCTAACGACATCATAATCACCGCGTGTCACTTTGTGATGCACGGCGTGGCCGAGCTGCTGGCCGGATGACTGAATGAGACGGGACAGGTAATCACCTGGGCTGTCAACACACAGCGTTCCCGCAGAGCCCTGCAGACGTCACTGCAGAGTGACAGGTGCAAACAGGCTCCTGCCAGGCCTCGTCTAACACCGGCTCCACCCACCCAACGTGCCGGGTGACATTTTAGAAACGGGCCGTTTGGATTTTCCTGTGGCTGCAGTTAGCTGAACCAATTATTGCCCGAGAGTGACGTCCTTTACTCCATGAAACAGGTGCTCCAGTCATAATTAAATCCAAATTGTCAGGTTTATATTTGGTTATAGTCCACCAAAAGTGCTCAACACAAACTGATCTAGTACTAGCTATGACATTATGCTGATGATCATGTGTTGTCAAGTATGGATAAACAAGTTAGCATGCTAAAAGCTACTGTCCTTAATGCACAAAAGCACCATTACTAAACTCTTTTATAAAGAAATTCAATCAAAAACGCAGTCATGTCATTATATTTAAGCCTAAATGTGCATAAAAATAAAAAATAAAAAAAAACACTATACAAGTTTGATGTGTTGTTCTTATTACTATTATTACTATTATTATTCCGTCTACACAGATTAGATTTATTGAGGCATGTGTTTTTTGACATATTGTATGTTTTAGTACTGGAGCACAGGTGATTCTTTGTGTTCCTGAAAAGCAGCCTCCGTGTCGGAAGCCTTTTTCGTCTTACTATTCTCAATTTAGTTCCACTAAAACCGGCGATTGTTACAGAATCCCAGTGCAATTCAACAGAACCGAGGTTAATAATTACCATTAATGAAGTGATGGATTACAGCTTTATCTTACATGTTCTATTTAAGTACACCCTTGACTGGATGAGCTGTATTTTCCCCCTTCTCACTCAGTTTCTGTTACCAAGCAGAGGAAGGGCAATTATTTCATTTCAGCTGTCAGAATTACAAGTGACATGTCAGTCTAATGCCTCCAACACAATAAAGAAACCATTCACGGAGAAACTGTACGAAATAATTAAAATAGAATCACAACGGAAACGGGACCGCATTTACAATGCGCGCCAACAATGGCGCTCTATTTCCAAGCTCTGTCAATGGATGAGTGAACAAAAGGACTTTCACTGGCGGGGCTGCAGAAGGCACAAACCCACACAGTGAAATGCTTGACGTCTTGTACAAGGTTTTCGAGAAAAACCGCATGCAACTGAAGTACATAACTTGTCAGATTAAAAGGCTGTGCCCGACGCTCAGTCGATGCCAAGTTCCATGATTTCTTCCCTCCATGCAAGACTTTACAGAAGGATTTGGAAATCTCCCCGAAAACCACAATGCTCGAGTGTCACGCAAACCTTTTCTTAACTGAAACCCCATGCCAGCTACTGGGGGGGGGGGGGGGGGGGGGGGGTTGGGAGGGAGGGAGGGAGAGAGAGAACAAGCCTCACTGGCAGAAATAATCTTTAACTCGTTGACAAAAATTCCTGTGAATGTTGGACTGGACCTTCCAGTGCTGACCGATGTAGACGTCTGGCTGGATTTCCAGCGATCGCACAATAAGACGACCGCGGCAGATGGACGCACGCTGCACTTTTTTTTCTTCTTCCCACTGGACACATTAAATTCAGCTTTAACTTGTTTATTAGAGTTGGGATTAAGAAACTGAGCACTGAGCTTGGCTGAGGATTACGAATCGGATTACACTGCAGTGACATACTGAGACACCTGTCTCGCCTGAACTCGTGTGAGGAGCCAAACACAGCCGAACCAAGAAGAGTCCGGAAACGTTCCACACTCATTTATCCAGCCCGGGCTTGTGGGGTCTTCAGGTGAAGGCAGGTTACACCTGGACAGGTGAGCAGGTGAGCTACACAACATTCACAATCACACCCAGAGGACATCAAGCCCCCGTTTACAGCATTTCAAGTGAAACGGCATAGTTTAGAACATTGTGAAAACGATGTACTTGGTGTGCCGGGCCACTAGTTCGTGTTGTTTGATTTTGTAGAGCCTCATACTGTATTTCTACAACAAAAGCCAGAAATATTTGGTGAAGGTAAAGGCTAACTGGTACCATTTCCGATAAGAACCATAAAAACAAACCGACGCCCTGATAGAGTGGCTACGTTTAACCTGGTGTACTCTGGATATGACGGCTGTAACCCTCTGATGACAATCTGATAGAGCTGTCGGAGAACAGTTGTGGGTCGACAGCCAAGTTTCATTCTGCTGACCTCTGACCAACATTCAAACAAACCTCGTGTTACAACGAGCGCCGTGGTCACAGTTTCCCCGTCACAGCAGCTCACCGAGAATCAACGTCTGCAAAACGGTAGCTTAACACGCTGTGCTGCCAAACCGTGCAATCACTTTGATTTTCTCGGCACTGGCAATAAAAAAAAAAAAAACAACAAACCTGAAAAAACGGGAGCACCGTGAAGCCGGTTTCTGCTCGTCACATGCTGTTCTGACTTTGTGTCTTTTCAAGGGTTGCTGGTCACAGTGCTCTTCAAAACCATGAATCATCGCTGGAAACTGGCTACGTCAACCGCATCTGATAAACTGCATCATGTGGAGCGACTACAGATGTGGGGGTTTGTCGTTGTTTGTTTTGGTTTGAAATAAAAGTATTTTGTCTCTTCATCTGGGCTGCATGGTGGAGCGGCGGCAGTGCCTCACAGCGAGAAGGTCATCGGTTTGAACCTTCTGGTCGACGGAGGCCTTTCTGTGTGGGTTTTCTCTTTGGCTTCCTTTTCACAATCCAAATACGTACTTCTGAGGTTAATTAGTGCCTGCAGATTGTGAGTAAATAGCAAGTGTGTGGTTGTCTGAGTCTCCATGTTAGCCCTGCAATTTCAGCCTGTGTCGGCTCAGAGAGGCTCCAGTGCTTCACAACTCCAGTCTGCATAAATCCAATATAGAAGAATGGATGTCTCAGGATGCACCACAACAATAGCTATTTATACACACACACACACACGCCTATGTACATATATACATGCAAACATACATACATTGCTACTTTTCCATTTACAGCCGCACGTTCTTAAGTTTGGAGCTACCTAGCTATGTGTTTAACTATTTATGTATGCACTACAGACAATTTACTCCTCGATTGAGGTACTACATAGCTACCTGTCTATGTACTACATATATGTATGTGCGTAACTACATCTTTTTATGCAAACACACATAACTTATTTATGCACTACATCTTTTTTATGTACATACATACATACATACATACATACATACATACATACATACATACATACATACATACATACATACATACATACATACATACATACATACATACATACATACATACATACATACATACATACATACATACATACATACATACATACATACATACATACATACATACATACATACATACATACATACATAGCTATCTTTTATTACTTATGTTGCTACCCATCGGTGTATATATATGTTCTTGTGTAGCTACCTGTCTATGTATGTACCACTCTATGTATGCTGTTACATCTATATCTAGCCATGTACACATCTATCTATGCAATACTAATCTATGTATGTATATATGTATTTATATAATGACATATTTATCTGAATGCATATCTACTGACAGATTTATAGAAATGTAGACAGTTATCTTCAGATACATGTATCAAGTTATCTTTGTGTGCATGTACAGTATCTCCATCTCTCTATATTTATGTATAGCTTCAGGCTAAGAGCACATGTGGTGGTAAACTATCTGCTTGTTCACGCTCTCTTGATGAAGTGATGATGGATGTTAATTTACCTGTGATTAGCTCCATCAAAAAGTCCTTTCTATATACATACAGCTGCCTTCATATACATGTTGAGAAGAGAGGAACTAAACTCACTGACAACATTAACAGACACTTGTATGGTACAAGCCAGTGATGCGTGTTACTCATGATACACAGCTTCACAAGTTGTAAATAAAAAGCTCAACTATGCCGTCAGTGTTGTCAACCAGCCAGAAGAGAATCTAAAAAAAAAAATCACTTTTGGCAGTCAAATATCACAGCAGCCTGAATCCAGATCTAATCAAAAGCTGATATATGTGATGTTTTATGACCCCGGTGTGAAGCGACTACAACTCATCTAAACTGGCTCATGTTTACTGTTTGACCTCTGAGAGGAGGAGATTTCCTGAGCTGATAAAGCAGAGGGGGTGAAGTAACACCACTTTCAACATCAAAAGAAAGAAAACATCTGTGTGGAAAAGAGAAAATGTAATTCTTTCTGACAAGGAGTCATTATTAAGTAAAAAGCAGCCCGGGCTGAAGTGCTATTAGTTGGCCAAGTTGAGTGTTCCTGCTTCAATTATGTAATTCTCTTCAACTCCAGGGGCTGTGAACATCTTTGGTGAGTTTCAGAGGTCGAAGGCCAGCAAAGATTACGCTCCGAGGCCGAACCACTTTCAACACGTTCGAATGGAGCCCAGCCAGTTTTTATTGTGCTGTCATGCAAACAATGAGAGACTGCGGAGTTCAATCTGCATAATGAATTTAAGTACAAGAGCGTTTTTACTCAAAAGGGTCCCGACGAGTCTGGTTATCGGCGCACGGCCAAGCGAGTAAGCTTTTAAAGTGAGCCGCTTTATTAGGAGCACTGAAGTAACAGTTATTAGAATTAAGCCGCGATTGACACCAAGCGCACGGTCCTCATCTGATTTGATTATTAAAACATTAAAATCGAGCCTGTGATTGTTTTCAAAAGGCACGCACGGGCCTAATCTCTTTTGTCAAACCTACGCTGCCATTGTCTTTGGAGCTAATCACAGAAAGGAACACCTGACATCCACCGCAGACCACCAGCTGCCATAAGGCACTCCGTTTCTAGGCAACTCTTCGGTTTTAGCTGCTAATTGTGCTTTCGGAAAGGCATAACCACACATAAATAATACAGGGAGGAAACTAAGCTGTGATGAAGCCAGTCACCCATGACCTACAATCTCTCTGGAGCGATAATGAGTGAGCCAGGATCTCAATCTAAACAGTTATTTCTCACAAAGAAGCCGTTTGCCATATGACTCCTCCGCGCTACGCCGTGCATACTAACCACGCGTTTCTACAGAACAAACCTGAAGCAGTGAGAACACGGCGCTGTTTTATCTGAGTTAGACTCCAGCAGCAACTGTTTAGCATAATGACCTATAATTAACAATAACTCCAAAGTTAACTTTGTTCCGATGCTGTTTCGTTAACTAGCTAGCCGTCACCGCTGCCTCGCCGCACCGACGCCTCATCTGCAATCAGTGTTCTGATTCAACCACAGCGCTGACAGAAACAGTGCGTCCCCCAGTGGACCAATTAGGAACAACATCTTTACCTTTGCCAATGAATTTGGGTGACCGATGGAAGTTGGCTGAGAAGGTTATGGTTCCGTCTGTGTTTATTAATTTAGAAAGAGTCGTCGACTAAAATTTTAATTTTAGTTTGTTCCTCAAATAAATTCTTCACCAGAAACATCCCGTCTCTTATGGATTTTTTTTTATAATTATGTCCAGAATTACAGCACTCGTCTCGGCGCTATTTAGACATTCTAGTTCACACAATGGATTTTTTTTCTTTCTGACAAGTGTCTGAAAGTCTCCTGATTTATTCCCAGTTTTTCTTTAAATGACTGCTGATTGCAGCAGATTCGCCCTTGAGGATAAATCAGATTGTTGAATCTTGGATTTTGATACTTGGCATCGCAGCTCATGTTTTATGATGCTTTGCACCCTTCAAGGTCGCTAACAGAGCAGCTGAAGACAAGACGTTAACGTGAAAAATGTCTGTGAAAAGGCGACAGATTTGTGTCGGGTGAACTTTCCTCTCAGCAACAGCAGCAACAGCAGCTATGAATTACAGCTCCACTGTTAAATCGGCACGGAGCACTTTCACATTTGTGTAAATTTCAGTCGTAATCAAATTTAATATCTTTTCAGAGTGACACGTTATGGCTGTGTGCCGCAAATCAGAGCTGGTATTTCACACAGGCTTTTTGATTATACCGAGGCGAAAAGGTACAGAAAGCTTTGTCAAAGAGAAACCTCCAGCGAGAGCATTAGAGGCTTCTGCACTTGCTGATGAAAGGACAACATACATTAGTCAGGAGACGGCTTCTACAGCAACCGGCTACATGATGGGAAGTAAAAGTGATATAAAAAGACAGAAGGCACCGGGGACCGCAGGGAAGAGGACCAAGCCAAGATAAGTAGAGCTTACCAATTTGCTCACTTATGAAGCAGTGGCCTAATTTGCCCAGCGAAGCAAAGTCACACAGGGAAAAACTCCTTTTAATACCAGGATCAAACTGGAAGAGTGAAACTAGGTCCATATTGAGTGGAGGGAGCGACATTTTAGTGAAGGCAACAGAACTGCAACCCAAAACTATAACTGCAACCTCAGTGCTAAATGAGCTTTTAATGGTACTTCGTTGTGTCATTTATCATTTTTTTAACTCTCGGCCAGCCTGGGGACGCTTTGGGGTCCCAGCGGAAGAGCTGGAGGAAGTGTCTGTGGCGCGGGAAGTCTGGGCATCCCTGCTTAGACTGCTGCCTCCACGACCCGGCCTGGAGAAGTGGTAGACAATGGATGGATGGATGGATGGATGGATGGATGGATGGATGGATGGATGGATGGATGGATGGATGGATGGATGGATGGATGGATGGATGGATGGATGGATGGATGGATGGATGGATGGATGGATGGATGGATGGATGGATGGATGGATGGATGGATGGCTCTTTTTACGTATTTTGGAGGAGCTTCATGGTTAGTTTTAGCTTTGACATACATACTTTTTATACATGCAGTTTTCTACACAACGTTTTAAGTGTAAACACAGTTTTTGTATTTTGTTTTCAGAAAGGTTTTGCTTTTACGGAGCAACATTTTGAAAACAATGTCCATTTACAGAGAAAACGCAGAAAAGCTGAAAACGATGTAGTTTTCATCATGTTGGGTGGCGTTTGTCTGCGTGCCGAGAACAATATGCTATAAACATTAACAATGGGAGTACGTGGACATTCGAACCTGAAGACTGTTTGTTTTTTTAGGTGTTTATGGCCAAGACGTACATTAGCCGAATTCCATCTCCCCACCTCTCGACGTCACAATGGAGGACTACATGCTCCAGATTGTGCTGCAGAAGCTACTGATGCCAGTCGGTTTAAAAATGACTCCCCGTGTCTTCTGCGTTTTTGGTGTCTTTCTGTGGCAGAGTGACAGCGCTACCTAAAGACCTGGCATATGTACGGCATCGTTTTGAGCCGTGTCCATAGTGAAGTGTGGACGGACATTTTTTAAAGAACACCAGGAAGAAAAAAATATTGTTTTGGCTCGTGTGGACGGGGCCTAACTCTGGTTTCCTCCTGCTGTCCAAAAACATGCATGTTGTAATGCTGCCAAACAGCCAACCCTCAATCCGTCC
Organism: Lipophrys pholis; assembly: GCF_963383615.2. NCBI lineage: Eukaryota > Metazoa > Chordata > Actinopteri > Blenniiformes > Blenniidae > Lipophrys > Lipophrys pholis. Next base: position 3,310,816 of record NC_137636.1, read on the forward strand.
AGGAGCTACTGAACCTCTTGTGACTTACAACCAATTTTCTTTTGTAATGTTTTGCTTTTGTAAACTGGTGTTACACAGAGGGGTTTGCTCTACACAAATGACACGCGTGTCGGTGTGTCTTGGCAACAAGTTCACCATTGTCATTTTTTTGGATTTTGACTTTTGTGTGTATGTTTCAATGTCTTTGTCTCCATTTGTGATGTGTCGTATTTCTGTCACGGCACCATAGTGCCACGAAAGGGCAAGTATGAATAATACAGTGTTTTGCATGGACAGACATTTGTTGACGCCGTTTTGTGTGGACGGGAAACCTTCAGGAAATGTTTCCACTCCTCGTAAACGAGGTTAATGTGAAGCTGGGTCCGTCTTTATGGTCCATGTTGTTATTTTCTGTCGTTATAATTACATAAAACTAACCGACTTCTTGAACATCTGCACACGTGAAGAAGCAGCTGTGGAGATGAAAACAAGCGGATCGTGCAGACTGAACTAAATGCCTCCGTTTTTCATCAGTACCTGAGGCTACGCTGCGAACACTGCGACCCGGGCAGATGGGGAGGCTGCATTAGCTCCATAGTGAGATGGCAATTCTGGAAACGAGCAGGAATGGGAAAGTACTCACCAAAAAACCTGGCACCATTTGTATCTGCTTAGCTGAGATTTTTGGCAGGCGGTAGCGGATGCCTGCCTGCCTGACTGACTGACTGGCTAACATACAGCAGGTGGTGTGGTACACTTTCCTCTCGTCTTGCTTCAGCTTGACCTTGTCAACCTAATTCCTTCCTCTCGTCTCTCCGGCTCAGCCGGCTGCTCTGGGACGAGGCCTGGTATTGTTTGTTGGATGGCCGGGTGGGGGTTGGGTTAGAAGCGCACCGGGGCGGGCTGTGCAGTATCTTGAGCTCTGAGAGCGCTCCATATAGAGGCAGAGAAACCTACTCATCCATTATCATTACTGGAGAAGAAATGTGCTGAATGTGTGTGTGAGCGGCTGCCTGAACATAATTCATCTGTACTTGATTATATTACAAGACGGGGAAAAAAAAAAAGATGGGGAGAAAACAACCCTCTTTGCCTGGTCGGTTTTTAAGACAGTCTTTGGTTTCAGTCTGTGGTTTGTGGCTGCATTTTCTCTCCACTACACAGAATAATGCAACTTACTGCACTTCTATGGATAGATAGAGTATCGCATGTCGTGATACTCTATATATCTGTAAAATGTCTGTTAACCCCCAACAAAAAAAAAAGAAACTTGTTTGTAACAAGGATGTTTCTAGAGATTCATTTATGTGTTGATTAAAAAAATTAAATGCTCAAGATTCAACTATTTAAAATATCTCCCATTGCAAATCTCTTATAATCAGCAGTAATTTAAAGGAACACCTGAACACGCTTTCAAGTTAAAACAGAAAAGTTTCATTGTATTTTCAATGTTCGTTTACACATCAACAGTTCTCAGAGGCACTGAAAACGCGACTTTATGAAAATGGCCAGTAATAATAATTGCACACGCTCAGTAGACGAACAACGTTTCCTCCAGAGTGTCGTGGCTCCTGGTCCAGATTCCTCTCGGACAAACTAACTTGGTCGTCCGTCCACTAGAATGTTCTTGTTCTCCCATTGTTCATTTCTATAGCGTATTGTACATGTGTGTACATGTGTGTGTGGATTCATTACGAAAACAGATAAACTCGAGGTCTGGCAGCAAACTACATCATTTCTCGCTCTGAAAATTTAGCTCAACATATTCCGTTGACTCCCAGAAGCCTTAAAACCTTCAACAAAGTGAAGTGGAAGCAGATGTTGTGACGTCACTATGGAGATGAGCTGCGTTATTCTGTCAGAGTGAACAGGTTAACAGCGTCTCTGGGTAAATGATTTATAATTAACCTGAGTGTGGAAGCAGCAGACGTGGCTTTGTGCAGATTATAGCCAAATGTTTGGGTTGAATGTGGATGTAAATCGTTATTTACCAGGTGTTTTTCTGACGTAGCCAACCAGGTACGGCTCCTCCCACTCCGACATTATTGTATTTTTTTCATCCTTAAAATGCAAGAATATCTGAATAAATAAATAAAGTGTATTGAGATGACCTGTGTTGAAGTAATCGATTTCTTGTCGCAGCTCCAATGAAAAGATTATTTCTATTCCGACACTGAAAGTATGCAGAAAGATCCATCTTTCATCAGTCGTAACCTATCGGAACTTAATCCAGCATGTTGATTCAGGGCCGTGCTGGTGATCCGCTTCTGGTTTCCCTTTCTCCCATTTCTCATCCTCCTGCTCTGGCCAGAGGTCAGTTGACAGCAACAGTATCTATTACAACAATAAGCCACATTCCTGTCAAGGTCACCCACGAGCATCGGCTGGGAAGAGAAGCTGTGCTGGGAGTAGAAATCCAGATAAGCTGAGCTGAGCCTACGAGGATTTCTCTCTCACCAGCCCCTCTCTATAGTCATAAATCTTATCTCACAGCAAAGGGAAACCTGACAACAAACTGAGAGGCTGTCATCGACGGCTCAGCCACCTCGATTCCCACCCAAATACCGATGATTCAGACTTCGCACAAGCCCCGGGGCTTTGACCGAGGCTGTGAGCTCAGCCTGTAAAGAAAAGAACCTGCTAGCCTGTGTAGTGAACTTAATGTTTACGATTGAGTTTCAGGTACCTACCGTTTCCCTTCCTGCCTTCAAAAGACCAACACTGCTTGAATTTAGCAGAACTGGAAAGAAAAAACTGTTGAGAAACCTTGTCGGCCAAGTTACAAAAGACATTTTAGTGGTGGCTGGTATTGTACAAGGAAAACAAGTTGTTATTCAGGCTGAGAGATTTCCCCAGAGCCCCTAACCTCAAACTATTTATAGTCGTTCTGTTCGTCGGTTTCCCTTGTGTTGACGCTCTGCAGTGGGTGGTGCCTTCTCCAAACATTCGAAAGACAAGCCTCCGCCACAAATCAATAAACTCACATGCGACTTGCATCAAATTACTTTCTATTGTTTTATTTTATTTAGAGTTCCACAATAAATACTTCTTTTTTTTTTTTTGCACTAATTTCTAGATAAACACAGAGTACAGCAATGGGAACCGACCGTATTTCAAGACAAGATTTCACCCTGCTTTTGCAATTTTACCTGAACTTCTGGAGAAAAAAAAATATTTGGACCGAACTTCATTAAAACTTCAACTTATACTTCCTGGAAAAGAGAAAACAAGTATGTAGGATTAATCTTCTGAGGACGATGAATGTAAAAATGAGTTTTTACTTGAATTTCCAACATAAATGCTATGAGACTTAGCTGTAAATATTCTAAGCAATATCCTAATTACATTTAAAGTACAGCTGTAGTTAGAAAATAGTTCTATTATTAAGACTTTGGTTCTAAATCAAAGTAAATAACTCAAAAGGACAAAACGTTGACACGTCTGATGGGGATTTCACCTTATCCTCTGTAGATCGTGAATATTAATTCAATGTTCAATCAAATTAAAACTTTTACTTTAAAACAAAATGTCAAACTTGAGCAAGATGAAAAGAATGGCTCATCTTCTGATCATCACAAATGTTTAAAAAATATTAACTTAAGATTTCTACAACAGATACTACACTTTGCATACCGTCATGTATTATGTAGGAATGCATCAATACTCATACCAGTATCGGGTCCAATACTTGCACAGTATTTGCACTCGTACTCACTCGTACCCAGCAGGAGACACACAAGACGGACTGAGCGGCGTCCGCGGTTTGGAGATTATTCAATATTAATGGAATGACAAAAAGTAAGACAGTAAATCATGTTTTGCCAAAATATCACAAGGAAGAGAAAAACACCAGCAACTTAATCACCAGAGACATTTGGACCAGCAGAGTTAGCCCGATGTCGCTCCGAGCCGTGCTACATGCTACATGCTATAGAGCTCACACATCAGCAATGCGACAAGCTCCACATGTTTAGAGTATGACTGATGGACTCATCGCTCAGTCTACGGTCTACAGTGAGTAGATAGACGCTACACACTGCGCTAAGAGTACTGTGGTCGCAGTACTATACTGGAGCCTTCAAGGCTATTGGAGGTGTTTGTAGCATCGACGCAGAGGCTGTGTGGACGTGGTTCACTGCAACGGCCTTGAGTATATTTATGGCTCAAAGGCATTTAATGAGTACTCGGTATCGGCAAGTAGCAAAAGGTTAGTACTTGTATTTGTGCTTGTCCTCTAAAAGAGTGGAATCGCTGTAGCTCTTGTATACCAATTATCAACTGTGGGAAGAAATGGAAGTGACTGTTATATATTCATTGAAAAGCATTATTGTTATCTTTTTTTTTTTTTCCCAAAGTCTCAACATGAAGAGCTTGTGAGATTAATCTTCTGGGGACAACGATCTTCAGCCACACACTCGTCTTGTCCATTGTGTTGCATTTCTTTAATTCTCATTAAGAAGAAGACTGCAGACTTGTGTCTTCCATGTGTCGAAAACCCCCTGCATAGGATGATGGATTAACCTGAATAAGGCAATATATTAATCTGTGTATAGTTAAAGAGGAATAAAATGCTCCATATAGTCAGACAACGTTCAGTGGATAACCTTTAGAAGCCCTTTGATTGGATTCAAAATCCGCTCACGGCTCAACATGTTAGAGGGGGAAAAAAACAGTGTAAAGCTCTAAGCTGTTCACATAGCCAAGCAGATGATGATGATGAAGGTGTAGAGGTGAAGGTCGCAGCAGTGGGAGTAGGAATACGCATGTGAACATGTGGAGGAGTGTGCTCGGAATGGTGCTGGAGCCGCACTGGCCCTCACGTTGCCACTTTAACCCGGGCTTGCTACTCTGATTGACCTCCACTGCCGGCTGCCTCATTGAACCGTGTCTATCTTAATGGACAGCGATGTGCACCATTACCAAGTGCCAGTAGTTTCCCCACTGCAGCTTCAAAACCCAATAGACTTTTACACCTTACTGCACCTCGGGGGGCGAGGACTTCTGCAGCTCACACCGCACCACATTTCAATACTGACTGCAGAGATGAGGGCAACAAAAGGCAGGTTTCTAAAGGTGTGAAGCTACCCCACTGTGTACTTACCAAACCATATAGCAGGACTAGCAATTTCTGTAATTACCGGTTGGAAATAACTTGAGTACAGCCTAAAGACTGAAGGTAAGAGATGTAAAGTTTTTGGTTTAACTCTGCTGAATTGCAAGTTTCTCACCAATAAGGAAGCTTGAAGGACCAGTCGAGAAAAAATAGCTGGAAGCTCCCACTGGTCCGCATGGTGAACTGGTTTAAGCTGGTAACCCAGGATTTCTGTGTAACCTAGTGATGGGAAATTAATATTCCCCAAGAGGACGATACGAGAAACCAGGACTATTGTGGAGGACTGAAACATTCGTTGTACTAATAACTACTGAACAGTATTGTACAGTATCTCCTATGAAAGGCTCTATGTTACACAGTTATGATAAGCAAGGTTTATGGCTACACAAGTCACGTTCTTTTATTTCTTGTGTGTGTTTTGTCTGATGATGGTCATTTGCGTTGTAATCCATCAACACAGCATACGGGTAATATTATACATAAAAGCCTAAAAAGCATAAAAATTGTGGAATCCTATATATTGATATACTTTCACGAATCAACTCAACCACTTTAAACACCAACTAATATTGGTAAAACACAAAAAGTCAGACAAACGACTGTTTATGTTTGTTAACAGAGCTTGTGGCAATTCATTATTAGTTTGTACTTGAAGCAGTTCAGCAGCGTACAGATCGAGTCAGACAGGAAGTCTGCACACAAAAAGGTCAAAAGGTAGTGTGATTTCCCCCCTCAGGGAAAACGGTCCACAGCCATCAGAAACAAAAATAAAACAAGACTTTAAACATTAATAACACACAGGATAACGCAACGTAGAAACACAGCAAAACGTTCTCAGAAATAATCCAAAAGGCAAGGCCAAGCTGGTTTATAGTGAAGCGTCGTACGTCTGACGTCACAATGTAAACTTTACGTCATACCTGGTGGCTCAAGACAGAAGTCAGACATGAAAAAGCACAAAAATCAAGGTCAAATAACAAAAATACAACACAATTTCACCATTATTATTTATCCCCGCGATGGTGTTGGACGTTAGCGATGCCACAGGGTGAGAGGATGAAAAAGTAGCAGCTGTGACTCAGTCAGCCAAGTTGGATAGTTATTACGGCGACTGTCAACTATAAAACTTGTTACTGACCATCTACTGAGCATGTGCAGTAGAACCATGGTGTCTATGCGCAGTCGCAGCAGTTGAGGAAAGTTTCATGTCCCCCATTTGCACGCAGTCGTTTTAAAACGTTGTGTTTTCTGTGGTTCTTCACACCGCTGTCATGTCGCCGAAAACGCGACAAAAGTTTTCCGTTTCTACTTGAACATGTCGTGTGAACGGGGTCTTGGGTCGTCTTGGAATCCAAAGCTACTGACCTCTAAGGTCAAACACCTTGAGCAGCAGGCAGCATCATTGCTGAGCGAAGCATTTAGAACAACATTTAGAGGTGAAAGCAGTAAAATTCTGTTGTGTGTGAGTCAGATCACGAAATGTGCAAACAGAAAATACTAATTTCATGAAACATGGAGGACCACCCAAGAGCACTGGGGTCGTAGCAGAGAATTCTCCACATGACCGCAGTGCAATAAGTGAAGTCTAGGCCAGTTCCCCAATGAACAGCAGCAGCATGACTTAAATCCCACACTGAGCAACCTTGTCTGAAGTGAAACACAGGCCATAACGAGCTGATATATATAAGATCCACTCTAGCACGTATCAAATCAATCTGGAAGCTGTTTGAAAAGCTTGCAAGGTGTGTGCTGGAGCCACTTTGGCATGGCAACAGAGGCAGATTGAGCCCTCAAATGTTTCCCAGACACTCAATCACACAACATGCAGCGACGTGCCGGGGCAACGGGGTGAAGCCATCGCCCTGCAGCTGCAGGAGGGGAATCTCTGCGCAAATTATCTCCCTGTGCCCTTCATATCATTAAAAGCACTAATAAAGTCAAGCCGCGGCCGTGTCGTGAGTGCGGGTAGTAAAGCGAAACCCACTATATCACACCAATTCTCCACTCTTGGCCAGCCGCTTAGCAGAGGTCTGCTGCTCTCAGCCATCAGAGTTTGATGACCTTGTTAGTTTGAGTGCCTAATCTGCTAATGCCCTGATAAAAATAAACAGTCAGTGCAGTCATTGTAGTCCCCACCGCCTCCCCCTGCTCCTGCTCCTCCTCCTCCTCCTCCTCCCTGTCTGCAGCTGCTATCCATAAACACAGATGATACCTCCATCTTTACTTATCCTGAGGACTTACTGTCAAAGTGACAGCCTTCACAGGCAAGCAGGGGGTCAGCATTATGAGTCGTTAGTTAAAGATAAATGTCTTCTGACACAGTGCGACTTGTGTAGTTTATGTATCTGCAGTTTAAAAGTTTTAAGATGTGAAGTTTTCCCCCACTAATCCAATATTAGTTCGCTCCGGGAAACAAAGCTCAAAACATTTTTCCAGCTATACTTGGCTTTTATGTTTCTGGAGTACATTTTAAAGTACTTTGCCTTTTTCATTCTAAATAATTCATACTCGATGCAATATTTGAGATGAATTATTAATTAAACACAGAGTATATATTAGAAATTATTCAAAAAATCTCAGTTGACTGAAGGTTTCTCTGCACTGTGTGAACGCTTACGACTCTGCATCCTGCACATGAATATGAGGAAGATCCTCTCATGCCATATCTCAGCTCTTTTTGGTTGGTTGTTTTAGTTGGACTTTACATATAAGACGACACTGTTGTAACTGTTAGAATTATGGTTTGTGAGGAATTATGCCACAAAAGGGGGCATAAAACCATTTAGATGAAAATGGTTTGATGACGATGTAAATTCCCACAGAAATGCTGAAAACAATGTAGTTAGCATGTTTGGCCTTTAGTGGGTGTTTTTGTAATGAAACCACACACAATTATTGCATGTACTAAATTATCATTATTATTATTATTATTATTATTCTATCATATAAAGACCTGTTGTTTTGGTGCGGAACATGCACTTAAAGCACTTAACTGCACATTGTACCGTGTATAATTATTGTGTGTGATGATTAAAGAACTTGACTTTAAATTAAAGTGCAAAGACCAAAACAAGACAAATATTAATAATGTGAATAAGACATACGGGCGTGGTGCACAATAGAGCATTTCTGCCATAAACACGAGCGTTTATAGATGCTTTCGTTTTCCCACATTTACATTGCAACAGCCACGGTGGAAGTTTCACCTCAGGAGCTGATTTCAAAAAGTTCCATTGTCAATGACACTGAGTACCGTTGTCGTGTACTAAAACACAACAAGACTGCAGAAAATCAGTCTGCACAATCCAGTGGTCATCACGTTGACATGAAGCCAATGAAATTTGTATTTTCTACTTTTATTAAACGCCCCATTATTCTGCCATAACCAAACTCCAAAGTAATCTCCTCAGCTATATTATTACCAATAAAAACATAAAATCATAATAATCGTGTCGCGTGGCCTAAGTGAATGGATTTACCAGCAAAAACGTCTCACTATTCAAGGGATACATAAACCTAATGGATATGATTAAATATAATTTAGTTTTCCAGATGGACAGAGGGGGCCCCGCTTACGAAACATAATTGAATGTGCGAGCTCAGCTCATCGCCAAGGACTAAACAACTCCCCAGCCTCCACTGCAAACACAAGCTCATTTCCATATTAACTTCACCTTCATTGATCTACTTGCACATCCCCTCTGCTCGCCCCGACACCCACACACTTAAGCTCTTCTGGGACATTCTAAACTAGAACAAGGGAGGGGGAAAAACACACTCAGGACTTTCTAACCAACAGGAAATAAAAGGTTCACTGGGAGAATCTTTCATTATTAGGGTCAAAGGAAGCTATCTATGCCAGTGATTCCCAACATGTGAAGCCTCTTTGCAGGCTCATCCATCAGGGATCACAACAGGGACGCAAGCTAGGCCTAGACCAAGGTTGTCAAAATTAAATTTCAATATGGCAAAGACGACCACAAGATGACATTTTCCAGAATCTAGAGGTTCCTGCGTTAGGCTGCTTGAATCTGTGGTTAAAAGGCTGAACAAACAAAAAGATTTTACATTTCACACCAAATCTGTGGCTGCCATCCTTCTGAGGTGCTGGAGGAGGATTGGTCATGTCACCCACCAAGAAACCTCCACTGCCAAAGCTGCCCTGCGCTGGACACCAGAGGGCAAACACAGGAGGGGTCGTCTGAAGATCACGTGGCCATGGATGGTAGAGAAAGACATGTAACAGATGGGAAAGTCCTGGAGCAGCATCTTATGGCAAAAGGCCGGCAGAAGCGGAGGGATCACATTGTTGTCCAAGACGCCACTCAGCATAATGGGCATGAGTGATTGAGTGACCTCGAGACCTTCCAAAAGAGTCTCAGACCAAAGGGTCGGGAACCACTGCACTGGAAAAATGTCTTTTCTACTTCAAAAACAAAAACAAAACAGTCGCCGCTTTCTCTTGCCTATTCAGATGTGTTTGATCAGAGCTTAACAAACACACAAGCTTCCTCTGACATGTCATGTGACCTCACCTGACCGTTGCTCACCAGTGAAAGACAAATAAGCTTTCATAAGACGACTCCATCCAACTGAAATCTCCCTGCATGTATATTCAATGGACATAATAAAATAAACAGTAAACTGTTATTTTGGGTTGGATTCAAAGTTTTTTCCACCAATACTACATTTGTTTCCAATCTGAAAGCTCAATTTTACTACCCTACTGCGTCTACCAAAGCCAACAAAGCTTTAAAAGCTACACGAGGTGCTCGCCAGGTCATTTTAGCAATAGCAGACTGCGTCTTCTCCAAGTGCCTGAATTGGGTGGGTTTTTTCTTCAGGTGGTTCTGGTTTCCTCACGCTCCAACAGAATCCATTATTTTGTGTTCTGGGGGACAATAAAAAGCCTTTCTGGTACGAAGGGGAAGGTTGACCCCAAAGGAAGAATAATAGTTTGGAAGGTGTCGGCCAATGGTGATGCTCATAAAGAGTTATGTCCACCTGGATTCTTAAAAGTTTTTCCTTTGCACAGTTTATGGTGATTTAATTACTTCCAGCAGTACTCCCCACATCACAGTCCAACTCACAACTGCAATAAATAAAGACCCTCTGACAAGAGTGCTGACCAAAGGCGTCTGGTGCACGGATGGGAGATGGGAGGATGAGAAACATTGTGACGGGGTGGGCAGGTTCTTCCTCTGCCTACAACCGATAATGCAACGGTTCTGTATTCAAGGACAATGATGCGGTCTCTCGTGAGCGTATCAACATTCATGAGAGGAGTCGCGGTGGCAGAGGTGACTTTGATGCATGTGGTACTCTTGTTTAAGGAAAGGAAACAGCATGAGAAAATCAAACCTTCATACACTGGAGACTATAAAAATCACTGGCACACTGCCAGTCTTAGGAGAAAGGCAGAAGTGGAGGACAACCTACATTTATCACTTAAGGCATTTAAGGTTTTTCCTTCAGTAAATCACACATATACAAATAATTTATAGCACGTAGGAGTCAAAAGTCGAGAATATGAGTACATGATTTCCAGGAGAAAGAGAAGGAATGAAAGGGTAAAGTTGCAACAAAAAAAAAAGACTTTGGTACAAGTCAAATTTAATATTTTTCAACATTTAGTCCATAAATCTTTCTGGCACAGTTCACCAATCTAATTTACAGGAGACGGCGTCGGCCGTTAAGCTAAACTCTAAAGTTCGGCATTAAATACTACACCCCCCCCCCCCCCCCCGCCCGAACCTTCCCGCCTGCCCCGGAGTTCGTGTTTGGTCGAGTCATCTGCAAGGTAGAGCTCCTTTAATTGGGTGTTCTGCTGACAGTACCGTCATCATAACTCTTTATATTGTTATTTTAATGCTCTCACCCTTTTGTAAGGAAAGCCTGGCCCTGGCCAAAGAGCTGCTGCCGGGTACGTAAATTTCAAATGTCATGCAGTGACCGAGCCCTTGATGCCAAAGTCAAATACTTACATGTCGTCAGCTTTGGAAGGGAACTTGGCAACCGAGAAGAAAACTTCAGTCCGAGAACACAACAATCCCACAGTGTTTGTACACTTGACACGTGTAATTTATTTATTTGCGTCTTTCTCCTGGAGAGCAGTAGATTGGGGCGAGGGCTTAAAGGATTCAGCTGCGATGGAAGCGTCGCGTTAAGTTGGACCAAGTCCGAGGTCACCGAACCGCAAGACGCTTTACCTCATTCTCAAATGTTCACTTTTTCCCAGTGTGTTCAACAAAAACAGCTTCGGTTTGACACTCCCATGAGAATCAGTCTCTGCCAAATAAGTAAATCCAAGGCAAACATAAGCCGAATGACATAAATGGGCTTTGATTAAAACAAAGATCCTCGGATATCTTTTAACTCAAATTAATAAAGAAAGTGGAAAACCTTTCAATTTCTAGACGACTCAGACCCTCAATTGCAGTTAAATACTGTTTGAATTCGGCTGCCATGACATTTCTCTCCGTAATTGTCGGCTTTAATGAGCCTCTTACATGGCACGAAGCAGAAAGTCATTTTTAGCCCAACAGCAGCGTTAATTTCTCTGTCAGAAAATGTAGTTTGCATAATTTGTAGTGATGCATGATATGGATTTTGTTTCAACCAATCCTGCAACCTATTATCTCACTTCTAATGGCTGGTGTTTTAAAAATGGATCATGCAGTCATTCTTTAGTGGAGTTTGATGGTTTTAATTCCAATTCAAAAAGCTTTTATAAGTTTACTATATGTAAAATCGACCTATTGATAGAAAGGACCTTTCTAAGATGTGTGACGTTATCGAATGTGACAAAAATGTGTAAAAATGTTAATACTTGTGAGAAACGTGTGAAGCTCAGCTGGAAAAGTAGCAAATGTTTTATCTCTAAAGCAACTTAACTGTGAGTAAAATGCTGCTCTAAGCTTGCGATCACAATGTTGTCCCTGATCTGTCATCTTTGCTGCACAATTGATCAAATTTTACATTTTGGACAAGTAACATTATTGTCATTGACATTAAACTTGGGTTTTACTGCAAATCAATTTAAACACGTCTTAAATCTACAGCGTGACATGAAGTAGAGTGGCTAATTTAGTGACTTTTTCACCTCATGGAGCCAGTTTTCAGACCCTTCGACAAAGACTTATATTTATAATTTATATTCAAAAAGTGAGACGCTCCAACTCTGGCAATATTTTTTGGTGGTTTTACTCGGTATGAGATTTGCTGTGACCTCACATATGCATGTGGTGGGAACAAATAAAGAAAATGTTGTGTTTTGGATGTCTGTTTGCACGACACTGACGCTCGGAGTCACTGAAAATGCAACTTTCTGAAAACGGTTCCCAAGGTGGAACTTTTTGAAAAAACTCAAGACACCATCGTCGGCATAAATTACATTTTTTGGTAACGCTCGGGCTCAGTCCTGAGTAGACGGCACGGACGCACTCACTAGTGGCCCAACAAAGAAACTACATCGTCGTCAGTGTTTGTCGTTTCCGTGTAAACAGATATCGTTTTCATCATCAAACGTGAGACTTCTCTGAAACAAATAAACGCTAAAACAATTTAATTTTAAATGTCGCGTGAACAGAAACTGATGGTGTTCATTATGAGTTCTTTGACCTGATGTAGCAACGATTAAACAGAAAGCACTATTAAAAAGTTAATAATTTTAGATGTTATACTTTATCTCGCGATCTGTTGGCACAAATGAGTTCAACACCTCTGGTGCAGGGCGTTTTCAGAAAGAAAATTCCCCCCTTTTTTTTGGAAGACAAATTAAAAAAAGATGTTGGTAAACCAGTTACAGCTGCTCCATATTCAGTCCTACAGGACCAAAGTGTGAGCAATCCGTCAACTCATAAATGTTTGACATTGGTCCCAAAGGACGGACGTGTTCTCCCTTTAATTTCTATCAGCGGTATAATCCCCTTTTGAAAGCCTTTTTAGGGTGAATTAGAAAGGCCCGGTATTCAAAGAGATGAGTGGAGAGAGAAGGGGGCGGGAATAATCACAAGGGCCTGGCTGTCTGTGTGGATTAGAACGAGGAAGAAAATCCTTTCATCTCAGATCTCTACTTCCAAGCTTGGAAGGCCGCGTGCACGCTCACGAGCACACCGACGCCCGACCTCCAACGCCAGCCTCTCACACAAAGAGAAATCAGCAGACATCTATATGCTCCCATGATTTATTTTTAATACACAAGGAGCTGCTATGTAAATTTAAACAGATGATATTCAATTATGCTGCGGATGTGGCAGGATTAGAGAGAAGAGCTGCTCTGGAAGCTCTGCTGACCTCTCAGGAAGACGCATGGCACACGATCCGACCCCCCAAATGTCCACGGCTGCTCTATTTTTGGGGGGCCGACGGCGTTTTGGACACGCATGATCCGATTTAAGGGGGAAGCTCTGCGCTAACATGGCGAAACAACACCGGCTGACAGGAGAGGAAAATAGATTGGCCATTACATGTGTTGCTCAGTTGTCTCCCTCCATGAGTGCGAGATGACGAGGCGAACGGTGCGTAACGGGAGACGACAGGAAAAACACCGTAATGACATAAATATCTCGCACGCCAGCGAATACTTCTTCTAACCACGTTATGACATGTGGCCGAGGAAGAAAAACTTCTGTCGACTTTAAACAGGTCCGAAAGTATTCAGGTTTGAATCTGTTCGTGTAAGTCTGGTTTCTCATTGCTTTTACTCGTATAGTCAGTAAATTTCCTTTTTTGTGGCCATCATAAACAAAAACATGATTTTGACGACAATATTTGTAGAAAGAGTTTTGTGTGAAAAGAATGGACCATGAAACTCCTCTCTCATGTTTTAAATACCAATTTCAAATATCTGATCATTCATTTTAATATTTGCATGTGTTTTGTTGAAATTGTGAAAAGGCGTTTCGATCACAATTATCTGAAGGAACTGCTCCCGTCTCATAGTAAAGAAGAGAATAATAAACCCAGCATGTTCTTCTGAAACCACAGACGACTCTCACCACATTCTCTCTGGTCCAAAGATAAAAAAAAAAAAAACAACCCTACATCTCCAAACAGTCAAAACATGCCACACACAAATGTATATACTTGTTTTCCCAAAGGGCAGTACAACCGGTGGGTTGGTATTTTTAGGGCAATCATACGTAATCACACGCGGGGAGGTGATGTGAGTTAAGGACCTGGCTCGTCTTATACTGCAAGCTTCAACACGCGGCGCTTGCATGGAGTCGGAGTGAATTTCCTTTCCAAATCGCGTTTGGTATGTAAAAAATGACAACGGCTCTCCGTGTCGTCCTGTCTGGACTGGATGTTCTGCAGCGGCAGGCGCTGAGGTTCAGCCGGAGGCCTCGCAGGGAACGTCTCACTTTAAAAAACAACAGCGAGCTATCGAAAGAACTCGTACTACAGAAATACATACTCAAAACAAATACCAGGAGGAAGTACCAAACTTTAAGACTCACTTCAGGGATTTTTACACATTTGTAAAGACAAGTTACATTATGTAATTAAGTATAGATAAAAGAAGATCACATATCCAGTATTGTAACAGATTCTTTTGTAGGTATTTTCATCTCGTAAATATGTTGCTCAAGTTTGTAATTTCATTCATACTCAAGTCTGTAATCTCCTGTTAAAATCACGAGTGGAAAGTCTTATATTACTATGATTAGGTAGCATCCTACGACTCTGAAGTGGATAATCTGGTAGAAAAGATGGAGGGATGGAAGAAAAACTTATTGGGATCAAAACCACATGGGGACTAAAATGTTTCTGCATATGAATGGTTTCTGTATAAAAGAAACCATTTCAAGAAGTGTGTCCGTCTGACGTGTAGAGGCGCTGTAACGCAGCCAAAGAAATACACCAGAAACAGAAGAAGACATGAATCCGACATTTCAAACGGGAAATTCTGGACGTTGTTTGTGTGGACCGACAATTAAGACGACCTTTTGATTTGTGTCAAACTGGATTATACTGGAGTGTGAACGTTTCTTGTAAAAGACAACAAGCCAGTAGCAACAACAAGAAATGAGCAATTTTGCTCTTCGAAAGCTTCATGTAGTCCGAACACAATTAATTTACAATAACTTTGTCTGGATAAACCTTACCTCTTCTCCGTGAGGATGGAGCTTAAATACTGGAATGTTTGTGGTACTGTTGGTACATATTTTATAGCTGAGACGCAGTTGAAAAGGCCCTCGACATTGAAAACACACCAACATCTGTTGACCAGTGTCTTTTCTTCTGCCGCTAATCCAATCCCAGATTAAAACTAACTGTACTGAACACACAGCCTGGCTCTCCGTACAGATATGTGGTTTAAAATGTTGAACAGTTTTCACTTGTTAAAATCGGGTACATGAGGCCCCATTTACAAGACGTTTCAAGTGAAAACGTTTTTGTATTTTCCTTTCAGAAAAGTTTCACGTTTACACAGTAACGTTACACAGTAACGTTGAAAATGCAGTTAGCATGCCAGGCCACGAGTTGGCGCAATTGGTTGTTTTTGTAAAGAACTTCCACCTTGAAAAGTTGTGTTTTCAGTGGCTCGGAGCACCTTTGTCGTGTACACTGACACCTGAAAGGCTAAAAAAAAATGTTTGGGTTTTCACTTGAAAACCTGAATCTCACAGCAGAAGTGATTCCCTGGACCTGCTCCATTTACCAAACTGGCTGCAAACAATCCCTTCAGATGAGTATTAGGTTGGAGGGGGGGGGGGGCAGGGCAAGAAGCAAGTAATCCCCTCTATAATCACTCTTGCTCAAACACTGCCTTGCTGCTAACTTCCTCTTTGTCGCAATTAAAAACCTCATGTGAGCCGAGAAAATTTTGTGGTCGAACCAGTTTCTGTGTCGATTTTCTGTTGTTGCGGTCTGCCATGCAAAACGTCCACGTTTAAAGCCCCAAGTGAAAGAAAAGGGGGAAAAAAACACTAAAACAATAGAGGCTGTGCAGAAAACAAAGCCTTTAGGAAGAAGTGAGAAATCCCCAAACTCACTCTCTCCTTTCTTTTTTTTTTTTTTTACAACCGTAGCAAGTCAGTGCAAACTCCCAGCCACCTCTTTCCCTTCAGCTGGGAGAAAATTCCAGTTGAGAGGGGGTGAGAGAGGGTGAGAGGCGGGTGGAAAAGCCACGTCTGCTCCTCCCCACTGTGTGGGTTTTGTTCTGCTAATCAGACCACATGCCTCAAGGATTCAGGAATCCGAGAGCTCTCAGCCAGCTCCTCTCCGTCCGCATACAGCCGCAGCAGCCTGTGACAAACTATTCACTGTGTTGGGGGGTTAAAGACTCTATCCATTCATAACACTGTTCGAGCCCTCAACCCCCCTGCCCCTAATCCCCTCCTCCCCCTCCTCTTACCCCTCACATGCCCTCTCGCTCCTTCTCACCACACATATATATATATATATATATATATATATATTATTTTTTTTAAACGTATCTGTCTACATACTCACTGGGTCTGAATGGATTCGTGGTTTATTATTAGACACATCAAACGTTTTAAAAAAGCTGTGAAAGTTGTGATATTCGCTTCAGTCCCCCCCCCCCCCCCCCACCCCCACCCCCCTGTACGTTGGAGAGGCGAAACGAAGCACGCTGGAAATTTTTGCAGGCTGACAATGGAAGACAGCTGCTCTGGCTGCGTAAGTCTTTCATGAGCTGAATTAGTTGTACAAGCCTGAGCTCCCTTCCCCCCACGCATGCCTCCCTCACAGCGAGCCCATCCAGACGCAGCACACAAGCACACCTCCTGGAAAGCTTAGCAGTGAGGAGAAAAGACGGGGAGGAGGAGGAGGAGACAAAGCGTGACAGAGGCTTTGTTTGACACATCTCTGATTGCTTTCTGCACAAGTAGCCCAACATGTTTTGTCTGCCGATGGCGAACCTTCATATCAACGGCGAATGGAGGCTTTAAGGTTGAGTTTCACTTCATGACAGCGTAATATCACATTGTTCCTAATGCGAGCCCAGATTTCCTGACTGATACTAATACTAGACTAATCTGTATTCACCCGAATGACGACAATGTCTGAAAAGACCTTCTTACTCTGAAATGCCATCTGTGTTTTTTATATTGTTTTCTGTAAGATATCTTTTGTCTGAATGTAAAATTACGCACGTATCATTCACAAGTTTGAAATACAATATCTAAATCTAATGATCATTAAAAGTAAAGTTTCTCTAATTGTACAAAACCTTCTCGAGCATCAAAACTAGAGGCTAGATTCACGGCCCACTAAGCTGAAATTTTAAAAGAACGCAAAGAACACAGTCACAAATTAGCACAATGTCCTGGAGCCTTCACGTGTCCTTTTCCTGATGAGCTGCATTATTTTCTTCGGGCCCATTGACACGACAAGTGAAAAATGCAGTTTGTTTTTTTCCATTTCAAAAAGGTTTATTGTTTACGAGGCAACGTTTTGAAAACGACGGCAGTTTAAACAGAAACAGCAGAGACGCCGAAAATGATGTAGTTAGCATGCTAAGCCACGAGTTGGCGATGTTTTTTTTTTGTTCTTGCAATGAAACCACAAGACGCATTTGTGCAGGGAACAATACACTATAAACATTAACAGTGGGAGAACACGGACGGTCGCATGGACAGACGACCAAGTTGGATTGTTATCACGGAGACTGTCAAAATAAAATGACCAAGCCCAGGAGAATCTGGACTGGGAGTCGTGACACTCTGTCAATCTACTGAGCATGTGCAGAAGAACTACTTACTATGGCCTTGGCGCACCGTAGCAGTAGCAGCGTTTCAGAAAAGTTGTGTTTTTAGTGACTCCAAGCACCGTTCTGGTGTAAACAGGGACCCAAAACACAACTAAAGTTTTGTTTTCACTTGACAGGCTGGATCACTCTGGGTAAATGATGTCCAAACAGTCTTTGCGCAGTGAAAATCCAAACTTTTTGTTGTATAATACATCAATTCCTCCAACAAAGTGATATCAGGCCAGTTTTTTCTTTCTGTAGCAGCTTAGATTAGACCCAGTTTTCATTTTCAAAAGAAAAGCACAGTTTAGTTGCTCTGGTTTCATCTCCAACTTTGACCTCTGGTTTAAAACGGCTGTCCTGCTACTCAAAGTGGGATAGAGGTAGTCTAGGAGATAGGTGGATTGAAGAATTTCTCCCGTGTCAACCTGACACTAAAACATTCATGGATCACAGTCGAGACAAAAATATCTGCATCTTGAACGTCTCAATCAAAGATGAAAAACTACCGATGAGGCTCTAATGTCCCACTTTCTGACTAATGTTTTCATTTTCCAGATTGAACTTGTTCTTTTTCACACTCAATATCAAAAGTGACAACAAACATCCTAAAAAGCCTTTTAAGCAAAAGCCAGATTCAAACCCAGCTCGATGTTCTTTGAGGTCAAGGTGAGTCCAGACGCAGTGTTTGGCTGGAAACGGGTGCAGTACTTAATATTTCCAAACAAAAAGCCAGCGGTGCCTCTCATTGAGGATTTCCTGTACAAGGCGGCCATAAACTCTGCTCACCATGAAATTCTTCTTCGACTAATTCAATATGTGAACCAGTGGTCTGCTGCAAGCTGAGGAATCTCAGACGGTGGTTCACACTGAGGGTTGAGGTTAATGAGCAGTCTTTACTGCAGGGTGATGGCTGACTGTAATTGTAATATTGCATCTCAGGGCTTCATAGGAGCAGAAGTATTTAGTACAGATGGAAATAAGAGAATGACTTGTCTCCAGGGAGGCGTTTTGAGAATAAACTACACGAGGACCAGCAGCTGGTGGTGAGGGTGGAAGAGGACTTCAGAAGCAGCCCACTTCCTCTACTCAGAGAGATTCAGTACATTTACACCGGGAGGGGTAAAACACATTTTAGTTCAGGGGCCACATAAACTCTAATTTCATCTCGGTAAAATAGTGCCATAATAACCTGTGCATCTAAACTTCAAAGTTATTCTTTGTTGCGAGTGTACGTGATGAAAAGGTCACGTTTTTGGCAAAACCAAACAATCACTATGGGAAATTACCACAATCATCACATGAAAACATGAAACCCACTTCAAATAAAACCTTCTGGTGCAAAATACAGTGAAATCCCCCCTCCAAAAAAACAAAACAAAATAAAAAACAACTTCTCCTATAGCTGTTGCATTATGCATGCTTTTACAATCTCAACCTGGCAGCACGGCTTTGAGGCGAGTTTGATCACAACACGGTAGGTATCTTTCATGTCAGCATCAGCAACATCTCAGCTCAGGTCTCAGTGTCGTGTTATGTCGCTACGCTTAAAGAGATCTTTTCATTTTTAAATGTCTTCTTTGCCATTTATACCATGTGCTTGGTGGTTTGACGAGTCGGATTGGAACCTCTTGGTTTTGGCCGACGGGCTTAATGTTTGACACCCCTGACTTGCAGGTGCAACTCATAACCGTAGGTTGACTAATCCGTGTCACTGAACTGTTGTCGTTGTCTCAGTATACATGCACCAGGAGGTTAATCGCTCTTACTGAAATCATGGTGACTCCATGGCGACAGGTGGGGATATGAACTCCTGGGCCATTTCCGGTTGACCTTTGTTACAGACAATGGCGAGTTGGCGAACCACATGCATGACAATGAAAAATGTTGCAGATCTGTACATAACGTACATCCCGTCCGCTCTACCTCATGTGCAGATTAGATGTTTTCTGCTTATGGGCTAGAAAGGAACTCCACCAGTTTTTGTTTGCCGTCCACCATCTCCTCTATCATCTGACAAAATTTATAATAAAAAAACATATATATTTCCACGTTTGGTTTTTGGTCCAAACGCCTTTGACTAAAAACCTACGGATAATTGTTATGGATGTAAAAACATTTTTTTCATTTTGACACGAATGTGACATCAGGGGAAAAACAGCCGATCACGTGAGCCTGCACACATTACGATAAGTCGCTCTCAACTTTCTGCAACCTATTTTTTGACAGATGGGACCTATAGTCCAGAAAATACGTGTTTTCATTAAATTAGCTACCATAAAGTTAAATTGTGGGCCTCTGATACTGATGAGGACATTTTTGCAGATTCCACAATGGTGAAAGTCATCTAAAGAATTCACTAGCTATCAGAAAGCCTTGTGTCGATACACTAATCGTTAGGACTGTCCAAGGACAGGCAGGAGTCACCACATTTCTGTTGCTTGAGCTGGTTCGTACCGTCAAAAACACACTTTTAAAGAACTGCAAGATATTGGAAGTTAATGTTATCTTGTAAAAAAGAGGAAGAAAAAACGGGCAGCCTGAATATAATAATAGCTGTAAGAGGGTTAAAAGCCTGCATATTTCCTCCCTGCATCATGTGACAGCACCGGCTATTCTGATTTACGCTGATTGTACGAGCTCTTTTGATTTGTGCAGGCCTGCCGGTGGGGGAGAGGACATGGTAAACCTTAAAGATGTGAGGCATGCATGGTATGCAACACAATCCTCTGCTGCTGCTGCAGAAAACTCCGTTTCTCAAGGACAGATTTAATGAAAACACAAAGAGACCCAGACAGTGATAGCACTGCTACAATCACAAGTTTTAATACTCTGTCTCGCAGATGTTCAGTGATTAAAAAGAACTCGATAGTCAACACAATTTATTTTTTTTAATGTTTCATGTAGTCTGGTGGTGTTTTGTTTTGCCTACGAGCTTGAAGCATTTCATACTGTTGTGAAGGGAGCAGCTAATAGCGAATGTGGAAAACAATTAGCGTCAAATGTTTTCTTCCTGTCTAAGTGAGGGACTCCCCGAGGGCGAATGCTTCAAACAGGCAGAGGCAACCATGCAGGAGTCACAGCAGCAGTGAACCGGAGCCGGGGAGATGATTCAATGCCATTCCGCATACAAGCACATTTTGCTTGGACTCATGATATTGATCACATGAATGTGTCGGACTGGTAACCCTGTTATAAAGGCATGACTCCAAGCAGGCTGAGCTTTAAAAACACACTCTTTTGGCATACAGTTGTCATATCAAACTAAAAAATTCTGTTCTTTCATCATGTGGAGTCCAAACATCCTGCTGAGCCGACACTGAAACTTTGAACTTCACTAAAACCAGTTGGCAGAGGTTTCTAGTCCAAATCAAACAGTTTGAAGCTCCTGTTGAGCCTTCAGAGCTCAGATACAGACGAACACGGGTCCATGTGGAAGCACCTCAAGTCTCCAAAGCAAACATCTTGGATTTCTTTCATATTTAATGTCTTTGCACCAAATAAATGTCAGGTTTTAAACAGTTTCTGAGATTTAGCTGCTTTCGAAGCTGCAAAAAAAAGCATGTTGTGAAAACCCATCAATCAAAAAGAGCCAATAATACCTTTAGGACATGTGTTTGTTTAATTTGACTGCTGACTTTGTTCACAGGAGTGTAACCGGTTTAATGATCACATCATGTTGCCAACATGAGGACACGCACTCGTTTAGCTCATCAGTTTCGAGCCTTTTGAAGTCGACTTATGACGTCACAGACCAACAACAGTGAGGAAGAAGATGAAGAAAAACTAAAAGACAGGGATGAAGAGATAAAGACAAGGACCAATAAGACCAAAACAAAGAAGGAAGACTAAGAACAACATAGTATGAACAATGACGAATAGTACAAAGAAGATGAAGAATATTACAAGAAGGGTGGTACAAGGAATATTGAACAGTATGAGGAAGTCGAATATGAATAAGAAAAGGGTGAAGCATGGTCTCATACATCTTAGAAGAAAAAGAAAAACTTAAGTAAGGAGATATCTTACAGGACTTCCTGTTTCTTGTCTAATGAACAGCATGAGCTGATGAATCCACTCATATCAGGAGTCAAACGTCTTCTAAGACATTTGACCCGTTGACCAGACTCATTTGCTTGGAGTTTCATCGTACCTGAACGAAAGTTGAGATTTTAAAAACACTACTTAAGGGTTCAGTAATGAACAAGAGGCTACGACAGCTTCTTGACCAACTTAAAGATTAGAACAATCAAAGTGTTTTAAAAGCTTTTTCTATAAAGGAGAGGAGTTGAGAGGATCTGGATGTGTTTCATTGCTCCGTTAATAAATCATGAACTCTGTTCATTGGTGCGCAGAGAACACCAGCAGCTCACGCAGCAGCTTTGCAGCGGGCTTGTTGTTGTCGTTTGCACCTCTCCTTAAAACGAGTGGGCCTCTCTTGCGCTGTTCGCCTTTTAAAAATGGCTGGCACTACTTAAAAGGAGCGCGCTGTAACACAATAGCAGCAGTCAGTCGGGCACAGGCGAAGAGCAAAGCCGGCTCTCAAGAGATTCTCCGAGTCTGTGAGCTGGACATGGGCAGCAGTGGCGAGCACTGGCTCTGCTCTCTCATTCCTCCCTCTTTCTTTCTTTCTCTCGCTCTCTCTCCACCCTGTTCGCACTAACACTGCCAACGTAATTTTCCATGAGAGCTGCTCCATTTATCAGGGCCAGTGGCACGTCGAGGAAGCTGACGAATCCCTCACTCCTCCAGATTGGTGTAAAGGAAGGTGGGAGGGAGAGACTCGTATGGAGGAATTGGAGATGATTTATTCAGAGACGAAGCTTCAGCGTGGACAGACCGTCATACAGCACCAAACACCAGAACACACTGTCATACAGTACCAAACACCAGGACAGACCGTCATACAGTACCAAACACTAGGACACACCGTCATAGAGTACCAAACACCAAGAGACACGCCGTCATACAGTACCAAACACCAGGACAGACCGTCATACAGTACCAAACACTAGGACACACCGTCATACAGCACCAAACACCAGGACACACCATCATACAGTACCAAACACCAAGAGACACACCGTCATACAGCACCAAACACCAGGACACACCATCATACAGTACCAAACACCAAGAGACACACCGTCATACAGCACCAAACACCAGGACACACCGTCATAGAGTACCAAACACCAGGACACACCGTCATACAGCACCAAACACCAGGAGACACACCGTCATACAGTAGCAAACACCAAGAGACACGCCGTCATACAGTACCAAACACCAGGACACACCGTCATAGAGTACCAAAGCAAAACCAATGAGTTTAATACATTAAAGTAATGTTTCTGAAACATCTCGGAATAATAGTCACTTTTAAAGCACTTCATCTGCATTTTTTGTCTTTTACAATAAATAAATAATGAGTGTGAAATGTATAAATACTCATTACTGTATATAAGTACACTTTTGGGCTCCATGTCCTTTTTTTTTTTTTTTAAGATAGATCTTGTGAGGATAATTTGTATTTGTGACTAAAATAACATAATTAAAAAAACAACAAAAAATGTAGACGCACCCAGAAATACTACTTAATTAAAATAGTTTAGTAGATCAAGTAATCATAAATGGGTAAAAATTAATAGCGGGTCTCAGCAATTAGCCCACAAGAACAAAATCGAGCAGCATCATGATTTTTATCGTGGAAAGGCTGGAAAATGAAGGAGCAGAGGGTGTAAGAGTACAAAAGTGAGCATGATGTGCTGATCCTGCCATAAATCTGAGGTGGGAGGTGTGAGTCCGATCCGTTTTCATTTTTCCCAGCGGATTGTGTATCAGTGTTGGTTTTCCTCCGACTGCTGAAACTCTCTACTCTGCTTTCACTGAGGCCAGAGGGAACATCCACAGGATCCCTTTACACAGAAAATACTGGAGGTGTGATAGCTTTTTTTTTTTGGGACTAATGCAGTCCAAAAACATTAGGTTACTTGAACTTAGCATCCATACTTTGATGATTTTGAGCACGTAAACCTGTTAAAGTGATTTATTGGGATCCGTTACATATTGTTTATGATTACAAGTCGTACAAATCAGAAGTGATGTAGTGACGTGATCACAAGACAAAATGGAGCAAATGTGATGCGAGAAGTAGTGTGACGCAAGAGGACTAACCACTGTTCCACCGTGCCGCCCAACACTTAGTAGTAGTCCAAGCAACTGCAAAATGCCTGCAGTTGCGACACTTAGCCTTTGCGTAAGGAGTATAAATTAGATTTAAAACTGCAGGAGTCATGAAAAGAAGACCAGATGTTCTGGAAATAGATGCTTTAATAGCAGAGATAAAAAAAACTGTAATTACAATGAATAATAACGGAATTACTGATAATTGTAGCACTAAACTCCCGACATATGAATACTAAACGGATCATTTGTGTTTGAGGTACAAATAGCTGATACACATCCAGTCCAGCTTACTGAAGGTGAAGCTGCCATACATAAATACATATATGGATTTGTGTTGTGATGGGGTTATTTTCCACCTCCATTAATGAAGGTTTCCAGCTGAAAACTGCACTTCAGGCTGTATTTTATGTATGCGGCGGAGTAATCGCCTCCTCTTTACACCCCATCATGTTTCCAGGATACATTTCACCCGCTCACTGTTTGAAAGCGGTTGTGACCCCTTCCGCTTTATTCACTGCCGTCAACCAATTCATGCTGCGGAAAAAACAAACAAAAAAAAAAGGGGGGGGAGAAAAAGGCTTTTTATTCCTAATACGTTATGATTACAAAGACGTTTCCTGAATCGTCCACTGGCAGCAGAAGGCTGTGCGGTGTGTGCTCGTGACTGGGTGTCCTGGATTTAAGGAATCAAACAGGCTTCCTCGCAGCCCATCCCCCTCCTCGCCACTTTGAGAGCAGCAGGGGGAGGAAAAAAAAAAAAAAAAAAAAGAAAGAAGAGGAGGAAGGCGTGCTTTGCACCGGCTCCCTCCCCCACACACTCACACTGCTCCACCAGGCATTGCCGGGGCTTGTGGGATTAAGAAAGGAACACGATGACAGACAAAAACGGTCCTCAGCACCTCCCTGCTCCACTGTCTTTTATAGCCTGAAAGGGCTGCTATGAGGCGTACAATAGACGCAGTGATAGATCAACTCTATGAGTCAACAAGATAAGTGTGGGTGAATAGCTACACGGATCTTTATATTGTTCTTCCACCACAATATCAGCGTTGAAATTGTATGAAGCAAAAAAGAAGAAAGGGAAAGAAAGAAAAAGGTTTGACATTAACTTCACAGGCGCCATGCAGACGGCTGACAGTCTCTATTAGATCCTCGTTTGTCATGCAAAACACCTCCGTGCTTAATTGCTGCTGATCTTTGCTGGTATTCATTTTTAATGCAGCATATGAAATGTTTGGAACGCGAGGCGAGCCGTGCATTCTTTCATTGGCCAATGGAGGCTGTGTTGCTAGAGGAAGGAAAAGGACATCAAGCACTTTGAGCCATTTCCTGTAGCCGGTCTCGGCATCGTATTCGTCAAGGGTGCCCTTATTCATCGTGTGGCAATAAAAAGGGGTGGGGGGGGGGTTGGGGGGGGGTCCAGCGGTGGGTGGGTCTTTCTTTTTCTTTTTTTTTATGTGTCACATGTCGGACCGCCTCGGGGAATGCAGAGCTTCTCCGAGCGTGTTGTAAGCAACAGGCTCATCACCGGCTCAGTTTCAGCGTTCGCTGTATCGATTCACGTTCACCATCAAGAAAATCACAAGCACCATTTTCACAGGCTTCTGGAAAGGTCACGAGAGTTCTTCCTGCTAATACACATATTAAAGCTTCTAACTGTTCAATTCAGCAAACACTTTACCCAAAAATAACCTTGCTAAATGATAAAAATGCAATTTATGAAGCTGCAGGCGAGCGACGTGCCATATTGAGTCGTTTAATATCACAATCATTTTAACACACATCGACTCTTCAGATGGGTACAAGATCATAAAATGAGGATTCTGGCAGTGTTTATTTAAAGTCCAGGCGGAACAGAAAAGTTTTAAAGTGACAAACTTTGTGTTTTGATCTTATTAGCATTAGCAGTTAGTTTAGCGACAAAAACTACCAATGTATCAAAAAGTACATAAAATGTGACACTTTAAATACGCGTCAAGTTTTAAATAAACTCTCAAACTGAGGATTTTAACACAAATGGTTACTAAATTGAGGGAGAATTCATCATTAAGTGGCAAATGGGAAAAGTCCCACATCATTGTGGTAAAAACCAGGTCAAACTGGGAGTTTCCCACTGGAAAAGTGGGAGGTTTGAGAGCGCTGCCAGATGCAGGTAGTAATTGTTGACAGCTGTAATAAAGCCTCCCGGAGGCGGCCATGTTGCTTGTTGCAATCTGAATGTTGTTAACTCGAAAATTCTAAACTTGTAACCATCCAAGCTTCAGCACAACCGACAACCTAGTAAATATCCTCATCAAATATTATGGATTATTATCAAAACGTTGCTTGAAATTCTCACTAAGTGTTGAATCGTTTAAATGTGATTCATCTGCACTAGATTAAAGTCAAGGATCTCCACATTGTGGAAAAATAGAGAGAGAAAAAACAGATTGATATTAGCTTAGATTAAGTCATATTAGATCATCAAAACAAGATTAAAATATCTACTCAGAAGAATCAACAGATTCATAAAGGCCGACATGCAGCCCCTCATCTGTATTTTTGTGATAGTTTTCAAATCGGTCAAGCAAAGAAGTAGGTCAAATAATCACATATGAAACCAATGTCAGTCGCAACTGTTCCTTAAATATTGTACCACTAAATACATTTCATGGTCGAAATGAACAAATACAAGCATTCTAATTCAGCCCTTTATGGGAAATTAGTGGCACCAATTCCCCAACACGATTGTAATTGTAACTGTAATTTTGGCCCATGGTAAAGAGGATGGCGTTTTTAAGAACCGAATCACGATTAAGAAAAGCGTATCGTTGATAAAGAGTCGAATGACAAACAGCATTATCCCCAAAACGACTGTAAACCGTGTGAATCAGGAATGAGTCTCTTCTTTTAACAAAGACCAAAAGAATCAACAAGACAACATGTGAAACGGCACCAAACACCAATGAGGTGTCCATCGGGTCCCAGACCAAGATACCAAGCCAATACCGGAACTTTGGACTTAAGGCAAAGCTTCTAATGTAAGAGAGGAGAGTGAGATGTGTGTGTTTTGTTTTTTCTAATGATCACGATTATATAGATACTGAAGCAAACAGCATCTGACACAACGATCTTTAGCTTCAACATGTGCGGGGCTTTTATTCCGCCATCTTAGCATCGCTTACATTTAATCATGTGTTTATTTAAAATGAGATCTATTCACAAACAGCCATACTTGGCATAGTAAATCTAAATGTCTTTATATCGATCTGTACGTCAGTATGAAACATGTCCAAGCACCATTGAAAGAGTTTTAAAAAAAGGGGTTACACATACCTTTTCGTTTTTCACCTTCTTTAGCGTCTTGCATTCACTGTTGCCGTTCTCCACCTCCTCCGGTTCAGTTTTCGTGGTCAGTGCTGGTACTATCCCAACAGGTTCAAGTGCAATATTCCCCATTTGATTGGTGTCTGCCAAGTCTGTTGATTGCGTGTTCTCAAAGGACGCGTTACGACTATTCCCCAGAGCCACTTGGGCTTGAGACACAACATCCTTCTCCACGACACCTATGGCCACAACCGGGGCGCTATCCGCTTTGTCCTTCTTACTTTTCCCTCCCGGGCCTTCTTTCTCTTTTTTACCACCAAGAACACCCCTGGAGGCTTTGCCCCCTTTTTCCATGTTCTTCCCAGAGGTGGTATTGTTTCCGGCAGCGGCTGCCGCGCCGGTCGGCTCGCCTTGAGTCCGTCCTGTAGTTTCCTTCTTACCTCCATCTCCAGCTAAAGCTTTGCTACTATTGTCTTTAGAGTTCTTGCTGCGCTTGTATTTGGATTTGCTTTCCTTGCCTTGAGAGCCAGACACTGGACTAACAAACCGGATGTTGTCGGGCAACGCTGCCACTGCGCTGGGCGGTGCCGCCATGCCGTCCTTGGTGCCAGACATCTCAAGCTTGTCCTTCTCTAAGTCAGCGTCAAGGTCAATGATCAGATTTCCAACACCGATATCCCACTCATCCCCGCTGTCGTAAGTGTCCACCGCATTAGAGTCCACACCTTTCCCGCCTGCAGTGCCACCACTTAGGGACATTTTAGTGCCAACGGCCCAGGATTGCCTCAGTGAGGTCCGACACCCTCTCAGACGGTTGGGACTCGGGGGCAAGGGTTAGAGAATCCTCACGTCCTGCTCGTTCCTGTCCCATTTAACCACATTTTGCCCTGGGAAGAGAAGAAGAAAAGAGACGAGTTAGACCAACAGTCAAGATACAGAAATAACATGTCTGCCATCAAAGAGCCCAGCAATTCACTGGATACACCACAAAAAAAAAAATAAAAAAAGATTGTTTGATCACCAGCCAGTAGCTCTCTGATGATCACCACTATGGTAATACCCACTGGTGTGACAGCACCGCTTTCAAAACCCCTCTCTTCATAATCACTTCCCACAGTCGTCATGGCAACCATGGGAAATGCAGCCTAAATCCTGCTTTGACAGCCAAGGTGGCCCCACTGTTCCTGAATGACTGGCTCTCTTTTCACTAGGCGCTGCTGATAGTGTCACCACCGATAAATAAGGAGTAGCTTGGCCCCGCACACCCCCGCCTGGTTTACCGAGTCGTGCCTTTTCAACTCCGGAGCACAATGGTAATCTTGCATTAACAGAGCAGCTTAAACAGGAATGAATGAAGCAGTGTTTGTCTCATTGGGGCGGGGGGGAGGGTATTTGCCCACATCATCCAGCCCAAAGGTCGTCATATCTCTGAGCAAACATTCCCATACAGATTCCCGACAGCGTGTAGTGTCAGAAGTGGGGCAGTACCTGAAGATATTCCTATGGAATCGCAATATTTAAATGCAAAATCACAAATGTGACTGCAGTCACAGTAGGAAAAATAAAATAAGCTCAACGTGAAGCATCGACTCGTATGCTTCCTTGTTTGTTTGTTTTTAAATGTGTGTGGGCGACTGTGAAAAAAAGGCCTCTTAAAAACATCTTTTCTATACACTTCATGGAACTGATGTTGCGAGCGACTCTTCATTGTAACGCGCACCGCGGTGTCCTTGTGAATAACACATGCTATTTATATTGAGTGTGTGGCCGTGTTTGTGCCATTACTGCTCATCTGCCAACTACTTCGTTAATTCGATGTCGAGAGCACCGGGTGTGAGGGAAAATGTTTATGGCTCCTGAAATGAGCCTAATAATGAAAACGGTCAAACACAGGGGGCGAGCCACAGCAGATCATACACATTATCACAGATAAATAAGTTCCTGCACGGGTTTCTTTTTACTGTACATCAATGCTCATCGTAATGAAATGCACCTGGTAGAGCTCTGTGGTTAGCTAACTAGAAGTTTGTGTGTTTTATCATTTTATTGGTAGTAAAAGAGTAGATGCACATCTCCAGTCGCATATTACAACGTTTCGTTATGTCTTGCCTCATTAACGTAGGTTTGGTTTATGTTGCACTGCATTTTCACACATATTTGTTACTTATGCATTGAAATTAAGGATTATTACAGATTATTACTTATTATTTCTGTTGCTAGTTTAATTTCATAAGAAGGCAGTTTTATTAGAATAATTTATCTTTTCTTCATTTTAAACATTAAAGGTTCACCTTTCAGTAAACAGCATTTATTGATTTTATTACTCAGGTCTTATTGTGTTATTGAACTGGTGTGTGTGTGTGTGTGTGTGTGTGTGTGTGTGTGTGTGTGTGTGTGTGTGTGTGTGTGTGTGTGTGTGTGTGTGTGTGTGTGTGTGTGTGTGTGTGTGTGTGTGTGTGTGTGTGTGTGTGTGTGTGTGTGTACATGCATAGTAAACATTACAAAATACTGGCAAAACTGAAAGAAATCAGGTTTTCATGTCCGAATATGTTCAGTATGTTTTCACCAATCAGATGGACGGATGACTTTGATAGTTTTAAGGTAATGTGTTTGTCAAGCCATATTTCTTTTTTTAGACGATCTTTCACCACCACCTTGGCAAAAGCAACAGCCATCAGATAAATGTCAACGTAAAAAACCAAAACTTTGTGAACTAATACCATAATAAAACAGGGGAACACACAATCGGACACATGAAGCCTTTAAAAAGCCAGCACCGATTTTCATTTTGAGCTATTTTAATACTATATTATCCATTGGTTATATAATCATTTTAGCAATGACACTTTATTAACGCGTATAATCTTTTTTCCTTTACTTCATAGTCATATTAGAAATCAATGGTTAATAATATGTGATTTATTGATTTCATTACTCGGGTCTAATTGACTTGTATATTAAACTGCTGTGTGTGTACATTAGTCTTCCTGTTCAACAGATGTACAAAGGAGTGTATCTCTGTATGTGTGTGGTTGTTGTAAATGTGTTTTTCTACCACAGAAACCACAGTACAACCAAGTAACACATTCAAAAATCTGTAATACTTTATTTATGGAATACTATACAATCCTGTTTTTCAGAACTGTCACTCCTGTTTTGCTGTATTCAACAATGTTTGTTAATTTCGATGGTTATTCTCAGTATTACCTTAATCATTTAGTACACCTTTTATTGTGTTTCATGTGTTTATTAAATGAGATTTACTCAGGATTTATTGCATTGTTTTATTGAACTGTTGCTCTCTGCACAAGCACACACAGCTTTAGGCTCGCTCACACGGCAGTGAATGATGAGGAACGTTTTGGTGGAAACAAAAACACAAAAACGACGCATTTCACTTGAAACGTTGTCGCGTAAACGGGGCCTGATTTACATGAAGTGTCTGAAATGTGAAAAACAAATCTTATGAGAAAAAACAAATGCATACCGAAGGTCTTCTAAACAAGACCCATTTCAAACAGGTTCAAACGGGCGTCCTCGTCTGAAGGGCAGAGACAATGAGCCTGAATCTGTCAGTTTTGTGAACATCTTGCGCTCGCAGCTCGTTCTGAGCTGCTCCCACATGCAGCTGAATAATTAACCACTCACATCTGTACTCCGGGTGTTTCCCTGCTATAAAGAACATGGAGGATAAGCTAGCCGGAGCACAAAAGACTCCTGAGTGGCGGTGAGAGCGAGGAGATCAATATCGCCTTGAACTGTGGTGATTCTCTGTCCTGCCGAGCATCAGCTGACAAAATAAAGCCCAAGAGGCACCGAGTGGCGTCCCACTGAGACCCTCTTCATACATTTATCTAAGCAAAGCCTTATTTTGGATTAGCCCACACAGATTTCGGAGCTTAACACTGATATTTTCGTGAGGATGTCTGCAGATCTTTGCAGGAAAACGTATCAGTTATTGGAAAAGGTAAACGTACTAAACGTACACCACATTAAAAACCTGAAGAATATTTTTTGTTGGGTTTGTTTTAGTATGAGCGAAGTGAGTCGGGGTATCGAACACCGATGTGGCTTGAGCTGAATTTGAGCTGAAAAGGCTCCTGTAGTACGATGAGCGAGGCATCGAGTGAGATGTTGGGAAAATTAAGAAGAAATTATGGGATGGCATCATCAATTCTGCTGGATCAATCCCTGCTCAGCATGTAATCTTCCAGTTGTACATCTGGTCATGAGTATCAGTACCAATTCTAATCCAACTTTAGCCGTTAAAAGCTTTAAATGCTAGTTTATTAATGATTATTATTTTGTTCCCTGGTAATTAGGCCAGATTAGTGATTTTATTGTAAGAGAACACAGGTCATACACCACTTTCAGCAATAATAAGAATCTGTTTTATCAGCCAAAACTAAACATTCATCTGAGATAAACCAGAAACTCCCTGTTCGCATGTAGAAAAAAAAAAAATCTGATGAGTAGGAAATGTTGGGAAATCCATAAATATGAGTGACAGACAATCCCAACAGATCAAAACATTGGATTCTTGATTCTCACAACTTGTTATATCACAACACACGATCAGACTCGTCAATCCTGAAGTCAAACCTTCATTCCAAGTGTTATTGGTATTTGGTTTGATATTTTTATCCACACACATCTATCAAAAACTTTGATGAAACATTGATGTGTCTGTTTTATAAAAAAAAAAAAAAAAAGGAGCTTTAATCACTCTCTGCAATAGTATTGAAATATCTGAGTGGAAAACACTGAGTACTAGAAAGAGAGAAGCTGGTTGTAGCCACACAAAAGTGACACTTCCCACATCGTTGTTCTCATTAGTCATGGAAATAAGACAATGCAGCACTTGGTGCAACGTTAAAACCAGAAAAGTAGGCGTGAAAACAACTGAACCAACTCACATTGAGGACCAGAGCACAAACACATCCTCGTCTGCACTCAGGAACAGGAATGTAAAAACTCAAACAGAAGGTTTCTCTTGGCCTCTTTAGTTGTTCAGGATGATTTAGATGTTCTGTCAAAGTCAACCATTCACACACTCACAAATATTATACACAGTGCTAACATACTTTTAGGATTAATGTTGGGGTTAGATTTCTTGCCCAAAGACGCTTCTACTCATGGAAAGGACGAGATCAGGGATCAAACTTCCAACCTAAGCTTTGGCAGACGATCTCCACCAACAAGGCAACACATTACTCACCCTACAGAGTGTTCGCAGGGACAGTCGCAGTCAGTTGCAAAACTTTTACAGACATTTTTTCGACAGCAATACTAACTATTAATACTAAAAGCTAACTCTGCGAATCAGAAGAAGCGGAAGCACAAAAACTTGGAAACTATCCCGAGGGCCGACGTGGAGTCGTGAGGAAGACGTAGTGAGAAAAGCGCTCATTGATGTCTGTTCTGAAGACTTTATATCACGGTTGCTTGTGGCTACTCATTAGCCAAGGGCTAATTAGCCTAGCCACCGAAGGCTAAAGCGGCGGGACTTCTGCTCTTGGTCCTTCTCTACGTCATGACCCGCCCTACTCTGCCTCTGATTGGCTCGTCAGCCCTCATGCTGCGCGGTAAACACAGACATCAACCAATGAAATCAATTAATGAGAAGAAATAGACTGCTGAGCGGTGCAGCATGGGGGATTTGGAAGTGGATGCACGCAATGCTGCCTGAAAAATAGGTGGGTATAGCTCTATACCAATTTAAACAGGCATCGTTCAACAATAAAAATGTATTTTTACTGAAGTAGAATTTCTGAACCTGCCGTTTTTACTAATTAGCTTTTTTCTGAACTAACGAGGCCGAATCACAACATTCACTCTTTATTAACCAAGTACCTGCAGTTCTATTCAAGAACGTGAGCACTTTTAGCACCTGCGTAACGCACATTAAAAATGAAAAAGGATTTGAAAAGAGGCCAATAATCACATCAGCAGAAGACAAGGCGCCCTTTAAAACCACGCACGCACGCACGCACACGCACGCACGCTAATTTTATCTCCCACCATCAAGAGGCTAGACGTTGTGGAGCACCCGGGCCGACGCGATGCCCCCTCCAGCAGTGAAAGAGGTAAAAGTGTTGAACAATCATTTGATTACTGCGCCTGCCTCTTCCTCACAGATGGCTCTGAAGGAACGACAGTCGGCGACAGGTTTGGGGGGGCGGAGCGACCCAGCTGTCTCTCTATGACTGGGTAAACAGTTGTGAGGTCTAATTTGTCCGTCGCTGCCACAAAGGAGAGGTTGTAACTCTATCGGTAGTTGACCCACTGTACTGCCCTGAGCTTGGAACTGCAGCGTGAGCCCTTTTTCAAAGGACTCCACGGAGGAAATGTCCCAGTGAGTGCCCCATTGAGCCAAAGGCATGCGAAGCTGTTCAACTCCCAGAGTGCTTGTCCTTTTTTTTTTTCTTCCCCCCCTTCTTCACAGATCCAGTTTCTTTCAGCCATCCATCAGAGGCCATGTAAAGGTGATGCTGCCTTCAAAGTGCTGGAGAAAAGACAGGAAACTGAGATTTCTGCTCGATTTGGCGGGGGAACACCGAGCTAAATCCGATGCAGCATTGTGAAGGGTTTTTTTTCTTCTTCTTTTTACATGTGACTGCTAGGAGCACCATCTGCGCAGGAGGCAGAAATGTGAGCAGAAGGTACCTCTACAAACAAGGTTGTGGTTTCATTCAAACATCGTCGACGAGGCCATGTGTGATTTCTGTGCTTAAATGCAACTAAAGATATGAAGGTATTAAGGACTGCACTTGTAACAACATGATTCTGTATAAATTTATTTAAATATTTATGATAAACATCTTTATACCTTGAGATTTATTCTTACAAATGACAGTTCTCTCTCTCAGTCAATTGATTTTTTTTTTGTGCGGTAATAAAGATTAATCTTTTCTTTCATAATTAAATTTGTGGAGCGTGAATGCACAGCTCACCAAACATAATTTATTATAGTTCAGTTAGTTTTCTGCCATGTGTACATTGCCCATGTTGATTTAGTGATAAATTTGCTAATATATATATAAATAAAGTGACGCCTCACTATCAGCAGAGCAGCTAATATGCTAATCAGCTAGCAGCTTGCTCCAGGCAGTAATATCGGTGTAGAGATTTCTTTAAAGATAAAACTGACTGCAAATTAAGCACAAGGTTCACATTCTCATCTGTTTAGTGATTTACTTTAACAATTATTTTTGTCTCCCACTAATCACAATAGAAACGATGCCAAGTTGCTGTTTTATGTTAAGAAGCACATTTGCCCAAGTGTTTGCGACGCCGTCAAACCAATGGACTTCTTCTCTGAAATGCTGCTACTGCGCACCGCAGTAAATATTTTTCTGCACTTGTGCTAATAGATAGACGTTAACAGCAACGTTTGGAAACAATACTCAGTTTGTGAAAAAACTAAATGGTGTGGTTCCATTAGTGGAGTATAAAACACACTTTGGAGGGAAAAAAA
The DNA here is from genome assembly GCF_963383615.2 of Lipophrys pholis. Classification (NCBI taxonomy): domain Eukaryota; kingdom Metazoa; phylum Chordata; class Actinopteri; order Blenniiformes; family Blenniidae; genus Lipophrys; species Lipophrys pholis. The sequence goes on from NC_137636.1 coordinate 3,345,601, forward strand.
CACTCCATTGACCCGGGGGTTTATTAAACAAAAAAATGACAGCACTTTTCAGTGCACTAATGTAGACGACTGAAAAACAGAACAAAAACAAGTGAATATGCGCGTTTATTTTAGAAAAAAATAATAATGATTATGTATAGCACATTGACAGACGGACATCGTCGGCTGCTCTCGCACCAACAAATAAAATCACTGCAAACAAGACCAACGTATACTTTAAATCCAACATAAAAGATTCAAAAAAATCTGGTGGATAGATTTTAAAATAACCATGAATTAAGTGCTCAAGTAAAAACTGAAATACACCAGTGCTGGTAGTATAAACAGTAGGTAATTACAATCTCAATCGCACTGGTAGAAAAACAGCTCCAAGCATAAGGAATAATGAGATTTACCCTTAGATTAAACATGTTTAGACATGAAATTTTCACCCCGAAAACTATACGAGAATAATTACCAACCCAACTTCAGGAAAAGAAAATGCTAAAAATGAATATATTCATATGTCACTCGCATTGCTTTCAGTCACAATAAACATTTTCTATGACAGCCTGGAGCCCAGGCTTTTGTTTAGTGTGTTTCTTGGTATAATTACCATCATCTAAAAAAAAAAAAGAAAAGCCAACGCTAAGCTGTCATGTTTTCATTTAGTTTTACTGAAGTATAGATTCAGTCATAACTGCTTCATCTCCTTTCCCACAGCTCTAAATCCCATTAAAAGGCTGAAAGATGCTCCTCCAAAGTGACTAGAAATTCTCTTGTCTGTTGGTTTTTTTTTTTTCTCCCTTCAACACTGACGAACATCCAAGGGACCGACGCTGGATCAGCAACAACAAACACACGACTGAAACTATAAACTTCACAGCGAAACTAAGCAGATGGTTTGTTACTTTTCTGTCCATCTCATATCCTTTAAAATGGAAATGTGTAGGTTTATTGGTACGGATGGGACCAAGTAAGCAGCTCTGAGGCCGCTGGCCTCTGTAACATGTGTTTAAAATTAATATGTTTTAACTGACTACACACCAGTTGGTTATTCTTTCATTAAAATTGTTAGTCTCAGTTTTGACCGCGCACTGGAAACCCTGCAGACGTGTTGGTATCCTGAGGAATATCATTTCCCAAACCGGATGAACCTTACTGTGGTTTCTGCTCTGGTACAGCAACACAAAGACTCAAGCAAATTTTAAAAACATGAAAATATGCAAAAGCCTTGAGCCTTATACAACAGCCCATAATCAGCTGCATGACAATGAGATGCATGAGAACAAGATCTGTATGTACTCACCAAAATAAAACACTTAGCAGCGAGTGTATCTGGCAAGCGTTCTGAATACTAATCGTCCAGATATGATGCAAAGTGTACGAGTTGGTAGCAGATTAAAAGCAAAACCCGCAGGAGAAAACAATCTGGAATTGTTTGTGCAAAGTCTTGCAGAGGGCATCTTTTTTGTTTTTTCCTCACCTGTCTCTCTCGGCAGGTCATTTAAAGGCAGAGCCCCCAACCACAGTAACCTCCATGTAAGTGGATTGTGTGCTTGAGCTGATTACCAAAATAGAAATGGATTCAGCCAATCCAGGTTATGGGAATCAGGAGTCTGTGGGTCAGACCACATCTCTATTGCTAATAAATATGTCAGTGACAGAAACTCAAGACAGTTTCCAAAATGAATGAGCAGGTACGTCTTTTTTCAACCAGAAGAAGCCTTTTGTTGGATCTGGGCCTGCTTCTTAGTTGTTTCTACAAAAGAAGTTCCCAAAAGACTTTCCTACAGGATTGAAAGCGAAAACATACCAATGACACTTTGGCCCTGATGATACAAAACGTTCCAAGTGAAAACGCAGTTTTTGCATTTTTGATTCACAAGTTTTGTGTTTACATGGCAATGCCATAAAAACAATGTTGATGTATACAGCAACAGAAGAAACACTGAAAATGATGTAGATGGCATATCAAGCCTCTAGTGGTTGCTGTCGTTTGTTTTAAGGAATGAAACCACACACATGCACACAGAAGACGACACTATGGCTCTGAGCCTGTTGTCATGGCAACAAGACACCCAAAACACAACAACAGGTTGGACTTTTTACTTGAAATTGTTGTCGTGTAAACGGGGCTTTTATGACCACCAGTGGCGGCAGCGATGGGAACAAAAGTGCAGGTGGATACAACCCCAAAGGAGAATTCAACATTGGTTCTTCTTGAGTGTTCAAAATAATCTCATGTCTGAATGGTGTCAGCTATATAAAAAACATTCTTTGGCTTCAAATATGAGTTTTCAGACCACTTGGTCCAGGAAACTCCTCCCAGTTTCCTCCTCTACTGGAAAGGACGACTAAACCGTAGCGAAGCAGTTAGTGTCCTCCACAGTCCTCTGCTTTTGTTCTGTCCCAATTTTTGACAAAGTTATGAATCCTCAAGCCTCCGCTAGTGGAGATAAAACAGAACCTTTGCTCTGTTGATCCAGCAGATCTGAAAAAAAAGTTGCCGTCAGTAAGATTTAGTGTAAAAAATACATTCAAACTTACTCACAAGCAGATCGTAACCGCCCCTCAGGATGACGCTGCCAAGTGTAAAAATACCAAAGTAGATATTACCAGCTATTTTTCAATAAAATAAACCAATGTACCAGACGAGTATCATCCATCAATCCATCCATCCATCCATCCATCCATCTTCTCCGGCTTATCCGTTTCCTGGTCGCGGGGGTGTCAATCGGAGCACTGTCACTCAGATCACATTGCACCGATTAAGAACCTTCCTGCAGGTGGTGAGCCCACGGGAACAGATGAGTATCATCTATAAGTATATTTGGATAAAGTATTTCATTATGTACTCCAATTTATTTCAACTTGCCTTTACTATAGTGGAACAAATGTAAAGAATGCAGGAAGCTACAGAACCCGGGTACTTGTCAGAAAAATGGTCAACACTCAGTGTTCAATCACGTTCCTACTCAAGTAAATGGGACTGCATTGGGTTTCGGTTTGTCTGGAACTGGGAGCAGTATGACTCCAAACAACAGTTACCAGAGAGGTGTGAAATATGCAGATTGCTCCCCAGCTGATTAGGCCTAAACGCTCAGCCTCTAATGTGATGCAGCAAAAGACAAAGGTCTCACTCAAACAGCATCATTATGCACAGAGGCTTTCCAGGAAAGAGGGATTGTTGGGAACGCTGTTTGTTCCCAACATCATCGGCACATCAACACCGAAGAGGGATTAGTCTGGCAATCTAGTCTACCGGTTAGAGGAACTGATGTGCAGGTTTCAAGTCGTTGGCTTTGATCACAGTAGAAACAAACTCACTGAACGTTTTGCGTGTTTAAAGACATGAAAACTCGATATTAATTGCTGACATGTTTTGAAGCGGCTCTACAAATGCTGTTTGTGCTGGGGAGGAACGGGGCAGGGCGGGTTTTCATGCGGCCTCACTTGCAAAAGTTGTGGATCGTACCGATGGTGCATGTCTCAACCCCTGCTCGACCCATGGTTCGTATCCCTCCACACAATCCCTACCCCCTAGCCAAATCTGGCTTTGTATCCCTCCCAGTCAATTCTTACCCCCTACCCAAGTGGTCTTCAACCCGTCGATCACGATCAACCTGTAGATCTTTGCACAGTTCAAAGTCAAATTTAGACGAATCATCGTTTATATGCAAATCTGCCACCTCTGCCTCCAGTCTCTGATTGGATCATAGCTACGGCTTCTTCTTCACTTGTTTAAAAGGCGGAAGTGCTACCGGCATTTTAACAGCCTTTAGGCTATCAGCATTTCAACCAACGAAGAAGGAGGTGCTCTTCATGGCTGGCTATCGAGATGGGAGAACAAACACAGAAAAAAGGCAAAAAAGTACCACTTCCACTCTGAATGGGAACAGGTTTGTCTTTAACCAATGTGAACAAAAAGTTTATAGTCCTCATCTGCCACCGGTCAGCTGCTCTCTCAAAGTAAGGTAACTTGGAGCGTCACTACACCACAAATCACGGCAAGTTCAGCGAGGAAAACCCCCTAAAAGCGTCTCGGGCAGCAGTTAGGTCATGGAGCTGAAGACGGCACTGAAGGTCCAGCAGCAACTTTTTACCAAACTGGTGGAGAAAAATAAGGCCACGATTTGGGCCAATTTTGGCATCACATATTTCTGTGAGGTGGCGTCTTCACACATTAAAACAATAAAGCACAGGACCCGTCTGACTGTGTGAGATTAGGTGTCTCCAACTATGAGCCCAACGACAGCGCATTAACTGATGGGCTGCAGGGACAACATCATACTGACTTTGACACGCCTAAAAAAAGCAGAGCTCCAGGTTGATTAGTCTTGTGCTGTGAATCATTCTTGCCATTCAGTTTTGAATGTTGAAATGTAAACAACAATGGCTCATATTTGCAAATACATTTCACTACTCTGCCACTAATTTACATGTCAGTTGTCAAATGTGTGTTAAAAATGTTTCTCGCAATTAAACAATACCGAATGAGTCATGGATTGATTTCTGTGTTTCTAAATGTTGTGAAGTAAATCTAAAATGGTAAAATGGTAGATCTTTGATTTTTGTTTGACATGAAAAGTGATCTTGGCTTGAAAGAGGATGGTGACCACTGTCCTACCTGAACTGAGGCATGTAAGAAGAACAGGTACCATCCATACAGAGAGTACTGAGAAGGGTTTATGCTCCTTTAAAATAGATAAAAATCACCACGTGGCGTGACTTTCAAAGCAGTTTATAATTGTGTCCACATTTAAAGGCAGTGTGTATTACCCAATACGGGTGCCTATCTTCTATATCTCTCATTGTTGGGAATAATCAGACCGGTTCATGGACGTCTTTTGTCCCGGTCATGTCACCACAGACTATCTAACCACATCACATTCAGATTCACACGTACGATGTCTCCATATTCGCCTTAAATTCATGTTTATAGACAGCTGGATGAAAAAGTACTTGAGCTGTACTCTTTATGATGTGAAAGTACTGACCGCGACTCTACTGTGTGGATGCTAACATTCCAACATTCTCACATGCATAAAACTTGCGTATATACTCCCGTTTAAGATGTGTGGATGCAAAGTGAAACTGCTTTTTGTTTCTGGGAGCATGTCATTTAGCTCAGTGTTTGAGATCTTGGTGAATCAGACATTCAGTATCAACCTGCAGTAATTACCATGCTGCTGTGACTGCTGCGATATATTAAATGAATGAAGACTATTATGTGATCGCACTATGGCTGCATTCGGAGCGATTGTTCACAGAAAAGGTTGGAGGCAGCAGGAGATCGTTTCCTTCATATAACTTCCTCTCAGCGCAGACAGTAACCGTGTCTGAGCAGGTATATTACATCGTTTACAAGCTCCAAGACCTGCACTTGCACATTTATGACCACTATAGAGAGTCAGTTTGAAAAGCTCATGTTCTGGAGACCAAACCAATGGATCGTTAAAGAATGAAGGGAAAACCAGAGAGAGAAGATCAGTTTTCAACCATAGTGGGCATTTAAAATCCTAACTGACTTCAAGTCTGATCCATTTATCTTGTGTTTTACATCAAATTATTAAAATGAAGAGGAAAACTAAAGCCTCAAGTATTTCATAGCAGATATGACCTCTATTTCAATCTGTTTGTTTTCCCCATTACCACCAGTTATGTAGGTGTTCTTTACCATAGTGTTGGCTCAATGGGCATGATAGAATTCACAAAATAATTAGGTACAATATACACACACTCATGCTGCCAGTTTACTCGACATGTTTTCATAAAACCAACTAATCAAATGTTGAATTTAGAAATGTGAGAGAGAAGCAAGTTTTGCGAACGTGTGGTAAATATGATTAAATATTCTCTCTATAAACACATTTACTCTCTCTGGTGCTTCGTGCTAACAGTACAGCAGCTAATATACCCAGTGAAGGTGTGTTATCAAATGTGTCGGCCAACTACCACAACGCAGAGTGAACCTCACAGCACCAGCAGCACAATCTACAATAACACACATAATATATCTACAGTGTTGTAAGTTACGTTAGAATTATTCAGTATCCTAAATAATGGTTGTCTTCCCATCAGATACAGAAAAAAAAAGACATTTCCTAACAAAAGTTTGGGTAAACGCTGTAGCAGGAATAGAAAAATATGTTATGATAAAATCGAAAACGTTTTACATATAATAATGTTCTACTGCTACATCATTTAACACTGCAGTTTTGGCTACTTGTGTACACTGTTGTAATGACTTTAATAAAAAATATTACATTTTTTTCTCCTCTTTATAGCTCCAGAAAACTTATAATCACTGATCTTACCTACTCTATTGGCCTGGAACCAATGGTGCCTACACCTTGGATAAAAATATATCCATTCCATGAAGAAGATACATTCTTAGCTCTTTATACCTCTCGAAAAGCTCTGACCACGTACACCAGCAGACTCTTGACACTGGTCATTGTTCCCGTATCAACCACTATTTCATAAAGGAGTACCCGTATCAGGTCCAATACTGTGCGGCGTGTACAACTCGGTGAGTATTACATGTCATTCATCACCATTGTCAGTAGCAGGTACGCAAGAGAGCACCAGCGATGTCCGCGGTTTGGAGATTCTTAACTATTAATAAGAATATTCCAACAAAATATGAAGAGGAGGGGGGAAGATAGTTCGTACAACACCAGCAACCTAATCACCAGCAGAGTTAGGCCGACGTCGCACACGAGTTTAACTCCTAAACACTCCAAACTGTGCTACATGCTAAGGGGTTTCTGGCATTTCATAAGTACTCTTATTGGTACTTGCTATCAGCCAGTAGGTAAGGTTAGTACTTGTACTAGTCTGTAAAAAAAGTGGTATCGTTGCTTCTCTCGTTAACACTTCCTCTGCATCAACGTTGGAGTGGAAATTATCATAAAACATCTTAATATGAAAAGTAGGCAAATACTTAACAGAATTAGTAGATGGAAAAATAATCCACAGCTATTTGTGTTACTATGTTATATACTTTATTGTTAAAGTCCTAAGATGATCCCAGAGTGAGACAAAAGCTTAAAACATAAAAAAAAAACCTCCAGTTTATTCAGTTAAACTGTGTTAACTTTGTGTGAGAGAGTATTTTTCACACCGTTTGCCTGCTTTGATCGTGATATCAATAGATTAAGGAGGAAGAATAAAGACCTGCTGTGGAAGCTTAAGCAGCTGACAGATGAAGGCAGCTCCGTGTGAATTGTAATCAAACTGGGATGAACTGATGAGTCGAACCATCAGAAGAAAACAAACATCTGCTTCGCCCGACTCAAAGCCAACATCCACAGCATTCGCTGTTCTTTGATAGTAGCAGTCAGTGACATTTTTCAGCCTGTCAAATACTTTGAGGAGTAACTTCAGACCTCCAATCGCTCCACGATATACGGTGGAAGAAGAGAAACCCAAATAAAAACCACACTTCATCACTGTCAATCGAAAATAGACGCCTGAGATGGTAATTAGATGCACCCATGAGTGCAAAGAAATGATCAAATTGTGGCTTGTCTGTGGGAACAGCTGATGCAGGGGATGAAATGAAAGCCCGGAACTTAAAACACTGACAAGGAGCCAGATTGATTTCTCTCCTCGAGCAGAAACGAGAGCGGCTCCATTAACATGCCGAGCCAACCCACTCTGCCACGACTCCGGTGCCACCAAAGCCAACCGCTAAGATTCAGAAAACACTTCTAATTATCTCCACTCTCGTCATCTGGAGATCGAGGCAATTCGTTGGGATGCAAACTGATTTTGTCACGGCAGCTTCCACCGAGGAACACTTGTATGTGTTTGCAGGTCAACGTAGAAGAACAACAACCATACTTCATTGGGGAAATTTCTTTTTTCATCCTATTTCTACGAACCTGCAAAGTCCCAACCCCAAATCCGTTTCTCTAAGCTCAAGAACCAACGTAACTAAACTGAACTAACCACTAACCCCATTGGGTAAAGTCCTTATTCCACATTCACCCATCCTATTTCTAAGATACAGTGGGCAGCCACATGAGGGCGCTCCAGAGAGCTGATAAGGTCATGGTGGTGACCTGTTCCCTGTGGGATTTGCTCCCGCGAACTCCCGATCCCAAGTCACTCTACCAACCAAACTACAGCCAATGTGGTCTTAACTTCGACCATCTTCACATTCGGACAGAGACCAAGACGCTAGAAACTTCTAGTGGAACTCTTCTGGGGTCTTGGTCAGGGTGTGTAGGTGAATCAATACGCTAACTTTAGGACTGGAATACCCAGCTTCACCAAACACGGCAAGAATGAAACGTACGCTGAACAAAATCAATCTAAACTCATTAAAACTGAGTTGTATGGATTTGGAAATAAGAAATTTTTTTCTCATATATTTTAGAAAATGACAGAAAAAAATACATGCCACTGAAGTAGAAAAAACAGTCAATGTAAGTGAAATTTACAAATAATTATATATTCTGCACAATACTATAAATCACAGCATAATATTCACAGTGTGTCTCTCAATTTTATAATTAACCGAAAGGAATTTCACTCAGTTTTAATATTTGTTGTTAGTATGCCTCTCAAGCTTCTTCTTTTTTCATATTTCACGTCCATATATGTTTTGTCATCTTATTTAGACATCATCTAGGAATCACTAGAAATTAGTGAAAACTTACACAAAAAGACCTATACTAGTATGTCAGGCACTAATTCAACTGTTTGACCCCAAATGACAAATTATTCCTTAATTAAAATAAAATGCTTACAAATTAGAAATTCAAATATTATACCATTTTAAAAGTATTACCCAGTTTTTCTGAACGCAAAACATGCAACTCCAACACCTTCTCTGTCAAGTATCTTGGAAAAGATGTATACTTTCTTCAAATCTTGCACCAATCAAGAAAAATACCAGCAGGAAATAAATGACAGCAAGTAAATTCTTAGAAACAATCTCTGGAAAATGTCCATCAGATTTAGTTGATTTGTAATTGACCCACATGCTATACGAACATGAAATGATTATATGGCATTCAACATCAGGATAATGAAATACATTATCATCTACATACAGTAGATGATATGCTAATTATTTAGGTTTATCAGACATTTCTTTTATCTGGGTAATATTTTGCTAATCAAGATCAAAGATAATACAGGTTGGCATCTTATAAAGTCAAGACAAGAACATAAAAACAGCAGAGGCTCTTGTTCATCTGCATCGTCAAATAAAGGACATATGGATGGTTTTATAATCTTTACATTAAAGAACATGTAGTCTTCTTTGATACCGTTTCTACAGGAGGAATGATCAAATTCCACAATCTTGGATTCATTAGTATTCAACTACACCAGATTCAGACACTCGACTGTATAAGCTGCAGTCATCTGCATAATGTAAGAATGTGGTAACGTCTATGAGGCCTGCGCGAGGTGTGGTGGAGGAAGAGCTACCTACACTGACACAAGATGTCTGCTTTTCATGGAAGATTTAAGATAATCCAGCGATGACCACAGTACTCCCGTCCCCACGGCTCTGGTGGTTCTTATCAAGATGAAACTAATTTGGTTGCAGACAGGCTGCTGGCAAGCAGCTTAGGAAGAATGAAAGACCAAGAGAGAGGATGGAGAACAAAAAACCTGCTCTGTGATGCTAATAATGGAGGAAAGCGCTACATTAAATGTGCAAGCTGTGCAAACTGCAGTGCAATCTATAAAACAGGCTGCGAGTGAGTCATATTTACTCATTTATGGGGACAGTGCTCATAAATCAACAGAACAAATGCAATTGTAAAGGGTGACTGAATTTGCTTCAATATGCAAGTTTTCACAGGTTTGTCTCTCTAATCCTAAAAAATGCAACCTGCAAACAAAATGTATTCAGATTCAGTCGGTTTGGACGCAAAGCTCATTGGTGGAAACAGACAAATGAATCAAACTGCTTTGAATTCATCTGTAAGGCTAGAACACAAAGCATAGGAACCACCCCATTAACCATGAATTTAAATTATTCAAAGAAGCAGTGGAGATGATGGAGCTCTCAAAGTGCTTAGTGTTGACTTTAGCATCGACAATGACAGCCTCTCTGCAGCCAGATATTCGGTGTGTGCATTAATAAAACCTCAGGAAGGCTGCCCGTGAGGCCTTGTTGTGCTGGCTTTAGTGTCTGGGCTCTTACTTTGACGAAACAGGACTCATACATCATAACGAGAGGTTCTCACTATATAAAATCAACTCCAACATTTATGACAATTTGTCAACAGAAAAATAGCCCCAGGAGGTCAACTTTGCTCAGTAAATACATAAGCAACAACCATCAGTGTTGCTGTGGTTGTACAAATATGGTGAATAAATGTTTCTCCAGTCATTTACCCAACATGCTGATGTCAAAATCTTAAAGATGAGCAATTTCCCAATTCTATTCACACAATCTGTGCTGATTAAGGTTTTTTCTTCATTTTATTTCCATAAATAAGCTCATTCATAGCTGTAGGAGAGAGGTGAGATCTCTCTTTAAAAAGATGTTATTTTCAGGAGGTGGTGAATGGCATAGCAGGAAGCTCATTAGTCAGAATTAACTTTACACTCCAGGAGCTCGGTACCGACATGCATGTATTATGTGGAATACACCACAGTGGAAATATTACAGGAATTTGTCTGCAGGGCTGGTGGGCCAAAAGATGAAAATCCCCCACGAGGAAAAAAAAAAGCTAAAGCTTGAATACTATAATTATCAGTAGGTATAACGCCCCCCCCCCCCCCCCCCCCCAACGTTTTCACCAAATGAAATGTATTTAACCTTCAGTAAATATGGCTTATAAACGCTCCCATGTATCTTCAGTTAAATAACACAACTTCACTTTTAAGGCATTTATAAAAGTACCTTCAAGAACTGATGGTATTTTATTAGCTATGTATGTTTTACAAAGAAAGGAAACGGTAGATAAAGATTGTGATTATAAAGAAAAAAAAATAGTGAGTTTAGAAAAGAATTTCCATTGGTTACTTTGAAGTAACTGGATAAAATATGGAACATACAGTCAAAGATAAAGAAAAGCTGCGACCCATTAAATTTCCTTCTTCTTAAATAACAGTGGAAGGTGGATCGTCACTTTACACATCCAACCAGGTCATTGTACACAAACACTTGAGTTCATATGTCTAGAAAAGCGTCAACTGGCACAGCCCGACACAAATATATCTGCTAAGTTGTCATTTTTCTATTCAGTACCTACATCTTTATCAATACACAAATGTATAAGAGCCACACTTTTCTCTTCCTCACATCTCTAGAAAACCTGTCATTACCTACAGTGTTGCCTTCAAACTGAAAATCACAGGTTGTGCTCGTTTCACTTGTTCACAGGTGAGGAGATCCTTCATGTGAGTGTCGGGTTGTTTTTCTCACAGAGTCTGTAGATTGATTCATTTTAAAACATCGGCCAGTTTGAGTAGGATTAGAATCAAATGCGACGCCCTAAAACATTGAGTTACTTAATAAAAAACAGATATAAGATCGGTGTGTAAGTCAGGTTAAGAACATGTGGGACGAATTCCCTTTTCTTTTCCAGGGAGTGGATGAAACATCTGCATGTGGTTCCGGAGCTGTAAACTGTAGATCTGTTCCTTCTCTCCCATTTTCACTTGTGCTCATTTCTTCCGACATGATGAGATACGATCATTTCTCCCTGATGGCCATTTCCTCTTCAGCACCTCATTGGCTCTTTCCTGGGATGGTTTCAAACTCTAGTCAGCGAGCTGCTTAAAATAAACAACCCCGACTTAAGAGTCAGTTTACAAGGATGTTTTGATTTTATCAGACCGGGGAATCAGCGGGAGGTTCGGGTCTGGTGGTGTTCAGTTGACTCGACGGGCTCAGGCTCTTCCTTATTAGAGAATTACCAGCGTGACGGCCACGCCTGACTGCCCCTGCCAGTTAGCGCGACTGAAATCAGGCTTCAAATGCAGCCTGTGAAAGCGACGCCAACTAGGAATGTGCCCGTCTTTCTCTCTACGAATTCAGTACAAGTACAGTGTACATTTTTCTCATTATTGAAAGTTGCCAAAATGGTAATTTACTTGTGGCAGTTTTAGCATCTAATAACTCCCATTTGTCACACATTGCAGTACATGATGGAAGTTTTTGAAGGCAGAATGCAGTACACTGGAATAGTTCGCAGTAATTATCTCTGAAGCTACCCAAAGAAGCTAAAATCATAAGTACTTTTCATAAAAGACCCTTTTCACTGGACGTTTCAAGTGAAAACATTTTTGCTCCAGTCGGCGTCGTTTTGAAAATTATGTTCGTTTACACGGAAATGGGAGAAACGTTGAAAACTATTCAGAAAGGTTTTATTTCCCCCCATTTCCACGGAAAAGGAAGTGTTTTCAAAAAGTTCGACCTTGGTAGCCATTTACAAAAAGTTGCATTTTACGCGGCTCCGAGCAGCGTTTTGATGTAAAAGGACACGCAAAATGCAACATAGGTTTTGTGTTTTCACTTGAAAACGTTGTGTAAACTGGGCCAGAGTGCAGTACTTGGAAGACAAAGTACAGTCCAGCAATTTGGGATTGAACGGTATTTACAAATACTTTCATGTAAGTTGCATTCAGAAGTAATTCAAAAGCGTCAACATGCTAAATAGCAGGTTTCGGTTCTTGAAAGCAGAAAACTGGATGAAGATAATTATAGAAGAATATAACTTTCAAATACATGAATTACTACTGAAGTACAATACAGAGCAGTACTTAAAAAGTGAAGAATTTAAGGTATATATCTGATACTACGCTAATATACAAACGAGTTTGAGTTTCTTGAAACAGTTATTCCAGGTTGAAATGAAGAGAAAGAAAACTAATGTGCCATTTTCCTACAACATACAAGTACAATGCAGTACCTGGAAGTATACTGTGGAGTCATATTTTAAGAATCAACAGTATTCAGAAACACTTTCATTTTACGTACATTTCTAAGCTATCTAAACAATAGCATGCTAGTTAGCATGTAAGAGCTGCAGTTTATTGAAACCATGAAACCCGATGGTGATGAGACAAAAAGAAAAACACCTTCCACATATGTGACATTGCTGCAACATGGGAAAGTAAAGTACTTAGAAGTACCTGGAAGCTCCATGCTACAATGCTAGCCCTACACAATTTACACATGAAAGCCGGGAACACATTTAAAAGCAGTCACTTATTACAATATGTTGCTGAAGGATTTGCTTTGTAGTTGGACCCTTTTCAAAGGGAAACCGTGTGTGTGTGTGTGTGTGTGTGTGTGTGTGTGTGTGTGTGTGTGTGTGTGTGTGTGTGTGTGTGTGTGTGTGTGTGTGCACGCAAGAATGCAAATCCCGAAAGAAGCGGCGGCTTAACTTTACATTTTCCCTGATACCGTTGTAGACTTGTACTATAGTACAAAAGCAGTGCACACTCCCTGGTGAAGCTGCTATAAGCTACGCCGACGGTGATTTAGTATCATTTTAAATGGCCGCTGTAGGAGAAGGACTTAAATAAATGTGTTGGTGAAAATAAGCTTGTTATATTAACTGAGACGCTGACTGACAAACGAGGGGGGAGGAGGAGTTGTGACAGGACAAGGCCTGAGGCTAAAGAGCAGAAAGTCTCCACGAACACAGCTCTGTGTGTGTGTGTGTGTGTGTGTGTGTGTGTGTGTGTGTGTGTGTGTGTGTGTGTGTGTGTGTGTGTGTGTGTGTGTGTGTGTGTGTGTGTGTGTGTGTGTGTGTGTGTGTGTGTGTGTGTGTGTATAACAGAATAAGATAAAGACATTTTTTTCCCCCTGCAGTCTTCTGTGGACTGTTTATTGCATGCATTCCTGCTCGGGCAGCTCGCCAGGCCGGATTCCAACGAATTCCTGCTGAAAACTCAAACAGCCATCTGTGCACAACGCGTTCAGTCAAGCCAATGGCTTTCACACGGACACGCTCTGGAAATTTTAAACTGTTAATTCAACTTCATTTTTGTAGAATTTCTTCGATTGACCAACAGACGATCAGCTATTAACTGCATTCAAGCAACTAAAGCCCCACGGAGGACGCCGCCGCTGCAGAGAGTCGAGGGATTAACTGCGGGAGGACAGCAGGTCACGGCTGACTGGCTAATATACTGCACTACTGTTTGTACCGTGGACAGTTGTGGTGTTGCCATGTGACTGTCTAACGAGAGAGAGAGAGGGCATGGACAACCATTAACCTCAAATAACTGCCCGCCTCTCTATTCCAGCAGCTGCACGACGGCGGCCGAGTCAACAAGCGGGGCTTCAAATGGCTTTGTCATTCTGACACGGCAGCTCTCCAGAATCAATGCGGCAGTGATCTGCTGATCTCCTGAGAGGCTCCAGTCACAATCAAAACAGCTGACAAGTGACGGCCGTGAGGAACAACTTAAATGTAGTTTCCGACGAAGGAAATCGGCCGATCGATCGCTATGTGGCGCCGTCCAGACAAAGTGCAACTCAAAATGCTTCACAAATGTGTGACAAAAAAACATTAAAAGTAGATGAACGCACCCGAGGCCCTGTTTATGTGACATTTCAAGAGAATACACACCACTGCTGCGTTTCTGAAAAAATGCACCTTTACACCAAAACGTTTTGAAAATAATGCCGGTCTACACAGAAACGGCAAAGACGCTAAAAACCATGTCGTGAGCATGCCAGGCCACGAGTTCACGCCGTTTGTCGTTTTTGTAATGAAGCCGCACAACAATACGCGAACATTAACAATGTCAAGGACACGGTCATTCGTATGGACAGACGACCAAGTTGCATTGCTATAAAACCACCAAGTCCCAGGAGGAAATGGACGGAGCGAAGACTCCATTTATCTACTAGGGTTGAGGGGCAGCATAGCTCGGTTGATAGTGACGGAAATCGGAACCTTCCAATCGGAAGGGTTCAGGTTCGATTCCCATCTCTATGGTGTGGTCTGAATGTGTGTGAATGTGTGAATGTGATGAGCTATGAAAAGTGCTTCGGGGCTGTTGTCAACTAAAAGGCGCTATACAAGTGAGTCCATTTACCATTTACTAGCATGAGCTAGCTAAAGAACTATTGAACGATTTACTACGGCCGTAGTTGATGAAGCCACTTGATTCAAGCACAAACCAACTGTAATTGACCTGATTCAATTACTTTGAGACACTTTCGAGCTGGACAAATGAGAACAAAGTTGGACGTTGACGTTTATCAGTTAATTACAACTAAGGTGTTTATTGAAGGCTTTTCTGTTGGTGAGCACCTCTATTAAGAAACACGGTGAAGGGAGTGGACAAATCCTAACTCAGTGGAGGTATATATCAATCTTGCAACACTCCAGTTTTACATTATTTCAACCTTTTATAGATTCTCTTTAACACCTGGAGCTGTAAGGAACCGTATTTGGCCAGGGTCAGGTTTCTTTCTGTTATATTTATGGGGCACTTTTGGCGAGGGCGCAGTGTTTTCCAATCCCGAGGTTGCGGTTCCATCCTCCATCTTGGCCTGGTCATGCATATTTAAGTGTCCTTGGGGGAAATGCTCAAACCAAAGTTGTGCCCGATGTGGTGTGCGAGCTGCTTGTTTGGCAGCCAAGGCCATTGGCGTGTGAGCCCGTCATTGATTGTGAGAACGAGTGAGTGTGACTGATCATGCAAAGCATGTTGAGACTACTGGAAGCAGGAAAAAAAAAGTATTATACAAGTCATGCTGAAACATTCAGGGAACTTGATGTTCTTTCATTTATCTCATTTGGACTTTTGACACTAACGTTTACATATTTGCTACCACTGTGATACTTGGTCATCCATTGCTGAAGATCTACTTTTTCAAGCACTGTGTAATCTCTGCCCGCGATCAAATGCAATGTCATCCAGCAAAGAATACACGTTCTCTCATTTCACGGATTGGGATGTTCAATACCAAAGGTACCAAATCAATCAAATGGACTTTGTCATTGGGTCTGAACAAGTTGGGTCGTCTTATATTGGTAGTCTAATATTCAGTTTCCAGTATTATGTCACGTGCGACATGATAGAGTCTCAGAGGAACAAGAGGAACCTGTTATTCATAAATACGGTTTCAGAGCTATAAAAGCTCAACACTTGCATCTGTCACCACCACTACTCATCTAAACCTCAGATCTGATGAACACACTGTAAATGTGTGGGGCATTCATTCATTACTATGAAGCAGAGATAGCTACTCCCATATGGTGAGGAAATTATCCTGTAGATCGCTTAATAATTCATTTCTGTGATGGAACAGACAGGCTTAACTAGAATTACTATGTGACGCAAATATAGATTTGTTAACTGAAGAAACGGATACCTTTGGTACCAGAAGGATTGATGTGTTTGTATTGATCTGCACCATCATGAATACAAAATTTTGTCCTTCAGTTCTGCATCTATCTTCCTCCTCTGCAAGTCTTTCCGCTTTACTATCCTCCAGCTTAGTCAATCTTCTTTTAGAGTCCCGGCCAAATTAAAATGCAAAGCAATCAGTTGGGTTGTCAAACAGCATATTCTCTCTTTTATGTCAACATCTCATTTAAGTTTTTTCCTGGCAAATGGTAGCGTGGATGAAGAATGTGGATCTGAGCAGGGTTTTATTTAGCCCGATGTATATTTATACATTGGAATATCTCAATATTTCACTTTAATACTATTAACACGAAAGCTGAATTTCTGCTCCTCTGACAGGTTGTTTTTTTTCTGCTTTGATTATAGTTGCCCACGGTGTAGAAACCGATTAATAGTCCAGAATGGATTTAACCCTTAAACTCATAATATACAGTCACTTCACTGGATAGATGGGTTATACATCTTCAGACCTCTTCATGTATGTTTTTATACAACTGAAAACATCTCAGACTACAAGGAGCAAACGTAAAACGAGAACAAGGTGCAACTGATTGAGGCAAAAGTTGTATTTATTGGTTCAAACGACTTATTAGAACATTGAAAACGGAAAAAAACCAAAACAAAATTGTGTTGAAAGAGGCGAATAATATTCAGACTCTCCAGGATTTCGCGATATTGCAATCACAACTATTAATGCAAATTCAACAGATACCTGCGATTTTATCATGGCCTGCAACTTTAACCAATTCTTGCAACTTTTACGCAATTTTTGACCAACCGTCATGTGACTAAGACCGAAAAACGGTTTCTAAATGTCTTGTGCAAGAGTGGGGGGGGAACTGTTTAGGGTGTTATGCTTTTTAAAGCTGGATCATGATTTCTGTAAGGTGTGTGTCGTTGTGCTCCGTGATTGATATTAAACTTTCTATTTATTCTTTTTAGAACAATGTTGAAAGGAAATTCCCTCCAGGACAAATAATTAATAATAATTAGTATTTCTATTCTATTCTGCCAAAATTGTCTAACCACTAAAATCAGGGACAAAAACAGCTGAAAATGTAAAGAAATGTTGACGATCCTAAATTGTAATTGAAACTTAATGAACATAACACAAGATAGTCTTTGTATATATATATAAAAGGTAAATGGACTTCACTTAATTAGCACTTTTTCAACTGTGCGAGCAGTCCCACAGTGCTTTACATCATTAAACACATTCACACACTGATGGAGGCTGCAGCCATGCATGGAGGTGCATGTTGGCAGGTGGACAGGGGAATCGAACTTACAACGTTCTGATTGGGAGACAACCGCTCTATTAGATATTTGTAGTCCTGGTTGTCATGTTAAGCTGAATTAAGGCCAATTTTCAGAGTTTCTGTTCTTTCGTCAAAGTATTTCATTAATTCAGAATGTTCATTTCTCATTTTCCAAAATCGAAACTATTCATCAAAACTTTCACTTATCCTTGGTTCTGCAGGTTCCTTCCTATTAAAAAGGAATTTTTCCTTTCCTCAGTTGCTTATGGTTGTTCATGTGGAATTGTTGGGTTTTCTCTGTAAGAGTACCTTGAAATGACTGTGTTGTATTTGGCGCTATACAAATAAAATTGAATTGAATTTCACCACAGCAAACACCTAAAAAACATTTAAACTTTTATCACAACTTTCTGGAAAAACTTGGCGAAATCAAGGACATTGGCCCCCAACAATCAGAAAAAGACCCGCGAAATCCTGGAGGGACTGAATATTACTTAAAATAGATTCCACCAATATCGCTGCCCTGCAAGTTGCTTGACCTTGATTAGAAGCAATTTGGGGTTCACGAGCAGAAGCTTAGACTGATTGTTCTAACAATACTTAATCACAACGCGGGCACTCACTCAGCTGCATACTAACAACGAACGTCCACAGAGGCACAAACGTCGGGCGACAGAGGCATGAATGATTTTCCACAGACCAGACTGACACGCTGAATTTCTCAGTTCTTGAGTTTTCTAATTTGTCAAAATATATAGGGAATTGTTCAAGATCCATTTAAGACATTTTAGACAAATGCAAGACTATGTTGTGGGTAAA
Source organism: Lipophrys pholis (assembly GCF_963383615.2). Lineage (NCBI taxonomy): Eukaryota > Metazoa > Chordata > Actinopteri > Blenniiformes > Blenniidae > Lipophrys > Lipophrys pholis. The sequence continues at coordinate 3,364,014 of NC_137636.1, forward strand.
AAAATTATTTTGTATTAAACATTATGTGAATTTTAAGGCAAACGTTTTTGAAGACTTACAAGTAAATCCCTGTGAATTTTTTTAAACTAAACCCAACCCCCCTACCAAAACTAGGGCTTGAATCCCTTCCTACAATGTCAGTCTGTCTTTTTCTCTCCTCCTATCCTCGAACCCCAACCAGAACAGCCGAGTCTGGTTCTGCAGTTTTCTTCCTGTTAAAAGGGAGTTCTTTCTTTCCCCATCTGCTCTGTTTGCTCATGTGGAATTGTTGGCCTTTCCTCCGTAAAAGTGCCTCGAAATGACTGTCTTGTATTTGGCTCCACACAAATAAAATTGAATCGAAGATTTTTGGAAAACCCATTTCCTGAAATGTGCTTGCAATTTCTCGCAGCAATTTTTTCATCAATCAGACAAACCCACAAGTCACAAGGTGACGGCACAGGGAAACCTGCATACTAAAGTTAAAACCAACACTATACAGCACTTTGAGCTTGTCGACAGCACAGGCCGCAACAGTGATCAAAATAATTGAGTTTTCCCTCCATTTATTCTCCATGTTAAAGACGGATTGGATTGTGGTTCTGATAAAGACGACTGTGCAAGATCACAAACTACACACTTGGCCTTGTTGTCTTCATCAAAATAAGTACTGCCTACAATAAAAAAAAGACCGGAGCACAAAACACAAAGCAGACCAAGCAGTTGCATTACAACTCTTGTCGTCTGAATGCAGCCCATAAAGCCCCTGTTGCCCCGCGCCTAGATACCACAACATCTCGACACAAAGGCATAAATCTGCCCTTAAACTGCCAAGTGAACGTTACACACCCAAACCAGTCCGGGCAGTCCAAACCACTCATGTTAAAGCCACAAGATTGCTTCTCTGGCTGTTTAGATAAACGCTCTCGCTGCAAACGTTTCTTTTGTCACGGCATTGGCAGTAAAGCCACGGGGCAATAACACACACACTGCCTGCAGCGGCACCACAGCCTGACCTGTCCGCTCTCGTCACCCACTTTCAGCTGCAAGAGCTGCTTCATTTGCCTGCTGTTGATAACAGCATTTGTAGATTTGTATTGGAGCCCCGACTAACGAGATAATCCAGCCGTTTATGTGTGCTTGTTTTATGTGCCGATTGTCGCTGATCAGTTGTGGGATTACATAAAACTGTTTATCGGGCCAAGACAGGCATTTTCTTTCCAAATAAAAGAAAATATGGCCCATCACTGGATTATTGGGAAAATGAGCCAGGACAGCTGATAATGACTCGCTGCGGCATGATTAAATCTCGAGTTTGTCGTTTGTGTCAGATTTGATCAGTGGGACCTGCAAAATTAGCTGAGTCGGGAAAAATATTAACATCGTGTGAACCGGATTGTTTATATGCATATTTCAATTAATTTTCAGCATTTGTGGCTGCTTAGCGGATTCATTTTCTGACCACAATAAAAAGATCCTGAGACCCTAGAAACCATGTGTGACTGCTATTTAAACCTAGAAACAACCGTTTTCTGCTTCTTAATATTTTACCGTCTCCCACCAGTTTATTAAATCTCCTATTCTGTTTACTTAACATAAGTTCAAAATTATACACACTTAGTACTCATGTACAATATTTTGTGTCAACTACACTTGGATGAAAGCATTTTACGAACAAAGATAGTATGCTATTGAAGTACTTTTTTTGTTATTCTTGATTGTATACTTACATACAATACTTATTGAGGAAAAAAATCTCTTGTGTGCATTTGTTTCTTTGTTAGTGTTATTTCAGTGTAAATAATGTGTAATTCCATACATCTATGACCCTCATCTATTTACATCTATAAATAATCTATCGGCCCTGTAACCATCTGTTTCCATTTTCTATATATTTACAGATTTCTGGTAAAAAAAAAAAAAAAAAAGATTCAAAGTCGAGTGGGTTTGTTCCACATTTGAATAACAATGCTGGATTTTATTTATGCCAGCAAGGCGTTTGTACTCGATGCAGAACGAGGAAGCAGCCTCAAATAAATCATGATTCATCACATTTGACACTTGCAGGAAGAGAGAATGAGGAAATTTGATGTGAAATACTGAATTATTTGTGAAGAATTTCACACAAATCAAGAGATAAAAGGAAAACAAGCTTATAAAGAAAAGATAAAAACTTGGGAAATGTGTTTTTCTTCTTATTTCATGAGGTTTATCGTGGTACTGCTCTCATATTGGAACCAAATTATTACTGGAAATTAGATGACCATTTAAAAGCTAATGGATACGGACTGAGGGTTGTAACCTGGTTGACCATGTATGGAAGTGTCCTTGGGCAAAAAGTTGAATTCGAGTTTCTCACATTGGTGTGCAAAGGTGTGATGAAGTCCAATTTATATATAATCCAGAGGTGATGTAACTTGGGCAAACCATTCCCAAAGGTGGCTGAAAGCAGCGCAATGATACACAGAACTGGTGTACTGTCTTTAAATGATTCATTTTGTTGAGTATGTGAAGCACAAACCGTCCACATGGAAGAATGTGACAATTATTTATTCCTGATCTGATGTAACTTGGTCCAATCAACAACACATGTGGCTCAATTTAGCTCAGAGAAAAAATATGTAGTTTGCAAAATGAAGAGATGCTTTTGTTTAGCTCACTTGGATATTCAGAGGAAACGTCGCCAGCGTAGAAAAATGTGGCATTCGTAGCTTTCATTCTCCATCACAGTTTGACTTATGACAGAAACTATTTTGACTTCATATGAACGACCTCTTTTCCCAGGCGGCTTCCTTTTACATTCAACCTCCTCTTTGCTGCCATGTGTGATGAAAAAACAGCAAAATGTCAAATTTAAGAACCTGGAAATACACGACTTCTTATTCAAACACTTTCATTTTCTGTTGATCGGCCTACACTTCTCCACTTAACTACCTCTGTTATCTGCCTGCAATAGTCAACTTTGGACTCTTGCTTGTTTTGTCAATAATTTAAAGATATTTAGCATATTTCCTAGAAAACAGAACAGCCGTACTTTCTTCCGCAGAACTGTGCGAAGGAGTAATTGATGTGCGAGTAACCAAAACCAGCAGCCAGACAATATGAAATGGTTGAAAATGATCCAAATGTGGCCGCTGAGGGCAACCGGCCAATCATTACTATCAAACCCATGAGGGTCCGGGTAACATTTCCAGCAAATACGTGCCAAAACTGGAGATTGGTGAATCTAATGGGAATTTCTTGTAAATCTACACAAGGAAGAATCCCATTTGAAGCCAGTAAAGCTTAACATTTTTTTAATAAAAAAATCCACCACACAGCTGAAATATATAATTCCTGGGAAACAAGCCCTCTGACATGCATATTGCTGCAGAATCAAACAATTACAGCCTTTAATCCCAGTTAATTCTTTATCCATGCGCAGCTAAAAGGGAGCTGGACATAATCAGCGTGAGCCCGAGGCAGTAACCCTTCGGTGGTCTTTATGTTGGAGCCGCTTTGATGGGAACGTGTTTCAAACTAAAACGATGTAAAACTCTATACATCTGTTTCCACGTGTAGCCAGGCAGCGAGATGAAACGGGACAACAGGCCGTTGCATAACCATCAACTCTTTTTGGACACAATGAAAGTTTCAAAGTAGCCGCAGCTCCCATTGATCATCCGTCTCCACCGTTTGTAGACGTTCCTGCTCGTTCGCTCGTCAATATCGCAAGTGAGGCTGGAGTCACGCGAGAGGCGGCGGTTTGTCTTTGATTGGACACGCGACGGCGGATCCAGCAGCATGATTAGATCAACGGGGAGAGGGCCTCCCACTCGCTGCCACCGCGCCGCAGTATTGATGGGTTCGGAGAAATTCCCACACATCTTATCTTCAAAAGAACTTTCTGGCTACAATCCGAGTTCTACTCGAAAGCAAGTCTTTATACGCAAGAATGTGACATTCTTAGAGCTCAAAACCCCGACTTACAGCAGGGTAGGGGGTGGGCGATTGTAGTCTGCAAATTGACAAGATGGAAGAAAAAAGTGGAAAGATAAAAAGAATTTAAAAAAAACAACAATTCATGACATTTCCTTCATGCTGGCGTATTCATCAACCATCTATAGATGGAAAATTACTATCTGTAGACGGAGCGGTGGTGAAAAGATCACCAGTGTCAGGGACGAGTGAGGCCTGTCTGGTTAACGAGGTCACGTTGGTTATGAGTGGATGAATGAAGACAGTCCTGTAAGCAATAGGGTGTTCAGCACACTAAAATGCAAATTGACAGAGCTTTGTAATGACGACTGTGAAACACACACACACACGCCAAAGGGAAAGAAAAAAATCGGCTTGAATTGACCCATAATTGCGGCGGCTTTCCTTTCCAAGAGACGCAGAGGACGATACTTCAAAACCAAAGCAAACGAGCCAGCGTTTCTGCAGCACTCAAGATTGTGCTGCTGTGCCCACAAAAGCTGACAATATCTTTATAGCTGGTGTGTGTGCGTGTGCGTGTGCGTGTGCGTGTGTGTGTGTGTGTGTGTGTGTGTGTGTGAGTGAGTGAGGGGGTCGAGTGTAACCTGGGCCCGCATCCCAGGAAAAGATGGATCACCGGTTTCTGGCAAAGCAGCAACCACAAAGTGTGCTTTTTTTTCTCTCTTTTTTTTTCTGCTGTAACTGGCAATTTAAAAACGAGAATCGGTGCTGTAAAAACTAGCAAAAACCCTGTGTGCAGGGGTGGAAAGAGTACTTAAAATACTCAAGTACTGCTGCTGTTACGGTGCTTTAAACTGTACTCAATTGTGAGCTTTGACTTGGTGAGCTCTGCAGCCTGTGGACTCCCAGGCTGTGTGTGAAATCACTGCATCATATTCAGAGGTGGAAAAAGTACGGAAAAGCTGCAATCAAGTACAAGTACTATGAGTAACTGTCTTGTCAGCTGGTTCTTTTTTTATTTCAGGACTTGTTGGATTTTTTGGGAATTTATTGCAACTTGCACTTTAGTGCCGAATAGCTTTTATTTGTTGTTTACACTTCTTGCTGCAGCCCACATTCACACTGGGCTTCAGACACGACTCCACTACATGTGCTACTCAAGTATTGCTGGATTTGTAATCAATTACAAATGAAAAACAACAACAAAAAAACAACTCAAATATTCCAAGTTCAAGTTGAAGTCCAAGTTTACAAAAAGTAGAATTTTCATTGGCTCCGAGCACCGTTGTTGTGTAAACGGACACCCAGAACGTTTTTATGCTGTTTTTCACTTGACAGCGTTGTTCAGTAAACAGTGTGGAGAAAATCACACAATTGTCGACAAATATCGGCATAAAGCCATTTTTTCTAGCTCTATATAAATGTATAGCCGAGAAGCATGTCTGAATATAGGCTAAGCTGCTAACCTACAACGGGTAGATATAAAAGTAGACTGCATGTTGGAAATTATACTTTACTATGAGGAAAAACACACATAAAAAAGACAAGATATAAAAGTAAAAGGTAAAGATTTTATTTGTATTTCTATGTTAAATATTGAGTGAATTGGCAGGTGTGTTAAATAAAAAGTACTACTCTCATGTTGCAGTTCTATAAAAAATAAATAAAAATAAAATCTATTTTGGGAGCAAACCCAGGAGCATTTGTCCCCCATCACGAGTGATGCTCGCTGGTCCACAGGATGGACGGATGGATGGGCGGATCAATGGGGACAATAGAGGGGCAGATCAGATTCACACCATTTGTTCACTCTGACTCTTCACATTACTGGTCAAGCGGAAAAGGAAGCACCTCAGAGCAGCTTCAAATCAAAACAACTAAATGTTTTACACGATCCAGTTGGATGTACACTTTAAGATTTTGATGAGCCGAGATGATGAGATTAACCGTGTTGACTTTAAAGCTTTAGTATTACGTTGTCGACGCTTTCACGGATGGCCGAATAAATGTTTGTGCGGCTAAAGATAGGCTGTGATAATCTTGCGATGAGTGACCGTGTCTAAATTTAAAGATTATTCTCTCGCTATCCGTCTAACAAACAACTGAAATGTAAAAATCAATGCAGCTTTGGACCAAACGACAGCATGCAGACTTTGATGGAGGTTAAATATTGGACCAGTTTCACCCAAACCAGAATTTTTTCCTTTCACTGCATTACTAATACTCCAATGGCTGAATTTATTTTTCTCTTCGTTGTATATAGACGACATACAGGAACATGATTATCTTCATATATTGACGTAGGCCAATGAGGTCTTTCCTGAATTTCCTGCAGTTTAGAAAACCCACATCGCGCAGGTTAATAACAGCTAATGAGCTTATCGAGTGATAAAATGACAGAATTTAGGGGAGACTTTTTACTTTCAAGGCCTTGGCATTGGGAATCTAAACAGAAATACTGTTCAGTTAACCTGATTTTATTCCTTTCGGACAGGTCCTGAGTAGTTCCTCAGTTAAATTACTCCTCACGGACAAACCTCCAAATAAATGCAGTTAGAAAATGTCAGAGGAACACATTAGGTTCATGGACTAATTAAAATAAACAAGATCAAAAGTGGGTTAACTGGTGTCACTCACCCCGTGAAAAACCCAAGAGCTGCATCTGTTTCTCATGTCCACAATAAGCACTGCTTTCGCTGCAAACGACATCTGAACCTCATCATTTTGTTCATGTTGAAAGATGATGACTACAATCTGCCACCAGTCCAAGTTTCTTTTACCACAACAGCCCAATAAAATACTTCTCCCCCCCTCCTTCACAGAACACTTATTACAGAAATGTGACGGTTATCAGAAGCAGACCTGCTCAGCTGTTAAAACATATGCAGTAAATACCTAAACTGCTCAGTGTTCGGGGTCCAGCAGTAGAGCAATGGAAACCTAAAAACCTGAACGGGGCCGAGTTTGACCAGCGACTTAATGAGCATTAATCAATAATTATCTGGAGATCTCCTTTGGTCAGTTACTAGCAAAGGTAATGAGTCTGTGCTAAAACCAAGACGATGCCATCAAGAAACAACTATTTATGGATATAAGCCACAAATAATTACTCTCGCTGCTCAAGTGATGGACCAATAATCCCTCTACCTGGGATTGGCCCTACAAACTGAGAGCCGATAAAGCTTAAATCAATGCAATCTTTCATTTTTTCCATAGATCTTCATGAACTAATGGGACTTTACATTTCCAGCCTCCCATCTTGAAGTCGGGTCATGTGTTGTTTTTCCACTCGAGCTTTGGGTGATGGGCGCTTCCCACCAGTGCGCTCAAACCAGCCCATCCCCCGCCGCTCAGGACCAATCGCTTCTAATAAATCTCAACCTGTACGACGCTATAAATTACAAAGAAGCTGCATCTCATCTCAGCCTGGTTTAATGACGCCAACTACACTGCGAGGCTTCATATGAGCCAACGGCCATTTGGCTTGTTTTGTCTTTCCAAAAGCAGAAAAAAAAAAAAAACAAGAAAGTATTATGTGTCAATATGTGGACAGAATGGCCAGAACTGAACGGCTTCTCAGGGTGCCTGAAAGTCTTGAGACGAACTCGCCACCTTTTGAATCTTGTTCGTTTGCCACCAGCTGGTGTGGGGCCACGAGATGACGGTGGCCTTTCAAAGCCAACATAATCCCCTTGTCCTGAGATAATCTGATGCTTTGCACCTCTAAACAAACACTGCTTGGTTCTCTTCATCCACAGCGTTTCTTACATATCCACCCAGACAAAGAACCAGGCCCAACCCACTCACGATTGGGTATATTTTTATTTTATAGCTGTATCCTTGCCAAAAAAAAAGAGTGAGTGCCTCTTGCTCCATTTTTCCTTCAAGATAAATTATCTGGCATTTTGTCAATATTATGTGTCTTTGGCGATACTCCATAGTTGCTGAATCTTATCAGTGACCTGACAGTTGTACTGTGAAAGTGCTCCAGGCTACTGTAATGACTAGCATACGGAGGTAAAGCATCATTCGTTTGCTTTCTGGGAATTCTTGGGATATTGCAAATGGTTTAGAAGATACTGGTATTAGAACTATGCAAGTTAATCCTGTGACACGATAAGAATACGAGGGTTAAAAAGGTAGATAAACAAACTGAATCCCAACAGAAAACAAACCCTTGGCTCTTTTTAAGATGGCTAATACTCAATTTGCCTATTTAAACACTTGTGACTGATACCAGTGAAAACAAATAGCTTCAGGAGAAAGTAGCTAGCTTTTTCCAGCATGACAGTTTCAGATTTCCCCCCCAAGAAATCATGATAGTTGAGAACTGGATTTATTGTAAGTGTAATTAGACAAGTTTAGATTATAAAATAGCTTTAGTGCAGCTGCTGAATCGGCAAATATGCAACATGTGATAATCTAATTGAATGTTGCGATAAATAAAGTAGAAGATGTGCTCCAGGATATGTTCTTTCAAAATACAATGTTCTTTGTAATGTCACAAAGAATAAAAAAAATTATAATTATCCATCGAGTGGGTATCTGGGACAATAAGGCTCGACCTGATTGGTCAAGCTTGTTTACATGAACAGAATGACTGCACAGTGCATGAAAGTATAATTCATTAGAATTCAGTACTTTGTCAGGTGTATATTGTATATGCAAATTCAATGACACATTTGCTATATTACAGCTCTAGTTGTGAACAATATATCTCAACATGAAACAAAGTAGAGCATGGATACAAAAACTAGTACTGTGTGACACAGCATGAAAACCTCTGTAGTAATTCTACTAAAACATATCCAGAGATTTTTATTTGAGAGAAGCCGTTTACACAGCAACAGATTCCAGTGAAAAACTCTGGTGGTGTTTTGACCATCTGTTTACACCACAATGGTGATCGGAGTCACTGAAAACAACTTTACGAAAGGTGGTAAATGGACTTATATAGCACCTTTCATCTGTGTGAGCAGTCCCAAAGCGCTTCACGTAGTTCATCATATTCACCCATTCACACCCCAATAGGAGCAACTTGGGGTTCAGTGACTTGCCCAAGGACGCTTCGGCATGTGGACAGGTGGTGATGGGAATCAAACCTTCAACCTTCCATGCTGCACCACCCCAGGTGGAAACCTTTCGAAAACACTCCGTCACTGTGTAAGCGGACAAACCCCCCCCCCCAAAAAACCAACCTTGTTTTCAGCGTTGCTGTGTGAAAGCTTTACTTTTCTGAAAGGGAAATGCAGACACCAGCCTTTACTTGAAATGTTGTCGTCCAAATAGGACCTCATAATCTCTGATTATCTTTCATACGCCTCGATTAAAATGTGCCGAGAAAAAGCTACAAAAGTTAACAAAAGGATAATTTCCCTTTAATATCTCCTTCAGATTCTTATCGACCTGACATGCTGTTCAACCGCAGATCTTCACAAACGTCTGAATGAAGTCACGGTGGCTTTATTTGCCTGTGAGGTAAACCTGACATGTCGCAGCTCAGTTATCACACGCACACCAAACTGCTGCTGAATAAGAAAGTGGGAATTTCCTCAAGTGACATTACTCTTGTTCAGCGTGGAGTGGAACATTTCACTTCACAAGCGACGACTCCGTCAAGATTTAAAGATTGTTTAAAATGTGTCTGGCATGCTGCAACGAGACTCCCAACACCCCGACAATGATTAGAACAAATTACTACTGCAACAAAAAAAAAAAAAAAAAAAGGTAATCAGACTCAGAGGCCTTTGAAAAGGCATTCAGCTCGAAAAGAAAGCCGTTTGAATCACTGAAAGAAAAAGAAATGAAGATGTTTACTCTCAAGAAGCAATGTTGTTATTACCAGGAACACCTGAGCTTGTATGAATTCAATTCTGGTGCAAATCCTCGGGGCTCGACACCGTTATCTTACAATCTTCTGGATTGATTTCAGTGCAGCGGAGCGCATGAGAAGAATGAAGATTAAGACCCGGGATCAAATGCTCTCAAAATGCACAGAATCAATACAAAAGGAGCCAGTAATAATTCTGCACTAATCAAACCCCATCATAGCCAAAGTCAAAGGCTTGAATTATTCAGAGAAGTGGTTTGCAGCCCGAGGTCCGGGACCCCCGGGGTCACAAGAGGGGCCCGAGGCTAGGTCTCTTCTCTCAGGCTGTCAAAATGACATTTTCACACGTCCAAGAAACCCAGAAGACATTTATATAACAGATTTAAGTAAATGTGATATTCTTTTACCAAGTCTGTCTGTTCTTGAGTACTGACATAAATCTTTATCACCGAAACGTAGTAGCTTTAATTGGTATTTTTGCCTGTTTTTTTATGCTTTACCTAGTGCTATTTATTTTTTTAATAAATTATGTTTCTTCAGTTCAAATGACTGACATAAAGGTCGTTTGGATTTAAACTGTTATGACTACACGCCGTCTCTCAGGTGGACAAGTTCTACAAACACACCCACATCATTGCAACAGTTGATAATACCACTAGATCGTCAGCAAAAGGAGTAATAATGCAGAATAAAAGAACATGAATGAAAGTATTACTTTTCCTGCCATTGTTAGCCGCTTTCACAAAACCTCCGATGAGGAAATACTGATGTACACAACCTTTCTAATGGGTTTCTTCTTTATTAAGAGTACATTTAGGTACAGTGTTGAAAAATGAGTCGATTGAAAAAAAGCACATCATGCACTCTGTGGATTTAGAGCTTCCCATATAAAAAGAAAAAAACTGAATAGTGCAAGAAGATTGCGCCTATTAGCTTTATTTTATTTTTCAAACAATGTTTTTAGTAGTTGAATAGTCTAACCGACCTATTTGATTCGTACAGTCACATCAGATAAAGACTTTCTGAAATGGATTCACGTATGTTGTTCAATGAATTTGTATAAAGACAATTTATCAAGACTAGATTGTCTTCATATTTCTGGTTTACGGAGTGTAAACTGTGGTAAATCCTAATGACGTGAATATGAATTGTCATTTTTCAATGAAGAACTGGACTGTTGATGATAATGTGCGAAACGAGCTAGTTTATTGCTAACACAACAGCAATAGCGTGAAAGCCTCAATGTGGGCGAGTTTGTGGCAACGTCCTGCTAAAAACTGCAGAAATCGTGAAAGAAGCAAGTTAAGAGTTTCAAGGAGACTTACATGATGAAAACATGAGCTTTAGTAGCCTAAATGTAGTTTTGTTTTTTGTAGATATAATTGAATAATTTGCAGTCAGTAATAATGTCTTATAATGCATGGATTATTTGTTATAATGAAGATGGATACATTTTAGAGATTATTTGTGCTATTATTTTTTTTTTTTTTTTTGAAAAGGTAATTTTACTCAACACCTTCTTTTAACTGCATTACTTCCTGTAGTAGGTTCATAACATCAGACTCAAGGACGGAGAATCATTCTCACTTTAATTCATTCAGGTTTCAATCTTTACATTGCTATAAAAACGGAGAATTATATGTACCATCCTGTTTTTGTTAACGATTTAACTTTATCAAGGGCTCCTTTGTTTTAGTTTTTCTTGCAAATGGAGATGAAAAAAAAATCACTGGAGTGTTACGCTAACTAACATTTTCAGAGTGTTTTTCGACTTTTTTACACTCCAACTCATAAAATAGTAATAATTTATAGGTTATTTTGCTGCACTGGTCCCATTTACATTAAACTGGTTTGTATGATCCACTTCAACAAAAATTATACAAATTCACAGATTTGTTATATATACATATATATATATATATATACATAGGAAGGGTTTGTGAAAGGAAACATGTCCAAGACACATATTACTGAGACTTTAAGTGCAAGCAGTAAATAGAAAGTTGTGTCTTCAGTTCACAAGCTACGCTACAGCCACGGCTTACACACACACACACACGCACACGCACAGCATATTTGCGATAAGCTAATATTGACAGATGACAGACTGGCCAGGCCAATTCTACGGGTCTGCGTTGAACAGACTCGCAGCTCAATTGAATCTGATGTCCTCTCACAATCTCCCAAATATCAGGCAGCCCGGTAATGAAGAAAGCTCCGTGCCCTGGCGTTCAGACACGCCACGTAAAGGACCTTGAGAGCTGCGCTGTAAGCACTCCAGCAGCTCCACTTGTAAAAACAGAAACACGCAACACATGACAAATGAGATCAGCCGGTCACATCTGATTAACTGCGAGCGCGCCGTGCAAACGCCGAGCGTGCTCATGTCACGACGGCTCCAGCCAAATCATTCCAAAGTACACATCCTCATATTTATATACGCTGTGCGTACACACAACGTCACTTTTATATATGGAGATTGCTTCATTTCGGAGGCAGGAAATAGATTCTTCATTTTCTGTATCAACACACGAGGACAAATTAGTAAACCGTAGCGTCGCCGGCCTTTCAATGAAATGCAGAGTTGTGGTGTGAGACCTTGACTTTCTGAACATGTTGAATACTTTAACCTCCAGCTGCGTCCCGAGCTGCAGACGTCCTGGTTGGTCTTTAATGTGGTGCTGACACACTCTCTGGAGCAGCACGGAGCGCAGCGTTAGCCCAGAGTGGTCTTGTAAAGAGGAAAATGTTGGGCTTTAATTGAATGACTCACTTCACTGAGGTGGGACGGCCAACAACACGGGCCAACAGACATGGAGCGGACCTTCATTTTCTGTCACATTGGAGGGAATTAACCCTCTTATCCTGTCACCACTCTCGGGGTTTAACTCCAACACTGTTTATCATGATCAAAACACACCAGGAAGCACAGAATTAAAGCTTTAGGACTATACAAGATGATTTTTTTTTTTTCCCCCTTCATCCGGTGCCACAAAACATGTTGAACCTTCATCATGTAGATCAGACACCTCGTAAACCTTGACATACAGTTTGGTTATATCTAGAGTTTTTACCATTTTTGAGCCATTTCAGCAGATTAACGATACATTTTCACCATCGTCAGCTTCTTTAGCAATCAGTTAGAGTCAATCTAATCAGATTGACTTGTTTACATGACATCACTATTGGATTACTTTTGGTCCATGTAATCACAGCTGCTGTTCACTGGTACCTCAAAATAACACATTACGCTACCATTTTTAAGATATTATGATGATAACGGCACACAAAGGCCAAAATTAACCTGCACTAATTAAAAGTTTGTCTTTTTTGCCCTGGATTATAATTTTATGAGAGGAGTTGACAACCGTGTCGGTCAGTCCGTTTCCTTTAGACGTGTTACTACCGGCAGTAAAAAATCACTGGAAACATTCGTCTCTCCGTCAAGGATACATCCCAGCTAACAAAATATTAATACTGTCATTTCCACGTCACAGTTTCACAATATTGTCGGTGTCTACAATACTCTCATTCCAGGAGATAAGTAGGAGTGAAAAACAGACACTCATAATGTTAGACGCTCTAGTACAACCTATCCTCATCTAGCTTCCATATAGCTACCATGTAGCTAACCGGTAAAAAAAAAGAATTTGGATACGCAATCAATTTGATTTTTATTGATAGTTAATCGCACAATTTTTGTGAAATTATCTAATTTTGATCACAATTTAAAGCTACCTAATGTATCTCTATGTATGTTTGTCCATACAGCAGCTTACTAAATGTAATTTTCTCAACGCTAAAATTCGCACATTAGCGTAGCATTTCAAAACATCATCGGTATTGGCAGTGGTGGACGTAACAAATAAACACTGACTTTAACTGTGATTATCAGGGGTTTTCTCAGGGTGCATTGTTATCATATTCAAGGATGAATTATACACAAAAATACAAGTTAAAATATTGTTTGAAATACTTATTTAGCCTATGTGAAGTAATACTTCCGTAAAATTAAAACAAAAAGCAACAGTTACCTCTCAAATCTTGAAGGCTCCGTTTACGGGATAAAATCTCCAAGAGAAAACAGAAAAATGTCGTTGCGTTTTAAGGTCCATTTACATGACAACGGTGCCTGAAGCCACTGAAAACAGAACTTTATGAAAACGGCTACCAAAGTAAAACTTTTTCAAAATGCCCTGTCTCGATGGAAAGAAAGAGAAAATACAACATTTGCGAAATTCTACTACTGTGCAACAAGACTGTAGTAAACAGTTCTGCACATGCTCAGTAGATGGACATTAACAACAATTTTTGTCGTCCATGTTCTCCTGGGACTTGGTAGTTTTATTTTGACAGTCACCGTAACAACAACCCAACTTGATCGTCTGTCCGTACGAATGTCCTCAAATTGTTTATAGCATAAACGCGTATGTTTAATATCATAAAAACAAACCGCGCAAACTTGTGGCTCAGCATGATACGTACGCGGTTTTCAGCATTTCTGCAGTTTGCATGTGAACTGACATTTTTAAAAATATTTTCATGTAAACACAAAAACCTTTCTGAAATGTGTTTTCACTTGAATTGTCGTGTAAACGGCACCCGAGGCCTCACTTATACTTCAAACGCGAACGATGCAGGAAGGTTATGCATTGCCGCAAACGATCTCCGGGGAGCCTCTGCGCCGACGCTACGTCTACATCCAAACGCCTCGAGCGACACGGCGCAGATCACGAAGGCTGTGATTCATCCCCCCCTACTTCGTCACGCTAAGAAACTCCACATGCGATGGATCGTGGAGTTAATTGGCAATTTATAGAAGCCGTTAAATTGAAGAGTGAACTGCAAACGCCGCCGAAGGGCAGGTCAAGACGTTCAGGTACTAGCGGCGTCCGCAACGCTGAGCACACCGAAAACAAAATACGGACAAAGCTAGCTTTTAGCACGCCAAAAAATTTGCAACGTCACCGCCAACCTTATAGCCAAATGGCTGCTTAGGGCCAGAAAATAAACCGCGAACAACGAGTTGCACGCCTGATCTTTCTTTTACGCCCCACCTAGCGTTGCGGCGGTGAACTACTTCCTTGGCAAATACCACGTTGACGCAGAACTTCCAGGGTGAAGGGACTCCGTTGACGGGGGCCCTAAATCTGCCCCCCCCACGGACCCCAGTGGGGTCCGCGGTGCCCGGGTTGAGAAACCACCTGACTGTGGGAATCTGCTGCTGTGAGATGTTTACACAAAACAATCGGTTTTGACATTTTAAACGGGGGGGGGGGGGGGATTATGAGCGGAGCAGGCGCTGTGTGGCCGCTGGAGGTGGCTGTCAGTCCGGGTGAACGCTTCCAGTTAGCCGTTAGCCGTTAGCACCGAGCCGAGCCGCCGTGTTTATACGTCGGGTTCGATGCTAGCGGAGGCTAACGGGGGGGGGGGCTAGCCGAGCCCGCCGCGGCTGCGTGCGGGCTGACAGGCTGAAACAATGAGCCCCGAGCCCCGAGCCCCGCCGCATGCAGTGTGGAGCGAGTCCGTCCGCACCGTGCTAACGAGCCGGAGAACCGTCAACAATACCAGGAGAAAAAAAAACACACACACACGAGCAAGACAGGGGAAAACGCTCCAACTTACCGACTTAACTACACACTCCTATTCCAAACCGTAGTCTGTCCATGGCGGTTTGCGCCCCCGGGAAACGACAAATCACAGCGGCGGGCTTGAGTGAGACGAAAAGCGCTTTAAAAAAAAAATTTAAATAAAATAAAAAAATAAAAAACCCGAAGCGGCAGAAAGCAGAGGCAGCCCCAAGACATCCACCACGGGAGAGGAGGAGGGAGGCCAGCGATCACTGGGCTGCCATCACACCGGGAGACACCGTCCGCGTCCCGAACGCATTCCGCCGCCACTTCACTCCTCTGCCCCCGAAACCTTCCGCCAATTAATCCCACCGCGGAGAGCTCTCCATCCAGGGTAATTCCTCCGTGTTCACCGTGTTCGAGGACGAGCACTGCTACTGCTGCTGCTGCTGCTTCGTGTGGGAACTGATACAATGTAGCCGAGCAGCGGCAGCCAGGGCAGCGTGGAAAGCCCGGACACGGAGGCCCGCTCCCGGATCGAACTGCCGCGCTGCACCGGCGCTCCGAGCGCAAGACGCGGAGCTGGAGTCTAGAGCCGTTCCGGAGCTGGAGCCGAGACGTGTGTGTGTGTGTGTGTGTGTGTGTGTGTGTGTGTGTGTGTGTGTGTGTGTGTGTGTGTGTGTGTGTGTGTGTGTGTGTGTGTGTGTGTGTGTGTGTGTGTGTGTGTGTGTGTAAATATGGTGGTCCACATTAAAAACGTTATATTTTGAGGTTTGAGTTTTTCTGGTCAGGCTGTGGTTATGGTGGGATAAGTTCAGGGTTGGGGTTAGTTTAGGGTTGAGGTAAGGTCAGGGTTGGGGTAGGTTCAGGCTTAGTGTACGTTCAGTATTAGGCTAGAGGTATGTTTGGGGTATGTTCAGGGTTGGGGTAAGTTTATGATTAGGGCTGTGCTAAATTCAGGATTGGGGTAAGTTCAGGGTTGGGGTAAGTTCAGGGTTGAGGTAAGTTTAGAATCAGGGTTGGGGTAAGTTCAGGGTTGGGGTAAGTTTAGGATCAGGGAAGGAGTAAGTTTAGAATCAGGGTTGGGGTAAGTTCAGTGTTGGGTTAAGTTCAGGGTTGGGGTAAGTTTAGGATCAGGGCAGGAGTAACTTTAGGATCAGGTTTGGGGTAAGTTCAGGATGTGGGTAGATACAGGGTCAGGGTTTAGGATTACTCTGTTTACATGACAACAGTACTCGGAGCCACTGAAAACACAACTTTTTGAAAACAGCTCCCAAGGTGGAACTTTTAGAAAGCGCTCCTGCGTCAGCTGCTGGTCATGCGTACCACAGCCGTAGTTATGAGCACATATGTGTGAGTAGATGGGCAGCAACAACAATGGCCGCCTCCAAGCGAAGTGTTTTCTTGAAACGTTGTCGTGTAAACGGGTCCTGAGTTTTTTTTAACCATTTAATACGATTTACTGTCGTTTTGTTTGGGTCATGAGACTGATTTCGATTCACTGTGAGGAAGAGAGTCTCAGTGGTAATATTCTAACAGAGCTTGTGAAAAAGCCTCCGGCTGCAGATACAAACACTGATCATTTGTTCCCCCCCGCTGCAGTTTGGATCCATTTTTCATGAGTTCAGGTGTTTTTTGGCGGTTTGTTCATGCGGCGTTTTCCCGTGAGGAAAGTGGCCAATCAGCCCGCTGGAGCTCCACCCGATGAACTAAAGAGCTTATCTGAGGAGGGTAAACAACAGTTAAGGGGATTTGTCACAACCTGGCAACGCGAATGTTGCCGATATCAGCAGCTTGTAAACCAACAAAAAAAAAAAAAAACCCACCTCAGTTGAGTATTTATTCCACATTAATGGGGCTTCTCCAAGTGGGAAGATTGGAGCTGATGTCTAAGACTTCATGATGTGTGCAGTCACATCTGCTTTAACGGGACATAAACGCCAGGGGCGGAGCTACTGTGGGTGCTACTGGGGGGGTCACCAGCCGGCCCCAATGCAAAGAGGAAGTGACCGTATTTGGTAACATCCTGATTTCTTCCCTTTTCTTTCTACGTTGATGAGAAGCATAAAATACATTATAAAAAATATCTGTTTGAAGTAGTGTTGGATTTTTTTGAATGTGTGTGATTAATGACAGACTCTTCAACCTTTTCATACGTTGACGTGAACATTTTTGTGTTTAATTTTCCCCCTTTGAACATTTTTTTCCAAGTAAAAACGGAAAAATCTCGTAGTGTTTTTTGGTGTCCGTTTACAACAACAGTGCTAAATAGCAAAATTGAACTTTATGAAAATGCTCCGACTCCGGGAAAACGCCATTGGTGTGTGTGTGTGTGACTGGGTGAATGTGATTAACGATGGGAAGCGATTTAGGGCTGCTCGCGCAGGTGAAACTTGTTATATAAGTGAAGTACATTTACCATCTATTACCATCCAAAATGGGTAAAATGCAACTTTTTAAAAACGTTGCAGCTGCACATGCGCACCTTGGCTGCAGTAAATAGTTGTTCTGCACATGCTCAGTAGATGGACAATAACAACAATGTTGACCTCCAGAGAGTCATGACTCCCAGTCCTTAATCTCCTCGGAGTTGGTAGTTTTATTTTGACAGTCACCGTAACAACAATCCAACTTGGGCGTCTGTCCACTAGAATGTTGGTGTTCTCCCGTTGTTAATGTTTATAACGTGTTGTTCTCTGCACGCATGTGTGTGTGTGTGTGGTTTCATTACAAAAACCAACTAACAGCACCCACTATTGGCCTGGCGTGCTCACTACGTCATTTTCACTGTGTCCATGTAAACGGATGTGGTTTTCAAAATGTCGCTGTGTAAAGAAAAACGTAAAAAAAAAAACTTTGCTTTTTCATTTGAAATGTTTTCGTGAAATCGGGAATTGAACACGGAACAATCCGATGCGCCGCCACGAGGACTTTTAAAAGTCAACATGGCAGGGCGATGGAGCAGTTTTCGGGTTCCTCCGATTGGCCCCCGACGCTTAATTTTTTCCAGACCCGCCTCTGACAAATCAATATTTACTCATGTTAAACTCACACAAAAAAAAAGTCGGCGCTGAGGTGAAGAGTCGATCGTAAAGGGAAGTGTGCACGCTACCTTTGCGCCTCGTTTTATTGGAGTAGATTTACTAACAAATAACCGGAGGGGAATCTCTCAGAAAGAAAAAAAAAAAAAAAAACCAAAAACCTGATTCCGACAATGAGAGCCTTTGAGATATTCCAGCTCTCACAGCCTGCACGGATAACCTTTCATGTTTACCAGCTTCAAACACCACCGAGGCTTTAAGTCGTTGTCTCACTCGGCGCTGGTTTCCCAGGCAACAAGAATATGATAATGTTGCCTTTGACATGACAGAAGGAATCATCTCGCTAACAAACAGAGACAACAGGCACAGGCAGGGCTCGGGGAGAGGCCGGGAAGGCGGTGGGGGGGGAGGGGGGGGTGAATTAATGGACTCATTTTCACACAGAGGGAAACGCAGCAGCAGCAGCTCCTCACCATCCTCCATCTTCCTCTTATTGCCTCTGATGCATTCCTGCTGGCAGGCACACTCTGGCCTCCCCCCGGGGAGCAGCCCGCCTCCATCGCTGAGCTAAAGAAGAGTCGGTGGCCGCTTTTTTTTTGGGGGGGGGGGGGGGGGGGGCTGGAGGGTGCAGATTTTCTGGTGATGGCTCCAAACTGAGCATCCCGAGCCTCACAAACCTGAAATGAACAAGCTGTGTGGACGGCATGTGTTTTCCATCAGTGGGAGAAGGGGGCTAATCAGGCAGCCATGTGGAATCACAGAGGGGCTGGCTCCATTCATGTGATCATCTTTCCATGACTCCATAAAAGAAACTGTAAAAGCCCCGGCGCCCGTCGAGAGGAGGCATGCTTTTCGAGCACTCGTGTGTCAGATCGCAGCCGAGAGCAGATTTGTAAATGACGGCGAGATGGACGCAGCAGAATGGAGTGATTGTAAACAACATAATTACTGATAACATTGATTGTCATTGTCTGTAATGACAAGACACTCAGTCTGCCCACTGTTCCCACCGCACTGGATCCGCTTTGCTGTGGTTGTTTTCATGTGTTCCGTTCCAACTGGAAAACTCTGGCTTTATTTTCATTGATAGAAAAACATTTTGTTTAGCAGCAAGCTCTCGCAGCAGCTTCTGTATCCACTGCGCCTGAATGAATGTAAAGACGTGTGAAACTGTGTAAAAATACAGACTGTTGGCAGCACAGTTACAGTAGTATTTCATTTCCTTCTTTAGCTTCTTTTCTCACTGTCCATTTATTTGTTTCATGTCTAACCACGCAACTTTATGTCAAAGATATCGTAATCGTTTTAAAACACAAAGCATTATATGTCTTCATTTTTGTAAAAATGATCTTTCAAAAAAAAAGTAACCATGTAATAAAAACCAAATAAACAACGTAATGAATGCATCTGCAAAGGACAACAATATATTTTTGTTGTTGAGCTCTGAAATCTTCTACTTGGTGTGTTTGTAGTTATTGTTGTGAGTTTTACTGCGACGACTCTGATTAGATATTCGGGCTCATTTTAGCAACAATTCCGAGTGAAAATTCTCAGAACAACTGAAAGTGTAACTATTTGAAATGCCGCTAACGGTCATGTATACCATGGCCAAAATAAACACAGTATTCTCCAGAGTATAAGTCCCACTGGAGTATAAGTCGCACTTATTTTGAAATTTATTTCTCAAAATCCAAGAGCAAGAACAGACATTTACTCTGAAAGGAGAAGTTATCCAGTCTTTTGTCATGTTTTTCCGTGTGAAAATGACCATCAGTGGCAAGTTAGGTCCATTTCCACAAGATGCCAGCACCACTGTGAAATGGGATTTCTTATGACCAGTTGTTACTATTTTCACACTTTTCTGCCCTTTCTCTTGCAACCCTTCGGCTTCGATGGCTGTGCCCGACCGGCTGGGCGTGTTTAGGTCGGGCGTGTGATCTCCGATGCCGGTGGCTATGCTAACGGCTGACCGATGAAGTTGGCTTCATACTCGATCATCTTGGTGGAAAAGAGATTGAAGCGAGTCGTCGCATCCTGGACAGAACAGGACAGGCGTTGTTCACCCAAACACCAGCTGTGTTATATATGTCATAGATTTTGACGTATAAGTTGCAGGACCAGCGAAACTATGAAAAAAAAGTGTGACTTATAGATCGTAAAATACGGCAGTTCTTCTTCACATGCATTAGTAAATGGACAATAGGATATCTTATCTTATCTTATCTTATCTTATAACAACAGTGTAACATCGTCTTCGAAACGTTGCTGTGGAAACGCGAAACTTTTCTGAAGTGAAAACACAAAAACGATGTATTTACACTTGAAACGCTACGTAAACACGGACGTTTGTACTAGTCGGTCTCATGGTGAAGTACCTTCAATCAATATATTCTATCTGCAGCCGTGCGTCTCCCAGTGGTGGTGGTGGTGGTTCGTACTGCGTCGTCCCTGCAGGAGGGTTCCTGGTTTGAGCCTGTTGGCTGAAAAAAGCTCCTCCAGGGATTTGGGCTCGTCCAAAGACGTGTGTCAAGTGATTGGCTGTAGGTGGTTTACATCTGGTGACCCTGTCATGTATCCTTGGTCTACCCTGCTTTTCCCCCTGTGCTGGCTCCAACCCTCCTACTGCCCCCGAGCTGGAGTGACGAGGGCAGAGCCGACGGATTGATGGATGTTTTGTCTCATGAGAGGTTCCTTTACTTTCATGTCATCCACTTTGTGCAGTGTTTTGTCTTGTGGTCCCATGCTAACAATTACTTTGTCCAATAGCCCTGTTGGCTGCTGACCAGACAATCACAACAACTGTCATGGATACCTGCAGCCACAAAGACTTGCAAGAGTCTCTCATGCAGGTTCCACCGTAGAACCGAGTGATACACTCCTCACAGAGTTTAACACCTGATTATTTCATCTAAAATTGTATCTCTCCTTATAACCTAATTTCAGTGAAATTTTCTCTTTATAACTTGTACTTTTGTACCTGTTAAACGCCAACATACTCATAAAATGACTTTTATAACTTTCACACTGAATATAATTGAACAAAATCTACCAGAAGTGACTAAAGATTCCTGGAATTCTAGATGTACTGGATAAAGTGCCGGCTCAAGGTGGACCCACTATCTTTCCCTATGTTAGCCTCCATCCAATTAATTTAAGGTTTTTATTTTCCAACTCTACCACAGAGCACAAATAAGCATATTTCAAGGCAAAAGGCATGAAAAATGTCAAAGAGCAGCTTTATTGTCTCTTTCAGGAAACTGGTTTAATTAGCACTTAGAAACTAAAGAGACTTTAATACAAGATTGAAATCATATAGAAATACCAACCGCTTCCTGTGTACTTCTGGTGCCGGTCCCACTTACGAAGGAATTGTGGAGGTCGAATCAGGAAATGCGTCACACATAAAACTAGTGAGAAAAACATGCAGATGACAAACGTAAGGGATCGGTCATGTAACCAGCACACAGATAATCCACGCCTGAAGAGAGCAGCCAAAAGAAATAGGTATGGACTGAAAGCTGGACCCTCCCAGGAATAATCCAGCGTCATCAGCAAATAGGTGCAAGATGCTCACAGTCACATCTTTAAAAAAAAAAATATACTTGCGTAACTATTCAAAATACTACCCGAGCCTGTTTGAGGACCTTTTGCACGTTCGCCCTGCTCATGGACGAGTTTCCTCCAGGTTGTCCCGTTTGGTCCAGCGGTCCAGAAAAGTGCTTGACGTTGGTTTCCGACTGTAAGTTCCTGTTTATGCGATAATATTCTGATAGAGAAAAACTGGCAAACATCTGTTGCGTTTTGACTGTTTGTTTTCATGACAGTGACGCTGCGAATCTCTGAAAATGACCATTTCTAAAAACTGCCATGACAACCATAACAATGGATTATTCAGAGTTTTAGTTCTGCTCAGTCTTTTCAGTTTAACAGTGCTTGTTTAACAATTTACTGACATTTACTGCACAATCATCGGTATACGTGGAGACAGTTTTTTTTTTTTTACAGCAAAGAAATAGAGTTTAAAGACGCTTGCTTGGATTATTATTTTCTGTGTACATGCAAGAGTTGGTGGACGCAACAAATTACAAATAAATAACTGTGATAGCAGTATTTTCTAGTACTTTTAAAAGAAATATTTATTGAAGTATGTAACTGTTAGGTAGTATAATTTACACTATGTAAGCTACTTTATTCATTTTAAAATGATGGAAACGAATTTGATTTCGTAATTACATTTTCTGGTACATGTGCTGTTTGGAGTATTCTTACCATGTAACTCTACACAGTTAAGTACAGTTCACACAGTAATCTGTTTTGCTACTTTAAAATTCATCAAAAGCGAAGACAGTGAATTACATTTACTTTATTGTAATGGAGTGATATAGAAAGTACTTTTAAGAGAAACTGATTTTACTCCTACTCAGTACAATATACACAATATATATTATGTAATCGACAATTACAATTACTCATCTACTGTAATTGAGTACTATTCTTCAGTTTTTTAACGTATTAACGAGTAATTTTTAGTAGCTACTTGGCCGGTGTGACACACAACTTCAGTACTTTTGTCTTCTTGGTGCTGATCCGTATTCCGTAGTACCATCAACATCCAGTAAATTGTAGTTTTCAGTAGAATTACTTTGTACGTTTAAAAACAGAAATTTTACAGAATAATTGAGTACTGTTCAGGTTCCATGTCTGAATTGTTGACTCTGTGGTCTGATGGAAAGACACGTGAAGGTGATCCACCATCGAAGCTCGACAGACGAACAGAAGACGACATACATGAAATGTATTTTTCTGGAACGTGACGTCGACCGAGAGCAAAGATTTAACCCCGAACATGATGGAGATCAGCCAGTGAGCTAATATCTGAGGTTACTTTAAAGCCTGCTCGCAAAACAGATCTGCTCTCTCCATTTAAATATCACACGAAGAGGCCAGAGAAAACACAGACAGACAGACAGACAGACAGACAGACAGACAGACAGACAGACAGACAGACAGACAGACAGACAGACAGACAGACAGAAAGAAAGAAAGAAAGAAAGAAAGAAAGAAAGAAAGAAAGAAGGGGATTAACAAGTTGTAAAAGCTGGTTGTCCTTTAACACATGATCCGACTCTGCTAGATCTGCCAACAACTGACACCAAGTACGAGAGGAATCTTTTACTGCATCTTCTAATACTACATCAGACGATTTGTTGGGTTTTGTTGTGCTTTCATGCCACAGTCATGAGACGTGGGATCAAATTGTGTGAGACGTGTGGAACAAAGGCGTTCCTGTTGGCTCGACTGCGCTCACCACTGTTTGGCTTCACTGGAACGTCTGGGTGAATTTAGAGGTAAGAAAACCTTTAATGGCGTCAACCAGCCACTCCTGAAAGGCCACGTCTAAAGAGCACTGTCCAGGGCCGGGCCGGGCCAAGCCGGGCCAAGCCGGGCCGGGCCTCGACTTGACTTCAGTTCTTCTTCATATCAAAATACATCTTAACAGAAAGGTGTTAGCAGGATGGTTTTGACGATATAGAATATTGAACGTCTGCATTAGTCTTGAATTCCTCTGTGTTTTGTGAATTGAGTTTAAATACTTTAAAGGTCCCATAGTATGCAAAATTCACTCTATAGTTGTTTTCCAACAGTAATGTGTGTCCCTGTAGCCTGTGTGTTAATAAGCCCTAGACGTGAAGAAAGTTTGTCATCTCCCTCACTTGCTTGTTCCACTTTTTTAGCCAATGTGTGATCATACAGGCACATCAGATTACTCCCTTCATGACATCATACAGGGAAACAACCACCTCCTCTGGCAGTGGATACTCATTTTGACCCTCCCACAGGTAGATGAACTCCGGCCTCTAAATTTACGTGCGGTTGTCATTTATTCCTCCTTGCAAATGCTACTCGAAAAAAGACAAGAGTAAGCGTGGACAGAAACAGATGATTTGCATTGAAAGGTACAGACACACAAACATCCTGTTCTCAGTAGGGCTCGCTAGAGGGACTTTTAGACTGGCTGAAATTAAGGAAGGAGGGTGGATTTGTGAAAATATACCTTGAATACAATATTGGACAGCTGACATCATGGGAAATTGTTGAAAAACTGTATAACGTGGGACTTTTATGAAGCAAACATATTACAAAACTGAACTTTCAGGTTGCAGGTTTGAATGTTTTGTTCCATATGCTGCTCTCAGGAAACTGTGCAAAACAAACAAACCACAAAACAAAAAAACAGAATCCAACCGGTTTTGTATTTCAATAAAAGTGACTGATTGTAGCAGCTTTGTCACACATCTACGACCGTGTTTTCACCAGAATGAGAGCAGCGTCGTATTCAAGCCTGTGGTGAAAAATGGGTTTATTGTCTATCATATAGCAATATGCTAATAGTTAATCCAGGGTAATCATGTTATGTATCTGTTACAGTGCCTGCTCCTGAGAAAACAGCACGCCTGGAAGGGGCTGTTTTACATATTCAAGAGACTGCAGCTTGACAAAACCGTGTGTTTGGAGATTCAGCCCTGCTTGACAGAAGAGACCTTGAAGACACGGATGTCTGCAGCGCGGCATCATGTCAGTTAAAAAGCTCAGAGAAGCTGTAAAGACCTCCTGGTGGTGCCTTTTCCCCCCTCTGTGAACAGGCATTTTAATCCAAATGCGAACACCCAGGAGTCTCTTCAGATCGGTGTGTCAGTAATTTCACCAAGTGTGTCTTTGTTGTTGTCGTAGTCACTTTGGAAAATTGATGTGGCCATAATTTTAAATGCTCCCCCTCTCCTGCATTTGTGTTGTTACACAAACAGTTTCATCGAACAAGGTCAGGAGGTCACGAACAGAATTGATCCCTTATCAGTGGATCTTTAAAAATGGAGGCTCACAAAAGCCATTTGTGATGGAAAATCCATTTTTAATTGAATTTATGCTTCTGCTCTCCTTCGGACCTTCCCAGATCCTGAAAGTCAGCAGTCCTTCCAGAAGTCAGCTTGGTTTTCCTTCCCCCTGTGCTCACGCTCATCTGTAGACAAAGATTAGTTGCGGTGGTGTAGTGGTTTGCACTCTTGCTACTCAGCTGGAAAATCCCCTGTTGGGGTCCGGTCTTGCAGGGTTCGGTTCCCTGTACATGTGTTGGTTTTCTCTGGGTACTTTGGGGGACTGTGGCTCAGTTGGTAGAGTAGGCGCTCTTCCAACCCAAAAGGACTTTGCATGGCGGCCGTCACGTGTGAAGATGTGTGAATGTGACGAACAACGTAAAGCGCTTTGAGATCGATGAAGCAGTGAAAAGGTTCTAAATACAGCGGAGTCTTTTCACCATTACACCACTTCTTCATTTTAGGCCCCGTTTCAATAGTCTTTGCATTTTCGTTTCAGAAAAGTTTTGTGTTTAAATGGCACTGTTTTGAAAATGTTGCAGTTAATATGCCAGGCCACGAGTTGGCGCTGTTGGTTGTTTTTGTAATGAAACCACACACATATTAACACAGACATTCGTATGGACAGACGACCAAGTTGGATTGCTGTTTAAAAAAAAGAAAGACGTGTTTTCACTTGGATCGCTGCGTAAACGACGCCTGAGTGTGTCGCAGACACTTTGGTCTCTGTGTGTGTCCTCTGCTGGTCTGCTGACCCATCCTCAGTGGAACCTGCCTTCGTCCACAGTCAGCTGGAATCGGCTCCAGCTGCCCTGGATGACCCTGAGCTGGATGAAGCAGAGTAGAAGGTGGATGGATTATTTATAGCTCTGTTGTACCATCCCTCGAGGGCAAACAGGTTGTAGCTCTGCATGAACCCAGAACTCATACAGTCGTCCTCATCTTAGATCTCTCGCTGTGTTTTACTCACTTGGCCTTGAGGGGATATAAGCTTTCAAAAAGTTCATGTGTTTCCTCTCCTCAGATGGGGCCCACCTCGAACCTCTGGACTAATAAAATTCGACTCACACAGTGGAGATTTCTGCGGGAAGTCTGCTCTTTTGAGTCCATTTCCTTTGTACCGATCAGAAAAATGTTTCCAAGCAGTGAAGTGGTAAAGATATCTTTATTAACCTCAGGGGCAACTTGTTTGGCAGGCATCGCGAAAAACTGTTTAAATATATCACAAACAATAAAGGCATTAATGCATTGATTTAATGGACAATAGCAGCAGTAGGAAAGAGATTCGGAGCGTTGGTATATTGTGCCACAATGTAGAAGTCAACGGCTCAAAGGAAAATCAAATTACTTCCCTTATTAACCTTTTCTTTATTTTTTTAATTTAAGCAGTCCATATGTGCTTTACATGATCACACTCACCAATATGCTCGACCTCCATTGGAAGCAGCCTGGCGTTCACTGTCTTGCCCAAGGACACTTCAACTCAAGAACAGATGGAGCATCCAACCGTCAGCCTTGGTATTTGAGGACGAGTCACGGCCGTCCAGTGGAAGGATGGCCGGGATCACACAGGACGGAACGAGCTTCATTCAAGGACGTCGCTTTGCAAGGCTCATTTACGCTGCTTAAGGTCACGCCTGCCATCCCGCTGCAGATTCTTTTTCTTTTTGAACATGAGAACCGTCTGAGCTATCCATCCCATCCTTCTTCTGTGCTGCTGAATCCAGTCCAATTGACCTTTGGATAAGCCCCGCCCCTCTTAGTTACTGTTGCTAACTCTGACAAGCCGTCGTAGCTGACGACTGCACGTTAACGACGGCAGTTGAATAGCGCTTAGCACTTAGCCACCAAGCTTACGCGATTGGATAGCAAAGTTGATACCAGTGGTGATGGTCAACATCAACCCCGTGGTTCATTCTTCCAGGATAGCTCGTATCGTTTGAAAATGTTTGGGGTGAGAGGTTCTGGGAGCCGCAGACCCCATCACATCTACAAGGAAAATGGAATCACAGATTACTGACAAACGTGTGTTTTTGGGCTGCGAGAGGAAACTGGAGTACACAAGGAAAACATGCAAAATCCAGATATAAGGGGCTCCCATCTGTGCAGTGTCTGATCGATGTTTTTCAGATCTACTCTTATCAAATGAAACACCTCTGTTTCACTCTTCCTTCCATCGTTTTCATGTCTGTGCAGTGAACATGAGGCTGCAGCTCGGCTGAGCTGGAAGCCGAAACGCAGACGCTGTCCAACTATAACATAATCCGCAGATAGCACCAAATCTCAAACTCTCTAATTAACACGTGTCCGTGTTTATATGAAGCCCGCGGAGCCAGGCTATAGCCGTTTGCAGTCTTTGTGCTAAGCTAAGCTAAAGCGCTCTGGCTCCAGCTACGAGGGCTGAATGTTTACTGATGAACTTTTACATTGGAGACACACTGGGTGAAAAATGAGTCCCGGCTGCAGCAGGACGGGCTTCTGCTGTAAAAACTATGGTGCAAAGTTGCTACCTGGGGCAATAAATACACGCTCATTATTGTAGAAAGCAGTCGAGTATTCAACAAGTACTGTGTAGATACTGTGTCTATAAAATAAAAAGCAATGATCATGTGTAAGTAATGCTTTTAAAAATTAAGATCAAATATGAAGCGATGACACTTGGAGTGTCCGAGGCCCTACTTACGTGACGATTTCAAGTGAAAACACAAAACTTAAGTAGCGTTTTGGGTGTCCGTTCACATGACAACCATTGAAAATGCAACTTTTTGAAAAAACTGTCCCTGTGGAAAGAGGGCGAAAGATCTTTTAGGAAACGCTGCCACTGGTCATACGCATTCAGACACATGCTCAGTCGAGGGGCAATAACAGCAATGAGTGTCGTGACTCCCGAGTCCAGATTCTCCTGGGACTTGGTAGTTTTCTAGTTGACAATCACCGTAATAACAATCCAACTTGGCTGTTTCCCCAGAGAACATCTGTGTACTTCCATTGTGTGCATGTCCATGTGGGTTCATTACAAAAAATATTAACAGTGCCAACTTGTGGCCTAGCATGCTAACTACATCGCTTTGAAAACGTGTAAATGCGAAACCTTCCTGAAACCAAAAATGTAAAAACAAAGTGACTTTTAAGCCGTTAACTTCAAAACAGCCTTTGACGAGCACCTACTGATAAAAGTCATTCAATTATTTTTGATGACAGGATAGTTTCCTTCAAATGACAAGAAAATGGACAATGAGATCGATATGAGCAACCAGAGGCTGTGGTACAACGTCGTCATGAACCATCGCAGTGACCGACTGTTGCTGTCAAATTGTCCCAAAGGACCAAATATGGAGGAGATGTTGTCCTGAACCAGCTGAGTGACGCATTACGAGACAGACGAGCTGCGAGCGGTTCCCATGTCGTATCGTTCCTCAGGCTGCCACCACCTCCTCTGAAGAGCTCAAAAGCCTGATGCCTCTTCCAGGCCGGCAGCGATTGTGGGGGGGTGGGGGGCACCCTCTGCCCTCAGACCAATCAGTCGCTCAGCAAGCACACAAAGGTCCTGCTGCTTCTACAACTGGAGAACTTGGCCTGACGGCGACACGAGCGCGCTGCTGGACCCGAGTCAATTACGTTTCGATTCAATCACACAATTCAGCCGGGCATCTTTCTGAGCCCAAATAAACACATTACCCCCTCTTAAGTCTGATTTAATTCAGAACCTGAGCTAACTGGATGAAACTTGGACGGCGGCGAGGATTTTTTTCCTTCAGCAGGAGGTGCTGCAGCAGAAACAGGTGGCGCATGGAAATTGGATGATGCCGTGCTTGTTCTATTGCTTCATCTACCCTGATTAGTTCCTCTCCCCTGTTCACCAGCATCATTAACAGCAGGGTGGTGGGAGAGCGGGAACAGCACGCCGAGCCTCCGGCTCACTGATCAAGTGAAAGAAACACCGCGCTCACAGTGAGAAGGAGGGATTTTAAAGGAAAGTTGGACTTTTTGAAAGGCTTCACTCTGTAACTTTCTTCTTAACTTTGATGAGAAGATCAATATCGCTCCAATAACTGCAGTACATGGAGCTCAGTGCATCTATCAGCAGCTCGCTTTAATTAATTGGGGCAAAAAACTTAAATATTCGATACTGTATCAGGTCAAACAAGAACAAAACCTTTTATTTAACTACGGATGACCTTTTTTTTTTTTTTTTTAAACAGACATGTTAGAATTCAAAACTTGCTGAGATAAAATTATAGGAAGTATTTCCACCAAATTAAAATGAGTTGTTTTTAGCAAGAAGCTACTTTGTAGGATGAACTTAATGTAAATATGTTTTATCAACACGAGTCACTGATGTTACCGTCGCTGCATTACAAGGGTTGATTTCAAGACAATTGCGTTTCAGGGTTCATCCACACGACACTGGTGCTCGGAACCACTGAAGATGCAATGTTTTGAAAACAGCGCAAAGTGGAACTTTTGAAAAGGACTGGCCTACGTGGTAACGGGGGGAAATGCAACCTTATTGAAAACGCCCTGATTACGTCGGGGGGGGGGGGGGGGGGGGGGAGAGAGGGGGGCACTGCTCGTCTTGACTTCGCTATGAGTCACCATCATAACAATCCACCGATGTACTCCTATTGTAAATGTGTATAGTTTGTTTAAAAGCAAAACGATTGTGAAACAATGAGTTTTCACCAGAAACGTTGTCATATAAAGTCTCAGTCTGTCAGATGTTGCCTGATGTGAAAAAGTGAATAAGCTTTTACGATTTGTAAAAAAAAAAAAAAAAAGGTGTTTTGCTGGAGTACTTGAGCCGCCTCCGTCGACAGCAGCGAGGTCGTTTTCACCATTTAAAGGGATCAACATGAGCATTTCCTGCTCACAAGTACACCGCATCATCTTTTGTGCATGGAAAAACCAACAGCACATGATCTCATGGTGTTTATCTAAAGAGGCTTAGCAAAAAAAAAACTGCCTGCGCTTAATTGTGGAGCGTAACAGCGCAGAGCTCTTGTTTATGTGAACTTGGATGTCTGTTCTCCTCCAGAGAAATGCCCCTGATCTGGGAGACAGAAGAAGAGGCCACCCACGGGGCAAGTCGCTGTCATCGTTCATTCACTGGAGGCTGAATTTAGTCAATTCTTAAGCGAGCGCTCTGAAAAGGAGGAAAAAAAACCCACCTCTGTCTATTGAGGAACTCAAAGGAGACCTCTTACGTTCTCTGGGTGGGAGATTACTGGGGCAATTATGCATTCTCATGCTGAATGGAGTGGAGCAGAGTTGTAGCTAATCTGCAACTCAAACAAGAGTAAATCTAAGATAATCAACAGCGAATCACAAAGAAGAAAAAAAAAAAAAAAACACAACAAACCGTGTGTGTGTGTGTGTGTGTGTGCGTGTGTGTGTGTGTGTGTGTGTTGAAATACGCCCCAAGGCCAGAGAGCTCAGTCAAGGAGCCACTCAGCGCAGGTTTAAAAAAGAAATAAACAAGCGCGAGGGAAACGTTGAAATGTAAAATTGCACCGCGCACAATAAAAATCAATCAGAGTCTGTCACAACAGAACTTAATAAAGACGTCAGGGAGCCTGTGGGAACTTGAATATGAGCACACGACTGGGAGGGAGTGAACCATCGGGGGGAGTGTGAGCGAGTTGCACAGTTCAGAGGTGAGAAATGATCCAGAGATGATGAACTGCACATGAGCAGCAGTTTTCATGGTAAATCTCACGGAGAGCCTCAGCGGGGTCGGGGGGAAGCCTTATCCCACCATCATTTTTATTCATCATTCTTTTTTTTAAAAAAAAAAGGAAATCATGATAAGTCAGGTAACCTATTTTTTTCCTCCTCTTCTTTATTGACCTCAGATCTAGATAAATGTATTATTTTCATCATAAAGTACCAGCGTGTTTAGACGATAGATCCAAATATTGAATTTGAACATTAGATGCATGTTCTAATAAATTTGTTTTTATTGTAAGTGTAAAAACAATAAATCAAAATGATAAAATAAGAAAACCCCAGTTAAAGCCTACACATGAAGACTCAAAGTTTAAACCTAATTAAAAGGGAGACAGGACATTACATATCAAAGAAGTATTTTTTAAACCTTTAAAGCACAAGTGTTTCATCTTGAGTGAGCCGGAGCGGTAAAACAGTGTCATGAGAATCTTTGAATTTAAACTGTAAAGTTTTTCTTTGTTGTGGCGCAGAGTATACGTGATGAAAATGTCTGTATTTCCACCCAAAAACCAACAGTTACTATGAGAAATTACTACAATCTGAATTTGAATGAAATGTTCTGGAGAGAGATGCGGTGGAATCTCTCAGAAACCTCTCCTATAGCTGTTGCATTATGGGAGTTTTTACAGACTCACCCTGACAACAAGGTTTTGACATTAGTTTGAAAGCAACAAGCTCTCATGGCAGCACCACCGATATCTTAGCTCAAGTCTCAGCGTTTTCTTGTGTCTGATACTCTTAAGAAATTTGTAAAAAAAAAAAAAGAATCCACCCCCCCCCATCTATTAAAGGTCTTTTTTTGTTTCCCCCCCTTCTATTTGTATCCCTCCTAGTTTCTTGTTTTTATACTCATGAATGTACATAGTGTACGTGTGTTTTTGTGTCTCCGTTCTTTGGGTATGAACTGAGGTTTCAGAATAAACCTGCCTCACTCAGATTAGGCAATTAACCAGAGCCGCCCCAGTTTTATATTTATCGATACCACATCATTGCTTCTGCTCAGGAAACTTGTGGGAGTGAAGCTCGCAGTCGGTAGGAGCCGGATTGGTCCCAGTGAAGTGGGCGACGCCGAGCTTTTATCCGGCGGGTGTCGAGAAACGGCTTCAGTAATCCAGCAGCATTTCTGGTTTCGACACATTCATACTGAAATCACCGGCAATTATATGTTTCAAAAACAAGAGAGCTTTATTTTGAATGAAATGTATTTGTGCATGCCGAGACTTGTTATGATGACAAGCACCAATCAGCCATAGAATTACGACCGGCTGTCTAATATTGTGGAGGTCTTGATTGAGGACTGAAGGCGTGCAGCGGACCCCTTAGGGCCGTCTTCACATGAAAACATACATTTTTGTTTTGTTTTGGTTGTCCGTTTATTCGGAGCCACTAAAAAAGTTTAGTTTTCAGTGGTTGGGAGCACTGTTGTGTAGATGAACACCTGAAAAGCAGTGAAAGTTTTCATTTTCATTGAAAAACCTTGTTTAAACATTCAGTTCCTAAATGTTCAGTTCCTCCGTGATACATCAAACCCACTTGAGGCTGATGGGTCCAATAAAACGCAGCTGATGTTTTTCTCTCCACTTGCAGTCAAAGTGTTTAAGAACCAAAGTGAGATCTGTATCAATGAGACGTCCAAACACTGAAAGAGTTGCAAAATCAACCGCAGCTAAAAAAAAAAAAAAACCCAAAACAAAACAAAGAAAAAGCCCTGAAGTTTGAAACTTGTTTAGAGTTTTGCGGTGAGCAGGAAGCCCACATGCCAGATAGCCCACGCTGTTTAGACTGAAAATATCCCCGTGTCCAAGGTTTCTCCCCCGGAGTGGGCAAGTTGCTGCAGGTAGAGCCGAGCAGATGAAATACCGATCTGAGAAGTTGCACGGTGTGCCCACAGGACATCAAAGTTTACGACTCTGAAGAGAAAAGTTATCATGGAAGGAACCATTTCCTCCTAAATGATCGCGAGGTAAACAAAACAATTAGTACGGTTTGCAGATTTTAACACTACAAGGGTGAGTCGACCCCCCCCCCCCCCCCCCCCCGCTGTTCTGATGAAACCTTCTCATTGGAAATAATGAGATGGTTGTGTTTTCTCTTAACGCGACGCCATTGTTGGGCTAAATGCAGCCTTGTGTGTGTGTGTGTGTGTGGGGGGGGGGGGGGGGGGGGGTAATAACAGGCTCCAAATGAACAACCATTCTTCTTTGTGGTTATCGAGATTCTCCAGACTGAAAATGATTTTATTTCTTTTCTTCTGTCGCCTTGCGAAGCGCAAAAGGTTAATTAAAACCAAAGTTCCTCTGGCGTTAGAGTCTCAAAAACATCTCTCAAAGACAGCATCCTCATTTCTTTCTTTTTTCTTTTGACAAATCAGATTTTAATTTCATTTGTGCGAGAAACAAAATGATCTTTTCATATTCATGCAAAACAAGCCGAGCCGGAAGAAGAATGTGGGGATTTAGTCAAAGTGATTTAAACAAGTTTGAACCTTGAGGCTCAGATTGCAGGTGACCCGGTGGAGCGTGTGCTCAGGCTGTGTTCTGGCCGTGTTCCTGTGTGATCACACCATTTTCCCCGCTGGGCTTTTCCTCTGGCGTCACTCAGCAGCTGATGGGACGAGCCCCTTCTTGGCTCCCTGGTGGTAGTGGCTCTCCAGCTTCCCTGAGAGAGGGATGGGGGGAGGAGGGAGGAGAGAGGAGAGGAAAGGATGAATCAAAACACCATCAAAGGGACAGCGTGACCTTTCCGAGAGCTCAAGGCCTGCTGATTACAGGCGGCCTCGGGTGGACCATGAAGTGGAGGACCAAAGGCAGCTTCCACTACAGATTTTGCTGGCAACAAAACAAGGTGTCTCTTTATTCAGTTAAGTATTGATGCACATTCGAGAAACTAAAACGCTGCGCGGAGCTAAAAGCAAATGTGCCTTCTCTTTTTCAATACCGTCTTTCAGCAAATTAAATACACCGGATTACACGAGGACAATCCAGCCACGCAAACTCATTAAAATCATCGTACTGAATGGCCCTTTGGCGAACAGCATCTTTTATTTCAAGAGCGGCAGCAGCACATTATATACCTTTAATATCATGTAGATATTAAAATGACTTCTACAATGATGATAATTCAAAGCTTTTGGGAAAAGTGAAACAAATCAATTGAAATCTGCTGTTTTAACTGAGAATATTCCTCTTTCATGTCCACATTTGCATATTCTCCTTGTGCAAGTCCCCCCCCCCCCCAACTGTCTGATAAAATACATTTAAGGACAGTTGGTGACTGCAGCACCCAGTGACTACAAGCTGGACAAAGTGGTGTAAAAGATGGATAAACAGATTTTCCTGTGATTATGCTGAATGTGGCTACCTATGGTTTGGATTGTAGAGGAAACTCCAAAACATTAACGAGAGTGCACATATTTATTCTGCAAATGATGTTTAGACTGATGATGACATGCAGGAGAGTGTCATCAGCGTAAAGCTGTAAATAGATTTTATTCAACTGCATAAAGAATGAAGAAAATGTTGACATACAAAGTGGTATCATCAGCATAACGACGAACATACTAGCATCCAAACACAACACATATATAATTCTTTTGGAGATAAAAACTATTTAAACCTTTTTTTGGATGCTTCATCATAGTCTAAAGATGGCCTAATGTGGAAAATGCAACGACATAAATGATGGTATCATCAGCATAAAGACATACCAGCCATCTTACACATTAAAAAAATAAATGCTATTCGTGAGTAAATTAGTACATAACTATTTCCTTCAATGGATCATTTAGAAATGTCTGATTTTGTGGAAGGGACAGTAGCAATATCGTATCATCAGCATAAAAATATATTGCAATACTAATAATATTAAATAATAAGTTTGGAACAAGAAATATTAATGTGATCAGGCTATACTTCATAAAGTGCTAAAATTACAAACGATTTTGTTTAATAATAATAAATGAATAAGGGAAATGCCGATGCCATCAACTGTAACAAATAAAGAGTATGTTTAAAAAAAAAAATCTTTATATTATCTTTCGGACGTTGCTGTGTGATGTAATTGCGGTAGTGGAAGGAGTCACATTTATCTTTTGTGCTACATTTTGATTTACAACATTTTTTAAGACGCAAAGCATAGGAAATAGCCTCGCCCGCTCCTGGAAGTACCGAGGTCTAACTGGAAGCTCACAGGGGACATAACCTTTTCTGTTGCTGCCCTGAAGTTATGAAACAAGCTGCTACTACTGCTAAGCCCCTTCACTTCATTTTGAAACAAATCCTAAGACCCATTTTTACTCCTTGGCTTTTAACCCTTGAGTCACTGGTCCTGTTTTATTTGTTTCCATTTTATTGCTTTTTATTGATCACACCTCATGTTTTTAGGCTTTGGTGCATATTTATGTACAGCACTTTGCTTCAGCTGTTGAATTAATAAAGGTGATTTTTTTCCATAAACAAAACTTAACAGAAGTTAAGTTGATCCTGTCGACATAACCAACTTGAATTAATTATGTCTGCAGCTCCAGTCGGAGTTAAACAGAAAACACGTGATTTGTGTAAGCAGATATCCCTTTCATATTCCCTTCATTTCACTGGTGCGAATAGTAACTAATAAACACCACTCTGTTGTTGCATCCAAGGAATGTAAATATCTGCCTCATAATCTGCGAGGAATGCCAAATTGAAGGATTTTTTTTCCCCATTAATCTGTTTGGACCGTGGAATCGGCACCACCAGCAGAAACTTGTTGAGGAGCCATTTTCAAGCAGTAGCTCCCATTGTTGAGACAAATTCCATGCTTATAATTGGTTGTGTACACATTACAAACAGCTGAGAATCCAAAAGAGGCATTTTCTTTTTTTTTATTCAGCTGCTATTTATATAAATGCTTGTAGCCATGGCGTGTAAACAAACTCCCTGCAGCCGCTGACCGGAGCCGACCTCCTAATCCAACACAACTTCACCCTCTGTCAGAAAAGCCTTTCCAGTATTGATCCCGGTTCAAATTCCTCAGTGAGAGCTCATTCTCACAAACTACGGTCGGCCGCTTCGTCCTTTTTCCTGCGCACAACAACCTCTGCTGGGTTTCGATAACCCGCGTTGACCCCATCCATAACTGCAGAGCAAATAATAACTGTGTGTGTGTGTGTGTGTGTGTGTGTGTGTGTGTGTGTGTGTGTGTGTGTGTGTGTGTGTGTGTGTGTGTGTGTGTGTGTGTGTGTGTGTGAGCCTCCCGTTTGTCCAACCTTTCCCTGCATTAGCCGGCTGTTTTCTCCTCGGCTGAGACCGACAGAGGGAGAAAAATAAAATAAAGTGATGGGAGTGCGACGGGCAGGGGAGGTTGGTTGTCACTTGTGCTTTCTTTCCATGTCGTCACGTCACGGCTGAACTCTGCGGGTAGCAGCAGCATAAACAAGGTGTTCAGGAGAAGTGCTGTTTGCTCACCATTTCCAAGCCTGTCAGTGTCTGTCTGCTCTGCCAGCAGCCAAGCGCCGCTCCAGGCGTGGAAACACCTCTGGAATTTTTGTGTGATTGCTGCCAAAAGGTTATTGGAGATTACTCTTAATGGTATATTCACTGTAAGAGACATGCATCATAGGCTGAAAAGGTTTTTTTTTTTTTACAGTGTGTATTTTACAGAGAAGATAAATATTCCATGGTAAGAGCTGTATAACTATATCATAAAATACTGAGCTGGCAGCTGAGCTCAGGAGAGTTGGAGTCAGAGTGGCGTATTTCCAGAAAAAGCAAAAAATAAAATGAAAGTAAGACTTTTTTTGGGGGGGTGGGGGGGGTGGGGGGGGGGGGGGGGGGGGGGGTTAACGCTCCAACTCCTCCGACTCGTTCAGCCCCGCCTCGCTTCCTCGCTTCCTCGCTTCCTCGCTTCCTTTTGGGTGTTGTGAGAGCGAGAAGCTGGAGTCAATATTGTGGAAAATTGACTCTAGCAATTTTGCTTGCCATGACACAGTGACATTTTGTGAGATGTTGTGTATCAGCATATAAGAAAACAAACTGATTACTTGAGTGAAAACAAGCACCGGAGGAGTTTCACAGCCGAGCTGCAGATTGAACCACTGAAATCTTCAACTTGAGGCACAGTTTAAAGTGCAGCATTTAATGCTCCGCTTGAAACAGGAAAAGTGGTAAAGTTTTTTGAAATGTTTGTTCTACGGAAGTAGCACGTGTAGATTTCATTGTTGTGTCAATAATCAACATATCATCTGATCAGTAAGAAACTCTGAAAATGGCATAGTTGTAATAGTTGGAAAGATATCGTCGCATTCAGTTCACTCAATTAAAATCTTTCACATCCCAGCCATCCTCTCTCTCTTCTGGTGTCCCCCAGGGCTCTGTCCTCGGTCCCATCCTCTTCATTGTCTAGCTCCTTCCTCTTTGGCCATATTTTCTGTAAATGTACTATTTCATTACTATGCTGATGACACCTTTGTATACATGAGGAGTTCTGTTTCAATAAAGGCTATTATGATTCATATAAGATGCATCTAATGCAGACGATACAAGTAAAAGTAACTCTTCACCTGGCTTAAACCTGGTTTTATTAAACCGCACGTCTGAAAACTTCTGACTCCAGGCTGCTCTTTCAAATGGGAGTAATCACTGGCGTTGCTTACTTTTGCCAGCAGTACTGTGAATATATGTTAAATTGCTTGGTGACCTTTATACACTAGATAATGTACTAATAAAATGTCTCGTACTGCCTTAGATCTTTATTTTCTGATTACTTGTACTTTTTAATTAATCACGTTACCTTATCGTAGGAGAATTCTGCTTCTCAATGGCGACTATTTGCATGGCTTCTTTTTAGATTTACAATTGTTTTTGGATTTCCTGAATCACATTACTGATACAGTGATCTGGGCGAAGGAAGGAAATGTTTTTTTTCAGCATCCATGAGGTGAATCACTCCAAGTCACCACATTTACGCGCTTTCTCAACATCAAGAATCTCTCAATTACAAATTTTACTGGTGTCGTCACAGACTTCACTTCACTTCATCTTTAACAAGGCCAACCAAACACAGAAATACTCTTAAAGCACATTGGAAGGTTCTCAAATTTACTCAGCGCTTGTGAGTGCTTCCAAACCGGGATCCGGTCTTATCGGATCCATGTCGATTGGAAATGAAGCCCGAAGCAGGTGTTAAACTCCAAGTAGACTCTACAGGAACGATGGCCAACAGGTATCTTCAGGGAAAGTTGAAAGGGACTTTGAAGAAAGAGTTAAAGACTACGTGAAACAGCTAAGAAAGGTAAATGGCCGGGGTCCACGCAGTCTGCCTGGGAGAATCCCCTCGATGGTTCTCGTGGCGGTGCACTACAGCCCGCCCCTGGGTGGCCCGGACGGGTTCGGGAAGACTCCACCCGTAATGTGAAACAGCCTGCAGCAGATACTGTAACGCAGTACATCGTCAACTGGTGGGTCGTGATGCAAAATGGGGTCGATGGACCGTTTTTCATCAATTCACTCTCCTGAAGAGTTGGTGGACAGTAACCTCAGGAGGTCAGTTTGCTTCGTCTGCAGCGAGTGGATTTACTGTGTGTCTGTTTGCTTATTGCTCTGTGTTCAATCCTCCACCAACCCCAACCAGAACAGCAGAATGTCTCCACCTCTGAGTCTGGTTCCTCAGGTTTCTTCCTGTCAAAAAGAGTTTTTTCTTTCCTCCGTCTCCTCTACTGACACTATTTGTTTGCGGAACCGAGTTAGCGTTGCTAGCATGTTAGCCGTTAGCTCATATTGATGCAAACTAGCTTGTCAGATAGCAACATCGCCGCGTGAGACACTGATCAATGCGCTCACACCAGTGTTTTCTGGATACTTGCCGAACCTGGATATTAGCTGTGAGCTCTGGGGTGTCTCCATGGCAACAGACTCTGATCTTCTCCATGAGGTGCCTCTCCCATCCGTTTTGTATGGGAATTTTCTTCTTTTTTTTTCAAGTTTTTGGGGATTTATTCGGAAATGGTCAGCTGTTAACATCCTGAAATCTAATTGACTGGTCCTTGGATGATGACAATCATCCCTGAAGAGTTCATGCAATTCGGGTTAATAGTTTTTGTGAAATGCTGGTAAAATACATACATACAAACCAATAAATAAATACATGCAAACAAAAACATAACCTTCTCACCTAACTTTCGTTGACAAAGTTAACTATGAATAAGTGAATACTCGTTCATGTAAACAAGGAAAGTTTTGCGTTTTCATTTGAAATTGTTGTCGTGTAACTGTATTGAAAGACTCTCAACTTGATCCGGGGTGTCAGTGCCGCAGACCTCCATACTGGTTTCAGCATCGTAAGCGCCTGTTTCGCTTTCCCAAGGCGTGCCTGGATTTCTCCAAGGTTTCTCACACACTCTGGGTTTTAGGTATATTGGTGAATCTAAAAATCACCTGTAGGTTTTAATGTGACTGTTTTTATGATGGATTGCTGACATGACCAAGGTGGAAGACGCCTTCATCCATCGACATTGGCTACATTCCCCCTGCTACCTTAAAGTTGGTTGAAGTGGTACATAAGATGAATGCATGAAATAACCTTGTGTTTTTAGTTCACTTGAGTCTTTTTTTATTTTTTTTTATTTCTTCCCCCTGAGTGCTTGTGTGTGAGCGCAGCCCACAGAGTATTCAAAGGTCTAACTGCTGGAAACCACTTAGTATATCTAGTAATGAAGGGTAACAGTTTGAGAAGTGTCCTTTCAGAAATGCTCTGAATGTATTAAAAATACATCCCGGAGCGAAACCTGGAATAATAACAAGGTTTTTGTGCAAGCAGCCACCGACAACCAATGCAACAACACAAAGTGGAGATGGAGGGGGGCTTTACAACCAGTCACACTCATTATATTCAGCAGGGAAGTCAGTCCGGCAGCGCTACATATTCCATGTGTGAAAGCGACTTTTGTTAATGGCTCTGGAGCTGCTGAGCTGTCGCATTTCAAAATAGGTGCTTGCAGATTGGAGGGAGCTGGAGGGAAGGCAAGTAAAAGAAAAAAGAAGAAGAAGAAGAGGGGGAGGGGAGTGAAGGAGTGGGTGGAAAAAACAGGGAGACAGCAAAAATGAGACAGAAGGGATGAGGGGAGGGGGGAAGAGGGAGACGGAGGGAGAAACAGAAAGGCTGGCCCATCGATTGGCTGAGATAATTTCCCATTGATTGCTGCACTGTTTGGAGATTGCTGGAGAAAGGTTTATTGCCCACATGCTGCAGCTGGGGAGGAGGCCATAAAATAAGCACAGGTTGTCTGCAGAGAGCCAGCTCCATCACCGAGACCATAAAACACACTCGCAAACACTCGCTCATACATACAACACACCGAGAAACTCTGAATAGTCTATATATATATATATAGACTATTCATTATCCTATTCAACCATTTAGTAAAGATAATTTTGTAAAATTCACTCATTTGCACACATGAATCCAAGATTAAAGATTATAGATGTAGTTTGAAGAGTCAACGTTGTGGTTGATTAATCCAGTTGTCCTATATAGTCGCCGAGTCTAAGAACCTGTGTTTAGTCAGAGTCCAGGTACACTTCAAATAGTCTAAGACCATGTTTACACAGAGCCGGGTATTTGTAAAAACAGATGTTTTCCCCCCTGCATTTTCAAAAATAACATTAAAAGCTACTATGAGCATGCCAAACCTATAGGGGGCAGTGTTACGAGAAGCATAAAGCCATGCTCACCAATCAGAATCCTGGAAAACACAAAGCACCGCCGTATCGTTTGTTTGGACCGATAGAGAAGTGGATCTATTTGTAAATGTGGCGTTAAGAGTACAAAACAAGTAAAAACATAAACCTGTGTTGGTTTGTTGTGCTGTCACTATGTGTCGCACATATATGATGCCGAAACGCTTCTGTCGCATAATGAAGTCAAACTCCGTCTCACTCTGGGTGTCTTCAAGCAAATGGAAAGACTGTGTTTTTCTAAATGTCCACTTTGGCCCAACTCTTCAAATAGAATAATTTTTGGTGATTTGCAGCTTAATTCACTTGTAAACAAAAGGCCCAAATGCATTGAAATATCACAGTTTTCACTCTTTTTTGTTGTTGTGTAAACAGGGACTAAGTCTAATTTAAAATCTCCACATCTGGTTTGTAGCGTTCAAGTCAACAACAAAGATTTTAGTCCCACGTTGAAGATTCAAAGTGCGGTTTGATTAGAAAAGTTGTTTTGTTCCTCATTTACGTGACGTTTCTGGTTGAAAACGCATCGGTTCTGCGTTTTTCATTACAGAAGAGTTTCATGTTTGCTCGGCAACGTTTTGAGAACAACGTCCATTTACACAGGAAGAGCAGAAACACTGACAAAGATGTAGTTATCATGCAAAGCCATGAGTTGGCGCTGTTGGCTGTTTTCGTAATGAAACCACACACACACACACACACACACACACGCTATAAACAATACGCTATAAACAATAAGAATGAGAGGACACAGGCATTTGTATGGACAGGTGACCAAGTGGGATTGTTATCGGAGGTAAACCTTGCTTTATTGTCGTGGTGAAGTTCAGGACTGGCTTTAAGAATCTGCTCTTTAAAGTCTGTATTTGCTTTTTAAAGTACTTCTGCTCTGGAGGATCCTACTCAGGAGTGGTTTATGATTGTACGTGTCGACTTGAGAGACTCTGGGTCTGGTACAGAGAGTCCATGCTTTTATTTTTTATTTTTTTCCCCTTTGAGAAGACGTTTAAAGGGTTAACCAAGATGACCGCATACATACTGTTACCATGACACATTATGGGAGAATACAGCTTGCTGTTGATATAAAAATGCTCTCACATAATCCCTTGAAAATCCAAGGGCAGCGGCGCAAAGATTATTTACGAGAGTGAAAAAAGAGACCCATTGACATCCTTCCTGACATCAATAACACGCAGGCCCCTTCAGCTCCCCAGCAATAATAATCACAGGAATAATTGGCTGGTTGCTGTTTCTCTTTCTGTGAGGAGCTGCTCTGGAGAATAGAGGGGAGGAAAAACGGGCAGAATCTTGTATTCTTATAGTATCTTTTTATTACGCGCTGTTCCCAGTGCACCTGAATAATAATAAACCTGGCACAGTTATGCACACACGCATTAAACCACATGTTGACACTCCTTCAGAAGACACACTTTGACGAGAGGAAATTACTTCACTCCGTTAAACGATGACACAGAAAGTGAAAAGTGAAGCCCCGCCAGCAGCAGCAGCAGCAGCAGAAGCAGCAGCAGCAGCAGCAGCAGCAGCAGCAATGATTGAATGTAGTACCTTCAACAGGATCTGTTACACTGATCCCAACTGGGCTCCCACAATAACCAATTCAAGAGTCTATCAGAAGTGAACTGCCTGGAGAGTAGAAAGAAGCTCGGAGGGAGAAAAGGCTTTAAGAAGCCTAAACTGAACAGGTTTTAATGGGTTGAATTTGCATGTGGTGTCAAGGAATAATCCACGCAGCCTGTTTTATAGACGAGCTCATATTCGTTGAGAATCCGCTGGGCAGAAAGTCAATGTTGCTTTGTGAAGGCGAAAAGTTGTTAATCGCCAACAAAAACAAAAAGCGGCAGTTGTCTGAGGTTGTTTATTCAGAACCGAGATGTAAATCTTTAGAAAGGGAGAGTTTCATTTCTATAAAAAGGCCAAAGGGCAAGGTGAATTGGAAAAGATGCACTTCTGTGAAATTAAATGTTTCAATCCACGCCCACTTAATGATAGCCGGCGGGTTTTCTTCAGCGCTTTGCGGTTGCATATTTTCTCCTGACTTTCCCAGTTAAGCTCCGTTCCCACAGCTACCTCTTATAATCTAATAAATCACTCTCTTGTTTATATATGAACAATTTTTCTTTCATTCGCTGTGTAGTAAAACCATATTTCAATATATGAAAACACACATTTCTTGCTGCTGAGCCAACTATAAACAGATCTATTAATCCTCTACGTATATACAAAAACACATGATGTAAATACATCACTGTCTGTCCTGTTTCCCATAGGTGATTCAGAAAAGTTACGTTTTGCCCGTTTGCACAGCGATGGAGTTGGAGTTTGCGTGTCAGAGTGTTTTCGAAAAGTTCCACCTTGTGAGTAGTTTTCAAAAAGTTGCATTTTCCGTGGCTTCGAGCACCGTTGGAGTGTAAACACATTCCCAAAATGCAATGAAAGCTTGAACTTTTTCCATTTCAAAACATCGTCGTGTCAACGGGACCTAAAACGACGTATCGGAAAAATACCAAGAAGAATGGGAGCCATGTTTTTTTCAGGGAGAAGAAGATGAGAGTCAACGATAGCCTCAATGGTAAATGAGGTTGTAGCACCAAAATGATAATGAGCCAGAAGAACACCTTCTCTGAGAACACCTCAAAGTATCTTACAGCCACTATTGGAGAACTTCTTCCATTTCTTACTCACTTCTAATCTCAACACTGCCCCTGTGGCTGCCGGCGGTAATACAACGTTGGCCCATTTCCGTAAGCTTCCGGGAGACAGAGAGAAATATGGATGAAATGAACATAGAGCATGGACGAAGGGCTTCAAAACACAAACTCCCAAAAAACTACAAACTCTTAAAAAAAGAAAAGAAATGAAAAAGCCTCAAACATTGGGATTATTATCGCCTCACGACCAGCAGACCACGACACCTGATCCATGCCATTGTGAATCGTCACTAATAAACCACTCAAACTGCTGCAGGCGAAACATTGGTATTCCAACCACTGAACACCTTACATTCATCCACTAATGGCTTTGCAGCACTTTTTCTTTCAATGTATGTCCAGGGTCTTTTAAAGAACCTTGAAATGTCTTGTTTCTGAA
Organism: Lipophrys pholis; assembly: GCF_963383615.2. NCBI lineage: Eukaryota > Metazoa > Chordata > Actinopteri > Blenniiformes > Blenniidae > Lipophrys > Lipophrys pholis. The sequence continues at coordinate 3,407,769 of NC_137636.1, forward strand.
AGCTGCTGTGTAAAAAAAAAAACCCAAAAAAAAAAACCTTGCCTTGGCAGTCATCCAATCAGCCATTTATCCGTCTATCCTCAATACACTCTTTAATCAGGGGAAGGACTTTGGGAGCTTGAGCCGACCATAGCGAGTGGAAGGAAGGTTATGGCCAGGGCGAATCAATCAAAGGGCAAACACACTGAGACACTTTACTAAACTTACATTTATCCAACGATTCGTACATCAACTCCATCTCCATCTCCGTGGAAATAGGGGAAAGTGCAACTTTCTGAAAATGATGGCCAACAATGCTTTCCTCCGTCGCGTCATGACTCCCAGTCCATATTCTCCTGGGACTTGGTACTTTTATTTTGACAGTCATCATAATAACAATCCAACTTGGTCGACTGTCCATACGAATGTCCGTGTTCTCCCATTGTTAATGTTTATAGCGTGTTGTTCTCTACACACGAGTGGTCTCATTCCATAAACAAACTGCTGTTTCTGTGTAAACGGACAATGTTTTCAAAACGTTGCTGTGTAAATCTAAACTTTTCTGAAACGAAAATGCAAAAAAATTAACTTTACTATTTTTTTGGGGGGTTTTGGGGAAATGCTCACCAAAACCAACAATCAGGGAAAAAACCCAAACGTCACACACATATTTGAGTGTGATCTAATCAATAGTTGTTGAAGATGTTTCCAACACATGTCCTGCCGGGACGGTGCCAGTTGCTGAGCCTCATCACCAAAGGGCTAAAAATACAAGCCTGTAAGTCCGCCGCCCCCGCCAGGCAGGGTATTGTGGTTTTTAACTCCAGTTCCTCCAACGTCTGCGGTGCCGGAGAGCGTGTTCGCAGCACCGAGCCGGTCTTATGTGGGACGGACTTAAAATAAACTGCAAGGCCCGTGTTCACTGAAGTACAGTACAGCAGAGCTCTGTGGCTCAGAGGAACAGCTTCTATCAAGGCTGCGTTTCATTTCCAGCTTTTTATGGAGTTTGTTTGCGATGCAGAAAATAGCCTCAGACACATGTGGAAATCACAGACGAGGGAAAAGACGGTCTCCAACTAGAGTTTGAACTAAATAATCACAACTGTGAAGTGAGAGGATTACTTTGGGCCGAAACATGAAGGTAACTGATTATTATCAGGAAATTAGTAGCTGGTGTGTCTTTTTTTGTCATATATGAAATGTTTTAGAGCTGCTGTCTCTCTGTCCTACTTGAGAAACACAAGCAAGTATATTTTATAGAATCTTTCCCTCACTAACTGATAAAAACTGAACGATTGGATTTTCTTTGGTAGTTTTTGAAGTTCTATCTCCATTGCTATATTCAGATGTCCAATATGAGTTATTTTTCTTCACCAGTAGACCAGAGCAAAACACTTCAAACTAAATTCCTCTTACAAGTGTATTTATTTACAGTTTACTCAGTGTCTGGCCATTTTAAATGTGATGAAGCCAATATTGTCGCCAATAACTTAACAAAGGATCACATCACTGGCTGGTCATTCTATTTTTTAAATACCATGAATAAAATCATGTGCACTTGCAGCAGATAATGTAATAATACACAAATGAGACTCGATTTATTTGAAATAAAATAATTTTTGGAAGTTTTTGTGCAGTTTGCTCATCAAAAACTGGTCATGACTGCCAGTTTATATTCTCCTGGACTTGGTAGTTTTATTTTGACAGTCACCGTAACAACAATGATTCTTCATCAATGCTCTTTCTTGAACTGCTGTCGCGTAAACAGAGTTTAAGGATAAACTATGGATAAACTCTGTCACCGATGGTTCTTTGTTTTCAATTGTTTTCCAACATTGATTTTTTTTCCAATTCAATTCAGCTTTATCTATAAAGCACCAAATGCAAAACAATCATTTCTAGGTGATTTTTATAGAGAGAAGCCCAACAGATCCACGTTGGTCAAAATGATTCCATTATTGGACATTCATTAGTTGCTAGACTTTCCTAACTTATATGGGAATTGAAGTTGTGTGTTAACAAAGCAGCACCGGCCCGTCACAGCTTTAATGTTTCAGAGAAATGACACATGGCGGTGGTATCTCACACACTTCAGACACTGTGACACTGGTCCGATGGTCCCGGAGATTGAGTGAAAGGGGCTCGCAGGTCAGGACAAATTTAATCGTGTCTGACTTTGACTCCACAGAACTGTCTTTTTATCGCTTCTTTTTCATCGGGCCTCAGCTTGGACACCATCAGCTGAAGTCACCCTGAAACCGAGCTGCAGGAAAGCGAAAAAATGTGTACAACAAACCCTCGGTGGAACAGCACGAAGAGGGGAGAGGAAAAAAACCCAAAAGAAATAAGCCCAGATCCCCATCTCGCTGTTAGTCACACCTAATTTACATTCCCTTCCTGTGCTGCCGAGCGGCTGAATTTACAAGTGGATAGAGAAGGTGCTGTTTGAGGCTGCTGTCGGCATGCTGTTTGCAGAAGGGGTTAGGAAGATGCCTACACCGCGTTTCCCACTGCGGAGAAAACAGGCTGTCTCCGTCTCCCGGTCCGTCCAAAGCCTCCTGCCTGGAGCTGTTTTCACAGACACTGAGGGGCTGTAATGGCTGAGTGATTCCTCCAACCAGCGGAGCCGCTTTAGTCACGCACATGACAGTTCGTCACAAGTCGCTAGAGAACCAGTGTCTGACAAGTCGGGGACAGTGAAGGTGGTGCTGGGCCAAGCTGAAGCACAGAGGACACAGCGATCGCCTGCTCATAACAGCGCAGAGGCAGAGACTTCATCCAGCAACGGTCTTCGGTTACAGCTTGTTGTTGCCTGGGCTTGATATGAGAAAATATGTCGTAGGATTAGTTCATCAAATTTTGGATGAATAGAATCATGGAGAACAATTATCTGTGCTTCATCTCTACATACACATTTATAATCCGATTATGGACATTACCATGTAATTGTAATCAGAGCCAATTGTTTAGATTACTTATCTTTATTAATATTATCTATGCAAATATATTTTTTTGATATTATAAAATGTTATAAATGGATGCTAAATCCCTTAAGTAATTCAAAAACGTGTGATTTAACAACATGAATATAAGTTTCATTCTTGGTTTTTGGCTTTTATAAACATGATTTCTTTGGAAACAACAACAAGAGTGTTTACGTTCACCTGGTGAGAAAATGTTAGGGATCTTGTCTGTCAGCCTACAAGTTTTGATCTAATTCAGTCCAGACGTTCTTGGATTATCCTGTTAATCAATCAACCAACCAGCCAGCCAGCCAGCCAGCCAGCCAGCCAGCCAGCCAACCAACCAACCAATCAGCCAACCAACCAGCCGACCAACCAACCAGCCGACCAACCAACCAACCAACCAACCAACCAACCAACCAGCCAACCAGCCAACCAACCAGCCTACCAGCCTACCAGCCAACCAACCAACCAACCAAGCAGCCAACCAACCAACCAACCAACCAGCCAACCAGCCAACCAACCAGCCTACCAGCCAACCAACCAGCCTACCAACCAACCAGCCAACCAACCAACCAGCCAACCAACCAACCAACCAACCAGCCAACCAGCCAACCAACCAACCAACCAACCAACCAACCAACCAACCAGCCTACCAGCCAACCAACCAACCAACCAACCAAGCAGCCAGCCAACCAACCAACCAACCAACCAACCAGCCAACCAACCAACCAGCCAACCAACCAACCAACCAACCAGCCAACCAACATTTCCGTCCTTGCAAAATCAAATCAAGAACAGGACATGCTTCCCCACCTCCCCTGTTGGCTCCATCACCCTCATATAATCTGCACACGTCGTCATGCTCTTCAGATAAATTTAACTTATGGAGTTCTCACAGTAAAGCAACATTCTTCACATATTACAGGTTGTGTGATGTTGGTGTCGATCAGAATATTATCTCAAAAGTCAAAGAAAGTGTGAGAGTGGTGGAGAATTAAATGGACTGGATTGGAAATGATCCAAGAGGTTTCTGTTTTTCCTTGATGCATGATTCACAAAGCCAGAGTGAAGCTGCAGGGAGAGTCAGCGTCTCTGTTTGAGATCTTTGTTTGGAATTTGATTCCAATTTCAGCCTCACTTCTCTTGTTTTTTCTTTTTATTTCCCTCTGAAAGCATCGACAACTCAATCACTGCCAGCTCAGAGGAAAGTCGTGCAGTTCACCCTCCAGCCTGAACAGAAGCAAAATCAAAACGTGAAGAATCTGGAAGAGAAGTGAAAAGAAAAAAAAACAAACAGAGGAAACTTGGAGAGCTGCCCGTTTTCACTCAGACAAGCACCTGGCTCTGAAACAGAAGCACGGCTGTCAGATTGTCATTTTGAGAAGAGCTCAGTTACAGAACTGAGTGATGAAGAGGCCGAGTCTGTAAAGCAGGCCGTCAGAGCAGCGCCTCACACCGATCAGCCAGAGTCTGCTAGTGAACACACACACACACACGCACACACAAATATATAATGTTTTGGCTGATTGGTGTAACACGGCCTCACAGCATGTGGAACGGCTCAAACATAAGAACAAAGAGTTAAAACATCAGCATGTTACAGATTTGAAGACTTTAATTGAAGATTTATTTAGACCTCTGTCTCTATCAGTGTTTAATCATCCATCTGAGTTCTGGAGTACATCTTCAAACTCGAGCATCCTAAATCTTTAGTGTCTCTTTCACACGAATGCATAGGGTTTAATGATGGAGGGTTCTCGCTCCGCAGAGCGCCGATATGCCCACACCATCACCGTCTCAGTGGAGAGAGGCCTGTTGGCACTAATCAATCTAATTGTGTGAACTAGAAGTGGGAGTCAGACAGCGGTGCCACACAGTATACAGATTGATCGCACACTGGAGGTTACTCTGCGTAAAAATAAATACATTCAGCGGGACCGAGTTACAGCTCAGGAAGCTTTGAGGGGCGGGGGTCACTGCTGCAGCTGCTGTCCACATTTAAATCTCAAACTTTTTGACTAATTAGGATTACAAACTGAATTCCGCTTCATAGGTTCATGCATCTATTTTGTCTATCAGTCTTGTTTCCCCAGAAGGAAGCAGACAAAACCCCAAATAGTTTCGTCTGAATTTAAAAAAAGCTACCAAATAAAATCAGCAGCTTAAACACTTCTTCATTGATTATTTTAGTTCTTTTTACAGTTTTTATCGTTTCAGTCTGGAGAGACATTTTGGTAATTATCCGTAAAGCATCTAAATAAATTGGAGCTTTAAATAAGAATCGATTTGGAGCCGTACACTGGTCTAGTGGTGTGCTACTTAGCTCACAGCAGTGTTGTAGTACTTAAGATCTTGACCAAGATCGTTTCAAGGTCTTGATCTTGTCTTGGTCTCGACAACAACACAACTCAAAGCAAGAATAACCTTGGTTCCAATCCAGGCCTTGCAGCTTTGCTGTTTGTATCAGAGAGCTGCTGTGGTGATGTGAATATACAGTCTCCCTCTATCAGCTCCATACAAATTAAGAAATCAATCATCCTCTTTGAAATTTCTCCTCCATCTGAACATCCAGGTTTTCTTTCACTGCTGGGCTCCTCATAGTAACAGACACTTTGTGAGGTTCCGTCTGTGCAGCTTCATTTTCCTCAACAACCTCGGGAGCCCGGCTGATGTTTGTGCAATTTAAAATGCGTGAGCACAAAAAAGAAAGAGGAAGTCCCGGACATGAAAAGACTGTCAACAGCCAATCAAATACGTGCAAACTGGACGTTTATAGCATGTACTCAGTCCTCTGGAAACAAGCAATAAATGTTTCAAACACTGCTCACAGCTCCGTTCTGTCAGCTTAAGAAATTATCCTTTCAGTGAATTTATTTATTTATTTTCAAGGTCTTCATAATATTTCAGCGGTGTTTCTGCGCGGAGCTCCCCCAGGCTACAGCGAAGCAGGAAAAATGCATTATCTAAACGTTGCTGTGTGAGGCGGCTGCACGCAGACAGAGCGAAGCCTCTCGCTGCCGCTCTAATAAAGGGAATGTGGAGTTCGCTGGCAGGACTATGCAGCTTTTAAAATGGCATTTTAATACTCCGGCGAATGAAAGGTCAAACTCACAGAGCAATAAAACACAACCTTGTTCCTTTCAGCCGGCTCAGGAGTTTGTTGCTACAGACCTAAATTGGTTCGGTAGGAATGAAATATCAGTGTGGAGACAGCTGATAGAGAAGCGAGGAGGAAAAACATCCAGCCTCTATTGCTCAACTTGTTTTATGAGCGCAATTTGGATTTTCAGCCGTCTTGAAGCTCAACACAGGTGCATTGAATCATTAACACACTAAAGGCATTTAACAGTGGATTAGCAATGTGCTTTTATTACAAACACAATCCGAAATACAAAAGTCTGGGTATTGAACCAACCACCACAGGACTGAAGAAAGGCCCACTTTATCCATTCATGGTCTCACAGTCATCCGTCTCTATAGCTCGATAACTGGCCTTTATCTGGCTGAATAGATGGTCTCCAACTACCTATCCATGGTCGTCACACAGGGCTTTTCTTCATTGTCTCTATTTATGGACTTTATTTCTCAATGGATTCTACCAATCTATCTACAGTCCATGTTTACAGTCTCTATCCACCTATGGCATCCATCCATGGTATCCATGGTATCCATCCATGGTATCCATCCATCCATCCATCCATGGTATCCATGGTATCCATCCATGGTATCCATCCATCCATCCATGGTATCCATCTATCTATCCATCCGTATGTATGCAACAGCCTCCCCTCCTCTGTGGTTTATTCCATAGTATCTCTCCATTTATCCACATATAAACAATTATCTTATAACACGTTATAATTACTTTCATCTCGACACACTACTGTGAACACATTTGCTACTGCATCAATCCAACTATACTACATATTCGACATACTTGCACATCTTGTAGTTTGTCACTCTATACTAGGAAATGTTCTGATTCTTCACGTTGAATGAAAATTCTAAGTTATGTATTTGTATTTTGAATGACACAAAAGGTTTAACCCAGCCTATATTAATGATGTGATTTTATTTAGGAAGATAACAAGGTGAGAGAAGGTTCTTCATCCTGGTGGTTCGCGGCTCCTCTCTGCCACAGATTCACCGACCCTCGGAGCCGGAGAGTTAAACACCAGCGGCTAAAACCAGACACCGATTCTGGGTTTTCAAGCACAAATACTGGGAGGCCTGTAATGACTGAGTGAGAAGGTTTATCAATTCCTGGGAGCAGCAGTGCTAATGCGCCGGCTCCCCAGGCAGCTGAGACTCATTCCTGAACACCAGCAGAGGTGGTGGATTATCAGTCACTTCTGCTTCAACCGACCGGCGATGAAACGTCACGGGAATTTCTTCTCATCGCGTAACAGATTTCTGCTAGTTATTATCAGATAGTCTGCTCACAGTTCTGAATTTCAGGAAGTAGAGACATATTATTATTTATTAGAGAAATGTGAACAATGAAGCTCCGTTCCTTTGATAGAGAATAAATAATCGCATTATAGTGATTTGTCTGCCTCGTCTTGTATCTGTATCTTTACTCCTGCTTTATCTTGATCGCAGAGGAGGTTCAGATCCATCTCCTTCTCACAGCGATTAAAGTCTTTCACCTTCATCAGCGGATAAAACATAGAATATATGTATTTTAAAATACAACAGCAGCTGTGCGGCCAGTTCCCACCCATTGAGTTACTTACACAATAAACTATAAGATCACAATACATTTGTATAATTTTGAACTTCCCGAGGAATCTATCCTCAAAAGATTCTCAGGGTTCAGAGGCAGTAGAAATCTTACCAGGGCAGCTGCTAGTGAACCTCTTCTTTACACAAACTTTCAATTGTTTTTGAGAAAAGTTTTGCGTTTACATGGCAACGTTTTGAAAACGATGTCCTTTTACACGGAAATCTCAGAAACACTGAAGATAATGCAGTTAGCAAGCCAGGCCACACACATATTGAGAACAAAACGCTCGAAACATGAACGGTGGGAGAACACAGACATTCTAGTGGACACACGACCAAGTTGGATTGTTATTACGGTGACTGTCAAAATAAAAGTACCAAGTCCCAGGAGAGTATGGGGTCATGACACTCTGGGGGAAAATATCGATGTGCAGTGGCAGTTTCAGAAAAGTTGCATTCCCCCCCTGTTTCCGTGGAGTATTTCCAAAAAGTGGAACTTGGGAGCCATTTTCAAGAAGTTGCGTTTTCAGCACCGTTGTGTAAACAGACCCCTAAACGCAAAGAATGTCTCCACTTCAAACTGCTGTTGTGTATCCAGGGCCTGAATGATTTCCTTTCCTCAGCCAGCTGAGCTGTTTTTAGGATTGTTCGGCCTCAATTGAAGAATTAAATGTTCATACGTGAAGCTTTGAAGAGAAACTAAAAACCCATTTCAGCAAGTACATGATTTCTCATGAGTTCATCTCTGCTAACTCTCCTTCAGTTTGGTCTGAGGGGAACATCAGAGGTAATGGATAATGGAGGATCGTGACCGGGGACAAATAGAAAAATAAAAGTACTCAATAGAGTCCATCTCATTATTCCAGCACTTATAAGCTTTGCCTCTTTCTGTTTGTGGTTCGCCGGTTCAGCTGCTGAAGGTGTAATCATGTTCGCAGAATGTAGGATACTCTGCTTATAACAAAAACATCCATTACAGCGTTGGATATGCGGGGCTTTGTGCTCAGGATTTCAGTTGTGAAGTGAATAAGATTTGTCTGCATTACGCTGATTGACAGACACAAAATCTTGGAAAGATTGAGGTTTAAGTCGAGTCCTGAGTTTATCTGTAGCTTTAGATCGGTATTGGTTCCAGTAAGTGAAGTAGAAATTGAATTTGTTAAAGCAGCTGGGATTTTGGACAAAGACAAAAGAAAACATTACTGACGGTTCTGTTTTAGAATGCTAAATAGTCCCATAGTTTACGCTGTAGATACACTTTAACGGGAAGTGACACAGTGAGCTCGTCGTTCAGATCCAGTCTGCAGCAGAATTCTGTCTTTATTCCATCGTGAGTCAAAGTGTGAACCAGGACGTGACATATATATATACAGTATATAATATATTTATATAATAAAACCATATGCTTCATTCTGCACTACCAAAGCGAAACATGGAGATTAACTCAAGACACGCCTCTTTAAATTATTCTGAAACGAGTAACGTGGCTGTTGAGTGTAAGAAAGTCACTCTTCAATTTCGATAATTTTTCAGAGTATTGGATGATTTTACAGTTTTGTCACACTGTACATATGAGAACAAATTAAATCAGAAACTGGTGAGTCTTTACTTAACTTGTGATTAAAGTTTTAATATTTGGTATCCTAAAGATCAGTGATTTTTGAGGCCCACTACTGGGCTGTGCGAGCTGCGGGAGTGCAATGCCACTTCCCACCACTTGGAGCCGTGACGCGTCGTTCAGTTGTCTAACACGCTCCAATAAGCAGCAGAAGAAGAAGCCAGATGTAAACTTTTGACTCAAGTGATGGAGAAGACGATAAATGATAAAAAGAAGACGAAAGGGACGCCACCCCCTCCTCAAAGGCGAAATATGTCTGCCAGTACAACCCTGACTTTATTTGATTTGACTTAATTCCTCTGCAGTATTTTGAGTATTTGTCAAAAATATTTTGGGATTTTAGTTTTTTGTTGTTAATATTGACTTGAGCCTTTATACTTGTTCTTGTAGTGACTTGAGTTGTTATAATTACTATCCTGTTCAGTGTTAAATATGCAGATTTACATACATAAGATAATAATAATGTTTTTGAGATCATCACAGTGTATCGTGTCATTTATTTTACGAGGTTTTACCTTGTTAATCTAAGTGGACTTCATTTAGTTATTGAAGACTCGGATCAGTTGAAATGAAAGTGTTAAAACTGTTTTAAAATGGGCCCGTGCCACTTTGTACCGGGGAAATTGGGCCCCGAGGTCAAAAAGACTGAGAACCACTGCTCTGGATTATCGATTCTGAGGAGGGTGGTCCGCTCGACAGAGCGCACCCTCAGAAGCACCCTCCCCAACCTGCAGGGCATTTACAACAAATGATGCAGGTTAAAGGCCAGGAAGATTCTGATTTATTCGATTCATTTACAAGCATATTCTCTACATGTATATATTCCCATATGTATTTATTTCTTGTGTGTTTTATTTTTATTCTTATTGTCATAGTTGCCTCGGACTGGAACAAGTACTAAACACATTTCACTGCATGTTTTACCGTGTATAACTGTGTTTGTGACGAATAAAGGTCTTGACTTGTCCCAGAAAGGTTTCCAGACGCCCTCCGATCAACCAGAACGTCTGATTCTGGTTTTCTTTGACAACTGAGTCTAGTTGAGTTTGGAACTGATGTTATAGACACTCAGCTACTGTTAAGCAGTTGAGACGATCCATTACCTTTTTTCTGGATTTCACCACGTTGGTTTGTAGCTAAAACTAAACAAACCTTGAAAAGCAACATGGATTCAAACCCCACAAACAAGACAAACACAACTGATCATGATGTTCTCTGACTGACAGCTGCAGGAAAACATGGTCCGCTCAACCCGGTGCCAGTTTGAAGTAGAAATGATGCGAGGAACTGGCTTCCAAATCAGACTTCTCACCACCGAGGAGGGAGAGTTTACCAGAGTGAAAATGAGGGCAGTCAGCCTGAAGATGTTTGATTCTTTTCCTATTAGCTTCCATCACAGCCGCTCGTTACGACAACGTGTTGCCACCAAACCCCGACACAGGCAGCTCCTCCAAACACGTTTCACCAGCTGCCACCTCTCAGCAGAGTTTTTATCATCACAAAACTATTCATTCAACACCGACGATTATTAAAACGAGAAACAAGGACCGACTGTGTAAACATTTGATGTAAAAGGTGACAGAACTGACAGATTCGGACTCAGAAACTCCAGTTCTTCTTACTAAATGGACGTTACAGCTTGAGATTAAATAATTAGTGAAATAGATTATTTACAGTATTATAGATTTATGGAAACACTAAAATACACACACATCGTCACATATACCTACACTGAGATATCAATATACAACAATATATAGCAATGTTTCACACACACATATATATATATATATATGACATATACGGTATATTCATCCCCCCACACACACACATACTGTCTGAACACAAACATCCACACACTGTACATCTATGCACACAAGCACATATCTAGAATCATGCGCACACACATATATATTCCAATATAATAATATTCATAGATACACACATGCATTATGCATACACATATGTAAGCACAGAAGCAGGCGATAAGTCATGTGGACACTCGCTCACATGTGGGGTTTCTTGAGAGACGCATTTAATGGCACTAAATCAGTGGATACAAAAAGCTCCGACTCGACTCATAATGGGAATGATTATAAGCTGAAAGTCTAATTACTGTTGAAACATGCCATTATCAGCATTAACAAGAAAATACCGTGAAATGAAGTATTCAAATAAATAATATAAACAATCCTGCAGAGGCTACGATTAAATGCCCTTTATGCCTAATTATGAACAAATTGGACGCGACGTGTATAGTTCCAGCACTTTATTCCTTGCTTTGACACCACATCTCCATTTCTTACAATTCCATTTATAATTCATCCTCCGGAGACAAGAGAAACCTCTTGTCAGGCTACACACACTCGGCTGCTGAGGGCTTTAAAAAGCTACTTAAATCCTCAGTAACCACAATGTCAAAGGGACAAAATATAAAGTGTAGCCTACTTTCCTACAGCCGCAGTGGGACTATGAAAAGGTGAATACAGCCATGTTATTAAAAAGGGTCCTTATAAAGCGGCCTCGGCCACATCTAATTAGAATGTAAATGTAGTGTGGGCCGGGGATGGATCACCGAGGATAGACATTGGCATTTAGATTATGCTGAGACTAGATTACTGATGACACTGTGTTGGTGAGATAGCCTTTTTGAGGGCAGCTTGGCAACTGACTAATTGTGTTTCCCCACTTGCAATGTAGGCCGCTCTATTGCTGGTAATTAACAAAGAAGGGAAGAGAGGTAGAATGCTGCGAGCGCACATTCACACACAACACCCCTCCCCCCCCTCCGACCAGGCCTCGTTTACACGACAACGCTTCAAGTGAAAATGCAGAATCTTTTACGTTTTTGTTTCAGAAAAGTTCAGCGTTTACATGGCAATGTTTCGATGTCTACGGTGGCCCAGAAGGGCCAACAACACAACACACCAACAAAAGCCACAACTCAACAACAAAGAGTCGCAACACAGCAACATAAGTTCTTAAAAGCTCTCTGACTGCTGCGTCCTTCCGTTGTGGCATTTTGTTGTTGTGTTGTGGCTCTTTGTTGTTGTGTTGTGGCTTTTGTTGTTGTATTGTGGCTTTTGTTGTTGTGTTGCGGCCTTTGTTATTGTGTTGTTGTGTTGTAGCTTTTGTTGTTGTGTTTCGACTCTATGTTGTTGTGTTGCAGCTTTTGTTGTTGTGTTGTGGCTTTTGTTGTTGTGTTGTGGCTTTTGTTGTTGTGTTTCGACTCTATGTTGTTGTGTTGCAGCTTTTGTTGTTGTGTTTCGACTCTATGTTGTTGTGTTGCGGCTTTTGTTGTTGTGTTTCGACTCTATGTTGTTGTGTTCCAGCTTTTGTTGCTGTGTTGTGGCATTTTGTTGTGTTGTGGCTTTTATTGTTGTGTTGTGGCTTTTGTTGTTGTGTTGCGGCTTTTGTTGTTGTGTTTCGACTCTATGTTGTTGTGTTGCAGCTTTTGTTGTTGTGTTTCGACTCTATGTTGTTGTGTTCCAGCTTTTGTTGCTGTGTTGTGGCATTTTGTTGTGTTGTGGCTTTTATTGTTGTGTTGTGACTTTTGTTGTTGTGTTGCAGCTTTTGTTGTTGTGTTGCGGCTTTTGTTGTTGTGTTCCAGCTTTTGTGGCTGTGTTGTGGCATTTTGTTGTTGTGTTGTGGCTTTTATTGTTGTGTTGTGACTTTTGTTGTTATGTTGTGGCTTTTGTTGTTGTGTCGTGGCTTTTGTTGTTGTGTTGCAGCTTTTGTTGTTGTGTTTAGACTCTATGTTGTTGTGTTGCAGCTTTTGTTGTTGTGTTGCGGCTTTTGTTGTTGTGTTCCAGCTTTTGTTGCTGTGTTGTGGCATTTTTTTTTTGTGTTGTGGCTTTTATTGTTGTGTTGTGACTTTTGTTGTTGTGTTGTGGCTTTTGTTGTTGTGTTGTGACTTTTGTTGTTGTGTTGTGGCTCTTGTTGTTGTGTTGTGACTTTTGTTGTTGTGTCGTGGCTTTTGTTGGTGTGTTGTGTTGTTGGCCCTTCTGTGCCACTGTAGATGTCTGTTTATATAAGCAGACACTTCTATCAACATCTAAATTCAGAGTCAGCCGGTATTACATTCACGTCAGGTTTTAACACATAGGATGAATAAAAAAAAAAAGGAAAGTCAAATCCCGTAGGGGAGCAGAGAAATATCACTCCAACAGTGTTTGGAACTGTGTCCCTCCTTCATCTCAAGCGGAAGATTAGTCTTTCCATCTCATGGATCCTGGAGGACCTAGAAATGACTGTGTTGTATTTGGTGCTATATAAATAAAGTTTAATTTAATTTAATTGAATCTCATGCACAGACGACCAAGTTGGATTGTTATTACAGTGACTGTCAACTATAGAACCACCAAGTCCCAGGAGAGTATGGAGTCGTGATAATCTGGAGGAAAACATTGTTCTTATTGTTGCTCCTACTGAGCATGTGCAGAACAACTAGTTACTACAGTCGTGGAGCGCAGTTGCAGCGTTTCCGTCGTGGAAAGTGTCGTTTTCGCCCGTTTACATGACGACAGAGCCCGAACGTTTTTGAAAAGTTTCACCACAGGGGACTGTTTTAAATAAAACAACTTGTGTTTTCAGTGGCTCTGAGCACCGTTGTTATGTAAATATACATCTAAAACACAAAGATTTTGTATTTTTCCCTTGAAATCGTTGCCGTGTAAACGCGCCCGAAAACCCTGACACAGGTACACAATACACACACCCAGCCAATCTTACACCTCTTGTAGCAGATTGAAAGAATGATGCGGTTCTTTGCACTAAGCCCGGGCATGCAGCAGCTCAGAGAAACCCCCCCCCCCCCCCCCTAACAATTCCTCATTGAGGGCATATGCCACGAACAGGAGACCAAACAGAAAACCAAAGACAGAGCAGAGACAGCAGAGAAAGAGAGGGAAGGAGGGAGGGAGGGAGGGAGGGAAGGTGAGTGTGGAGAGAGCAGAATGGAATAAATTGAAGCTGATCTGGTGCTCTGCATTCTGAGGAGGCTGGATTTGCATATCTGTGCAGCGGTGCAGAGGGAGAAATGTGTCGGTGCTGACAGCAAGCTGAATATCTTAAACCTCCGCTGACGCCCCTGCAGGCACTCTCTCCTCACAGAGAAGAAATGAAATCACACACAAACAGAGATGCTCGTGTGTGCGTGCGCACACACACACACACACACACACACACACACACACACACACACACACACACACACACACACACACACACACACACACACACACACACACACACACACACACACACACACACACACACACACACACACACACACACACACACACACACACACACACACTAGATTTAAGGTCAGGAGATGGGAGGCTTTGCTTTGTTCCTGCACGGTGATGTACAGTCGTGCGCGTTGTTTAACAGTCGGCTCCAGTACGAGAGCCCGTCTCCAGGGAGAGGACCCAGTGAGGCAGGCCATTCACTGCTGCCACTCACACACATTACCATTCATACATGTGTTTATGTATGGGTACAGATTCGTGACAGTACTTAGAATATTTTTAAATAGATGTGCCCACTGGTAAGGAAACATACATGTAAAGGTTTACGATTCTCCTTTACATCACCGAGCTTTGACTGAAGACTGAGGCTCCAAACAAGACAGAAACGTCCAGAAAGAAGGTTTGAAACGTCTTTGTGGATCATGAAATTTTTTTTATAGGGAACTGGAGGAAGTCTTTAAAGATTTTGAGAATAATACATTCATACATATACTTTTGGGATATGTGTGTATGTGTGTGTAAATGGATGTATGTGTGTACATGTATGAATCTTTGCATCGGTGTGTGTATGCTCGCATGCAGTATATGTATGTATGTAACTTAAAGTTCTTCAATGTTTACCGATAAAAATCCAAATGATCGAAGACAAAAACATTCAGTCAAAAATAATTCACACCCTGGTGCCTATATACAAACTCGTCTGCGTATTAAAATTGTTACTGTCAGTCGCAGGGACCGCGAACATAGGACCGTCGGGGGTTATAAAATCTGATTATTTCCTGTTGTTGGAATGAAAACCCACTAAAAAGCCATTTGGCGGAAGGTTTTCAGGAAAACTACGAGGGAATAAGTGGGAAACCAAGATGCTTTCACATAAAGGAAAGACTGTCGCTGATGCACACGAGGGGGTGTGAGGTAGAAGCTTCTCCAGGTAAAAACAATCAGTAACATGATTACTCAAATAATGAATGGAGCAACAATTGTGTATCTGTGTGTGTGTGTGTGTGTGTGTGGGGGGGGGGGGGGGGGGGGGGGGGGTTCGGTACTTTACCTCCCCGCACAGGAGTTAGATGATTGCGTTTGCATGTTTATACAGGTAATTTCTCTCTAATTCCAGCAGCCACTTAGTCTGTCTTATAATAAGGACTGGAAGCTTATTAGCCTGCAGGCAAACAGCTAGTATGGCTCTCCAAGGTGGGAGAATGAACCTTTAAAGCTTCCTAATTAACACGCTGCGGCTCAGAAACCACATTTTGTTTTCTTTGAAAAAAACTGCCTAGAAAGAATTGTGGTGACTCTCGGTGAGACCTCCGCAGGTCGCACGACAACCTCCCGACTACGACGACTCCGGGAAGTGGCTGGACCCCCAGAGAGGCAGTTCCGAGAAATGACGTGTTAATTAGCGAGTCTTGGTGGATTTTGTTCCCCTCAGAAAGACGCAGGCTGACTGATTCCCCCTGCCACTCTTTATGCTAAGCTAAACTAATTGGCTTCTGGCTCCAGCTTTATATTTCATGCACGAGATTGATATCGATCTTCTGGTGCAAACTATTAACTAATGCACCTGTTACCAGATATTCATTCAGAAAGCCGCAGTCTGGGGCTCTGAAATCATTTTACATTTTCTTTTAACTTTGTTAATCGGGTTTTGCGTTACGATTAGACGTAAATACTTGTCGAGAGTCATAAACACTAAATCAGAGGTGTGAAACACATTTTATTTCGGGGGCCACGCACAGGCCAAGTCTGAGTGGGCCGCACCGGTATAATAGTGCCATAATAACTTTTAAATCTTTTTGGTTGTTGTTGTTGTGAGTATACATGATGAAAATGTTGATGTTTTCACAAAACAAAACAATTATTACAGAAAATAAGTACAATCTCAACATAAAGTCAGTTTTAATGATGCCCTCTGGTGCAAAATACAGTGATGTACAAATACAAAAGTTGATAGCATGCAGCTTTAGCAGGAACAGAATCACTTCTATTGAGTTTGAACAGAACAGGACCAAGGACTGAGCCTTGAGGGACACCTTTTCGATATGAACCAATAAAGAGCTTACATATCTCTTTAGCGGCACAATGCTGTCTGAAGTTTCTTTCTAAAGTGTAGCACGATCAACGGTATTATCAAATACTTCAGACCAGCTGATATAAAAGCTTTTTGTATCGTCTAAAGATGCAGTTACAGCAGTAAGTGAAGATTAAAGTTAGTCGTTAAAAATAATCAGCCTCCTAGCCAAAAAGGAAGTGAAAACTATAATGTTTTTATTGGTTCGTGAATAAGGCTTTGTTTACACGTCAACTATTTCAATTGAACCTTCATCGTTTTGAGGTTCAGTTTACATGACAACGGCTCCCAGGGTGGAACTTTTTGAAAACGCTCCCACTTGGTCTTTGTGGAAATGGGGTAAAAACATGCCAACTGCATCGGTTTCAGCGTGTCTGCCGTTTCTGTGTAAACGGACATCATTTTCAAAATGTTGCGGTGTAAACAAAAAAACCTTTCTCAAACAAAAAAAAAAATCAAAAACGACTTTTCACTTGTGAAAACGGACAAGTGAAAAACTCCAAATGTAGCTCAATGATTCCACAGAAACAAAGTTCCTCACGTGAACATTAACGAGCAACATCTCCCTGTTTACTAAAGGTGAACCTTTACGATCCATCAAAGTTTAGCTTCATGTACCGATCGTGATTAGATTATGATCTTCTTGAGGAAAAACAACAAATGAACAGACGGCACAAGACGAGTCTTTTTATTGATTGTGCTCCTGAAACAGATGTCAGTGTATCTCTCTGAATAATTTAGCAAACGTTTATCCTAGAATACTTTATTTTTTTGGTGGTACAGATGCACAGCACTCGGTCTCCGCATTCGATGAGCTTTTTAAAAGTAATATTTTACTGTTTTTCAATATCCCTCTTTTTGCCCGCAGGGTACTTTCACGGGATTATACGACATCTACATAAAGCTAGCGTGAGGCTCTTTGCAGCTCGCTTCCCGTCTTTCAAATATTTAAGATGCTCAGTGGGTGAGAAGAACAAAACCTCTGGCTCACATGTCTCAGACGAGACATGCAAAGGAGTGTGTGTGTGTGTGTGTGTGTGTGTGTGTGTGTGTGTGTGTGTGTGTGTGTGTGTGTGTGTGTGTGTGTGTGTGTGTGTGTGTGTGTGTGTGTCTATTCCTCTTGTTCTGACAGTCAAATCCAAAAGACGCCACACTATCTCCACACTGTTTATCATACAAGCCCCGAGGGGGATTTCATTTGGCGAGTTGTGTTCCTGCGCTGCCATCAACAAGAACCGGGGGGACACATTTTATTTGTCTGACATTGTCTAATAGCCACAATCATTTATGATTAATCTCACGCTGCTCCAGGATTTATCTATCTGTGAGCTCCATGTGGCGCTGCACAGCTCAATCAGGAGAGGGGAGCACAAACACTGCCAGACTCAGAGCACATCAGTCTTACTACTTTGGATAAAAGCCTGCGCCAACTGGTGTGTGTGTGTGTGTGTGTGTGTGTGTGTGTGTGTGTGTGTGTGTGTGTGTGTGTGTGTGTGTGTGTGTGTGTGTGTGTGTGTGTGTGAGTGTGTGTGTGTGTATTCTAACAAAAATAACAGCTGGGGCTTTCAAAGTGACCAACCTTGTAAATCATATCTCCGGAGAAATGCGTAAACACCAAGTTTCTTCTTGGTTTCTGGTTCTTGATAAGAAGCCTGAGCATCACGGCCCGTTTCCACGGCAACAATTTCAAACGAAAACGCAAAACTTTTGTGGCTTTTTGGGTCAACTGTACTCAGAGAACGATGCTCAACAGACTGAAAATGCTCCAACTCTGCGCGGAAATTGGGGAAAGTGCAACTTTTTGAAAACATTTCTACTGCGCATGCACAGCTGAAGTAAATAGTTGTTCTGCACATGCTCAGTAGATTCACAACAATGTTTTCCTCCAGAGTGTCATGACTCCCAGTCAAAATTCTCCAGAAACTTGGTAGTTTTATAGTTGACAGTCACAATTGTAGGTTTTGAATAGGGTGAAGGTTTTTGGGAAATTGGACTTGTTCAGGTTTTGTAAAATAACAGTGAATTAAACATTGACTTATTCATAATGTAGTCACTTCATTGCCCTATATCGAAGGTAAACAAAAGGAGTTGTCACGTTTGTTTTTTTTATTTAATCCTTTAGCCCCGTTTCAAAGAGCTCCATAAATCACGGTAAGATGTTAACAGCTTTAGCTCGTAGCAACACTCAGACTGAGAGGAAGGTTGTAAAATCTCTAAGATTCAAAGATGATCTCAGGTTGCTTTAGGTCACATGACCGTCCTTTAACCCCTCCCACTGTACAACCTAAGACTACAGACTTTATTCCACAATCAAAGATATCATCACTACTTTCACTACGTCTTTAGTCAGAGATGGCCAAAATCACTGAGTGCGAGACGTTTTAATTTACATTCCAAATCCATGAAACCTGCTTAAATTGACTGAATTACATCTGATTGTGATTTAATCAACTCACAGCAACAAAGACAGACAGTAACAAGCCGAGCAGCAAATTAATAGAGGACGTTCTGTTTGTGAAGCTCCAGAGACGTATTTCTTCCCCTGTCAAAGTGCCTTCTTTTATTCGGTTAAATGAAGCGAGTTGATTAGAAATGAGATGAGGGTAACCAACAGCAACGCCAACAGAACAAGCTTCATTCATCTGGGATTGAAATTCATTTAAGATATTTTCTACACTGTTGTAATCAAAAAGGCAAAGTCTTATCAAAAGTCTCTTGATTGACCTTTTATTTCTTCAGGTGATGTTAGACTCCGTTTCAAGAGAAAATGCATAGTTTTTGAATTTTCGCTTCTGTAAAGTTTCAGCAATGTTTTGAACAAAATGTCCGTTTCCACGGAAATGACCGAAACGCTGAAAACGATGTAGTTTACATTTCAGGCCGGGAGTTTGTGCTGTTCTTTGTTTTTTCGTAATAAAACCTCACACACACGCACATTAAACATCACACTATAAACACGAGCCATGTGAGGACACGGACATTCGTATGGACACACGACCAAGGATTGTTATTACAGAGACTGTGGACTAAAAAACGACCCTCTGCATGACACTCTGCAGGAAAACGTTATTGTCCGTCTCCTGAGCATGTGGAGAAGAACTATTTACTACAGTCATAGTGCCTGTGTGCAGTTGCAGCGTTTCCACGGAGACCGAGCCTTTTTTTAAAAAGTCTCACCTTAGGTTTTCAAAAAGTTGTGTTGTAAGTAACTCAGAGCACATTTGTCCTGTAAATACACACTCAAAACGCGAAGAAAGTGTAAACGTGGTCTTAGGTGTGTTTGTTTTCACTTTCTGAGAGGACAAACTAATGAAATAATGCTAAAACTGTTAAATTATTTTATTGAAGTGAACATTTTTCTGATATAATTTGTGTATTTTGATTCATGGAGATGAATTTTACTCAAGACTTCATAGAAATGTCAAATTCCACTGGATCCAAACTGTTTTGATGTCTTCTAGAGTGAAAGACATCAGGGAATCTGACTTCAAACCAAACCGAGCATGTGGGGGTCTGACAGTCGGGGGTCTGAGAAGTGGTTTTAAGGTCTGTTACTGAGCCTTGAAAAGCCTCTGAGTGTGGAGGGGGAGGCAGAGACACGGGGGACAGGCTCTTTGGCATGCCAGAGGCAGGATGACATTGATCCAGTGGACCCCCTCTCCATCAGTCTCCCTGACAGGGGCAACTGGATTGTTCATAAAAATGGAAATTGAGCCGTGTTATGCTCGCGCGCGCACGGCTGACACTCTGCACACAGACCAACAGATCCATCCAAAAACAAACGTGGCCTCACACGGCTGTGAAATCACGAGGCGTGGGGGCTCCACGGAGGAGCCTCGCTGCATATCCAGGAGTCATTAATGCTGCCCGAGGAAACCTGCAGAGCTGTTTACATGAGCGTGTACACAAACACTTCCTCTGGTATCCTGGCACAGAAACACTTCAAACAGCAGCGAGGAGGTGAAGGAAGTGGAAACCATTTCCTGATTGAGTTCTAAATCACGTGTATTGTGGTGATACTTAAAGAGCTGACGATTTCTATGATGGCTGTGGAGGTTGCCAGCGCTGATGATTGTGGCAAACATGCCACAACACGCAATTATCTCCGTGATGTGCATCACTTGTTAGCTTAGCGATGTTCTCTGTCACGTGCTAATTACACCGAGCGACTGCAGGCGTGTGCCCAACGCTCGGTGAGGAGACACCATGTGTGCTGGAGCCTGCTCATCATTATTCCTAATGCTGTGGCAGCTGGTGAGTTCATGTGCGTTTTACCATTGAGGCCCTTCTTTTTTTTTTTTTTTACAACATTTTGAACATAAAATTTTAGTTATATTGTCAATATGTGGAAGGGTGACCCTTTGTGAGGCGATTCAAATATCCCTTCCCTGCAAGCAGGTCAGATCGAGCGAAAAATATCTCATCAGGAGTAAACGCAACTTTTCTGAAATGCTGCTACTGCACATGTGCACCACGTCTGTAGTAAACAGTTGTTCTGCACATGCTCAGTAGCTGGACAATAAGAACAATGTTTGCCTCCAGAATGTTGTGACCCCCAGTCCATGTTCTCCTGGGACGTGGTAGTTTTATAGTAACTTGCTGAAATAACGTCTTCGTCTGTCCATACAAATGTCCGTGTATTAATGTTAATAGCGAAACATGTATTTTGAGTGTGTGTGTAGTGTTAAATAGCGGCTAAGCAAACATGCGAGCTACATATTTTTTTGGCGTTTCTGCCGTTCACGCCAAAACAGAAATAGTTTTCAAAGCGTTGCCATGTAAACACAAAACTTGTAGAAAAACAATGGATTTTCACTTGAAAGGCTGCTGTGTAACCTGATCCTAAAACAAAGAAGTAGTAAACTTTGACGTGGGAAATGTTTCCCACTCGGTTGTCTTCATTTCCCCGTCTCCTGGAGGCCTCGGAGTGGACGTACATGATAACCTTGTTATTCCTGCACTATGACACGTGTGGTCAAACTGTTGTACCCAAGTTTATAAAATCCACATGACACAGTGCAGCAGGTAATAAATATGATCTGGGTGGTAAAATTACACGGGGAGCCTCAAGCTGCTGTGAGTAAAGATTCTTCTTGGAAACCGTCTCTGTGAATGCGTTCAATACCCTGTGCCCATTTTACCGGTTCATCAATGAGGACAAGCTCATCTCTAAAAATAGACGGATGCTTAATCAATTTATCTCTCCCACTGTTTGTCTCCTTCAGCAGAGGAGCAGGCTTAACTGTAAGGCAGCAGAGGTTATTGATTTTTTTTTTTTTTTTTTTTTTTGAAGAGTGGGGGTGGGGAAAGAAAGAGGAGGAAGGGGAGGGGGATGAAGGGCTAATGACGGAAATTTCTAAAATGACTGGCTGCAGATAAGGGGGGCCCGTGTTAATGGCAGGGGGGGGGGCCTCCAGCCTGATGAATTCTAGAGTTGTGTTGGACACGGTGTAACGTTCAGAGGGGGAAGAGGCCACGAGCCTTCAGGCTGCATCAGCAGAACATTCAGGCTCATCATAACAGGGAAAAGATACTCGGATGTCGTCTGATCCCAGAGAGACGGCGGCTCACAGATTCACTCCACATTTTCAGGCCCCCCATTTTAAACGGCAACGATTCAAGTGAAAACAAATAATTTCTGCATTTTCACGTTAGAAAAGTTTCACATTTATACGGCAACATTTTAAGAACAATGTCCGTTTCCAGGAAAACAGCAGAAACACTGAAAATGATGTGGTTACCATGCCATGCCACGAGTTGGCCCCGTTTGTCTTTGTGCACATGTGTGTCTGTGTGGTTTTAACTACGGAGAACAATACGTTACAAACATTAACAATGGATCAATTAATTGTCGTTTCCATGCTTCCACATGCAAACAAAATGTGTTCCTGAGGACCAGCAGCATACATTGGCACAACATTTTTGAGAATAAAATAGAACAAAACAAATAAGAACATAGGAATCTTGGCTGAATAGTGCAGCAATATAGATAGAAACAGATAATAAATAATGCAGTTTGATGTGGTGGAGCAGCATTAGGGTCTGAGGCATTTTGTTCATGAGACTCAGCTTCTGGAAAGAAGCTGCACTGGAACCTTGTTGTTGTTTTGGCCTTGATGCTGCAGAGTCTTTTTCCTGAGGGGAGTACGGAATAATGTGTTCACTAGGTGGGCAGTGTCACCGATGATGTGGACATTCTAGTGGGCAGACGACAAAGTTGGATTGTTACTACGGTGACTGTCAACGATAAAACTACCAGGAGAATCTGGGCAGGGAGTCATGACACTCTGGAGGAAACGTTATTGTCCATCGACTGAGCATGTGCAGAACGACTGCTTACATCAGCCGTGTTGCACATGTGCAGAAGCAGCGTTTCCACCGTCTACACAGAGGTGGAGCATTTTCAAAAAGTTATTGTAAACGGACACCCGTTTCAACTTTCAGTTGAAAATGCTGTCTTGTCAACGGGGCCTGAATAAGATGCTCCGTCGTCTCTGTTTAATGAGCAAACATTGACTTGAGAGCGAAGGTTTATTTGATTCATTGATGAACATATTGGATCATTATAGCACTTTTATTCATGAACTGAAGCAGAGATCGTCGTTGAAATGGTTCTATTTGTCACATCTGCATCTGGGGTTATTGGAAGAGACACATGTGAGACTGTGACACAGCGTGTTGAAGAAGCGGGGGGTTTCCTCCAGACTCGCCATCAAAGCTGAGAGATTAAATGGGGGGAAAATAGCGGCACCCACAACACACGTCAAAGCAGTGAGATGAAACCACAGATGTGTTCTGGGTGAGAGGCGTGGCTGCAACCACAGAAATGTCGCAGTTGTGACCGAGCTGGATCAGTGTTTCACCCATGGGTGAGCGTATCACTCTGCAGGGGAGCGGACGTACACATTTATTTAATTCAAAACTCGCAGCGACGTGCATGTCGCAAAACTAATTTCACCGTCGGGTATTTGGTTAAAAATGTAAATATGAGTTCCAGAAACCACAGTTCTCAGTCAGCATTCCTCTTTTCATAAAACGCTTCCGCGGTAAGTGCTCGCACATAAAGAGAGCAATGAAATAACATCAGAGTGAAATTCGTCAAATAAAAAGTTAATATGGTTTATACAGCGGCAATGCCACGGAAACGGATGGACTTGAAGAACTACTTCGAAATCTGTACCGTCAACGAGTCTCACGGAGTAAATGACTGAAAAGTACAATAGAAAAAGACATGATATGGTAACAAGAGGTTACAATACAATACAACAAGACATAATACGTTATAATACAGTACGATATACCAGCATGGCAGCAATGCATACAAAAGGAAAAGCTTCTAATTCCACCACAAATTAATAAATGAAAACATTTTTGCATTTTCGCTTCAGAAAATGTTCCCGTTAACATGGCAACGTTTTGAAAATGATGTCTATGATGTTTATTTGCAAACAGCAGATACGCTGAAAATGATGTCTTTAGCACACCAGGCCACGAGTGTTTTCGAAAAGTTCCACCTTGGGAGCCGCTTTCAAAAAGTTGCAATTTCCGTGGCTTTAAACACCGTTTTCATGTAAAGGGATGCCCGAGACGTGAGAAAAGTTTAGCATTTTCCCTTGATAGCATTGTGTAAACGAGGCCTAAGTTACAATAACAAGAATATGTCTGAGTATTATAATGATGTTATTATAAAACAATCTGAACGGGTACAATAAGGTAGGATGCACTGAGAGTGGATACGACACCGGAGGACGTCGATGGACAAAACTACGAAAGACGCACAATGCAAGAGCATTTGATACCTTGAAAAAGTAATCTGATTACTGATTACTAGTTTCATTCATAGTTATCATTATGCATCATATCGCATGTTGTTTTTCTATCCTATTTCAAACTATTTTTAAAAGCCTGAACAGACGAAGGCAGAATTCCCTTCATTTCATTCCTCATCAACAGGTGAGCATAAACTAAAAAACTGCGCTTCAGGGAAGACGTATCACGTTCAACGCATCTGTGAACACCTGTAATGTCTCACTATTCCAACCGTCAAATACTAAAAATATGTCTATAACGCACATTAGCAGAGTACTTCAGTACACACTCACACATTCAGGATTCTCACTCACACTGTCACATTTTTTTTCCATGAAACAGCTTAAAAAAAAGACGTGACCCACAAGAATCTAGCTGCTCCATCCGCTGGGTGATGTATCACAGCTGAAGAAGAAACGTCTCCGCAGGGAGACTTTCAAACCAAATTACAGGCTAATTAATGGCTTCGGCATCCTGCAGGAGGCCTGCAGAGACTCCTGCTCACGCTACGATCTGGTGGGTGAGCATATGCTGCGATGTTCAACACATGCAAATCAAAGCGCGATGGCGACCTCCTAGCAAAGAAGAGAGGAGGACCGCTTTGCTTTGTGGTAATTGGCTGAGCAACACGAAGAAAAAAAACAACTAATTACAATGCGAATGGACTTTTGTCTGCAGTGTGTACTCCGCATTGTCACGTTTCGCAGTGTATACTGCTGTGTTTGTTTTTGTGTGTGTGTGTGGGCGTGTGTGTGTGCGTAGGTGGAGCGGACGGCGTAGGAGGCTCACCTGAAAGAGATGATTGAGGCCACTATATAGGAACCGGGTTTCCAGGCTCTCATCGCCAGATCGTCTCGTTTACCCCCGCGGTACTTTGACTCGGCCCCTCGAGCCTTATTGTAAAGCCAATTGTTTATCGTATACTACGGTATTTTGAGTAATCTGTGTAACTCCCCTCCTGTGCAGTCCCGGTGTGCGCCGCGCTGTCCAGCTCGGGAGATCGCTGTCCGGTGACGTCAACCTCCGCCTTCACGCCACTCTCCGAGGATTGTCCGCCCGCTGGAGAGATCGCCTAAATAAACTCTTTTCTTAAACTCAACTTCCTCGTCCTGTCGGCGCCTGAATCCTCCTTACACCTTACATGACACCGCATGCCGATATTGTTGGGCTGACTGGACAGATATATTCCACCTCTTCGGGCTGAAACACACTGGTGTGGCGTGTTCACTAGTGCTCCACCGAATACAAGTAGTGACATTTAGCTACTTGGCAATATCGAGTAACGATACGAGTACTTATTAAAAGCTATCAAACCTAATTTGTACTCTATATGCAAACGATATGTGAAGGCTATGACAGTCTGAAAGGCTCCAATATATTATTGCATCTCCAGTACGCATGGCGCAGTGCGTATAGCGTCCATCTGCGCACCGCGCCACGCGTACTGTAGACTGAGGGACACATTATTCTGCGTGCCGCCACACGCTCCAGCTCACTGTTAAAGAGTGTGCGAGTCATACTGTGATCATGTTTAGCATGCAGCATTACTGGTGTGTGAGTCTCAAATCTCTTTAGCATGTAGCATGTAGCATGGCTCGGAGTGAAATCCCCTGAGCAGTTAAACTAATCAACGACATCGGGCCAACTCTGCTGGAGATTAAGTTGCTGCTGTTGTACGAACTTTCTTTGGCCTCCTCTTGATCTTTCTACAGAACAGAATTTACAGTCCGTCTGATTTTCGTCATTGCGTTTGACGTCAAAGAATCTCTAAACCGCCGACATCGCTCGGGCTCTTTGCGTCCCAGCGGGCGACGCAGTACTCGCCAGGTTGTATCAAGGAGTTTTCATGAATAATCAGTATCAGACACGATACCAGATACTGGCGGTGGTATCAATGAATCTCTAGAATCGACTTAATAATTCATTAATTGGCGAGTCTTTGGTGCTCAATGCATCCAGAGAGGAAAAAGTCCAACATCCACAGATCTGATCTGACCTCAGTAGCATTTTCGCTGCGTGCAGCCTTTCTTTGCTTCATGCTGTGCTTTTTTTTTTTCTTTTTCTTCATCTCTGATGCAGGTTAAGTGTCTAATATATATCTATGGTGTTGCTGGTCTCAGTGAACAGAGACAAAAAGGAGCCATCAGCAGGGTTTTAGCCTACAGGTCTGCGTGTAAAGTGGGTCAACTGTGCTCCCGGAGAGCTTAACAAGCTGCGAGAGGAATAAGGCAGCGCTCTTGATAATTAGCAGGAGGAGAAAGGCATGTTTGAGGGAGCGGGGGTTGCAGGAAGAGCTGGAGAACAGATGAGAGAGCGAGTGGGCGTCAGGCTGGACCGGTAAGAAATAACCAGAGGTATCTGTTAAATGAGACACTTTCAGCCTTCCACTTGTGCTTTTTCCCCCCCAACAACTGAGCTCACGTGCTTCTCTTCCCTGCAGACATGTTGGATTCTCATTAATTACAATATCACCTCCACTGTTATTCTTCACATTATTTTTCACTATTTAATTGGTGTACTAACACATTAACTAGCATTAATGTACAACGTAGAAATAAGAGGTACAGCGGGAAGAGGGTGGACGGGTTGAGAGACGTGTTCATGTTAGGAGGGTTTGACATGTTTCTGTTCAAATGAACAACTTCACCAACAACACTACTACAAAACAACTGTACGGGAAAAGAAAGTATAAATAAGATGGAAAAAAGGAAACGTGAAGAAGGCAAAGAATACTGAGACTCACAAGAAGACAAACAGAAGGACTCAGATGGGGGGGGGGACAAGACGAAGACAAAGGACACAAAGATGAATGAGAAGATAAAGCATAAACAAAAAAGAAGACAAACATTTAAGAACACGTAGAATGAGAGAAAAAAATCTGAGGAAGAAGACAAAGAACATGGAGAGGACAAACAAGAACAAGACGAACATGAAGAGGAAGAAGACAAAGACAAAGAAGAAGACAAAGCATATAGAAGAGAAGGACAAACAAGACGACAAAACTGCAGAGGAAGATGATGAACATGGAGAACACGGAGGAGACAAAGATAATGAAGTTGTCAAGGACAAACAATTAGACGACAAAGATAAACGAGATGAACGGAGAAAGAAGAAGAAGAACAGGAAAAAGACGAAGAGCATGATGAAGACAAGGAAGTCCAGTCCGGCCTTACACAGCGCTATCACCTTCAGAATAAAGCCTCGACGTCTTTTCCCACAAACATTTCTCCACATCCGTCTCTGGACTGGCGTCTTCCTGCTCTGGCTTCAAGGCTCACCGACTCCGATATCGTCTCTAAATAATTAGATCATAAAATGAAAGTGGAAGATTCAACAGCAGCGGTGCAAGTGTTTCTGGCAGATCGGTGACCTTTGAGGCCGAGAGACGCTTTGAGAAGCTGTTTGTACAGTCATTCAACCGAGGGGGGGGGGGGGGGGGGGGGGGGGGGGGGGGGGGGTTGGGGTTCTTTATGTGGCTTCACTCCTCAGTTTGTAACCACAGCATTCACACAGCAGACGACCTCATAGCTCAGTGACCACGACAGCAGGTCAATTCAGGTTTGGGCAAATTCGATGATAATAAATAGACTAATTTAACTTCTGTTGTAAAATAAAGTCAATTGTAATTAGGTTGCATCCGATTTGAAAGGGGAAGTCAAGTAAGAAGGGCAATCAGATCTTTTACATTTTTTTTTTTTTTTTTTTTTGCTTATTTTCTCGTTTTTATTCATCTTAATAGGCTTTACATCACATTCACTTCTAAAAATGTGATTTTTTTTGTCATTTATTCCACTTTTGATAATGATTTCCTGTGAAATATTGGGTCACATTGGAGGGAAAGCAAACTGAAGCTATTCGTTCTTCCAGCCCAGGAGGAATTGTCCGACTCCCATCATGGCTCTGTTCAATCGTAATTTGCGGATTCCAGCCGACTTCCACATTCTTGTCAGCGCAAATGCGATGCTTTCTTTGGCTCATTTGCAGCCACTGAATGAAGAGAGAGCAATACATAAAAGTCTGGTGTACAAACATTACAAGAGCTGATTTTCCTCTGTTGGAAATCTCTGGGTGTTGGGATAAATCCCTTCCCAGCCGTCGGTAATCAGTCTATTTCCACAGCTGAGGGAGAGAGCCGCAGTGGTAACACCGCTGTAAGCAGGGGGGCTCAGCTGGGTGTGTGTGTGTGTGTGTGTGTGTGTGTGTTCATATATATATGTGTCCTTTCCTGAAAGCTCAGGTGCTTCCAGGCGAAGTGTGAAGAGGGTTATGCGAGGCAGAGAGAGAAAAGGGGGAGATAAAGACTCATGAGCTCACAGAGAGAAAAGCTGCAGAGCGAGTTGAAGCGAGAGGGAAAGAGTCAGCGTCGCTTCAACCTCGGTTCTCTCAGCTTACGAGACCTCACCGCCTCGGTTTGCTTCAGAGAGTCGATTCCAGTGTCACATCATCCGTCTTCCCTTTCGTTTTTCTTTTTTTTTTTCCCCCTCTACCAGCCTCAAACACTTCCCCCCAGAAATCCGCCATTTCTGTTTGTTACGGGAAATGCAAAATGATTCCCAACAACCCTAAAAAAAACCACAACGTTAAAGTAAATAACTTGGAGGTGATGTGAAGAGAGTTGAAAGAGAGGTTTTTAGACGTTTGAACGACGAAGTGAAAATGGAGCGTTTTCAAAAAGTTTCACCTTGGGAGCCGTTTTCAAAAAAGTTGCGTTTTCAATGACCGCTGCTGTGGTGAAAACGGACCTCTACAACGACTTCAGTTTTCACTTAAAAGCGTTGTGTTAAGAGGGCTTTGGGTGGAGTTTTTGGTAAACATCTTTTGTATGCTCTGACTTGTTTTATCCCGTTTACTTTTTAAAGCCTTAAATAATTACTATTCCAACAACACATCATCAGTTGGTAAAACTAACCTGTCTCACGTCTAATAATCTCATGATGAATGAGACAAATTCCGTTTTTTCAGTTATCAACTGGAATGCGATCGCTCCACATGTTTCCAACAGGAGTAAAATAAATTCATCACACTTTGAGGACTCTTTTTTTTTTTTTTAAACATGGAACATATTTTACATTCCCCAATGTTGAAGAATATAAAGAAGCATATCCTTCTCATCAGTGATAACAAAAACACAGCTGTCGGGATGTAGGACAACACAGAGGATAACAATGAAAGCACGCTGGTGAATCCATATTTACTGTAGGTTTTATCTGGCTGGAAACATGACTGAGGACTGAGATGGATGTGTGTATTATGCCTTTTCATTTTCTCCTTTCTGTGTGTGTGTGTGTGTGTGTGTGTGTGTGTGTGTGTGTGTGTGTGTGTGTGTGTGTGTGTGTGTGTGTGTGTGTGTGCGAAGAGGCTTAAGTGCTCAAGCCCCGTGGGGAGCGGGCCATCTCATGTGAAAAGGCTTTTTAAGTGATGTGCTACTCAAACGGATTTCACAATGAAGTCGCTGCTGGAAAAAAAAAAAAAAAGAGAGAACAGTACTAAATGGACAATGAGTGCTGCAACGATGCAGGAGTTAAAACATACAGTGACGTTACCACAGTTGAAACGGTTAAAAGAGAAGAATACATTTGAATGCGAGCCCACTGGATAACCCTGATTAGCGGCTTCGCTCTGGTTGTAGTTCACGTTACGTCGATCCGACCTGCCCCTGACCTTCTGCCCCGATTGTCTGCGTTTTGGCTTGAAGTGTGCGCTTACAAACACAACAAGCATTCATCACTCATTGTTTAATCATCAACTTATAATGACCGAATTGCAGCGTCTTTGATTCCAAACACGCAAAAGTCACAAAGGGTTCTACTAAAAATATCATTTTCTGTCTTGTAGTTCTTCAAAAGAAGTACATTGACTTTATTTTCTTAAAGAATGATGAAAAGGATAAAAAAAAATGTATAAAACAGCTTTGTGTTCTACGACTTTAAAGAGAAGTTAGCAAACGAGCCAACAAGCCCCTAGCATGTAAAGTCATGTAATACCACTTTCTACCACAAGATGATGCGGTGAGTCACTCTGGGATTTCGTTTATTTTCAGCTGAACAAGAATGAAAACAGACGATACGAAGTACGCGTCGACACTCGCAAATACGAATAAAAAACTGGGGAGGCTCAATACTGCCACCTACATGTCATTTCAATAATTACAGATGTAATATTTAAGTACAGTCAAAATAGAAAAAAGATCGACATTGTGAACACAGTCCTAAAGTAAGACCGAGCAAATATACGAGAAAAAAAAGTACTCTTATAATCTAAAAGAATGAATGGAGCAGCTGCCAGACGCTATAAAACACCGACATGTGGATGAAACATGCCGAGTTCACTGGAGAGGAAGCTGAGGGGACGCTTGTCCAATCCTTCCACAACATGTAGAGCTTTTTTTTTTTTTTTAAACCTTCATAACAACCTGGAGCATCAGCCAGGAAATAATCAAGTGCTGTAGCGTGAAAAAACGAAATATTTTCTGCACAAATTGCTCGGTGTCACTTATCAGGCTCAGTAAAGTGCAGACTCATAATCTACATTTCACATCCGACTCATTCGCACAGTAGAAACCGGCGGAGCACCGCATCCTCCACGTTTTATATTCTCCTTTTAGTAAACAACATGGTTGATGTCTTCATGATGGAAAAACATGAATTTGAACTGCTTTCGCTTCTTTTCATGAAGCCTCAGAACCTTAATATGCAGCTGCTTTCAAGTTAAAAAAGTAAAAATTAAGCAAAAATGTATAAATCATTTTGAAATATCTTACAATTAAAGTAGATTTTTGGTAGATGTAGATGGGTGAATCAGACATGGACGTACATGTTTATATGTTTTCTTTTACTTATGTGTCATGTTCTTTCGATGAAACGGAAGCGTTTATGCACAAAGCAAGAATCCATTAGGCTAAAACTTCCCTGTAGTTTCATGATTTGCATCCGTTAGTCTGTTGTCATGTCTGCTGCATCTTTGTGCTCTGAACTGAAAGTGGAGTGTAAAAATGAACCGCGATCAAAACCACAGCTTTTTAAACACGTTATCTTGCAGTAAATATTTAATTCACAGTGGTTAACACAATAGAGTGTCAATAATGAACACGTGGGTCTGTAACTGCTGGGTGTTTACATGAGCAACAGCCCATGGTTATATAAAAACTTTCTCTTTTAGGGACTCTCCGGTGAAAAAAGATGAAAATAAAGCTGCTGGGCGAGCTAAAACTCATTGACAGACTGTGCTTCTAATGGTCAATTAGCAGCTGTCGCGATATCGTAATTAATAACCAAAGTGAAACAAGGTAATTATACCAAAGTCCAAAAGAGTCAGTGATGAGTAGATAACTTATCTGAAGCCCGCGCTTCCCCTCGTGGACAAAAACAGTGAAATAAAACCAGAGCGGAGTCAGAATGTGATCCGCATTCCAGCAGAACTGACAGTTCAAGCCGAGTGTGTCCAAAACAAAGCTTACAGGCAAATACAATCACATGCCGGTTGAGCTTATTATTTTTTTCTTTCTTTTTTTTCCCGTTGTTCAACAAAAAGGGTAAACTTAATCCCCTGCATACACACATACGTACACATGGTAATCCACCGGCTGCTGGGGAACAAAAAAAAACAACAAAACAAACTAAGAGGCAAATGCATAACGTCCCCAGGCTTTCCTCTTCTGTCTGAATGCCGTCGGTCCTAAACACTGAAAAACATGAAAGCATCTCCGCTTAGGTCCTCGACCTCAATCAAGCAGAGTGGAGGGATGGTTTTCTGTCAGTGTAAGACTAGTAATCTACTTAAATGATGTACATGTATCTTTTTGAAAATTCCAAATAGATATTAAGGAACAGTTTGGACACCACTGGAGACATTTAAAGAGACAATAAAAGACCAGAGACAGTCTAACTGCCGGGTGAAATAAGATCCTCACACATGATCTGACACTCGTACTCCATTCCTCTAATTAGACTCTTGACAAAACGTAAAGCGGAGAGGTGATAATTGCAGTTTGGACAAAAAAAGGGTCAAAAATGGCATTATGCTTCATATCAAGGAACATTTTAATCATGTGTGAGAAAACACAATAAATGTCAACTGAGCAGGTGTGAACGTTGTTTTTGTTGTGCGTTTTCACAGGCAACACCAATAGAATTATAAGCAAGGATCTTATGGATCTAATTTGAGTAAATTATGATTATACATACCGAAATCAGCGACAAGGAGTTCTCGATATCATAATACGATGTGATATTCTTACTTGGTGAATAATTAGAAATGGATTGCGCACAAGGAGCTCTACGTTGCAGTTACATTGGAACCAACAGAAATGGACAAAAGGTAGGAAATGCTAGATTACTGATTTGCCTTTTACAGAGCTGAGAGGAAATTGGTATGAAAACCTTTCCTGTAAATATACAAAACTAGATTAAAAAAATAAATAAAATCTGCTCCATCCATCTGATAGCTGGGACAGGCAGTACATTACTATTGTTAGGATTTTCTTTGTGTATCTGGTCAGAGGGAGTACACATAGCCAGCTCACTGGAGAATGAACCACTTACAGTTGCTCAATAATCCATTTACTTGCATTTGCTATTGGCGTGACTGTAATTTCAATCACATAGACAGTGGCGAGATAAGTGGAGCGCTGCCTCCTGAAAGCTGCCTGATGGGGACGCGGAATGAAATCGAGTAATGCTCTCGTGCTCGCCGCCTTTAGTCAACAAGCATCTGGCTGAAAGCAATCAGGGGTAAAAGGGAAAGGCGATGATTGAAAGTACAATTCGTACTTGGCAGGTATTCTTATAAATTCTGAAATCAGCCAGAGCATTATGGCCACATGTAAAAGATGCTGTAGTCTCACCTTCTGACGGTAAAACTGCTCTGACCTGTTAAGAAATGAACTCTACTACATATCTGAGGGTCTGTTGGGGTATTTGGATCCAAGATGTCAGCAGTAGATCTTGAAACCTGCAAGATGGCACCTTCTTCAGCCTCGGCTACCAAGGGCCATGCTGCGCATTCATTTTTTATGAGATTCTCACAAATACGACCTACAGATGCTCAACTTTTTTTTTTATTTGACCCTTTTTGAAGGTGCGTTGTCCAGCTCAAAGGGAATCCCATTTCTATGAAAGGGTGTAAATGGTCTAAAACAATGTGGTAGGTGCTACTTGTCTAAGTAACATCGACATTAATGACAGGATCCACGGTTTTCCAGCAGAATGTTGCTTTAAGCATCAGACTGCTTCACCGGTTTGCCTTCATTCCTTAATGCATCTGGGTTCTACGAGTTTCCCCAATCGACCGCATACCAAGACAACCTGAGTCATTGGCTCAGACCACCTATTTTCGTACCTCTAAGGTCCAGTCCTGAGCGTTTTTGGTGATTACATTGGTGGACAGTTATCGGAATGGGCATCCTGAAAGCTCTGAAGCCTCACACTCCCCAAGAAATATGTGCTGTACTGTGTAAACTGACAGCTTTCTATAAGAGCCGGCAGCAATTTGAGAGATTGTACCGCTTCGGCTAGCCTTCCATCTCTACATGTATGTCCACTGACCCTGTTGACTATCAACGTCTTTTACCTTCTTGGACCATTCTTGAAGAATCCTGAGAGCAACACACCAGTTTGACGATGCGCCGAGCTCATTGTTATCAAACTCACTCAAAGCCTCACACGTTTCAATTTTATCTTTAATGGCAAAATGTTCACTCGCTGCCTGTGATGTTCTATCAACTAACAAGAACCGTGCTAAAGAGGTAAGTGGAGTTTGATCAGTGTTCAAATGTCGAATTTACTCCATTCGTCCTGAAAAGACCACAGGTTTCATCGCACTGGAAACCGACTCGAACCAGGGATGTTCTCATTGTTTCATCAACCCCTGGTTCGAGTCACCATTTGGACGCGCTGGAGTCCGCTTGTTCTGGGTTTTTTACAGGTACTCCAGTTTCAATGTATAGATGTAATTTAGTACCTGCAGGTGTAAGTGTGTATTTTTGCATGTTTTATCCAGTGATGGACCGCTGACGTTTCCAGGATGAAACCTGGGTTTTGGCCAAAGTCATCTGGAATGACTTGAAATTGCTCTGAAAGACAAATGGATGGATTTTCCACAATGATTCATTTTTACATTTTGATCAAATCAGACACGGAAGAGACTATTTGTCTCAAAAAGCTTTTGATGATGCAAAAAAAACCAAAAAACAATCCAATAATAATCATCAAATTTTCCTGAAAGAGTTTATGTGAATGAAGACATCCAATTTAAAAATTGTGATTGGTGTAAGGGCTTCGGTTTTGATAATCTCTTTTCTGCTCGTTTGATTGTGCTTCTAAGATCTAGTACAATTTACATAATGACAGTGTGTGAGTGCAATAATGTCTCAGAGAGAATTGACAGCGTGCCACAGTGAGCCGTATCACCATATCACCATCTCTCCAGCCAGCTTCTTTTCCCCTACAAACCGTTTCTTGCTGCCGCGCCTCATCAGCATTGCAAATAACACCTAAAGCAAGAAGAGTGATGGCAGCAGCGGAGGAAATAGGACAGAATTAACAAATTATGTAAGAAGCGTGGAGAGGACGGAAGGAACAGAGTGTAGCAGCGAGGAGGTGGCTGATGATGATGAGGAGGAGGAGGAGGAGGTGGCAGCAGCATATTACAAATGTGATTACACCCCAAACCTGACGGTCTTAGATGACATCCACCTCACTCTGGTTAGATGAGACACATTTACAGTGCTGCTCTCTGAAAACACTCTCTGATGTTGACAGATAAATCACGCAGAGCGTCAGGAGATTATTTCCCATCAGACCGGGAAACAATCAACAACAATTACTGTGTTATTGGAGGAGTTCATCTCCTGCACGGCAGACACCACAACACAGCAAGAGTTCTAGGACGATCTAAACACATGATATAAACATCGTCGTGATTGTCCATCTACTGAGCATGTGCAGAAGAACTATTCACTGCGTCGGTGGTGCGCATGCGCAGTTGTATTTTTCCCCGTTTCTATGGAGACGAATTAGAGCACTTTCAAAAAGTTGCAATTTCAGTAGCTCTGGGCACCGTTGTGGCATAACCGGACACCCAAAACACAAGAAAGGTTTCCCGTTTTCACTTAAAAACCTTCGTCGTATAAATGGGGCCTAAAAGTTCTTGTTACTTTGTTTAATCCGACGTATCCTGCAATATTGAACAACGTTTATATCTGACCTTCCAATAAAAACCTTTTGATGCCACTAATGTATGTGATGTGTTCTCTCTCTTTGGTCCCGTGTATGTACATAAAACAGACGTCGCTATTCATCGCTATTTATTTATAATACACATGGGAAAATTTGAAGGTTTTTCACACATCTGCAATAAAAGGTTCCGCCTCAGTCAATGAGCGAAGGCAGCCAAACTGCTTTTATTAGCAACAAAAACACTAATTCTACAAATTAATTATCACCATTACTCATCTGAGCGGTTTTGTGTTTTCACACCTCTCACTGAAAAACATGCATTAAACTGGAGTACCACAATGTTCTGCGATAATGACTCAAGCTGCTACTGCTGACTGAAAAATGTCTAAACTTCAGGAAAACCTCAAATAATCACATTTCTTTTGTCGATTTGCAGGTACTTAAAAAGGGAATACTTTGTTGGGAGTGTAACTGAACGGTTGGTCCAGTTACACTCATACACTCAACTGTAGGGACGCGCGGATATTACTTTTTTTAAAGGATGAGTACATGTACAAGTACTAACCTTTAGCTACTAGCCATAACTGAGTACTTGTACGAGTACTTACTAAATCCCATGAAGCCTAATTTATACTCCATATGCAAACGATACGCAAAGGCTATGCGTTGCCACGAGCCACCTCTGCAGAGACTCTGCATTGAGCTACTCACTCCTCTAACAGTTACAAACTACAGAACGCATTCTCGAAGTGCGCAGCATCCGTCTACACACTGTCCTATATGTACTGCAGACGGTAGAACGAACTCGCTGTCAATGAGGGTGTCAGTCATATTAATCATGTAGCATCACTAGTGTGTGAGCCCTGAACGTCTTTAGCATGTAGCATGTAGCATGTAGTACGGCACGGAGTAAAATCCTCCTGGATCCACGGAGCAGTTAAAATAATGAGCAACATCGCGCTAACTCTGCCGGTCCAAACGTCTCTGGTGATGAAGTTGCTGCTGTTGTAGGAACTTCATCACCTCCTCAGAACACGATTTACAGTCTGTCTCACTTTTTGTCATCTCTAAATCTTCGCCATCACTAATCCTCTCGTCTACCTGCGGGTGACATTGCCGGCGGATTACGTCACAAAATACTCACCGGGTTGTATCAGGGATCTTTCACGAGTGCTCCATGCAGTATAGAACCCGACAGTAGTATCAGTGCATCCCGACAAAAAAAATTAAATTTTAGATAATGGATTAATGATAGGATGTTTATTTCAGCCAGCTGTAAGCAGATAAACCGCTTCACAGATCACTGGCTCATTATTAGCATTACTCATCTCAACCTGCTACTTTAATGTGATGTTTTTCTGTTTTCACTCTCCTTCATTAAGCCGCTGGATCGCTACCCGACTTAATGTTTCTGATGCAAACTTTCCAGTGCCTTCAGTAGTAAAGCACTTTACAGTGTTGTTCATTACTCAAAGCAACATTTTGAATAACAGCGAAGTCCATTTAACGCCAGCGAATGGCTGCTTCCAGACTCCAGACCTGCTCTCAGCTCATTCTGGAGTATTTTTAGACGGGCGGCAGAAAGTGGTTTGTATCAAAGACACGACGCCGAGATTAAACTGCACTGCATGTTCCACACAGGAGAGCCGGAGAGCTGTCAGGTACACTGAACGGGGTAAACACCAGGATGAAGAACGTCTGTATGGAAGTCAACGTCTTTGCAAAAGTGCTGAACAAGCAAATATATATAATAGCAGTGTTTTTCCTCGAATATACTTTTGAATTTTTACCTCATGTAACATAGAGGGTGAATCCAGCCGCCACTTTAGACGTTAACAGTGCGACAGAGCTGTGTTAGCGGTTAGCATGGGTTAGCACGTTTAAGAACGAAAACAAACAGCTAGCTTAGCTCATTTTGCATAAAGTGTCCATTCACACGACAATGGAGCTCGGAGCAACTTATTAAATCTTCAATCTTGTACCTTTAACTCTACCCAAAATCACAGATTAACACCTGAGAACAAAAATTAAAAAAAGAAAGATATCATGGTTTGGATTATGTGTCTCTTAAACTCCAAAAGTTAGGGGCTGAAATAAAAAACAACAATCCACTATATAGAGAATAAAACCAGGCAGCAGTGAAATGCAGGTATCAGTCAGTAATGAACTCTGAGAAACGCTGTGATGAAAGTGTGTGGAGAACGAGGCCAGGGGGGAGGAGGAGAAGAAGAAAAGGCCAAGCCGTGATGTGAGTGCCACTACTCATCATCTGCTGGAGTCAGGGTCGAGACCTTGTGTGGGCTCGTGGTATTTCTGTTGGGCTTTCAGAGAAATGCTCAGTTCGGTGCATTGAGTTGACAAAGTGGGGCTGTAACCGAGTGGCCTTTGATTCATTGACCCTGCCCGGAGAGGAATTCAATATTTTAAAATTAAACCTCTTACAAACAATCGTGGCCACTGAATGTGAGTGAAATCAACTCTCGCTTGCTGTGGGACTGGAAATCCTTTCACAAGAACAGACTCTAAATGTAGTTCTTCACATAACGCCGCCCAAAGTCAGTAAATAATGAGTTTTCATGTCGATCAATAGTGTTTATTCCTTTGCTCTTCAGGCAAGTTCAGGATGTAGAATTTAAGTACCGTAATTTCCGAACTATTGAGCTTTCCTGAATATAAGCCGCGCCCACCAAATTTAAAAAGAAAAAAGAAAGGTGGGAGTTACATGATGCACCTGAATGCATCATCAGTGGCACGAAGCTCGTTAACCCGTAAAAATACATAAATTAGCCGTGTCATTGTTCAAGTTGCAGGGTTCAAAGTCCAAAGTCTTATAGTCCAGAAATTACGGCAATGCTTCTTATTTGCATTGGGTGGCAGGAGTGAGTCAGTGTATTATTTCTACCATTCAATCTGCAGGACTCTGAAGCTGAATTTATTCAGCCCCCCTGTCATGGATCTCGACAGTTTTCATAGAATCATGAGTAATTAATAATTTTGGTCATTTTTAATGTCGCTGCAGTCACCAATCTTTGAAAAGGAGTTCTCAGTAGATCAATAGTTTGTGAGCTGGAGCATGTGTTGCCTGTCCGCTGCCTGTCACTGCGGCCCTGCTAACTCAATGTTTTCAAGTGAAAAGTGCCAGCATGCGTGTGTAGTTTCATTAAAACAACAACAACAATGCCACTGTGTGACCTGGC
Source organism: Lipophrys pholis (assembly GCF_963383615.2). Classification (NCBI taxonomy): domain Eukaryota; kingdom Metazoa; phylum Chordata; class Actinopteri; order Blenniiformes; family Blenniidae; genus Lipophrys; species Lipophrys pholis. Next base: position 3,446,560 of record NC_137636.1, read on the forward strand.
ACTATTACGCATTTGATGCATTCGTGCCGTTTGCGTGTAAACAGACTTCGTTTTCACTGTTGCCGTGTAAACACGAAACCTTTCCGAAACTAAAGCGCTCAAATGATGTGTTTTCCCTTGAAACGTGGTCTTGACAATGGGGACTGCTTTCAGAGTTTCCAGTGTGGAAGAACAATGGAAGGTTTGGTTAAACATGGAAAGACTTGCTTACTTTTACGAGCAGTAATTTATCTTTACCTATTTGTTTGATGGATGGAGAGAAATTCTTATGTGGCAGAAACAATGGTTAGACCAGGGGTGACCAACCAGTCAGAGACCAAGAGCCACAACAAAGACCACGGTATTACAAAGAGCCACAAACCAACTCCCTCTCTCACACAAACACCAAATGACACACATATTTTCTAAGCCAGATTATTTATCACACACAGATTAATACCCCTGAATCGAGGGGGAACCCTCCCCCATCTGTCTGTCTGTCCTCTCCCTTTCTCCTCTATCCCCTCACCCCAACCGGAACAGCAGAAAGTCGCCACCTCTGGTTCTGCAAAGGGTTCTTCCTGTTGGAGGGAGTTTTTCCTTTCCACCATTGCTCATGTGGATCCGTTGGGTTTCTCCCTGTTGAAAGCACCTCGAAATGACCGGGTTGTATTTGGTGCTAAATAAATAAAGTTGAACTGAATTGTAATGAATTAAACCAGAGACAACAACGAAATGTAAATGAAAGTGGTTTTGGCAGCCTGGGTGGAAAATGCACACGCTATGCCTTTGACGCAAACCACCAACAACTGAAATAACTGTTGTCATGGCAACCGCGGCGGAAGTTTTTGAACCGCTTTCACTGGAGATCGTCGTCACCTACAGGCGCCACCTTTGAGCCAGTCCGCAGACGATGTGGCGTGAAATGTGGACGCCCCTCTCGCAGCGGGGGCAGATTCCAGTTGGACGCTCCTGCACCCAGCGGGGGGGTAACACGAGGAGCGACGCGGTGCGGTAATGCAATATTCATGGTGTGGCGTGAGGCGGGCAGAGTTAAGCACAGCAGAGTTGTGAGAGGACCTTGGTGAAACCCGTCCGCCGGGGAGCAGCTGCAGCCCTCGTGCTCCGGCATTGTCTCCCCCCCCCCCTGTGCCCTCCTCTGTTCCCTCTCTGCTGCCTCTCACTCAACCATTAATTTTTAATCACTACTTAAATGGCTGCCTTGGCTGCGGCTGTGGGGGCAGCAAGTCAAGGGCTCTTGCCTCTGGTTACAAAGTAGGAAATAAATTTGAAGAGATCAAGCTAAACATACAGTCAGGCCGACTGGGGAGAAATGTACGGGCAGGAAAAATATCAACTTGCTGCCGCCATTACAGCTTAATTAGAATTTCAACTCTTTCATCTCTGTCTCTCCTTTGCGGCTGCTACAGGAAATTGAGATCAAATTAAGATAGAGAATTTGATTTTTTTTTTCGGGACGCCATGAGAAATTATGGAAGGAAGAAATTAGCGAGTTCAGATTTCATGAGATAGATGTTTGGATTTCTCCAATGACTGAAGAAATCTATTCAACTTTCAAATCAATTAAATTCAACCAGCAAATGAGCCAACCAACCAACCAACCAACCAACCAACCAACCAACCAGCTGCCCAGAAAATAAAGATCTGACAAAACACCAGTAACCTTCTCAGAAACAATTACCATATTTTCTTGACTATAATGAGCAACCGAGTAGAATCTTTTAAAAAGGAGAAAACACGCATGAGAACAATTATTTCTCCGTGTCCAACTGTTAGATTGGTAATCCAGGTCCAGCAGCTACCATTCCATATCCTTCTGTTGTGTCAGCTTTGTTTTAGGTGACGTTTTCTTTTTTTCCTTTACAAGTTTCTCACACACGCTGAACTCTTTCTGCCGCTCTCTTTCTGTTTTCTGATGCACATTTGAGCAATTTCACTTTAAATTCTGCTGCGTAAACTTTTCCTTTGTGAGACTTTTTGCTTGTTCTGTCAAATACAGTGATAATGGAAGCTTTTCTGTGGAACCGTGCCCACTCTCTGTTGTATTACAAGTCATCTTGTTGTCCCAGATGGTATATTCTGATACACGTATCTTGTATTAAAATCTTTTAAAAATTGGAAAAATGTGACATATATTCCAGAAAATACGGTAATCTTTTTAAGCATTTCTATAGATTCTAAAGTTTCCTAAACATGATATTTGCTGTTTTTCTAATAATTCTTTAATAACTTCATTTAAATCTTTACAATAGCCTTTATTGAGTTCAGTAAAGATAAACAAAAGCCGTCGGGTGACGTTTGAGTGCTTTACATTAGAATAACTTGCAACGATTAAACACTGAGGGGATATTTTGAATTGAACATAACCCACGAGCAAGAGGAGAATTGTGCTTATTATCTCTTTATCTGGGGGGAACTATCAGGAAAATTACCCTGGATTTTTAATATTAACAATGTTTAAACACACTTATTGTGAGGCGGTACATAAACACACTCTCCTCTGGGAGAGTATAAAGAGCCGGAGCACGGATGTCGGAGGAGGTGGCAGCACTCAGGTTTTCCCCTGCATTATTTATTTTCCGTGTTGGGGTGGTCTGACCCACTCTTGTAATGAGAGCTGGAGTCACGGTCTGTTTGGAGTCCCTGGATCACTGCTCAGCCACACAGGTCTCCACACAGCCTCTGTTTGCACAGACTTCACTCGGACTGTAAAACGTCGGGCCCTGTTGACACATCTGTGCCGTCTCTCCCCGAGGCTAATGGCTATTACATGTGTCTGCGGGAGAAGCTGCGACATTCAGATGCTGCTCTGAAAACAGGCGGGGTGAAAAAAGAAGAAGAAGAACAAAAAAAAAAAGCGCTGACAGCTGATGGGAAGCTGCCGCGCTCGGCCGAGGGGGAATTACCACTGTTGATCTTTCTCACAAGTGCCGTGAGGTGATTAGATGTGTTTTGAAGGAAATGTTGATGGCTCTAAGGCAGCGGGGCCGTCGGTGTTTGTACTGACGCAGCAGTGCTCCTCGTAGGTCACTCTTTACATTTCAGATTCCTCTCGAGCGTGACGAACACAATTTAAAAAAAAAAAAGATGCTGACAAAGTGCTGCAGCGGCGCAGTGTTACTGAGGTATGAACACAGGTGGAGAGAGAAATTAAACCTTTACTCAAACACCGTTGCATTGCTTAAACTGAAACTAAATTCATTTTCCAGATTTTTTTCCGTGACGCATGGTGTTGGATGGAGATGCTCAAAGAGAAAAAGATGATCAGATGTTTATATCAGACACACGTCTGCATGAATACATGAGATTCAGACATCTAGGAGTCACTTTATACCTGTTTTAGGCGTTCCATCAGCTCTGTCTATACAAAATATATCTGTTAGCATAAAAAAAGGCTTTTTACAAACAACCACCTGACTACAAATTCTCTCTCACACACACACAACACATCTATATACATCTACATGTGTTTTGTACATATATATACTTGTAGGTGTACACCTATACATATATACATGTAGACAGACACACTTTTGTAAACATTATATACAGTACACACATGCACGTGTGTTTTTCTCATGTATAGTTTGGAGTTGTACATTATATAAATCGGGCTCCAGACCGTCATGTCCTCCGTCTGGTTTCAGGTCATGGACGGATAATAAACGGAGCCTTTGTCAAGTTAATCTAAGAACTCACTTTTTTGTGACATTTCAGACTGGAGTGTGAGATTCAGTTCACAGCCGGGTGCAGAGACCTCCAGTGACACTTTTTAAAATAACAGTGACTCATCAGCCGTGTCTGCTCAGCGTGTTCACTTCAATCCTCCCATCTGAAGTGTGCAAATGACCCACTTATTGATCCGCCGCTCCTCGCCTGACAAATAAACTAAATCTAAGCAGCAGCCTAACAGTTTCGCTCCTAACTAGCAGATCTCTCCCAATCAGACACACACACACACACACACACACACACACACACACACACACACACACACACACACACACACACACACACACACACACACACACACACACACACACACACACACACACACACACACACACACACACACACACACACACAGAGGCTAATCTGTCACTAATCAAGGCCATTGATCACATTGAGTAGCGCGTCTGTCTGCACCCCCCCCCCTCCTCAGATTGATTACCACACCAGGCCTCTGACGGGGACAAAGACAGAGGGGGAGGAAATGTGTCGAAACACGAGGAAAAAGCACAGAAGAAATATCGTCTCAGTAATGTGCATGTAGCATTCAAAGCCGTTAGCATTAGCATCTGAGTTTGTCGCTGCACTTGATGACCACTGGGATTAAAAAGGAAGTTGTTACTCGGAAATGTAAGTCATACATTACTGTTGGGAATGTCCCTTGATTTGTAGACGACTCTCCTTTTAGCATTAACAGCTCTCTTTTACAAAATAATAAACAAAATGCTGATTAGAAGAACATCCTATTTGATGAAAAATATATTTTTTCCAGGTAATCAGTTATATGGTATTTTCAGTAAATATCTAGTAACTTCACTACCTTTTGATTTTTAGTACTTTCATTCCTCTAATCTGGATGTTAGTGAAGGTACATCAGTCAGTGGGAGGAAGATGCTCTGCAATCTGGACGTTAATGAACATGTTTTTAAACAGTTTAATTAAACTACCAAACTACACGCACCTCATAAAAGAAGGTGAAAAGCTATAATGACCGTGAATACTAATATTGCATACGGTCAGAAGTTACTTCAGGATTACTGAGGCACCGCCTCTCAAGTGAATGAATGAATGGTTTATTTCAGTTACAGTTTCAGTGCAAAAGTTGACTTTTGTGCGTTCATTTTATAGTGTACACGTTTGTTTTTGTTTTGCTTTCACAATATCTGTAGTCGAAATGGATCTAGGCAGAAGCCAACTCTTATTTTTGCCTATCCCTTAAAAACCCATAAAGTTACCCAGGGCACCAGTGATACAAGATTGAAAAAAAACCTATAAAATAACAGAAGTAATACGAAAGAAAACAAAACAAAAAGTAACAGAAATCTTTTTTCATCGTAACCATTAATTATTTTACCTTTCAATGGTTTTTTTTGAAGCATAACAAAGATTTACACAATTTTAAGTTGTCGTCGTTAAGTCCATTCCATAAAATGACTCCCAGAAAGGAAATACATCTATATTTAACATTGGTTCTGACACTAGCTCTTTCAAAGACACACAATCCTCTTGAATTATAATTATTTTCTCTTAATTTAAATGTTTTTTTGCTCAAAACAGTATTTCTCGTGTTTTTTTAGTTGGTACAACTAAAGTAAAAAAATTGATACATCAGCAGTCACTCTCTAGTCTATATAACTGTCAGACGTAGTGACATATCCAGGCTGGTTATGACTTCCTTGCTTGTGAAGCTCCTGGGCTGAAGTGCATTCATGTATCTAGCGCGTCTCCACTGATGTACACTGATCCGTATGAATAAAGGATGTGTGACCAGCGAGGAAGCTGTGGTGAGACGGAGCGATGAACGTTTGAACCGAGGGTCGGTCTGCGCTGAGCATGAATGATCAGCCGTGAGCTCACAGAGCCTCAGGTAAGAAACAAACTCTGCCGCTGACCCCGGTCTGGGAGGGAAACAACACTTTCTGTCTTCCTCTCGGGGAAGAAAGTACACCAAAACTATGAGATACCAAAAACCTGTGTCTGCTAATAAAATGGACAAAGTTGTTACTGTCCTTCATGTGGTACCATCTGAGCCATTTGAAGTGTATTAAAACGATGTATTTTGCATATACACATGTGATTATTGGTGTCTGTTACATCCAAGTACAACAGTTTATGACTTTATTTCTTCAGATTCATTAAATCTCTCAACATTCTGTCTGATCTGCATGAAGCTCTTTGTGCTGCCAGAGATACAGCGGGCGACAACCCGGCAGCGGATTGGCCAATCCTGGTGAGTGGAACCTCTATTGAACCATCAGAGCCAATAGAATTTGGTCGTGGTTCCCGTATCCCGCCTGATAACACCATTGGTTAATCACAGTGAGCCAATCGAACAACAGCCGCCGGCTGCAGCAGTCATTCTGTCTCGATCACACGGTCACGATCTTGGAGGAGCTGGAGAAAGAACGATCCAGGTGGAAGCAGGAGCAGTCTGAGCTCGTCCAAGCAGTTGGAGACATGGAATTGAAACTGAAATCAAGCCTCATGGAGAACATGATGTCTGCCACCGAGCTGGGAAATATGATCAGGGCTTGGGAGAAGAAGATGCACCCCATCAGCAAAAAGAAGAAATCATTTTGGGAGCGGCGGATCAGAGTTTTTTAATCGTTCCTAAGATCCCAACTGGAGCTGCCAGCCCAGTCCTTCTCCAGCCCCCCCACCCAAACCCAACCACACCCCGTCTCATGTCATCACACACGGTCTCACCCTGTCTCACCCTAGCTGTCTCACCCCTACTTCATGAGTGGTTTTCTAGCAAAAGTGTGATCTGCCCTTCAACAACAAAGTGTGGTCAATATAGACTGTGAAGTCTTGTATTTACTGCATCTAATGTTTGTCGGGCAGAAACGTGGCCGGCACAGTGGTACAGTGATTAGCACTGTCACCTCATAGCAACATTCAGTGTGGAGTTTGCATGTTCTCCCTGTGCCTGTGTGGGTTCTCTCCGGGTGCTCCGGCTTCTCCCACAATCCACAAAACATGCTTGTTAGGTTAACTGGAGACACTAAATCTACAATGAGACACTTCTACAATGCAATACCTGTTGGCCCAATAACTAAGGAAAATAAAAACAATTTAATAAAATGTCAATTTGAAAATGTCTGCTGGAAAGGAGTCTTGCATAACATACACATGGTACGAGTTTGATTCAAGGTTGGATCGCAATTTAAATTATTTTTTTTGGAATGCGTCTCATCATCCAGAGGTCTTGTTTGGACGTTCATATGACGTCCAGACAGGACATCAACGCAGTGTCCAGGAAAGACGTGCTGAAAACCTTCGTTCTTGCTTCCCTGAAGACGTCTTCTGGAGGTGAGGAAATGACGTCTTAAAGACGTGATTTGGACCAGTCTTTGCTCAGTGGGAAGAGGTGGCGATTACATGGATGAACATCGAACCATAAGACAAGAAGATATTAAATAAGCAACTTGTTAAAAACACACAGACACGTTTTAGAAAAGAACTCAACTGAACACTGAAAATTAATTATTTAATTTTATTGATGCTTTTTTTTTTTTTTTTAAATCATTTTGAACCTTTTTTGTCTGTAGTGGAGGGGACACATGTTTAGAATGCTGTTATATGTAATACTATGTTCATCTGTTTGGATGAAGCTGGTTTATTATGACAGTCATAATTAAGATTTTTGAATCACAGATTTGAGTCAGACAATAAATAATTTAAACAGAAAATCAGATCCTGGTTGGACATTATGAATGAATTTCATTAAAATTTTTAATTTTTTGAAGGAGTTTTATTCTTTTGAAATAGGAAATGAGAAGTGATGACTTGTAGTAAAGCTTCACTATGGTTGAATATTGCTGTTTGCGTTCAACTGTAAGTGGAGTGTTTGAAACGCCACGAACAGCTGTATTTAATGAGTATTTATATGAGAATTCACCCAAATATTCAAAAATATCAGCACATACATGAAATGAGCCATTGCACAAGTTGCTGGATAAACATAGTCAAAGTGAAACATGAATAATAATTACTTAAAAACCATTTCAAAGGCTTAAATGTGCAGATGCAGTGCGTTAAAGGAGCCGGGCGGAGGGAAACGACAGAGAGTGGCCGGAACGTCACTTACTGATTGATATGGATTTTGTAATGGTGACTGATAAAGGCAACAAAGGCCCGTTAAGATAAGGAAAGACGAATCTATCTAACAACAAGCAGCAATTTCTCTACACAGACTTTTCACCCGTTGAAAGCGGAGCAGAGCAACGAGGTTTCATTACCGGGGGGCAGCTGACAAAACCTGCAGCTCAAGTGCAATCAAATCCAACAAAGAACTCGGCCGAAGCAGGTTTCAGTCCACCTCAAGAGGTCGATGTTGTCAGTTCTGTGGGAATCTCTTTAAATCGAGATCGACATCAAACTGTACAAATTTTAGAGTCAATATGCAAATTATACATTCTAGATGCTAAATATATTATAAAATGGTTCCAGAAGTCATGTTTTAACAAACAGGGGTGTCAAACATGAGGCCCGTTGGACTAATCTGGCCCTCAAGAGGCTCTAATCCAGCCGCCAAACAAATATTTAATTTTCAAAGAAAACATTGATTTTTTTTAACAACTATCTTAAGAGTAGCAGACACAACACAACACTGAGACTCGAGATGAGATATCAGTGATTTTACCACGAAAGATATCAAACTGGCATTCGTCTCAAAGCCATGCTGTCAAGGTTAGTTTGTCCAAACACGCACATCAGTTTGTTTTGGGACATTTCACTGTATTTTGCTCCAGAAGGTTTCATTAATATTGGCTTTATTTTGGAATTATCGTATTTTATTCAAATATAGACATTTTTATCGCATATAGTCTGCGCCACAACAAAGAAAACCTTTAAAGTTTAAATTTAAAAATTATTATGGCACCATTTTACCGGTCCGGCCCACTTGAGATGGATTTGGACTGCATGTGGCTGCTCAGCTATAATGTGTTTAACACCCCTGACATAAATCATCTTAAAACAATAAAAAGAGATTTAAATACCAAGCAAAGATTGTGACCTCATTAACTCCCATAATTTATTCATAATATGGCCAGTTCTACTCATGCCACTATGGTCAATGGATAAACACTTTCATACGTTGTGTGTTGACCTTTAGGACAGTCTAACTCAACGGAACGATTTTCCTTTACGGAGGTTAAAAAAAGAAAAGTAAAAGAAATACTCCGAATTCACCGAGCGAGAACTGAGTGGAAGTAAATGTGGGTAAAGATTGGAAGGTGAAAATGGTTTAATCTTCAATAAATAAATAAATAAATAAAGATACATCAGTTAGTAGGAGAATTTATGTAAGTTCAGCTAATAATACATTTGTCTTAAATAAAATAAGGTATAGCAGCTATCAAAAAGTATTGTACTGAATTTACTACAGAAAACATACAATGAGTAATACACAGAATTTTAGCCCTATAATCTATTGCACAGTTGCTAATGAACAGCAACGTTACTATATCTAAAAAAAGAAGACAAATTGCTCTTACAAGGATGAATATGGTTTAATTGTGTTTAATTTGGTTTTACAGGATTACCCACCCCTATCTTCCACTATGTTTTATTGTAATCTGTTACGCATTGGAGATATTCCGATAACGCCGCCATGGAAAATTTAACAATTCCCCCCAACACAATTAAATAGTGAATGAGACGGTTCTTGGTCACGCTGTGAGCTGAAAGTTGGGCACTACCCCCACGCTTAAACACAGAAAGGCTTTAGGAAGAAATGCGGGATTGCTAAAGGACTCTTCACCAACTCTTAACTGCTGACAGACTTTAAGCTGTCTGCTTCATTCAGCTCCTGCCAGCAGGAGGCCGTGAAAGTCTCACAACTCTCGTGGAAAAGAAGATCGTGTCCTCGGCCTCCTTCTCAATAGACACTGCTCTTAGTTGCTTTCATTCCTGTTTTTCGCAGCCAAACTTTACAGGTCGGTCTCACACAACGTATGCAGATCCTTTTATCTGAGGTGTACCACAGGGTTCGGTTGTAGGTCCGATTTTCTTTCTATATTTCTGCTTTATGAACATAAGCCTCGGATCTTGATACTTTTCTGACCAGATCAGGTTGTAGAACCCGTGAGCCCGTTTACCCGCACAATAAAAATCGGATCACCAGCGCATCACTAACACATTTCTGGATTATCAGAAACATTCTGTTTTCACACACCTAGATTTCTTCACGTTTCGGATAAAGACACCGTCGAAACACGTCAAAGGCATCCTTAAGACCGTGTGTGTGATGGTCTTCTGACAATTTCACGAGAACCACCTCGCTGCTTTGCTGCCACATTCTAAATCTGCTAACAACCAATAGAAAAGCAGTTAATGATGATTAAAGCAACAGCAGCGCTGCACAAAACCAAAAGTTTGCAGATTCTCAAGATGGTTAAATTCTGGACTTTTTCCTGCGCATAAAAACAAAAAATGGCTTTTATTCTTTGTTAGCCTTGTGGAATTATTTCCTGTGGGTGATGATGACATTGATGATGGAGACAGCAGTCAGTGACAATCTTTAGTTTTAAAACAATGTCCGGGTTTGTTTGAGTTACATGGCCTCGTTCATGAGCACAAATTGAATCAGATTCGATCCCTTTTCAGACATACTGAACTAGAAATATGTGTATTTCCAAGTGCAGGTATATACGTATGTTTAGATAGACATGTCTACATTGGGTATAGATTTATTGATTTTGTGGTTATGTACATTCACATAATACAGATTGTGTATGTTTTGAGACATCTGCAATGAATTAGATGTGTTCCCAGACTTCTGCATGCCTGCGGTCTTTATGGTCCGACACAGTTTAAACACTGGGTCGACATGTATGCCTTTATGTAGTCAAGAAGAAGGAGCCCATCACCGTATTTTCACATTATACAAGTTTAACACGACAACAAGATATACTGTCTTTTTTTTTTTTAATGGATCCTAATTTAGCATGCAGGAGTGCCGTCGCTGAACCTGTAAGGACAAGCAGATCTGGTGTGGCAAAGTTTATTGCTCGGGGCTCTTTCTGGCTGCTCGCTGTGGTCTCCACTCAACAGCTCGCCTCTCTCTTCCCTCTCCTCTCTTCTCCTCTCCCCATTAACCGGCTGACAGATCAGTAATAAACACAGCCTGTCACCTTCAAGGCCTGCCTCTCATTTACTAGAGAACACATGAAACCGTTCTCTCTCTCTCTCTCTCTCTCTCCCGGCCCCTCTCTCTCTTCCCTTCATCCGCTGGGCTCATTGGAGCTGAAACCTGATTTTTTTTTTGGCCCCTGCTGCCTCCAAGGCAGCAAATTCTCCCCTGCACCCAGATAGTCCTGAGAAAAAGTATGAATATTAAATGCAAAATCCATGAATAAATAAACCAAAAAAGGACTTCCGTCGCTCCAGCCTCTTTCTTTCTTGCAGCGGAGGACGACAGAAGAGCAGAGGGTAGATAGAGAAATGAAAGCAGAAAAAAAATAAGACCACCTCAGGAGAAAAGGTACATTTGTAAGCTAATTGGCTCTGTCCCACATTACAGGCCACATTCACTAAACAAAGTTTCAAGTAAAAAGGCATCGTTTTTACATTTTCGTTTCAGAAAAGATTCATATTTACTCGTTCTCCAAGCAATGTCCGTTTACATGGCAACGGCAGAAACATTGAAAATTATGTATTTAGCATGTACCACTAGTTGGCGCTGTTGTTTGTTTTGTAATGAACTCACACACACACAGGCAAGTAGAGAACAATACGCTATAAATATCAACAATGCGAATTCATGGACATTCGTATGAGCAGACGACGAACACCAAGCTGGATTGTTATTACGGTGACTGTCAACTATAAAACTACCCAGGCTCAGGAGAGCATTTCAGAAAAGTTGCACATCATCTACTCGTGTAGAAGAACTATTTACCATGTGCGGTGGCAGCGCTTCTGTTGTCTAAACAGAAATGGAGCCCGAAAGTTTTCAAAAAGTGTTGTTTTCGCCCATTTACACGATGATGGAGCCCGAACATTCCACCTTGGGAGCAGTTTTTTTAAAAAATTGTGTTTTCAGTGGCTCCGAGAACCATTGGGGGCTCCGACCTCCAAAATGCAACGAAAGTTTTGTGTTTTCACTCAAAAATGTTGTCTATTTCAATTTTTTTTAAAATCTGATTAATCACGGGGTTGCTGTGGATAAATATTGATTAATCACGGTTAACTATCATTCATAATTAATCTATACTAATCGCGTTTCATTTTGCGTGAGCAAACACACAAGAAAGGAGACAATAGTTATGCACTTAACATGTTTATCAAACACCATTAACAGCTCATGTTAACAAAGACGTCACTCTTTTTCAAAACAAACATTTACCTATGTTAGTGTTCCTGTTACTACTTTTTCAGCCGCCACTAAGACAAATTAACTTGTTGACATTGTCTGAGAGGAGAGCCGACTGCTTCTTATTTACAGTTTTGTCTGCCAGAATCCCAGACTAACTTATGCTTCGTGTTAATGTGGTATTTTAAGCTGGAAGCACTTTGGTGAAAAGAAAACTCCTTCCTGCAGAGTGTGCGTGATACTTTATGTCGGTCTACTGTTCCTTTTTGGGTTTTCTTGTACTCAAATGTACCATTGAGAGTACCAACATGCTATATAGAGCTTTCCATATTGAGCTGGTTCCGTCTGCTCCATTTGTGCAGCGGAACAGTGAATCTACTTTAATATACTGTCCAAACTGCATCGACAGAGACTTTTCAGTGATGTTGTGTCATTCTCCAACTGCAGATGGGTTAATTGCATTACATTTTTTTTTATCAGATTAATCATGATGACAGATCAATCTGCATTAACGCATTCACTTTGACAGCCCTAGTTTTCACTTGAAGCTGTTGCCATGTAAACTGTCCCACAGTCACTTCACAAGTAACACAAAAGGAGGCAATCAGAAGGGAAGAGTGCAGCTGATGGTTAGTGGAGCAAAAAAAAAACAAAAAACCCCTCCTGCAATATTTTCACTGTGTTACTTCCGTATGTTGTCTACCAGAGGGCAAAAATCCATATATATTGCAATAACTCAATAATCTATGCATACAAAATGCAAATGACATTGCAAAGAGAGCTGGAAGTGCTCTGTGTGTGTACACGGCGTACGATGTTGACTGCATAACAAACAAATAAAGGGAATCATCTATTTGTGATGTACACTCACAGGTCCCTGGGCTCGGGGCTGCTGCACAGGAACGAGTAAATATAGATTTCTTTGCTCTGAGCAATTCCCATAAGTGTGCTTAATATGTATTGTACAGCTCTGGATACTTACCACAGCACATTGGAGACAAATCATTAGACAAGCATGCAGTAACTACGAGTGGATATGTTACTCTATGTGTGGCTGATACAGTATTTATTGTGTTTGTGTCTGACTGTGTTACACTGTCAATAAAACAACTAGAGAAGCAGGGAAGCAGGTTGAAGTCAGTTAGTTAATTTTAGGTATGAGAAGCTGTATTTTATGGTGGAAAATGGAAAGTATTGAATGTAAGAATCATCTTAGATGGTATTTTTCATTTTTGTATGAGGTTATGTTCATCCAAGTTTGGCTTTCCCTAATTATATTTTTGTTCAACAAAAAAAAAAAATAGCCGGCTTATAGCTGTTAAACATAAAATTTAAGTAATGCCACTTTTGTGCATTAGGTGGCAGTATTGAGTTAGGATCATGTCTGGTTTGTCATTATTTTCTGTAACTTTGTTTTTAACCTTTGTCTATGAAAGTTGGTACGGAAGATTAGGATTTTGTCTGTGTGTATTTATTTATTAATTGAACCAATTGATCAGATTTCGGGATGTTATTGGCTAACCGTTTTTGAATAAATTAGAAAAAAATGTCCCAGAAAACGCGGATGGAAGAGGTAGATTCAACGAGGAGATTCAACGAGGAGATTCAACGAGATCAGAGAGCCGCGTCTGTTGCCATGGAGACGCTCCCTGTTCAGTGTTTCACACAGTGACGTCACGACAACCGTCAGTTGGATTGGATGGAAATTTACACTTCCACCAGCGAAATGTGTAGAAATCACATCTTTTTTATCTGCATCAAGGAATCATCAAAAATCGAAATCTTCATAGGATTGTAATTTAAGGAATCCATGAGATATCTAAATGCCCACGCTCATTTCACATGAGAAAACATGTAAACACACAAGATAAACACAGACCAGGCTGCTAATACTTGAGTCTTCATTCTGCATCGTGGCTTTCTATCAAAATGAAATAAACAGTTTATTCTGCGTTGACGGCAGAAAACTGCTGATTATGGTCGATAACGCCAAAGATTGTTTTCTCTCAGTTGTGTTTATTATACTATTGAAAGCGCGTACGTTTCAGCAATTTGAGCAAAAATGAAAAGTTAGTGTGGTCACAAGAAAACAAGGAAGGTTAAGATGACAAAGGAGGAAGACGATGACGAAGACGACTAAAAAGAAGGAGACAAGAGGAGAACAACACAACAATGAAGAACCAAAACCAAAAGAAGAAGAAAAAGAACACTCACAAAATACATGAAAAAAACATATTTACACTAATGGTCTTCCAGTACACAGTGTGTAATTTATGAGATTTAAAAAAAGTTCAATTTACTTTCATGATCCAACGTCATTATCTAGAAACTGAAAACAGTGTCTGAGGAGTATTTTCCAGTAAAACTAATCTTTTCTATTAATAGCTGTGTAAATGGCACTTGAAGAGGAACTGAAGGAAAATGGTGTTGACGCTCCGGGCTTAAGGCAGGAGAAGTACTTTATCGACCTTGAGGTCCTTTGAAATGACTCCAGTCTCCAGTGATTTTCAGATTATATATGTCAATGACTTACAAGACTCCAGATAAAAAGATCCCATCATGACCTGCTGCTGAAGCTGAATTTCTCATCTCAGTAATTATACCCATGACTTCCTTTCTTGCACTTAGAAATCTCAGCAGAAGAGAGCTTCTTTGTATCTGCTGCAGAGCCATCAGTGTGACTAATCTTTATAGGAGAAGATAAGCCAGTCTCCACAAAGCACTCGCAGACTTCGTGTGTCGTATCACAAGAGTTATACAATCAGAACGAAGAGCTCAAAATGACCTTTTTTCCCCCTTTAAAAGCAGCTTTTATGTTTTGCTTTGTTAATGAGAAACAGTTTTCCTCCAGTACACTCCGTGACAAGTACGCCATGTAATTACGGGGGAATAATTTAAATATTGATCTCATGTGCAAGAGCACTTGTTAGCGTGGTGTGTTGGATGGAAAACACATAACCCCCCCCGAGAAGAAATTCACACCGCCGAACTGAATGTTTATATCACAGAGTGACTCTGAGCCAGCTCCGCTTTGAAGCCAACAAACGATTTCAAGATGAAACAACGAACATTGGATGTCTTAAACCAATGAACCGCATTCTTTAATCTGTTGCAGTGGTGGTATTCCTCTCGTGCCGGAACATTTGCCTTGAGAATTTGTAGTGTTTATTTCCTCCTTTCTTGGCTCGTTGAGCAATTCTGAGACAAAGTTTAATTGACACACCGTGACACGGCTGTCACACATCCTCCCAAAGCTCCTTTTACTGCTCGAGCCATGAACTTACTCATTTCAGTATGAAAGATTGTAAAATAAACCTCAGCTCTAAGACACGTTTACACAACGACGTTTCAAGTGAAAAGGTATCGTTTCGGGGGTTTTTAATTTCAGAAAAGTTTTGCGTTTGCACGACAACAGCTTGAAAACGATGTCTGCTTATGAGGAAATGGGCAGAAACACTGACAACTATGCAGTTTTCATGTTGGGCCAATAGTGGGTGCTGTTGGTTGTTTTTGTAATGAAACCACACGCACAGGCGCTCAGAGAACAAAACGCTATAAACATTAACAATGGGCGTACACAGGTATTCGTACGGACCGACGACCAAGTGGGATTGTTGTTACGATGACTGTCAACTTTAAAACTACCAAGTCCCAGGAGATTATAAAACTGGGAGTCAAGACACTCTGGAGGAAAACAACGTTGGTATTCAGAATCGGAATAGTTTTATTGTCAATATATAATGTAAAATGAAATTGTCCATGACTTCTCCTTAAAAAAAGATATAAACAGATACAAAATAAATATGAATAGAAAAATGTGAACAGTAATAAAAAGGTAGAAGCATAAAAAGTAAACAGGGAGCACGGTATTGTATTAATCATGTTCTGAACATGTGCAGAAGAAGTCTTTACTACAGTTGTGGTGCACATGTGCAGTAGCAGCGCTTCAGAAGACTCGTGTTTTCCCCCCGTTTCCACAGAGTCAGAGCATTTTCAAGTTGTGTAAACAATCACCCAAAACACAACGTAAATGTAAACGGGATGTTAGAAAGGTCTGTCATTTTGCCAAATATGTCATTGGAGAGTGATCTTCATTGGTGCAGTGAAGTGGTCTACGCTTACCTGTGCACATTTTAGGAAAATTTAGGGACCAAACCTGAAGATAACGGCATTTCCAGCTCAGATCTCCAGAACACAAGATCCGGCTCGTGTTTCTCAAGGTGCTGCTGTTGGAGCCAAAATCCTTTGTTCACTCACCCTCATGAGGAAGGGGGGGGGGGGGGCGAGGAGGGGGGTGAGCCACGTTTCTTTGAGAACAAAGAAACCATGTGCTCAACCCTGGAAAATTCGCCATTGATCACATGACCCCCCCCTGGGGGGGCCCCCGGGTCCCCCCTCCTCTAGCTGCGGCACTGCGGCTCGACGGCAGGGGGACCCAAAATCCCGTCATCACCGGGTCACCGGCCCGGTGACGCGCAAGCCAACCCCGCGTGGATTGGCTGAACCACGGCCAACGCCGCGGGGAGCCCGGAAGACATCATAACGGTATAAATTCAGGCCCGGGAAGAGATCCAGCCTCTTCCAAAACGAAATCGCGTCAACCCAGACGCACCTTTTCGTAAGGAGACAAAGCGCCTCGTGTTAACGCACCTGGACCGGGCCTGAATTTTCTTCACCTCGCTGGACGAGCTCAAGAAAAGCGGGAATTCCCTTTATTTTTGGTTTCCCCTTCTTTTTTTTTCTTCCTTTTTTTTGTTTGCATCCTCCGGACCCCGAGCGCGCGCTGCAACCGCACGCTCGTCTGCAGACCGACCTGAGCATCGCTTCTTCACTCCCCCCCTCATCGCAAGAAGCTGCTGATCGCCCCTCGGATCACACTACGGGTTTCCCCTCCGTAGTCCACGTCAGGTCTCTATTTTCTGGGACGCCAGAGAACCGCCCGCGGCCACAAATCGACGGATTTCACCTGGCCACGGAAGCACGTTTCCCCCTCGTCCAACCAAGTAAGGCTTAGAGTCTGGGCAGGAATTAGAATAACGTGATATTATTATTGCTGTGTGTTTATTGTTGGTACTTGTAACTTTGGGACGCCGATCCCTGTTTCTGAGTACTTTTGTGTCTACGCGTGGACGGCCATCCACGCGAATCATCGCACGCACGCGCGAGCCTCCTCATCCTCAGCTCACGCTTCTGCTCCCAGAGTCCATATCTGCCTGAACAGCCGTTTTTGGACTCTGTACGTGTAGCTGAGGCGGTCGCGTCAGTGTACACAGTCAGACACCCCCTCCTCTCTCCTCTCTCTCTCTCCTCTTCTCCTCTGTTTCCCTGTTCACTAACCAGCGCACGGTACGGCCGCCGCTGCCTCCAAGCGCCTCCTTTCAGTGCGTCCCTGGGACCGTGTGTAGTTCACTGCGGCTCGGATTTCTCGGCCACAAGGAATCCGGCGCGCTCCCGACGGCTACGGCCCGTGCGGAGCTCAGTGACGTCACGCTATCCCAGGCAGAGCACGCCGAGCGCCTCTGGTGACCGGGTGGGTAATCACATCGATTTCCTCGCCGGGTCGCCGAGCCGTTTGGCGCCCTCTGGTAGTCGCGTGGGTAATTGCAACCGCTCGTACCGCCATCTGGTGGTTGCATTAAGTCATCACAACTGCCCCGCGCGCCGACGCGCACCTAGTGGCCAGATCGGGTGATTACACCGGACCGCCGACGTCTACCTCCCTCTGGTGGACGTTCGTGGTCATTACCCTCTCACCAAGTCACGCCCCTTTCGCTCCACAAACCCGCACACACACACACACACATCGCTCCCCACACTCGAACACACACACACCCACTCACACACATCGCTCCCCCACACTCGAACACACACACACACACACACACACACTCACACACACACACACACACTTTATTAGCCGGCTTTGTTTTGTATTGTGTTGTTTTATGAGATCTTGCTTGATGTTTATTGATTAGATGTGATTCATAGATTGATGATTTAGGAATAGACGTTTGTTAATAAACACTTAATAGTTGAATTGAACGATTCTTGGTGGTTTTTGTGTGCTTTTCAGCGACAACTGCTGGTTGTAACAGTCAGTGCTCGGATTTACAGCCTTCCTTTCCTGCTTCAGTTAAATTGCGATTATCATTTCAATCAGAAATAATAATTTAAACATTTTAATTGAACTTTCTTTTTTAAGACTGATGTTTCGTTTAAGACCCTAACTTCAGCTGGTGCCCCGACTTTGATTAAGTAACGGTAATATTCAATTGATTAATAGTTTGAATGGTTTAAATCAATTTCAATGATTTTAACGCTTTGGGTAATTTAACACACCTAGGAGGCGTTGGCGAATGAATGCAGGTTTTCCACGGGAATAACCCGCATTGCTTTTAAATAATTTTAAGTGTTTCATCGCATTTTCTGTGGTTAATTACCCGCACTATTATTGATTGATCTGTTACCCAGTTAACCTAATCACAACTTGAATTGTCTCTAAGCTATTGTTCATTTATTTTTGTTGCAGATAGATAATTTGTATGCTTTATTAATTAATAAATTAGTCAATTTATTCAATTAATACTCAAGAGTGCTTTTAATCATTTTTAAGTGGTTTTCGTGCATCTCAGCATCCAATTATCCAGTATTATTAATTCATAAAGCGCAAGTTTATCCAATTAATAATCCTAACTGCATTTAATTCAATTTCAATGGTTTAGCTCATTCAAATAACTCATTGTATTTAATTAGTAAACCCCGACTTTACTTAATTAATTCCAACTCCTCCTTGATTACTCCCGATTGTTATTAGATAAATAACCAAACTTGTTTGATTAACAATCCATTCTAAATTACTTGCAGATCACCTTCGGTGGTCCACTCCACCGAAGTAATTCAGCCTCCCCTCAGTTATTGACTTACAAATCGCAGGTTTGTTTCATTGATAACTTGAATCATAGGTTGCTCTCCGTAATTTAATCATCACTCGTAATCAAGTACCGTTGTTCATTGATAGGTCAATAGCCATTTGTGACGCCTTCGCAGCTTGAGCTTTTCCCCGGTTACTCCAGCGAGTCGCCTCCTGTGGGTCCACAGGCGCTTCGGTAGGTCACGCCACTGACCCGCAGTTGTCAACAAAGGAGTGACCCGTCACGCCTGTTGACCGGTCGTGCCACTGGTGGACCGCCTTCGCGATTGGACCCCGTGGAGGTTCCTCCCGTCAGGCGACCCTTTTTAGCTCAAAGCTGTTGGCCGATAACTGACTATTTACTCCAATCAACCTTTATAGCTTTGCATAACTTACACTTGGTACATTACCTTAGTAATCTATTACTCCAGTAATCCATTACTTTGGTGGCCTACCGCTAGTGATCAGTAATTGTCAACCCGTAAATAACAATTTACTTCTGTTTGGCGATTCGTTTATATGTAAATTACCTCTGACAGGGTAGAACCTTCCGGTAGCCTACCACTAGGGTAATTTGCATATTCTGATCACACGCTGACCCCAACATAATGGTGCCCCGTGTGAGGCTGTTGTAAACCAGCATTGTTACGAATAACTGCACAAAATAATCCTGAATCGTTCACTTAAGGTGTAGCCGTTAACTTTATTCTCCCAGAATTGGTTTTCAAGATACACTTTTTCAGCACTGTCGAACAAAGTCACTTGTGGTGTGAAATCAGTTGTGAAGTGGTTAGTGCCTTGCTTTCCCTGCATTCTACGCATGATTAACACGCTGTGTTAAGATTTCTGACTACGATTAATAGACACTAACAATATTGCTCGCCAAGGTGTTAGACGCATCTGACTAACTTGGATAGGGTGCAGCTCGAGCAATTAACGAAACCGAGAGGTTTGTAAGACACAGGTACAGCCGTTACCTGTGCAGTAGCAAAGCTAATTTGCCGTTAACCACAGCTAACGTTGTTGACTTCGGGCGTAAATCTCAACCACTCAATGGAGGGTAAGAGTTCCCGGGCACAGGGAGCCGAGGCTCCGCCGGTGCTAACTGAGCCGGCCATACGAGACGTGGTGTCCCACCTCGTCCGTCTCTCCTTGGAGGAGAAAGCAAATCTCGAACGCTACAGCGTTGAGATTTGCGAAGAAAAGATCCGAGAGCTGGTAAGTTTTGTCAACAACCCAGGGGACAAGCCGGCACGTACAGTGCCGGACGTCCTGGGCCAGATCAGCCTGCTCTACCAGCGTAGAGCAGAGCTACAGTCAAAGGAGGCGGAGGAGCGTACGGATCGGCTGCGTCTGGACAACCAGAGGCTATCCAAGGACAACGCTCGCCTCCGACAGGAGCTGGACGCCTCCAAGGACGAGGATCAGCCTTCAGAGCCCGAGAAGCAACGGGCTCTGCCTCCTCATAAGGAGACGAAGGTCGATGAGTGCACACTAGAGAGTGAGCCTCAGATCCAGGAGTTAAAGGAAAACCTAGAAGAAGCTCAGTCGCTAATCGCGATGGGCATGGAGAGGGAAGAAAATCTCCGACACCAGCTTTACACTGCCACCCTAGGTGCGCAACGTGACCCTAATTGGGGTCGTCGTAATCTGGCTTCGCCAGAGAGGTCTGGCACTATCGACTCCTCATGCGCCACAACGCAGAGGTATGACGCCTCATATAGCTTAGATGGTGATTCTTTTCAGCCCACGCGCAGCCGCAGCACGGTGCGCTTCGACGACTCCGCCACTCCTTCCCATCTGCAGCCCCCACGCGACGCTAGCAGTCGGGAGCAGGGGTCCAGGAGGGTGCCTCTACACCCCAGTAGACCTCCCTTGTATGGCCCTAGCGGCCCCGACCCGCGTCAGACAGCAGTCCACGGGGAACTGTCGTCAGAGGACTCTGACGGCCCCAGTCCCGTGAGGGGGTGGGATGTCCGGACCCGCCAGCTCGAATCCCTCGCAAAGGACATCGAACGCTTTGACCCGAGCAACAAGGACGCGAGTATCGAGGACTACCTCCGTGAGGTTGAACGCTGCCTCCTCGACATCGCACGTCCTTCCATGCGGGAGAAGCTAAAGCTTCTCTGGAAAACAACGTCCAGAACAGTCCATGTTTTCATGGAATCCCTGCCGCCAGACACCGGAGACCGGTACTCCACCCTCTGCCAGGCTCTCCGGGAAGAGTATTCATTGTACAATGACCCTGCTTCGGCAACGTTTGGTGCATTCGCGATCACCCAACGGAAGTCTGAACCTCCAAAGGAGTATTACAGGCGCCTACGAGTGGCCTACTTCCAAGGCCGCAATGCACCGGGGTTGGAGGAAGATCACGCCTTCAAGTCTCTGTTTGTCAACAACCTCCACGACAGTGGGAGGTTCGATGTGGCTCTATTTTGCAGGACCGCCAAACCCACCATGAAGGAACTGCGCCAGCACGCGCAGATGGTGTGGGAATTGCGTCAATGCCCGGGTAAGAAGCCTGACATTGACCAGAGGGTCCTGGAAATGGAGCCAAGGGAAAACACGGATTTGAGGCTTGAGGGCGATGAGTTGCCGACACCCAGAACGAATGCTGGAGGAGGGTCTGGTACACCCTCTCCGTCTGAGCAGAAAGGCGCACAACCAAATCAAAAGGGTGGAAAATGGGCCAGGTCAGAACAAAACTTCCAACCGAAGAAAGGGCCCGACCCGAATTCAAAGTGGAAAATGAAAGGTTCGGAAAGGGACCACGGTCGCTACAGAGCTGACCAGTTAAAGACTGAGCTACAGCAGTGGGTTCAAACCTGCATCAAAGAGGCTGTACAGAACTTGGACCTGTCCAACCAAAGGGGGCGCCACCCCCCCTCAAGGGGACGGGGACGTAGGCCCCCTCCCTCCTGACTAGAGCGGCGGCCCCGACCCACCACAAACAAGGTTTACCTTGTCGGGTGGGGGGGAGAAACAGGTGAGGCGGGAGAACGTTCAAGAACGACAGCTTCCCAGTCCACCGATTTGCCGTTCCTGACTTTCTTAGGCAATCTCGTGCACCGAGAGAACGCCAACCGCATCTACACATCCGTGGTGGTGGGAGGATGTGTAAACGCCCTCGCGCTGTTAGATTCCGGGTCCGAAATAAGCCTAATGTGTTCAGCCACCTTCGCCGAGCTTGCGAGAGCTCTGCTGTCTCTTGGAAAGCCACTGCAGGTCGAAGCTTGCAGCATTAACATCAGAAGCTTCACTCAGGACACTTCACCCATCACCCAACGCGTCTGGGTGGATGTCACTTTCCAAGAGATGTCTTTGGTGCATCCCATCTATGTCACCACGCTGGACACAGAACCATTACTCATTGGCCAAGATCTCCTTAACCGATTAGCCCCACTGATCGATTGCCGTCGCGGGTACCTTTGGGCCCAAGTACGCAACCCGACTCGAATCGGTCCAGACATGGACCCTCCCTCTTCTGACAGCATGAACGCTGCCATCGAGTCCAGAAGTTCTAATCCCATGTGTACGCCTTCCAAAGAATCTGGCTCAAACACCCCTCTTGTCATGCTCCCTGACGGCCAGCAGTCGCGGCAGTCTAGGAGCTATCAGTCTCTGAGAGAGCATCCATCATTCCTATGCGCACTGGCGAACGATGGATCTCCACTATACAATCCCCACATCGTGGGGGGGGTACACCTGAATGGGACCTTGGTCCCAGAGACACTCTTGGCTCTGTGGTCAGAGAAATCTGCCATTGATGCCGATCTTCTAAAGGATCTGTGCCAACACAACGCACTCCTTGTCCAAGTGCAGCACAGCCATCGCCTGCTTGCTGCAGGGTCGCCGCAGACACTAATCAAAGCAACTGGTGTATGTGCCCTCTCCGTGCAGATAGGGCAGAAGAAAGCCATGCACTATATGAGTGTCGTCCCGCAGCTCCGCCCTCCTTGTCACATAGGAGCGGATCTCCTTGTCAGGCTTGGAGTCCAGCTGGACGCCGTGAACCAGGTTTTGTGGTCACTGGCGAGCGCGGACACGCAGCATCTGACGACCGAGCCGGAGCAAATGGCATCCGGTCAGACGATCCCGCAGGCGTGTCACGCTGCTAGTGAGTTGGAAGCCACAATTCCAGCACGGACAGCCGGGTTCCCAATCCGTCTCGCACTTCTCAAGGGGCAGAGGATGCTTGGCCCACAAGCATTCTTTCAACCCTTACCGTGCTTTTCTGACCTTTGCCTGACAATTTGTGGCACACCCCTTCTAGAGCTAACCAACCGCTCAGCCTACCTGCTAGTCCAGAACCTGACCCACAATCCGGTTCAGGTGAATGCGGGAAAACCACTAGGCGTCTTGGTCGACAGCTCATTTCACGACTTCGAGCTCAGGGTGCCCGTCATTGGCGACCTACCTCCATCCCTCATCAGGGACGAGACACTCGACAAGGTGTTGTACACGTTCCCCACCCGCATGATCACCATTGCTCGTCACGAAGCCCTCGCACAGGAGGCAATCTGTGGTTCAACCCTCAGCACCGAAGGTGACATGATAGTGTACGCGCTGGCGACTCAACCAGAAAGTGCTGAGAACCCCGGTGGGCAGCCAGGGTCTGCACCGGAGGAACCGTACTCTGGTTTTGAGTCAGAGATTGAGCAGCAACTTGAAAAAGCAGATGCTCTCACGACACGGGAACAACGAGAAGCACTCAGAGATGTTTTCCGCGAATTTCAAGCGATCTTTGCTAGGGATGCACATGATTGTGGGGTTACAGACCTTCACCTAGTGCGCATTCCTACCGACCCAATGGCGCCACCATCCTTCGTACGCCAGTACAGAATCCCGCTGGCTGCCTATGAATCCATCCAGGAGATCCTTGACAAACTGCGAGAGAAGAACATTATCCGAGAGTGCAACTCGACGTACAACTCGCCAATCTGGCCAGTATTAAAACCCACTGGTAAATGGCGGCTTACCATCGACTATCGCCCGCTGAACAAACAGGTTCCTCTTTCTCGCTGGCCCATGATCCACCTGGATCAGGAGCTGGCCAAAGTAAAAGGTGCTCGTTTCTTTTCCACAGTCGACGTGGCAAATGGATTTTGGACCATGAAAGTGGATCCATCTGACCAGTACAAACTTGCTTTTTCCTTTGGCAACCGCCAGTACACCTGGAACCGGTGCCCATTCGGCTACTCAAACTCACCATCTGAGTTCAACATCTTCCTCCACAAAGCGATGAGTGACGCCGCCGCCCGAGGCAACCTCATCTATGTGGATGACATCCTCATGAGAAGCTGCACCTTTGAGGAGCATTTAGCCGAGATAAGACACGTCTTGAACCAGCTCCTGGCGGCAGGCGCCAAACTGGCACTTCGCAAAGGTCAGTGGTGCCGTACCAGGGTTGAATACGTGGGGTTAACAGTTGGCGCTGACGGAATCGAACCCCAAGCGGGGAGGATTCGCGCCATCCAAGACATCAAAGCCCCAACTAATGTGTCAGAACTGAGGAGCTTTCTTGGGGTCTGCAACTACTCCCGTCAATTCATCGAGGATTATGCGGACATTGCCAGACCCCTCACAGAACTCCTCCGCAAAGACAAGGCCTTTGAGTGGGGAGCCCCCCAAGAACAATCCTTCCGCCTCATGAAGGAGAAACTCTGCGTGGCACCCTGTCTGGCGTACCCAGATAAGGACAAAGAGTTCCTCCTTGAGGCAGGGTTCTCTGCTCAATGCCTGAGCGCGGCTCTGGCACAGAAGTACGACACAGACAAGAGAGTCGTGGCCTACGCCAGCCGACCTCTTAGCAGTGTAGAGATTAAGTTCTCCGACTGTGAGAAATCTCTCCTCGCCACCGTCTGGGCTGTGGAGCACTTCCGCAGCTACATTGGGGGTCAGAAGGTGACAATCGAAACCTGCCATCAACCAGTCTCTTTCCTGAACAGCCAACGTCTCAGGGAAGGACGCGTGTCCAACAGCCGCATCGCGGCCTGGATGATGGCACTCCAAGGTTATGACATCGAGGTTAAATACGCACAAAACCACAAAATGGCTTTGGGCCAAGGTCTGGCTGCGTGCCAACATTGTGACTGTGAGGGACAGTCCAACATCCAACCTCTCCAAGTCAAGACACAGACCCTCCCTTCCAATCATCATTACCATGATGAAAACATCTGTGACGGCATGCCGAAAGTCTATGTCGATGGTTGCTCTTTCCACCACGACAGCCAAATGAGGGCAGGCGTGGGCATTGTTTGGGTCGGCAGAAGCGAGGTGCCTGATCACTTCCAGCTGGGTCCGAAAACCAGTCAGTACGCCGAAATCGCAGCAGTGGTCATCGCCCTCCAGCAAGCAGCTGGGCAATCCATCAGACAACTGGTGATTTGTTCTGATTCGAACTATGCCCGCCATAGCTTCATTTCGCACTTCCCCACGTGGAAAGCGAATGGCATGAAGAATGCCCGGAACAAAGACGTCAAACACGCCGAGCTGTTTTTGACATGTGACCAGCTCGTCACTGACAAGGGAATGACTGTGTACTGGAAAAAGGTCAAGGGTCATTCCCAAGTTGAAGGACCCGACAAAGCTGGGAATGATGAGGCTGATCGCTTAGCCAAGCTGGGGGCAGAACAGGGTAGGCCTTGGGAATTCCGACACGAGTGGCTCCCTCCTCAACCGTGTGGGGTCAACGCTATCACCCGCAGGCAAGCGCGAGAGAGGCAAGAGGGTGCCGACGCTGACGCACAGACACTTCACCTCGGACGCAAGCCAAGTGATGCAGACCTGATCGCGATGCAGGAACAAGACCCCGTGCTCGTGATTGTCCGACAGCTGGTGGAGGACCTGTACACGGACGGGACCCCACAAGCTCCAGCGGGCAGCCCAACCGAACTGAAAGCCTTCTTCCGCGAGCTGCCACACCTGACGCTAGAGAAGGGCTTGTTGGTTCACACTAAAGGCCAGGGTCCCACCCGTTGGGTGGTTCCCACCGACCACAGGGGAATCATGTTAGCACACGCACATGATTTACCGGTGGGTGGCCACCGCGGCTCCCACGCAACCCTCCAAACCCTCCAGCAGGTGGCATACTGGCCCACCATGGCCCATGACACCAAACTATACGTCCAGAGCTGCCTAGTTTGCTGCCAGTTCCAACCGTCACAACCACTGAACCGAGCCCCACTCCAAAGGAGGGGGGTCACTTTCCCGTGGTCGCACCTGCAAGTAGACTGGGTCGGACCTGTCCCCAAGTCCGCCAGAGGTAACAAATACCTCCTCACAGTCACTTGCTCCTTCACCAAGTGGGTCGAGTGCCTCCCAGCACCCAACGACACAGCCACCACGACCGCTGTGCTCCTTCTGAACCACGTGTTCAGCCGCTGGGGACTTCCCCTTTCCATCGACTCCGACAGAGGTACTCACTTCACGTCCCAAGTCATGACAAACCTGTACCACATCTTAGGAGTGGAGGTAAAATTCCATCTGGCATACCACCCCCAGTCATCTGGTCAAGTTGAACGGGCCAACCGTACCATCACGCACATGCTCAGGAAGTATGTCAGCAGCAATGGTAAGGATTGGGACGTGAAACTCCCCCTGGTGCTCATGGCCATTCGGTCCACCCCGCACCGCTCCACAGGAGTCACTCCCTTTGAGATGATGACCGGCAGGGAAATGACCCTTCCACTCCACTTGTTGTACCACCCCGAAGATGTCAGTGTGGCCACAGCCTACACTGCACATCAATACGTGACCGATTTGCGGGAACACCTTAAAACCACCTTCTCCTGGGCCCAAGGAAACTTGGAAGCCAGCGCTCAGGGGGCAAAGGCCTACTATGATCGCGCTGCATCCCCAAAGGAGTACCAGGTGGGCGACAAGGTGTTCTACTTCAAATATGCTCATCCCGCAGGGACCTCAAGGAAGTTCCTCCCGAGGTGGTCGGGCCCGTTTGAAATCGTGGGGAAACTGTCACCGGTGGCTTACCGGATCAGGATCCCAAAGCCAAGACAACCCCCGGTATACAAATGGGTCCATGCAAATCAGATCAAACCATTCAAGCCATTCAGTCTCCCGGGCCGAGAGGTTGAAACCCCTCCAAGCGAGGGGGGAGAACTTCTCGGCCAAGACCAATAACAAGCTCACTAGTAGGGCCTGGCAACTTGCATGCAAATAACACCCTGCATGCACTAACCCTGCTACCACCATCCACTCCCCAATAGTGATCACATCTCTCCGCTTCATCTGTTCCAGGATGGATCTCCCTTGGATTTTTGGCATCCTGCTCAGCCTCCGAGTCACCTCATCCATGGTGATAGTTGAACCAGGCCCCCCAACGGGCATCATCCTTCAGGGGTCGCCTGGACTTCTCATCACCCGGTGCGGCTTATACACCCAGAGGTTCTACGTGCGCCTAGACCCCTGGGATGTATACCGCAACCACATCCGCAAGCCCCCCCAGCTGACTGAGGGAAGGCTAAGCGGAATCCAGACCACCGACACCATCGAGCATGCGAAACAGGCAACGGTTCACATGCTTGAACAGTTGGACAAATTCATGGTCACTGAGAAAGACCTCAGCGACGGTAAGCGACCCAAGCGGTTCCTCGGTGCACTGCTCTCCGCAGCAGCAGGCATCGGCTCGCTGTTCTCGATTGGCCTCTCCGCAGCCAACTCGGTCAGCCTGAAGGCCCTTCAGAGACATGTCGGGGAACTCGAAGAAGAAATGCCGGAAATCCAACAGAGACTCCTAATACAGAGTGAACAGTTACAAGGCTTGACCAAAACGGTTCAGGGAACCATACTCACTGTAAACTTGCATTCTGCTTTAATCAATAACACCTTGCATGCCTTAACAACCTTGTCAAGTATCGTCAGTGAGGACATAACGTATGTGCGAATAGTCAGGGATCTTATGCAAGATCTCCTTAGAGAAGTCAGTTCCTCCGTGAGTAGCCTCAGTACCGGGAAGATCCCCACGTACTTAGTTCCACTAACACTGGTTGAACAGATTCTCAAGACCACTACCACCACTGTTGTACAACCTTCACAGGTACATCTGGCATATAGTCTCGGCAGTGCTATTCCGATCTCTGTGAACCCACAGAACCTAGAGTTAGGATTTATCCTAAACCTACCAATCATTGAAAAGCAGAATGTGTACCGTTTAAAAACCGTATTGAATGTGGGATTCTGGGAGGGTAACACACACGTACACCTCCGAACGCCACCCACACTCGCCTACCACGACGACAACCCCTCACTCTACCTGGTCCCCAATCTCAGCATGTGCACAAACACCAAAGACATTCACTGGATCTGTCCCAGCAACCCTTTCATTAGAGATGTCACCAACTATCTATGTGGGCTGAGGGCAGACGCCCCGGAGCAGAAATGTCAAGGTAGTTTGTCCATCAAAGATGAAGGAACCGAGACCAGAGTAGAGAGAGCAGGTAGTCGATGGCTCGTCAACACACCTCATTCTGAAGCGACCATGTCCTACGACCGCCATGATATAGCCACCAAGCTCACCCTGCCCAATCAAACAATATTCCTCAATGTCCCACCAGGGGCTACAGTACACATTGACGACATAATCCTCCATCATCTCGATGCCGACCGACACGAGGTGGAGATTGAGATGATGGATGCATTCGTCGGGCACAATTTCACAATTGATGCCACCCTCCAAAGCCAGCTTCTGGCTGAGGGAACCAAATTGATTAAATTCAATTTAAAGCCCACAGGGCTCTCAGCCACTTTCCCTAGGCGGGCAGGTGGACACCCATACCAAGACCATCCCATCAGCATGGCAGCGCTCGGAATGTTGCTCAGTGGCTGGATCATCACGGCCGTAGTGGCGTACGCGATGTACAAGTACATCCAGAAACTACAGGCCCGACTGGATTCCCTGACCCTGGTCTCGCCACGTTTTGTGGGCCCATCCACAAACACACAATAGGCCAGCCCTCACCCAACCAAGAGGTGAAGGCACGGCCTACTAACCCTTTTCCTAACCACCCGTTCCCTTCCTATTTCTCACTCTCCTGTCCCTTTCCTACCTCTTTCATGTTCACTGGTGACGACCCTTAAGAAATGAAATGTATGTGTGCTTAGATAGTTAGAATAGAAATAGTAAGTCTGCCCAGACTAGCCTTAGCCTGCCCAGACTAGCCCAGCCTGCTCAGGAAATAACCTCACATGTGAACTGGTGGACAGAGAAGGACAGTATGTTTCACAGGACATGGGGACGTTCACAGATTCTATGGATTGTTCGGCCCAGGTTTGCTCCAAAGACTGTGACCTGCATCCCACTCTTCGGAACAAAGGGGGGATGTTGGAGCCAAAATCCTTTGTTCACTCACCCTCATGAGGAAGGGGGGGGGGGGGGCGAGGAGGGGGGTGAGCCACGTTTCTTTGAGAACAAAGAAACCATGTGCTCAACCCTGGAAAATTCGCCATTGATCACATGACCCCCCCCTGGGGGGGCCCCCGGGTCCCCCCTCCTCTAGCTGCGGCACTGCGGCTCGACGGCAGGGGGACCCAAAATCCCGTCATCACCGGGTCACCGGCCCGGTGACGCGCAAGCCAACCCCGCGTGGATTGGCTGAACCACGGCCAACGCCGCGGGGAGCCCGGAAGACATCATAACGGTATAAATTCAGGCCCGGGAAGAGATCCAGCCTCTTCCAAAACGAAATCGCGTCAACCCAGACGCACCTTTTCGTAAGGAGACAAAGCGCCTCGTGTTAACGCACCTGGACCGGGCCTGAATTTTCTTCACCTCGCTGGACGAGCTCAAGAAAAGCGGGAATTCCCTTTATTTTTGGTTTCCCCTTCTTTTTTTTTCTTCCTTTTTTTTGTTTGCATCCTCCGGACCCCGAGCGCGCGCTGCAACCGCACGCTCGTCTGCAGACCGACCTGAGCATCGCTTCTTCACTCCCCCCCTCATCGCAAGAAGCTGCTGATCGCCCCTCGGATCACACTACGGGTTTCCCCTCCG
The DNA here is from genome assembly GCF_963383615.2 of Lipophrys pholis. Lineage (NCBI taxonomy): Eukaryota > Metazoa > Chordata > Actinopteri > Blenniiformes > Blenniidae > Lipophrys > Lipophrys pholis. The sequence continues at coordinate 3,476,524 of NC_137636.1, forward strand.
TAGTCCACGTCAGGTCTCTATTTTCTGGGACGCCAGAGAACCGCCCGCGGCCACAAATCGACGGATTTCACCTGGCCACGGAAGCACGTTTCCCCCTCGTCCAACCAAGTAAGGCTTAGAGTCTGGGCAGGAATTAGAATAACGTGATATTATTATTGCTGTGTGTTTATTGTTGGTACTTGTAACTTTGGGACGCCGATCCCTGTTTCTGAGTACTTTTGTGTCTACGCGTGGACGGCCATCCACGCGAATCATCGCACGCACGCGCGAGCCTCCTCATCCTCAGCTCACGCTTCTGCTCCCAGAGTCCATATCTGCCTGAACAGCCGTTTTTGGACTCTGTACGTGTAGCTGAGGCGGTCGCGTCAGTGTACACAGTCAGACACCCCCTCCTCTCTCCTCTCTCTCTCTCCTCTTCTCCTCTGTTTCCCTGTTCACTAACCAGCGCACGGTACGGCCGCCGCTGCCTCCAAGCGCCTCCTTTCAGTGCGTCCCTGGGACCGTGTGTAGTTCACTGCGGCTCGGATTTCTCGGCCACAAGGAATCCGGCGCGCTCCCGACGGCTACGGCCCGTGCGGAGCTCAGTGACGTCACGCTATCCCAGGCAGAGCACGCCGAGCGCCTCTGGTGACCGGGTGGGTAATCACATCGATTTCCTCGCCGGGTCGCCGAGCCGTTTGGCGCCCTCTGGTAGTCGCGTGGGTAATTGCAACCGCTCGTACCGCCATCTGGTGGTTGCATTAAGTCATCACAACTGCCCCGCGCGCCGACGCGCACCTAGTGGCCAGATCGGGTGATTACACCGGACCGCCGACGTCTACCTCCCTCTGGTGGACGTTCGTGGTCATTACCCTCTCACCAAGTCACGCCCCTTTCGCTCCACAAACCCGCACACACACACACACACATCGCTCCCCACACTCGAACACACACACACCCACTCACACACATCGCTCCCCCACACTCGAACACACACACACACACACACACACACTCACACACACACACACACACTTTATTAGCCGGCTTTGTTTTGTATTGTGTTGTTTTATGAGATCTTGCTTGATGTTTATTGATTAGATGTGATTCATAGATTGATGATTTAGGAATAGACGTTTGTTAATAAACACTTAATAGTTGAATTGAACGATTCTTGGTGGTTTTTGTGTGCTTTTCAGCGACAACTGCTGGTTGTAACAGTCAGTGCTCGGATTTACAGCCTTCCTTTCCTGCTTCAGTTAAATTGCGATTATCATTTCAATCAGAAATAATAATTTAAACATTTTAATTGAACTTTCTTTTTTAAGACTGATGTTTCGTTTAAGACCCTAACTTCAGCTGGTGCCCCGACTTTGATTAAGTAACGGTAATATTCAATTGATTAATAGTTTGAATGGTTTAAATCAATTTCAATGATTTTAACGCTTTGGGTAATTTAACACACCTAGGAGGCGTTGGCGAATGAATGCAGGTTTTCCACGGGAATAACCCGCATTGCTTTTAAATAATTTTAAGTGTTTCATCGCATTTTCTGTGGTTAATTACCCGCACTATTATTGATTGATCTGTTACCCAGTTAACCTAATCACAACTTGAATTGTCTCTAAGCTATTGTTCATTTATTTTTGTTGCAGATAGATAATTTGTATGCTTTATTAATTAATAAATTAGTCAATTTATTCAATTAATACTCAAGAGTGCTTTTAATCATTTTTAAGTGGTTTTCGTGCATCTCAGCATCCAATTATCCAGTATTATTAATTCATAAAGCGCAAGTTTATCCAATTAATAATCCTAACTGCATTTAATTCAATTTCAATGGTTTAGCTCATTCAAATAACTCATTGTATTTAATTAGTAAACCCCGACTTTACTTAATTAATTCCAACTCCTCCTTGATTACTCCCGATTGTTATTAGATAAATAACCAAACTTGTTTGATTAACAATCCATTCTAAATTACTTGCAGATCACCTTCGGTGGTCCACTCCACCGAAGTAATTCAGCCTCCCCTCAGTTATTGACTTACAAATCGCAGGTTTGTTTCATTGATAACTTGAATCATAGGTTGCTCTCCGTAATTTAATCATCACTCGTAATCAAGTACCGTTGTTCATTGATAGGTCAATAGCCATTTGTGACGCCTTCGCAGCTTGAGCTTTTCCCCGGTTACTCCAGCGAGTCGCCTCCTGTGGGTCCACAGGCGCTTCGGTAGGTCACGCCACTGACCCGCAGTTGTCAACAAAGGAGTGACCCGTCACGCCTGTTGACCGGTCGTGCCACTGGTGGACCGCCTTCGCGATTGGACCCCGTGGAGGTTCCTCCCGTCAGGCGACCCTTTTTAGCTCAAAGCTGTTGGCCGATAACTGACTATTTACTCCAATCAACCTTTATAGCTTTGCATAACTTACACTTGGTACATTACCTTAGTAATCTATTACTCCAGTAATCCATTACTTTGGTGGCCTACCGCTAGTGATCAGTAATTGTCAACCCGTAAATAACAATTTACTTCTGTTTGGCGATTCGTTTATATGTAAATTACCTCTGACAGGGTAGAACCTTCCGGTAGCCTACCACTAGGGTAATTTGCATATTCTGATCACACGCTGACCCCAACACTGCTCATGAAATCGAACACCTTTGGTGGCTAATTGTGATGCATCCAACTGGTTTGAGGATCAGCGGGGAGCCGGAGAGGTTTCAGTCACGCAGCCCTGCATGCCACAAGATAATGACCTGTCCACTGTGACCCGTCCTATTTTCTCATCACAGTGAAATACAGTCATTTGTTATAACCTGCTGAGGATTATAATTGGCTTTTATATAATTTACTGTGTTTACACCTGGAGAATTCTGTAATTTTATGGAACCGTCTTTGACAGGGACGCGTCCGTTTATATTACGGTGAACGAGTGCGGCGTGTTTAAATGTATGAAGTACGAGAGTGCATGGTTTATGTGTGACTGTTTGAGCGGTGTGCACATAACCACTTCATACAGAGGATGTCAGGCTATTAAAAACAGAGGGGGAGTGAAGCATGGCTATAAGGAACAGAGAAAGGAAATGTGGTTTTATGTCAGAGTGCCAAATACCTTTCAACACCCGAACTGACCTTCAGCTTACGCTCAATCGCGCGCACGCACACGCACGCACGCACGCACGCACACACGCACACACACACACGATTGCTCACAGGATGTGACTATAAACCATAATGCTCATCCCTTATTACAGCAGCCAGCCTGGGCTGTATGTCATTTTAAATGTCACAGACTCCTCCACAGGGTAACGACTGATCAACCCGAGTTTGCTTTGCCGAGTGTGTTATCTATAAAGTCATCCGGCTGGAGACAGAAGCAGCTTTTGGTTATCAGATAATTGTCAGATCCATCCTATTATGTTGTAATTCTAAATGTTACCACGGTTAAAGTAATGCAAATCTTTTGCCGGTGATCCATCCACCTTCTTTTCCAGCTGAGTCAACAATACGGAGTGCAAATAAGACGAGAAGCCGTCCTCCTGCTCCTTTATTAGGATGCTGAATGGCTCCCAGACCAGCCAGGACACATTCAATCTCCCGGGGGTCTTGGGTCAACCTCTCGGGCAATGTGCCGGGTACATGGTCGGTGACCGGGGGTGGCGTCCTAATCAGATGCCTGAAGTACCTCCATTCCATGTTGATAACGGGTGAGGGCTTGGACCATTTTCTATTTAAGCTGCTTTAGGTTTAAACTGCTGGGAGACCTTTCTCTTCTCTGTGTTCTCATTCTCCATATTCACACATGACATGCCACCAACGCTCTGGCCCCGTTTACACGGCAACGTTTCAAATGCAAACGCATCGTTTTTGTTCCTGAAAACTTTTTTGGGTTTACATGGCAACGATGTCGGTTTACACGCAAACAGCAGAAACGCTGAAAACAATGTAGTCAGCGTACCAGGCCATGAGTTGGAGCAGTTTGTTTTTGCAATGAAACTACAAACAAATACACGCATGTAACAAACAATATACTATAAACATGGGTGAGAGGTAATTTGTTCAAAAACCGATCAGCCATGACATTATGACTTAGTATTGTGTCAGGCTCCCTTTAGCTGCTGAAGCAGCTCTGATCCCTCAAGTGATCTAACAAACATATTTTGGAAATCTTCTTCCTGGTCCATTTTCCAGCTTCTAACTATAAACTTGAAAGACAATGGTTCATTTTCTCCCTATAACCCCTGTCAGTGTTATGCCCTTCAACTGTCGGTGGTGAGAACGATCAGTGAATATCAAAATACACCTACATTAAGGATTGACCCAATGAAAACACGGTTGGCATCCCAACAAAACAGTGCAGTGCTGGGAGGTAAAACATGCCCTCATGTCTTTTCTTGCTCCTCTTGATGAGGCGTGAGATGGTTGGCTATGTGGGTGACAAGCAGATCTCGTCAATGTAAGCTGCTGGAGGAGCAAAAAATACTCGTGCTAAGCCCCCCTGAGTAAGATGAGCAGCGCTGCCTTGACCCATGAGATGCAGTGGGAATTGAGGTGGAAGGGAGGGCGAGAGAGCAATAGAGTGAGAGAGTGAAAAGCTCGATGGTGACAGAGGAACAAGACGGACTGGAACGTGCAGGTCAGCACGGGTCAGGATAACCAATCGGAATTCCAGCCTCACGTGCAACGATGGGAGCCTGTCGTGATCAATGCGCTCGATAACTAAAGCTCATACACTGTGAACATGCACTCAATCAAGGAATGGTAAGAATAATTACCGTAATTTCCAGACTATTGAGCGCACTTGAATAAGCCACAAATTTAAACAGAAAAGAAGTCAAGAAAAAAAGATGCTGAGGCTCCGTTTACACAACGTTTCAAGTGAAAATGTAAATGTTTTTCAACTATAAAAGTCCCAGGAGAATTTGGACTGGGAGTCATGAGACTCTGGAGGCCGGCCATTGATGCGACGGTGCATCTACTGAGCATGTGCAGAAGAGCAACTTGCTGCACCTGTGGTGCGCATGCAAAGTAGCAGCAATTCAGAAAAGTTGTGTTTTTTTCCAATTTTCACTTGAAGTTGCGTAACCGGGGCCTCAAAAGCCTGATTGTACACTTTGGGGGTGGTGGGTGTGGCCAAAGCCACAGAAGATGGCTCTGGTGAAACACAGGGATTGAACCTTTCACCTTGGGATGGAAAGACGATCCACTTCACCAACTGATTTGTTTGGATCTTGCAAATTCTGATGAGACACTAAACCACTCCACTACTGTGCAGCTTACTTTGTTTTATCTCTATTATTTTTCGATTTACAACATTCAAAACCCGATAAAGAATAAAGTGGGTGGCAGCTGGCTGCAGGTAGCGTGAAACAAGTACAAATATCCATCCATCGTCTATACTGCTTACTCTGCCGAGGGTCGCTGGACGCGACAAAAAATCTATCAGTGTTTAATCATTTACATTGGGAATTGAAGTGGTCTGTATCTAAACCACCAATAAAAAGTAAAGCGCTGATTCATAAACCACTGCAGGTACAGAGTGTGTGAGTCAGCAAGTTTCACTCGGATCAGCCGGTTATTTAAGACCATCAATTAAAGACCATTTAAAAGAAGTCTGAAATTTGTAGAGTAGCAGGAAGAGAGAGAGAGAGATAAAGGCTGAATTTACAGACTTCCAGAAGAGTGAGCGCAGCGATAAGACGGACTATTAAAACCAAGTGAGTGAAACAACGTCGGCCTGCAGAGAAAACCCGAAATGTCAAAGTATTTCCTTTCAGGGAAATTAAATTTACTTGTATGAAAGCAACCCAGCTGTTTTATAACCAGGAGAGAAAGTAACAAAGTACAACATACAAATACAACATGAATTTTGGACAAATTCTAGGGTACTTGTACTTTTATGTGTTTTGGGTGTCCGTTTCCACAACGACAGGGCTCTGAACCACTGAAATCACTACTTCTTGAAAACTGTGCCCAAGATGGAACTTTTAGAAAATGCTCCGACTCTGTCTCCGTGGAAACAGGGAAGTGCAACTTTTTGAAAATGGCTTTTTCAGGTATTCATTTTCAGGTCATAGTTATGTACAATTGATAGTGTTTTCTTATGAAATTGTAATAGTTACTGAAGCTCATTATAATTTGTCACATCTTCCTAAGTAATATTGTTTTGTCATCGTACCTCATGTGTATTTTTTTTTAAGTAACTTTACTCATACTGAAGAATATTTTACACCATTTGCTCATTTTATAATTGTAAAGTATTGAACTATGAATACGTTACTGTAGTTAAGTTGTATTTTGGGTTACTTGAGTATTTATCACAGCATGTGATCTTTTAAAATTGTAATGAATGGATGTAAAGAATGACAAATACCCACATCACTGTTATTGGTCATTTTAAGAACTTCATACATCATGTAATCGAATTTGCTCTTTTAAAAGCAACATTATAAAAAATATGTTGCTATAATCAAATTATATTTACTCTAACGTGCTTTTTTTTTTCAAGGATATAATTTCAATCACAATAAAGTACAATTTACATCAAGTGATCCTTTAAACTTAAGAATGAAAGACTTGTTCCTCGTACCTGTTGTGACACATTGACAATATTGCACTGGAAGTATTAGAAAGGGTACGGCCTCCGCCCCAAAAAAATAAAAGCTCCTCCATCGATCGGAGAAGATCTGAAAGAGTCACAGCTGCATAAACGATCCTCTCAAGTGTTTAGAGGGTTCTGAAATATTAACAAAAGAGCTTGCAGGTACATCATTTTGCAGGAGCAGCTATGGCAGCGGAGGGAAAATGTGTTTGAGTCCTATTATAAATCACACAATACAGCAACAACACTGCACATCCAGGCCTGGCGTGTCCCCCAGGCAACCTGACAGCAAAATCCTGTCTTTACAGATGGCTCTCAGACAGGAGCAGTGTGTGTGTGTGTGTGTGTGTGTGTGTGTGTGTGTTTGTTTTAATAATGGAAAATCTAGCAATCAGGAGCTGTGCCCGACATTATCACACTTCCTCATGTCTGTTTCTGCATGTGTTTGGAGCAGAGAAATGTGGAGGAGATGAGAGTTGATGGGGGGGGGGGGGGGGGGGGGGGGGGTTCTTGGTTGGCTGAGGCTAATTTCACCCACTCCACTTCCCCCCTCGCGACATGAAAGAAGTAGGACTTACAGATCTTGTGCTTCCCTTTCATGGGGAATTTCACCAGCAGCTCCTGGGGGTTGGTGCAGATGAAGACGAATGGCGAGGCAGACTCCTCACAGGTAGCGGGGGACTGCGGGAAGATGATGAAAAGAACAGTTTAGCATTTCCTTACACCGGAGGAGCGTGTCCATATTGTGTAGAGAGGACATGTTAAAGCGCCTGATGGCGTGGCGGCGATGAATCATTCAGCGAGGGTCTGTTTGTACGCCCACGTCGGGCTACATGTCCTCCATGCCTGATGTAATACTACATGCCTGACAGGAACCGATAGTTATGAGTCTCGCTGGGTCTCCGCCGCTATAATTGCACGACTAATGAGGCAGCTTCTAATGAGAGCAGCTGCAGCACTCGTGAGCAGTAAAGATGACACTAAATGTACAACAAGTGAGAATCCAAGTCTTTCTCTCTCACTCTCATCTCGGTGTGTGTGTGTGTGTGTGTGTGTGTGTGTGTGTGTGTGTGTGTGTGTGTGTGTGTGTGTGTGTGTGTGTGTGTGTGTGTGTGTGTGTGTCTACGTCGTCAAATATACCAATCACAATCCCATTTATAAAACAGTTTGTGTTTATTTTTCTATATATAATTGATATAACTCATCTATGTCTTTGTGGTCTGTGTGTATTAGTGTATTATACAAACTCATCCACACAATCCAAACACACACACACAAAAATACCCACATGTATACAAAAAAATGTTTCTATTTGTATGTTTACGGATGCAGAGATATAACTAATACAATTTTACAAATCTTGTTGCAGTTTTTCATACTGTTCTGTTACTTCCATATTCAAAAATGAATCAAGTTAAGTGATCAGGTACATTTTAAAAAACATTTTACAAATCAGATTTGAATAAAAACCACACATTATTAGCAATAAACTTGTTTAGCATGGCGATAGCAATATGATTTACAATAAATACAAAGAGGTACATTTTTTTCTGCCTTGACTTTTGTTTGGTCAAATAACAGACGTCTTTACCGTTCAGGTTTTTTTACATGATGGTCAAATTCTAGTGAGTGAATTGAATTGATCCCACTTAACTTTCATATTTTAAGTGTTATCATCTGGAATTTGTGCCACATGAATAGAAACATCGCTCAGCGCAGCTCAATCTCTGCATTTACGCATGCTGATGTCACGATGACAATAAATTTGCGACATGTTGTGCAGACGCGACAAAAAGCACTTTCAAATCTGCAGGAATTCATCATACGAGACCTCCTCCGGAACACGTGCGTGTATACCGCATGACGGACGACGCGCCGCATTCCTGTGAAGGAGAGGTTATTTTACAGCTCATAATTGACAGCAGCCTACAGCATACAGGGGCATAAAGACAAGAGAAAAGCTCTCTCCCCCCGGTGTTATTGATTGGTCTCTCAGGTGAGAGTGGGGAATTGACTGACACAGTGACAAAGGAGTCATCTTTCCCATCACTGGCAGCCAACGGCTCTCAGCTCATCCAATTTCCTCCAGCGCTATCAGATAGTGCCCATGATTGCATCTAGCCAGCCAGGAAGTGGCTCTCTTCATGACAGCATGCTTTTTCCTCCCTCGCTCGCTCGCTCAGTCCCTCCCCCCTCTCACACATACACTCTCTGTTTCACAGTCTCTCACAGGAGCCCTGAAGGTTGTGACAAATTTGGGGCTTTTAAGGCAAATCGACAGAGTCTGTACGGCTCCTGACAAGCCGGTGGAGAGATGATGGAGACGCTGATTTGGAGATTAAAGTGGACTTGAGCGTAATGATAAAATATGTAAACACTTGGAGTCGTTAGCCCTTGGTGGGGATCCTGGACGAGTCCCTCGATGGCTACTTTCAGTGGCAAATGGCAGAGTGATTTCTATTAAATTAGGTTAGAAAATTCCCCCGACTGTCCTTGAAGGAAATAACATGTGATTTATTAGAGGTTAAACACAGTGAAGGTCGCGAGTCCAGAAATGTCATTGTTATAAATAAGGTTAATGATATTCCACATTCCTAATAAAAAAAAATTAACACTGATTTTATGTGGAATCTGCAGTTTTTCTGTGCAAAACAGGAGTTTCACATGTTTTAATAGTAATTTTTGGTGAAATATCAGATTTCCTGAAGGTTTTCAACATTAGACCATAATGTTATTAGGTCTAAATGTTTACACAACATTTCAAAAATGTATTGTTTTGGGGTTTTCATTTCAGCAAAGTTTCATGTTTACATGCCAACATTTGGAAAATTATGTCGATTTCCATGGTAATGGGAGAAACGTTGAAAACCAACCTTAGCATGCCAGGCCACTAGTGGGCGCTGTGAGTTCTTTTTGAAATTGTGCGGGCAGAGAACAATACAATATAAACATTAACAGTGGGATTACATGGACATTCGTATGGACAGACGACCAAGTTAGATTGTAATTAAGGTGACTGGTAATTTAAAACTACGTCCCAGGAGACAAACATTTTATGTTTTCACTTGAAAACGTTGTGTAAACAGGACCTTCGAAGCTTTCAATTCAAAATATCTGGCAAGTCTTTACATAAAATCTGCAACTGTCACACTTGTGGTTTTGCATTAAAGTTTAATTTATATATTTAATTTGATCTCTTATGCTATAAACACAAATATTTTTTTCTCAAATATGTAATAGTTTTGTCCTCAGACTGTTTTATATAGATTTCTTATCAGATTAAGAGAATAAATGATGCTGGGAAAAGGCTTCTCCCTGAGCACTTCCATCGCACTCTGCACTAATTCCTTAGAGGTGAAGAGTTATTATCAATAGCTTTTACATGGTAAATGGATTTTACTTAAATAGCAACAACGGAGAAGGGGGACATTTAAAGGGCTCAAACACCAAGGACATTTCCACATGTGAGATGATGAAGATGGGTGTTAAAGGATTGGAAGACAAATTACTACCACCTTTCCTAGAGCCATGCTCTACCGACCGCACCAGCTTTCAGGGGATTCACCAACTTTCTTCACTGTTAATGTGTGAAAACCTCTTGAAACCTAACAAAGGAGCTAAGCAAAACAAATCCTGCTGCATGTTTGTGTTCCTCAGTCATTTAGACATCACCTGTCAAACGGAAAGCTAAACGTTGGTCAAGTGTCTCACCGAAGAGAAACCGAGAGAGCTTACCATCTGTAATGGAGACCAGATGTTTTCTAAGTGAAACATGCCACGCTGCAGTGCGGTGCAGCCTCCACATTTTATCCCTTTAGCCATCTGACAAGCGTGATCTACGTCAACTCCCGGAAAGGAAAAAAAAAAAAAAATCCAAAGAATGCGCTAATTCACTTCACTTTCTCTCGACAGTGTGTTGAGCTGCAGGTGTGCGCCTGTTCCAACAGGAGCAGTTTTCCGACATGTCGCGCCGACGTCTCGGGTTGAAGCATTAACTGTTTTCCACGTCACTAAACCGTAATTGGCAAAATGGCTCAGTGTCTCGTTCCGAAGACTATTCAGCACTTGTGCAGGGCGAGATGGGCGATCGAACCAGCAACATTCGGATTAGAAGACGACCTGCTTTGAGAACCAAGCTTGTAAACTACCAGATGGATGGATGGATGCTCTATAAGTGACCCTTTCATCCATCTATCGTTTATACCGCTTCATCCACTTGAGGGTTGGGAGCACTGGAGCCAATCCCAGCTAACCACGGGCCAAGGCAGGTTTTGAATTAAAAATTTCCATTTCCATTTTCCAAAAGCTTGTCCGTTTTTCAGTACCCCTGTGTGTTTTTGACAGAACTGAGAACGTTGTGTTCCAAATGCGTGACAAGTTGCGGAATGCTTTTGATCGGACGATCATGGGGTAATCATGACGACTAGCATATTCGCGCCGTTGTATTCTTGTGCTTTCTGGTAGCTCTTGAATTTTCTAGATATTATCAACGGTCTCAAGAGTTATAGTGATAAAAGCAGGCATGAAAAATCCCACCAGATAACCAGATTTGTTGCTATGTTCTGTGTCTAATAACCTGAACTGTCACAAGGTTAAACAATATGACCACTGTGCATTAACACGTAGCATTGAACTATTTCATGTGTAAATACTCAGTTTTCCATCTGGTGTCGTCAGCAATCTGGCCTCCGAGAGACGAGGTTCTGGGTTTGACTCTCGTGAATGTTCTCTCCGTTTGTTCATGGGATTACTCCAGGTACTCCGATTTCCTCCAAAACACGAAATCAAGATTAATTTATGACCTTAAATATGATTGTTTGTCGCAGTTTGCTCCACGATGGGACTGATGACTGGAAGCAGAATCAGCTTTGATGGTCCTGAATAGGATAAAGCCTTATCAAAGACAGATGGGCGGATAATTAATACACAGCTTTCTATTTCTTTTTTTCCCACGTCTCTAATTCTACTGGGATGTTTGATTTCCGTGAGGAAATCTGCTAAAAAGATTGAATGAAGTACTGTCTGTTCTGTTCCAATAGTGAGGCTGGTGTTGTCACTGTAAACATTAGAGAGGGATTGTGTTTACAAGTGGTGTAACTGAGCGAGAAAAAACACAAAAGAAAACAACAAAAAGAAAGATCCAGAACCTTAATTACCATGACAACATTTCTCTGGTTTAAGAGGAGGAAAGACGTTTCCTCGCTGTGGAAGAGAGACCGAGGCGGAGATTAAAGCTGCAAACCAGAGGAGAAACCTGCGTGAGCGACTTCCTGAAAAGATGTGTTCAGCTTCATTTGAGGTCATTACAACAAATTATCTGGTTACACAAGATGGCTGTATTGTCAGTGGTACTCAAGGAGACAAAATGGTGGTGGTCTTGCCGAATTCAGATGAAAATGAGCGTGGCTGCAGCCGGAGCTGGAGTGTGCTCATGTGAGACCCCGCCAGTTGCCTTCTCTTTCATCCTCCATTAGCTAATTAGCATTTAAAGCTGTTGAATGTGCTGCGTTGCCTCCCCTACCTCTCCCCCACAACCTAATTGTTTCCATTCCACCTTAATCAAAAGGGCACGAAACATTGTGGTTGTTTGACAGAGAGGGTTTCCAAAGCACCTCCATATTCATCAGGACCGATCTAATGTAGCGGGAGCCGACCTGCTTACAAATGCAATTAAAGCTGAGCTTGTTATGAAACACAGGTGGTGGATTAAGAAATTATTGAGTGAATTTACATAAACACACTACGGGTGACAGAGTCCGTCACGTGACTCGGTGTTGGCCCACTGAGTTGTTAGTGTGCCAGTTTGTTAGCATGGTGTGTCAGGCTTACAGCCCCGAGGCATTCTGGGTAGAGCACCACCTACCGAGAGCTGTGCACAGAGGAAAGCTCTCAGCCCCTGCATGACTGCCTCACCGTACACAACGTTCAACATCTCTTATTCCCTTTGCCATAACCGTTTGGGCAGCGTGAGAATGTGTCAAAGGTTTCTCTCTTATCTCTGCTCAATGCATGCTTTCACAAACATGTACATGTAACCGGATGGATATTTTTAGGTTTTATTATCTTGATTGCACTGTAGAAAAATCATAGCTTGCAGTTTCAGGTGCGTCCATTCATCCATCTTGTGTCCCACTTTATCTAAACGGGTCACCAGTCCAGCAGGGCGAGAGCATTCAGCTTTAAAGGGGACATATCATGCTAAATCCACTTTTTTAGCCCTTAAATGCATTTTGTTGTATATTTAGAGTGTTTAGAAGTACAGAAAAGTTCAAAGTAGTCTCTTCAGGTGCTCCGTTGATATCTTTATATTCTGTTTTGGTCATATTTTGCGATCGGTTTCGATTTTTCTATTCTCTATTACGTTTTTTGAACAATGACGTCACAGTATTCTCAGCTGAACTGCCAAATTAGGACATCGACATTTCGAGCAATCCGCCATTTTTGTTTCTCGCTGCGATTTTGTAGTCCAACCGAAGTTACGAGAGGATAAGTCGAAATGTTCGGTTGTTGGATGTAGTAACCCACAAGCTTCGTTACACCGTCTCCCAGCATCAGAACCTTTTCGAAGTGCCTGGTTGAGTTTTATTTTTCACAGACATGTACCCACATCTGTGGGTAAGGTCATTTTTGTGTGCGCGAATCACTTTAAGGACGACTGCTTCAGCAACCTCCGCCAGTATAAAGAAGGATTTGCCGAAAGACTTGGTCTGATTGAGCGGTCAGTTCCTTCTATCTATGGAGACGACGAACAGAGCACTTCGGTAAGCTGGATATAACGCTAAAAAGTGTGATGATAAGACGTCCCTGTCATTGTTTTGTTAGCATTAGCAGTTGCACCGTCTTCATATGTTAGCGCTGTGTGCTCGTTTTAGATTAGAATGTAACTTCTGTGTTAAATAGTCGTTGTAATACAGGCAGTATTGTAGTAGTGGGCATGGATGGAGAAGTTAGTGTAAATATAGTAACACACCATTGCGTTACATCCATATGAAGACGTTGTTCTGTAGGTGCATCATCGTCATTTTCATCTCGCTCCGCCGGGTCCGACTCTGGCTCCAACATGTATGGCTGGATGGACAAATCTTCCGTTGTTGACATTTTGTAAATAATGTGTGAATATAAAGTTTCTGCGCCGCTAGATAATTGTATCTGTTCTATCAAACTACAAAGATGGCCGAACAGGGTGACGTTGAACCGAGTGTGACCTCTGCAACCTGGAGAGGAGGCGGGGTATGAAGTGTGTCATTTGCATTTGAAGAGACCGCCCCAAAACGAGTTGCTCTCAGAAGCGCATCAGAAAAGGGGTAGAAAAGGGGCCTGTGGAGCTATAATAATGAGGAATTCAGACCCAAGCATTGCAGTTTCGCGTTGTATAGACCACAACTGTATGATTTATATGTAAAAAGGAAGGATTTAAAAGCATGATATGTCTCCTTTAACAGAGGGGGTGGCCCAAAACTTTCAGAGGCCGTCCACACCAGGAAATTGGTTAATCTAAACGAGTTCTGTTTGGCCTATCATCCACATGAGGCGGTGCTTTAGGAGCCCAAAGACAGGGTTTTTTGAACACGGGTCCCAGAGTGGGTAAATTCTAAAACCCCGGCTCGTGCCATCCAACCCCCCGGGGTGTGGACGGCAAAGTTGGCAAAGACGATCATCCGGGGAAAAAAGATGACATAATCGCCCCCCTCCTCCCCCCACCGCGGTCCGCAACGTCACCTAATAACCACAACAATCACGGACTACAAGCTGCAGAAGCTAGAAGCAGGCGGAGCGGGGCCATAGACCTATAAAACTAGAGTAATTTATAGTGGTTTATGTGTTTATGTGCAGGAGTCTACTTCTATATTTCTATGTGGTCTGTCTTCTTCTGCGTTTCTGTTGTGTTTGGTGAGTCACAGCGCCCCTAAAGGCCTGGCATGTGTACTACATGCACTGAAGCCTCGTGTTGAGCCGTGTTCATAGTGAGGTGTGGACGGAAGTTATTTGGGAGAAGGCCAGGGAGGAAAAAGATGATTTTTTTACGTCGTGTGGATGTACTCTGAGTCAAGCCCAACTTCCAGGACTTTTACAGACCGGTCTCGAGCACTACAATTCTACTGTCATGTCCTTTTCGCCCAAAACGATGGAGACACTCAACAAGCATTTTCAGATTCAAAACAGAAACTTCAACAGACAAGCTATTGTATAAAAAGAAAACGCAAACCCGTTTTCATGCAGAGCGGGCCTTAGAGCCACTAATTAACCTCAGACGTGTTTGTAAACTGTGTGAATAAACTACTGCTTTTAAACCATAAAGTCCAAGCAAGACCTCGAACCAGGAAGCGCCAATGTTGACAGCAACACACAGCTCCGATTAGAAGTGACCAATCCATTATGTTTGCTATGAAATCCATAACTGAAGGGTTTAGGAAGACATTTTAGCGCCGCATTGTAATAATAATTGTAATAACGGTGCAATATGTAATATATTTTCACCTCATTATGTAATAACACTGCATTTTGTAATAATCTGCCACATTTGGTAAAAAAAAAACCCAAACTGTTATTGTTGCAATATGTAACAAGTTATTACAAAATGTGGTAAAGTTTATTACAAAATACATTCAAGAATTTTTTAACAAAATGCAACAGATTAAAAATTCAGCGTTATTATATAATATAAATATAAAAAAAATATAAAATGTATTACATTATTACATAATGTGGCACTAAGACGTGTTATTCAGGTTCAAACAACCGTCACTGTGTTAACCACTAGTGGCCAGGCCACTGAAACACCAACACTCTGTCATGGTTCACCCTTATCTGACTTTTTGTTTATCTGCTATATTTTCCTTTTTTTGGCATTTGCATTTTATTGTTGTGGGATTTTTCTACTTTCCATCATTCGTTTTGCTTCGTCCGTTTGTTGATGTTCTTTTTTCAAGGTTTTTGAAATAATTTGATGATGGGATTTTTTTTTTCTGCTTTGCTTTAATTGGGAGGGATTTTTTTTTTTTTGTATTTTCAACTTTTGTTAGGTTTAGGCAGGTTTTTTCTTTAGGTTTTTTGCATTGGATATTTTGTATTTGTACGTTGGTTTTGTTTTTGTCTACTTCTTTTTGTCTTTCCTTCATGTGCTGTCAATTAGTTGTTGGGGTTTGTAACTTTTGACATGTTGAATGTCTTGTTCAGGTTTATTATTTTCTGAATAGTCAAGAAAAAGAGGAAGCGAAATAGATTCTGATACTTGACGACTGCCGTTTTCTTGTCATTTAACATTTAGAAAATAAAAACAGTAAATGTTTTGACCATGAGCAGAGATATGAAGTTGTGTGCAGATCAATGGCATTAAAACATCTCGTATTACTCGCTGATTGCTTTCAGTTTTTTGCAGTTAAAGGCAGGACAATGAGGAGATGAAAGGCTTCCACTGGTTCATAAACATTCGTGCCATTTGGCTTGTGTTCAAAATGGAAATGCACATTGAATAAATGGCTGCGTTCCAAAGTGCCTTCAGGAAATGGAAACAAATACACCTTAACCTCACGAGGGTGCCAACTTTTCAGAAATTTGATCATCAATCATGTGTTTTCCCATTTATTAGATCTGCGATCACAGACTTGAGAGTTCAACAGGAAGGAAATGTACATTTTTCACTGGTGCTAAAGAAACTATAAATGTTAAAATCCTGAGTCAACTCCACTAAAATAAAAAGATGCACATAGTACTCAAAGTATAAAAATGGAAAGAATTCCTCAAAACAAAGTTATTATCAGCCAGTATTTTCAAACATTTCTTTGAAATCTAGATGGGGAATGCGTTGCTGCTCTGAATCTGCTCCACGGTTCCCAGCTATGTCCCCCTCTCCCAAGGATACAGCCCCTCGCTCCCATCAGCCAAAACATTACAGTCAAATGCTAGTGGACAAACTCTCCCCAACATAGAGAAGCAGAAGCCTTGAAGAAATTCTAGAAGGTGTCTTGAGCGCTTTCACACCGGCTGTATTTAGGTCGAAATAGTTGAGTTTTTGTCCGAGGGCAGATCTGGGCTATATTAAGGTTACATTTAGACGACGACGTTTTCAAATGAAAACGGGAAACTTCCATTGCGTTTTGGTGGTGCGTTTACACGACAATGGTGCTTGAAACCACTGAAGATGGAACTTTTTGAAAACGTCTCCCAAGGTGGATCTTTTTGTAAACGTGCCGACTTCATGGAAACTGGGGAAAATGCGACTTTTCTGAGATGCTGCTACTGCTCTTGCAAACCACGGTCGTACCACTTGGCAATGTGTGCTGTTTGCTCTTGAATTCATCAGCGCTTCTCCAATGAAGTGCTGATTTACTACACCATCGTCTGCATATATGGAGTTTCTTAACATGCCCCATGACGTAGGAGAGCGGCCCAATCCCAGCCTCAGAGTCTCTGCGGAGAATCTGCGTAGCTTTGACACGGTACTTAACAGTAAGTTTAAGGCTGTTCGAGCCCACTGTCAGTTTGTGAGCGCGACCTATAACCCCCAAATGCTCAGGTTGTGTAATGAAGGGCATCGGGAGTAAAGCTTGTTCAAATCCGCTGTGGCGACCCAGGAAGTTAGCAGCTTTCTCACACAATAATCAATACTTCAGCTCAGGTTTGGCACAATAATCTATTTCAATTATCTAATTTAGTCTAGCATTGATCACTTAAAGCCTCACCCTCTCAGTGGTTACGTCTCATGTTTAAAAGACGCTGCCAAATAAATCTACCACAGGAATTCAAACTGGGGTATTTTCTGGATGTACCCCCAAGTATGGAAAATACATTTGGAAGCAGGGTTGTGGCCGACGTGCCGTAAGTATAGATTCAAAACATTCATCGGGAGCTCGGCTGAATGAAGACTGACACGCGAGACACTAAACAGCCAAATAGAAGAGGTGAAAAATTCATGCAGCACCACAACCTCTGCAGAGACCGTCAATTCAATAAAACTGCCCACTATTTAATTTGCTGGGATCGAGCCGGAGGGGACTCGACAATAACCAACTGCAATAATATGAAATTCACAAATTCATTGGGAAAAAAAAAAAAAAAGGTAAAAAGAGAAGCTGGGGCACCTGCTGCTGGAAGGAAGCCTTTGGCAATGAAGAGTAACCGAGGGTTGGAGGACAGGAAGACGGCACTAGTCCTGGATGTGATTAGATGAGTGATATCCACTGAGGTCTACCTATTCCTCCCCCCGATTAACTATTTTTACCATAAGGAGGGAGAAACTCTGATTAAAGCCACTTCACCAGCAGGGAACGGCAGGGAAGGTTCACCTAGAAGCAGATTCTGGTTGGATGCCAGACTTCCGACATTTCCAAAACAGCAGATCAAAAGGCAATGAATTACATTTCCACTGATTGGGTGCATGTTTGGGGCTTTCATTTTGCGTTTTGATTTTCGAAAATGTTCGCGATTATACAGCAACATTTTGAAAACAAGAATGTTACTAACATTATGCTATAAACATTGACAATGGGAGAGCACAGACATTCTTATAGATAGACGACCAAGTTGGATTGTTATTACCCAAAACTCTGTGGAAACGGGGGAAAACGCAACTTTTGTAGTTTTATAG
Organism: Lipophrys pholis; assembly: GCF_963383615.2. NCBI lineage: Eukaryota > Metazoa > Chordata > Actinopteri > Blenniiformes > Blenniidae > Lipophrys > Lipophrys pholis. The sequence continues at coordinate 3,494,695 of NC_137636.1, forward strand.
TTTTTTATCGTTGACAGTCGCCGTAACAAAAATCCAACTTGGTCATTTGTCCATACGAACGTCTGTGTATTCCCATTGTCAGTGTATATAAAGTGTTGTTCTCTGCATGTGTGTGTTGTTTCGTTACAAAAAAAACCAACAGCGCCAACTCGTGGCCTGGTATGCTAACTACATAATTTTCAGCATTTCTTTCGTTTCTTTCATTTCGTTTCTTTCTTTTGTTTCCATGGTACTATGCCTTTTCACTTGTCCTGTAAACGGGTCCTAAGTCTTGAGTGTGGGAGGATTGTGTTTGAATCACAAAGCGCCACCAATTTGAGACTCAAACTAACGTGTAAAATCTGGTCAAATTCCAGATTCCCCATCCGATCTATTAACAGGCGTTATTTATAGGCTTTTACTTGAAACGAACAGTGATTTACAACTGGCGCACCTGAAACACTGCTTTATCATGACCATCTGAAAACCAGCCCCTCCCCCGTTCCTTTTATCACCAATTCCAACCTGCACATGTCCTTATAATGATGGGTCCAGCTCAAAATACCTCATATGCATATCGTACCCGTTTGCCCTTTTGCCAACACACTTCCTCCTTTCTATGAACGGCCCCAATCTCGGCGCAGTGCACACACCATGAGTTATGATCAGCATTCAATGAAAACAACATCCATCTTAATAAGAAAAAAACAACTAAAACAGGGCCAGGGTCTGACAGCAGGAACACAAACCTTTGAGTCCAAGCTTGTCAAGTAACAGCTCAACAAGCCAACACTGTTCCCTCTCCTCCATCCACAGCGTCTCTCTCTCTCCCTCTCCCTCTCTCTCTCTCTGTGGCTCTTTTCAGCTGCTGTCGGCAATTAAGGGCAGCAGAGACAAGTAATCTCCTTCTGGGCGACAGGGCCAGACCAGAACAGGCATGTGGAGTAGGGGGAGGGGGGACAGGGAGGGTAGGGAGGGAGAGATGGGGGCTGGCGAGGCTGGCCCCAGCCTCAGCCCTCGCCAGGCCCTGCTTGGCTGCACTCAATCTCAGCCCAATAAAAAGCCCTTCACTGGCAGGGTGCAACTGAGCCAGACGGGCTGGGAGCATGTGGCTTTTAAAAATGAGGAGGGTGGAATAAAAAGAAAGGGGGGGGGGGGGGGGGGGGGGGGGGTCGAGAGTAGAAATAAGATTCAGAGAGAAAGACGGATAATAAGAGTCTAAGGTGAGGAAGAGGCTCAGAGGCAGAGCTTTTGATAGATAGGGAACTACACAAAACCAACTGTGCCTACCCCCTGAAAAAAAAGACACTTTTGAAATACTGCTTAACCAGTTCTGTCAAGGCTGGTTTCACCCTGGGAATGGAGAAACAGATGGGTTGTCTCTGAGCTATGGGCTATACATGTGGGAGGTGAAAGGGGGTTGTTGGGAACTGAATGCTACAGCAATCGTTGGCCAATCGTTCTTTAATCTATCATGCTCCCCAAACAACACAAGCCTGTTTCTGGTATTCATTAACCCGCCAACAAATGCAGCTGCCCTCAGGAAACCTGTACTGTAACTGCTTTTCAGCTTTTCTGCACGCACCGGGTGTACTATTTGTTTTTCCACTGCTGCGTGGCGCAGGAACAGCATGCACGCCAGCGGCAGATATATACAGAACATGCACGGCAGGCAACATGCAGAGAAGAGCCATATCATTATGACCAACTGCATACATACTGCATACAATCGTTTACAGTAGGTTCTCCTTTTTTTGCAGCCCCAACAAGCTATTATGAATTCTGAAAGGTTTGTAAGAGAACTAGCTTTAAATTCTGCAGCAGTCTGTTCCCCAACCTCGATCAATAAGACTTGGCCATCCATGACTGCTTTTACTGGTTCACCTCTTCTTTCTTCCTTGGAACAGTGTGACAGATACTGTGTGACCACTAAAGACCAGGACTAACCAACAACCAGAGCTGCAGTTCTGGAGATGCTCTAACCCAGCCGTCCAGCAATAACAGTTGTCAAACAGGCACAAATACTTCACATCGTTGGAGCTTCTAGGTTCGATGAGTAAACTATGCCGTCTCACCTGCAATTAGAAGGTGATCCCAGTGTGCTCAGTTGTTTTCTGCTGTGATGCTAGTGTAGCGTGAAAACAACTGTGCTTGGGTGCTCACCAACTGCCTGTATACCCAACAACTTTGAGCTAAAAAAAAAAGCTCTGATGGTCCAATTAGCTCTGTATTGTGGGATTTTCAGGAGAGGAAAGAGGAAAGGAAGATATCAACATTCGTAGGCAAACATTGAGCCAACTAACATTCAATTGATATTAACAGAATTGATATTGATAATGATATTGTCTTGATGGTGACTTCTCACCATCCACAATTTTTAAGTTGGTAGCCACAAAAACATGGCAGTCCACAAGTCATCATGTTCAGTTGCCATGGAAACATGACGATCCTCTAGCTCGCTTGTGTCATTTGGACCAAAGTGAATCCAGCTTCAGTTTGACACATCCATACATCATACACACATTTCACTGCAAACATCCAATTTTTTAATCCTAAAATACTAAAAATCCACATGTCGTACACTGCATCGCACCCGGAGTTTGCCTTGTTCTATTAGTATGAGTCCTACAAAAACGAGAGAAAACGCAAAACATTCGGTGTGTTTTGGGTGCCGTTTACGTTTACTGTCGACGGTGCTCAGAGTTACTGAAACCGTCACTTTTTGAAACCGGCTCCCGAGAGACGACATGTGAGTGGCATGACTCCCAGTCCATATTCTGGTTTTATAACTACCGATATAAGTAGTTTATAGTTGAGATTTGCCTTTAATAGCATCCAATTCATCGTGTATCGTTCTATGCACGCGTGTATGTGTGGTTTTATTACAAAAAATACAACAGCACCACCTTGTGGCCTGGCATGCTAACTACTAAATTCTCAGTGTTCCTGCCATTTCCGTATGAAACTTTTCTGAAACAAAAACACAAGAATAATATTCGGAGCCACTGAAAATGCACCTTTTTAAAAAGCTCAGACTCAGGATCCGTGGAAACGGGAAAAAAAACCCAACAACAACTCAAAAACAATCATTTCATCCACATTGATTGATTTTGACAGAAGTTCTATGCGGGATGTCCTTCCTGACTCAACCTGAGGTGTTAGGAGTTAAAGTTCTTGCTCAGGGAGACGCACTGCTGACCCATGTGCAGTTACAATGAAGCCAAGCTTGCTTCCCACCACTGTCACAAAAGATCCCCTGAGAAATAAATCAGTTTCATTCATTTCATTTGGAAAACGAGAAGAGATTTAAGCCTCTGAAAGACTTGTTTAATTCATTGGGTTTAGCTCCAGTCCCCTATCCGTAGCAGCACCCTTTAAAGACATTAATTGACAGTGATTGCTCTGTCACATTGAAGCTGTGCACAGAGTCTACAATTATACCCTCATGGACTTAAATGATTTGTAAATTTTAAAAAGCTACACAGGGTTTATGCAAATGTTTCATAAGGCCGTCTAAAGGAAAATATTTCTGTCACTTTTTTTTTTTCTTTCTTTTTTCATTGAGTCAAGTTCAAACAAACTCAAACTGGCGTGTAATCCTTCCAAATTAATTCAAGAGCAACCCATGAGGAGTAATGGTCTTTCCCTTAGTGGTCAGTCAAAGTGTCAAACTCTTCACGCTAGAAAACACAAAGTCCATAAAGTGGCGTCAATCATCCGTCTGTGTTACCAGTCTGTCTCATATCGTCACATAAAATCTTGCTTATACGAGATAACTTTGACTGCATGAGAGGAGTGCGGTAAAATGTAAGCAGTCAGGCAAATGTCGTATGGTTGACATTGTTGCCCTAATTTCTGACATTTCCGACGCTCAGGCAGCGAGCAAGCAGACGTGTCATTTTCCCCATTGTCGGTTAAAAGCTCTATATCGGTGAGTAAATGCTTCCAAAATGACTTCTCAAATGCTTCGGCATTGTGACTATCCAATTAGCATTATCACTTCCTTCATCTGTCGTGCCGAGCTCAATTTACTGAAGGCCCAATTTACAAAACGTTTTCAAGTGAAAACGAAAAACTGTTGTTTCTTTCTGTGGGTCCGTTTAAAGCACAACGTTTTGAAAATGTCTCCTAAGATGGACAAAACCCTCTGTCTCCATAGAAATGAGGGAAACACAACTTTTTGGAAAGGCTGCAACTCTGTCTTTGTGGAAACAGGGAAAAAATTGTTTTTCTGAAATGTTGCTACTGGTCATGCGCACCACGACCGTAGTTAACAGTTCTTTTGCACATGCTCAGTAGACGGACAGAAAGACATGACTCCCAGTCCACATTCTACAGGGACATGGTAGTTTTATAGTTGACAGTCGCTGTAATAACAATCCAATCTGGTCGTCTGTCCACTAGATTTGGTGATAGTGTATTGTTCTCTGTGCGCATATGTGTGTGTGATTTCATTACAAAAACAACCAGCCTGGCATGAAAACTACACCGTTTTCAGCTTTTCTGACGTTTTCGTGGAAACGCAAAACTTTTCTAAAATAAAACCACAAAAACGATCCACTTGAAACCTTGCTGAGTGAACGGCGCCTTCCACTGACATAACTTTTCTCCAATACAACAACAAAAGTTTGCTTGATAATCATGGGTTTCCACCAGACCCCCAGGAGACGCCTGCAGGATTTATAGGTCTGCAACTCCAGATCAATGGAGGAACATGACTAAGCTCACATCGTCTGCAACCTAACCTGTTTTAAATATTCAAAAGGAAACTATTGTCACGCTTTCACACGAATCTTTGTTTTGTTTTTCCTTTCTGATTTACTCGCATCTGCAGCTTTTCCTGGGAATGCAAAGTCACTCCTCCATCTGTTTCCCGTTAGAAGCCTTCCAGCGGTCCAGGAGAAACGATCCTTTCACGTCACATTTACTGTGAAACATCTGCAGGAAGTGCTGAGTTTCATTAAGAGAGACTATATATGATGAAAGCGCCGCAAAGCCGCGTTGAAGTGCTCCAGTGGGCAACGCCAGCCTTTCTGTTTAAAGAGTGTTGCTGTACTGATGGCAGTCACGTTGTAAAAAATGTAAGCCGTTCATCCTGACATCTATTGGATTCTACTTCCATTGAGCATTTTACTCCCATTTCAGCTTCGACTTGTATTGGGACACATTTAGTTGTAATTCAGGCAGTTTATGTCACTACAAATCTCACTAGAAAAGGAGGTTTGTAGATCTTTAGATCTCTGATTAAGGCAGATTAACCTAAATAGAGTAGAACTGAAATAAAACAGAAGTGATCAGAGCAGAGCAGACAAAACCAAACCAGACAGGAACTGGACTGAGATCAAAACAGACAGGAATGGTATAGAATAGAACAAACTGTCATTGTGTGTAACATACAGAGAAACTGAGTTTTGACTGTTTGATATAAAACATGCACAGAGCATTCATACACAAAAGATACTCAAAAAAAGTATTTATGAAGTTAAAACTGGGATGTGACAAACACACAACAAATAAATGCTTGAACACACTGCTGAGATTGAAATCTGAGTGCAGCGTTTGTCTCCGAGTTCTCCAGGTGGATCACAATGTTTTGTCAGCTGGTTTATCCACGCTAACAAAGATGCTAAACTGTGAGGCATCACGGGTTTGCGTAAAAAGCTTAACGCGACCACCATCTTGACTTGCGCGTGGCAAACAGCCAAATTACTCCACGCGTATGAATGGCGCCCGAGGCCTCTTCTGAAGCATAATTGATCTCTGTTGTCACGTAGCGTGTCAGCCACAGACATGCTTCTGTCCGCAGTGGAGCTCAAAACTACAATCTTCTGTTGTATGACTTTTCCATAATGAGGACAAAAAGCTATTTTTAAGCACAGCCAAGTAATTACAGCCCAACACTGATAAAAAAACATTTTAAAAAAGTCCCCCTCCCCAAGCTTAAAAAGCCATTGGTACGTACCAGATGGGCTGAAACTGCCAGCTAAAGCAGAACCAATTAATTGATTACTCGACTGTCAGCAACTTCTTTTGATAACCAATTAATTGACAATGAGTTTTTCAATAAAACTGCTATTTATCATGGACACACAGCTTCTCGTGTGTGTATTTGCTGCATTTTGTATGGCTTATAGGTTAGAGCAAATAAAGTCAATTAATTCAATTTAAACTGGAATTCATATTACAGAGGCAGTTCACTATGTGATACATGTGGACTTTTCAGAAACGCACTTTGTGTTTGGAAATAGGCTCACACTCCCTGGTGGTGCATCAGGTGAACACTTTGTTGTGACCAGATTCAGGCCCTGTCCACACTGCAACGCCCGTTTCGTGTAACTGCTTCGTTTTTGGACGATTATCCACACGGCGTTTTAAGAGCCTTAAATTTTTTATTTTTTTAACAGGTTCCAGAGTGGAGAAATTTTAAAACGCCACCTCGGCTCTGACACATGGATGGGAAAGACTTGCTTTGCTGAAAACGATGATGTCATGGCCAAACCTCTTGACTCTATAACTCTGTGACGTCACTGAACAACAACAATGGCGAACTGCGTGCTCCAGGTCGTGCTACAGAAGCTACTGATGCTATTTGGTTTAATAAGGCGAATACTACGATTTTTGCATGCTCTGTGTCTTCTTCTCCATTTTGTTGTATTTTTGTGTCAGAGTTACAGCGCCACCTACAGGCCTGGCTTATGTCCTTCATTGTTTTGGGTCATTTTAATGATGCAAAGTGGTTGGGGACATTTGTAAGAATGACAGGGAGAAAATAAATATTGTTTTGGCTGGTGTGGATGAGGCCTTCGGCCCCGTTTCGGTGTTTAACATTTAAGGTGAAAAATGGAAAACTTTAGTTGCGTTTTGGGTTCATTTACAGGACAACTCTGCTCAGGGCCACTGAAAACACTACTTGTCTTTGTGTAAACACTGCTACTGTGCATCCGGTCAGACAGTCTCGGTCAGCTGATTAGTCTCAGTCGATCTGTTGTAGTTTGCTCCCCCTGGTCTTCAAATTCATCGGTCTTGGTCGCTCGTTTGCTCGGCCTAGTTCAACCAGTTCTAATTTGGCTCCCTGGTTTGTTCGGTTGTCTCTGTCGATCGGTTCTACTTCCCCTGAGGTCATTCTCACAATTCAGTGTTGGACTAAAAAATATCATCAATCAATAAAATGTTGTAGAAATAAAGCTGGTGTAGAAAACAAGACAAACCAAAAAATTCGATGGAACAAATACAAGGTAAAGGTAATGTTATGAATCTCATAAAACTGAATTTAAATACAATATAATGGTGAGGAAGGAATTTTTGTTGCCCTAAGAATGATCAAAGTTTCTATCCCCGCTTTGAAGCATACAGCAAGCCTGTTCTAACCTTTTCCATCTAAACAAGCAGCGACTGCATCTCACTTTGTCCCTTTCAATGGAGTTCAGACTCCGGGTTGCGCGGTGATGATTAAAAATTTAACAGGCTCCTTCACCTACAGAATCAACTGGTGTCAAGTTGGAGAGTGAACATTAATTATCCAGGAGTGTCCAACACTGGCTCCTGAATTTTTTTACATTATTAATATCCTCAACACAACAAGAGACATGACTCATTATTAGAAGCTCAGCAGCAGAGCCACGCTTTTCCAATTACTGCCCCCATGTCACTCTGCTCCGCTGCAGGAAAAACACCTAATTCTGCCTGAGCAATGTTCATGCTTCACAACTGGAAAGGTCAAAAGTGGAATTCTGTGCTCAAATTTCTGACTGTTAATACATGGTTATTGTTGTTTATATAAGAAGTACTTGACAAAACAAGCCATGGATGATTTTCAAAAGTTCTTTCCATTAGGATGTCTTAATAATGATCACATTGTTGTATTATCACAGTGTTCTGTACAATGTACTCGCTGAGACGCCAGTTTAATTACTGATTCACTCGTTAAGTTAAGCCAAAGTTGCACAGATAGTCAAATGGGGATGTACAGGTTATTTTTCGTCTGTCCTTGCGAATGTCGGGTACTTTAGTTTGTTCATCATTAAACCACATACGTTATAAAGATTAACAATCAACAGCGCCAACTTGTGGTCTGGGATGCCAACTACATCGTTTTCAGTGTTTCAGCCATTTCACTGTAAACGACATCCTTTTCCAAACATACCTTGTTAGATTATGGGCAAAATACTCAAATATCCCATTACCCTATTGAAAAGTGATTAGATTATTGGCTTTGTTACGTTTCGAGCAGTGAAAATAACACCACTATTGGAAGGTATTACAGGATTGGACATCATTGCATTATTAATGTGACTCTACCGGAATCCACACAGGAAAAATAAAAAATTTAGGACCCAGTTTAATTTGTTGGTGTACATCTCTAATACATTGTCAATATCTTTCTGAAGGAAATTCATCATTATACTAAAAAAAAAAAAAAAAAAAGCTGTATAACAATAATTGCATAACATGACCAGGTGTGTTGACATTTTAACAGCCGCAGAAACTGCCGCCGATTCTCGAAGCGAGATCCCGTTTGTACACTTGATCTCGCAAGATCTCAATTTGCACTGAAAAAATGATCGACGATCATTCTCACAACATTTAAGACTTTTCTCGTGGCTTGAAGATTTTTTCTTTGAGAAAGTCCGGAATTTTTTGGGGGGCTAAATCGGTCAAATGTTGATATTTTTGCCAGAGCTGCTGCGACGCCATCTTTGATATCCCAGAAACCCTTGCGGGAGGTTTCCAAAGATGACGTTAGTTCGCAAAAACAAAACAGACTTTGGTGGCTACAAATTTCAGTTTGTCTGTAAATATAACGATTTAGGAAACTGCGGGTTGGAAATTTGTGGAAATGAGTGTTGATGGACACAGCGCAGCACATCGATGTAGCTCGAAGGGTATTTATCTTTTGGTAGTCTGTTTTTAAATTAAAAAATATATTCTGTAGCTTTCAGCTGTAACCAGCCAACAGTCCCACCATTCAAATTCCCCATACAACTGAAAAGCGAGAGATATTAAAATGTATTTTCTCCCCAGGGTGTCTTGAGCATAACAATTCGGCTCTGACAAAATAACGTCTGTAAAGAGCACGCCATGCTTCAGCCTTTTTCTTGGCCCGCACCGTGCTGACAGGTGTAGTGAAGTCATGTGTTTTTGCAGGGAGATTCACACAGACTTCCCCACTTAGCTCGGTTCCACTTTCCCAGCCATGTTTATGACTTCACCTCCTGCGGTGGCCCTCGGGCAAGAAGAAAACAAGACTGCCTCACAACAGTCAGAGCTTTTTAGACTCAACAAGCTAACGGCTGGAAGTTTCCAAGGAAAAAGAAAAAAAAAAAAAAGGCTTCTCTCGTGTGCTCACAGTGCAGCTTCTGTTTGACGAGTGCAGAAATTGTGAAAATAAACAGACTCCTAATGTGTAGAAAATAGCATTTTGAACTATAGCCAAATTTGTAGGACTCTGAAGGTGTGAGGAAACGCGACGCGGTCTGCGTATAGGGAAACACGATTTGGAGGACAGCATAAGTAGATGCTATATTTACAGACAAACAGCACGACAAACTCTTCTACTTAGTCGTTTCCTCTACAACACACACAGCGGCACGCAGAGCAAGGACCCCTGGAGACAATTACTATGTCTGCCTTCAAACCCCGACTTCAAAGGGAGAATTCCAGGGTATCGAAGGCATTAAAACTTCTTATTTCCCACCACAATCTCCCTTTTATCGGTGCCACAAATCACACTCCCCTTAACACAGGTGCTGTCAGCAGAAAGGCTTGTGTTTTAAGGAAGGTTACAAACCACTTCACAGTGGGCATTTGATTCCATAATGTGGAAATTGAGACGGACGCGGGAGTTCATGAACATGTCTGTCTCCCAAGGTTATTATTTGCTTTGATATTGTGGCGTTGGGGTTGTGGCTCTCCCATCTGTGTTCACTCAGCCTCTGTGGGAAACTACGCTCGGTCCCTGCCTCCCCTGGTGGCTGGCAATAAGGTTTGAGCAAGCGTCACCAGAGGAAAGGCTGTCCTCTTGATGCTCATCAAAGGCGACTTGGAGCTTTCTCTAAGCCTGTGGGTCAGCACTGCAGCTCACAATCAGGTACTGAGCAGCGATAAGGTAACCGCACTGACATGTTCTAACTGGGAGTAGTTAAGGTGTTGAACAAGAAGTCTATGGAAGCTTTTTGCAATTTCTTTGAACCAGCCTCGCATCGCCTCGATACCCAAAACATGACAAGGAAGGAAAAGAACACTTGCTTTAATGGCTGCTATAGTTCGAATGGTAGAGCAGATCATCTCTAAATCCCCATCCATCCACATATCAAAGTGTCCTTGAGCAAGACGTTGAACCCCCTAACTGCTCCCAAAGGAGGGACTGAGCGCCTCTATTGTCGTGTGAATGCTTGTGTGAATGGGTGAATGTGAATGACATTGTAAAGCGCTTTGGGGGTTACTAATCAGTGCGCTAAAAAATGCCCCATTTAGACGACAACGTTTCAAGAGAAAATGCACCGTTTTTGTGTTTTCGTTTACATGGCAACGTTTTCAAAAACACTCACAACGATGTAGTCAGCATCAGCCAAAATGCCTTGTTCGAAGAGATTTAGATGACCTTAGACGTGTAAAGACATGGAAAACACAACCTTACGATTAGTCGGCGACCTAATTCTCCTGGCCGAGGTGCACAACTTCCCCTGGCCGCCACAAGGATTGCTATTGCAACAACACGTCATCAGCATGATAAAGTTAACCTGTCTCAAGACGGTTCAAACCCCATTAGTGGGTGAACGGTCCGACGCTTGGTCCAACGCTTGGTAAATTCTGCTGCACAATGACGGGAAGAGCCGATATCAAAGGATCAAAAAGGGACGTTGCAATAAATGCAAGTTATCCCTGTGGTGGATTTCCTGACACCTCCTGCTTGAAACCCAAAAAGTCAGAAGGATTGAATACAGCGTCTGGTTTTCGTCAACATTTGCAAGATTCTGACCAGGGTGTAACCCGCCTTCACCCACAGTCCGCTGGGATCGGCTCCAGCACTCTGCGATTTGACGAAGTGGTTCGAAGACGGACGGATGACTGCACAATTTCTTAAGAAAGCTTACATGTGTGCACAGATGGTTTTACTTGACATCTGAATAAATATCCTTTGTCCAAAGCGTAAATGAAGTACTTCCAATGCAAGAGGCTTCCTGTAGAATATCAGCTACTGAGGTCATCTAAATCTTCCTACACCCCATCGAACACACTACAGCTTTATATAAACATTGGACATTCTTCCACGCTCTATTAAATCAGACACATGCAAAAGGTCAGAGGAGAAAATGACTCCGCTGCTATTGGGGAATTCCATTATTATTACAGACTCATCTGGATGTAAAACGACTGAGGAAACTCAGAAACAGCTCTTAATTCCAATGGAAAAAAGATGTGTTGCTCCATCGTGATAACATGCATGTGTTTCTCAAACACAGTGCAGTCAGAAAAAAGAAAAAGAAAAACTGCCACAACTCTTCATGTAGTGACGTTGAATCTCATTCCAGGAAGACTGGAACGGCAGAAATTCGTGAGGGAAGAAAGTGATGTAGCATGTAAATCAATACTCAACTTCACACACTGTGCCTGCAAAAGCAATTCATGTCATATTTACTCGGTGAACCGTGGCAGAGGGGCTTGTGCACCATGTGCTCCAAGAAATTTCACTAAATGTGGCCAAGGCATGGAAAAAAAAAAAGAAGAAAAAAAAAAGCTGTAGCTCACACCGATGGGAGTGAGACTGCATATCCTTCACTTGCTTCAATACCGATTCCCTGAAAAACTCAATAACATGATCAGCGATCAATACGTAATTTAGGTTAACATAGAAACATAACGTCCATCTTTGGAGGCGGTAGTTCAGATTGACAAAAACAGGCAAGCCAGGAAATATGTCTCTCATAGTTTATCAACAGGGGATTCCAGAGTGTGAAACCCCCGACTCGAACATCTGACACGCTTTCTCGCACGCAGAGGAGTATATTTTGGTGAAATGCCAGACTTCCTCATGGTTTTCTCATTATAAGATACGATAACAAGAGGTCGGAAAAAGAGAAGTGGCTCCTTACATAAAGCCTTCAACTGCACCACTTCGATGTTTTCATATCTTACTAATGGGGTTCCATAACATGTTGTGAATTTATTGTTATTACTAAGGATGCATCGAAACTAGAATCGGGTCTCGAGTTCCGACGCTGCACGTTGTACTCGGAAAAGCGCCCCAATATAACACCAGCATTTAAATTCAGTAAAGCTGATTTTATCATTTTATAGTTTTCTGTTGTAATCAAATAATTCAGCAATATCTTTTAAATCATGATTTCCTTTTGAAAAATGTAATTAATTTTAGCATTAATTGGTTGTTCTTACATTTAAAATGGACCAAATTATTATTATTATTTGCTGCCACACAGCTCCACTGCAATACACTGCCAACTAGTGCCCGGGCATGGAAACTACAATGCTATCCAAATGTTACACATAGAAAAAAGAAAAAAAACAGTTGGCAACAGATTGTAGTTTATAAACACAACCTCTGTTTGCTGACCTGTCTTTTACCCCACCGACCCAGCTGGGATCGACTCCAAGCCCAAAGATGCAGATCCAGAGGTTTAGATGATGGGCGGATGGATTTATCAATGGATCCACATGGTGAGGCAAAAGCTGAATTTTGCTTGTGTCATCCATGGAGATTGGGCATTTTCAAAGAGTTGCGTTTTCCCCCTTTTACAGAGACAGATCGTTTTCGAAAAGTTGCATTTTCAGTGACTCCAAGCTCCGTTGTCGTGTAAACAGATCTTACATAGTTTCCCCTTTTTGTTTGGAAACGGAAAATATGCAAACAGACCTCGAGTGTAGTGGTGTACTAAAAAACCAAAGACGAAATTGAGAATCTGCCAAATCTTTTCACTCATGCGACCCCATAAAGAGCAAACTGCAGCCGCCTATGATCTATAATGTTTTCGACAGCCTTGTTCAAGTGTTAAATGAAACAGAAAATATTCCCCCTCTTGTCATTGACTTTATTAGTAATCCGACCATTCACAAGCAGTTCTAAGAACCTAAAATCCCAAAGCTCTGTGAAACAAAGGCTCGGACACATGTGGCTGCTTAACTGAGCAGCACAGACCAATAAGGAAATCAGTTTCCCATTAGCAGTCCGACACTGAAACAAACCTGTGGAACATGTGGTGAGGATTTTACAGTCTGTGATGTGTGAAGTGGCTCAAATCACGAACCAAATGGTGAATGGGAGAGGATGGATCCGATAGAGCAACACAACAGGGACGTAAAATAACCTGATTGTGATGAATGTGACTGAATAATAATAACATTTATCAATGTGTGATGATGAATAATAGTAACATCACACAAATGAGAATATTTCACATATAGAATATTTCATCTTTTATGTTTTGATCATTTTATTTCTTCCGATCTCAAACTGAAAAATGAGCGAGACTCGCTGGTTCGAGCAGCAAATAGAAGCCATATTTTCTTTTAGCTTCACACGAAGTAAAAAAAAAAAAGAGAGCGAGAGAGAGAGAGAGAAAGAGAGAGATTAATGGTGCTGGAAGCACAGCGACCTCCCTCGCCCCCCTGCCTCCCCGGCCTCCTTCATACTCTCCTCCCTTCTGATGTCGCTGGCAGGAAGTTGCTGGGCGGACATGTCACCCAGCAGAGTACAACTGAGTTTGTAATGTGTGACCATGTGGTGGCAGAAAGTCGCTGGTTCTCCAGACTCCGGGGGGGGGGGGGGGGGGGGGGGTGCCTTTCTCTCCACATAACATTACGTTTTATGTTGAACAAGCTTTTAAAGTTAAATAAAATCCCACGGCACACCAACAATCAAACAAAGTTACTCAATGACACGCTATGCACATATGACAATGTTTTAAATTATAACGTGTTACAGATTTTACGGGACAAATCTAATTCCTGAATTTACTCAACTGCTGTTGACAACAATACTTTGTATTTTGAGAAACTTACTACCTGGTGTGGGAGTTTGGCGCAGTTGGACAAAGACAACAATGTAGTTTGATGCAGGGAACCCCGATGCAAATAAATATTCAATCAGTTGCTGATTAAGTTAATCGATTTCAAAGTGGGGGCCAAGTTTCCCTTTGTCGTATGTCCATACGAATGTGTGTGTCCCTGCCATTGTTCCTGTTTATTGTTTTCTGTGCACGTCTGTATGGTTTCATTGCAAAAACAATCAACAGCGCCAACTCATGGCGTGACAAGCTAACGGTCTCGTTTTCAGCGTTTCTGCCATTTCCGTGTAAACAGACGCCGTTTTCAAAATGTTCAATGTAAATGTGAAACCTTCCTCAAATGAAAATGCAAAAACGATGTCAGCATGCTCAACAATTATTAACAGAAAAAAAAGGCTCAGCGAAAAAAAAACCCCACAAGTAATCGTCTTAAAAATGTCATGTGATTCAAACCTTATCGTCCGTCTTAGGATTTTTGCATTTTTAAAGAAAATACAAGCGTCTAAGATCAACGTTTGTCATATTTGCTGACCCAACTATTCATAACTAGTTGCCAATTATGGGAAACCAAATAATAAAAAAACAGAATAATAAAGTGTGTTTATATGCAGATGTTATTGTTTAAATAAGTCAGTAATTTTGTGGAAACAAGAATTGTGATCATATTATTTACTGAATTTAAATGAGTATGCAAGTACTGGGAAAAGAGTGAAAAGTGGACCAATATCAGGAAATACTTGGTGATTGATAACCTAAAACTCACCGAAACAATGAAAAATTGGGAGAATTATTATTTTTTTTTTTAAAAAAGAAGATTGACTGAAGGCTAATATCAAACTTTAATTCTAGATATTAATTATCTTTAGTGAAAGTGTATATGATCATCACTCTTCATGTTCAGTGTAAAGTTGCAAGTCAGCATTAAACAGCTGTATAAAGGAATTTATGAAATGCTGCTCGATTGATGGGAAAAAATTGAGTATTGTTGCCATGACAACATGGACGCAGTTGTAGCCGATACAGACATGTTCTATTGTTGAAACGTGATTATTCTGTCGACGGCTCTTATGCTTGATTGTTGCTGTGGGAGCTCGCGGTAATTAGCTTATTGTTTAGTCAGTTCATTAATTCATGACATTGTACCAGAAAACAAGAGCAAGGTAATTTATGAAAGCTGGTTCATTAGTGTTGCGATTAATATTACATGCAATGATTTCATCCTGTTCATGTCTGTGTGTTCCGCCATGGGGACGCGCACGGAAATTAGCATGCTAACCAGCTAGCCCCCAACCTGTCCAGTCTTGAAACTCTAGGCTGCAGCTATGAATATAGATATACATATTTATAAAAACTTGACGATAATGACTACTGCCACCTAATGCACAGAAATAGCATTGCCAATATTTAACGCACTTCATCTTTAACTGATCATAATAAGTCCTTCATTAAAGCAGAGTTCATAAAGCAGCACCGAGACCCGGAACTGAAAATTAGACGGCTACCATGTCCGTACGGCGGACTGTAGCTACTGTTTTGCCAACAAAAGACCATTGAGCTGAGAAAAAAATGTATACTCCTTACAGAAAGGATATGCGAAGGCTACCCGTTGCCACGAACAAGCTCCGTACAGCCTCTGCGTCGACGCCACGCGCACCTCCAACAGTTTCTAAATGCCAGTCGAACGCGAGCGGGAGTACGCAGACCACGAGGGCTGTGATTGGTCCGCTCTCAAGTTAAGGAGCAAGTTAAGGAACTCGATGTGCACTTTGTTGAAGAAGCTGTTAAATTCAAGCGTGGAGATCACACACCGCCCAGAGGGAGGGCACAAACATTCTGGGTTTGGTGCCGTCCACAACGTTTTGTATACATCCGATAATGTAGACGACACTGTGCAGGAAGCTGGCTTGTCGCTCATTTGTCTGCCGACTTGCACCTGAAGCTAAATTTCACAGCATCACTATTAATCTTTGTGCCAAAATGCTCATTATTACTGCAAATGTGCAACCGAAAAATAAACACTACCAACAAGTTTCATGCGCTCTGGACCTTCTACTCCCTCTAGTGTTATGGCAGTGAATTACTTCACAGCACATACAACCTCCGCTTCAAGGGTAAAGGGGCTGCGTGGAGGCTACACACTGCCTCATGCGTACTGTAGACGCAGTAGTATATATTAGCAGATTTGAGGTCCAGAAGTGAACAGCAGACGGTGACAACGTCTGTACAGATGGAAAATTAGTTATCGTTTTGCAAACAAAATATCATTACAATGTCCTCTATTGGCATTGTAAAATAAGAATCTCTGTCCTGTCTAAAACAAATTAAAGTCACAGACAGAATTATTGTCTATTGCAATATTAGTTGAGCTGCCTGATCACGCGTGGATAATAAAGAATGGAAGCCATACAATGAAGCTGAACTTAAGCATGCATGCCAAAGGCTGCAGAAATCCTAATTTGCCCAAAATGTCCATTCTCATACTCTGGCAAGACATGTCAAGCAGTTGATATTTTGCTTAAAGTGCATTAGGAGTCTTATATTAGGAGTATCCTCCAGGCTTCTTCAATTTCTCACCTAAAGGTCTACCCTGGAGTAACGGCTACATTACGTTTGGAACCCCCGCAGCATACTTCCACTTGAGAAACAGTCGGTCCAGAAATAATCCGAAAGGTCTGATTTGAAAGGGGAACCGGCACACCATGTTATTTTTACAGGCAAAAAGAAGAATTTGAGCCTGTTTAGCATTCAGCGCAACACTTGGTGCATATTGGTATTCTGTTACCTCCTTGTGATTCTGACTTATTTTCACCAACAGCTCCGACTCTCAGACCATCAAAGAAAGCTGTCTGAGACGTCTCTCGTGTTGCCTTTATCATGGCTCCAAGTTCCTGTGATCAGCATACCGAGAGACGAACGAGCCCTATTAAACCGGCAGAACAAAACAGGAGAAGTCGAGATAATAAAAGGAGGCTTAACTGTCAAGTTTCCAACCCCCCCCCCCCCCCCCCCCCCCCCACTGCTGACCCTCCAACAGCAGAAACCGTGTGACATTTAATGAAGTGGTCTGAGGACAGCAGTGAAACTCTAAACGGTGTAGCAGGCCATTTCGAGTCTGGCAGATGGTTGTATGTATTTTTCATGCTGTGGAAAACCTGTGACTGAGGTTTGCTTGGTTGTCATCCAGCGCCTGGGGACGCAGGGCTGAATGCATTCTACACACCACTGCAGAATCACATGATGTCTGACCTCTCCGCCATGGCAAAGTGCCCAGCAAGGAGAAAAAAAAAAAAAAACTGTAGGAAGGGGAGGAATGTCAGCGTGTTAGTGTGTGACCGAGGTTTGTGCAGAGAAAGATGCACGGCCGAGCGTGAACTGAATTTCCCTGCGACTGAATACAACTTTACAGCACTGACCTGTATAACATACTGCTAAGAGAAAAGGGAAGGGGGGGGAGGTATGAAGATGAATGACGAAGAGAGGGAGGAGGAAGAGGGTGGAACAGCCACTACTAAGGATTTGCACTATGTTACTGGGAGAAATAGGAGGGGGAGAAGAGGAAAAATAGCATTGCCTGACTTCCCTTCCTTTGGAATGCATCCAATATATCCTGTGAGTGTGTATGTGTGTGTGTGTGGGTGTGTGTGTGTGTGTGTGTGTGTATCATGCTGGCAGGAAGGCTTTCAGCATATAAATATCACATTACCACACAAGGAAACGCAGGCATCAGTCCGAGCTTCCAGCCAGCCTAACAAGCTCGGGAGCTGCACTGTGGAGGTCAGAAGGAGAGCTTACACAAATGGAATTCCACAGAAACCAGCACTTCTTTTAACAGATAAGTGGCCGGGCTTGCAGCTATGTGATGTGGTATAAGCCCGCGGTTTCAGTTGGCCGACATGTGCCGGTGTGCATACATCGCCAGAGCTGTGCTTTCTGGGTTAAAGCCTTTTTAGCTCTTTATATACACACACATAAATAGATATGAAGTTGCCTGCGATTCGTCAGCTAGGCTGCTGAACTGTCGTGCAAAGGTCGGCCACTAGTCGGAGCTAGAGAGCGAACGGACAGAAGTCATAGACTGAAATTTTACAAAAGCGCAGTGTGAAGCTGGGGATATTTCTTCTCAAAACCAGAGCAGTTTGTCAGTACTTTAATTGATAAAGTGAAAACAAAGTAGTCAATTCACTGGAGCAAGGAAGAGTCACAATGTACAATGTAATCTCGCACAGCTTGAGAAAAAAACCCCCCCAGCTTACTATTACAATTAACTTACAAGTTCTGCTCCCACTTATTCAAGGCTCCAGGAAGCCATCGTTACCAATTTGAGTCTAAACGCTAAGCCCCCGTTCACAAGACATCTCAAGTAAAAACTGTATTTTTGCGTTTTCATTTCTGAAAAGTTTCGCAATTATGCAACAGCATTTTGAAAACGACATCTGTTTACACAGACATGGCAGAAATGCTGAAAACAATGTAGTTATCCTGGCAGGCAACGTATTGACATTGATTGTTTTTGTAATGAAGCCACACACAGAACGCCGTGCTATAAACATGAACAATGGAAGTAAACAGATATTAATCTGCACAGACAAGGTGCTCACGTGCAGAAGAACTATTTACTACGGCCATGGCGTGCATGCGCAGTAGCAGCATTTCAGAAAAATGTTGCGTTTTCCCCCTGTTTCCAAGGAGACTGACTCAGAGCCGTTTTCGAAATGTTTCACTTTAGGAAATGTTTTTGAAAAAGTTGTGTTTTCAGTGGCTCCAAGTACACCTTGTCATGTGAACAGACACTCAAAACGCTATGACAGTTTTCCGTTTACACTTGAAAACGTCATCGTAAACGAGGCCTAAATGTTAACCTGCATGGAGCAAAGTGCCTCGTACTTCAACAGCATGATAAACGGCTTCAAAAAGGTTCTTAGTGGGGACAATTTTCAAAAATATCGAAATATGCAAAATCAATTTAAAGCTACACTGGAGAATAACTAAAATGAGTGTTACACGTATCCTTGAATATACACATACATCCCGGATTGTCAAGAACAGGAAAAAAAAAAAAAAAAGCATGATGCAACAGATGGTGTGACCCCCGCAGTGAGCCCTTATCTCACCATCGCTGCGTCAGTCGGGGATTACGAGAAAGAGGCAGAAGACGTTGAGGCGGCTTAAATTCACATTTGAAACAAGCTGCCTACCAAAGAGAGGTGATAACAAATCCTCATTTTATTGAGTGTTATTCCTGTTTCATCCTGTTCGTATAACATAATACGAAACTGTAAAGATACTGTATTGGCCGGGTGTCCCTATGGGATCATGTTAAGGCCCACTACTTTTTAGCTTCAGATACATTGGTACAAACTGTTCATTAATGCTAATTACACTAATTCTATATGGAATAGTTTTGTGTATCGATATGCTGCTAAGCAGCTTGATGGGATTTAGCTGTTATTAAACATTATTCATAGTGTATCCCAATATACAGCAGATTTATTTATTTTTCGTCTCTGGAATCAAATAAAACTTATCTTTTCTCTGCTATTTTTCTTGTTGGGCTGATACCAGACCACGGACGACGCAAACCTTGACAGGCTGCGCTAGGTCGTTAGCGTAGCTAACATCAGTACCCATGCCTCCAGCTCAACACGTACACATCAAAATATGACAGCTTGATTGTTGCCTTCTTTTATTGACTCATCTTTTGAATTAAAACATGACATACTGTGCCTTTAAATGACAGGAGGGAAACATAAACCTTGAGTTTACACCAGTTGGGAAGCGCAGCCATAAACCACCCCGTGCAAGTCCTGTCTGAAATATGCATGTCTCTGATACACATGTGTGCCAGGGGACCTGTTTGATGTCAGCCTTCAACAGACCAGAGGTTAATAAAACACGCTCATCTGTGGAACCTTTGAGAAAACAGACTCTATCACTGTTCAGAAATTTCTCTGAATGATGCGATTTGCCGGCTGCTTTACAAATGTCAACATTTCACCATGAGGAAATTCACAAGGCTGTTCGATGAGATAACGCATGTAAAGATGAAGACTGCTTTTCGTAGGAGCCGAACACACGATGCTGGATTTAAGACCTCTCTGAACCCGTGTTTACAGAGATCCGCAGGTGCAGGAGGCGGTACGGTCTTTGGGCTCCAGTAAGAAATCAGACTCTTATTAAGACTCTGGATCGATCCGATCGATTTCTGCACTGCGGGAGCGAGCTGATGGTCCGATTTAAGCTCCGTATGGGGTGTGACGTACTTTTGACTGTCCTGCTTGGAAGACTGAAAAATGGTGAGGGAGTAGATAGAGTTAGAACAGCGTTACAACATTGATTTTTTATTTTTTTTTCCCTGTATTTTGGACACAACACAACACTGAGACTCGAGCTGAGATATCAGAGATGCTGCCATGAAATCTAGTAACTTCGTTGCTGTCAAACTAGCCGCGCTGTCAGGGTGTAAAAAACATGCGTAATGCAACGGCTATAGGAGAAGTTTATTTGGAACATTGTACTGTATTTTGCAAAGGAGGTTTCATTAAAATTGGCTTTATGTTGAGATTGTCATTTTCGGTAGAAAAATATAGACATTTTCATCTTGTAAAATCTGCACTACAATAAAGGAAAACTTATTATAGCATTATTGTACTGGTCTGGTCCACTGGAGGTGAAATTGAACTGTATTTCAGCCGACACACTGACGTTTGAGGAACTTTGACTGTTGGTTGTTTGCATTTGGCTTCATGATGATTACTGTTTTTGTGTTCATGTGTTATTATGTATTAATGCGGATCTGAAATGAACCACGAAATCCAGAGTGTGGTCATAATGTTGTGACCTGATGTTGTTGACTTTATTCTGAGCCGCCACACTAATAAACCTGCTTAGTTTGACTGAAGGGCTCCGCTCATTCTTTTTAATTATCTCACTCGGCCTCTTACAGGTACGGAAAAAATAAATAAAAAGAATCTCTTCCATACCAATCATTTTTTACCCACAACCCCCCCTCTGCCCTCTGCAGCAGGCAGGTCAGGCTGAGCACTGAAGGGGGTGGAGAGACAGAGAGCGGCTCATAATGGCTGGCCAATTATCAGCAGCGAGGGGGGCTGGAGAGCTGCGAGGAGTGAGAGATTATGGGGGAGAATGGATCAATACACCAGTCAGTTTCTAATGAGGGGAAGAATTGGTCCGAGTCAAGCAGATGGAAATCCTGCTCTGCCTGCGGTGGTCTCTTCTGCTCTGCCTGTCAGCAGGAGTCGAGGGTTTATGTCTCCAGTTGTGCGACGGCGCCTCGACTGGAGGAAGTGGATCAGACGTGTTTACACTTCGTAGAGTTTCTCCCCCGATCGGCCCACATTCCACCTCCTCGGAATATTTCACGCATCACTGGGGACAGACTGACTTCAATGATTTTAGGTGAAAACGCAAATTTTTGAAAAACGGCTCCCAATGTGGAACCCTCAGAAAAAACGCTCTGGCTCCGTCGCCGTGGAAACGGGCGAAAACGAGACTTTCTGCTCAGGACAGACGGACAGATACTTTATTAATAGAATACAATAGAAATGATTTATTAATCCCTGGAGGAAATTCTTGAAAAACCCAGAGGGAAATTCAGCTATTCAGCAGCCCACATGCAACAACAAAGAAAAACAAAACAGGCAAGTTTGTCACCAGATTAACATTGAAATTTAAGGTTAAAACTCGGGCTGTCGAAATCAACGCGTTAACGGGGATTACATTTTGGTTAGTTTGTCCAAGTAGACTTGCCGTGAAGCCAATGGGCCATTGCTCCACTCGTTACAGAACCAACTTGATATGGAAGAGACTAAACAACATGTTGGTCCTCTCGATGGGACATCTGACGACAAAAAAAACCCAAGACAGGACAGTCGACCAACACAAAGTATCATGTACACTCTGCAGGAAGGAGATTTCTTTTAACCAAAGCACTTCCAGCTTAAAGTACCACGTTAACGTGAAGCAAACGTTAGTCTGGGATTCTGCTGTCCTCAGTTGCAGCAACATTGTAAATAAGAAGGCGTCAGCTCTCCTCTCAGACGATGTCAACAAGTTAGTCTTAGTAGCTTCATGAAAAAACAGCAACAGGAACATTCATGTGGATAAATGTTTGATTTGGTTCTCGTTAACTTGAACTGTTAAAAGGTGTTAAATAAAAATGTTATGCGCGGATATATTTCCTTATTCCTTGAGTCTGTTTGCTCATGCAAAATTAAACGGGATTAATAAAGATTAAAAATGAATGATATTTAGTTGGGATTAATTGAAAAGAATCCACAGCAACCGTTTGAATAATCTGGTTTCAAACTTTAATCATTTGATGGCACTAGTTAATAAACAAAACACTTCTAATTTAAAATGTATAGAAATACTCAATGTATTAATATTCAATATACAGAGTTTGCCCATTTCAAGGCACAACAATTAAAATGATCTAAAGTGATTTCGACAGGAAGCATGAAAACCCACTGTATTAAACTACATAAGGTGGACAGACGTTGTACAATCAAGCAAAAAACGATGCGTTTCCACCGGAAACGTTGTGGTGTAAACGTGCCCTGTGAAGAGCCTGAAGAATAGTGGCTGTCTGTCCTTCAACACCAACCCCCCTCTTCCTCCTCCTCCTCCTCCCCCCTTTTTAACCACCCACAGCTGCCAGCACAGGACAGTAAATCCTACACCTCACCCACTCACCCTGCTCAGCAGCTCAGCAATGTGCGACTATGCACCGCCACAACATGGCCTTATCTACTTACAGGAAAAGCGATTTCACATGCACACCAGCCACCAGAGCCTTCTCCAAAATGGTGCCTGGAACAGACTCTAACCAACTGTTCGGCCATTTGGTACCATTATTTTTCCACTATTGTCTACATCTGCCTTTGCTGTCTCTTTTTTTTTTTTTCTCTGTTTCTGAGGGGCCTTGTGTGGGGTTTGGGGTGGGGGTGGGGGAGGTGTTATTTATGGCTGCTCTGTGCAACTGGACACACATACACACACCCTTTCACAGGATGAAAGGGCAGTCACACTGCCTGCAAACATGATTTTACAGCCCTGGGTGGAATGAGTGGTGGAGGAGAGAATGAGGACAGAGTACAAAAGGGGAAAGCCCTTAGATTTACAGGTCCCTGCTGTCTCAATGCAACTGTGTAGCAGCGCACATTTTCTTAAGGTGATTCTTTTTTTCTTTTTAAACCTTCCTTAAAGGAAAAAGACTACCGTCTTTATGCAGGGATGCATGTGGGAAACAGTGGTGAAACATCCCAGAAGGGGAGCACTGCTTGTTCTTTTAAATACAATTCTTAAATAGGACTTGTTTCAGCATCTGGGTAATATAAAGTATAGAGTGAAATGTATTCATAAAGTATATATATCTGCATAAGCAGGGAAATCTTTCACAACTCACAGAGTTTTTTGAAATTCTCACTTCAAGTAGTATTTTTTGCAGCGATGCACTGATACCACTTTTTTTTTTTAAAGGACGAGTAACAGCGCTAAATGTTAGCTGCTTGCCCAAAATGAGTACCAATGCGAGTACTTATCGAATACCATAAAGGCAAAATTACACTCCGTCCACAAACTATATGTAAAGGCGATGTGTTAGACGTGAACAACCTCCGCGTTGGCGCTACGCGCACTATCAACAGCCTTCGCGCTACAGTGAGCATAGCACAGTGCATAGTGTTTATACACACTGCGCTATGTGTACTGCAGATTGCTGACTGTGTGTGCCGCCACACACTCCTGCTCGCTGTTAACGAGTGTGTCAGTCATCCTTTAATCATGTTTAGCATCACTGGTGTGTGAGCCCTGAAACTCTTCAGCATGTAACGTGTAGCATGTAGCGCAGCTCTACTGGATCTGCTAAGCAGTTAAACTAATGAGTAACATCGGACAAATCGACGTCACGCAATACCTGCCGGGTTGTATCGGGAAGTATAGGTACTCCCTGCAGCATCGGACCAGATCTTTCCATTCTGAATTTTTGGGTTGAATATCCGACTTCCCGTTTTTCACATTATATTATATTTGGTATGATTCGTAATTATTGCAGTGCTCTTTTGTGTGATAGCTGGACAGCCTATGCAGTAAACTGATGGGATATTAGGTGGTGTAATGGCTGCATTCACTGATTTGATTGGTTACTGTCCATGTTTACCAAGCAGCATGAGGGCTGACGAGCCAATAAAGACAGTAATGTCGGTGAGGGCGAGGCGAATATTGCTAAACGTATAAAAATAAGTACTTACTTATTGGTATTCATTTATTTTTTATCATTCGTTTCGTTCAGGTGATTTACTTTCATTTATTTATGTACTTATTTGTTTTGTTTACTTTTATCTTCTTCTGTATTTCGTTACTTAGAGAGAAGCAGTCTCAGGGTTCTTGCCTGGAGGTGTATGGGTGGTAGAAAAGAAAAGAAAAGAAAAGAAAACTTCTGTTTGATGTTCTTTTTGTGTATTGTATCGTCAAAGCTCAAAAAAAAAAATAAACACTTCAATAAAAATATTTCTAAACAATACATTGTGTGATAGTGAGCAAAGACTACGGATGGATTTTCAGTAACTGCCACTGTCTCTAAAAAGAATAAATAAATAAAAGCTTTACTGGGCCACTTTAATGGAAGGCAAAATTATCTCACTATTATACCGGTGTGGTTCACTCAAGATGAAATCAGACTGTATGTGGCTGCTGAACAAAAATGAGTTTGACCCCCCCTGCTCGACACAATCACATTGATATTGATGGAATCAGTGTTTCTGCGCCGATACTGACACTAGACACACACACACATCACAGAATTATCCGTTTAGAGACCAGTCCTCTTCAGACGAGCAGCCAGAGCGAAGCCACAGGCAAAACGACGGCGGTGAGGACGGCCATGTAATTAGGTTTCAATGTGTTCCACTGACACAGACTGGGAGAGCCACAAGACTATTTACTGGGGAGCGGGGTGTATTTTCCTCTTTATACTCGGTAGAACTGCAATTAATTAAACTAATTTGGGCGTAAAAGCTCTGACTAAACAGTTTATGAGCGCTACACGGACGGCAGTGACCATGCAGTCAGCCGAGCAGAGCCACATCAAACCAGAGTCCCTGAAACAGTCTGTCTTTATCCTATAAACAGATTCAGTAAAAGAAAAGCTGGTATTACCGTATCTGTGGTGCACACTGCCTCTCATGGTCTTTCAATCAACTAGGAGAGTGTGGGTTTAAAGGTGCAGTATGACACCTGCTGGTGATAGAAGGTACTGTACCATTCCCACAATATTGTATGTACAACGTCAAGCACCCTTAGATGTATACATACCAAAATAAATGTTTATAGCCTAACAACTCTCTAGGCGTTTTAAAAGATTGGATGCATGTTATTGAACACCACCATCTTCCTTTAGAATATAGTATTTGCAAAAAAAAAATATAAAGTGACCCAGATATGACTTGGAATACATTTTTTAAAATCTGGACTAAATTTGTGTGCACAATGCATGTTTTTGACAACCATAATGCTCCTTCATAATGAAGTATGTGACTTGGATATCACTTTATAAAAACTTGGGACTAGTTTTCTGTGCACAAAGCTTCACCAAACCACAGTTTTTCATTATTTCAGTTTGTAAAGAAAAAAAGCTAAAGCAAGGAGAGTCATTCTAAAACAATATTCTAGACTAACAATTGTGCAAATGATCTAATGATCATAAATTCAATCAAGTGTGGGATAGTCACATCATCACAGGGCAGTTTAACGGTCACGTATTAACCTGAATAACATGTTTTTGGACTTTGGGCGCAGCCCGGTGTACTGGGAGAAGATCCAAACTCCACAAATAAAAGATCCAAAAGCAGCTGGAACACCATCAAAGCTCAATGATTCTTTCAGTTTAATATTTACATGGATGAGCTTTATATCCACAACAGTTTTCTGCAGAAACAATCCTACAATCATGCATTATTATTATTATTATATTGTATTTTTATCTGCTTTTTGTGCAATACATCCACCCCCATATTCTGTACATGTCCACACTTATAGGCGCCGTGTGCATATTTTTCTATTACATTGTATTTTTATCTGCTTTTTTTTTTTATTTTTAGTTCCTGCTATGTGTGCTTCTTTCTCTTTACTATCCTGTTGTACCACTGCAAATTTCTCCACATGCGAGATAAATAAAGGGATATCTTATCTTATCTTAACTTCAATTAGATTCCGTCCAATAAAACGTTTGTATTGTATGTAGAAATCAGCCCTCTTGATTTATTTAGATCATGTTGACATAGAATTGTCACACTGAGTAGTAACAGGTTTTTTTTCTGAGATATCTTTCAATATGCGTCCGTTCTTTAAAATCCCAGTGTGTGTGTGTGTTTGAGGAAAATGCGTGAATCTTGATTGTGATTCGGACGGTTGTGCTGAGGCACAGTGACGACTGAGATCTGAGTTCCAACTGTATTTCTCTGCTTTCTGGTTGATTTTGCAATAAACGCTGAGTCGTTTGTTGCTTTCAAAGTCATTCGGTCAGGGTGAGTTTGTTGAAACATGCAGAATGCAACAGCTATAAGAGAAGTTTTATGAAAGTTTCACTGTATTTTGCACCATTTTGACGGTTTCATTAAATTTGGCTTCATGTTGAGATTAGAGTCATTTTCAGTTGTAATTGTTTGGTTTGATGAAGATGGACCTTTTCATCACGTACACTCCACAACATCGCCACAATCATGAACAACTTTAATGGTCAAATTTAAAGGTTATAAAAACACTATTCTACCAGTGTGACACCCCAGATCGAGGAGATACGATTGGTGGGAGAGTACGTGCTGCATCCCGTCGGTGGTGACGGGATCGTCGTCCAACAGACGAGCTGAAATAATGAGTTGATACTTGCAGCGATGCGTTTCCACTGACCTGCTCTTTGAACTGCTCCTGCGACAGACAGTCGGTCACGTTGACGCAGCCCAGCAGGCAGCCGGTGGGATAATCTTTAGGAAACTTCGGCTCTGCATAAACGAGAAAGAGCGATCACCGATTAATCCACGTTAACTCATCTGGAAAACCCTTTAACCCCCCGGCCAGCCATGATAAACTTGTTTGTATCCGGTGGAAACTGATGTGTCATACTTTAATAATACTACATTTAATTTAGAAGCACCTTTCAGGTCACCTTACAGAGAATAAAAGCATAAAAAAATCATAAGAATGAAAACAAAACATAAAAACAAGTGAAGTGGAGTATAAAACTAAATTAAATAATCCAATTAAAGTGCAAAAGCAAATTTGAACAGGTGGGTTTTGAGTTTAGGTTTGAATGATGTAATGAAGTCTGACTGTCTGATGTTTGGGGGGAGGGGGTTCCAGAGAGTCTGGGTGCTGAGCAAATATAAATCAATCTTACTTTATTCGTTACCAATACTTTTTATCTGTTCATTTTTTATCAAATATATATACATCTTATATTGATTTAACAGTAAGGAATATTTTCTTGTTTATTATTCTTTATATGATATTTTTATTATTGTTATTTCTTTTTTATTAAATAAATATTTTTCATTTATTTAACATTTTTTCCATACATCAATACAATCGAGACACTTGGTTCGGTGTCACAAAAGTCCAACAGGGACAATTAGAGAAGAAAGTTAAAGTATGGAAATACAACTGAATCCATGAATATGTAAAAGCTGCAGACCTTTCTTGTAGATGTGGCGGTACATGGCCTCCACCTCCTGGATCTCCTGAGGAGTGGGATTCTTGGCGGCAGCAGCGATCCAGAGTCGACCCCGGTGCGGCGTGTACCACGTCCGTCCTTCCACCCTGAACACGAACACGTTAGACCGGCCCGATAGCGAGCAGGAGGCAGCTCTACTGATCCCCGCTCACCTCTTGACGCCTCGGACCAGCAGCGAGGCCCACGGTTGATGCATGCTGAGGCACCAGCCTCCATCGGACATCTCCTGCAGCTCTTTGTCCTGCAGCCGAAGCCGGTTTCGCCCTTCTGCTCCTCCCTTGTCCTCCCTCGAGCTCTTCTCACGCTCCGAGGCTCTCCTGTGGAAATCTCTGCCTCCAACATCCACCCACTGCAAAGTGCATTCATTGTCTTTATTAGCACAATCTCTGAGCTCAATTGTGTGGAGAGCTGATAAAAACAGCTGTTGCACATTAGTCCCACCACAAGGTGGCACTGTTTTTCAATAGTAGCGTTCACCTGTGGAGCCGACTGCATGATGTTGGGGTTGACCAGCTCTCCCAGGCTCTGGTTTCCACCTTTTCTGCCAGAATACGTCGGAGATTTGGAATCAGGGTTCATCGCTTTGAGGGTCTCATCCAACCTGCAACATTAAAAACATCAAATCAGAGCATATAAATACAAATGAATTTCACTTAAAAGGTCATTCTTTTCTCTGTTATTTTGAACAACTGCAACGTAAAAAAATTTAAAGTTTCAAAATTGTCAAACTATTTTCTGAAATATTTTATTAATGTCAGATAGTATTTTTACTTGTATCACTTCAAGGCTATAATGGTAAAACAAATACATCTGGAACAATTTACCAGAAATGTAGATATGTAGTGGGCCTGAACTCGATCCCTGTGGAATGCCAGTCCCTTGATAAACAGCCTGTGTTGTGTATTTTCCTCCATTTCATTTCCACTCTTGATATATTTAAGAATATATTTATAAAGAGGCATTGTGATAAACACAACAAGAATTATATTTTATGATTTTTCATTTTCATGACTTAAAGGTCAAACTTTAAAAGAAAAACACAAAAAAGTTTGAAACATTTACATTTTCATATATTTTTTGATTGATGATTAAAACATTTCAGTTTTTCTGTTGAATTAAATCATTGGGGGAAAAAAAAAAATTGTTTTTTGCAGAATTTTTTTTTTAATTAAAAATAGCAACTTTTGTTAAAAAGTTACTCAAAAATAATTAAAAAATAATTTTAAAAAGGTTTTAAATTAAAAAAAAAAGAAGAAAAACAATTGGGCTAAAAACAGAAATGTGTTAAGAAAAATAAACATTCACATTTTCATACCCCGAAATTAAAAAAAAAAATTAGAAAAAAAGTATAAATTAAATAACAAGGTGCATCGTTATGGAAAATTTAGGAACAATAATGTTTTTGTTTTTTTTATACTGACATTAAAAGGACATTCAAAAGGGGGGAAAAGGGTGTTATTAACATTTATTTAGATGCATGTTTAATCTCTTGTTGCTTCCAACAGGAAGTTTGACTTTAGCCCCTGAAGAGTCCCAGTCCCAAATTTTTCTGGTCCATCGAACTTTAATCTCACAAATGTTTTATTGTGAAATTCAGGTACTAACTGGAATGGCCTGCAGGACCAGAGCTGAATTCCACTGGTCCTTAGTGTTTCTACATCATCTTACTTGTTGTAGTATTGGTCCAGGTTGCTCCCTTCATCGATCACTTGTCTCCCTGCGAAGTCCAGCGTGATCTTGCGGTCCTTGCGGGAGGCGTGGCGGAGCTCCCTAAGCTCCTCCTCCTTCTTCTTCAGCTTCTCTCTCTCGCCGGGCGACAGCCACTGATTGGAGTCCGTGGCAAAGTAGTCGGACTCATCGTCCAGGACCTGAGTTCTCCTCACACTGCAGTTCAAAGTACACACAGTACAGTTAAAAATGTTATTTTTAATTTACTTTATCTAATTAATGTGTGTTTTGTTGTTTTTGTGCTGTAATGAGGATTCTACTTGCACCTTAGTATGTATTTAATTTAACAATAGTATCATAGAAACAGGAAATAACCCTCAGACTTGAGTTGTATTGAATCTTTCTGGTCATTATTTACATAATTTTTTTGTTCCTGTTATATATATATATTTTTTTAATTCTTTATTTTCAAAAAGTGGTGAAGTACAACAGGTTACAATAAGACAAGTCATCACATTATCCACTTTTCTTTTTCCTTTTTGTTTTACAAAAGAAAGAGAAAAGAAACAAACAAACAAAAAAAACAACAACAACGACAAACTCAGAACAAGTAGGGAGAGAAACAGTGTGCACAGTTGATCGTAGAAAAAATTTAAATAAAAAACATGCCAATCCAACACCAAAACCAAAGGGAGTGAGAAATGTTACTTTCTAAATACAAGTAACCTCAATAAAATCTGGTCGTAAGGACTGGATGTAACTGACCCATTTGGTCCATAATTTCCTGGTCCTGTTATATTTTAAATAACAAAATTGTACTTTTTTTGCACAATTCCAGCCAGACATTGGATCCTTCATTGAGAGTTTGGTTATGAGAGACTGAAGCCCCGTTTTCAATTGAAACGGAAAACTTTGGGAGACTGCTTCAGTTCCAGTTGAACAGTACCTGTTTCTGTCATATTCCAGCAGTTTCTCCTTGTGCTGAACAGCCTTCTCCAAACCGGCCTTCATCTTGGCCTCCTGATGAGGAAG
Organism: Lipophrys pholis; assembly: GCF_963383615.2. Taxonomy (NCBI): domain Eukaryota; kingdom Metazoa; phylum Chordata; class Actinopteri; order Blenniiformes; family Blenniidae; genus Lipophrys; species Lipophrys pholis. Next base: position 3,525,139 of record NC_137636.1, read on the forward strand.
AAAGTCCCTCTCTCCAGAGTCTGCCACCAAAACATCAAACCAAATCAAACTCGCACACATTTTTCTTCGAACACGTGACTGAGTGTTGAGGTTTCGACTCTCACCTCCCATCAGTTTCTTTCGGAGTTTCTGACTTTTGTTGGAGTCCCGCTGAAGGATCTCCTGCTCTTCTCTGGTGCAGACCTGAATCCAAACACAGATTAGTCGGAACGGAAAAATCCAGAAGCCTCGTTAAGCGTCACTCGTGAAGGGGAGAGGTTCGCACCAGGCTGCCGCAGAAGAGGCAGGGTCCCGAGCCTTCCTGCTCGCACACGATGCGGCCGCAGGTCAAGCAGTTGTTGATGAGTTTGTGCTTCTGGGCAAGGCAGTCGCAGCCGCTCCGACCGGGGAGGAGCACGGCCAGCTTGTCCTGGCCTTCTTTGGCGTAGAGTTTGACAAACTTCCCCTTCTTCTTTGTGGATGAAGTGCTACTGCTTTCCTGAGCCTGAGGATGGGACGGAAAACTGAGTCACAACTACAAATCAGAGGATTATTTCATGATTTGGAAAATATGAGTACTAATTTTTAGCTACTTGCCGATAGAGAGTACTGATGAAAATACTTATGAAATGCCATAAAGCCTAATTCCTACTCTATACAGAAACGTTGTATGGTACAAGAACCACCACCACACAGCTTCCGCGTTGACGCTACGTGTCCCTCCAACAGCATTACAGTCCACAGTACGCAAAGCGCAGTGCGCAGAATGGTCGTCTCCCAATCAGGAGGTTGCAGGTTCAATTCCCCATCTCCCCCGGACCACATATTGGAGTCCAAGTGCAAAAATCTGAACTCCTGGAAAAGGACGTTTGGAGCCCTGCAGCCATTAAATATGTTCTACTTGTTGTTTTATATCAGAGCAGTTCTAAAATGTGTGCTTTATTTAAATAAGTCAATTATAAACTCTATTTGCTCCTTTTTAATCTTCAAAAAATAAGAATAGAAACGAAAGATGGTATTTTTCTTGAATTATTTCATGGCTTGCTTTGTCTTTGTTGTGTTGGTTATTTAAACGGGGCTGGAACCAATTCGGGGCATTAAAGACTCAATAATCCAAACGTATACTATACTTTTGGGATTTTGTGGGCTCTCTATGGTGGTACCAAAGTGATGTTTCACAGATTAAAATATCTTGATGAGCCATGTGAAACTATTTGCAGTCATCAGATGTGATCTCTCCGTGCCGTAGCTGAACCTCGTACAGCATTCCTCTGTGTTGGTGTGTGTGTGTGTGTGTGTGTGTGTGTGTGTGTGTGTGTGTGTGTGTGTGTGTGTGTGTGTGTGTGTGTGTGTTCTCACCCTCATCAGATCGATGGGTGTCTTCACCGCCTCGGGCTCCGGCTCAGCTGGACTCGCAGTCAGAACCTCCTGCTTGTTCCGGCCTTTACGTTTAGACTTCTTCTGGGTGTCTCGGTTCGGGTCTGGTGGATCAAGAAAGAAAGAAAGAAAGAAAATCCATTAAAATAGTGAGGAATTTTTAAGATACCTGATCTCAGCGTAAGTTGTGTTTCCGTACATTACAAAGCCGTAGAGTCACAGAGAAGCAATTCCCTCGAGGGGGGTCAATAAATTATGCTTTGTTTCGCTGGTGTGGGTCCTTGTGAACATGAGTGGCCCAGCCTACCTGTTGGCGACACCGTGTCGGTCAGAAGGAAGAGGCTCTCGGGACTCGAGTTGTCTGCAGCCCGTCTTTGAATCATATTCCACCTGCTGAGGAACTCGTCTATGAACAGGCGTTTCTTCCCATCCGTGCCCTGCAGGAGGTCGCCTACGTACTCCTCGATCTCTTCAGCCTTCTCAATGGAGAGGATGTATCTGCACAGCAGGGAGGAGTACATGTGGTTTAAACCTGAGACCACATCGACACTGCTTCATGTGTTCTCCTATTAAAGATGGATTTCACGTTTGTCCGTTTTACTTTTACATTTACATTGAATATTTGATTGGCTTTTCTTGAATCCCAAGTCTCTTTTGCGTTCAGATGATGAAGGACTTGAGAGAGAACAACAGGAATAAAGAGAAGTTTAAATAATCAAATACTTCATTAACCTGTGGCTAAAATGTGGAACCATTTCAGTTTATACATAATTCATAAAACCTAATTTTATTCACTGGCTTTAACCCAGCATGTTCCATTTTTACATATTTCAGCCCATTCATTCCTATTTTAGATGGATTTTATCGTAGCATTTCATTTTTTCTAACATCTCATTCAACAACCACATCAATAGACAATAACAAAATCAGCTCACTACCATCTGAATTAAGTTTTCTGATCGACTAAGATTCAGAGAAACTCGTTGGGGCATTTATTTTCATCAGGCTGGTTGATTTTAAACTGTGTGTTGAAATGTCTCAGACTTCTGCAGCTCATCCAGAGTTCTCACCAACACAAAGCAGGAGGGACACATTACACCTGAGCTTCAGTCCCTGATACTGGCTGCCCGTGTGTCAAAAGATCCACTTCAAAATCTTATAAAACTGAACACATCTCAGATTTACTTGTAGAATATGAACCTGGGCAGAGGTTTACTAAGTGTTTTTATATGGATTAGCCACGTGAAGTGGTTCTAAACTGTGAAAATCTGTGGTTCAATCTTCATCTGAGTAAAATATATTTTGGTTGTGACTCAGCCCGACTTTAAACACTGCATTTCAGGCGAAAAGTTCAATAAGTTAGTTTTAGTTTCAATGAACTAATGGAAGAAATAACCTTCAGTCTGTCAAACGGCTGTAGTTCTTTCAGCGTTTCAACATTAAACACACACATACAGACACTTCACAACATTTCTAGGTACACACAAGTGATTTCAATCGCCTTAAAATCATTTCCAGCTGTTTAACCCGGAGGACGAGGCTCACGCACGTTAGCGGAACCGCTCAGATTGATCAGGTTTTCCTCACCTCACGATGTCTTCACACGCTTCCAGTCCGAACTGGTGGTGTAACTGATCCATACACCACTGCAGCAGCGCCTCGGACATCTCAGCAACTCAAACGTTTAGAGTCGTTAATGACAAATGTTGAGGATAAAAAACGAGTCGAGTCAAACTTCTATTGCGGCTCGAGCAAGTTCACAGTCGGACCAATAATAAAGACGCACACCGGTTTGACAGCGCTGCGTGGCAGCAAGGAATCACTTCCGGAAGGAAAACACGCGCCGCGATTCAATGGTTCCCAGAAAAAGAAAGAAAGAAAGGAAAGGAAAGGAAAGAAAGAGCTTTGTTTCTTTAAAGCTTCAGACAATAATTTCAACGTCGCTTTTTCTTGAAACCTTTAGTCACAATTAAACAAAAATAACAAACATAAATATTCAATTATGACACATTTATCTCTAGTGAAATCTGAAGTTTTAAACTGAAAAAGCACAAAGATTTCATGAAGTGTGAAAGAATTATCAAAGGCCCACGTGCAGCTTGTGATCTCAAGTTGGCCGGACAGTAAGACAGAATAATAACCTTCAAATACATGGTGTTTGACACCCCTGGCTCTTATAACTACTTATAACTTTTTTATAACAACTAAATTCTTCTGTCCTGAATTGAACTGAATTGAATTGAAAAAGTTTATGTCGGACATGTGGGAACAACAACAACAAAACCAAAAATAAAAACGCAACACAACAAGCAAGCATAACAGGGCCAATCAAAGACAAAAGTGCAGTTTAATAAGTAGTCTCATTACTTGCAAAATGCCACAATGAAGATATTAAAAACAAACACAAATATTAAATTACTCACAAAACAATTAAAAAAAAATTTAATTACCACAAAATTACATTAAAAAAGGAGCAGTGTTATATTTGTCTATGGTTACAGTATGTTAATAATCAATAAATTGCACTTGTACACCAGCAAACGACATCAAGATGAGATATTTATGTATAACATGTACATTTTAATACAAGTTTTGGTTGGATTATATTATTGTGACGTTTGACACATTTTATTTTACGCCACAAAAAAACAGTTCTTCTCCTGTGGGGGGACCAGAGAGCACAGCATTAATAAGGGGGTCAGGGCGGGGCCTTTTCTCAGCTCATCTTTTACTTTATGAAAAGAAACCATGAGGAAAAGTCATAATTTAATTTTACAATACTGAGTACTGAGATAAAACACTTATGCAGATGATGTCAATGGATCTGTTCTTCTCAATAGCAGCGTTTTATCAGTTAATTGTTCAGTACTTATTTGCACAATTTGTTGATTAATCACGATTCATCCCTTTTTAATATTAAAAACTCTTTTTTTTCATTCTCAGAGCATATACCCATGCAAGACAAATTTAAATGACAAAAGGATCTTTAGTGCGAAACCCTAAATGGTATATATTCAATAATCAGTTATTTTAAATTTAAGGCATTTAACCAGATTCAGAAAACCGTTTTATTGTTTGAGTTCCAAGCAGTCATTAGGAATTATATTTTGGGGAGTTTGATAGGGATGTGGTTAAAAGGAGGGCTCGTCCTCCCACACTTTGAAAAGCACAGAATTAATGTAATACACAGACTCACACAGTACACAAGATTAAAGGTTTTCTAGTTATATGCTGCACTGTGACAAGATAAACTTTAATATAATGAATCCATTAAACATGTTTTACCTGAATGAAAACTCTTATCTGTAGTATTAATCTTAAAAGGTTTACAGGCCCATGAGTATAAAAATGTTGCTTGGAAGAAGGCTTGGGCTTTCATTTTTCAATGCATACTGATCAGCCATAACATTATGGTCACCTGCATAATAACGTGTAGGGGTGCTGCGATTAGCACCAACATGTGATTAGTGGCTCCTTTAAGTCCTGGAAGGTGTGAGGTGGGGTCTCCATCAACCCAGTCATCCAGAACCTTGTACCTGATTCAACTCTTTTCCACCCTTGGAGCACTTTCATAGATTCTGACCAATGCAGACTGCCGTCACTTGTCTTTTCTTTTTTTTCTTTTTTTAAGCTCCATACTGAAGGTGCCACTCGGGTGGCCACTATTAAGCAAAAGACATAGAAACCCAGATAACCATACCGAGTTCAACCTTTTTGTCAAAAACAAACACTTTTCTATCTTCAAAAAGACAAAAAAAAAAAAAAAAAGATTTAGCAACAACAATTTCCAGCTGAGTTTCTGGTATTTCATTATAAACATTCGGAAAAATTCTTTAAAATTCCTGCAAGTAAAGACACAGATTTGTAACCAGGTTCCACCTGTTTGCACGTGAAAGTGGAATTTCATGAATTGGCTCTTGGATTCTCCCTGCGTTTGAATGGTGCTCTGTAAATATACTTGCCATGCCGTCACATTAAGTCATGTATGGACGGGGAAAACAGCTTTGAAATCACGAAATGTGAAGCATTTGACTGAATTTATGAGTTTCTACTGACACCCTAAAACATAACTGGCTTGGAAGTACACATCATGTGTTTGAAAGAAAATACAATTCTGCAACTGTTAGAAACTTTTCACTCACTTGAGCAAAAATGCAGAAACAAATGCGTTTTCACTTGAAACATTGTCATGTAAATGGGGCCTAAGTAAACCAGGTACATGCGAGATAAATACCACCTTACGGGGGAAACAAACAGCAGCAGGTTTGGAGATGCTCTGTCCCAGTCGTGAAACTTGTCCATTTCAACGATGTTGACTTGAGGAGGTAACCCGTGTTGACGGTTGGGGCCTCGGAGCGACAGAGGCGGGCTTGGGATCGGGAGCTCTCAGGTTCGAGCTCCCCCAGCGGACTGGACACCATTGTGGGTCCCTGAGCGAGACCTTTGACCCGAACCAGCTCTTCGGGACGTCGGAATGTGGCCGCCTACCGATGGGTCAATGTGGAAAAAAAGAATTTCCCCAAGAAGATTAATAAAGTATGATTAGTTAGTTAGTAAAGAATTAGCTAGTGATTCACTTCACCTATCAGGGGTCATTATGTTACGGCCGATGAATGCAGTTTCTGCACATTAATCTCGAGTGAAGAAGTCTTTGGAGATGGCCTCCACGAAGTTGGGTGCGGACATGAGGATGCCGATGGTGCAGAGGATGGTGAAGACTGAGAACGCCATGAGACAGAGCCTGTCGATCACCGCCGCTGCGAACTTCCACTCGTTGCACACGGCCTCGTCCCGGTCCTGGTGATGGAAGCGCTTGGAGATGTAGCGCACCTCCTCCAGGATCCTGGCCAGCTCCAGCTCCACGTGTCCCACCGGGGAGCCGTGCGGCGCCGAAAGGAGCATCTCGTCCTCGCCCGCTCGGGCCCCCAGTCGCCCGCAGAGGACGCCGGAGTCGGGCGAGGTGGCGTGCAGAGGGTCCAGACCGCGGGCAGCCAGCATGTTGCCGTTGGTGGAGTGGGAGGCCGAGACGCTGGCGGTGAGCTCCACGCTGGTGAGGCTGCTCCGCGGACCCCTGTGGTGACAGGCGGAGCGCACCTGGTCCTCACCGGGTCGCTTCATACGGAGGAACCAGGCGCACCAGTTCAGCAAGATCACGCGAGTCTGAAGACATAACGAGGAAAGTTCATATATACAGCAGCAATCAGACAGTGTTCTACAAATCAGTGTTTAAAAAAACTAAAATGCAGGATAAAGGTTAAGTTCTATGGAAATCAAAGAAATAAATAGTGAAATTGCAAACATGAATGTTTTAAGGCCTAATTTATGCTTCATCTTTACAGATAAGAAGTCAGATTTTGATGGAGATTTTAAGGCTCATTTCAAGCATTATGTGTTCCTCCCTCCTGCAGTGTTTTGTTTAACACACTTTTTACTGAGACAAGTAAATGCACCGTTACAGTAATCCAGCCTGCTGAGAATAGATACAAGAACAAGCTTCTCACACTCGTTTGGTCAGAAAGCCTTTGATTTTTGTAAATTTTTATTAGACAGTGGTAAGATGATTTTGTTAAAAGCTGTGAAAAATGTATAATGAAATACATTTCCTATTAAATCACATTAGGATAAAAAAAAAAAAAAGCGATATGAAACAATACTCACCCACTTGGGCATCTTGCTTCCATTGGGGTCGTGGTGGTGATATTGTAAGACCAGAACTGTAGCGATCACTGACAGACCCACGATGACCATGGTGGTGGCAAAGTACTGAGCTGGGAACGAAGACATGAAGGCTTAAGCCACATATTTTTACAATAACGATGTCCAACATGAGGCATGTGGGCCAAACCTGGCCTGCAAGAGTCTCCAGTCCGGCCAAACCACCAAGAAAAATGGAAAAAATCTCAAAGAAAACAGATTTTTAAAGAAATATTCCAGGAGTAGTGGACACGACACAATCTTGAGATATCGGTGATGCTGCTAAAAAAGCTATCAAACTACCATTAGCCTCAAAGCCGTGCTGTCCGGGTGATTTTGTAAAAACACTCATGATTCAACAGCAGAAGAAGGTTTTTTTTCAGTGTATTTCGCACCAGAAGGTTTCTTTGAAATTGGCTGCATGTTGTGATTGTCGTCTTTTTCCGCAATGATTGTCTGGTTTGCCGAAAAATACATACATTTTCATCACAGACACTCGGTGCCACGACAAAAAAAAACCAATAAAGTTTAAATCTACAGTGTCAAACTTAGATCAGTTCAGAGACCACTAAAAGCCTAATTTCATTTTAAGAAGACCAGACAGGTAAAATAATGCCATAATAACCTTCACATTTAAACTTCATGAAGTTATTGGAAAATGTTGAGCCTGTACACACGGGATGAAATTGTGGCTGTTTTCCAAGAGTTTTTATTTTATTTTGGTTTTGTCTACCGTCAGTGTTTGAAGAGAAAACACTTTTTTTTTTGTGTGTTTTCATTTTGAAAGGTTCTGCGTTTCGATGGAAACATTTTGAAAATGATGTATAATTACACAAAAATGGCAGAAACACTGAAAACGATGTAGTTTTCCTATATAGCCACTAGTGGGTGCTGCATTTCTGTGATAGAACCACCTATGTATGATGCATGCAGAGAACAATACACTATAAACATTGAAGCTTGTTCAAACTGTCTTCCTTTGTCATTTTGGTCCGCTCAGTATCTGTTAGAAATAAAAGGTGTCTCCATGTATGCAGATGATGGTCTCATATTTATCCACTTTGTTAGAGAAGCGCTGTTACATTCGAGAGTGAAGCGCAGACACTGCATTTATTGTTGTGCAGCTCTTGCGCATCCGTAGAATGAGTTAATACGACCGTGGTGCGAATGCGCAGTAGCAGCAGCTCAGTAAAGTTCAGTCATCGCTGTTTCTATGGAGACGGAGTCGGAACATTCTCAGTGGCTCCGAGCGCCGTTGTCGTGTAAGCAGACGCCGAAAACACGACGAAAGTAAAACGTTATGTAAACGAGACCTGAAACGGGTGGATTCGTCTTAATGCAAAGTTCAGTTTCCATTAACAGCCGTGAGCGACTCTGCTGACTGTAGCTTTTGTACTGTAGCTTACCGATCAAAGGGACCGAGTCTGACGTGGCGGGCATGATTTCAGCCACCAGCAGCATGAAGACGGTCAGGGAGAGCAGGACAGTGATGCCTGAGAACGACATCGAATCTCAAAGTCACTTCAGGAAAAACTATTTACGTCACAGAGTTATAACAAGTACAAGTCACCAGTCATCACATGACACCAGAGTCCTCAGTCACAAATCAGCATAAAACGGACGATTTAAGTTAAAAACAAACACTTTTCCATCATCATCATCATCATCATCATCATCAAAAAAAAAAAAAGATTTAGCCACAACAATTTCAGGCTGAGTTGTTTCTGGCACTCAATTTTATTATTTCTCTTTCCTTCGGAATTCATTCCACATGACATGGAGAATCATCCTTGTTTTGAACCTCTCTGCCCGAACAGGCTCTGCATAACAAATCAAATCTAAAAGAAAATCCCGCTGAAGCAGCAGAGGCTTTTCGTGTCGACAGGACAGGCTCCCACTAACAAGACGACTTTTCTGAGCCGCCGGGTGTTTTAGAATCAAAGAGTGGCTTTTCAGGAGGATTAAGACTCACGTCTTTGTTAACTTAATTTAGATTTCACCACATTACTTCGTCAAAGAAGTCCAAAAAAAGATCTCACGTCAATGAAGACTTAGAAGAAGATGACAGCAAAGACTAATAGAAGACACAGAAGACAAAAAAGAAGAGAATGATGAAGAGAAAGAGAAACAAGAAGAAGAGGGAGAGGGAGAAGAGGAACAAGAAGAGGAAGAAGAAGAAGAACAACAACAACAACAACAAATAAAGCATGTTCTACGTCTCACATTACGCCACATTGAACAACTTTATCTGGTGACGTGACTCGTTCACTTTCTTTAGAATCCACAGAATACATGATTAAATTGTAATGTTCAACATTGAGATAGTTGCTGCTGATCAGCTGACTAGATGGTATATTTAAAGAAAAACTGACACTGAGCTTTCAAAATAAATGTCCAATACTTGAGAAAGTTGTTTTCAGGATTCCCTTTAACAAGTCATACGATATATAGTATTAGAGTGATGGTCAACAGCATGAACAGAAATCCAGGTAGAAATTTATCCAGTTTCTGGACTATTTGTTCTGGAAATGATTTAATGTGTGTGAATGTGTTCAATATAATGCTTTTCAACACGTTTCATCATGTGGAAACGGCAGAAAAAATGTGTTTCAGACTGATTTTAAATGAATGAGAAATACATACTGGGGTGTGTCGCTTCAATGAAACGCCCCCATGAGGAAACAGAAAAACATTAACCTTGTTTTGTGTGTGTGTGTGTGTGTGTGTGTGTGTGTGTGTGTGTGTGTGTGTGTGTGTGTGTGTGTTACCCAGTGAGATCTTCTCTCCAGAGTCTGCAGGCAGGAGGAAGACGAGCAGGGCCAGAGTGGAGATGAGGACGCAGGGGATGAGCAGGTTGAGGCCGTAAAAGAGGGTCCGTCTGCGCATCACCACGGTGAAGGTGACGTCCGGGTACGGCTCCGGGCAGCATTCGTAGAAACGCTCGTTTTTCTTCCCGGAAACCTCTGTGAGAAAACAAAAAAGACGAAAAGGTTAAAACCAAATTTTAAAAAAAGGGAAGGAGGAGTTCTCACGCCCCAAGTACCAAGCAACTAAAAGACCTTCCATAAAATCCTGTCACATTTTAAATTTCAGAGGTTCAGAGCTGATGTAAAGACCACATGTGGCGGTGATCTGGGCCGGAGTTGACAAAAAACAAAGTTTGTGTTGTTTGGATCAAATATGGGGAAAAAAAAGTCGACTTCAGTGTGAATGACACCTGAACCGCCTTCATCCATTGCCCAATGGGGACATTCCATTTTAAGGCCTCATTTCCACAACCTTTCAAGTGAAAATACATCTTTTTGTGTTTCCATTTTGGAAAAGTTTCACATTTACACAGCAATGTTTTGACAACGGATGAGCCGGACCGGTGAAATAGTGCCAGAATAACCTTTAAAAAAAAAAAAAAAAGATGTCTTAAGACGGAAACGTCAAAAACGCTGAAAACGATTCGTTCAGCCTGCCAGGCTGTTGGTTGTTTTTGTAATGAAACCACACACACATGCATGCAGAGAACAATACGCTATAAACATTAACAATTAAGTTAATTAAAAAGTTGCTTTTTCGCCGTTCCCACGGAGTCGGAGTCTTTTCGAAAAGTTAAACGTAGGTAGCCATTTTCAGAAAGCTGCGTTTTCAGAGGCTCTGAGCACCGTTGTCGTGACAACGCACACCCAAAACTCTACAAAAGTTTTCTGTCGTCCCTTAAAAATGTTCTCTTGTCTAAATCGACAATATTCCAGTAAAAAAACCAAGCAGAAGCCGCCTTGTAGAGGGAAATCTTCCAGCACAATGCACATAATACAACGTCCAGGTTCTTACAGTTCAACGGGTCCAAAGAAAGAGAAACGGACCTCGCGGAAGCTTTTAGAAGAACTTCCTTGTCCATGGTGGTCACTCACCGACCAGATCCCACTCCCCATTGGCCGTGTAGTCAGTGACGTCCGCCTCCTGCATCTTGAGGTCGAGGGACCAGCCGTCGTACGTCCAGGAGCCGAACTTCAGGTCACATCTCTGGATGTCGAAGGGGAACCAGCGGACGTCGATGGAGCAGGTGCTCTTGAAGATCCCTGTTGGGAAGATGGGAGTGAACAGCTGTTGCTGGGAGAACTTCACACTTCTAATGGAATGCCTGTTCAACTGGTTTTACACAAAGAGATGAGAGAAACGCCGGAACGAGAGGAACGGAGTCGGAGTGCAATCCGTCCTCTCACGAGTAAGAAAATTCAATATGACAGTGAGATGAAAGAGGACGATGTTTCTCCAGGAGAGCCAATCTCATTTCCATTTCTTCTTTAAAGAGATATGAGAGGCTGGCAGTAACCACAACTCTGCCGGATGATAAACACCAAGGGAAAAATGAATGAAGACGGGGAAACAGACTCTTAATAACTGGAAGGACTAAGACGAATGTCAGGAAATTCAAATGATTTGTCCGTCTCGGTCCAATCTGCATACCGTGAGACTGCTTTAATGCAGCCGAGGCGGCCGGCAGCTCTCTGAGGCCGACGAGGAACTCCACGAGGTTCATTTGGAGCGAAAATAAAAGGCAATCAGCCAACGACAGAGACGATCAATCCTGGAGACACTCAGTGATGGGCCTATTTATGTGGCGATTGATTAAGATGCTCAGGCAAAGTGGACTGGCAGGGTTTTCTTTTATTGTTCTTTTTTTGCAAGGTAAGAGAAAAGAGGGAGAGAGAGAGAGAGAGAGAGAGAGAGAGAGAGAGAGAGAGAGAGAGAGAGAGAGAGAGAGAGAGAGAGAGAGAGAGAGAGAGAGAGAGAGAGGGAGAGAGAGAGAGAGAATGTGATCACAGGTGGTAATTCTGTGTGCATCTAGAATAGAAATGTTTTTCCACTTCAGTACGTTTTATCTTTGTTTCACGTTTCAATCATACCTCGTCATATCACTTTGGGGGGCTGTTTTCCTCCTGGTTTTTCCTTACTTACAATAGAATAGAATAGAAATCCATTATCATGAAAGTCGCGATCACATTAAATTCATTACAAAATAAAAGAAAGTTTGGGACGTCATTCGTGACTGATACGCACAGTGATTCTTGTGCATTACTACTATTATGAACAGAATCGTTATGTTTTTTACTTTATCAATCCCGTTGTGGAAATTTTCATTTTCCCATATCGACCAATCCTATTTCTATTTGCGGTCGGCGGCCATATGAGCACAGAGCTCCTGGGAGCTGAATCGGGGGTCAAGGGTCACGCTCAGGGACCCACGGCGGTGATCCGTTTGTTGTGTGGATCAAACCTGCAAAGAACGTCCGATTCCAAGTCCGCCTCTCTTTCAGGACCCATTTGTGGACAGACTAATCACTTTCAATACAAACCATTTCATTTGTGCATTGATCATGGAGGCAGCTTGTTAATGCAGCCCAAAAAAATTAATAAATCGATGCGCTTAAAAATGACCATTAAAATCTGATAACTGATTGCAATCATATTCATTTAATAGATATGAAAGTGACGTTTAATCGATATGAAGTGACATTCATTTAATTATATAGATGTAGAATCACTCTATCTATAAGATAACAGAAAACCCCATTTGAGTTCCAGTCCATTCAATGTTCTTGTATGTTTTTACAGCTTTAAATCAGGGGTGTCGAACACATTTTAGTTTCGAGGGCCACATTCAGCCCAGTTTCATCCTGGGTGGATTGGTAAAATGGGGATATAATAACCTTTTAAATTTAAACTTCAAAGTTTTTCTATGTCATGGTGCAGAGTATACGGGATAAAAATGTCTACATCTTCACAAAACTCCACAATTACTCCTGAAAATTATCCAATCTCAACATAAAGCCAATTTTAATTTTAATTCTGGTGCAAAATACTGTGAAATGTCCCCTCAAAAATAACTGTTGCATTATGGGTGATTTAACAAACTAATAATTGACACCCCTGTTTTAAACACCGTCTATAAATATGAATAAATATATAGCATATATAAATATGTGCCCCACTCAGTTACTTGCAGGAGATTTCCACTGACATGAAGTTGTGAGTGTCTCACCTGGAGGTAAGTAGGAGCAGGAGCCTGAGGACTTGACCAGGATGTTGGTGTGGTAGGTGGCATCGAACCGCTCGTCTGCACTGCAGGAAACACGGAAACGACACGTCACTGGGAGGCACGTTACAGAATTCATTCACTGATGCATCCTTGAGGAGAAAAATTTTATTCATTGAACTACTTGAAAATGGAACATTTCAGCCCGAGGAAGCTGAAGGAGGCTTTGTCCAGACTTTTTTGAGAAATAAACCATAAGCTCACTTGTTTGTACCAAACCAAGAACTTTATTTCTACATGCCTCTTGTCTTGTCTCTGAAACGTGTATTTTACAGCTCAGTTTGTAAAGAAGTAGGAAAAACACTTTTGTCTAATTATTATCATCATTATTATTATTATTTTTGTCTAATTATTGTAATTATTTTTTTCGTCATTCTTTTTTCTATATTTATGATTTTTTTTGCAATTCATGTATAAATGTACCTATATTCATACTGCTGAAGTGTATATAAACTCATTCAAACACAGAGACAGTAATGAAGGAGCAGGAAAAATATAAGCTTATTTAAAGGATTATTTAAGGGAAGCATTTTTCTATCGTTTTTGGGGTTTTTAAATCTTACTTTTGTCAGAACAGAAGCAATACACACTTCAAAGCGCAGCTCAACTTTTCAATCATGTATTCGTTCTTACCAATTTACCACAATTACATTTAAAAAAAACTAAACAAGATCAAATGGTACCAAATATGGTCTCATATCTGAGAACAGGGTTTATCATGAGGATAAGTTAAGCAGAGCTGTGAACACAGAGGGGAACGGATGCTGTAGTAGAGGAATACAAATAATACTAGTCGTTACTGCTGCAGACTAGGAGCCACAAAGAGCCGAATCCGAGGCGACATTTCCCCGGAGACGGTGATTCGGTGGGTACTATCCCTCTCCTCACCCGCTCTGAATAAACTCCCCAGAGAGTGAGACAGAGCCGAGCTGCAGCGATTCAGAAAGCCTCAAATCAAGATTTTCCTGAGTTCTAACAGAGGAAAAGCCGCACAGTGCCGCTTTTCATAATTAGCTGATGCCTTCAATCTGTTTTTCTCATTTATTTCAAAGGTTTGATTGTCATTTATATGACGCCGTTTCAAGTGAAAGGCATCGCTCTTGCGGTTTCACTTCTGAAAACATTCACACTGACTCAACAACGGCAGAAACGCCGAAAACAACGTATCACATCAGACTGAATCGCCGTTTGGTAGCAAAGACCTTCAGCCTTAACCTTCTTTAATCGACTCAATACGACATCTTGTGGTGCAAACTTTGTATTGCAAGTCCTTTAACTCATCACAGAAATGTGACAAAAGGAAGCGTAAATATGTGTATGTTATTATGTGCCACATGCAGGATTAGTTTGTCATTTCTGATTCAGAAAAGCTTCATGTTGAACATAATTTAATTAGCATGCCAGGCCATGAGAACATGAGAGAACAACACGCTATAAACATTAGCAATGGGAGACCATGGACGTTCGTATGGACAGCGTTTCCGCCGTCTACACGGTCACTGTGCCCAAGCGCTTCCAGAAAGTGCCGTTTCGCCCGTTTACATGTTTACAGTTTTCGAAAACTTCCCCTTTTGGAGCCTTTTTTCATAAAGTTGCGCTCTCAGTGGCTCCGACCACCGTTGTCATGGAAACACACGCCCCAAAACACTGCAAAAGTTTTGCGTTTTCACTTGAAATCGTTGCCGTGCAAACAAGCCAGGCTTAATGGTGAACAGCAATTTCCAACACGAGTATATTACATGATAAAACCTTTTTTTTATTGTACACAGAAGGTTTATTCATTCGTCTAAATGATTTATGGCTTCACACTGCAACTAACGAGAGGAGCAGCACCAATCCTCCAGAGAAACGTTCCCGCTCACCTTTCAGGATAATAAGCCACTGAAGTATTGATTAAGTTATGCTAATATCACAGAAAGTTAAGGGAGGAACGGATTAAATTTGTGGGATAACCAAGGTAGAGAGAGAGAGAGAGAGAGAGAGAGAGAGAGAGAGAGAGAGAGAGAGAGAGCAGACATACACTCCTCTTCATAGAGTGAAACTATTTCACTAGAAGACTGAATTAAAAAAACATTGAATGTCTTTAATCTGACTCAATTTATAAACTCTAAGGTCGATTTGTATACACCAGATTGCCAATCGTAGTTCGAATGCAGGATATCCACAATTTATTCATTGAGAAATCTTCCCTCTTCCCCTGTAAAGAGGCACGATGTTAAATTTGTGCCATGAGTCAGTTTGTTCTTTGCTAGAAATGTTGTAATGTGTGTGATTCATTCCACTTTTACTCCTCTCAATCCTTCATGGATTTTCTTTTAGACTTGGATGTGATGGTTTTTCTTTGTATTAGCTTTAAAGTCTTGAAGGATGTAAATGTCCTTCAACATGTGGGAAATGTTCGTTTTCTACACATTTAAATGAGTTTCCGTTTCAGGACCCGTTTACGCGGTCTCAAGTCAAAATGCAAGACTTTCATTGCGTGTTGGGGGTCGCTGAACCTGACAACGGTGTTTAGATTGACTGAAAACACAACTATTTTTAAAACACGCCGACTCTGAGAAAGAAAATTGCCCATGCAGTACCCGATAGAAGGCTTGTACCAAATTGCTTAGTTAAATCCAAGTGGAGCGGGGAATCACTGTCGGCAGCAATGTGATGAGTAATGCACTGAGATTCCCAAACTGCAGAGGACAGGGTCTGCATGCCTGGTCTCCTCCTTCGTGTCCAGTTTCAGCCCCGCAGGTCCGCGTGAACAACGCCCACCTGTTATAGAGCAGAATGTCAGGCTTCCAGATGAGATGGTCCGGAAATCTCAGGTTGTTCACACCAGGGTAGCCTGCCTCGTCCCACTTGAGGAAGGGGTCGACCCAGTGCTGTGGGGGGGGGGGGAACATAAATTTTCACGCTGTAATCCAACAGCTTCACAGCACGGTCTATAAAAGACAAAATAAATATATGTTGGCAGCAGATGTAGGTAATTTAATGCGGCGACATGCCACCATATGGAGTTTAATGTCTTTGCAGCGCCTCTGAGAATTATGGAATTCAAAGACGATATGAGGAATTCCACTTCATAATCACACAGGAGGAAAGATCACGGGCTGTTATTTTATATTTATAACATCCGGAGGACGACGGGACTGCATGTTGGTAATTTATCCGCTGGTTCAGCGCCAGCACCCCAGACTTGATTTACTAAGACCCCGTTTACACGACGAAAAACATTTCAAGTGAAAACGCATTATTTTAGTTTTTCATGTCAGAAAGCTTCTGCGTTTTGATTGTTTTCAAAAAGTTCCATCTTAGGAACCGTTTGCAAAACATGATTTGAAAAGTGCTGTTAATCACAATTAACTCACAAAGTTACACGATGAACTAATTGAAGATCTTAATATCTACTAATATCTTTGATTTGATAGGCCGGTGTCAGTGTCGGGCTCTCAGATGAGAGGCGGTGCGTTGCGATGGTTGATTCTGCAGACAGAGTTAAGCGACTCCTCGGATGATTTAAGGCCGGACGAACGGCCTCGACACGGCTCGCTGACACTGCAGCTGCAGGGAAGACGTACGGTCACACAATGAAACATAAAACGTGGAGTGGGGGTCAGTCCTGAGGACGACCGCCGGGCTCCAGGACGAGGGAATCACACGCTCCAGCACAGACAAACACTCGGAGGGACGACTGAGACAAATAACGTTTTCTTTTCCTCCTCATTTTCTTTGAATCACAAAAGATCTGAGAAAGTAAAACAGTCGACAGAAGTTTATATCAAACCAGAAGTCACTTTAAACACATTTGGACAATTTCTCTCGAAAGTCTGAACTGATTCCTCAGTTTGGATCTCATCATTGAGTCAACAGGAGAGGTTGGATTTTTTTTGTATATGTTTTTAAATTATTAAAAACTAATTGTTTTCTTTTTTTCCCTTTTATTTTAATTTTTTGACACTTTAAATGTTTTCTATATTTTAGATTTATAACTTTTCATAAATTGTAAAATATATATATATGGAGAGTTATTTTTCAAAAATTTTCCTTTTTATTATTTTGGATTTTTTTTTCTTATCATTTTCAAAATGTCTATCAAAAATATTCTTTTAAATTTTCTTTAAGATTTAAAATTTCTTTTTTTTTATTTTTTTTATTGTTTTTGTATTTATTTTGTACGTCTTTAAGTTTTTAATTGTGTTGTGTATTTCAGGGTGCAGCCCTTTTGAGTCCCAGTGATTCTTTTGCGTCCTTTATGAATAAAGATGATTGGATATCAATAACTCAATCACTCTCAATCCACTCGATTATCACAAGTTTGTTTTTTCTGAACAATTTTCTGGGGGGGGGGGGGGGGGGGGGGGGGGTAAAGCCTGGTTCTGCATCCAACTAATAAAACCCTTAAGTAGGGATTTATCCTAACAAATGATAATAAAGACCATCTAAATTAAATATCTGAACCTTCAGACTTAAAGCATCATATTATTGATGCAGTGCCCAATAAGATGAATGAAATCAGGGAAGAACCATCTTTTACCATCTGTAGCCAAATGTTGGTTGTTAAAACCTGGTTCTTCTCATCCTGTTGAAGAAACAAAGAGATTCATTAATGCTATTGCTCAATTATATTACATTATTTTTCCTCAGTGAAACCTCATAGAACAATCACCAAAATATGAGTCAATTGAATATTTGACTCTAAAATGAAAGATAGATCTACGATTCAAGACTTTAAAATTCATATCAAGGACACTGGAAGCTGCTTCACTCGTAACCTCCAGGATTCAATTTTGTCTGAAGCCACGATTTAAAGAACGTGGCAGTTCTGAAAGTAGACGCGGTAATAAAATGGACTTTACTTATCTAATGCAGCTTCAGCAGTCTGAAAGTGAGTTTACGCCCCAACGGTGACGGTGAGAGACCAAACCCCCAAAACTGGGGATTGAAATACGACACGCTCCATCCACTGATCCATACTTGTTTGTCGAGCGGAAACATGGGATCATTTTAAATTATTTGTTTTTTTTACTCATCAGCTCGGGTGGCTCCATAAAGAAAGTTAAAGAAAAACAAACCCTCCCCTCGCCTGCTGTGCCAGAGCTTCACGCTGAAATGACATTCTGAATGTTCCGACACGAAACGTCTCCATGCAGGCGAAAGATAATTGAAGCCCTTGATCAGCTCAATTGCTCCGATTAACAATGGGATTGACTCGACTCGTACGGCGGGATTGTTCCTCTGCATGGGAATTGATTTCAGCTGTGACATTCGTTGCGATTTACAACTGAGCGTTCACTACGATCACAGAGCGATGTGCAGTAGATTAAAAAACAAGAGAACATGCAAAGTGCAGAGAGAGAAAAAAAAGAAAAGAAAAGGGACACACCACGTCCATGATCTGCATGAGACTCAAGCTGAACTCTATGGTGAGACTATCAGAGTCATTGACGACTGGTCTCTCCAGATAGTTGTAGTCCCTCATCAGCTCATTCAGGAGTCGGCGCTGGTTCGGTCCCTGCTGAGAGACTAGACGAGACGTGATCACTCAGTAAGACGCGCTCTGTTTTAATGAAAGTCGTCCTGCTGCACAAAAAAGGTGTTAAAGATACAGATTAGCATTTATATACAGTAATGGAATCATTCAGAGTTAAACAATTTGAACTATGATCATCCTACCACCTGTTGGATCTACAATAATTGGTTAAGGAAACGGTGTGTGTGTGTGTGTGTGTGTGTGTGTGTGTGTGTGTGTGTGTGTGTGTGTGTGTGTGTGTGTGTGTGTCGTCTGTCCTTACAAACATCTTGTTTGGTGACTCTGCCCCTCATTATCATCATCATTATCACACACTGCTGTTTACACATTTGAGTTATGGAGCGACTCTGGCAGCATCACATCACTTCACTAATAGCCAGAACCCAATCATCCTAAACCTCCTATGAGGAGCACATTTTCCTGAAGATCTGGCAGAGTGTGTTTTCTGTAGGATTCTCCTCATTCTCTCGGTCCCCGGCTGCTTCCTGTTCTTTCATAACAACAACCCAAAAAAAGAAAGAGCTGAAAGAAAGCTTGTCTTTGTCCTCTGCTGAATCCCCCCTGGAGCCCCCCCCCCCCCCCCCCCCCCCCCCGGTCCCACCATAATCAAATTACAGTGCGAGTATCAGCGAGATAACAGTAATGTGTTCTTCTTCTAACATGTACTCGAGTATATCTGCCGACATCTGATCACACGGGGGACGTTGCTGTGTTGCTGGAAAAATAATCCAACCCACAAAACGAGGGAGGAGCAGAGTCTCCCCATCTTTTTAATCAAATTTAACAGCTTCACTAATGTCAGACGTTGACGAGGGCTTTATGTACCTCAGACATGTCCTCACAGTCACATTTACCCCAACAAGACTTGCTCTCCATCTGGATCTTTAAACCTCGCTCACCTTAAAACCGCCATCAACCAGAGCCTGTAAAGTGCCGACAGAAAAACCTAAGTCAGTCATCACCATTAAATGAATTGCCTCAATCAACAAGTTCCAAGTTCGGAGCAGGTCTGAGTGAATGTAAAGAGACAAAGGATATATCTGAAGGGACACAATGAGATTGTAAATAAAATGGCAGAAACCTGACATTTTGTTGACAGTGTAGCTGCGATCTGTAAATTCTGAGGTGTCCAGCAGTGGAGTTTGCTATGACTGGTTTTAGCGCTTATGGCACAGTTCTGGTCCGGATTGAAGAGACGATCTTCAAGCTTTTGGTGACGCTCCAAAGTTTGTTGAGTAAAAACCTGATGCTTAAAATGAATTCAGTCATCTTTAAACAAGTGTGTCACACTAAATGTGTTGTTGATAACAACCTGCTGTTTATTGTTTTGACTCCACTACTGTGTAGGAGCCAACAGATTCAGCCTTTGTTAACCATTCCCCATTCAGCTTCTTCCAGTGACTCAACACGGCATCTTGTGGTGCAAACAGGTATTGCAATAGTTAACGGGCTGCTTAAAGTCAGAAAACTTGCTCATTCTGGTTCGTAGACCAACAACAAAAAAACATCCTATGAGATGAGACGCAGCGCATCTTAAAAGGTGTTGGTGTTGAGTCACCCGAGTGTTTGTCAATCCTTCGCCGAGATTCCAAAGTGGCTCGTTATTAGTTGATGAATGCAGATTTGAGGGAAACACGTTGGTGACAACGGGGCTTCAACCTGCAACTTCAACTTTACCACTGTGTAGTCGCAAAGACGTTTCACCACCGTCTTTGCGTTCAGTAGTATTCCTCCTTCTGCTTTAGTGACTGAAAACACCATCTGGTGGACAAAACCTGAACTGAAAGCGAGAAAGTGTTGGGGTGGATTCAGAAACTGAAACGAGCAGCATCATAAAATTGTCTTAAAAAAAAAACATCAAAACTGTTGTTTTGTTTCAATTGGTTGATTGTTTTATTTTAGACTGAGTTACATCAAGTAGAAGTATTACAAATTCTAATTCTAAAGCTAATTGGAAATTATTACATTGCGATTTTTCCCTGTTTCGATAGTCTCAAAGTGGTTTACATTATTGGAGTAGAGCTGCACCATTTTAGAGCACGACTGCCCTAAATGCACACCCACTGAGACAAAAACAACATCTCCTCCATATTATTCCCAAATTATATTGCTAATGCAATGTTCAACATCAATATCACATGTTGTGCAGCCCCAAAGTCACCGATTCATATATCTCTCTCACATCAATGGCCGAGACTGCCATGCAAGATACTCTTCTTCCAGTAAAAGCAAATTGGGGTTCAATGTTAATAGTTTTGCACAAGGACATTTTGAGACATGGACAGGGCGAGATGGGGAGTTAAACCACCAACGTTTGGACCTGAAGATGACCCACTCTCTATAGACTACTGTACCGTTTGAGCTTCGTCATCCCAGTTTAAAGATCGTTTTCGGGTTTGGGATCGTTCACGTGGCCTCACTCGGGTTCGTGTCCCTGTAGACTGGAAACAAACAGGACGTGCGGGTCGTGCGTGTTGCGACACAGCGTGAAAGGCACAAGGATGACAGTGTTACCCAGATTTTTGGGGGGACCCGTCACAATGAGGGGCTTATGGTACTTTCATGCTTCCTCACAGTGTGTTACACAACAGGAAACACCGCCTGCTCAATGTTCACTTCTTAAAGTCTTCCAATCGACACAAATGAATATCCTACAGAACTGTATTTACAAAACAAATCTGGACTGGAATCGTGAAGCATCGGCTGTTAGTGTGTGGTTGAACGTCTTCAGACAGGTGGTTTGTTTCTGTTAGCAGTGAAACATCTGACACAGCAGGTGGTGAATGGACTTAAGCAGTGCATTCACTCTGCTTCAGCAGCCTCAACACACTTCAGTTAGTCATTCTTTCACACACACACACACACAAAATTGGTGACAGCTGCCGTGCAAGGTGCTTGCACACCATTGAAATTAAATGGGATTTGCCCGATAACAGTTTGACACATGGACAGAGCAATCAGATGATTGGGAATCGAACCACCAACAATGGGAATGGAAACAAACTCAGTTCGCCAGCTAAGCCCCGCCCACCCGAGGCTATAGTGGAGAGAGGGTTATTTCTGGAGGTGATTAAAGTTTTATACTCCTACTTGTTCTGTGTGTATATTTACAACATGGTCTATGGTTTTGTTTTTTGCATGAAAAACACTTTTTGAGTGCATGTGTGAAAAATGTCCTATTTTAACAGACACCACACAAACACGTACATAAAATAAATGAAGCCCCGTTCACACCAACGTTTTCAAGTGAAAATGGAAAACATTCGTAGTATTTTGGGAGTGTGTTCACACGACAACGAGTCACTGAAAACGTAAACTTTTGAAAATGGTTCCCAAGGAGGAACTCTCTGGAAACACTTCGTGGACATGGAAATGAGGTTAAACGCAACTTTTTGAAAAAAGCTCCCAATTCCATTTCCAGGGGAAACAACTTTTTGAAAAAAGGTCAGACCCTGTCTCCATGGAAACGCAACTTTTTGAAATTGTTCCGACTGAATTTCTGTGGAAACACAAATTTTTGAAAACGCTCTGACTCCATTTCCGTGGAAACAGAGAAAAACACGACTTTTCAGAAGCACTGCTACTGCACATGTGCTACGGCCATAGTAAATAGTTGTTCTGCACGTGCTCAGTAGAACAACAATGTCTTCCTCCAGAGTGTCATGACTCACAGTCCATATTCTCCTGGGACGTGGTAGTTTTATTTTGACAGTCACTGTAATAACAGTTCAACTTGGTCATCTGTCCATATGATTGTCTGTGTTCTCACGTTGTTAATGTTTATATAATATTGTTCTCTGGCAACATGTATGTGGTTTCATGACAAAAATAACCAAAAATGCCATCTCACAGCCTGGCTAACTACATGTCAAACTACTGGTCAATATGTGTGTAACAGCCATCCATCCATCCATCCATCCATCCATCCATCCATGTGAACAGTCCATCACAGGACAAACACACACTACTAACCTCGAAACCTCTGATTTTAGACTGTGAAAGGAAACCAGATAATGATCCAGACATGCACAGAGAGAATATGGAGACTCCTCACAGACCTGGAGTCAGATTACTGTTGGAACACTACGTTCAACCATGGCTGCATCACTCAGCCTTGCTTCTTCTCTGGGTCTTTGCAACAGCTGTATTCTATAAGCTCCTCCAGCCGAGGAAATGTTAGCCTGGAGGTCAAAGCTGCCACATTCCTTCCTGTTCAAATGATCCTGACGGAAAAGGTCCGTGGTCTGAATGCATGAGGCCCAAGGAAAGACCCTGTTTGGATGGGAGGCAGCATTTAATTTAAGTAAGAAGTAAAACAGAGCATGATTGAACTTTGAGTGAGCTTGGGGGTCTCCTGGAGGACAGTCATGAGGGGTTACTATAAGTCTTGGTTTTCCATAATTGCATTTGTTTGTGTAGACCTTGTCTGTACTTTTTCTCAGCATCCATACAGAATCTCTACATGCTCCTGTGGCTGCATCTAATGTTAAAATTTGTTTTCTTCTGCACACACTTTCTTTGCAAACTCTGACTGACTGATTCAGATCAATACATTTGTGCACGTGCACTTAATGAGTACTACAAGGCAGTGCCATTAAAAAAAAAAAAAGCAAAGAAAGAAAGAAGAAGAAGAAAAAGAAGAAAACCTCAAATAATCACATGCACACGTGCTGTTTCCCGTTTGGCACAACAGGTCCAGCGCAGCGCAGATTTACGCACGGGGGGTGTCTTATTATCTCTGGACACTCATGCATGCTGGCTTACCTCCAATGGTGCAAGCGAAGGCTGCAAGAAAAAGCAGAAAACCCAGCCGCTCCATGGTGCACGGACAGAGGAGCAGGGAGACTCGGTGTGAAAGCTTGGACGGGATGCGGGAGTGGTGGTCCAGTCTGTGGGCGCGGTGCGCAGGAGAGGTGGAGAAGGGGTGTTCATTAACTCCTCCTCCTCCTCTTCCTCCTAATGAAGTGCTCCTGCCTGGCAGGACGTCACGGAGATTTGCTGTTGCATCAAAACCATTAACGCCCTATACCAGTAAATACCCCCACCCCCATTGTTTGTCTCAGACAGCAGGGGCGAGTGCAGAGTATTTAGGGCATGGAGAGAAGGCGCAATTTATTTATTTATTTATTTGTTTATTTATTTATTTATTTATTTATTTATTTATTTATTTATTTAATGATGGCACATAGGGGCTACCATTGACTCCTCTTTTCATTAGTAGGTGAGCATAAACTCTTTAATCTGGTGATACATTCATTCAATCTTTTTTTAAATTTTCTAAGTTAATTCTTTCTCTATGTAAAGATGCTTCCCATTTAAATTTCTGTGATTTCATCATTTGATTCAGTTGCAATTAAAATTGTATTTGTACAATGCCAAATCCAATACAGTCATTTCAAGGCACTTTTACAGAATAAACCATCAATTCCACTTGAGCAAGCAGATGAGATGGTGGAAAGGAAAAACGCCCCTTTAACAGGAAGAAGCCTGCAGAACCAGGCTCAGAGGTCCAGCCTCCCGAGATGAAACAGGAACCTGGTTCCACATGAGAGGAGCCTGATAGCTGAACGCTCCAAACTGCCATTCAGCAACTGCTTCTTCAAAGCAGTGATTAAGATAATGTAATGTACATTGTTTTGCATTGGAAATTGATCATATCAATCAACAGGATAACAGCATTTGTATTTATTTCTTACATGGTGTTGGCATTATATTTGTGTTATTGAATTTACCAGGTTTTTTTTACCCAGTTTTTATCTCTAAACTGCTTGAATTTCTTCTGATAGGACAGCAGTATCCATTGATCTATAATATAAATACATTTTTCTCGAACATTTTCTTCTGTTAATGCAAATGCATGTGAGACATTTTTAAAAAGTGGTCAACAGCTTATAAGAGTGTTCCTAACGCTCTTCCAGTCTTACAGCAAACACAAAGTGAAGCGTTCCCTGTGGTTTTCCTGCATCATTCCCCTCATGTTTGAAAGCTCAAATGATAATTTTCTGCATATAAAATGAGTTTGCATTGAGTCTTAGACAATAATCTGTTATTTTTCCTTTTTTAATTGAACAATGCGATGCACCAAAGGATTATTTCCAGACGTCTGAATGCACCAGCCATCAGTTCAGCAGCAGTGTGAGCATATGGTGAGATCAGAGAGGAATACGCAACTGTCAACAGGATGCAGAATGCGTCAAGAGTTCAAAGCTGTGGCGCTCATTTCACATTGGCGCTACTTGGTGTGATGTAATAAACTTCTTTGTGTCTCATCATGGAGTCTATAGAGAGAAGAAAACGTGTATATTTTACATCAGCAAGCGGTCTAAATAAGGGGTGTCAAACGTGAGGCCTGTGGGTGAAAATCGGCCCACAAAAGGCTCCAATCCGGCTAAACAACCAAAGATTACATTTTTTTTTAATTTCAAAGAAAACAGATTTTGTTCAAACAAATTTGTTGAGAGTCGCTGATAACACAAAACTGAGGCTCTGAGAAAAGTTTCACATTTGAACGTCAACGTTCTGAAAACGATGCCCGTATACATGGAAACAGCACTGTGACCCCTGCTGAGGGTTTGTGTGCCGAACAGTCTGAGTTGAAAGAGGGGCCACATGTGAGGGTCTGGGTCCTCATAAGGAGTCTTTTTTTTCTCCTTTCAACAGATGGTTTCGGTCTGGTGTTCAGTTGCTGAACGTTTACACGCCACCAAGTGATGAACGAAGGTGATTTTCTCACACTTACCGTCAGGCCTTTAGCATTCCAAGACCAAGACCTAAAGGGGCCGAGACGAATCTCGAGACCAAGACCACACTCCAGTAATTCCCAAAGCTTTTTGCCAAACAACTTTTCTTTCAATTTTCCTCCCAATGATTCGGGTTTCCTGCCACTGGAAGTGGAAGTGTTTCACAATAGAGATATCAAACCACTGCCATGTCAAATTTTATAGTAAACGTCTGATATCTCCACTGTTATTCCCATGTTAAATTATAGAAGGTTTACTCTGCGATTCTAAAGATTGAAAGCAGGTTTTCCATTTACATTCACCAAACAACACTGGTTCATACACCCCCCTTCTTCACAATGGTCTCTCTCACAAGTCTCGCTGCCTCGATGAGGTTTTATAAAAGACATGTGGCTTTAATACTCCGGAGACGACCAAAAACCATTTCTTCACCAGATCAATGTGGCTCAGAGCGTGCTGTGATCTCATCTCAGACCCGAGTGTTTTTCACATGTGTGTTAGTTTGAAAAACTGGTAGAACCGTGTTTAAAAAAACAAAACAAACGATGATTGACAGATGAATAAATCATAGAGATCAGACCTGACTCTATTCACGGCATCTGTCAGGATTTCTCTAATACTGCCGCTTACTGAATTATTTACAAGGAATGCACAACATGACCCATTTCTGGAGCTTGATTCATAGATAATCAACTTGATATAAATTAACTAATAATGCTTATGGATTATTGAATATAGTGGTGGTTACTCACAAAATTAACCTTCTCAAACATATGTGTGAAAATAATAGTTTTGTCCATTATTTCTATTCTCGTAACATATAAATAAAAAGCTTGTAGAATCTTTTGTAAATTTGAATGGCGATAATCACGATTACTCGTAATAAATATGCAAAACAACAGATCTTGTGAAATTTTCTAATGCTTTAATTTGTTGTTTGTATTGAATAAAACAGAAAAAGCTTTAAATATTTCAGTGTGTGTTTAAAAGAAATCAAAAAGTTTCACTGTGTGAGTTAGATTTGTTCCAATCTTTTGAAATGCATCTGTAGAATCTTAAAAAATAGCTTCTTTTATTTTTGCTTCTGCCTATGGATCAGTAGAAGTGCATCAAAGTGACACGGCGACTGATTCCCTTTTAAGTGTCTTCATTAGTTTTTATGTCAGTATAGCGCTACTGAATCACCGTATTCTAGAAAATAAATCCCCAACAACAACAACAACAACAATAACAAAAGACTCTTGATGAGACTAAAATTTGATGAAACAGATGATCTAAAGCACCACATCCTGGAATAAAGACAAATTTAGGACTTATTTACTCGACGATGTGTCAAGTGAAAAGACTTTTTTTATTTGCGTTTTCCTTTCAGTAAAGTTTTGCGCTAACACGGTGTTTACACAGACATCGTTGTCGAAACGCTGTGTTAGCGATGTCTGTATACACAGAAATGGCAGAAACACTGAAAACGCTGCAGTTAGCATGCAGTTAGCAGGCATCCAGCTGGCGCTGTTGATTGGATTTGTAACTAGAGCTACACTCGGTAGAGCGCACATTTCGCCAAAGTGTGCGGAAGCAAGTTAGCATCGCTTGCATGTTAGCCATTAGCTCATATCGATGCTAACTCGGTAGCTACATCACCGTGTTAAAGACTGAGCAGGGAGCGTCTCCATGGCAACAGACGCTGATCTCCTTTTAACTCCTCCATGAGGTGCCTCTCCCGTCCGCTTTGTATGGGAAACTTTTTTGCAGTTTTTTAGCCGTTAACGTCCAAAAATCTAATCGATTGTTCCTTGGACGATGACAAATCATCCCCGAGTAGTTTTTTTGCAAAAAGTTGGTGAAATACATACATTCATACATACATGTATACGAAACCAATAAATAAATACACGCAGACGAAACAAAACTTTCTCGGCCAAATTCGTTGGCGAAGGTAACGAAACCACACACACACACATGCATTTTCTACATTTAGCACAATGTCTTATCTTTGTTGAATCAGTGTTTCTCCAAGCTTGATAAATACCGTATTCATGAGTCTGTGGTTAATTTTTCACACCAGTGGTGATTTGTGAGTCCCGTCAAATATGCCAAGCCGCTCAGCTCAGCTGTGCATGAATAAATGAACGCTAGTTGAGTGTTTGATAAATCATGAACACGGGGATCATATGTTTCTTTACTTTCACAGTCAACATCTGCCGGGAAATTTATAACATTGCTGTTTGCTGAATATTTTAGGGGGGGGGGGACTGTTTTTCCTTTCCAACATCCCACATCTTTTGATGTTGGTGAATCACCAGTTGACACTCAATTAGCTTGTGATGCCTGTTGATGATTGATTATTAGAACTTTTCTTTTAAATTTTGGTTAATAACGGTTTAAAATATCGTCTGGTATGGAGGTCTCACAGCACATCTTCTTTGTTTTTATATATATTATTATAATCCCAAATGTCTAGCTTAAGTAAATTCTGTAAATTTGGAGAGGACATGCGTTGCCTCACATCCATCCTTTCAAACTTTATTTTACAGCATTTTCAAAAGTTTTAATTTGGCATTTCTCTGTGCTCTGCGATCGTTTTCAAAATGTTCCCGTTCAAACGTGAAACACACAAACAAAAGTGGCTCAGAGCCTAGAGTTTAGCACATTTTCTTCACTGTGGATCAGTGGAAGTGTGTCAGACTGGAAGTAACTGACCTCCAGTAAGGAGCAAATGGTGATGAAGATTTACTTTTTAGTCCATCAACAGCTGGGATCGGCTCCAGCCCTCTACGACCTTCAGTACTGCAAAGCCGTATAGAAAATGCATTATTGGTTTCTTAATGTCAGTGTATCCTCTGAAAATGATATGGTGGACTTTCTGCTCTTTCCACAAGATCGATGCCTCTTATAATCTTGTTTATGAGAATGTTGTTAACTTTTCACACCGGCGTTGGATTAAGAGTCACGTCATGAAAGTACATGTACTTTGTTGGAACGAGTCAAGCTGCTAAAATGTAAATGAAACAGGATTGACCGATAAATAAATCATAACTCGCCTGACTTTCACAGTCAGTACTGTGACTTCAGTTGATGTTTCTTGAATTATTTAATGATTAAAAAAAAAAGCTTTTCTTGTTCATAACTTGACCCAGGAACACTGAATCACTGAACCCCTGAATAGGTCAGTAATTCGCTGGGTGGATAAATTCATGGAGGCATATATAGATAAGTAGGTAAAGAAAAAAGACGAAAATAAGTAATGAATAGATGAATAGAAAGATATATTGGATAGAGGTGAGGATAAAAAATTATAATATTTTTTCCTGATTCAAATTCACACCAGAAACTCAGTGATTATCTAACTTCAGTCAAATCAATATATCAATCATTGTTGAATTTAAAAAACAAAATAGTCGACATGTTGAATTTGATCCGCCAGTCAAAACGTGGAACGTCACTACACGTCATTCCAATGATGCACTGTGATTGGTGGATGTGTCTGGAGTGGGCGGGGAGGAGGCTGTAAACAGGAAGTGAAACTCGGCTGACAGAAACATGCATTTATGAGTTTGAATCCGGTTTAAAACGGTCCAAACGTCTCATCTGGAGCCCGGAAGAGAGCAGCACCGTTAACCGGGGATACACAGGACGAAAGATGCAGACTGTACGGAAACGAAGGGGCAACGATTTAAGCGGGTTTGAACATTTAATACGAGGTTTACGCTGCTGTTACTCCTCTAGTTCTCCTTTATTCCACTTTGCAATTTACTTCTCTGTATCTCCTTCCTCTGCACGTGACCGAGAAACAAACTCTACAGGAGGCGCACACGAAAGTAAACTCGTGAAAGTAAATACACCAAAAATTGTGTAACTTCACTTGCAAATATACGTCATTACACTGATACATACGTGTTAGTAGCTAATGAACAAACATGCAGTGATGCTTTCTGAAAGTTATCTATCTATCTATCTATCGATCTATCTATCGATCTATCTATCGATCGATCGATCTATCTATCTATCTATCACTGTTGCTGTCACATGACTGAGCTTCTGCTTGACATGTGACTTTAGTTATGTTGTTAAAAATCTAAATTTCCTGTTAATCCAAATGCTAAACTACACTACTCGCCAAAAGTTTGGGATATATGTCTGTCTAATTGTAAATGGTCAAAAGTTCTACATTAAGACTATATTATATTCTGGAAGTAGAGGCATTTAAGTAGTATCATGCAGTGGTTATTACCTCATCTGCCGACAATTTATTAAAACGAAAGTATTGGGTATACCAAATATTCGTCTTCTCATTGAGTGAATAAAAGAAAAAATAGTCCAAAGAAATATCTGTAGGAATAATATGAGATTCTCAATGTCTGTCTGTGTAGTTATTGTGCTAAACTTCATACTTCAAACTTCAAAAATCATATAAAGTAGTGCAGGTTTTTGTTTTTTTTATTACAAAGAGCAAAGGTGACTCCAGCAGTGTTCAGTTTATGTTACAGTAAGTGTGACTGTGTGTGTGCAGCGCCCCCGGTGGTCAGAAGGAAGATGTGCGTCAGGGGAAGCGGCAGCAGCGGTTCTTCCACTTGGACCTGTGGCTCGGTCTCACCCTGCAGAACTGGATTCTGGACTTTGGGAGGCCGATCGTCATGGTAACCAGGCTCCTGTGGCTTCAAACAGCACAGAAATACCCAATAACAGTTTATTCCTTAACAGTCATTCAGTTATGGAAGAAAAACTTTTACATTTCAACATGTTCTCTTTTAAAAATGTTATCATATTAAATGTCATACACTTGGCTTCATCACAAACAACTCAAACCAGCTTTATTTTACTCATTTGAAGTTTTTATTGAACAAAAATAGACAGATAATGACGTGATGAGCTACTTTTTTCAAATTGCATCATGTTTTTCTAGATTTTCAGTTATAGCACAGCATGATCGTCCCTATTTAATCATCTTTGCTTGAAGGGAGAAATGTTTCTAATATTTTGACCATTGTGGATCTACATACACTGACAATATACAACACAATCCATTTCCATGCTTTATTAGTCACATTCAAGCCTTGTACATTTTAATATGTATTATTTACTTATTTGACTTTTATTCTGTCTTTTTTAATACTTTAAAATTCAGTTAAATTGCATTCTATTCTATTCTATTCTCATACATACAAGAAACCGAGAATCAGAAATGTGCTTGAAAGTAATTAACCTCAACACATCATCACTGCAAAAACAACTCTGAAAGTAGACATGTAGATGCGTTTAAAAAAGTTGAAGATCAGTGAAAACTTTTGTTATTTTTTGACAGTAATGTCGGCCAAGACAGAAACATTTTTAAAGCACATTTTAACACCCAAGCAATTCAAAGTGGTTTGATCAGCAACTGCGTATGCAACAGCTATAGGAGACGTCTTTTGACATTTCACTGTATTTTGCACAAATGGTTTCATTTGGTTTAGTGTTGAGATTGTCGTCAATTTCAGTAGTAATTTCCTCAGAAATGTACACATTTTCACCACGTATAATCCTGCCACAACAAAGACTTTAAAGTTTAAATGTAATACAGTTATAATGTTACTATTTTCCCGGTCTGATCCACTGAAGGAGAAATTAGTTTGTATGTGGCTCCTGAACTATTATAAGTTTGTTGCCCCCGCTGTACAACAATGTCACAGGGATTTTAAATAAGGGCCAAGAGAAAGAACACTGTTATAACAAATGTCAAAAGCATGACGATGCAACACAAGTGTTTGTATTCAAATCACATCTTTTCTGCAATACTTTACAACAAACCTGATACATTCGTTCCTACTTGCAGGTCAGCATTGACCCGTTTGTCTCTATATCGTTCCGTGACGACCCAATGATCGTTTCAGGCGGCAGAGAACATCAGTAACTTCCTGGTATTCGTGTGTATTAATCAGATCGTGCTTCCTCTGGAGTGGTTTCCCCTCAACAAGCCCAGTGCTGGAGACTATTTCCACATGGCCTACAACGTCATCGCTCCCTTTCTGATGCTCAAGGTGAGTCTGGTCCGGCGGAGAATCGACGTGATCCAGATGAAAACATCAGGTTTTTTTCTGAAGGACAGTTTGAAAGTTTAAAAGCAACGAGGTGGCGAGCTTTCACAGCAGCATCACTGAGCTCTCATATAGGCTCCCAGTGTTGTGTTGTGTCTACGACTCTTAAGAAATATGTTGAAAAATCAATGTTTTCTTTGAAATTTTGCACGGCGGTTTGACAGTCTTGAGGGCCGGTTTTGGCCCACGGCCCTCATGTTTGACTCCTCTGTCATGAACGCTCTTAAGAATTGAGTTGGTGCGAAGCAGATAACAGGATAATCAGACCTTTTCACACGGTTGACCTCAATTCCTAAAGCTGCTAGCGGGCAGAGGATTTCTGTCAAATGCAGCTGCTGTCATGTAAGTGTGAAGAAAACTGAATAATTGTGTGTGTGTGTGTGTGTGTGTGTGTGTGTGTGTGTGCGTGTGCGTGTGCGTGTGTGTGTGCGTTCTTCTCAGCTGATCGAGCGCAGTCCCAGGGCGCTGCCCCGCACGGCCGTCTACCTCTGCATCATCACCTTCGTGATGGGAGCCAGCATCCACCTGGTGGGAGATTCCATCAACCACCGGCTCACCCTGAGCGGATACCAGCTCCACCTGTCAGTCCGAGAAAACCCCATCATCAAAGACCTGAAGCCCGCCTCGCTGGTAGGACCGCAGTCTGCGTGCCGTGACCACTTTTACTGTGTAGATGGGGTACAAGGGGGAACAAAGCACTCGTGGGGTTTTCTCAGTCTGCATCGGTCAATATTTCAAAGAATGGAAAGAGGTGAACGGGCTCAGACTCATTAACATGCAAGCATAATGCGAAAAGTATAGGTCCCAAGAGAGAACCCTGTGGAACTCCATGTTTAACATTAGTCCGAGATAAAGAGTCATTATTGACATGAATAAAGAGGAATCTGTCTGATATATAAGATTGAAACCAGTTCAGTGCTGTACCTTCAATCCTGATGAAATGTTCCAGTCTCTGTAGTAGAACGTAGGACCTGAAGGCAGGCAGGATAAACTCTCGACAGATTAGTCCACGTAAAAGTCAACTGCAAAAACATTGCAATGACAGTTGAAGAAGCTCTTCGTGGTTCCATGCTGATTACACAATAGGTTACTTTCTAATACTGGCGGTTTGAAAGATGATGAAGGTCTGCATGATTGCAGTTTGTTATTAAATTAATGAAGAGTAACACACGGTAAAAATCAGCCGTACGCGTCATGATTGCAAGGACTCTTTTCTTTGCAACACCAAGCCGTGATGTATATTTCACCACCAATGTCGCGTCCTTGAAGGG
Source organism: Lipophrys pholis (assembly GCF_963383615.2). Classification (NCBI taxonomy): domain Eukaryota; kingdom Metazoa; phylum Chordata; class Actinopteri; order Blenniiformes; family Blenniidae; genus Lipophrys; species Lipophrys pholis. The sequence continues at coordinate 3,557,883 of NC_137636.1, forward strand.
GACAAACGCTTCATGACAAAGGGCTGAAGTGAGTGGGTGCAGCAGTGGAGTGGCGTCTGCTCCCTGCTAACCTGTGAGTAGCTTATTACACAGGTTGTCAATCTGTATTTTTATTTTTTTTTATATCTTCATGAAATATTGATTTGATGCACTTCAGCCTTGCCGTAGTGGCTCCTCGGAAAAAGACCTCGTACTCCATATGTAGGTTGAAGTCGGCGTGACCAGCTGTGTTTGGCTTCTCTGTAATGTTTTGGTAGCATGTGGAGACGGTTACAAGAAGACTAAAGTTTGTGAAACACTGGTGTATAGATCCTGACCGCTGTTTAAAACAATATTCTTTACTGTAAAAGACACATTAAGGCCCCGATTACACAACATTTTCAAGTGAAAACTGAAAGCTTTTGTTGTGTTGTGGGCGTTGTTTTCACAACAACGGGGCTTTGAACCACTGAAGATGTGACTTTTTGAAAATGCTTCATCTCCGTGGAAACAGGGGGAAAAATGAAATAACTCAGTCTTAGTGTAAACAAGGAAGACGCAACTTTTCCAAAACACTCTGACTCTGTTTCAAGGCAACTGGCTGAGATTAATGCCAGTTTTTCTCGCTTTTCAGTGTTGTGCTGTGTCCGTTTCTATTCAAAAATATGTTTTAAAAGAGAACAATGTTTTCTTTAAAATTTTTACCATTTGCTTGGTGGTTCTGTGGGCTGGACCGGAGCCTCTGGCTTGACACCCCTCCTGAACAGTATCATCCATCAAATCAGGTCCTTTTCTGTGAAAGTAAGAAAACGTGTCTATTGACATGTGACGGCTCAGACTGTTTTTGGTTTTCTGAGTAAACTTTAAGGACAGTTTTGTCCAGACTCTGTTTATGACCCCCCCCCCAAAAAAAGGCTGATCTTCAATGTCACGCTCACCATTCGAGAAGTCATGTGAGCGCGCGCATCTGACCACGGTTTATTGAAGCTTGTGTAGAGCGACAGACGCCGTCACAAAGGCCTCATTTGGTCCATTACGTGTCCTGATCTGGAGGAGACACGTGGAGGATCAACCGTGTGAATCAGGGCGAGTTTTTCAAGTTAAGGACGAGCAGCCACCTGGTAGAACCTTTGCGGAGCAGCAATACACATCGTACAGTGCATGTAAAGGCACATAAATCCAGTGTGTGTGTGTGTGTGTGTGTGTGTGTGTGTGTGTGTGTGTGCGGTCTTCTATCTTGAAAGGATGATTTGTAAAGGTTTTTCTGAACGTTCGCATTTTATGACCTTGAGGGGTCGGGGGGTCCAGGTCAGGGTCAGGGTCAGGGTCATTGGGGGGGTTCTGGCCCCTGCAGGTAAGGTCAACCTCAGTGTTGTGTGTCTGCATGTTTCAGTGTCAAAGGGCGACACACAAAAGACAGAAAAGGCTTCACAAGGTCTCTTCAGGATCCTCTCAGATCGTCTTTATTCCCTTTTTGCCCCCAGCAACATTCAAACCGTGAAATTAATATTTACTTCCATGAAACTATTTTCTCGAAAGAATTGCAATGGTCTCCCTGCTGGTGGAAGAAATGTGTTTCTGCTGTAGTAGACCGACTGACCAGCAGGTGGCACTGTTGCATCAGGATTTCTATACACAGTAAAATAAACAAACCTCTGAGGGCTGTAATGAGTCTCCTTCCTTCACAGATCGACTCCTTTGAGCTGCTCTATTACTACGATGAGCAGCTGGGACACCTCATGTGGTATGTGTGTGTTCATTATTTTCATTTGTGTGTGTACTTAGATGACTAATTGGCAATAATTAACAGTTTCCATCGTTCTCTGGGCACCCGAATCACATCTCTCTTCAAAACATGCAAGGCCCACGCTGAACTGAAACTCAAAGTCTAACATTTAAGGCCACATCCACACGAGCCAAAACACTTCAGCCTCAGTGGCACGACACTGAAACCTTCCAGTTGGTCCCAAAGGACGAGAGCACCTTGCATGTGTCCGCTGGAGTGTGACTGAATAGAACTGACAGGGTGAAGGACTTCAACGGGGAAATATGCATGAAAGAAAAATGCTTCTGTCTGGTTTTCTCTCACATAACAGCCTATAGAGTAGCAGTGATCTGGGTTCCTGGGTTCCTGGGTTCGACACCAGACCCCCTCAAGGAGCTTCATGGCCCATTCCTATCAGAGCTTAGACCAAGAAGTTCTAGGAATATCTAAAAAAAATAAAAAATACAACAACAGTTTGGCGCCGTTAACATCAGGAGGTGAAAACGCATCATTTTGCATTTTCCTTTCAGAAAGGTTTTGCATTTGCACTGAAATGGTTAAAAACTGAAAACAATATAGTATATAGCCAACTTGTGGCCTGGGTCGCTCACGACACCATATCTCAGCGTTTGTGACATTTTCATGAAAATGGACATTGTTTTCAAAATGTTGCTGTGTAAAACCAAGATGTGTTTTCAGTGGGAACATTTTGATCTAGAAGTTGAATGAAGATCTCATAAATACATTTGTCTTTCTGCCTCAGTTATTTCTGTTTGGAAAGACACTGAACCTGCTCCAGAAGCCCATGTGGCCAGTGGAGAGTCGATGTGTGTGAAGGTACTGGACACGCTTTATATCCCTGATAATGTCTTCTGTTTTTTGTTATTCACAGGTACATTCCTTTCTTCACCATCCTGGTCATCTACTTCAGCGGTTGTTTCTCCAGCTCCGAGGAAGACAAGACGTTCCCCGTCTCTGGTTGGCTGCTGCTGGGACCGAGCGCTCTCTACTATTGGTCGGTCTTCTGAAGTCACAGAAACCTTGGTGCATATAGGAGCTCATGCATGAACTTTTTTCGAGGCTTTAAATGAAATAGAACGGTAAACCTTTGGAGGTGCTCTTCTCTTTTTTTCATACAAGTGTGTTTTGTATATTGTCAGTGTTACTTTTAGTAAAGAGAGAAAGTGGAGGTCCACATCCAAAGCAACGCTCACTCGAGTGGAAAACAAGGTTGAAGGAAGATGTGATTGACATTGAACTATAAAGAGGAGAGACAAAGGATTTACCTAACATGCATGACCGGTTTTAACAGGATAAAGACTTTCCTGCCTTTCTCATTAAAGTAGTGGTAAACAGATTGCACTGTGTTAATGGAGGTTAAGAAAGGCAATGAATAATAATATTAAGAAAAAGAAGAATGCATTGGTTTTATATAGCGCTTTTCTGGACATTCAAAGACGCTTAATATTGCATTATTCATTCTCTCTCCATACTGGATGGTGGTAAACTTCGCATGTAGCCACAGCTGCTCTGGAGCAGACTGACATGAGCACCGCGGCCATAGTGAATAGTTCTCGACATGCACAAGTACATGAACAATAACAACAACAACAACGATTGCCTCCAAAGTGTCATGTCTCCCAGTCCATATTCTCCTGGGACCTCGTAGGTTTTACAGTCGACAGTCACTGTAATAACAATTAAAATTGGTCGTCTGTCCTGGAATGTCTGTGTACTTCCATTAGTAATGTTTATTATATTTTTCTCTGTGTGCATGTGTGTGTGGTTTCATTACAGAAACAAACAGCGCCCGCGTTTCTGCTGTTTTCAGGGACACGGACGTCGTTTTCAAATTGTTGCCGTGTAAACATAAAACGTTTCTGAAATGAAAATGATGCGTTTTCACTCGAAACGTGGAATCAAACAGGTCTCTATTGGGTCAGGCGGATTCTGTTTCTGAACATCATTTCAGGAAATGATAGTTTGATAATAAAACCGGAAGCATTAAAAACATAAAACAATGTATTTATATCAATAAAAAAGACAATAAACTCCCCTCTGCCTGTGGATTAGTGGAAGTGCACCAAAGTGAAATTAACAAATGTATATGTTAAAGTAATTTATCAGATTTTTGAGTTTCACCTTCTATTTTCATGTGAGCAAGTTATTTATTTCTTCATTCTTCCTGAGTCGTGTGACTGTCAGTAAACATTAATGTTGGTTCTCCTGATGTCTCTCTTCAAGGTACTTGGTGACTGAAGGGCAAATCACAGAACTCTTCGTCCTCGCCCTCCTCGCCATGCTCTCCATCGTGCTGCTGCAGCGGCGTCGAGGCCTCGGCGCCGACAGTAACGGCCTCTTCCTGCTGGGCAGCTTCTGCATCACAGCCCTGCTGGTGGCTCTGTGGTCCGGCTTTCTGTGGAGCGACCCGGTGCTGCGGAACAAGTACCCCGGCTTCCTCTACGTGCCCGAGCCGTGGGCGTACTACACGCTGCACATCAAGGAGGGACGCTGAAGGAGGTCTTCCCGCGAACGCGAGCTCGCTCGAGAGCACTTCTCCTTTCACGCGGACAAAAGGAGGCACGGATCGAACTGAGCTTCACCGTCCAACACAGATCGACCGGCCGCATCCGAACGTTTCACCTCTCAAACGCGGGAATCACTTCACAGGAAGCGCTGCACATTCACAAACAATCAACATGCTGTTAAAGATAAATCCAGAGCTCAGGTACCCACAAGGTCAAAAGGTAGACACTGGTCAGCCACAACATTAGAACCACTGAATCAAGACTGTAGAGCAGCCGTGTTCGACTCATTTTAGTTCAGGGGGCCACATACAGCCCAATTTCATCTTGAGAGGGCCGGCAATGTATGACACAATAACCTTTAAATTTAAACTTTATTTTTCTTTGTAATGCTATAGATTGAACATAATGAAAATGTCACTATTTTCAAACTATTGCTACAGAAAATAACTTCAGCCTCAACATAAAGCCGAATTTATTGTAACTCTGGTGCAACATCCAGTAAAATGTCCCCAAACAAACTGTTGCATTATGGGTGTTCTTACAAACGCACCCTGACAGAACGTGTGACGCAGCCAGCTTTCATGGCAGCATCACGGTATCTCAGCTCGGGTCTCAGTGTTATGTTCACGATACAATGTTTTATTTGATATTTTTACCATTTGCTTGGTGGTTTGGCCGGATTGGACCCTCTTATGGGCTGATTTCGGCCCACGGGCCTTATGTTTGTCACCCCAGAGCTTGTATATAGAAAACCACTGTCACGATAGAGAGATAATCCACTTCATCTGTCTGTGGCCATAATGTTATGGCTGTCTGCGTCATTGTTAAACCAAAAGTAGGCGGACAATGAATTAAGACTTATTTAAGTAGAAAAAAAAAACAAATCTGGAAAATATTTTTAAATAAATAAAATATAAATTAATTTAAAATGAACGCTATAGGATTATCTTTTATTTGAAAATCTAATCTATTACTCCTTTAAGAACAAACTAGTCTTTCATCTCCAGCCTTCAATCTGCGCAGGTATTACGCAATCTGATTCTGAAAACACAATTATCACTGTGACGTAATTCAGTCGACAAACTGAATTCAGCTGATAAAATGTCCTTCACAATTACTCATATTTTGTATAGAAGAGATGTTCTGTACAGTATTTCTCATCTTGTCACTGAAAGAATCTGTTTTATGTGTATTTGGTTGAATTAAAATACAAAAGAAATTGGTTAAATTTCCTGACTCAGCTTTGCTTCCTTCCCATTTGGAGTTTGCATGTTCTCCCTGTGCCTGGATGCAGTTTTACATCTTTCTCACATCTCATCAATCTAAACAGTTGTTATTTTCTTTATAACACCCAGTCATATTGTTAGTGGGTTTTTTTGTTTTTGTTTTAAACATTAAAAAAAAATCAGTTTCTGATCAAAAACTCTTGACAATGTGTTCACATTTACAAATATTATTACGGAAACAAAATTTGGCCTAATCTTTCGTACTTGAGGACATTTTCACAATTTACTAGTGGTTAAAGAAAATAGACTTGATTTAACTTGTTCTTCAAAAGTTAATCTATATATACTGTATATTATAAGTCACCGAGAAATTAAGATAGTTTTACCGCTGACACAAACTACAACTCCATTAGAGCTTTCCAGGACAGTCCAGGTTTATTTCTCAAAGATTTGCAAACATCAGGCAGACGAAGCAACATAAGTAAACAAGGTTTATTTGTATGTATCTGTATATAGTTTATTTACAAGGCAAAGATGCAAGACGAAAGGACTTAAATACAGTGTAAATGCTGTCAACAAAAAAAGAAAGCTAACGCTGTAATCTTAGCTCTTTAGCGACAATGATGCTAACGCTACCTACATTTTCCTTGCGTTAATGTTAGCTTTCTATTAGCATTGTGGCATGAATTTCAGTTATAAAATGTAAGTTTATGTGCGGCGTTCTCCTCAATTTGAAGGTTAAACATGTTTTGTGGTTCTATGCAAACTTTCTTTGAAGCAAAGTATTAAAAATCGGTTTCGTTTAAAAAGTTTGGCGATTTCTGGTGTAAATGGTGGAGCCCGGGTATCTGGGAGTTTTAATAACAGTTTTGTGGGATACTACTGTGGGCACATGTTGCTTTTCGAAAAAAGAAGGTCTTAACCGTAAAAACAGGAATCAGAAATTCTACTCACCGTTTCTGGTTTTGAAAATATAAAGATAGAACCACGACTCATTCTGAAATGCAGAAACTTCTGAGAATGAAACTTGAGCTTAACTAACCTGATTTCTGCCCGACTGGGTGTTTTCAAAGTTTGTACAACTGGCTTGTAGTAGGATCATTTCCCTGTTTCCCTTCTGACCATCAGTAAAGTTACGCCGCAATGCTGATGTGGCGTGACGGGACAATGCGGCGCGGTGGATCTGGTATCAGTGTTTCCACGGCGACACGTCTTAAATTACGTCAGGTGGTGGACTTTAAACAGAGGAGGAGCAACAGGAAGCAGATTCGTCCGGGAAAAGAAGCTTCAGTCATGGTGAGAGAAAACTCCGCTTGCTTGACATACTCGTATGTGTTTTGTGTGAACGCCTAACGGACTCCGACTCTCCCGTCACATTACAGGCTAAATTCTTCTCCCCAACTCAGATCAATGGTAAGAGGAGCGCTCCGCTCCGCCCTTCAACACAACCTCACCTTCATCTTCCCGTCCCGGGGACATCCTGTTTTATCTTTCAGAAAGTGTCTGTTTCCCCCCCCCGTGCAGAGTTCAAAGAGTGTTTCTCGCTGTACGACAAGAAGCAGAAGGGCAGGATCGAAGCCTCGGACCTGATCACGGTGATGCGCTGCCTCGGTACCAGCCCCACATTCGGAGAAGTGGAGAGACACCTGCAAGTTCACAAAATCGGTAAAAGTCCAATAAACCTCTGCATGTGACGCCTTTTTCTGGAAAATATTTGGCAGAACCTCCATTCTTCCTTTATTTTTAAGCCTAACAACAATCATACTGATGAAGTGAGATGGTGTACGTCATCCAGTATTTATAGGACAGGTGAGAAGTTGTGTTTTACCTCCTTATAATGCCACAGAAAACACAGACACAGCTCCACCAAATGTTCCCCTCGTTGCTGATTGGTTTACCGGCAGGATAACTCAAAATCTCAGGGGAAAAACTGTGATAGAAATTGACAGAGGAGCAGATAACAGAACAAGGAAGAAGTGATCCGGAACCTTTTCTGGATCTGGATCAAAGGTGTAAAACCTTTAATTCAGGGGCCACATTCAGTCCATTTTCATCTGGAGCGGGCTGGACTGGGAGAATAGTTCCATTATAACCTTTAAATTTAAAATCTAAGGTGTTTCTTTGTTGTGGCGCGGAGGAAACACGATGACAGTGGGAATATTTTCACAAAACCAAACAACTACAATGGAAAATGACCACAATCTCAACATTAAGCCAATTTGAATGGAACCTTCTGGTGCAGTGAAATGTCCAGAACACTTATATAGCTGTTGCATTATGCATGTTTTCACAAACCTACCCTGACAGCACGGCTTTGAGGCCATTTGATATCTCAGCTCGGGTCTCAGTGTTGTGTTTGCAACTTTTAAGAAATTAGTTTTCGAAAGAAAAAAAAAAAAAAGGTTTCTTTGTTTGACACCCCTGATGATGATGAGCGCCATCAGGGGAAAGTTTATATAATCCAGATATAGCAGTAGACATTTGTACCATGTGTACGGGACAAACTGTCTCTCAGTGACTTCTTGTGTCCATCAGCTAACTGAGTGAGGTGAAACGCAGGCGACGATGTGTATTTCATTATACTGAGGAGAATTAAGGCTCTTTTTACCGGACGTTTGCAATTTGGCTGCAAATGCAATAACAGCTCCTAAGGTGGACATTTTTTTAAAACATTCACTATGAATGTTAATAATGCTGAGTGCAGGGACATTCGTATGGATAGACAACCGAGTTGGATTGTTATTAGGGTGACTGACAACTATAAAACTAATCAAATGTTCCCATATTCACTTGAAAACGTTGCGTAAATGAGGCTTTATTGAGCGACAATTCCTGCAATTCATTGTTTCTGGCCTTGCTGCTGGATTATGTTGCTTCATTCTCCTGCATTGACTTCAAACCTTTCTCCATTGGCTTCGTATGGAAATGATGCTTTGCTCGTCGCTTTATTTCAGTGTTTCTCAAGAGAGAAGATATTTCTCTTAACCTTTGACAGTGCTTCTTTTCAAATGTTTAGTGTGGCTCTCTGAGCCCTGAAAGGCTTTTCACGATGCGACGTTATTGTAGAACGTAGCACCAAGGCTAAATCCACGATCATATGATTATAGCGGTTACCGGTACCTCGATTGGCATCATTCAGCGTCTGTGCGGTGCTTTTATGTTCTGTATGAGTGTTAAACCAAGGAGACAGAGTGGGATGTTAAGAAAAGTGAAGACAATTTGATGTAAAGGTTCATTGTCTTGATTTTGTTAATAAACTATTTTATGATTTTCAGCAAATTTTTTGTTTGATCACTGTGCTTGAGAATTAGATTAAATTTAGTGTTTTTATGCATAATAGAATGTAAAAATGCACATAAAGAGAGAGAGCCTAGAGAAACAGATGTGGATCTGCTGTCTGTAACACCTGGGTTATCGAGCATCTTCCCTCCAACATCCAGATTATAATTGTTTTGGTGCAAAAAACTAGGACATTTTAATTTTTGCTTTCTTGTCAACAGATTTAGGAAATTAAATGCACGCAGCTGGTCAAATGTCAGTTTTTTTTTTGTTTCACCCCTTTGCTCAGAAAAAAAAGGCGAGGTGGATTTTTCCTCCTTCCTGACCATGATGCACAGACAGATCCAGCAGGAGGATCCCAAAGCGGAGATCCTGGAGGCCCTGAGGATGACCGACAAGCAGAAGAGAGGCTACATCCAGGCGTCAGAGCTGAGGGCCAAACTCACCATGCTGGGAGAGAAACTCACAAACCAAGAAGGTGAGATGAAGCTGCTCGGAGGTTCAGTAGAGCAGGGTGTCATCTGCACAACCGTGGAAATGGATCTTGAATTTGAGGAAGGTAGATGATGATGAGGAGAAGGGGTCCTGGGACGGAGCCCTGGGGCACTCCACGGGTGCCTGGGAGGGCTGGGGTCTGAAGGTCTTCAGATGGATGAGCTGCGCGTGAGATACAAGTGGAACCAGGCCTGGGGGGTGTGTGGGGGATGGTAACAGAAGATGATCCATTGAGGAGGATGGAGTGAGTGTCAGATGGAGGAGGGGGACACTGAGAGATCAGAGCAGGAATCAAACTGGACCTTGTACCAGAGAGCCCATTTTGACTCAGGCCTCTTTTATGACTGAAAACTTTCGTTGTGTTTTGGGATTCTGTTTACAAGACAACGGTTGCTCAGAGCCACTGAAAGCACAACTTTTTTGAAAATGGCTCTCAAGGTAGAACTTTTTTTTTTAAAAAAAGCTTCGGCTCCATCGAAGTGGAAACGGGGTAAAACGCAACTTTGCAAGCGCACCACTGCAGCTGTGGAAAAAATTGTTCTGCACATGCTCAGTAGATTTACAATAACAACAATGTTTTCCTCCAGGGTGTCATGACTCCCAGTTCATATCTCCTGGGACTTGGTACTTTTATTTTGACAGTCACCGTAACAACAATCCAACTTGGTCGTACGTCCATATGAATGCTCAGGTGCTCCCATTGCTAATGTTTATAGCGTTTTGTTCTCTCGGTTCACGCGTCTGTGGTTTCATTACAAAAACAACCAACAGCGCCAGCTCGTGGCCTGGCATGCCAACTACATTGTTTTTCTGCACTTCTGCCAATTCAGTGTAAACGTCAAAACGTTGCAGTTTTTTAACCTTGTTATTATTTTAGTTAATTTAGACTTTTTTTAACGGCATTTTTGGATGATTGTTACTTTTTTGTTATTTTAGGATTAAGCCATGTCAGTTTTCGAAACCGAGTTATTTCACTAGTTTTAGCCATTATGGCTCGAAACCGAGTTATTTCACTAGTTTTAGCCATTATGGCTCCTTCACTATTACTTTATTGCCGTTTACTATATTCAGCGTCACTCATCTGTAGGAAAAAAAAGTCAGCTCTACAGCGCCACCATCCACTAAAGGCATGCCACTGCAGTGTCATATTAATTCTCTTTCCCACATTACAAAAAATTCTGTGGTGTTTTTGTTTTTTTTATTTAACTTGATTCAATGTTACTCTGAACACTACATTAACCGATTTTTAATTTGAAACAAAAAAAGTGATTCATAAGTTGATGACAGGATCTGATGATCACATTAACAGTTGTTTTTTGGACGTTGCTCTGAGACTAGTTTCCCCTGAAACATCTCTTCATTTGGGTTAACCATGGTTAACCTACTGGGAGGTGCAGTTGGAAATTGTGCAGCAATACGCAAACTTTTAGGATGCGACACATTTCAGCTGAAAAACGGTATTGTCACCTTGAACTGTCTCAACCGGGGTTTGAAAGCTTAGTCGCTGTCTCAGGTTGTCAACCCTTCATATCCAATATCCAGCTTTTCAAAATGCTGGGAAAGGCTCTTTTTCTCCTCTTCATTTCTCCTCTATTGTGCTGCTGGATGAAGCTTCACATCTCTGATGCTCAGGATGTTTTCATGTGAGATATGATGGAAGGACTCCCTGCAGTGCTGCAGATATCTGCTCTAATCTGGGGGGTTCGTTTGCGTTTCTTCTCCCCCCCGTTTGCTGTCGAAGGCCTCAGCGTGGCGTAAAGCCACAACGCCAAATGCTGCGAGAGGGTGCCGACAGTTAAATGAGACTCAGCTGCCTCCCAGCGGGGAAACATCTCAGAAGGTTGGAGGATCAGCTGAAGCAGTCACTGGTGTCAGGCGTCTCTGCAAATAGATTCATCTGCAACTTGCAATGTGATTTAGGCCCGACGACGTTTCAGACGAGAAAGCATTGTTTTTGTGCTTTCGTTACAGAAAGGTTTTGTTTACATGGTAACGTTTTGAAAAAGATGTAGTTATCATGCCCGGCCATACGTTGGCACCGTTGGTTGCGTTTGTAATGAAACTACACACACATGCGCTCAGAGAATAATACTTTATAAACATTGTCAATGGGAGTACGCAGACACTTTAGTGGACAGACGACCCAGCTGGATTGTTATTACAGTGACTGTCAAAATAAAACTACCAAGTCCCAGGAGAACACGGACTGGGAGTCATGACAAAACATTATTATTGTCCATCTACTGAGCATGTGCAGAACTACTATTTACTACTGCCATGGGGCGCAGTAGCAGTAGCAGTAGTAGCAGTAGCAATAGCAGTAGTAGCAGTAGCAGTGTGTTTTGCCGTGTACGTGGAGATGGAGCCCGAGCATTTGTCGTGTAAACCTACAAACCAAAAAAACATACAAAAGTTTAGTGTTTTCACTTGAACTCATTTCCGGGTAATCAGGAATCTTTTTTCTCCTGCAGTGGACGAACTCTTCAAAGAGGCAAACGTCAACTCGAAGGGGAAAATCAACTACGTGGAGTTCACAAAGATGGTCACACTGCCACCGGCCGACTACTGACACACACACACACACACACACACACACACACACACACACACACACACACACACACACACACACACACACACACACACACACACACACACACACACACACACACACACACACACACACACACACACACACACACACACACACACACACACGTATGATGTCATTCATGATTTTTGTCAGTGAGATTTAATTCCCACTTTGACTTTCTTCACTTACACTTGTTTGTTTCACGTGTATTGATTTTGTTTTTCTTCCACATTAAACTGTATTAAACTTTTCTGATCTGTGAGGAAAGCTGAAGCATCTCATTGTGCTTTTGTGTATTTTTCTGTTGACTGTCTCAAATGGAAAGATAGGTTGGAAAGCCCAACAAAGGAAGGTTGACACATTAACAAATGATAAACAATCAAAAGTAAAACAAAGCTAAATTCCACATAATCAACCCAAAACAAACCAAGGTAGGCGACTGAAAGGCAGCGAAGGCTCGCTCTCTCTGCAGAGAGGAGAAGATCAAAAACAAACCTACAAAACACCCAAAGTACACAGTATGTGAATGCTCGGATTTCTTAGCATTACAATTAGCATTTTAATGGCGCTTCATCTGAGTGAGATCTTGAGCTGTCGTCAGTCAGCGTGTGTTTAATCTACCCCCATTGCAAACGGCTGTAAAACTGCTTCCTACCATTGTGAACCTCCATTCCTCCTTCCAGCTAAGGTCATACATTCATCTCATTTCATTCTGTCAAGACAGTTTATGTTGAAGCACTCGATTCAGAAGTTTTCAGAAATAAATGGAGGAGCAGGTTAGACATTCACAAACGTACGCAATTTCTCACTGCAGTCAAGCAGGCTGAGATCATGTGTATCCCCCTATAAATGTAGCTGTGATGTACTCACACCATGTCTTTTATTTTGTAGGTATTTCTGATGTCATGCTTACTTTAATAAGCATTACTGGAATGGCTGATCCTCTGTTTTGAATGCGTGATGGTTTGTGTGCGTCCAGCCTGGACACAGTGATTGTGAGTGACACCAGAGGGTATGAAGTGTGTGTTTTATGGATGAAACAGTGAGAAATGTTAGATATGCTACAGAAAAGACACCAGTGAACACGTTGCCAATCAGTTCTGTTGTTTGCATCTCTGATTGGGTATTTTGAGAAATCTTTGCCCCAAATGAACAACTTCACACTACATGTTGATCCATTCCTCTACCTTTTGTGTTCCAAGTGTTGATTTTTTCCCAATTCCATATACATATATGAAACCAGAAAGTGCAGAACTAAACAGGCCTGTGGCTGCTGTAGCTCGAGCCAACTCTAAAAATGCAACCGGCCCAACAACTATTCTCCTTATCTCAGCCTTTCTTGGTACCCTGTCAGTTTCAGACAGCCCAGATGACCTGCCAAGTCGACTAAATTATCTTTCGTCAACTAAAGTACAGGAGATGGTCTTTTTAGAAATTCAGAGACTAAAGCATTACTATGGTCAATTTCCATGGTTAATACAGCCACAATGACTATCGAGCTGGTACATCCAATTAAATAGATTAGGCAGTTTCAGTCACAATAGCAGCCATCTTGGATTCACCGAGTTTTCAACGGTTCCAAGCAGGTGAAGCCAATCCCTAAACGAGGTGGAGGGGCGGGCGATCGATGAGGCTCTGAAAGAGGAAGGCAGAGACAGGAGTGCAGCCTGTGGCCGTCACAAACAACAAAAAAAGACATCAAAGAGTGCACAGAAAGAACATCAAAGAAGAAATGTAGGAATTTTCAATGATGCAGCACTGTATTGTGTGGAGTACGATATCAGTTTATTCTAGTGTTTCACTGTTTAGAACGACAAGTTTTAAAGCTGCTGTGAATGTTGGATTGACGTTACCTTTCAGATATTTGTTTCAGCAACTTCATTTCTATTTGCTGGGAAACCAACTGAATCAAAACGTACAAAGAGGTATACAAAGAGACACTAATGGAACAGAAGATTTCTTTATTTGCGACCGTCACACCAGTGCAGCTCAAAAGTACATGAAAATATGTTTTAGTCAATTTGACATACGTTACTGTGTGATACAACGCCACGCCTGTGTCCCTGATGGCTTCAGCGTGACGCGGTTGTCATTTCGACGTTAGACGCTCACACAGCGATTGGCACGTTAAGAAGTAGTGTGAAGAAATCGAATGCGAGGGTTTGACAAAAGCAGGCAGGACTGACCTCTTTCAAAGCATTCTGTTTTGGCTTCATTGTTGTTTGATGTGACGTCCTTAAACGGCACAAACACAAACGAGCTGCGATGGTTTGACTGAAGTTAAAAAAAATAAAATAAAAAAAGTTGGGGACAACCACAAAAGAAATCTGGTGTCTGAAGTCTGAGGTTGGAGTTTTGACTGTTGCAGACGATAAAACCGACGTTCGGTTCAGGTTTATTTTCTTTTCATTGTCCTCCTTTTCGATTACGTGTGCACACGATGGAATGAGCTTCATGAAATGTGAGAAAAAGAAAGTAACATGATTGAAATGAATAAAAAGAAAGAACGGTCCGTAGGGTCAGGTTGGACAGTTTCTACATTGAGGCTGTTTTTATTTGCTGCTTTTAATATTCTTGCACTTTTATATGGAAACTATTGCCTTGGCCACCTCTGCAGCAACTACTCATCCTGTTATTGGCAGCAGACCTGCCATTAAACATAATCTACTGCTTCCTCGTACTCTTTTTTTTACTGTGCCTCATTTTTTCCACCTAATTGCCCCTTCGGGATAAAATTTTTTTTTTTTCTGATTCAGATTTTTACGTCGAACAATCAGGCAGCAAGTGTTTGTCTAGCTAAACTAATAACTAAAAGTAATCATCCTTTATTAATGCCCTTGGCAATATTCCTTTATTCACCTTCATCCATCCTATTTTTTAGGAAGCGGTGGGCAAATGAGAAATGGATTTCACGTTCACACAGCATTTTTCCTCCGCTTGATGATGTACGCCGTTATAATAACATTCACTCTTCATTGATCCTGTAGAATCAGGCAGGCAACTACTATAAAACTAAATCATGGAGTTAAATTAACGTGAGCTCTGTTAGAATTTAATCTCGGCCCCGTTTACATGTTTCAAGTGAAAATGCGTAATTTTTTACGTTGCCATTTCCGAAAAGTTTAGCGTTTCCACAGCAACGCTTTGATATCAATGTCCATTTTCATGGAAATGGCAGAATCGCTGAAAATGATGTAGTTAGTACGCCAGGCCATGGGTTGGCGCTGTGGGTTGTTTTTGTAATGGAACCACACAGTTAGTTTTTGTGCAGTTTGCTTATCAAAAACTATGGATGTGAAAGTTATCTAAAGAGAATTTCGTTATTTTATGACATTATTGACAATATATTAATTACTATATTGGCTTTGTTACAAATAAAATTGGTAAAATCGTGACATTATTTGGTTCATAAAAAAGTTTTTTTTATTTCATTTGTAATAATTTTGCACTTCCAGTTTTCTTGAAAACAGACCACAAAACACGACAAAGATTTTCTGTTTTCACTTGAAAACATTGTTGTGTAAACTTGGTCTAACTATTGAGTTAAATACGAATCTAAACCGCTTTACTGATGTCATGTTTGCAGGACTATGTGGGGATGACGCGACAGGATCGTGAAAAGACATCCATGTGAAAGCTTTTTAAAAAAAATTAAAAACTGCAACATACAATGTCAGTTTTACACTTTTTATGAGACAATTATTACATTTAATTGACATTTAATTGTATTGAAGTGTTCTTTAGCACCACATTTAGATGAGTAAAGATAAAAGATGTGCTTTTGTAGAAACATGTATCCTGATGAAGGCCTGAACCTTTTTCACTCACATATAGATTCATTCCTCAACAGTAAGCTTAATGGAGGTCCACATGACTGACTTACTCAAAATGTAATTTACATTTTTTTTTCCCAGTACTGCTTACCGTATTTTCTCAACTATAAATTCCATCTGTCAAAATTTCTTTGTTGCACTCTGAAGTTTTATTTTTACTTTTTTTCTTGCTTCGTCAAATACAGCAGTAATTATTATTTTCCGTGGTGCTGTCCCCTCTTCCTGCTGTCCTACAGTGACATCTAGTGGTCCCACATGATATCTACAGGTACGGTTTCATCTCTAAATCACTTCTTAACCCTCCCAATTGTTTGTTTTTGGGTTTTTAAGTTGTATATTTCAAGCTATTCACCCCTCTAAAGAGAATCTAGTGTTTCTTATTTGAGGAGTATTTTACTTGTTTGTCAGATATTACAAAAAATATTTTTTGTATAGGATTTCGTATTTTATTTGTGCTGTGTTTTTTTTTCTTTTTTTATATGACAAATTGTAAATAGTTTAATAGTCACTCACATGAACAGCCAAACAATGAAACAATTAAAAAACAACAACAACATATGACTTATACTCTAGAAAATAGGCTAATAATACAAAATTACCAAAAGTGGATGCATATTTATTTCCTAATTGAACTCTTTCAATAAATCAAGAAACAAAAAAAATGGTACTTTGTCTTGGGCAAATATGACTTGTGTACTTATGTATTTTCATCATACTTAAAAAAAAAATAAAAAAGCAAATACATTAGTTTTTGACAATCGGTGGAAAAAAAAAAAAAAAAAAACAGATTTTTTTTACCACAAGCTTGGAATATTAATTTGGAATTGTAGAGGGGGAAATAACTAAAAACGATTAAAAAAAAAAAAAAACTTGCAGCCCAGATCGGGTCCATGGGACAGAGGTTTAAGTTAAGGGTTAGTCAACCAGTAGTTACAGACAGTAAGTCTGCAGAAAATAATAAGTCAAAATATCATCCGCATAAAGCAAAGAAACAATGTGTGTGTGTGTGTGTGTGTGTGTGTGTGTGTGTGTGTGTGTGTGTGTGTGTGTGTGTGTGTGTGTGTGTGTGTGTGTGTGTGTGTGTGTGTGTGTGTGTCGTGGCTGATGACAGTGCAGACAACAATAAAACCATTCATAAAGGTACAAAATACTACTTTATATCACTAAAACCTTAATACATCTTCCCAAATCCACTGTTCTAGGATGTAACATGACCATTAAAATAACGTTGTATGAAATACTAGATTTCCCTCGTATTGCAGTGGAGTGGTTATTAAGAACAGAGTAAAATAAAAAGAAAGAGGCACTGGGCCTGCCAATACCTGACCCATAATATTTGGAGCCGAAACGGCCAAAAGCACCAAGATTTTCCTGCAGTTTTTTTCTTTCTTTCACATTTTACTTTGAGAATGTTGCTCTGTTTACACAATAATGAATATGACTGCTGCTAGAGTTGCTGTAGTTTGCATGCCAGGTCACTAGTAGGTGCTGTGTTTTTGAAATACAACTGCCCACTCTGAAATACACTCTGATGTATGTACGAAATGTATAAGGGAGAAGCACAAATAGGCAAGTTAAAGAAAAGCCGTTCTGAACTTTTTTACACAGAGCAAAGCAAAGTGTATAAACCAGGACTGTTTGCCCACTGCTACTGAAACACCACCCTCCAGCTGGAATTCGCTTCTTTCTTTTTTTACAAGCTGCAGCAGACATGTTAGTACAACTGACCATTTGCTTTAGCGGTGGTGGTTAAATCAGGTTTGTAGGCAGCAGATGGCCAGAGGAGCTGCAGAAACTCTAAAAAGGACAGGAGGTCTGTGGAGGTCCAACAGAGCAAAACACAGCAAGACATTAGCGCGTCGAGCTAAATACAAGTCGTCACCTCAGTGTGTCAAACATCATGCTTTGCAGCTTGTGATTGGTTTCAAACTAAAAAAAAAAATTCTAAATTTTTTTTTTTAAATGAAGGCCCTCCTTACACGAGTTCCAGTGAAAATGCATTGTTTTGTTTCAGAAAAATGTCACGTTTAAATGGCAACATTTTGAAAACGATTTCTGTTTCCATGGAAACAGCAAAAGTGCTGAAAACAATGTATTTGGCATGCCAGGACACGAGTTCCCGCTGTTGTTTGTTTTTGTGATGAAACCACACACACACATGCATACAGAGATCCATACTCTATAAACATAAGCACTGGGAGAACACAGACATTCTAGTGGACAGACGACCAAGTTGGATTGTTGTTACAGTGACTGTCAAAATAAAACCACCAAGTCCCACGAGAACATGGACAGAGTCGTGACACTCTGGAGGAAAACATTGTTGTTATTGTCCATCTACTGAGCATGAGCAGAACAACTAGTTAATACGACCACGGTGTGTGTGCGCGGTAGCAGCAATCAGAGAAGCTGTGTTTTCCCCTCGTTTCTATGGAGACGGAGTGGCTCCAGCACCGTTGTTGTGTAAACGGACACCCAAATCACCTCAAAAGTTTCTGTTTTCACTTGAAACCTTTGTTGTGTATATGGGGGCCAATAAATAACAACATCTGATTGATGTGTGACATTCTGCTTGATGCTATGAATGATCGTGCTTTGAGGGAACACAAGTGGCTCGCCGGTGCCGGTCATATCACCCTAAATCAGGGGCTGTGTTGCCAGGTTGGAGGTTTTCCTGTAAAACCGGGCTGCTTTTGAAGTGTTGCAGCAGCTTCAATTTGTATTCCAGTTCAGGGGGCATACACAGAACAATTTGATCTCACTACTTTTTGTTTTGTTTTGTACCACAAAATGCAACGGCTGCACAGTTTCTGCTCCTCTAAATACAGAATGAAGCCCTGTAGCAACCACTGAATTCCATGAGTGGTTTGTGTAATAGCGCCCCCGGCTAGCTCAGTTGGTAGAGCATGAGACTCTCAAACTCAAGGTAGAGGGTTCATGTCCCACGCCGGGCGCCACCTTCCCGTGGGCTCACCACCCGCAGGAAAGGTTCTTAATCGGTGCAATGTGATCTGGGTGACGGTGTGCAGAGTGACACCCCCGCGACCCGGAAACGGATAAGCAGGAGAAAATGGATGGATGGATGGATGGATGGTTTGTGTAATAATGCACCGACAAGCAGGCTACATTGGTCTGGGGGATTCCCATCCGCTACAATGGCGTTTAAAAGAAAAAGTCCCTCAGGTAAAAATTTGCAGCATAAAAAGTGCAAAACAAATATTTACAACACCACAGTAGAGTCTGTTGTCGTCACGCGTCGCCTCCGCTGATCGATTCCATCGGGGTCGAAGTGTGACTGTTCTTTAATTGGTTCTGTGGGTAAATCTGCTCGGCTGGTTGACTTTGGCAGAGCTCCTGTGGTTACTTGTTGTGGAGCGGTGTGATGCTGGGGCGGGAGCGCAGGCTGCAGGTTTTGCAGCACTGCTGCAGCACGTTGGGCAGGCGGCAGCGGCCGAGCCAGCGGAGGGTGTGGCAGAAACGAAACGTCAGCCGGTCGCGAAGACAGACCGCCCCTGTGGAGGAGAGGCAAAGAAACAGCGGTCAGACACACTGAGGCGCTCTCACAGTCACATTATTGGGTTATAGAGGCTGTCTCACAATCCGGTGGTTGCAGGTTCAATTCCCCATCTACCCTCCGTCTTTGAGCACGACCCCGAAGCCTGAGAGCCTTCCAATGTTTGGATCGTTAAGATTTTGCAACTCTCATAAACCCATAATTCAATCCTGATAGAAGATAAACAACAAATCAAACACTGAAACTGAGACTTGACGATGGATGGATGGATGGATGGATGGAAGGATGGATGGATGGATGGATGGATGGATGGATGGATGGATGAATGGATACTCTGCACCACCAAAAAAAAAGAAAAGTTTTTTTAAAGTTTAAGTGTAAGGTCATTGTGGCACTATTTTACCAGTCCAGCCCACTCAAGATGAAATTGTGCTGTATGTGGCCGCTGGACACCCCTGCTCTAAAGCCACCACCCAGATCACATCGCACCGATTAAGAACCTTCCTGCAGGTGGCGAGCCCACGGGAAGGTGGCGCCCAGCGTGGGACACGGGCCCACTACCTTGAGAGTGCGAGTCTCATGCTCTACCAACTGAGCTAGCCGGGGGCTGGACCAACCGGACCATGTGAAATACAAAAACTCTATAATAGGAAATCTTTAAAGCTGCGTAGAGATGATGTCAAATTAGCCGGAGTCTCTGTTTAAACAACGTTTTCAAGTGAAAAAGCAAAACTTTCATATCCTTTTGGGTGCATGTTTACATGACGACGTTGCTCGGAGCCACTGAAAGCACAACTCTTCGAAAACGGCTCCGACGCCGTCGCTGTGGGAATGGGCGAAAAAACGACTTTCTGAAGACACTGGGATTCCGTGTAGACGGTGATCAGGCTCAGTAGATGAACAATAACAACAATGTTTTCCTCCAGAGTGTTGTGACTCCACGTTTAAATTCTCCTGATACTTGGTACTTTTATTTTGACAGTCACCGTGATAACAATCCAACTGGATCGTCTGTCCACTAGAATGTCTGTGTTCTCCCATTGTTAATGTTTAGAGCGTATGGATCTCTGCACGCATATGTGTGAGGTTTCAGCACAAAAACAAACGACAGCACCGGCCCGTGGCCTGGCATGTTAACGCCATCATTCTCAGTGCTCCTGCTGTTTCCGTGAAAACAGACATCGTTTTTAAAATGTTGCCACGCAAACGTGAAATTTTTCTGAAACGAATACGAAAAAAACTCTCAACTCGAGATGATCTCATTTTAAAAACAACCACAGCAGACCTGAAGTGCTGTGCATGAATGCACATTAAAACACAAGGTGCATTCGGTAAAAAAAATAATGAAATGCAATAAAATGACAACAAATAAAACAGAAGCAGAGTCTCAAGCTGGATTAAAAGCCTAGAATCTACTCAAGTACTGAAGAAAACAACCTTTTTTAACCGACTGTTTTTCTGGTGCTATTGAACAAGTTTGCGGACAGTTTGTGATTTAATTGTATCTTTAACAAGTCGAAGCCGAAACCAGCGAGCATGACACTCATCGACTTAGCAACACTGCAACTCTTCCTGTTTCACTGAGCTCTATTTATGTGGAGCAAAGTAACATGTTGGAAAAGAACAACTAATTATGAGGTGGAAAGCTTGTTAAGTACAGCATAGAAATAATACAAAAACAACTGCAAATAACCCAGTTCTTCATCTGAGCTGAGAAAGAGAGCGTGTACCTGGAAGAAAAACATAATCTGTGCAGGTAACCAATCATCTGGGTGGATCCGTTCAGTAGAAATTAATAATAACAAGCTGAGTGTGTTGTCATGACGACAGGCCAGCTGCCATCTTCGTGCATAAAATCTAATGAGGACCATTTATTCCATTTTGCAGAAAAAAAAAAAAATCATTGTTTAAATGCTTCTTCTGTGTTAAACAGACGCTGAAGCTCAATAAGAGACTGATTGAAGAGGATCGTCTCCTCTGGTTCCAGCCTAGAATTTTCTGTAGGGAAATTGCCTGTCCTCCCTGTAGATTTTCTCCAGTTTCAGTCAAAAAACAAACATACTTTTGACAATAATTTGAGACTCAAAATGCCCTCCTCTGTGTGGTGACTATTTGGCATGCGTGCTGAGAATTGTAGGTCTGAAAAGGCTGGCAATGTTTAGAACTTGAAAAGAAGGAGCGAATCAGCTCAGCTGCTCTATTGAACGCTCACAAAGCGAGAGGATTGGGGAGTCTCCGAGCCACTGATACCACCGGTGTTTCAGGTGAACCGGTTTCCCTGTTAATTGGTGACCGTCTTCCTCCGGCGTCCCGCTTTTCACAGCAGATGTTAAAAACCCGACCAAAGCCTGTAGCTGTCCTGGCGAACACAGTTTAACCACATTTCCTTTAAAGTTTAAAGTATCGTAGCGTTTGTTGGTCTTGTTTTAACATCAGCTGCTGCTCACGGCTGGTGGCAGAAGTCACCAGTTAACAGGGGCACCAGTGAAACCGACACACGAGACAGTGAAGCACGGTCCTAACGATCCACATTTTGTATTATTATCAATAAACATAAAAAAATATATACTATTCAATTCATTATTTGAGCTGATATTCAATGCATGTCCGCTCAGCATCGTATCAGGGGTGATTACTTGTGCATGACGGGGAAAACTCGGATGTGTCCGCCCAACACTGTGGCTTTACTATATTGTGATGGAAAATGACCGAGGCGAGGCGAGCAGGGCTGAGTGGAAAAGTGCTATTATTGTGGTAAAAGGCTTTTTCTCAGCTGGCTCCCCGTGACTTTTATTCTTAAACTTTTTATTACACTGTTTTGTTTCTTGTATGACTTCTTAGGCTGCATGTACACGACAACATTAGAGTAGAAACAAGTAGAAATGCATTGTTTTCATTTTCAGAAAAGATTCACATTTACACTGCAGTTTTTGGAAATGATGTCTGTCTCTAAGGAAATGGCAGAAATGCTGAGAACAATGTCGTCAGCATGCCTGGCCTCAAGCTGGTGCTGTTGGTTGTTCTTGTAATGAAACCACACAAACACAGATAACAATATGCTATAAACAATAATAATGAGAGTACACAGACAATTGTAAGGACAGAAGTTGGATTGTTATTACGGTGACTGTCAAAGTAAAACTACCAAGTCCCAGGAGAATATGAACGGGGAGTCGTGACACTCTGGAGGAAAACTTTGTCGTTATTGTAAATTTACTCATGCATGAGCAGAGGAATTATTACTTTGGACGCGATACGCATGTGCAGGAGCAGCATTTCAGAAAAGTTGTGTTTTCTCCGTTTCCAGGGGGACGGAGCTATTGGGGAGCCGTTTTCAATCTATTTCCTTTTCCTTGGCTTTGAGCACTGTTGTGTGAAAAGGCATCCAAAACGTCATGAAAGTTTCACATTTTCACTTGAAAACGTTGCGTAAACGTGGCCCGACTGTCGGAAAAGGTTTGCTTTTACTGTGAAAGAAAAAAAAAAAAAGTAAACCAGCTCAACCTGCAGTCCTCATGAGAGATCTTTCCTGAACTGGCCCATCATGACTTTAATTGGTTCGTTTACATGGAAATGGCAGAGATGTTGAAAATGATGTAATTACATGCCATGCCACTGGTGGGTGCTGTTGTTTGCTTTCGTTATGAAACCACACACACACACACACACACATATCATGCAGAGAACAGACCGATTTATCATCCACTGTTCAGCTCACGACCCCTCAAATCACTAATCACCTCAGCACAGGCTGGTCTTTCAATCACGCCAATAAAGTAGGACACATGATGAAACTCCCGGATCAGACCCGGTGTTTGTACACTGTCTGTCGACGATCTGCTCGGCGTGGACGTGTGAAATTGAAAAAACAGATCGAGCTTCAGCTGTTAATCGAATTATTTCACATCACAGGTCAGGAGGGCAAGTCCGTTTTTTTTTCTCACCACCTGTGATCAAGTTTCCCCGCTGCAGCGGAACGACTGCCGAGGCAGAGAAAAGAGAGAAACTCACTTTTCCTGCTGGGGACGGACCGGTGAACACAAACAGCTCACGGCTGCAACAGATGATTGATATTTTAGAGGTCGCTGGGATCTCACTGTTATATAAAACACTTTTTTTTTTTTCCTTCACATATTTCCTACGTGCTGTAATCCCTTCAAATCAAAATGCATCTTTACTCATCAGGAAGTTTGGATGAAAAAATGTGATTATGTGTTATTGTCATTAGATTTAAATGCTTTTGTATGTAAATTTAAAGTTCCAAACTCACGTGTGACCACAGGACACTGATGACACCTGAATGAGGACGGACACTGGAAATCAAATGGTTAAATGAATGGAATTGTAGTGAAACATGTCATTTACTGGCTGTAAATGTGTTTAGGCTGTGGGAAGCGATTTTACTTGAGTTTGTTGTTCATGAGTGAGTAGTTACTTTACGAAGACACAGCGCCAACTAGTGACTGGCAGGCAATTTACATCATTTTAAGAGATTCTGACAGTTTCTATCAAAATGTTGCCATCTGAAGTTTCAGACACAAACATGGAGAAACTCCACCTGTTTCAGCTGATTGGCGCCAAAAATAAAAAGAGATTGCTTAAAAAAAAACAAAAAAACGTTCCTGTTTATGATAAAGATGAGACTACTCTGCGGGAAGAAGTGAACAGGAAGCTTATGTTAACATCCTTTTCCTGACTTATTAATGTTTCATTCACCGTTGTCACGTAATTCTATGGATGGATTCAATTCGTGCTAAAATGACAATTTTAAACCACTGACATGCATAATCTGGACTCACCGTGTTTAGATTGGCTCACTCTTTTACACTGGGTGGTGTGGAGGAGTCTCGTAAGGAGTCATTAGAGCACGATTATGTCTCAGGAGTGGACAGGGAAAGCGTTCAATGAAGCTTATTAGCTCCACGTGTCCAGAGCTGTGGGACCTTCGAAAACCTTTCACCCACTTAACCTCTCCAATGGGCTTTCCCAAAGCAACGTGGAGACGACGTACAGGCAATGTGCAGCAGTGTTCATTTCCTCGACTAAAACTATGACGGAAAATATTAGTCAATGGAGCGTTTTCACGGACAAAGACTTAATAAAATCTAAATAGAAAGTAAGACATGGAGGCAAGACGGTAACAAAATATAACTGACATTTTACTCGACGGATCACAACGAGACAAACGCGTTAGGGCGGGACGAACGGACAACAGATCCAAATTCAACATTAACAATGATGTGCAGAAGTCAATACGCGGTCACCAGGCTGGCAACATGCATCCATTATGCTGGATTTAAATTTTCAAACTGCACTTTATCAATTGAAACGTTTAGAGTTTTACTCATTTTACTGGTTTGACCCAACTGTAATGAATCTTTAACCAGTTCACCAAGCTCCAGTTATTGTCACTAATTTCCTCGATTTGAGTATGTTTTCTTATAGTATATTATATTAAGTACATTATCAGTAAAGGCAGTGTTATTCTCCACATTGCTAGAACACAATCACTATTTACAAAAGGCAGCTCTGCCGTCACAATCACTTTACTGAGAGAAGTAGAAGTATTAAATCTTCCCCACAGCCACAAATGGAGCTAATTCCACCTGCGATTGATTCTATCACTCAAAAGAGAAATGAATCAAACAAACAGTGAGATATTCCGTCTTCATCCCCTCACAGACCACACTCCTCCTCCCTCAATCCAGCCGAGGTCGTGGCCAGAGGCAGCTCCCCGAAGCTCAATTACCAGAAATATGAGAAACATCACCGTCACTGGAGAGACGTGTAGCAGAGCAAGCGTGACGTCTGAACCCGCGTTGGGTACATGTCATCCTCCGACTGATAAGGGAGGCCAATCATGGCGGCCTCACGCTGGGATCTTAATGACCTGCAGCTCTGCTGTTTTATCTGCAACACAAAGGTAGAAAAGTGGCTCGACTTCACGCAGCGCCACACGTGTCGTCTCGCGTGTTTGCCATCGGCTTTTATTCTCTGCCGCCATTATTTGCCTTTGATTCGAGCTCGACTCTCACAGAGGCATGAAAATAGTAAAGGAGATGAAAAAAGAAGAATATAATCGCTGATAGCAGTGTATTGCATCAGTCGGTCAATCATCACCGGGCTCAGTGTCTATTCACACACAATAGGTTTGATTAAATGTACGATATGAAATGTGGAAACTCGCCGTGTGACGGCGGGAGTACAAGTGATCACTGATATTCATGTGGAAGAGGGCTGTCAGTTCAGAGGTCACAGACGGATCAGTAAAACTGTGGAATAAAAACAATTACTATTGTTTCCTATCGTTTTAGTGCAATGTGTACATTATGAAAAAAAATATTTAAAAAAATCTGCATTTATATATGTGTGTGTTAATAATATTAACACTAATAACTGTAGTATTAAGGATTAGTAACAGCGCTAGTATTTTATTAGACGTTTTTACTATCACTATTGTTTGTCTTTGTTTTTTTTGCAGAAATGTATGAGTACATGATTAAAAAAAACAACCTGCATTCACACATATATATATATGAGTTTTGTTTTTACTGTGTGCTATAAATAAAATATATTATTATTGTAATTATTATTTTATAGTACAGTATTAATTAACACACAACAATGAAAATAAATAAATAAAAATGTCTAAACATCATCCTTTAAAAACCCCGACACACACGCACACACAAGTTCATCCTCCACGCACAACAGATAGATGAAATGAACTGTGCTCCATCGCTTTATATCTTATATAATATCTACTCTTGTTCATTTCTGATCTGTGCCCAATGGCAGCTGTGACCCTGCGTGGACTGATCCAGCAGAGAAACAGAAGGAATTAATAGCGCCCCTGAGCTGAATTGTATTAAGATGATAATATATGGACGAGGCTGAGGCATGCGGTCATCTCATATCTGATGTATAAAACATTAAATGCTAATCAACTGCTGTGGACTGCAGACATCAGGGGTTTTAAAGGGGAAAAAAAGTGATTACTACAATTTTTTTGATTTGGTTTTTTTCAACTGGAATGTAGTTCTGTTTGCAGGCTTTGGAGCCAAAACATTAAAAGCACCAGTTTGGTGGCACTGAATTGTCCAGAGGTGCGAGTTTGAGTGTGGCTGTCAGATCATTCCCTTCCCTTGGGTCTACCAGGCATGAAATATTGAAAAGAAATAACTGTAAACCTTCCATAGCATCCACCTATGCCACTTCATTATAAAGGTGGCATGGCATGTGATGGGGGAAAGTAGGATGCATCTGACTGCCTGCTGACCGACCGACCGACTAAGATCCTGATAATTACAGAGTCAATTACAATGTGAAACTGTTCTATGTTTTCTTGGAATGACGATGAATGACGTCTCTTTCTTGAATAAACTGTGTGGTGACATTTCAATATCGGTGACATTTCCATTGATTTCAAGTAAAACAGATGATTCCAGGAAAGCTGTTCCCACGGTGACTATATATATATATATATATATATATATATATATATATATGTATAAAACATATAACTTAACTGATTACCCACCACTACAATCAGTCAATAAAAGTGTTAAAAAATCCAACATATCTTCTAAAAAACTAATATTTCACATTAAAATCTCGAATTTGAGTTTCCGAAGTTCCACTTTCTGACCTTATAACATGAATGTTATGAGTCTGTTGGACAAACATAGCACTTGTAATGTTCCAGAGAACTGATGTTGATATGATATAAAGATCTATTATGACCTTATGTAATAATGGAGATTTATATTGAATTTCACATGGATGAAAATAACAAAGAATTATAACAGAGTCTTTAAGAACCCTGATGCATTGTGGGATGACTTTGTTGTAACTTGAGCTAAAGAAATGACTAAAGCAGAAGGCAGGAACTTGTTATTAGATATGACCATCCTGCAGTTTCAAGACTTAAAAAGACAGTTTGTTGTTCCGTTTGGTTTGTTCTAATCTGATGGGAGAGTAAAATGAATATTAAACAGCTGCTCTTCTTTCTACTAATAATGAGTCTTGAATTCGACTCGCAGCTGCACGGGAGTGTTGCGGCCCACCACAGGTCAGTGGGATCATGACCCTCCTGTACCAAACTACCAAACCACCCCTGTGGCCTGTGGAGTCGTCACTTCACCCACCACTTCATGGATTTTGCCGCATTTGTGTGGCTGATGTCGATTTCACACCCCGGAGGCCAAAGCCATCCAGTTTGATCAAAGACAGAATAATCTGTAAAGATTCCCACCTCCTGACCGTTGCTGCAGTGCGAGAAAAGTCCAATGAAATGTCAAGCGATGAATGATGCGTTTCAGGCAGCAGCGAGCACACACACTATAATTTTACCGTTGTGAATAGTTGCTTTCATTTCAAATGCCTTCCTCTTGTGTCTCAAAGTTTGAAAAAAGAAAAACCAGACTCCTCTTCTGTGTGCCGAGCGAACAAAGGAAGTCTGTGAGGCGACTGCAGTCAGCCTTTCCACTGCGCCTGTGATGTGGCATCTTTAATGAAGAGCTGGTAGATTCCCAGTCATAACAAAGCTGCTGTTTGATGGTCTGGAATGAGAAGAAGTCACTGCAGCTATTATCTCCTCCTCCTCCTTACTTCTTCTTCTTCCTCTGGGAAATCTGGAGCTTGCAATGCGGCGGACAGAAGAACTTTCGTGACGTTAACTTGTTGAGACGGTTCAAAGTGCCTAATCTCAATTCGAAATGAAAAAAATCTTTTTTTAAAAATCTTGAACTTGATTGAAATGAGACAGTGAGACAATTAGCCCAGAAATAGAATAATTCAATGTAAACTTGTGCTAATGGCAGTAGATTGTACGCACACACATATCAAGTGAAGACCAGTAAGTGCTCAGAGCGATTGAAAACGGCACGTTTTTAAAAAATGGCTCCCAAGATGAAACTTTTGGAAAAAGCTCTGATTCCATCTCCATGGAAACCGGGGAAAACCCAACTTTTCAAAAGTGCTCTGACTCTCAGTGTAGCTGGAGTGTCCCAGCTGGAGTGTCAGAAGAATTTCCCCGTATAAACCTCAGGGAGGCAGAATACACAGGATTCAGAGTGAGAACCATTTTCAATTTTATGACATTATTCATAGTACAACCTTTGCATGATTGTCCAGGAGTTTGTCCAACTATGAAGTCAGACAGCGCCTCCTAAAGACTGAATTGTTTTGAGAACGATCCACGTGCTTCCTGCACTGTAGACTCTGAAGGTTACAAAAAGTAGCACAGAGGTCCACAAGTGCTGACACAGGTCATCCTGGAAACACAGACTGCAAATTACAAATCATTATTTATGAGGCAAAAGCAAATTTTCCATAAAATTGGAGGAAAACGCAGCATTTTGAAATAACTACACCTCCGTGGACACGGAGGGGAAAATTAAACTTTTAGAAAACAGTCTGACTCATCTCATTATCACTTTTCATCATTTATCTGAGAGAAATATTTATCTGTATATATTTTTCTGTAGCAACAGCAAATTCAACTGTTTTTCATGCTCCTTTTATAAATGACTTTTCACAGCTCACACTTTGTTATCTAGAGTTATTCACTTTGTCACACAGATTTAATCTAGTCTGAAGCCTGCAGAGGGAGTCCAAATACAACAAAAACACCCACAAACTGAGTCTCCAGACACAGTTAAAGATATAGATTCATCACAGAAATCACACAATGCTTTTTAAACATAGAGTATTAACCAAAGTACTTGCTTGATATTGGCACAACGATATAATAATATTGATATATCATATATATCAATATATATAATGTACAACATGCATGTTTTACGAAGGACAAAAGGTTGTAATGGGTTATTTTGTCAATGTTAAAAACAGAGCCTTCTGTCTGTACACTTATGTTAATTTCTCTCGTATTTCTGGCCGTTTACAAAAAGCTTAGGGACATGGACGGACAAAGAAGTACCATCAGTAGCCATGAGGGGGCAGTGTGGCTACTGAGTGCAACAGACACAAAAATGAAATACGCGAGTCCTTTAGGGTGATTTCTATTGAATGACATACCCTCCGGAAAATGCATATATCAAAAGTTTCACACTGGATTCTGTTACTAAGCCTGCAGATTCATTCTTAAGTAAGTCATCAAACATCCTGGCGGATATTACGGAATATGGAAAATACTGTTGCCGTCAGTTTTACCTCATCGGTAATCCCTGATAAAAGAGTTCACAGAAAAACGTTACATTCTCACAGTCTCTTCAACAACTTTGCTTTGCTACTTTGTTCCCATAGAAGTTGTTGTCAGGGTCTGTTGACTCAGAGCTGCCCCCTAGTGGAGGGAAAGCGTAACGTCCATGCTAACGTAAAGCACAGCGCGAAAACTGCGATTTAAAGGGGACATATCATGCTAAATCCACTTTTTTAGCCCTTAAATGCATTTTGTTGTATATTTAGAGTGTTTAGAAGTACAGAAAAGTTCAAAGTAGTCTCTTCAGGTGCTCCGTTGATATCTTTATATTCTGTTTTGGTCATATTTTGCGATCGGTTTCGATTTTTCTATTCTCTATTACGTTTTTTGAACAATGACGTCACAGTATTCTCAGCGGAACTGCCAAATTAGGACATCGACATTTCGAGCAATCCGCCATTTTTGTTTCTCGCTGCGATTTTGTAGTCCAACCGAAGTTACGAGAGGATAAGTCGAAATGTTCGGTTGTTGGATGTAGTAACCCACAAGCTTCGTTACACCGTCTCCCAGCATCAGAACCTTTTCGAAGTGCCTGGTTGAGTTTTATTTTTCACAGAAATGTACCCACATCTGTGGGTAAGGTCATTTTTGTGTGCGCGAATCACTTCAAGGACGACTGCTTCAACAACCTCCGCCAGTATAAAGAAGGATTTGCCGAAAGACTTGGTCTGATTGAGCGGTCAGTTCCTTCTATCTATGGAGACGACGAACAGAGCACTTCGGTAAGCTGTATATAACGCTAAAAAGTGTGATGATAAGACGTCCCTGTCATTGTTTTGTTAGCATTAGCAGTTGCACCGTCTTCATATGTTAGCGCTGTGTGCTCGTTTTAGATTATAATGTCACTTCTGTGTTAAATAGTCGTTGTAATACAGGCAGTATTGTAGTAGTGGGCATGGATGGAGAAGTTAGTGTAAATATAGTAACACACCATTGCGTTACATCCATATGAAGACGTTGTTCTGTAGGTGCATCATCGTCATTTTCATCTCGCTCCGCCGGGTCCGACTCTGGCTCCAACATGTATGGCTGGATGGACAAATCTTCCGTTGTTGACATTTTGTAAATAATGTGTGAATATAAAGTTTCTGCGCCGCTAGATAATTGTATCTGTTCTATCAAACTACAAAGATGGCCGAACAGGGTGGCGTTGAACCGAGTATCACCTCTGCAACCTGGAGAGGAGGCGGGGTATGAAGTGTGTCATTTGCATTTGAAGAGACCGCCCCAAAACGAGTTGCTCTCAGAAGCACATCAGAAAAGGGGTTGAAAAGGGGCCTGTGGAGCTCTAATAATGAGGAATTCAGACCCAAGCATTGCAGTTTCGCGTTGTATAGACCACAACTGTATGATTTATATGTAAAAAGGAAGGATTTAAAAGCATGATATGTCTCCTTTAAGCAATAAATGCAAATGAAAAACTCAGAGGACAGATTAAGACGAGTAACATTCAGGAGTTAAACAGACACGGACACACTTACATACTTGACGATCAAGGTGAGCAACCGGGTGAGACACATGGAGGGCGGGGCAACAAGACACCTGGGACAAGGGGAGACACAGTGAACGTGGACAAACACATAAAAGCAGAAACGAAAAAGACAAAACACAAAATAGACAAAAGACGGAACGAGAAACAAACAAAACTGTACTAAAGGTTGAAACTCTGAAGGACTGAAAGGGAGGATTACGTTACCCACATTCTTAAGCAGAACTAGAGGAACTAAATAATCAACATGGTGCGATTTGTCTCACAGCAAATGAAAGATAACAGGTGAGCCATAGGTAATGGAAAACACCTGTTGATGGCTGCTAAATAGAAGCTATAATACTAAAATGTACTGTACTGTATTTTCTGGATTAAATGACATTTTCAAGTGACAACAGAAAACTTTTGGAACAATTTGGGTGTCCATTTAGATATCCTGGTTCATACCATCTGGGACCACGAGATGTCACTGTATGACAACAGAAAGCAGCTACAGAGCAAGAACAATGTCCCCAAAAAGAGAAATCGGAAGAGAAAATTATAAAACTTCCAGCAGAAAATTTGTATTTTATGTCATCTGTATCACTTTTTTCTTAACATTCATTACACGCTATTTATTACACGGCTTATTTATGAAAATTCTTGAGATTGTTTGCACATTAATGTGCACTGGCCCATCCACATAAATGAATAAATTAAATGAATATGTCACAATGAGCAAATACTATGGATGGATTTTCACTAAAGAGAATCAACATAAATGCAAGTTTTTTTTGTTTGTTTTTTTAAAGGCACTTCTGGCTGGTTTGAAAGAAGGCAACAATCGAGAGTACATCCACTTCTCCAGGGAGCACGACACTACTGGTGAAGACTGCAAGCAAAAAGCTTCAAGTGTGAACGTTTGAAGGGTTCTTCACATCAACATCATCCATTCATCCACACACTTCTAAAGCGGCTTCATCCAGATGCAGCACTCAAATTGCACATTCAAATATAAATGCTTTTACTGCAAAAACCGGGTTTCCAAAGCTTTCAGTGACCTTTTGCATGAACTGACTGAGGGACAATAAACGAATCTGTTGACAGATTTTCTGAAATCGTTCTGCTTTATTTGGCAAAGGTGCAATAAAAAAAAAAAAAAAAGAAAATAAAAATCGCAGGTCATGACACGCACTGCAAGCTGGAGGCTGCTGCAGAAACAACATGGAAAATGGAAGCTTCGGCTGACAAGCTGTTAGTGGGTGAATTTAATGTAATGCTTCAAATCAACGACCACAGCCACTGTGCATTTCAGTTTCTACCAGCAAAAATGATAAAAACACACATTTGTTATCCAGGACCTGGATGTACAGTATCACAGAGAATCTTTCTCTCTTTTTTTCTTTCCCTTTATAAACATGGAGCTTTTCTAACATTGGCATTGTCATTGGCAGGTAATCAGGTAATAAATGAACTTTGTGCTTTGTGCCTTGTTTTTTTTGTTTTTTTCATCACAAATCCTACCCAAGTTTATGCTTAAATAATAGTTAATGAGCCTGTCAATGATTTTTTAGGGTGGCGTTCTTCTACGATTATTTAAGTTACACGAAAAAAGTTTCAAGTGAAAACATATTGTTTTAGTGTTTCCGTTTCAGAAAAGATTCGCGTTTGGACAGCAATGTTTTGAAAACTACGTTTATTTGGCAGAAACTGATGTGGTTAGTATGCCAGGCCAAGACTTGCTTTTGTAATAAAACCTCAGAGAACAATTTACGGTGACTATCAAAATAAGAGTACCAAGTCCCAGGAGAATGTGGACTGGGAGTCATGACACTCTGGAGGTATACGTTGTCGTTATTGTCCGTCTACTGAGCATGTGCAGAACTATTTCCTGCAGCCGTGGTGCGCAGTAGCAGCGTTTTCCTGAGCACTTTTATAAAGTCCCACTGTAGGAGCCATTTTCAAAAGGTTTTCAGTGATTCTGAGCACCGTGTCGGCGGAGAGTAACGTTAACCGACAGCGCCCAACATGCCAACTACATCGCTTTCAGTGTTTCTACCATGAACGGACAAGCGTTGCTGCGTAAACTCAAAAACTTCACTGAAATGAAAAACCCACAAACGATGCGTGGTAGTACGTGTGGGAGGCTCAAATACTTTGATTTGACGTGTTTCTTCCAGATCGTAGGCAAAGCAGCTTCAATTACTTTGAGAGAGCGATAATGAGTACCAATATTTGGATGCATAAACAAGGGGAAATCACGCGGTAACACATTAGCATGCAGATGCCGTGGATCTTCAAAGAGTCTAAAAATAAATCCAAAAATGAGTCGGAGGTTTACCAAAGTGAGGCCCTGAGAGGAGCTGGATGACTATTATTCCACTTCAGGTCTATTTATTAGTGGAGCGAGCTGAATGCTTGCCCGAGCGTGGGAAGCAGCAGCCATGACACTGAAAGGAGCCGGACGAGGAAGATATGGAAGCACTGAAGTAGCCAAAGAGGCATCTCCATGTGTGATTTTCAAGGTCATGAAAAAAAGAAAAAGCATTCATTTTGGAAAAACTCCATTTATTTCCGGTATGGTAATTTCCCCCTCGTCTCTCACAGTTCCATCCCCGGTGGGTTAAACGTTGGGACGCTCCGCCACTCAGCTGGAACCTTTCAGATGAGAAACGGCTTCGAGGAAAAATTTGTTGGGACACCACTGATGCAGACGGTCTCCCCGCAACACCCCCCCCCCATCAGATACTCTGTCAACAGGTCTTATCAATAAACCGCACGCTCAAACATCACCATATCCTTTTTATTCATTCCATAACGACATCTGGGTGGCGTAGAAACTGTATATAGGAAGGCACATACACCAAAGTATTTGTGTGTATATGCGTATATAGACGTGCATGTGGGTGTCTGTTTATGTGAACGCAGCTTGTTTGGGCCAATTTATTCTTTGTTTTTTTGAGTTGCAGCTCGACAATTATATAACAGTAAATATAGATACCTTCTCCTTTACACTGAGGACTGTTACATCATGTGTGTGCAGGTAAATATATTCTACACCGAAAGATTTGCATGCGTGTGTGTGACTGTATGTTACTGTATTAGCTCCGAGCAATATTCAATAGTAGTGTGTTGTGTATTTTTATTACAAAAATGCTGCAATATTAACAAAATGCAAGAACATAACAAAGTTACACCAGTTACAAGGAATAATGTGTTTTCATACTGTAGCATTTAAACAGTTTCTTATGAGTCTCAACTTAAAGTCATGACACTCTGGAGGAATCGTTGTTCTTATTGTCCAGTGGCGGCTGGTGATACAATTCCTAGGTTGGCTCTTCATTATTATTCGATTTCAGCCAATGTTAACTTAATTTAAATACTGTGTGTTTATAAACCACATTATAGAGTGAATAGAGAGCACTTATTAAGACTCTTTAATTAACTAGTAAAGAAACACAAGCAGAACCTTCATTAATCCCTTTAAGAAAATGTATGTGTTTTGGAGTATATTTACTGGAAATAGTCAGAGTTTAGGGAAAACAAAAGGTATATCAGATATATTTTCAAACAACACATCAATCCATCTTTCGATGTATTTTAGAATGTTTTGAAGGAAACCTAAAAAAAAAAGGAGTGAAAAATAAACTGCTTTTTATAAGCTCTTAGATTTTGAGTGATTAATAAGTATGAGCGTGTCTAAACATTTATAAACTTAAACAAACCGGGACACATTTGCAAAATTCGGAACACATTTCTGTTTGTGTGCATTTAAAAATAACTACGATGGAGAAAGTTGACCTGCAGCTTTTCAGACAATTTTCTTCTTTCAAACCGGTAAATTAGAAGAGAAGTGACGGAGTTAATAATCAGAGACTCACCGCTTGTTGTCTTCATCTCAACATCTCATGGAAACACGCGTGAACAACCCAGAACGGACTTTAAGCCAATCACTGAGCAGGTCTGACGATTGGCCATTTAAAAAGACCAAAGTCTCAGATATGTATTGACGCTGATTGGTTTAATTCTGTCGGCCGCTCCGGTGTTAAACTGTCGAAATTAGTTCATGCCAACAAACTACCAATGAGCCCTGAACTGTATGCGCTTCATTTTCTACAGATAATTTTCAATAAACGAGAGGATTTTTTCATTTCTCTCTCTAGTAGTGTGTGTGTGTGTGTGTGTGTGTGTGTGTGTGTGTGTGTGTGTGTGTGAGAGCAGCTATGGGTGCTGAGGAAAACCACCTTGAGGAGGCGGGGCTCAGTGGCGATCTGACCAATTACTGTATTCCAGTTTCTTCATATCTTTTAATTAAAAAAACAAAACAAACATCCTCTTGCTTCCACCGGGGGGGGGGGGGGGGGGGGGCACGGCGCCATCTATTGACCAGCCAACACTGTTATTGTCCATCTACTCTGCATGTGCAGAAGCGGCCGTGGTGAGCATGGCCAGTAGCAGCGTTTCCGTCGTATACATGGAGACGGCGTCGCAGCGTTTTTCAGAAAGTTGCACTTCCAGTGACTCCAAGCACGCCCATAACGCAACAAAGGTTTTGCATTTTCACTTGAAAACATTGTCGTGTAAATGGGGCCTTTGTTTGTCGTTACTTGTCTCTATCAGTGTGTCCTGTCTTCATAATGTGGACACGGCAGTATTATTGAGGTATCAGCACTGTACGATCAGTCTGATGAATGATTCACGTAATTCCTCTGGAGTTACATCAAAAGAGTCAAACACAGACGCGACATAACGTGTTGGCTTCCCTGGACTCACCAGAGAGGGCGCTCTCGCACTCCTGCAGGTTACATTTCCGCGTGCTCTCCGGCTGCAGCTCGTTGTCACACTGAGCTTGATCCACCTCTTTGTCCGTCTCAGCCTTGGTGTCCATGCACTGGATGAGGCGGTGCTGCAGTCCTCCACCGCAGGGAGCTGAACACTGAGCAGAGAAGTTAGGAAACCTTTACAACAATAGTTGTATAGATCGGCAGTAGAAGACCCTCTTCCTTTAAGTTGTCAAAACAAAGTGGTGAGCATCATAACAAGCTGGTATACTACTACGACTAATACTAGTACTTTCACAACTATTATCATTATCACTATCTCGAGACTAATCAAACTGTGCAGTGTTGTTTTGTAATTGCTGACTCGACACACTCTGAGTATTTCAATCACTGGACGAACCAGAAAACTCTCTTTTCACAGGCCCCTCCTGTCACATCCAACACAGAATATCAATCTCCATGAGATCGGGTTGAGGTGAATCTGTCCACGTCGTGTGCCGGTTGTGCGCGGTGAGGCGTACCTGACCCCAGGATCCAGTGAGCCACTGAGCACACGGCTGGCCGTTACAGGTCTGGATGTTGCTGGGCTGAAGGTCCCCGTCACATCGGTCTTCCTCCGGACAGGTGACGATACGCTGCTGCTCGCCTCCTCCACACACCTCCGAGCACTGAGAGACACAACAACACACTCAGAGTTAGAAACATTGGCCCGGCTGAAATCACATACAGTATATTGAAGAAATATGTTTCTCGTTTCTGAGGTTTTATGCCTTCTCTCATCGTTTTACTGTTTTGAATAGAAATTTCAGAATCTTGTCTTTCAGTTACTCTGACGGAGACATGAAGTCGCTCCAGGACGAGTAAGTAAACTTAGACCAAGACTACTGCTAGCTAACATTTGTATTTTTTAGGATTGTGTCTGTCTTTGTTGTGTTTAAAAAGATGCTTCGAATCAGCGCAGTCTTTATCAGAGATGCTGCAGTTATTGTGCTGAGAGATATCTTTAGTTGGGTTCTGTTGTCTCCATCATTGTAAGAGCGCTTTGAGATGTCTGTTGATATGATTTGGCGCTTTACAAATAAAATTGAATTGAATTGAATATCTACTCGACTGGCTTGCCATGGCTTTTACTTATGGACTACATTATAAGTTACCCTCTGCCTTGTTTTATTTTCTCTTTGATGATTTTCTCCATATTCCCATCATGGTCATGGTCACCAAAACCAAAATGAAAGCGATACTGAGCATGAAAACACATCGTTTCTGTGTTTTTGTTTCGGAAATTCAGAAACTCAGAAACAGACCACACTGTCTCCAACACCTTGGTTAATCTATGAAGCAAAGAATGAAGATTTGTGATGATTTATATAAGGCCACAGACAACAGAGTCATTTCAAGGACCTTTGACAAAGGAAAAACCAACAATTCCACTTGAGCAAGTAGAGGAGATGGAGGATAAGAAAAACTCCCTTTTAAACGAAGTAAAGCTGCAGAACGAGACTCAGAGGGAGATTTTCTGCCATTCCATTAGTAGTTAAGGGATAGAATTAGAGAAAATGAAAGGACAGGGACACTCACTGCAGCTGCCAGCAAATTATATATAAAATCCAGTGAATGTATGAATAAAGGTTCTCAAGACAAAACGGTAAAAAGTGACTAAACCTAGATGGATTTACACTCATCAAGCGACCACATAACACATTCCATCACTCCATCACTTCTCAAGTAAGCACGACTGCGTGTTCTTCTCACAATGTCTGTAGTTATTCAGTTATTTTCGCTCACCTGACCCCAGGAGGAGGTGTACCACTCGAGACACGGCTGAAGGCTGCAGGGCATCTGCGTCGGTGGTCTGGAGGACATGGCTCGGCAGTGGAAAGGTCGTAAAGTTCTTTGATCCCTGAGGTCGAAACACTGCACCTCCCGTAACTTAACGCCGCCGTCACAGTCTTTGGAGCACTGAGGGGAGGACATGACGGTTACTCACAATCAGCCAATCACACGTCAATGACGACGGCTGACGTTCAAGGTGCTCAAACTCCATTGGGGGACAATGTCTTGCTCAAAAGACTCTTCGACCAACGGATAGAGTGAGGTCGTGAATCGATCGGCCAACCATTCGACCAATGAGCCATTGGTATCAAATCATGTAGATATAATTTTATTCAGGGGAAATTCCTCTAATCACTCCATTACTGTTTTCTTGATCTTTATCCAAAGGTCAACAAAATGTGGTAAAGGTGAACAGGAGACGGGTCAAACTGATGGCCCTTGGTCTAAATTCAACGGT
Source organism: Lipophrys pholis (assembly GCF_963383615.2). Classification (NCBI taxonomy): domain Eukaryota; kingdom Metazoa; phylum Chordata; class Actinopteri; order Blenniiformes; family Blenniidae; genus Lipophrys; species Lipophrys pholis. Next base: position 3,595,859 of record NC_137636.1, read on the forward strand.
CCAATCCACCTGATGGAATAACACTTGGAATAACAAAGTAACTGGGTTTCCCAGCTTGTCCAGTTCCATCGGACACATGAATCAGGACCGACACCCAAAACTGAATTGTAGATGGCAGCAGAGGCAAGGAACTGGTAATTAACAAGCCCTCGGGCCAAAACAGCGGAGGGCTGCTGACCACTAGTGCATATGTTATTATATGAAAATTAACCTCACCTTGCTCCATTCCCCGATCCTCCAGGTTGAACAGGGCCTCAGGTAGCAGCGCTGCGCCGGTGCAGGCCTCTCAGCAGGATCGCAGTCAGAATCGAACCGGGTGCTGCACGTTAAAGCCCTCCAGGTCGCTCCCAGGCCACAGCTGGTGGAGCACTGCCTCACAAACACAGTAGAACACTTACCGCCTGCTATTTCTGGGTTAAAAAGACAGAATTGTAAAGGAGGCCACACAGTGTGCGAGGCTAACCCTGGAATTTCATGTGGTACAAATAAATGCAAATTGGTCAAGAGCCATTTACAACTTATCAAGGATGAAGCCCCACGGCTAGTTCTCTCGAACACAGCATCAATAATTCATTATGCAAGCCCTTAATTAGCAGAAGGACAATTATCTAAAGGGAACTGCAACCCTTCAATTGACAGAAGGCTCGATAACTCACAGCACTCCAGTTTCCTGCGATCCAGTAGGCGGCCCTGGAAGTGGAAGTATCTGTGGATGTTGTTGGTAAAATGGGCTCAGCTGGAATCGGTGACTCGGTGTGCTGCAGTGATGTTGGGGAAAACTCTGTTCCTGAAGGACTGCTGCTCCTCGGCATCGGGGGAAGAATTATTTCATTGTAGTCAAAATCCGGGTGATATGAAGCAGGCTGGGATGTGGAGAACGGCCCAGTTGTATCTGCGCTGGCGGGAGTCGTAGGCTCTATTGGAACTGGCCGAACATCATCTGGAGAAAGCTTCACGGTTCCCTCAAGATCAGCAGGACGTCTGATTTCTGTTCCAACTGTTGATGCAGGGCCGTCGGAGGCCTCGTGGTTCCCTGAGATTAGCAAAAGGGGAAAAGGAAGAGGAGTGTGTTGCTCAGAGCCAAGCGGAGGAGTCGCTCTGAGGTCAGAGTTGCCTTCACTCGTGGCATAAGATGTTTTGAAATGATCCTCCAGAGTGACAGCTGGAGCTGCTGTACTGAGTGTCTGAGGTATTTCATCCAGCTGGACTTCACTTTCACCCTGAATGATAGTTTCTGATGTGGGAGAGTTCAAATATTCAGGACTCTCCACATCTTCCTGGCTCATGTAAGAATAATGATCTTCCATCTCCTGAGATCCCTCGGTCGTGGCCGCGGGTGTCGTCGTTGGAGATGCGGTGACGTCCTTGGAGTGAGTTTTCGCCTCTTTCTCCTCCTCGAAGCGATCGTCTTTCACATCCTGTGCAGGCGGACCTGAAGTGGAAACCAGACGAGGATCTGTGCTGATGCTTTCAGGCTCCTGCAGATGTTTGTCTTCCACCGGGTGTGAGGAGAGTGGTGAGCGAGTGGTGAAGACAGGTAGAAGGTGATCCTCAGCGAGGAAGTCGAACTGATCCTCGGATTCTTTCACGTCTTCTGCTTCTGTGTTCGGCTGTTTTTCGGTCTGCGCTGTGGGAGCAGTGGAGACTGAAACAGGAGAAGCTGTGGCAGCTCTCTTCGTTTGAATATCTTCGTGTTCTGTGGGACTTGGAGTCGGTTTGGACTCCTGAGGAGGACTGAACGTGTGAGCGTCCTCCGAATCGTCAGACAAGTCCTCATGAAAGTTGATAAAATTGTAGTCGTAATAAAAGTCATCCACTTCAACACTATTCTCCTGAGAGCTCTCGATGTTGTTGTGGTAGTGGAAGTCTCCCTCCACGATGTCGTTGAGGTCATTGAGGTTGTTGGGGTCGCCTCGGACCCTCGGCGGGCCCCTCGACTTGACCTCGGTGATGGGGTTGATTTCGTTCAGCACCTCCTTGCTGGACCAGCCGCTCCCCGACCAGTCGATTCCCCCGAAGTTATCCACGACCTGGGGACAGTCCTGAACGTAGCAGGTGGCCACGGCCAGCGGCCTCTTCAGGGGGTCGCAGTCCACGCCGGTGTTCCTGGAGCAGGTGACGTTACGCTGGCGGACCCCACTTCCACAGGTCAGAGAGCACTGCGGGATGGAAACAGAGAGGAACGGTGACTCCTTCAGGCATGAAGCTCGAAGAAACAAGATGGGGAGGATCTTTTTAACTCTTTACTGAAACACCGCTACACCACAGCAGAAGTACATAATTATTCTGCACACGTTCAAGAACAACGACGTTTACCTCCAGAATGTCATAACTCACAGTCCATGTTCTCCTGGGACCTTGTAGTTTTATTGTTTTTGGAATATTTTTCTTTTTTTACAACAAAACCAACATCTCACCAACATTACTCAGCACAATAACAAGGGGGACAAAAAAAGTAACAAAAAAGATTCTAATAAAAAAAAGAATTAAAGAAAATAAATTTAACAAATATAGCATTAATGACAAGCACAACATTTCACATGATGTACAAATAAGGCCTCCTGTCAAAACAGCAGACATATTTGTGTTCATATGTCTGAGAAAGAGTTTCCACATCTTGTTAAAAGTGGCTGTTCTGCAGTGGACCAAACATGTTAGAAAATCAAGTGGGATATGCGTCACTATGATCCTGTTCCAGCCAGAGATTGTGGGGGCATTATGAGAAATCCACTAAAGTATTATATTCTTTCTGGCACAAAAGGTCAGCGCATTAAACAGCTTTAAATACTGTGTATTTATGACACATTTGTTGCAGTTCATGATAAACAGATTCCCAGTATTTTTGGACTTTTGTGTTTTGGGACAGTAACAAAGACAATGCCTGTCCTCTGTAATCTGTATACGCAGCTCCCTCTCCCAACTCTCTCTCAACTTACACGTATCAACTTCAGTGCATTCCTTCTAACTTGGTGGTTTTATAGTTGACAGTCACCGTAATAACAATCCAACTTGGTCGTCTGTCTATACCAGGGGTGGGCAACTAGTTTTCCCAAAGGGCCACATGATAAATTAGCAAAACTATTGAGGGCCGAGACATAAGTTGACTTGAGTTTTGCTCAATAAGAATCAGCTCTTGATAAAAAGCAGTTTTTTTTTGTTTTGTTTTTACATGATTTTTTTGAGCTACTGTTGCTCTGTGTCACTTTGTGTTTCCCAGCCTTTGTCTGAAAATCATGAATACATTTTTCTACATTCCAAGTTTAGTAAAGGACTAAATGAGAACTATATTTTTCATTAATCATCTTTTTGCACTGAGAAATACTAATTTTGTGAGGGTGCTCTACACAACCAATAATATAATAATGTCTAATAATATGAAGACTGTGACCATTATAGATGTTTATAGCGTATTCGTCTCCGCGTGCATTTGTGGATTCATTACAAAACAACCAACTCATAGCCTGGCATGCCAACTACATCGTTTTCATTGTTTCTGCTGATTCCAGGGAAACAGACGTTTTCAAAATGTTGCTGTGTAAACACGAAATCTTGATGAAATGAAAACACAAAAACGATGCGATTTTACCTGAAACGTTCTCATGTAAATGGAGCCAAAGGCTTGTAACCTCCAGTCAAAGATTGCTCAGCTGCATTATTGGGTGAGTTCAGGTTCGTGTTAGAGGCGTCTGCACAGCTTTACTTTTGAATACCTTTATAAGATACGTTTGATCTGGTGAAGTGGGACTATTCATTGTGAGAGTGTAGATTTGATCAATTCCTATAATTCAGCATAAGGTGAAAAGGCAGACGAGGGGGGGCGGGATTTACCCCAAATACCACCTCCAGCAAATGGCACCCTGTGTATCATGAGCAGAGCTAATGTGACATTTTATTTTGATTTCTATCTCCCACCTGCAGGAGTAACCTTTAAATGACGGTGTATTCCCATTGCTATTGTTTGTAGCGTATGTTTCTCAAACGTGCAGGTGTGAGTGTGTGTGTGTGTGTGTGTGTGTGTGTGTGTGTGTGTGTGTGTGTGTGTGTGTGTGTGTGGTTTCATATTAAAAAACAACCAACTGCGCCAGAATTTCCGTCGTGGCTGTGAAAAAGGACATTATCATCAAAACTTTGTCGTGTAAATGCAAAACTTTCCAGAAGCAAAAATGCAAAAACAAAGTGTTTTCATTTGAAACATCGTCGGGTAAACGGGGCCTGAAAGTGTAAAATGGACCAAAATGAAAAAGAGTAAAACAAGAAAAAGAAGAAGTCATAATTGGCTAAAAATCTCGATTGACTCAAAATATTCACAATCACAGATGCTTCACTTGTCCATTAAATGATTGTGTTTCAATCAGAAATCTGACGTCTTCTTTGATCAAACTAATCACCCATACTTTTAGAGAAACAAGAAAAATGCGTGACCATACGGAATATGCTCAGTTGCCCCCTACAGGTGAAACAGCAAACTCACCTTGGACCAGCCTGCGGTGGTCCAGTCTGCAGGACAGGGGACGTGTGTGTTGCAGGAGGACTGAGACGCTGGTTTGGGGATGTGCTCACAGTCAGACGGATCGAGGGCTTTCTGCTCGTCCACGCTCACCGCCTGGACGCACAGGACGGCCCGCTCAGTCTGGCCCGAGCCCCCACAGCTCGCCGAGCATTTCTGCCACTCACCCACCCACCACCTGCACACAGAGGGGCGTCCAATCAGACGGGGGGTTACACCAGGGGCTGTTATGCTATCAGCCTGTACACTGCTGGTATTAATTTGATTTCTTTAAGCTGTGCAACTGTTGGAAAATTAGCAATGAGCATGTGTCTTTGCACCATTTCCAAGAATTCAATGGCTCTCACTGTCTGTGGGTAAAAGCTGTGGTTGAGGTGGTTTGTTTTGGATTATAATTCCCGGTGTTGATATCTTTTAGGAGAAGCAGTGTGGTCTCATTAATGTTCTCTCTGAATTGCGTCATCCTGATTTATATTCAACAGTTGAAAATATAGCTTTTCTGGTTTGGTTGTATTACATTAAAAAAGCACCTTAATAGGAAAACTACATCATTTTCAGTGTTTCTGACGTTGCCATGGAGAAAAAAAACATTGATTTCAAAACATTGCTGTTTAAATGCGAGACACTTATCTGCAACAAAAGTGCAAAAAATATGCACTTTCACTTGAAACGTTGTTGTGTAAACGTGGCCTAAATTGCTGGTGTGTGTGTGTGTGTGTGTGTGTGTGTGTGTGTGTGTGTGTGTCAGCCTGTGATGGACTGTCGACCTGTCCTGGATGTGTCCTGCCTTTCACCTATTATCAGCCGAGATAGGATTCGGCCCCCCGTGACCCTGAGCTGGATGAAGCAGGTATAGACCATGAATGGTGGGATGAACTTCTCTGATCTCTGCAAAGAAACCTTTAAGCTTTGTGCTGTGAGACGTTTCAGCCTTTTATTCTCTCCTTCAGTGGACAACAACAACAAAAAAACCCAAAAAAAACCCCTGTCTGAACATGTGAAGTGCTCAAAATAACAATAATTTATCTTGAAAAGAACAGAAAACTTTCTTCCCTTAAAACTCTTTACGGTGGGGAATTTCTCAGATTGCATTACCCTGAACTACAAAGTATTGGGACTGAAAAGCAAGCGGCGCTTCGGGCCTGTGGAGTTCTGCCGCTGTGTGAATGATGTGTGAACTCACACAGCCGGGCAGGAATCCTTGTTACAGCTGGTCCGGTTGGTGTCGGGTCGGGTCGAGGGGTCGCAGAAGTGCTCCTCCACTATCCCAGTTGTCTTTTCCACGCAGTGAACGATCTGCCTCTGAACACCTGAAAAACAGAGAGAGGAAGGTGAGGACAAGGTTTTATGACACCAACAAGGAGGTAATTAGGTGGTGAAGAGCCAGACTTCACCGCTACTTAATGTATAAAAACACAAAAAGCACAAGATTGTACAGTAAATGTAACGTCAGCAAATAAAGCCAGCAGAAGCTGTTATCAATAGTCTTTCTGAAAGCCGAGCATTGAAGTGACCATAACAGACTGTAGATGAATGAAACAATAACCCTCTCCTCCAGTTTCCTTCTCTTAATTACTGTTAGCATAGCATCATCTGGCTAAATCAGGCTAATGCTATCTGGCTAAGATAAACCAAAAAGCCACATATGCATATCCGATATCTACCAATCGGATCGGGACATCCCTAGTTAGTTCCATTAAGTTTTCTCTGCCTTCAATTGTCCGTGTATTTTTCTGTCGCCGTTTCAGAAAAGTATTTTAAAACATATGTTTGACATGTTTCGACAGTGTGCTTCAGTAATGTCAAAGTCACAGGACGTTTCTCACGAAGACGGAAGCAAAAAAATACCAGAAACACTGAAAATGATGTCGTTAGCATGTCAGGCCACGAGTTGTTTTAGTAACGAAACCCCACACACATACAAACGGAGAATGATGTGCTACAAACATCATTAATAGGAGTAACACAGACATTCTAGTGGACAGACAACCAAGTTGGGTTGTTGTTACGGTGACTGTCAAAATAAAACCACCAAGTCCCAGGAGAATCTGGACTGGGAGTCATGAGACTCTGGAGGAAAACATTGTTGTTATTGTCCATCTACTGAGCATGTGCACACCTCACAACACACCATATATGAAATCCAGTTTCAGAAGCAGTATCTTGTTTATTTAGTTTGAAAGGATTCCTATTGTTCGTCCCAATCTGTTTTCTCTCTGCCGTGCTTCATGAGCTTTACAGTAATGGTCTTTCTTTTGTTTGACACTCTGTTTTGCTGAGCTGCATCTTGAAGATATTTCTTTGTTTGAGAGACCACTTTAAAAACCTTTGTTATAGTAAAAAACGTAAAAAGTTATTATTATTGAAATATCGATTCAAGAGGTATCTGTACTTGTCACGATGTCTGGGGATTTGGCAGTTTCTCTTTTTTCTCTCTGTTCACATAAAGAAAAGTTTTGAACTGACCCGTTCCACACGTGGCGCTGCATTCAGTCCACGAGCCGTGTTTCCAGGAGAAGACCGGGAGGCTGTTGTCCTCGGAGACGTTTTGACTGATGGTGTACTCGTACCGAACCCCTGGATTCGTCTCCTGAAAGAGAAGCTGAGACACACACACCAACAGCAACTTTCAACTATCCTGCAGAAAACCGACAAGAAAACCATTAAACCATGAGAACCCGTGCCAGACTTCAGTGCTGCCCTCCGTCCTCTACAACAATGATTCTCAACCTTTTCCTCGAGGGATCAAAATGTTCTAAACTTTGTCGAAACCTCCACCCCAGCATGTGGAATAACAAAAAAAGGTTGAAGGAACCTCACAACACACCATATATGAAATACAGTTTCTTTTTTTTTTTTTTTCATATTCTGCTACGAGCGTTTCTTTTCCTCAAGGATGAACTCTTCGGTTTTCCCCAGTTTTTCACTTTAAGAAATGCATTCAGCTCTCTAATTGTTCTGTCCTATTTAACATGACTATATTTTATTCTATTTCATTCTTTAGTTATTTATGTTTCAACGTCTATGGACTTCAAGTGCAGAATTCCGCACCATGCCATGTAACAGTGTTTACTGGTGTGACAATAAAGAAACCTTGAGAACGTTGTTGTATGAACCAGGTCCTTGTTTTGTCCATTATGTCTTTCAAGCCATATTCTTTGCAACTCTTGGTCACTCACACGCTGCCATTGTGTTCTACCGCTGCTTTCACTTCTAATGTAAACGCTTAAACTTTGTGATATAAATGAATCAAATAATGACTCACTTATTTTTAAGACATCAACATTTTTATACCAAGAGGGCTTCAAGACGGTTGCAGATCACTGCTGTAGAAAATGTTCTACGAGGTCAAATCAGCAGTCCATCACAAGACAGTCAAACACTCATCATCACAAAGTTTGGAGAGACAGATGAACCTTAAGTACATGTTTTTGGACTGTGGCACCACTGTTTATCTTTCTCAGTGATTCCCAGAAGGTGTGTGCAGTTCTTTGCAGAAATAGACTGAAATGACCGTGTCAGTATGAGACAGCGTCACTAAACAACAATACCCTCGTTTGCCATGGTACCTGGATCCACAGCGGTTCCATGGTGGGTCCGGGAGACGTGAGGTTCTCCAGGTGGCCGGTCCTCTCGTAGGTGAACACGGTTCCCGCCGCCTTGTACTCTCCGTTCCACTGAATCGTCCAGCCCCCGTTCAGGAAGTACTGGTTGGGGTCGTCACCCCGCAGGGCCAAGAAGTTCCCGGCTTCGGCCACCTCCTCAATGCGGATGTCCCGGGCTCCCTCTGGGATCAGCCCAATGTCCACGTACCCTGAGGGAACATGAGGTTTTAGTAAAACATCACAGAGTAACACAACGGACTGGAAACAAACTGAAAGTGAAAATTCCGAATGGTTAGACATCGAAACACAAAACCACTCAAAACGGTAATCAACGCGTAAACACATGTCTGGATTTACATCACAAGTTAATTACGTCGATTAAGTGCAATGTAAAGTTGAACTGTATCTGGTAGTTTCAACAAACACAACGTGTTGATTCAAACATGTACTCCACTCCCTTTTCCAATTTATCCAACTTGGCGTGATTTACTAACATTCTGCATGAAGCTCCTGGACGCTTCCAGAAGAGATTTACAAAGAGTGAAGTTGTTTAAGGTCGTGTTTACGTGACGATGATTCCAAGTTGAAAAGGAAAACGTTTAAATGACAAAGTTGCTGGGAGCCAGTGAAATCTAAACTTTTTGGAAACGTTCTGCCTCCGTCTCAGTGGAAAGGCTGGAAAATGCAACTTTTTGAAAATGCAAATTCATGGAAACGGAGGGAAATGTACGATTTCTGGAAGCGAGAGAAACAGTGACTCCTTCAGGCAGTTACATAGAAAAAACAAGATGGTAAGGATTCCTTTAACTGTTTTCTGAAACGCGGCTGTTTAAATGTTGACGCGTAAACATGAAATCTTTCTCAATCAAAAACACCCAAAATACGCAGTTTGACTTGAAACGTTGTGTAACCAGAGTCTAAATGAAGCCTCTCTGTGCTTTAGATGTTGTTTAAATAAGAACAATCAGCTGTAAGCTATTGATTGTGCGATGGTTCACGAGTGATCACGATGAAGATCTGAACTTTACGGCACAAAAATGTGGAGTCGGACATATTGGAGTCCCGAAAAAAAGAAAAAAAAGTGAAAGTTTTTTGCATGTTCTTCCTCTCTTTGTGTGTACAGTTGTTCTCCAGTTTACTCCTTCAGTCGAATACTTGTGTTTTCAGTTAATGGCTCAAAATTGCCCTTCGGTGTGACAGTGGATGTGTCACCTGTCCAGGTGTAGCCTGCCTTCGCTCACCGCTTCGACAAAACACTGAGAAACGTACCGAGTCCTTCGCTCTCGTCAAACATTTTCCTCACTGTGGTGCAGGTGGAGCCGTTACCCTGACAGATTCCACAGCGATCCTCCACAGCACTGGAGTCAACCACATAATCACAGCCGATTTTCTGCAACACACAAACACGCCACAGAAATAGAAAATTACAAAACCGTGCAAACAAATGTTTATGGAGCCATGTGGAGACTGTGGAGCAAAGCCGCCCAGCAAGAAAGTTCCCAGTTTGAACCTGTGCAGGTCTGGGTTTTCTCCTTGATCTGCCTTTGAGAAGTTAATTCGTGGCCCTAAATTCCACATTTTCAAGTAAAAACGGAAAACTTTTGTTGTGTTTGGGTGGTCTGATTACACAACAACGGTGCTCGGAGCCACTGCATCGGGTTTGTTGATCATATAATGTCTCTTTATACAGATTTGGCCTTTAACATTACAGTTTCTTCATCCACAAACGGAGCAGGTAAGACACAGAAATGTCACCAAATGTCATGACGTGAGAGCCCAGAGTCTGTGGCTACTGTCCACTCAGTATCAACACAGCGTCTGCATCACTGACTGGCATTTTGGCCCGCGGGTGATAGGCAAGGGCAGGCTGCTATCGCGGACGATAAGAGCGACCACATTTCTCAGTCAACCTGCTAATTGTCTCACAGAATGTCAAATGCACATCACTCGCCTGAAGAGACAACAAGACCGTGGCGTCCTCAACAACAGAATGAATCAGTAAAGACAAGAGAAGACTAATCACCATAAGAAGCTTAATTATAAACCAAAAGAGAGGAAGCAAATGGAAAAAAAAACCCTGCAAAACATGTTAGTTGATCAAGCATATGAGGAGTATTAGTGTTAATACCTGACAGATGCCATTGATGCACATGTCTCTGCTCTTGTTGCCTTGGTAACAAGGCGTTCCATCAGCGACAGCATCCCGCATCTTTTCAGAAAAATGTTCATTCAGAGGACGGCAGTGCAGCTCGCAGGGGTTCACTGACGGAGACGTGAGGAAAACCAACAGAAGCATTGAGGAAATGTGAGGACCGCCACAATGCGGAATTTTCATCAAAAGCTGCAACACAAATCAAAAAGCTGCAACATAAACTCAGAAGTTACAAAAGGAAAGCAACACAAAATCAGAGTTACAACACAAATACAAAAGCGGCAGCACAAATACAAAAACTACCTAGAATAGATAGAAAAGCTACAACACAGATACAAAATCTATAGTCCAGTCACAATAAAGACAGCGGTCATGGTTCATCTTTAGCATTCACTCTGCGGAGGCTGAATGAGGTAGAAGCGGCTCACCTCTGTTGATGACGGCTTCCCACTTGAAGAACTTCCCCTTGTACGGTAAAGTGTTGAAGTGGCTGCACTGGTGGTCTCTGAAGGCGGGCAGGTCACGGGGGCACGGCGCCGTGTTGCAGATCCTGTACCTCCGCCGCTCTCCCAGACAGTACCGTCCTCGGTACTTCGGTCTGCGGGACGATCCAACGGGTTATTCCAAGAGTGCACAATTAAACCTCAAGAAAGCAGCGACAAACCAGTGGCAATGAAGAGCGGGTGAACGGTGGGAGCAACCATAACTGTGTTAGGGTAGCTAAATGCCACATCATACGATTAGTGATGCGCTTGAATGGATGAACGAGTTTCCCGTTGTGATTTAGTTATTAAATTCAGTTCTCCATTATTGAAAGAGTGTTTCAGATGAACTGATCCAATTACCGACTACAGGGATTTATATTACCTAGAGAAACCCGGAGAGTTTATTTATTTATTTCCGAACATGTGCAAAAAACAAAACAAGAGAAACAGAAGTTTGAAGGCGGTCGGGGCGATATGCAAATTAGAAGAAGTGTCATTAAAGTTTTCATGTTAAAAAGACCATATGGGGCTACTTCTCCTCTGTCTAACCAGTATTTGTAAATGGTCTTCACAGTCTCGCACTTCTCTTTTGGGTGGCTATGGCTCGGTTGCTAGAGTGGCTGTTCATCAATCGGAAAAGTCGGCGGTTCGATTCCCAATCTTTACTTGTCCATATGTTGAACTGTCCTTGAGCAAAACACACAAAAACTGCTCCCAGAGGAAGGATCAGCAAAACACCCTTTCTGTCTTTCTCCAGCTCTGACTGAACTGATGGTTCTGACGTGTCAGTCCAACTTTAACTGAAAAACTGAAAAAAGAAAAACTAATATGCAATTTGTCAAAACAAACCTCTGGCACTGTGAGATTTGTCTGCCTCGACTGAATTGAATTTCCTCCCAGCTGCTCCCTCCATGATCTCCACATCAATCACTCGTTCTGTTGAAATCCTGCGTCGTCTGGGCTCTTTGAGACCAGAATACTTCATTCTGACTGGAAGAGTCGCTCGAAAATCAAAGGAAACTCGAACCCAAATGAGAGGCTGTGGCGTGTTTAACGGCTCGCAAGAGGAAGTCAAGTCATTAAAAGCTGAAGGGACTTCGGACGGATGGCCGACCCACTTAAATAAGTACATTGCTTCTATATCAGGAAAAAAGTTTTCATTCATTCTTCTTAAGTAAAGAAGATAAGTTAAAACGGTACCAGGAGCGCTCACTTGCCTGGGTTGACCTTCTACAATGTTCTAAAACGGGGAAACGACAGTGGGTCTTGACAGGTGACCCTCCAGGGGGCGCTACAGACTAAAGTGGAGGACTGAGGCCTCGTTTCCGTGACAACATTTCAAGTGAAAACACATCGTTGATGCATTTTTCCTTCGAAAAAGTTTTGCGTTTACACAACAACATTTGGAAAACGACGTCTGTTTCCACGGAAACAGCAGAAACACTGATAATTATGTAGTCAGCATGCCAAGTCAGGAGTTGGCGCTGTCATTTGTTTTTGTAATGAAACCACACACACGTGAAGAGAGAACAATATGCTGACAAATAAGTTAGTTTTTGAATTGAGAAAAGCTTCTGTGTATCATAAAAAAGTATTTTTATTTTATTTTCAAAAGAAATCAAGAACTCTTTCATTTATATATATATATATATATATATATATATAAACATGTTTATTTCATTTATGTGATTTCTTTGGAAAAACTCGTCTAAAAATGTTTGTTGGTATAAATGACATTGTTGATTTCAAAAATTTGGTGAACTTTTTTCCCTCAAATAAACGTATCTAGTTGAAATGGGACGAAAATATTTCTTTCAATAATAAATGAACTCATCAGTTAGAAAAATAGTTAATTAGAGGTTTGCATTTCCAGAAGGAAAGTGCAAGTGTGAATGCTGAAGGCTGCGTCTCGCAACTGTGTCTCCATGGAAACAGACACTGATCTCCTTTGATCTGCTTGATCCGCAGCTTTTTGCGATTTATTCAGAAATGATTAAAGATATAAAAGCACACATCATAATAGGAATGTCCTGAACGAGCTGCACATTTTGATATTTGAGTGGTTCTACTCAGTTAAAGATTGTACAAGAAATACCGCATACATTTTTTTTACAAATGAAGTCAGAATAGTAATAACAAAGGTTTGGATCAAAGCATTCACACAGCAATAATAATAAAAATAATAGTAATAATTCTTCAGACGTACACAGGACTGTCACAGTCTCTGGCGGCGCTGCGTACTCCGGCACCACACGTCCTGGAACAGTCGGACCACTCGCTCCAGGAGCCCCAGCCCCCGTGCACACTGTCGGGGTGATGACCCACCGCCACACACTCCCCACTGAAACACCACTGGTAAAACAAACCAACAAAAAAAAAAAAAAAAAACCAAGAGAACAAGAGATATTAAAGTCACAATTTCAGGTTCATGAATGATTCAGATGTCATTGACTTGTGAATCTGCAAACAGTCGTCCTGTGTGATGATTCTCCAGCGCAGCCGCTCAGTCGGCTCCTCTTAGCCTCACAATAAAATCAAAAGACACTGACTTTCAGACGAGGCGCCGTCATGCAAAGCTAATGAGTCTAATTCTGACTTCCTCTCACTAAATTATTAATGGCATCAGGTCAGGAGACAGGGAACTTGACATACTATCCTGGAGGAAAACGGGAAACTTTTAATGAGCTGCTTTACCAGAACTAACAGTTTTTGGTTTTTTTTACCTTTAATGAGCCGAGGCGGATTTATCTGGAAGCTTTGTAGCCAAAAGGCAATCGATGCTTGAGTGTGTGTGTGTGCTGAGGTATTTTAGGAGTGGTACACTTACGCTGCAACTCGTTTTTCCAATTTTACTGACAAATTACAATGAGAAAACAACAATGTTGACACTTGTCTTCACCTACTCCATTATGCTTTTTGTATCTTGCTCTCAATATTTCATCCCCGTTACTCAAACCCGTCCACCTCCCAGGCTCATATTTTTTTCTGTCTTTTCTCTACTGACAGAGTTGCTATCAAACCGACTCATATTCACATCCCTTAATTTTTCTGCTTTTAGCATCGATTCTGAACAGAAAATGCTCATTTACGGACTTATAATAAGGCAATTATCAATAGAATTCACTTTTCTTTTTATATCTACAGGTGTGTATGTATTGAAAAGAGATCAACTCGATATTTATATTTCTTACTACATTTGTACTTTTGTTTTATTTATATCTTTGCCTCTTATCTATGTAAATATAATCTAAACATGTCTTTCTGTCTCTCGGATCTCTGGTTTCATTTCACCCTGAAGTGATCTTAATCTTATGGCCAATTGTTGTGTCGGTATAACTTTCTGCAGGTGCATTTAAAATAATCCAAAAACACTGGAAACATACATTTTTACTATAATTAAATTCAATATATCACATTTATTACAGATAAACTGGATTATATTTTGGTTGCAATCTTTATGATTTGAGCTCAATCATTAAATCAATGTTAAAAATAACTTGAATATGTCAAAGAATCAGATGTCTTTTACACTCTGACTCCATCTCCGTGGAAACGGGAAAACGCAAGTTTTGAGTGTCATGACTCCCAGTTTATATTCTTCTGGGACTTGGTAATTTTATTTCGACGGTCATCGTAAAAACAATCTAACTTTATCGTCTGTCCATACGAATGTCCGTGTTCTCCCATTATTAAGGTTTATATGTATTGTTCTGTGTGTGTGTGTCTCATTACAAAAACAAACAACAGTGCCAACATGTGGCCTGGCATGCCAACTACAATGTTTTCAAAACGTTGCTGTGCAAATACAAAATGTTTCCGAGACAAAAGCACAATAACTCTGTGTTTTCACCTGAAGTGTTCCTGTAAGCGAGTCTATAGAAAACATGTGAATATTTCCAGATGCCTGCCTTGTTGACTCCACTGATCACCGGCACTGAAAACCTCATCAGCGTCCTTCTTGTCGAAAATAAAATGAAAATCTGACAACAAAGCCTCTTTTCACCTCCGGCTGTGGGACGAAGGTCTCACCTTGTTGTCGCCGCAGCTCGTCCCGTCCACGGCTCCGTCCAGCTTGGAGTGGCAGGTCGTTCCCACGGTGCACCACAGAGTGCTGCACACGTTCTAGGAAAGCAGAGAGAGGTGGTTCACGGCAACACATAGCCTTTATCTATTCAATTCAATATTATTATATTATTTATATCTCACCAATACAACAAAGTAACTGTTACAGAGTTCTTACAGAGAAGCCCAACGAATCCACATGAGCAAGCAACCTCGTTTTTGTGTATAGAGTATAAATGAGGCTTTATGACATTTAAGTACTCTTATCGGGACTCGGTATCGGCAAGTTGCTCAAAGTACTTGTACTTTAAAAAAAGAAATAAATCGGTGAATCCCTACTTGAACAATAATGATTCTCTTTTTTGAAAATTCCATGACTTTCAATATATCTGTCAAATAATAGTAAAAAACTTGAAAGAAAAATACTTAAATTTAATTATTCATTATAAAAAAATCAGTTATTCGTCATTATTCGGGCTTCCTGATGTGGAACTTTGCCAGGGTGACCTTTAGTGTCGCTTATGAAGCTGCTGCTGGAATATAATAAACGATAACTATTCCTCGTATTTCCTTTGTAAACCATTGCTTCTGAAGATGTGTGTTCAGGCCAATGTCAAGGACAGAGTGTAAAAACATGAAGAATCACTGTGGTGTCTAATAGGTGATGTATTGTACCTACTGAGAATGCTCACTCACATCTTATACACATTTCAGGTCCAGAAGCAGAACAATAGTAAGGAAAGACAGACAAATACGGCACTTCCCATATTCCCAAATCCCATAATGTTCAACAGTGTGCCCCTCTTTCTGTAGGTTCCCATATGAAGTGCTCTATCAGTGACACCATGCCAGATATATGTGTGTATTTTTTATTTTCTTTACTTTTAGTTGCTCTTTCTTATCAGTCAATACTCAGGACCTTTGAGATTTTCAACAATTTATCTCACATTCGCTATTGCCCAGACGGTGTAAATAATCCCTCACAGTAGACGTGGACAGGAGATTTATAACCTTCATCAAATAACGAGTCCAAACACGATGTCTAGTGGACATGTCTCCAGTCTTCATGTTCAGAAACTATGGCCGCATTAACATTGCAAGTCTTGAGGCCCAGATCGAATTTGCTGCCCAAATACAATTTATTTTCCCCACTGTGGAGTTACACGTATTTAACCAAGTGACCCATATGTGCCTCTCATGGTTACACTTACATAAAACGTGCATGTAAAACAATGCAGGAAAACTGAGGACGTGTGCAATAGGTATGTCAAAATAGAGAAAGAAAAATGGAATATGAGAAAATGATTAATACAGGTTTTGCAGGACGCATTATGTTCTCTGATTTTAGACCCACTGGGATTCAAAAGGATGTTGATTCCTGTTATTTGGCTCAGATATCGACCTCGGACCTGCTGGAGAGATTTTATCTCTTGGTCGGTTCATGTTGCTCTGGGAGGGCTGGGGGAGACTCTCTTTCCTGTCCACTGCAGCCCCATGTAGACGATGGATCAATCGATGGACAAATTATTAATGATTCACCCCCTCCACCCCCACCCCCTCTACCCCCAGCAGTGCCTGCTGGATGACATGTTGGATGCAGTCCATTCATGCCTCTATCTGACACGAGAGCTCTTCATTTAACCATCAACAATAAAGAGAATAAAACTCTTCATTCTGGCTAGTAACACTCAAACACACACAGCAAAACTTTTCCCAAAAAACTTTTCAAACAACAAGTCTGCGAGGCGCAGCACATGTTGCTTTACTCTACGGGAAGAAGCTGAGTTTGCCTTGACTGCATTGGTGCAAAGGCAGGTCATAAACGGTGTTCAGATCGACAATGACCAGGCAAAAGACCAACAGGAGACGTTCATTTCCTCCAGAGGTGGTAATCTGGTTCTGATAACACAGAAAGGTCAAACATGTTTATCAAGGCCCATCGGTGAAACGGTCCAAGCTTATTCCCAGTTTCTTGACATTTCTGAATGTTTGCAGGATATTCATCCATCTATATTCTATACTACTTTATATAAGCGAGCAGTGTTGGAGGCGATCACGGCGCAAACTGGTCACATTTAAAGACAGGAAATTGTTTAGAAAATTGTTTGAAAAACGGCAACATCTTTAAGTGAAAAAGGGAGAAAGGATGCTGAGAAACTGGACAGATTGTCATTGTTGGGAGTGTAAATGGACTTTGCTTCGGGCCGCATATACACGACGTTTTCAAGAGAGAACGCTAAACTTCTGTTGCGTTTTGGGTGTTTGCTTGGACAGCAGTGCTTCGAGCCACTTAAGACGCTTTGACATCTCCTCCTCCGCGGAACGGGGAAAGTGCAACTTTTCAGAAATGCCGCTACTGCGCATGCAAAGCGTAGTGAACAGTTCTTCTGCAGATGTGTGAGCAGCAGTGGCTCGTCTTCTCTCGAGGCCCAAGAAAAATATCTGAAGCACAGACTGATGTTAATTATATTTCGTACATGAATACTTGTGCTGCTTAAGTCCAAATGGTCTGTCCGCTTCCTTCCATGGCTTCTCTCTCAGTTGCGCCGCTTGATGATACCTAATGAAGCTTTGAACCAATCACATTTCATCACTTGTTGCCAGGGTAAAGAAATCTGCCTGAGGCCTTTACGGTCTTGTTCTGAAGGCGCCTGCAGCATAAAATACGTGTTGATCACACTGCTGCTTCAACCAAGACGTACACCCAGGATTAGATTAATCTGTAAAGGTATTTATGACACGAGCATCGAACTGTGATGCGACGGTTTTTTTACACTGCATTTCTGCATGACAACATTGTTTTTGTTTTGTTTTAACATACCGAGCACTAGTAAAGGCCGAGGTCTGAAATGCACGGCCCGCCACGGAGTAGAAGAGCAATAACAAGGTTTTAACAAGGAGTGTCATGATTCCCAGTTTATATTCTCCTGGGACTCGGTACTTTTATTTTGACTCGGTCGTCTGTCCACTAGAATGTCTGTGTTCTCCCGCTGTTAATGGTTATAGTGTGTTCTCCGCACGCACGCACGCGCACGCACACACACGCGCACGCACACACGCACGCACGCACGCACGCACGCACGCACGCACGCACGCACGCACGCACGCACGCACGCACACACAAATGGCTGCAGCAGCCATGCAAGGCGCTCAACCTCCCATTAAAAACCCAAAGACACACAGGAGATTGAACCTCCAACGTGACAACCAATTCTCTCTCTTTTTTGGGGGGGGGATCAAAGCATTCACACACTAATAATAATAATAATAATAATAATAATAATAATAATAATTCTTCAGACGTACACAGGACTGTCACAGTCTCTGGCGGCGCTGCGTACTCCGGCACCACACGTCCTGGAACAGTCGGACCAATTCTCTGATTGTTCCATATCTGAGCGACTGTGCTGGATTTTGGGGAAATGGCCGTAAGACAAACATCCCGTCAATTTTAATCTTACAGAGAAGAGCCATGAGAATAATCAGTTGAAGAAAATATAGAGATCCAAACCATAAATCATTCAGTTACAATTATTGAAGTTTGAAGGTGTAGTAGATTATATATAATTAATGTATAAAGATTAAATAATATATTAAATTATGTATGAAGCTCATAAAGACACTTTACTGGTCAATGACAAAAATAGAGTTGCAAAAAGAAAAAGTACATATGACTTAAAATGAACAGAGATTTTCATGAAACCAAGATTTAGGACAAAATTCATGGAATGATGCATTTCTGTGAAAGGGTTCAATTTATGGAACAATCTAGATAATGAATAAGATGACTGTGAGTCGCTGTCAGGCCACCTTTAGAGTCAATTTGTTTGTTTTAATGTTGATCGTAAAATGATTGTTTGGTACAAAGGGGCAGAGTTTATTCTTCCATTCATTCAGAACTTTGGAAACTTTAGTTTTCATTTATATTGAATTGCTTTTTTTTTGTTTAGTCAATGAATGAAACAAAAACTAACAAACCAATAATCAGTTGTGGCGTTGGAGGAATCCACACAAACAGCAAACAGCTGAGGCACTGTGTCGCAACATTATTGTTTCCAAAAAAAAAAAAAGCAGGTCTGCAGCTTTCTGAACCCTTGGAGAGGTAAGCCGAGACCGATCCCGTCATGCACACAAAACAAACAAATCGAAGAAGAAACCCTCCCAAATCCCCATCGCTCCGTAATCCCCTGAACCAAGACACCTGAGCGATCCGATGAGACTCTCCTGTCAATACAATCCCAGCAAAATGCAGCTCTGCTCACCACTTACAGCCAAATACCTCAAAAGGTACCTCAGCTCTGAGGCTGCGTGTGAAACCTGAGAGGAAGCAGCACCTGGACAGAAGATTCAGATCAACCAGGCGTCAGACCTCAGATAGAAAGAAAACACGCCCCCCCCACCACTATGTAACGGTGGTTATACTAGAGTACGTTTCAATTCTTCAAGAGATGGAAAGGGTTTGTGCCGTGGTTCACAGCATGAGGTGGTGTTTCCCTCAGGGGGACGCAAGAGAGATCAAACAGGTTCTCCGAGTCGTTTGACTTCACGTTGTTAAAGTTTGAGCTGCATGAGTTAAAGTCAAAACATCTCCAGATTAAAGATACCAACTGGGAACATGATTTTTTTTTTCTTCTTCTGGAAGATTCAAGGTAGTAAAGAAAATGATAAATGCAGGAACTCCTCCAATATCGTTCAACCGTCCAATGAAGACATCAAATATCCACCAGGTCTTTCATCAGCTTGAGAGGAGAAAGAGTTCAGGTGAAGCCTCAACTAAATCTGAGCCCTGATAAGAACAACAACAACAACAACAGTGTTTTCCTCCAGAGGTTCGAGACTCCCAGTCCACATTCTCCTGGACTTGGTAGTTTTATTTTAACAGTGGCCGTAATACCAATCCAACTTGGTCATCTGTCCACTAGAATGTCCATGTGCTCCCATTGTTAATGTTAATATCATGTTGTTATCTGTGCCTATGCGTGTGTGGTTCCATTACAAAAAACAACCAGCAGCACCCACTAGTGGCCTGGCATGCTAACTGCCAGTGATGTCGGTAACGCCTTAATTAGTAACGCGTTACTCTCATATGACCAATTTTTTCAGTAGCGAGTAATCTCATGTGTTACTATTTCCAAACCAGTAATCAGATTACTTATCCAAATCACTGCGCGTTACTGTTGCAGCGTCCAGCAGGACGAGTTTCTTGCAAAGCTGCTTTATTATTAAACAGAACCGGGCCGCTCCTCCATTCTCCTCCAAACCGAGACACACACACACACACACACACACACACACACACACACACACACACACACACACACACACACACACACACACACACACACACACACACACACACACACACACACACACACACACACACACACACACACACACACACTCTGCACGCTCACCTGACCCGCCCACTTCTCCACTCTCAGCCAATCACAGGCCAACTCGCTCTAACGATGCATTCAGGTGACACAAAAGAATTGGAACTAACAAACATCATCAATAAACCTTAACACTGCAATCATAAAACAACTGAAGAGATGTTACACTATTTTCAAAAAGGTATATTGGCAGGAAATCGTCCCCATTTTTCAATCAATCAATAAAACCGTGAGTCAGATATAAATATAAGAAAGAATGAAGGTCAAAGGTTAAAATATGTATAAACATGGTGCAGGAAGCAGTGATCAGCAGAGTTTTTAGTAAAACCGGTTGAGATCGTGGGGGGTGGGGGGGGGTGTTGTCGAGAGCTGCAGAAAGTAACTAAAAAGTTACTTGTAATCTAAGTAAGTTACTTTTAAAAACAAGCAATCAGTGAAGTAACAAAGTTACTATTTAAAAGAGTAACTAGTAATAAGTAATCTTTTTTTTTCAAGGTAACTGTGGCAACACTGTTAACCACATTGTTTTCAAAACGTTGCTGTGTGAACACAAAACAGTGTCGTGAAAATGGCGCCTATGAGGAAACAACCACATCACAGACACAAACACTCACATCCACGTACTTTAACTCAGCGTTTAGCCTCAAACACGTTCCTAAATTGAAGTAAGAAAATCCCTGCTGCACTGGGAGAACATTCAAACTCCACAAAGAAAGATGCATAAGCCCGGATTCATCATCCCTTCATTAGTTTTTCAGGTCCTCACTTCAGTGGCTCACACTGCGGGACCTTCTCAGGTTGCCGCTCACTGGACAACGTTTCAAGTTAAAACATATCCAACAACATTTCACACTTACACAGCAACGTTTTGAAAAGTTATTGAAGCGGCAAAGACGATGAAAAGGACGTATTGAGCACGCCAGGCCAAGAGCGGTGACTATTGTTTGTCTTTGCAATAAAACCACACGGTACACGAACTGTCAACTATAAAACTACCAAGTCCCTGGACAATATGAATGTGGCCCCTCTGGAAAGTATTTCAGCATTAGACTGCGCTACATGCACCTAAAACCTTTTTTTTAACAGGATACCTTCTGTTTAGTGTTGTACACAATGATTTACTTTCTTCATAATATCGAAGAATACTGGGGTGGAAGTAGAGAATAACACCTTAGGGAAACAAAGAACTTTAGCAAACATGCTTGTTTACAAGGAATAACTCAAATACGTTATCGAGGAGGCATTATATGAGTTTTATGTACATTTTCAGTGTGTTCAACAGCAATCTAATGAGGCTGTAAATCTGTGTACTCTAATGTTGTTCCTCACAAAGCGTAACATGGCGTGACCAGTCTGTTTCAACTGCCACTTTACATGATGTTCCTTTGTACAGAAGCTTGATGGTTGTAGAAATAGCTGCATGTGCTCCTCCTCTGTACAGTCTAATTAAGCTCATGTTGTAAATGTGATTTATTCATGTCAGACCGTAAACAGAACTTACACGAGCCTTCTGAACGTCAAAGCTGTAATTGAAGAAAAGGGTTTATTCTTATTTGCATGCATTTAATCAAAGTTGCTTACAGCACAGAGAAATCGCTGGGGGCGAGGGGGTGTGTGGGGGCGGGGGCGGGTTAATGTGTGTAAAACCTCTGATCAGAAATCATGTACGCATTAACACAAAGTCTACAGGATTCCTGAGCAGTGAGTTTGAATACTGAAATCGGTTCCAGCGTTGATCTTCCTGAATCTTCTGATGATTCATCAGAGCAGACCCCCCCCCCCCCGGGACTGACAACGTGGATCACAGTAGACGTGATCCACGTTGTCAGTACCGGTGACACGAGATGTGAGTTTTACTTGAGCAGTGAGTATAAATTCAGCTCAGCTCCTCAGCAGGGTCCGTGGAGCTGACAAGACATGCATTCAGATTCACATCCATTCACTATTGTCCACAGCTTTTTTTTTTCTGCTCAGTCCGAGCAAACACAAACACCCCTGTGCTGCTGCTGCTGATGCTGAGCTGTCATCTGCTTGGTTGGCTTGAGTCTGGCGGTCATGAGATTCAAGAGTTCTCACTGCACTTTTTCTGTATTACCAATTACCTGCTAGATTTAGGCCGAGCCGCTATTCCTTATTTTAACCACTTGGGGCATCGTCTCTCGATTATTTGTCGCTCACTGTGGATTCTGTGATATAGATTTTGTTTGTCGTTAACGCTCGTATCTGTGGGAGTCTCGTGAAACCTGTGGACTGGGCTGGGCTTTAAATGTTTTCTAAACGGCTATTGGGAGTGAAAGTGACCATGGGTGTGACCTCTAGACCTCCAGAACCTTGTGACTCTAAAGTTGGATCAGGAAAATGGATGGATGGAGAAGAAATACAATGAAAAATAAAGTCGTCGCCACGCTGTGTCTGTCTGGGTTTATTTAAAGTATCTAATTTACTGGGAAAAGCCTCGATTAGCTCATTAGACTTGTTTCAACAGAACTAAACATTGTAAAGGTCAGAACTCAGTCTGCTTAGGTCAACTCTGGCGGTAATGACTTGTTAATATGATACGTTCCCACAGCTCAGTGCTTCTCTGCCATTAAGAACCATTGTTACGCAGTGACCCCGACACATGCGGACCTGCATCACCATGTCTGCATTTAATAACAATGATTAATTAATTGTAGAGGCTCAGATTTCAGAGATAATTTGGCATTAAATGGGGATGCACCAATACCAGTGTCTGTTATGCACGGAGTATTCGTATTCAAAAAAGGATCTCCGATACAAGCCGGCAAGTTTTACGTGACGTCATGCGTCAGCGACGTTGTCCACAAATAGATAGGAGGGCATGAGCGATGTCCGTGGGTTGGACATTCTTTAATATTAATGATCATGACAAAACTAACACAGACTGTGAATTATGTTCTGACAAAACATCAAGGAGGAGGAGAAAGATAGTTCCTACAACATCAGCAAATTAATCACCAGAGACATTTGATGTTGCTCATTAGTTTAACTCGGAGCCGTGCTACATGCTACACGCTAAAGAGTTTCAGAACTCGCACATCAGTGATGCTAAATACTAAACATGATTAAAGTATCACTGACACACTCAATAACAGCGAGCTGGATCATGTGGCGGCACACAGGAAGCTCGGTCCCACAGTCTGAATAGTGCAGTGTGTTGACGCTACGCACTGCTAATGTTAAGCACTCATAATGACCACGTGACACACACGCGCACACGCGCGGACACACACTGCAGGTTTGCAGTATAATTTTCTCCTATACAGTCCACTCAATCCCAGAGCATATTAAAAATCTTTGTGTGAAATGTTGTGGACACAGCAGATTGATGAATCCTTGTGTGCGGGACACAATATAGTGAATATTCTGCGTCTCTCAATAAATTCAATCACTGCGTCTTCTGGGTTTTACTGGCTCGCCTCATAGCTTATCAAATTGATCGGACGACAGTGATTCTTTTATTTTTCTTATTCAAGCCAGAACATGCTGGAGTGCCACCAACGTGTTTCTATAACAGCCGTCTTAATTTCCATACCGGTGTTCCTGTGCGCCCTGCGGGGCGAACGTAAAGAGCAGCGGGAAGCGGCACAGTTGTGTCCCTGAGGTTACATATGAGCCGAGCTAATTTACTGGGCTCGGGCTCCGACGGCTGGAGAACACATCTGAGGAAGTCTCTCAGGATTGAAGGCAGATGATGCAATACCTCTTCAACAGAAAGTAAAAGCGGTGACACAGGGAGAGAGGCAGCCGCTCCACACTCATTTTTATGTGTGAGGAATTTATTAAGCTCACAAAAACTTCAGTAATTCAAATCATGGCGACACATTTGGAATAGTTATCAGTCACTTGCACGACATTCCCTGTTGTTATCGTTGAATGCGAGGTGTTAAACACATTTTAGTTGAGGGGCTAGGCAGGTAAAATTGTTTATTAATTAATCACAGGGTTGCTGTGGATTCATTTATATTTTTCCCTATTAAATATTACTTTAACTATTATTATACTTATTACTTACTTATTACTTATGCTACTATTATTAACATTAACTTTTAATTGTGTTTCGTTTTGCATGAGTTGCAGACTCAAGGAAAAAGGGGAATGTATCTGCACTTAACGAGATATTAAACCCCTTTAACACTTTATGGTAACAAAAAACTTCTCTCTTTTTCAAAACAAACATTTATACACAATAATGTTTTGCCCGGACTTGTTGACGTTGTCCAGGAAGACGCGTCTCTTTGTCGCAAACTTTTTCGTTTATTATTCTCTTTTATTCATAAAACAGTTCAGCTAAAAGATTTCTGAAAACATCTGAGGCGAGAGATAAGTGCAGTTGTTGAATCTGTGGTCGTTTTGGTTCTACAACAGCGAGTTCAGACCTTGAAAGGAAACTTTTGCGAAGCGTCTACTTCCCCGCCCCATATTTGCATAAACTTGGTGGGTGATGGGTTGATTGTATTAAAAACCTTTTTTTTTTTTTTTTTTTAACAATTTTCAATCATGACGATGGATTAATCCACATTATGTGTCAATTTTGAAAGCATTAATAATAACTTTTATATGCAATCTATAAAGTTTTTCTTTGTTATGGCACAGAGTATAACATGATGATGATGTCTATATTTTCACCAAAACAAAACAACTAGTAGTGGAAATAATCAACATAAATTTAATTTTAATTAAACTTTCTGTTGCAAAATACATTTAAATGTCCAAAAACACTTGTCCTATAGCTGATGCAATCTGGGTGTTTTTACCAATTCACCATAACGGCATGGCTTTGAGGCTAGTTTGACGAGGTACCGAGCTTTCATGGCAGCATCACTGAAATCTCAGCTCGGGTCTCAGTGTTGTGTCCAGAACTTTTTTGATTTCTTTAAATTGTTCACCGTTTTTTTGGTAGTTTGGCCAGACTGGAGCCTCACGCAGGCTTGTAATTGGAACACGAGCTTTATTTTTACACCCCCAACTTAATGCATTAAATTCCAACAATGCTTAGAACGAATTGGCTCGGTGGGACATGTGGGCAGCCAATCAGATTAGAGGAACGATCTGGATGCCAGCATGTACGCTCCGCCTCAATGATGACGAGGAGAAACGAGAAATGGATCTCATAAACAATGGCGGAATTTGTTGATTGAGCATGTTTTGGCTTCCGCACAATCAAAGTCAAAAAGTAACTCCTACAAGTAAGAAAAAGTTAAGAAAGAAAACACAAAGCAAAGCAAAGCAAAAAAAAAGTCACCAAGGACAAAAGACACGAAAGAAACACCGAAAGAAGTCAACAAGGGGAAAAGTGAGTCACACGCCATCTCAATGGTGGATGGACTGAATTCCCTCAGACTTTTTTTTCCCATGTTGATGGTCGTAAAGTGTTTTACGGTTTCAATCACATTCGGCTATCAAGCATTCACACACACAGCAGGCAACAAAGCAGGAGGCAAGACTGGAACGCTGACCTCGCCATTGGAGGTCATCCCAATCTCAAACAAAACAATCTGAGTCTCTCCTTAGAAAAAAAAAAACAACAACAACATGTATTTGTGCAGTTTCAGTGATTCTTACGTCCATGTCGTCGCAGAGCAGAGACCCGGGTCCGTACTGCAGCCGGCACTGATGGACGGCGCTGTACAGAACCCCGGGGGGCACCGAAGTCACAGACAGACGGTCTTTCACTGGGGGGTCGTCCAGGCATGAGCCCCAGCCGCGGCTGCCGGGGAGGGAGAGAGAGAGGAAGAGAGAGAGAGAGAGAGGAAGGTTAAAAATAGAAATCCTGAGGGAAAACAACAGAAAGGTCCCTTTGTTACACAAACGACGCCACTCTTTACATTTCTATTCAAAATAAACTATTGTTGCTTTGAGATGATCATTATAAGTATAAAGTATAAGTATAAAAATGCCTCAAGTCATCTCATTATAAAATTAGTTTAAAAAAATCTAATATATATATATATATATATATATATATATACATGCACACATAATTAAAAGGATTATTCAGCACACAGTCACACTGGAGATCGAGGGTAGAAAAAAAAAGATTTGTAAAAATGAAAAACAACAAAAAATAAGCTCAATAATAATGCAGAACAGCAGCATACATACTGAGAAAAATGAATTACAATTAAATAGAACATTTTCAAGTACTGTTGATCTGTTGAAATTGTGTAAAAACGTTATACAAGTAATACTCATCATAATTATTGTAAATTTTTAATTTGTTCCAAACATGTTACAAACGAAATAATGAAACAAAATACAAAAACATAAAAACAAAAAATATTATCTATTTACACTAATATACATTCATATGCATATACTAACCCTAACACTAACACATGGGGAGGAAGAAGTAAATATTTTACATTTTATTTTGAAGCGCTCTATAAATTTAAATATATTACAACCTATAAATTACAGTACAAAGTCATAGAATGTTAAAAAAATAAAAAAATGAAATATCTAAAAACCATTGTACAAGACCAGAACAGTGCAGTGAAGAGGTCAAAGAAACTACCGCATGAATAAATATGAAATACAGAGGAGCGATGGAAGTGACGACTCAGCGACGACATCTGATGTTTCCTAGAGGTTTACTGAGCTCAGAGAAGTAATGAGACATTCGTGCTGCGAGACGACTCGGATGCAGCAGTTTTCTCATGCCGTCTCCTCGTGGAGCCACCGAGGAAAATACTGCTGTCGGTCAAACAGGAAGGAGCTCAGTGTCCCTGCTGGCGTGGATCAAATACAAATCAATGACATCAAAATACCAGCAGGAGTTTAGTCTGAGTTTTCTTTACCTCTATTATTGGTACATATTCAATTTTGTACAGTTTTCTTTGTATTGGTTCAGTTATGTGCTTTCAAATAAATGTATATTTCTTCCATTACATATTTGGTGTTTGGTTCGATCAATATCAACGGGTCCAACAATTTGTCCTCGTGACCTCTGGAGAGCGGAAACTTGTCTTCAGGGGACAGTTGCCATTGGATTTTAGAGCGTCTCGACGTCACACATATTACTGTTGCAAACGTAAAAATATTTTCCTTGAGCACAGAATCGATTTTTGTTTGCTCAGATTAAGTTTTTCTTTGCTCAAGTGTTTTTTTTTCTTTCTTTTTCTTTCCTGTTCTCCAAATTTCACACTGCGCATTGTGGCACAAATACAATTCCATCAAGCTGTAGCGTATCAGTGAGCATTGATTGATTCATTCGTGCTGTGGCCAGAATAATCCTCACTCATGTAACAGACGCTGTATGAGGCACATCAATACAGCTCAAGCCCCAGAAGGAACCGGGCAGAAAACGGTAATGAACTGGCTTTGAAGGGGGTAAAAAAATGAGAGAAATCATATATTTTCAATGAGAGATGTGGCGAACGATTACCGACAGTCTAATAACGACTTCTTCTTGTTTCAGCTTCTTATTTCTATCAGTGTTACGCATCAGAGGCGATTCCCTCATTCTGGTCTCCTCCTGTCATTCAATTTTTTTTCACAGGCCTCGTAAAACTCAACTTATCCGTGACTAAAGCTACCTCACTGGCAAAAACACATCCAATTCATTTTTGTGTGTATTCTATTCAACCGAGGCCCCCGTTTACACGACAACATTTCAAGTGAAAAGGCATTGTGTATTATGTTTTTGTTTTATTGATGTTTTCAGGGCAGCGTTTTGAAAAGGATGTCTGTTTACACGGACAAAGCAGAAACATGGAAACCATGTAGTTACCATGTTGGTCCACTAGTGGGTGCTGCTGTTTTTTCGGGTTTTTTTTGTAATGAAACCACGCACACACATTGACTGTCAACTATGGACTGGGGGTCATGACACTCTGGTCAAACGTTGTACTGTCCATCTACTGAGCATGTGCTGAAGAAATATTTACTACCACTGTTGTGCATGCGGCCAGTAGCAGTTCTTCCGCGGTGTAACCAGGACGGAACCCAAGCGTTTTCAAAAAGTTCCACCTTAGGAGCCGTTAGGCTCCATGCACCATAGTCAAAACTCTAAGAAAGTGTAAAAAAAAATAAAAGTTGTGTAAACAGGGCCTAACTGCATAGTGATGAGAGAAGACTCATACTTCATTAAAATCTTATGTGCAATCACCAAGAAAACCTGACTCAATGCAAAACTCCCAAAACAAGAACAGTCGCTGGATATTATAATTTAATTTATTTAATAGGGAACTTGACATATATTATAAAGACAATAGCTTCAATAAAAAGTTTCTGAAGAGGGACCACCATATGGTGCATAATTTCATGTTCATGAAGAAAATAAATGAAAATTTATTGACATAAATAAAAAAAATAAAAACCTCTTCTACTTTTATCACGTGTGAGCATAACTATGGGCTGCACATTAACTCCACCATGCGGTATCATTCCAGAAATAAAAGACAACCCAATTACAGGCCTGAAGTTAAACGACATCAGAATATTTATCCGGCAAAACCTGATAAGGAATGACATAACGGAAAGGTTTTTTAAGAAGTTTTATCAATGCGCTCTTTACAATATACTAATAATTATACAACTGGATAGGCAGGCTATAAATAGAGATCTCCATTGAAGTGACTGATGAAAGACCACAAATCAATGGATTGTCGTCTTAGACAAAGATGATATGCACATGAATCATTTCTGTCACATGATAATTAGCTGGCATCCGTAATGAGTTCTCAGAGGACTGTTTTGTTTAATGAGCCTGTGCTAATCAAAGGAATCTGACGTTACGATAAGAATCACAATAACAGGCACAACCTCACATGGCTGATGTAAAGGTATGTAGAAATGTGCCGTTTCCAAGCTTGGCATGAAAACACGTGTGAATAACTTCGAAGGTCATGTTAAATGAAGCTTTATCACCATCAAACATGTAGTTTTTAATAGAACGAGAAAGTTAATTCAGTGTGACTTACATGGAGAGATCAGATCACAGAATGCAGATTTAATAGAAGGAATCTGTGTCAACGTGCATGGAGCCCTGTTACGAGAACATTCTTAGCATAGAAGACAGTGAGTCACATGACGCAATGCAAATGACAAACAGCTTCCCTACAGCAAGGGTACAGCAGAGGTAGGTCTTCTCTTCAAACTGTTCATGTTTTTATAATGTTGTCAGCCTTGCTTGAATGTCTCTCTACCCAACGAAACACTGTGATGCAAATTATGAGGATAAAACAATATTTCTTTTCTTTACACATTTACGTAACAGCCAGCAAGAGATCTGGTTTCTATCACTGAGAAAAAGGTACCATGAGCATTAATTTGCAATCCTGTTTACTGTGATTGCACCAAATATAGCGAATAACAAAGTAAATAAGTCATTAAAATTATGACTTTGATGCCTGAGCTGAGCCAATCAAGATTTTCAGAGTTTATTACCCATTATTGATGAATACATAGCAGAAAAGTGAACAAGAAAAGATTTACATTTTAAAGATTTTATAGCCTGAATGACCTAAAATTGTGGAATGACCCAAATAAGCAGAGCAGTTTTTTTAATTTGTCGTCATTTTGGTTCCACAACAGGAAGTTCAATGTCCATGCGTCGGACCTCTGCTCATTTGCATAAAGAAGGATTCGACTTTATGCAACCAGCTGAGGGAAAGCTCCGGAGCGACGCAAAGCAACGCAGCTCAAAACTCAGCACAGCGCACCCAGCGGGGCGGTTCACATAGACACTGAATGAGAAGCCAGAAATTAATGGATCCTGTGGGCACGAACGTTCACCTCGTAACTAAAGTATTTAACTTTACATTGAGCTACACGCTGAATGTTGATATTTATTTATTGGATTACATTCAAAATAGATAGTCTCAAAGCGGCTTCATCTTATCTTAAAGACCCCATTAATCTCATATTATCCAACCAGAACACGACAACCTCGTCTTAAGCTGAAGGAGACTTGGTCCATACTGTAACTTTTCTGGGTTTCGAACTTTGTTATTTTGTTGGAGAGGAGCTGAAAGAGTTGACCAGACGGAAGGACATTGCAGAAAGTCACAGATAGGTTTAATATATATACGTATATATTTGGAGAAAATTCAGAGAGAAGTACTTTAAGAACTTGAGATCTCAATTCTGACAAGCCGATCTTCAAAGACTGTCTTCATCGAAGATAAAGGTGTGTGTGTGTGTGTGTGTGTGTGTGAATGTCTTACAGAGGCCTTTGCATCTGTGTAAGGGCACGAAGGACACGTTTTGAAAAGACCTTATTTTCTCAGATTTGAGTGGACTTCAGACGGATCGTCTTCTACCAATATGTCAGTGAAGTAACTCGTCCTCTTTTGAAGAACTGACTGAAGGGGAAACATGTGTCATGGGTCTATACTGGGATGAATGACAGTGGTTAGTTTGATATTAAGGACTGGTTCAGCTCACTCTGGAC
This sequence comes from Lipophrys pholis, assembly GCF_963383615.2. Taxonomy (NCBI): domain Eukaryota; kingdom Metazoa; phylum Chordata; class Actinopteri; order Blenniiformes; family Blenniidae; genus Lipophrys; species Lipophrys pholis. The sequence goes on from NC_137636.1 coordinate 3,626,477, forward strand.
CGTGTTCTTAGTTGAGCTGCTATGGGTTTAGACTGCAGGGAGGCAAAATTCATTTACATTAAGATGAGAAGTTTACACTAACATTTCCTCAATAACAGCATTGTTGTGGAGATATTTTCTGATTGGTTACGTTACAGAACGTTACGTTACGTTATGGAACGCCCACAGAGGAGAGCGCAGAGTGTAGTATGGATGCAATCATGTATCACCCGTGGCCCGCACACAGTCTGCAGACACGCAATGCGGAAATCATGGAGGGCTGATGGAGAGGAGCTTTATCAGTTATCAGAAGTTTATCATTCAACATCCTCAGGTTTCAGATCTGTCTCTCTTTTAATAGTGCATTAAGATTAAGGTAAGTTTTATCATTTATACTAGTGATTATCAAGGGAATTTGTATTTTTTTCAGACTGGAGGTGATCAATATTTCAGACCGTTTCTCACTGAATAATAATATCATTAACGCAACGCAACGTCAAATTGACTCAATCAACAGCAGCAATTAAAATGTTCTCCATGAGTGCCTCGGGACTGAACAGCCCCGCGGACGCCTTCAAAGCCGGACTACCAGGAAATGTTTACGTCCAGTCGTTAACGCTTCCCTGACTCTAAATAACTCAAAACTGATCCTCAGTCCAGATATGAGCCATCTGGATTTGTGAAACATTATTTACAACATTTTCATCTTCTGTGATTTGCAGCAAGTAAAGTTTGAGTAGTTTTGTCTTCAGGAATTTGGACAGTCTGGACATTGAAGTCTTTGTGAGGCATCAGTCTGATGGCATCAGTGCTCAGCTCCAGAATGACCCTCAACATTCCACATAAAATAACACCTACAGATCAAACCTCCGAGGCAGCAGACGGAGGCCTGTGGAGAAAGCATAAGGGACGTACAATGGAGCCTTTGTCCTGTAGCCAGACGCAGAGACAGGACAGATGGGCTTGAAAAAAAGGTCCAAGTTTCAAAAAGAAACCAACTGAAGCAGGTTAATTGCTGAAAGAGCTGCTGGTGGTCCGTTGTACTGCGTTCGTTTAGGATTACAATCTTTATCAGACTAATGCCACTGAAGCTGTTATACGATTTCAACAAAGGTTTCCCAGAGTTTATGTTAACATCAGAGTACCGGGCTGATTTATCCCAGTAAGAAGTGGATCTGCATCACAGTCCAGAAAACCCAGAGTTAATCCTGAAGTTACCTCAATAAAAGAAAATCCTGAGTCGTAAAATAGAACCAAGGTTGATTTGTGGCAACATGTTTGTTTACATGTACATGCCGTGTTTTACACTGAAGTCACATTTGACTACACAAGATTTGGAATATTGAGCGTGAAGAAGATAGACCTACTGTACATATATGGTTTTATAGACGTCTATGGTGCAGAGCCTGATACTCTGCTGAACAATCTGTTAGTGTGTGGTTGAGCTCTGCAGTCACTATCAGATCAGGAGAGGAAGATCTTGTGTGTTTGTAATGAAAAATCTTACAACTTCATTGATCAAAATTCATTTTGGATCCCAGTGCAACAAAACATCAATAATAGCTTCTAATGTGAAGGAACTGAAGGAAGTCAAACATCCGAGCACTGATTTCCACTTGGCGGGACACGAAAAGTGAGTGCAGCGTGAGAATTGGGGGGGGGGCGGGGGCTCGTCCTCCCACAGCCGCTTCAGCTTCAACCAACACAAACTTCTATCCAACTGAAGCCAAACACAAATCTGTGTTTATGAGGCCCGAGGCAGCTTCGTCTCAACGGACAGACACGCACACACAAACACACACAACAAAACAACGGCTTTTATGTCACCAACTAGTGGAACTATGAACCCGCGGCTCTTTTTAGTCCTGCCCCACTGGGTGGAGTCGGGTCGCTGTCATGGAGCTGAACACCCACTCAATGAATTCCAGATGCTGGGAGCAGAGAAACTGGGACACACACACACACACACACACACACACACACACACACACACACACACACACACACACACACACACACACACACACACACACACACACACACACACACACACACACACACACACACACACACACACACACACACACACACACACACACACACACACACACACACACACACACACACACACACACACACACACACACGGTGAAACGGCTATAAAATAAAAAGCACAATTACAACATTTGATGACAGAAAACACAAAAAATCAATACTAAAAATAGACCACGCAAAACTACATCATGAAGAGCAAAAAAAATGAAAAAATGAAAAGAATTGCTTCAAAAAACGGAAAAAAAATTAACCAATGCTGAATCGTAAAGCAACATAAAATACAGTTTCTGTATGTACATCAAAACTATACATACAAACGTTATAAGCTGAGTGATTCTCATTTTAAAAGGTTAAATGTGTTTAACATTGGAATTGGTGGAAAGCGACAAAAAGACTCTCATGGTCATACGGTTTGCAGAAATCTGGTTTTGGCACGTGGACCTTATGTTTGACATCCCGCTGTTCTCTGTTGAAGGTCATCTGGCACAAGTATAGCATGAAAACTCACAAAACATAAATGGCTTAAAGACCGCAATATCCCAGCAGCAATAGCAATAAAACAACCGTCTTTTTTTCTGTATACATACGGTCCTTGATAGGAACACATCGTCGCGGTACCATATTGTCCTGCATCTATTTCCTCTCCGGCTTTATGGTGGAAGAAAATCAAGGCAATAATAAAAAGAAATGAACTGGCTGAAGACCCTTTTTTCCTCCTGTGAAGAGATTATGAAACGAAAAGCACTGAGAGGAAATCATTTATAAAAACAGGCCCTTTGAGTGTTTGTGGGGGAGCAAGAGTGTGAAAGTTGTGCTGTCGAAACACATTATGTGTCCAACTGTGAAAAACAGCCTCTGTTGTGAAGCGAGGACTCAGGAAACGGCATCATTAATCAGAAGTGCACATGAAGTACACACCTCTTCAAGGAAAACATAGAAGATAATTTTACACTCCATCATAGCGTTGTATGTACGTCACTCAGTCTAATTCATTGCTGCTGGAATTTGGTTCTCCATTAACTTTAATCTGTTGGTATGCCACAGTTTTCAAACACTACTTGACATCGCTGTGCAAGCCAAGCAATTTGGACAATAAATCCAGACTCTCCAAGTCACCAAGACCAGACCTAGAATCTAAGGGGCTGAGATCTTATATTAAAGACCTTGAAAATGTGACCTGTGGGGGGGGGGGGGGGGGGGGGGACACACATAAAAAGGAAAAAAGGAGAAAAGAATAAAAGCGGAAAAAAAAATTTTTAAAAAGGGAAAAAAAGAAAAAGACAAAAAAAGAAAATAGTAAAAAAAAAAAAAAAAAGGAAAATATGAACGATAAAGAGAAAATAAAAATGTGAAAAAAATGGACAGGAAAAAAAAAAAAAATATATATATATATATATATAAACTAAAAGGAGAAAAAATGGAAAAAGAAAGAAATAGACAAGAGTTTCCAGAAATTCAGGAGCTTTGTTGTATTTGGCCATTTAATCATAAAACAATGGAAAAGGAACACAAACAAAATCAAAGTTGCCCAAGAGGGTATATCATATTACCTGTGGATACAAAATCAATCATCACGTGTTAAGAGAAGCAATCTTAACAATATTTTAAACCAAAACGGAGCAACAATGTCATAGAAATGCACGTAATACAGACTTTTGTTTGTGTTTGAGCCTCGTGCTTTGAGCTTTGAGCTGATGAACCCTGTAGCGCCGCGTTATGTAATAATGGTGAAATATGGAATAATGTAATAAATGTTCACCTCATTATGTAATAATGCCGCATTTTGTAATAATGTGCTGCTTTTTGTAATAACTTCTTACGTATGGCAACAGTTATTGTAAAATGTGGGTTTGTCACTTTTTTTTTGGAATACAATTTTATAATTTGGTGTACTACATAATAGTTTTTCCCCTTTATCAGTACACATGGGTCTGTGTTTGATAATGAGAAAAAATTGTGATTCAGTTGGACAAGAACTATATGTTACTCTTTGTTTTTGCTCATGTCCTGCCAACATAGCAATGATAGAATGCAGGGATCGAAATGAAGTTTAACTTTTCAGATCACCTGCCATTGTGGCCGGCAGATATTTAGAGTTAGAAGCCAGCCAGTATTTCCACTAACCATTACACACATAACAGGATTGTAAGCGCCACTGAGTGCAATTAATCATTTGACCCACATTTTGTAATAACTGTTGCAGTATGTAACAAGTTATTACAAAATGTGACGTTATTACATAAAGAGTTGAAAATGTATTACATTATTACATATTGCACCATTGTAACATAATGCAGCGCTACAAACCCTCAAAGATAAACATGTAAATGTGTAATTGACTCACTCGAGGAAGCGGGTGATGTACTGGCGGCTGCAGCGTGACCACCGTGGCAGGGCGGTGCCGTACAGGAGCTGTGGAGACATGACGAAAGGTCGTTTCCCAATGGGTTCACAGTCATTACCGTTGCCATCATGCTGAATCCCAAAGCTGTGACATAAAAGCACATTCCAGAAGGAAGAAAAAAACAGAAAGGAGGCATGGAGTGAGTGAGCATGGCATGAAACATGTACATCAAAGCAGCAGTGTGCAACAACAAAGGTACACAGTAGGCGAACTGCACAATGTAATGTTTATCCTTCACTGTGGGTGCGCCACAATGTCCCTGCAACAGAACAACAATCACTGCACATCCATGAAGAAAAGACAACACGTGGACCGTCACGTTTCTGCTGTTTCACATCTGCACCTTCAAAGGCTGAAAATACGATCCCTGCAGTTTTGAAGGTGCAAAATGCTGATCGTTTCTCGAGTCTTTTTCTTCTCCAGTGATTGACAGCACAGTGTGTTTTTCTTTTCGGTGTATCCTGCATGTATCTTTCCTTTATCATGGCCCCATATCTTCTTCATTCCCTCCCGTTTTACTTTCAAATTGGATTATTATACTATCAAAATGACTTGTACGTTTGTGTGGGAGTCTGTACATTCTGTACATTTTTTTCCCCTTTACTTCAAGCAGTGATTCCCAATCAGGGTGGGTAGTGGGGGGGGGGGGGGGGGACACTAACGGTGTAGTTAGCATGCCAGGCCATGAGGTGGCGCTGTTTAAAAAAAAAAAATAATACCAGAAACACATGGTGCAGAGAACAATATAAACATTAACAATGGGAGAACACGGACATTCGTATGGACTGACGACCACGTTGGATTGTTATTACAGTGACTCCCAACGAGGGATACACATTGATTTTGGCACAACGTCGGAGTCTGTCGATAAACACTAAAATATTAAACATTGGCATGAAGCACCAGCATGAAGGTCACAACTTTCCACTGGGACTTTAAACAGATGGTATTAAAACACGTCTTTTACATGAGAACTAATGTTTCCTGATGATACACTTGATAATAAATCTAAACAGTAATGTGGCTCCATGAAAATATGGCTGGATTTCATAGACTATTCTTATAATTATTGTTATTAATATTATTATTATTATTATTATTATTATAACATAGGTTATAAAGTTGAATTGACACAGAAGAGAAAACCTATTGTACCAGATTCTATTTCAAAGTCTTGATTTCAATTTATGCAACTGCTGCATATTTGAATTTGATGAGACGAGGAAAACGTTCCAGAAGGTCAAATCTTGCTCAAAAGGGAGTAAAGCATTGTGCTTATATTGATTTGACATTTTGAAAAAATTCAGACTGAAAGTCACTGACAGCAGGCGGCAAAGACTGCTGGGAGGTTTCTTTTTTCAGCTGGAGGACAAAAGAATACATCGCCAATAGTTTTCATGTACAAAAGAAGTACTGGATAAGAAACAGTAAGGAATTCCAGTAATTGTAACTGGCTAAAGGAAATCATTTGAGATTTGTGTTCTGCAGTAGTCCTGAGGTCGCTGCAATGCAGATACAAAAAAATAAGCCTGTCAAACACATCAGCTTTGAGTACTATATTTGTACTCAATCAAATTGTCAGTGGTCATAATGTTGTGGCTGATGGGTACTAGTTACATCTGACTGTGATATTTGCTTTCTTGTGAGGGTGTCTGTTAAGCTTTAATTCTCCTGAATAGGATCCATGTGCACATTCACACACTGTATGTCAACATAATCGGCCAATCAGACGGAGCCCTGCTGCACGAGACCCCCCCCCCCCCCCCCAGCAGATCACACCTGATGTAAATTAGGGGCGACAGAAACTCTACTTAGTAAAATGACATTTTCAAAACGCAAAACTTTCCCCATGTTTTGGGCGACTGTTTACATGACAACGGTGCTCACAGCCACAGAAAACACAACATTGTGTGAACGCTCCGACTCCGTGTTGATGGAGGGAAACACAACCTTTTAACTCCGTCTCCGTAGAAACACAACTTTTCTGAAACGTCGCTACTGCGCATGCTCACCATAGTAAATAGATACGCGCCGTAGATAAGAACAACGATAATAATAATTATGAGGCATTTTATTTATGAGATGTTGGTGTGGGCAGCACTCCGGACCAACAGGATGAGGATGGCGAGAAGTCCGGAGTCTGCGGCCATGAGGATATTAGATATTTTTATGAGGGCCGTCTCGGTGCTGTGTGCTGGACGGAAGCAACACTGGAACTACTCATACAGGTTGTTGTTGGTTTGATGTGAGTGGATCTGGGATGCAACAGTATTTTTGGATATGAAAGGGAGAGATGAGATGGAGGGCATGGACATTGTTGGGGTCTGAGCCAGGTTTCTTGAGATTGGTGCTTATTGCAGCTGATCTGAACCAACAGCGCCCACTCGTGGCCTGGCATGCTAACTACACCAGGGTTTGGTTGTTTGTTTTGCTTTTTGTTTCCTTTTGTTGTATTTTTTTCTTCCGACATTGATTTCAGCGTCTCTTCTGTTTTCGTGGAAACTGACATTGCCATGCAAACACAAAACTTTTCCGAAACGAAAACCAAAAAAAAAAAGACGCGTTTTCACTTGAAACCTTGTCGTGTGTACGGGGCGTAATTTCCGTCAGCAAACATAAATACTAAACAAGCTGAAACTTGCGTGAGACTCCAAGAAAATGTCACTGTTAAAGGGTTGGATGTCCTTCTGAAGGCTGCGTGAGCCTCTTCCCGTCCTCCTGTGGGACTTCACTCCGTCCTCGACTTGTGAACATGTTCAATACAAGCCAATCCCCACATACATGAAGGGCCTGATGCCAATCATACGCGCGCTGATGGAGAACGAGGACACTGATCACAGACGAATTATTTGGGTGGACGTTCAGCTGGACGAGAATCTGCCCGTAGATCCAAATAGGATCCAAATACAGAGGAAGCAAACGCGATGTCATTTTACTGCTCAGATAATTTGGTCAACAAAGACTACATGAATTCAATTTAAATGAGCTGAGTGACAGTTTGCAATATTTAGTTTTAAGCTGATAAAGCTGGAGTCAGTTTATGTGCTTTTAACCAGATATGCATAACAATGTAAATAAATAATTAGAGGGCACATGATAAGTTAAAGCAGCCCGTGTGTTAATCTCCTGTCAAGATTAACTCTGGAAAGCAGCTTTTCCATGTTTATATGTGATTGGCTTCATTAATTCCGGCTGTTATGGAGTCATTACAGTGAGAACATTTCATCGGAAAAGCTAATAGAAATGTGGGATGACATTGAAAGAACAAAACATGGTTGATGGACAGAACAACTCAAAGTAAAGAGAGAAATTAGTGTTGCTCATGTAATGTAAACAGAAAATAAAAAGTCAACAGTTTCCTGTGTCTGTTCAGATCTTGGAAAGTCCTCGAAAATGTTTCAAGGGAAAATATCGTTTTTACATTTTTGCTTCCGAAAAGTTTCACATTAACATGGCAATGGTTTGAAGACGATGTCCGTTTCCACGGAAACAGCAGACATGCTGAAAATTTCAGTAGGTAGGCCATGAGCTGGTGCTGTTGTTTTTCTATATAATGACAACAACCCACACACAGAGAATAACACGTGATAAACATCAACAATGGGAGAACACAGACATTCGTATGGACCAAGTTAGATTGTTATTACAGTGACAGTCGACTATAAAACGACCAAGTCCAGGAGACTCTGGACTGGGAGTCCTGACATACTGGAGAAAACTTTTTTTTTTAATTGTCTATCTACTGAGCATGTGCAGAACATGTGTTTCCGAAAAGTTGCATTTCCCACCGTTTCCATAAGACCGAGTTGGAGTGATTTTTAAAAAGTTGTGTTTTTCCCCTCTGTTTACATGAAGACGAGACTGAGCATTCTCAATACGTTAATTCAATACAATTTCACCTATTTTAATGGAGACGGAGCAGTTTCAAACCCCCCACCCCCACCCCATTTCCACGGAGACAGACTCCACCTTCGGAGCGGTTTTCAAAAAGTTGCATTTTCAGTGGTTCCGTGCACCGTCGATGAGTAAGCGGACATCCAGAAGACTACGCAGGTTTTGAGTTTTCACTTAAAAACGTTGTTGGGCAAACGGGGCCTTTTATTCCAGTTGCATTTTTTATGAGCAAATCAAATTTTCGTAACTTTTGAGTCTATATATTTTCGAGAATTTTAAAGATAAGATTCTCTATAATTATATGTAAATCAACCCTAAAATGACTAACGTTCATTTATTTACATTGGTACTGAACGGGATATATTGTTTCGAGGTCAAAGCCCCCGGAGATGGTGCTGTTGCTGTTCTGAGTGTCTTGATGATCTTACTTGTGTCCCATCTCGTGAGCCACGGTGAAGGCCAGAGGGAGGCCCGTGTCCTCGCTGATGCTGCAGCTGCGGTGCGGCTGACACATTCCCGCCACATGGGACAGTCCCAGAGTCTCACAGGGCAAGTTGATGGTGGTGCAGATGTCCTTCCTTTGGAGAGGGAATACAGACACGTGTTCAATTTCATGCATCAGACGTATAAAAAAGAAATAAATAAAAAAGGCCACGTGGTTCATCCAGTAGCAAATAATTTGTCTCTTGTGACTGTGAAATCTAATTTAAAAGGAGTAGGTGGAGATGAAACTAGAAGTTATATTATCAAAGTTATTTTAAGGTGATTTGAAGGAAAAAATTGTTTATTGTCTATGAATCCTGACAAGTAATTAACAATATCTTTCAATGTGAAACTAATTACAATCCAGTATTCGGCCAGAGATTATGACTCCAATCTGTTGTGTAATCCAAAAGGAGAGGGTGAGTTCAGGGTTAATTGCATCAGTTCCCTGCTGAGTTGCTCCCGGCACTGCTTACCATCTGATGTGTTTTCTATACAGTGACGTCTGTACATGGGGTTGAGACGACAGACAGCCTTATAATTGTATAAAATTAAAGTTGGTAAAAACGTACACACAATTTTACGAGTGGTTTAATTTTCCATAATTATCACATCCAAATTTAAAATGGAACCAATACATTTTGCAAACCATGTCAATATGGAACAACTCACTACAACATGCAATAGAATGTCTTACATATTGTTTCAATAATGAAGTGAAAATGTATAGAATTTTAACGAGATATGAGTTATTAGAGAGAGGAGGGACAACAAGAGAGGGAGAGCGAGAGAGACGAGAAACAGAGAGAAGAATAGAAATAAATCAAAAAACATAGAAAAGAGATTTAGGTTAAAAAGGAGAGAGAAGTAATTAAGGAAAGAGAAAAAAACACAGTGATAATAATAATAATGGTAATAATAATAATAAAAACAGAGTGGGACAACAGGAAATAAATACAAAAAAATAACAAAGAGATAAAGAGAAATTGAGATGAAGAAACAAAGATAGATTGAGCCAAACAAATTAACAGTAGTAACAGAGAGATAGTCATTTCAGGCTGAAAAATATGAAGGACAAAAAATTTGAGAGATGAAAATAGAGAAAACGATTAAATGATTACAAACCAGTATTCAACTTTGATTTTTTTTTTTTTTAATCCATCTGAATCAACTCAAAGATTATTTTTATATTTCCAAACCCACTTCCTGTCTTTTATGAGAGTAACAATGTGCAGTAAAGACACAGATGGACGTTCACACCACAACCTGTTTGTGTGTGCTTCTCACCCATAAACAGGAACGAAAACAGAGCAGACGGCGAGGAAGAGGAGGATGAAGAGTAGAGAGAAAGCCCTGCGCTGATGTGAACATCAAACGCAGGAAAAGAGGCCGATGGAAAGAGATGAAAGAAATCCATCAAAAAGGACACGAGTTACATCAGACGGCAAAAAGACAAGATGGGACAACTTGGTCCTTCTTTCAAACCTTCCATCTGCAACATTTGACCGTTTCTACACTTCTAGACCATTTCTTCTTTTCAGGCTTGAACACCATATGTCTTCTTGTTGGTCTTTCCTAGTATCTTTCATTGCCCCCATTTATCATCTTGCATCATTGAGAAAACACCCTTTGATTTACAACCCGGCGGAATCACACTTTATGACTATTAAATGGAGTAAAACCATGAAGGTTTTCAAAGAGTTTCCACCGTTTGCCTTTTTTCTTGCCAATGCGTCTGCTTGTCTCTCTCCCCTTTTCGAAATTCACATCTGTTTTGTCTCTGCAGGCGTCCTGAGATGTTTCTGCTTAACATCAGTGAAGGATCACAAGCTTCAATGTTCTCTCAATCTTCAAGATCCGGTTTAGAAATCAATGAATTCAACAACTAGAACAAGGCAGAACAGCCTTCACATGTGATAATGTCAGACAATGACAACCCGACCACTGGAGAAGAGACTGGGAAATCTCTCATCTCTACGCTTTGTTAAAGCTGATATACTCTTTGATCAATTTTCATATCAGATAATGCATCAAAACTGTGCATCCAATTGTCTGTCAGCAATAAAAGTCTTATAATGAACCCTGTACCGACAGAGAAGTGGCAGCTTGAAGGACCATTTTTCCCTCGTTGTGTGTGATTCTTTAACAATCACAGAAAACAGCAGGCTCTTCTATTGATGTGCATTCTACAGTAATGGGCTCCCACGTGCATTGACGCTCAAGCAAGCAACAACAGAAATCTCATTAAGGGTTGGATCTGCGTTTTGGCTGCACTTGGTTCACCTGCAACCTGTGGAAATGGATGACAAGTTTTTAAATGAATCCTAATACACTCATTGTCTTAAATGTTTCTTGGTACAAGAGCGGAATATCAACCAACGATTATTCTTAATGTGATTTTCAGCTTCGGGATGCACGCCAAAATCGGCCGAACGTTGGTATCTTCCGATAGAGACAAGTCCAGTTTATCTGTATTGCAGCGTTCATACCCAAGGCCATTCTAAGTGCTTCACAAAGGCAAAGAAATACATATAATTACTTTAGAATCGTTTTAAATAAGCCGGCAGTTTGAGCAAACCGCAGGTGTTTGGGAAGTTTGTCCCAAAAGTGAGGAGCGTTTAAATGAAATGGTCCTTCACTTTGTTTGGTTCTGGTTCTGGGAACACACAGTAGACCCGTCCCAGACCACCTGACAGAGGAAGATAAACAATGCTATACATCAAGGTGTCAGAGCTCCACTAGAATTAAAAGCCAGACAGGACAAACAGCCTCGTTTCCACTGTGCAGTATGAGCTGGGGCGGTACGGTACGATGTGGTACAGGTTTTCGTGTTTTACCACTGAGAAAAGTTGTGGATAGTACTAGTAGGATTTCTTACCTCATAAGCAGCACCAATTATGTTGGGTTTTGGCAGTTTGTAAATAAATATAACCCCGGCCCCATTTTAACGGTACTCTCTGGGTGGATCCATGGAACAGAGTCGGGTGTGGGTACACCTTGCCTTACCGTACCGTCCCGTGGGAAAGAGAGGCGGAGCGATTGTGTCATCTGTATTCCATAGACGATCGCCTTTGCCGTACATAACTCAAAACCAAACTGGGGTTTCAGAATTTCCCCACTCTGGGACCAGTGTTAAAAAAAAACAACATTTTCAGGATAATAAAACGGCGCCTCGGCCAAAAACGGTGCGTTTCCGTGAACCGGCGTTTGATCCTGGAAGGAACCTGGAGCATGGACGTGTAAAAGCTCAGATCAATCAGAAGGTGCCAATCCATTTAACATCTGATGTGCTCCCGTTTCTTTGTCTTTTATTGCCACTGAAAGAATTAAACATCGACATGAGACACTGCTGGTTGATTGCCAATTTCTTCTTTTTTTTTTTAGGTGCAGTCAGAGTGAGTACGCCATGACCACGCCAGGCCGTCGAGGTGAAAAAAGAGAGACGTCATTATGTTGATGAGCACAAAAGAAAAATCAAACATGGAGATTTTTTTAAGGTTTAAAAACAGATGAAGTCGCTGTTTGGAATGAATGCTCATCGTCAGCCATGCAAGTGGGAGTTAAAACCCCTTTCCTTCAGTGTAAATGTAACCTGGCTCGCTCCCCGGTTCAATACCTCGGGTCACAGACGAGAAGAGGAATCGTATAGATTGAGAAAAGGCATAGGAAGAAAGAAATGTGCCTCTCATTGTAAATGATATATGAGGATTGTAATTTTTCTCTCTCCCTGGACCTGAGAGGAATTCTTTACTTTAGTTTGTTTCAAACAGGACTGTCACTGGTTGGAGCTTACATTATTGTGTACAATAGTGTGACCTTGGTGTTGTGTTTATATTTTGAAGCATTATATAACCACATAGCCTCCTGTTCTGGAGAAAAAATTGCTTTCATTAAATGAATCACCTGCAGCTCTCAAATTAAAATGTATTCATTTCGATTAGGAGGCTATATAGGCTGTGCTGTAAACAGCGCTTTCATTATTCCTGCAAAAGGAAATTGTTCACAGTTACAAAGCATTAGTTGTTAGAAAGCTATTAGAGAGAGTTTACACTTTTATTTTAAGTTTGTTTCATAAAATAAATCAGTTTTCTTATTTTTGTACAAAACAACATCAGTCCCATCAACACGTTGACAAAAGCACCAGATTGTTATTGTGATTTAATGTTGTCAGTATTAAGTTTGCATTAGAAGCACAGGTGGATTAAATCGGCAATCGTTATTATTATTATTATTTTTTATTTTTTTTATTTTAAATCGGCACATATCAAATTTCGTGCATCCCAAATTAAAAACCAAGCAAGCAACAATAGAAATCTTATTAAGTGTTTCGACTGCACTTGATTCACCAGAAGCTTGTAGAAATAGATGACAAGTTTTTTTTTAATTAACCCGGATACAGACAACAAATAAAGTATTTCTTTATGTTTTTTTGTACAGAAGCTGAATATAAACCAAAACCCCCCTTTTTTTTTTTTTTTTTACAAGCATAAAACAATATAATATTTAACTTTCAGTACAACTGTGTTTTACTATAAAGTGCATTTCCAGGCTGTGGCACAAGTAAAATCTGGCAAAATAACGTAAAAGAAATTGGACTGAAACATGTGGGAAATATGGGTTTAAATCAGGGGTGTCAAACACAGTTTACCGTAGTTCAGGGGGCCACATCTTGAGTAGGCCGGATCAGTAAATTGTGCTGTAATAACCTTTTGACTTAAACTTTAAGGTTTTTCTGTTGCATTATGGGTGTAATTTACACCCTGACAGCTTGGCTTTGAGGCAAGTTTGATAGCAACGAGGTGGCTGTTTTTCATGACAGCATCACGGACGTCTCAGCTCAAGTCTGAGTGTGTCCACAAGTCTTAAGAAACTTGTAAAAAGAAACTTGTTTTCTTGGAAATTTTTACCGTTTGCTTGGTGGTTTGGGGGATCGGAGCCGGTTTAAGCCCCCAGGCCTTATGCATGACACCCCTGATCAAGGCATCAAGACATTGCGTAAATAAGAGATATACTGTGATGTTTCTCCCTGAAAGCATCTCAATTGAGGTACTGAAGCTGCTCTGCTAATTGTGATGTGAAGTGTAATTATGAGAAACAGCATGGTGGGATTAAATCCTGATTACCTGGTGAGGAGGACGGCCACGTCGTGGTGCAGCGGGTGCTCATCCCCCTTCATGTTCAGCTTCTTCTGCCACTTGCAGAAGCTGTTCAGGCTGTTGTCTGCATGGTGTGTAATCTTTAAGTCATCCTGTCAAGGCCACAATAGACGAAATTACAAAATTACACACTACAGTGATGCGACTGAGCAGTGAATGCACCACCAGAGCATTTAGAGTCGTGGTTTACAACCCGTCGATCACGATCGACAGGTTGTCCAGTAAAACATTGATCTCTACACCAATCGTAGTTTTCATGGAAATCTGCAACGTCTGTCTCCAACTTCTAAAGAAACTGTCTGTTGTACTGTCACGTTTGAGCCATGCGCTGATATTTTCAGACGGCATGTTTTTGTTGATATTTTTCTTTAATTTAGGACAGAATCCGTTTTACATTAGAGTCAGGGTACAACCAATTGCATCCATTTTTTCCCTTTTCTAGATATATATATATATATAGCCGGGATGTCCGACTGCAATTCCACTGTGTGTATGGAAGCATATTCTACTTTATTGCACGTCTAATATATTTGTGCATTTTTATACCGTTTTGTCCGTGAACGTGAAGGGCGTTTGCTTGCGATTTGATTGGATGTTAACTGGATTGAATTCCACTTTTAACCATTTAACCATAATCAGAAAGGTCCTCAACCCCCCGAGGAGCAACATCCCACCACCACGAGCATGTGTAATGAATGTTACCTGAGTAATTTATCCAAGGGGATAATGAGTAATTTAAATCTGACATATCGAAAGTGTTAAATGGCATGAAAATGCTATAAATGTCAGCATCCAGAGAGGTGTTTGCTTTAGGAGCTCTGCAGAGTTAATGATTCACATCTTCAATCACATCTGCACACATTCAATTTTCTGCTGCTGAAAAGAACATTAAAGAAAACATTGATTCTTTTTTTAGTTTAATATGTCTTCACCGTTGCTCATCTGAACTACTCCCCTTTCATTAATTCTACATGAATGATGAATTAAGAACCATCAAAATGCGAATAGAATAGAATGGAATTTAAATATGTTATTAATCCACGAGAAGAAATCTTGATATATTTTCATTTAATCACCAGAAGCACTAGGCAATTAATCTACTGACCAAAGAAAATAAAAGTTCTATTTGAAGCCTTGAGATCTATTCAAGGAAATAAACACATCAGCCTTTGAATATGTTGTGTTTTGTGTTATGAAAAAGAAAAACCATAAAAAAACAATGAAACTGATGATTTGTCAAAACTTTTTCGTTTACCAAGTAGATCACGGTAATTCAATAGGTTACATTTTAAAGAACCACTGAATTTCTTTTCAAAGCTTTAAATCAAATTTTTGATTTACAAAGACATTTTTTAAAACACTGCAGTCAAACTTTTGGGAAATTGGGTGTTGTATGAAGGACAGAGAAGTGAACAGATCAACGATCCCACATGTGGCAATCTATAGATCTTTTTTAAATGAACGTCAAACTGTTCATTTGTTGATAAAAACACATTTTGTGCTAATAAATAAAAGTGGAGAAAATGTAAAATGAGGAAATAACGCTGAAAACCATGTAGTTAGCATGCCAAGCCACTAGTTGCTGCTGTTTGTTTTTGTAATGAAACCACGAGTCTGCGCACAGAGAAAATACTATATTAGCATTAACAATGGGAGTACGCGGACATTCTAGTGTACAGATGATCAAGTTGGATTGTTATTACCGCGACTGTCAAAATAAAACTACCAAGTCCAGGAGAATCTGGACTGGGAGTCAAGACACTCTGGAGAAAAACATTGTTGGTATTGTTCATCTACTGAGCATGTGCAGAAAATCTATTTAGTATGGCCGTGGTGCGCATGCGTTTCCGATGTTCCACGGCAACAGAGACGAAGCATTTTCAAAAAGTTTCATTTTCAGTGGCTCTGAGCACAGTTGTGTAAACAGACACCCAACGCAACCAAAGTTGTCTGTTTTCACTTGAAAACGTCGTGTACAGGGCCTTCTGTTTCCAAATGTGTGTCTGTGAAAAAGTAATCGTTTTCGCCCTTGTGTACTCCAACACTGACCACAGTTCTCCCAAAGCAGACGCGGATTCAACTTTACCTCGTCATTCTCCAATAAGATGAGGCGAACAATCACGATGTTGATTGCATTTCCAATACTGGGATCCCTGAAGAGGCCGGCCACCTGAAAAACAAAACCATCAATACAGGCAGTTACTGGCAGGAACAAAAGGAGCCCGCATAGACTCATCTAGAGTGGCAAGATAATCGAGAATTGATTAACTTTATACCACACAAACAATTAGAACATTTTAGGTCTTTATTGAACAAATCCATCAAATTATGCACTGTACTGCTTGAAATAGAAAAGTAAATCATTGGATTTATTCCCCAAATTGTTGAATTTCAATTTGAAGTTGAAGATGTACTTCCACATACTGTAAGCCCTTATCTCCATAAGACTCTGATAAACTGAGGCCAGGAGGTAGCTGCAGAGGAACTCAAGAACATTGCATGTTTTTGAGACATATTTGACCCGACACACTACTGTAAACAGATTTTTCACTTTCACCATACATCTGCTGATAGAGATTAAACTAAGAAAACAATACCAACGCTACTGGAAAGCTTGAATCCCAACCAATTTTTTTTTTTGACACAGATGGAAAACAAATATCACCACAGAATTTTTAATGTGTCATAAAAAGACCATGAATGAAATGCATTTCTTTCAGGAACAGATTTCCTTCACACTGGGGGATGAAGTGAGTCACTCAGAAGAACAAACACACTGGGTTGAACAGGTGCGGCTACATTTGTGGCGGCTTCTATCCAATCCCTCATCACAAAACCTTTTACAGCTCATTATTCTCCACGTTCTCACTGGTTATTAAATGCATGAATGCCAAGACCTTTACAATCTATTTGTCATAGCTTGTAATTAATCCAATTTAGGCCATCCCATTGGGTTTAAAGTACTACACGAATATGATTCTCGTGCAATTACACCTCGTGCAATTACACATCAGTTTCCTCGAATCGTCTTTGCTTTGACGGCGTTAACCTGCAGCTGAAGAAAGATTTTCTCATTAAAGCCAAAATAAAAAGGCAAATATAATGACATCAACCATGGCACTAAACCTTGAGTGTAATGACAACTGCAGGATGTACCTGTATATGAAGACTCACTGTGCACGTAAAATGTTCCAATTAATACACATTATAGAGCATCTTCCTTCCACTAATTCGTGAAACTTCAGCTGAATTAAATTTTTTTCAGAACTCGAAAAAGTATAAAGTTCTGGACTTTGGATTCCTCCAGGCAAGCAGAACTACTGCACTCTGTTGGAAGAGTTTGGAGCCTCTTACATTGAAAGTCTCAACGAGAACTTTCCAGGAGTGACTGACGTACATTGCCAGGGGCAAATGAAAGAATTTAAATTTTGGGAAGCATACATGAGCATCCCATGATACATATGTGGTAATTATGAGCATCTCAGACACATACTCATCGTAATTCTTCATTACTCTAACCTGGACCTTCATATTGAATGACCTGGTAGAGATGGAATTATAGGCGGTGCAGGTATATGTATCTTATTACTGTTCATGATTGATTGTTGGGGGAGGGGTAAAATAAAAATGACAATAAACACGGTGAAAGAAATATTTTATGTCCAGTAACAAATGTCCACTTTAAAAACCCCAAGAAAAAGCACTTTAGTCATCTACTAATTTTCAGTAACTGGAACCATACTTCTGATGTTTGATCATTTATTGATAGTTTTTGAGTCTGTTTAGCTTTTAGCTGCGAAAACTATTCCACTTATAGAGTCATGTGATTTGAATCCGTCTCCGTTACAATTACATAAGTAAGATTTTGAAGTAACAAGTTTAACTAGTTTTACTATTTGATTTTTAAAAAAATAATAAAGTATCCCCATCCATCCATCCATTCATAATAGTATTCAAGTGGTTATAATGTTATGGCTACTCAGTGCATAATTTCAGCAGCGTCTTGATTTGATCCGACGGTTCTAAGAATTGCTTTATGTTTGGTTAGAGGCAGCATGGGGTAGATTGTTGAAGATCAGTGGATTTGTGACAGATAAGGCGTGACAAGTGAGGGAAAGGCCTGAGGTGACAGGAGCTCTGCGTTCCACATACAAGACTGTGGGCATCGTTATCGACCGAGAACACCAAACCATCGCTGTCGATCTGCTCTCTTAAAGGTCTCATTAACGAAATGCCTTGAGAGACTGTTCGGGCTGAGTGCCCACATCAAAACATTTCATCACATAAACGCTTTCTTTTAATGGTGGGAGCATCAAGCCAGATGAGTTTTATATTAGATCAGGAGATCAACTTTACAGAGGTAGAACGCTGTCGCTTTATTCCAAGGTAGCAGAAAGACAATCATTTGTCACCAGTTTTTTCAACTTTGAAATTGAAGGATGACCGATCGGCATATGTCACAGTGGCTCGAACCAACAATCATTTCCTGTCTGGATGCCAGTAAGGCTTAAACACTTTAAGGCCACCCAGTTTTAGGAGTATGGATCTGAGGGGCAATAAATAGAAAGAACAGGAGAGGACCCGAAACTGAACCTTGTGGAACACCCAAGAGAGGGAAGCGGTGACTGACACACACACAAGTTTGATCTGCCAAGTAAGATGTGACCCGCTGGAGGCCCACGCCCTGGATCCCAACCCACAGCTCCCAATGAGAGATTATGGTTTCATGGCCCACTTGGCCAAATGCAGCAGAGAAATCTGAGAGAACCAAGACAACATAGTCAGTAGCTAAAGGACTGTCCACACGAGAACGCCGGTTCACGTAAACCAACCGTTTTTGGCCTGTCATCCACACGAGGCGGCGTCTTAAAAGCTTTTTTGAACACTTTTCCAATCTGAGCTGCAGAAGCTCCTGACGCTAGCAGCAGGAGGAGCAGGGCCATAGACCTATAGAACTCAGAGTTGTATAGAGTTTTAAGAGCAGGAGTCTATATGTGTATTACATTTCCTGAAGCCTCATGTTGAGCCGTGTTTATAGTGACGTGTGGACGGAATTCTTTTTGAGAACCGCGGGGAGAAAAAAGATTGTTTTGGCTCGTGTGGATGTGGCCTAAAAGAAAGTCATTAAAACCCCCAACGGTGCTGATTCTGTTCTGTCCAAAGCTTTCAAACCGTTCCTTTTTTGCTGCGATTTTACATTGTAAAGGATGAGACGTGTTGACGATCTAACAAAGCAGATGAGATTGTAGAATCATCTGAAGAACACATTTTATATGTTCCAGTTCTATCAGACGTCCACCTGACCAACCAATCAGAGCGAATTACGAGCGTGTCTGTTTTGGTTGTGTAGCGAGGAAGCGCGGCTGAAGGGGAAATGGGGAGTTGATCTCAAAAAGAAACCATGCATCCATCGCGTGGGATTGGTTTGGCTTTCCCCCGGACCACAATCTCAAAAACAACCGTGATTTGCAAAAGTCACGGTTCAGACATGATCTGTCATAATGTGCCTCCTTTTCAGAAGGAGAGACAAACTCTGTGTCAGATGTCTGAGCAGTAATATGTTCTAAAGCTGTTGGATGTTTAATAGTCAGGTTATAGACATTGGCGTTTGATAATTGCTTAAATCGCTGCACTTTAAGAAATCGCCTCAGTAACTTAAGTTTGCACGTTTATTTGACTCTTTTCAATAAGCTATTTTGTGTTTTGGTACTTAAATCCTGTTTAAATGACTGTGTTAAATAATATTTTGCAGAATTGCCTTAGTTTATAACAGTCGATATTTTTGTTGTCGTTTTGAAAACTGTGTCCATTTACACAGAAATAGAAACGTTGAAAACGATGTACTTATTAGCATGTTGGGCCGCTACTGGTGCCGTTATTGGTTTTTGTAAAAAAAAAAAAATTAACTGTACACACATGCATGCAGAGAATACGCTATGAACTTTAGCAATGGGAGAACACGGACATTCTCGTGGACAGACGGCAAAGTTGGATTGTTATTACGTTGACTGTCAAAATAAAACTACCAAGTCCCAAGAGAATATCGAGTCATGACACCCTGGAGAAAAACATTATTGTTATTTATTGATTACAGTCGTGGTGCGCAAATGCGCAGTAACAGCAGAAAAGTTATGTTTCCCCGTTTCCTCAAAGTCGGAAACCTTTTTTATTTTATTTTATTTTTCAAAGTTGCTCTTTCAGTGGCTCCGAGCACCGTCGATGAGTAAACGGACATCCAGAAGACAACGCAGGTAGTCTTCACTTAAAAACGTTGTTGGGCAAACGGGGCCTTTTATTCCAGTTGCAATTCTTATGAGAAATTCAGTGGCTCCGAGCACCGATGTGACGTAAACAGACACTCATAATGCAATCAAAAAAAACGAAGCCTAAACACGGGAAGTGAAGGACTTTAGAATCTCTGCATCCTTATAATCCATCATAATTCATGTAGAACTTCTCAGAACTTAACAAGCAGGATTCCACCATAATATTCCAACATGCATTGTGTTACTTGGCTCACGGCATTCGTGAGGATGTTATGTCGCGGAATAAACATCACAGCAGCTGTTCAGAATGTGTTTAGTTTACATGGTTTGGTCTGATGTTTAAAATGTCTCTCTGGGCGCAGAGCAAACCAGAGTATAACTTTCTCTCTTCTTCCAGCTTTGGTTGGGATCATGGAACCGCACCATAAGTGGTAACACTGCCTAAGAGCTTTTAAAGCAGTGGTGTCCCATCCTGGTCCAGAAGAGTCTCAGTCCCACGGCTACGAAACGCCTGCCAGTAACGAGTTGAAGCACATTTATCAGATGCAGGTATTTTGGAGGTTTTACAGACGTTTCATTCACCATGAAGGTTCTACATTCTGTAATCTAAATTCCAAACGAACAACATCCTTCAAAAGTTCATGTGAAGAGATTCCGTCCATGATGGAAAATATTCAGCTCATGCATATCAGGGATCGTGATCGTCCAGGACCAGGATTTCACTTTTCTGTTAGCGGTTTTCATTCACGCCATCACATCACTCCGTTTACACAACCATGTTTTCAGGTGAAACCAAGATTTCTGTTGTGTTTTGGCCGTACGTTTAGAT
The DNA here is from genome assembly GCF_963383615.2 of Lipophrys pholis. Classification (NCBI taxonomy): domain Eukaryota; kingdom Metazoa; phylum Chordata; class Actinopteri; order Blenniiformes; family Blenniidae; genus Lipophrys; species Lipophrys pholis. Next base: position 3,647,543 of record NC_137636.1, read on the forward strand.
TTGAGTTTTGGAAAATGGCTCCCAAGGTATAACTTTTCAAAAAAGCTCCGACTGCGTCTCAGTGGAAATGGGGGGAAAACACAACTTTACTGAACCGCTGCTACTGGTCATGTGCTCCACGGCCGTGGTAAATAGTTGTTCCGCACATGCTCAGTAGATGGACATTAACAATGAGGTTTTCCTCCAGAGACTCCCAGCCCATGTTCTCCTGGGACTGGGTAGTTTTATAGTCGACAGTCTCCGTGATAACAATCCAACTTGGTCGACTGTCCGTACGAAAGTCTGTGTTACTTCCATTAATGTTGATGGTGTATCGTTCTCTGCACGTGACTTCGTCTTTCTGCAGCGCTCGGCTCATTGGGTTCAGGTGTGTAGCCGCTGGCTATTGCGGTCATAGAGTTCACACTGAATATGGGTTTTTAGTTTAAGTTTTCACCCAGATGTGGTGAATCCTGGTCCTGGAGGGCCACGGAGCGGGCGCCATGAATATCTCGTCTCTCCGTCTCATTTTAATGAGCAGCACATTGTGTTGCGATGCAGAGCTCAGTGATGATAAATTATAGTGTGTTGGCTCATCAAGACCTTGAATCTACACAAGGACCGCTTTGTTTTTTTTCAGCCATGGTGTGAAAACCTGTGACCTTCCCTGTCAAGCGTTACGCTACCTGTGAGGGAAGCTGAACAAAGCTAACAGTCAACAATGTGCAATCGGGCCAAATGATTTCAGGGAGGTGTTGTCTTGCATGTTTTAGTTTTCTCCCCAGCATAGATCAGATGAATAAGTCCGAGTCGAGCTCTGCAGGAATACTGACAACAGGCTGGACATTATATTTGAGTGTGCTGGAGGAGGAAAACATTTAAAATATGCAGGACATTGATCCTCCAGGACCAGAACTCCACAGCTCTCGCAGTCTGTTTCGGTCTTCGAAGCAAACCTCCAGACGATTCCTACATTCCTCCTCCTCCTCCTCCCACATTGCATCAGATGGTTTACCTACCGATCAATGATTTTTTTCCTCTCTCCTTTAAAAAACTGGACTCGCACCAAGAGTCTTCACGTCAGGTTGGCCAAACATTCTCAGAGGTAAAATAACGGGCGCTTCACTTTCAATCCCCAGTTACAGCACAGTGAAACACAATGACAAGGTGTTTGTAATTTGTTAATTCTAGGCCCAGTTTACACAACGTTTCACGTGAAAACACATTGTGGGTTTTCTTTTCAGGTATATTTCACGTTAACGCAGCAACATTTTTTGCTATTCTCGGGGGGCCGCCATTGTCCATCTACTGAGCATGTGCAGAAGAACAGCCGTGATGCAGCGTTTCAGAAAGGTTGCGTTGTCCCGTTTCCACTGAGATGGAGTCGGAGCGTTTTCAAAAAGTTGTGTTGTCAGTAGCTCCAAGCACTGTTAAGTGTCGCTGAAAACGCAGCAAAAGGATTCCGTATTCACTTTAGAACGCTGTTGTGTAAACGTGACTTTAACTGATGAAAGCATGATGGGAGGAGTGGACTTATGTCCTAAAGTGAGGGAGGTTCGTCGATGTTGCTCAACCACAGAATCTTTACAACCATGCTCAGATTTTGACTTTGTTTTTTTTCCTCTTTTCTTTGTTCCATTTATAGTCTAAGAATATTGTTGCTCTCTCTTACTGACTTGTCTTAAATGTTTCTTTGAAGAAGAAGAAAAAGATTGTGAGAGCGTGTTTAACAACTCTGCACTATACTTCTTTAGACGATAATAAAAAGACAAATAATAATGACTATTGATAAAAAAAGAACCTCCTTTTAAGATATAAATGATACACAGCTAAAAACTTTTCCTTTTCATCCTCTATCAAGTTTTCGCCATTCTTCATCTTGTGCATTTAAAATAGAGCAGTCGCTATTTAAAACTTCTATTCTTCCCAGAGCAATGCTCTGCTGATGTTTTGTCCGTCGACACAAGCCACTTATCATGCGTTCGCATCTCGTCCTATGGAACTCAGTTCTCAGTATATGTCCTTACTGGTTCAGAAGCACACAGGAATAACAAACACGCCAGAGAAGATGCAGGACTTCACCATCAGATCACCCTGTGAAAGGAAGTTGGGAGCTATTTTGAGTGGACTGACTCCTCTTTCTTGCCTTCTGTTGACTCTGCTGGCTGTTACGTGTGTGTAAATCACGCCGCCGTGTACACTTAACGCAAAACATGGACCTCTTGTTAAGCGGACAGCTCGGCGACTGTGTCGGCGATGAGACAATGGAGCAGCTGAGGAAGATGATGACATGGCTCATTGTTTGGACACGCCAAAGAGGTTGTTTCCCCCAGAAGATTGTTTCACTGAACTGAATTGTCCCGAGCTTCAAAGTTCAAAGCTGCAGTGTAAAGAGCTCCGAGAAGGCACCACCAGAGGATGTGGGGCATAATGGCTGCTTCCTTCATGTATTATTGTCTGCTAAATCAGTTCATCCGTGTCCTTTTCTGTCAGTGAATTCCCTTTCCTGATACCTGGAGCTGACATGATCACATTTTGGAAAAACTCATTTATGTGTTGATCAATAAGAGACAAGGAGTCAGTTTACTTAACCTCAGAATGAGAGCTGGTGATAAGACGAAGGAGTTCGATGTTTGGCCTGATGCAGTGGTTCGAAATTGAATTTTTAAACAATCTAAGGCCTAGTTTACGCGAAAAGGTTTCAATAAAAGCACATAGATTTTGCATTCAAAAGCATTTCGCATTTACACGACGTTTTGAAAACGTCCGTTTCCACAGGCAGTGGAAGAAACACTAAAAATAATCCATCGAGCATGCCAGGCCATGCCAAGTGTGATGAGTGTTGGTCGTTTTTGATGGATTAGATCAGAGAATGCAGAACCTTTATGGTGAATAAGCGTCTGTACAAGCTCTACATTGACCTGAATTAATTCTCCAAAACACCTGCATCTGACAAATGTGCAGAAGAACCATTTACTATAGCTGAGGTGTGCCTGCGTAGTAGCAGCATTTCTGAAAAGTTACCAACCCCCAAATTACTCAAATGCTCTTTAAAACCCATTGTGTGTGTGTGTGTGTGTGTGTGTGTGTGTGTGTGTGTGTGTGTGTGTGTGTGTGTGTGTGTGTGTGTGTGTGTGTGTGTGTGTGTGTAAACAAATGATGTGTTCAAGATGTAACGCGTCTTCACCCAGTCAGCTGAGACCGGCTCAATGGGTAAAGTGGGACAGAAGATGGACGGATGGCAATTTGGTTGGCCTCACCTGTATGCGAGGACACACGTGTGACCTATCACATGATGTCTGTTTGATCTACAAAAACCATGAATAGACCCACTTGTTGCAACGGGGTGTCATTTAAAAGATAAAGGTATGTAGTGTCATTCTGATGCTCTGGTATCGAAATTCAAAACATCTGAAAGAGTCAACAAGGGCGCCGGGTCCATATGCAATACTACACCTTCTGTTAAAGAAAAGTACTTACAATGTTCATGACTGCAAGGACGTAGCTTTCCACGGCTTTGCTGCCATGATGGTCAACCATCTTGGGGTCGGCCACCACCAGTGTTTCCACCCACTTTTCCCTGCTGACCGAGCGCTGATGGACTCGCCGCCGCCTCCCCTGCTGCCGCTGCTCCCACCGCTCCCGCTGTCGCTCAGCGTGTTCGACGCTTCGATCTGAGCGCGGGACGGGAAAAAAACCCATTAAAAGGCCTTCTCATTAGGACACAGTGTGAGACTCCAGAGCTCATCATGTAAACTCTGGACTGACTTCGTCAAAAATGTCTGCAAACTTTTGGTATGTCGTTTCATTTTTATAAATGTGAAAGGAGCGGGGAGGAGCATCTTGGATTCACCCTGATAACCAGAGCATCGAAATAAATCAGATCCCTGCCTTATGGCCCTCTTTGTACGACAACGTTTTGAAATGGAAAACTTGCATTGCATTCTGGAGGTCCGTTTCCATGACAATAGTGCCTGCAGCCACTGAAAATGAAGCTTCGTCTGTTTGTTACTGTTTTGTGTGCACGTGTGTGGTTTCAAAACAGAAACAACCAACTGCACCAATTCGTGGCCCAACATGTTAACTGCATTGTTTATAATATTTCTGGGTTTCCATGTAAACACACATCGTTTTAGTGTAACAAGAAACTTTTCTGAAACGAAAACTTGAAGTTGTCGTGTAAATAGAAATAAAGTGTTTTTAAACCCATTTTTTTTTAACCCATTTAATTTTCTTTCTTAAAAAAACTCGGAGGAATTGTAACTTTTAGTTTGAAGACAAAAACACACCTTTTTACCTCACATCTAAAACTTTATCAGATTCTGGTCCTGAAGGTCCAACATCAGGTGAAACATGAAACTACTTTCTGATACGATTTGTTTCCACGTTAAGTTTCTATAAATTCTTTTGCCCTAAATACTCGAAGTGAAAACGTGAAATGTGTAACGCACACGCCACTGCACGGACGGCATTTTTCACATGAGGCTTCCTGAAGAAAACATCAATGGCTCCTGTTCATGATGTCTCTGGATACTCAGAGATTAAATAGGCTAATGTAAAATTAAAAGAGCCGATTTCTGGATCAGAGACTTAATTCCTCTGACCGCTGATGATTATTAGCTGGAGACAGACTCGTGAGAAAGACATTTATATTTTATCTGCCACCATATGTGCACTCAATCTTCATCGTCTCTTGAGTAATCAGTACATGGATGTACAAAATGTGAGCTACTTACAGTTTTCCTCTCACGTGTTCTCACGTTTTATTATAGAAATCCATTGAATATTTGGCAAGTGGCTTGAAGATGTCTTATTGTTTTTCCTCTCTACATGTGAAAACAAATCTCTGTAATTTCTCCACCTTGATTCTTCACACTGAATCCTCCATTGCTTTAGCCTCTATGAGAACAGAGTGAAAGGATCCAAACTAGTGACAGAAACAGTGAAACTGCAGCAGGCGATAAATTGGATTTCCTGTTTTTAGGTTTCAAAAATGATTATCCCTCCAAAAGATGTTATCAATAGATTTGGAGTGTTTTTTATAAACAGTTCCCAAGTTATTAACAGTTTTTTTTCCAATAGAGAGGAAAATTCTTTTTATGCTGCTGCAATGTGGAAAAACTATAATACATTTACACAATATCCCAAGTGAAGACAGCTTTTCTTGGATTTTTTTGCTCCAGAAAGTATTCGCATTTACATGGCTTTGTTATGACAACGATGTCAGTTTACACAGAAATGGCAGAAATGCTGAAATTGATGTAGTTTGCATGTAGCGCCACTAGTGGGTGTCGCATGTTTTTGTAATGAAACCACACACACATGCGCCATGGTTTTAGGCAGCCAGCCGTCCAGCCGTTATTTGGATGGTCACTTTTCGGAAAAGACGGCCGAGAAAATAGCAGAGGTGTTGCTCAAAGCCTCTAAAATCTGTGTACAACGTCCATCACTACTCGTCACTGGCTAATTTTGCCTAAATTCGAGCAACGTGCTTGGTCAATTGATACCATGTGGTTTATACGCTTTGAAAGGCGGCCTCTGATTGGTTCGTAATTCTCCGACTCATCTTGATGCGTTGAAATGCTGAAGCAGAGAGAAGAAATCTGGACGAATTTCCCGTCCAGGATGCGGAGGAATTCTATCTGCAGAATCCACACAGGTGGGACTAATTCTATGGACCTATGATCGATTTAATTTTTCATTTCCAAAATGTTTGGACAACTGCACATCATTCATGCTTTTCATTGAAGAATAAAATATTCTTTGCTGTGAAAATGCAGATTTTGATTTAAGTATTGACAATCATGCTCCGTCACCAATGTATGTGGGACGCAGCTGTAGGAGGCCTGCAGAGAACAAATAAGCTCTAATAGTCAATTAAAAACTTCTAAGAGGATAATAGAAATGTGTCAATGCAGGGGGCACAAACAAGTACATGTAGTGAAGTTTGGAGTGAGGTGAGTCAGGTACCGGCACAGGTACAAGTACAAGTGAAAACCATCACCAATGAAAAAAGAAGCTGTTACCCTAAAAGAAAAAGACAACTTTTTAACAACGCTCATGGGCTTCCATGGCCAATTCCATCTGTGTGGCTTACGTTTGACTCCGCAGGTACCATTGTGAGCTTGCTTCCCTGAGATTGGCTGCGCGAGCGGCGTGGAGGAGGGAAGGGGAGCATGGCGTTTGTAGATGGCGTGGGCCTGAGGCGCCGAGGCGGCGTCGCTCCACGATTCCAGAGGCTGAATGAAAAACTCTTCATCCGCCAGCTTGAACAGCCCGGTCTGAAACGAAGAGGAGCCGCAGGTCAGCTTTCATGTCACGTCCAACATCGCGACACCATTTCATTTAAAAGACACTTTCATGCAAAAATGTGGTTTATTTTGAAGACTGGAAGAACAAGGTATAACAAAGCAACACAATGAAATAAAAAGAACTCTGTGTAAATTCTAAAAATAAAAGTCCAGAGGCTCTGTTGTAATGTTGAAAAAAGAATGCAATGAATTGTAAATGTCATCAGGATAGAACCAGGCTGTGAGTTGTAACGAAAATGGAAGGGAATGAAAAGAAATCAGATAAAAAATGAAAATAGCTTCAAACTAACACAAAGCAAGAGAACCTCCTGTTCATAGGATGTATTTATTAAAAGTAATGATAAAATGACAAATGAAGTGCAAAACTATATATAAATATTTCAGCTTGGAAGATTTACCACTACAGCAACCTACCTGAGGAGCTACAAGATAGTAAATGTATTGTTAAATAAAACGCTTAAAACAAACAGTCGTTCATGAAAGAAAAGTTTATTCATTTATCCATTTCATCTTATTAATTAAAATTTTTCAGTATGTTTATTTTTTGGTGTATTTATAATTTTTTTTACTGTCGTCCTCTGACTTTTGTAAATCTTTGTTCATGTAAGTCTTCATTTCAGCTTTATTTGGTCTTTGGTTATTTAATATTTTTATCTGGAACTTTAAATGCATGTGGGTTTTTTTTGGTTTTCACCAAAATCTTTATATACGAGAAATTTGTTTTCTAATAAACACAAATACTCTTGTCCATTTAGTCACACGTGTGCAGAATAAATATTCTGAACTTTTTACTAAGGACGTGGTGTACATGCGCAGTAGCAGTGTTTTCAAAAAGTTGTGTTTTTCCCAGTTTCCATGGAGACGGAGTTGGAGCGCTTTCAACGGAAACGGAAACGGAGCCCAAAAGTTTTTAGTTTTCTCTTGAATACATTGTTGTGTAACCTAAAACACATGCCATGTATTTGTTAATAATATATTTTGATTTTTAAGTACAGGATTGGACTGAATGTATAAATTCTTCTGCAGCGTGTGAGTTTACAGTTAATCGTTAAGTTTCACTCCGCTTCAGGCTTTATAAGACTTTTATTCAAAACTTTAATGAGGATACAGAGGAGATTTATTCTCCCCCTGCCGTAAAAATACTCCAGAAGAAGAAGAGATCTGGGAAGGAGGGCAGAGAAATAAGCGTCCAGAGTCATTGGATCCCCATTAAAACAGCTCCAGGATATCAATACAAGTCCACAGGAAGAAGGTAGTTTGTGGGGAGAGACATCAGTCACTTCTCCATCTCCCCTCGGGAAACGTTCTCTTAGTATAAACGCTCAGATTGTCCACTTCATGGACGGCTTTTTCCTCCTCATCATCGTCTCCTGAAGGACACTTCACAGAAGATCCTGGTTTAAATGATAGATTTGATCTATTCTTGCATTTATTCTCCTTTTTTCAGGGCTTACTTACTAAAATTATGGCTTGATTTTTATATTTTGTGGCCTCTCGAAGGGCGAGGGGCTTATTCTGCCTCATCATACCAGCAAATGTGTGAATATACACACACACACACACACACACACGCACATATACATATAAAATATATATTACCAGCCCTGTGTAATCAGTTTCATCCCCACATGGAACAATCTTTTGACAGCTGCAGTCAATAAAGACATCTTGTTGTCCTTCTCTATGAATCAGTAATTAATGTAATTATCAATGTATTTTTTCCAGCGTAAATGAATTACCATAAGAATAATAAGAGCTCTTTAAATTCCTGTTATTTTCCCCGCCAGCTCATTCGTTTTCCCACGAAACGCTGTGCCAATTCCCAAACTGCACCCAGTGAATACATACAATCATGCAGATCGGTTTATATATTGGGATGCAGAATGGATAATTGTTTGTACCCGGCTATTCAGGAGGTCTTCTAAACATCACATACATAACCAACAGAGTGCAGACGCCTCTTGAATAAAACATTTTGGAGGCTCGCAGCACTGACTTCTCCTTTGCACGCAGCAACGGGAGCTGGGGATCCCTTTACCAACAGGCCAAGTCTCCAGATGGCTGCAGACACGCAGGCTGGACTGAGGCGGGACAAAGATCAGATGTCTGTCAGCGACTGCACCCTCAATCACAGCGCCGCCGAGCCAGGAGCAGATTCCAGTCGCCCAGCTCCGTTTTCAGTGGACCAGCCGGGATTTATATTTAATTCTGGGCGACCTTTCAGCTCTCACGGACCCACTGGAGCTTGTTTGCAGTTTCTGAAGAGTTTGATTGTGACTTCTCGACAATGACGGCAGCTTGAAAGAGTGTGTGTGTGTGTGTGTGTGTGTGTGTGTGTGCAGCTCCTGTCCGAGCAGGAAGTGTGTGAGACAACAGACAGTTGCAGATCAAATAAGTTTAGAAAATGAAACCTGTGGGACGGATGCTTTGTTTTTACCGTGTCGCCGTTTATTTACACACAGTATCGCCTGTCGCCTATTGTAGGACAAGTCGTCCACGGATGAGATTCCAGAAAATAAATCCTGTACAATGTACTTTTATACATTACTTGTAATTGATATTTCATATATTTTTCATATATCTAGTGTATGTCCATACGCAAACAATGGTCTTTGCGCACATGAGGCCCCCCCCCCTCCCCAAAACTTTGGCACTGCCCTGTTTAATCATGTTTATCATGTAACGTTTCTACTGTAGGAGCCCCGCAGCTCGTTAACGTGTCGGAAGGCGGGTTTACGTGATGCACCTGAACGCATCACTCAAAGCTGTCAGTTACGAAGCGGCGTTTTAACTTTTCATCTGCACAGCCTATTTGTTTTCAGAAATACATTTCTGAAAATCGTATTTCTGAAGACGTATCTGAGCCGGTGCACCGCGCCCCTGTTGAGTTTGGTTATGTTGTCAAATATACTTAATAATACTTCCAAATGTGTCAAATATACTTTGAAATCCAATGCTTCAAATCAATAATGCTGAATAAAATATTGGTGGAGGAGTCGTCCGCTCACCGTTACAAACACACCACTTGTTGATGCGACAACGTTTTTAAGTTTAAAGGGGAAACCTTCGTAGCGTTTCAGGGGTTTGTTTACATGCCAACGGTGGTCGGAGACACTAAAACACAACTTTTTGAAAAAACCTTCCTTCTTGAAAACGTGGGAAAAAAATGGAACTTTTCAAAAGCGCTGCACACCACAGCTGTCGTAAATATGTTTTTGTACGTGCTCAGTAGATGAACAGTAACAATGTTTTCCCCCAGAGTGTCATGACTTGGTAGTTTTATTTTGACAGTCACTATAATAACAATCCAACTTGTGAGGTGAACGGTGTTGGGTGAGTTAAACAATGTGTGAGAGATGATGCGTCTTAAACCACAAATTATGTATGCAGACCTTTTAACATTTGATTCATAATTATCCATCAACCATCACACATGTCGGGCAGTAACAACCACTGACCGATCAGTTTGACAGGACATGATAGTTACCGGATAAAATCATCAAGCGTCTTGGAAGCTTCAGCCATGACTCATCGACACACAGCGTCAATACCAGCTGAGCGAATGCATCTCAACATGATTTAAATCAATATTTTCCTTTTCTTTCTTCTTCTTGCATTCATGTGTACCGAGGTGGTGTTTAATATTCTGCAGATATACATTTAGAATATGCTTCTGCACTTTCACTCAGTATGACTACAAATCATTACTGTAAAATACAAAGGCAAAGGCTCTCAATGTTGTTGTAATTATCATGTGTATGCAGTCAATTACCATAATGGAAATACTGCATCAGAAAATTCTTGCCCAGTGGGTAAGTTTCTTTAGATTAAATTTTTAACAGTCAGGGTGTGAACAGATTGTTTATTGTTAGAACTCTTAACTTTAGATTACAAGAATGGTGCATATTCTGGCTCAAAGAGTAAAGTAGTGGCATTGCTTCTTTCCCTCCCAGGTAATACTGGAGTAAATATAGAATGGAATCAGTGAAGGGTGCCTTAAATGGATGGATGGATGGATGGATGGATGGAGCAAAGATTCACACTGATTACTTTTTCCTGCAATGACGGTGTGTGTGTGTGTGTGTGTGTGTGTGTGTGTGTGTGTGTGTGTGTGTGTGTGTGTGTGTATGTGTGTGTGTGTGTGTGTGTACACACATGGCTTTAAAGGTCTTTCCCACTAGAAGGTCACACTCTTCTATGTTTGGTCGTAAACAACCTGACAAAACAAAGAGATCTGGAGTCTCTGGGAAATTAAAATACTGTATCCTCCGTCTGAGTACTGCATGTGTTACACAAGGAAAGTATTTAGCCACGGGATGAGTTTGGTCCTGGAGACGACAGCGAGGCTTCGGCGAGCCGTGACGGGAGCTGCTCAGGAGGAAACTGTCCAAAACAAGCCTGAACGTTTCCCTTCCAAACAAGAACATCTGGACTTTTATGAAGATCCATTAAAACTCATGAGCAAAGATTAGAACACTTATATGTTGTGAAGAATACAAAGGTTGTTTGACAAATGAACATTTTCAGATAAAGTTAAAATATGTATACAGAGAAACAGTCGGATTGAGGCGGCGAGATAAAATGATTTTGTCAGGTTTTACACTTGTAACTCAAAATGAATAAAGAAGTATTTAATCTTAAAGCCTTTGTGTTTTGGGATTTGTACTTCTTTCCACCCGCAGCACTTCAGAAGCTGAGCGGTTGTTGATGATGTTTGTTTTCTTCCTTTTGTTTTCCCAGCCTCCACAAGCTTTTTGAATGAAAGGATGATGTAAATCAAATCAATACGATAAACTGTTTTCTCTAAACCCTCGGAGAGAAGGGCTTGCCTGCAGCTTGTTGTTTTTGGTCATTTTACCTTTATTTTTGTACTTCAGCCCCGAGGGCACCAGGAGGGATTATGGCAGGTTAGTCAAAGGACTCCGATCTGGCCAAACTACCAAGCAAATAGTAAATATTTCAGAGCAAACTATGTTTGTTTTTTTAACAACTCAATGCTGAGACCAGAAGTAAAAGCCTCAAATCCACATCGTCAGGGTGACTTTGGAAAAACACCCATAATGCAACTGTTAAAGAAGTTTTTTGACTTTTCACTGTATTTTGCACCTGAAGTTTTCATTAAAATTGTCTTTGTGTTGAGATTGTAGTCATTTTTGGTAGTAATTGTTTGGCTTTAGCGGAACTATCAAACATTTTCATCATGTTTACTCTGCGCTACAACAAAGAAAACTTTTACATTTCAAGGTTATTACGACACTATTGACTTGCGTTTCACATCCCTGGATTAGAGGATGAAGATATTCTGAATATAACAGGGTTTTTTAGTACAAGAGGACGATTGTCGAGACGAGACGTGTATAGATTCTTTGTACTGTTTAATAGAATTGAGACTTATTCATTTAGAACTCAGAAGCCAGGCATACGTGTATATTTTATACTTTCCATATATCTCAAGGCTAAAAAGTTCATTGTCCATTTCACGCTTCAACGCATTGTGAGATTTCAAGCATCAGTCCATCAATCAATCCATCATTATCTATAAAAGGACCTTTCGTATAAAAGGAAAGAAAAAACTAAATAAATACTATTATGTCCAGAATGAAGCGTCTTGCTTTGATAATTATCTTGGATGATGAGGACACTCAAAATCCCAGACAAAGATGACGAAATGCAAATGCAAAGAAGGCACAATGAAACAAACAAATCACGACACACGATAACAAATACTCAATTCCAATACAAATTGACCCTCCAAATTACCTTGTGGTCATTTTTCTGTTGTTTTCAGAGGATCAAGGAGGGTTTTTTTTGTTTGTGAATCGGCTGTGTATCACAGACCTTACAAGGAAACCCCAGCTGGGACCCGACACCATGATAAATAGTCCAAACACTGTGTTTTCACTCAGAACATCTGTGGACAGACGTTTGAGTCCATTACAGGGACTGGAAAACAACAGTAAGGTCACATACAAGTTTGTTTTGACTCGTTCATACATCTTCTGACCCGGCTTCGCCCTGCGTTTCACTGCTGGTTATGTGGAAACATTAAAAAAAAAAAGTTAGTTTTTTTTGGATGAACACAGTAACAGCTCATAACTCATGCGTGTTGTAAAAACTGGTCCCCCGTCAAAAATTCTCAACACTCATTAAAAGTCCAAATTTAGCACTTTGTTCTCTAAATGTCTTCCACTAAAATGTGAGGAAAGGAAACACCAAGCATGGAGCAATGGTTCGGGATCGTCAAGGATTTTTCACTCAGTGGAACAGATGACTTATCAATCAAAACATACAAGGGACATACATTTGAGAATAACTGGAAAAAAATGGAATGCCTCCAGGGAACGTGACACCAAGAACTAAATGGAATCATTTAAAGGACTGAGAAAAAAAACCATGCATACTGGAGATGCACCTCTGTTTTTCTGTTTGTGATGGTTAAAAAATTCTAACTAAATAAAAAATTAAGTTAAAAACAAAAATGTGAGTAATGAGAGGGATGAGAAGTTTTTTTCCAACTGAAAATGTCAATTTAATTTTCATAGTATAGTACAGAGGTCTGAAACACTGTGGCTACATACGTAGTTTACCACTATTGAGTATGGAGTGACTGAATAATGCAATGTAAAGCCTCTTTGAGTCTTCTAGAAAAAAGCGCAATATAAAACCCATGCATCATTATTATTATTATTATTATGACCAAAGGTGCAGTTTTGTGACTTTCCACCAATTGTAATTTAACTGGTGCTGCAAATCAAAGTCTAAACTAAACATCTCAATACATTTTGTACCAGATTTGATCATTTTCAAACATTATTTTTGGCCTTTTTGAGATCATTTTTACAATTTACCGTTTTAAACCAACTTTTTTTCCGTTTCTAAACTTACTCTTTTACAATTTTTTTTTCCTTCTTTTTTTAATGTTTTGGCAGTTTCTTTGTCATTTTAGCCATTTTTGGTTTTTTTGTGCCTTTTTTGGAGCCGTTTACAGCCAAGAATTAGACGTCCTTTTAAAGATGACTGAAAAACAAGATAAAATGTTTATTGACATATAATTTAGTGAACGCTTGAGGGAGCCGCTACAGAAGGGTTGAGGAGCCACATGTGGCCCTGGAGCCGCAGGATGCAGAGAGCTGATATCGGCATCCTAATGAAGACAGACAGAATTGATCAGATTGTTGATAAATACCGATTCTACTGATTCAAGGTACTTCTGGGTATCACTGTATCCATTTTAACTGGTTAAAAGAGCCGTTTGTATATTTAGCTTATTCCTCCGTTGTGCATTAGGTGGCAGCAGTGAGCTACTGCAATACTGATTTGGTTTTCAGTCCACTTCTTTATCATTTCTACCAGAGAAAGGGGCGTTTTTTTTTCTTCTTGCATCTGAAAATGGCACACTTGGTGGGCGTGTCACTTGCTGGCCACTAGGTGGCGTCTAGATAAAATGAGGTTTTACTGCAACACTGGAGTCCAAACTGGACCAACATCTCGGCTCAGTCACAAACTCTCTCTTTCATTACTGCATCAGCTCAGTGAAATCCATTTCTGAAAACATTTGAGACGAGAAATAAGATGTGCGGTTGCAGAATCTGTCCACGTTTTGGTTCCACGGCAGCAAATTGAGACGTTTTAGGAAAGTTTCGCAATGAATGGGATGCAAGAAATTGACGGATCCTGTGGACACGAACCACAACAGCTTTAGATGGTGTCCTGGACGTTTCTCTTTCAGTTACAGTCCTTGATCATGTAGAGACTCAACATTATTTGTACTTTCAAGTGCAGGCAGATCGGTCTTCACCTCCATAGACTCCAGTTCACAAAGCTTTCTGTGTTATGTACTGGATGTGTTTACCTTCGTTAGAGCTGCTGCATGACACAAAGAAATGAGCTTTCATTAAATTTAAAATGCCCTTCGTATCTTATGTTCTTCACCTTTGCCACACGGGACCGAGACGTAAAGGTCTTATGTAGGATTAGAAGTATCTACAATCTTAATATGATAAAATGTCGTCAGTGAAAGTGACTGATAAAGGAAACTTTCACTAACCCAGAGATAAAGCAGATGAGGATAAGTAGCCAATGTTCCTAAACGTACTGAAGTTTCATCAAATAGACCTGCTCATACTACAGAAAATGTTTTTTTCTTCTCAATGGGTTCAAATAAGAGCGACAAGGAAACACGCTTCAAATAATCACTTTCTGGGGAAGGGGGGGGGGGGGGGGGGCATTCTTCCAGAAACACCTTCAACTTAAATGCAAATCAACCATAAGAACACACTTGTTGGTGTGAAAGCGAGGCCTAAAGCAGAAGATGTCAGAAAAGTTACCACAGAGATAATTAGCTTGCGGCGGCCAAGTAGTGCCGTCGCTCTATGATCCTTCGATGATCCTTCGGCTCTTCCTATCATAGTGAAGCAGAATTCACCAGTGTTGGACTGTTCACCACTGATATGGAACGTGAGCTGGGATTAGACCGTCATGACACAGGTTCGTTTTACTCTACTGATGATGTGTTGTTGCATTAGCAATATGGCCATTTGATTCACACTTACTTCTGACACTCATGTTTGAAAGACAATCAAGTTTCCATGACAACCAAGCATCTTTGCGTGGCTATGGGCAGCGTTCCAAACAGGTCAACGATTCAGTCCTTTTGTTATTATCCGTTCTGATACATTCCACTGTGACAGACGCTGCCAGTTTCTCTCAGATGGGAGCAGACCAGAGTCCAACTTCTCAATCCGAAATGTGACCCATTTCTTATTTGTTTGATGACGGTCTGATCCTCCAGATTTGGAGGAAACTCCAGAGTCGGTTCAGGACACGCTGGAGAGATTCCCACCCAGTAGAGCTGCAGGAAGCTGTGGGGGGACGTAGGGACGTCTCAGCTTTTTGTTTTTTACCTCCCACACTGCCACCACCATCTGAGTCACAGCTGCGTACGGTGGAACAGGGTTTCTTGTTTTGAGGTTGCTCCCTTATTATACAAAATTCTCTCTATAATGGTTTTCTAACAATAATGTTTCCCCACAGCCTGTGTGCGACGCCCCAGGAGTGAAGAAAGTCTGTCATCTCCTTCACTGACTTGCTCCAGCATGAATCTGTGCTCATACACAAGAATCAGAGAATTTCCCTTCATGACATCATGCGGAGAAGCTTCCTCTGCGAGTGGATACTCACTTTCATCCTCCCGCGTTTGGATAAGCTCTACCATCTAAGATTACGAGAGGACGGCATTTTTTTACTTCTCGCTAATGCTACTGGGAAACAGACGTGTAGTAGGCGTGGACAGACACAGCTCATTAGCATTTAAAGGTATAGACACAGAAACAGCCTGTTCTCAGTGGAGCTCAGCAGAGGGACTTTTAGGAAGCTTTCACAACAAGATAGACCGGGAACGTCGTTCGGTTGGGGAGGGGCTTGTGAAATTGGTTTGGTTCGCTTGACAGCGGACAAACCGCCAGAACGTCATGCAATTGCAACAGCTGATTGTTCGGGGGGGCGAGAAACCCAGCTCATTGATTGGTCCAGACCGAACATCCAGCCCCTTTAGCCGGCTAGTAGCTAATAGGTAGCCACAAACAACCACGATATATAGTCTTCAGATTGTATATCAACGACTGCCTTCCTCACTACTTCTTCCTCACTACTCCACAAGGCATGTACCAACTTTTTATTTCTGCATCTGGTTCTTCAGATTTGTGCTGTTAGCTTAGTTTGTTTACTACCCAAAATGCACTGCGCTCTACGTTACGTCCTCTTGCTGTGAACTTACGTCTTACCCTCGGAGTCATTAGCAACAAAATGATGTTCATGTGTGTATTTTGAATTACAATGAAAGATCCATCCATCCATGCCTTTGTGACGCACTGTGAATTGTTTGGAGTCTGAATGGTGCTCTGTCCACATTAGATCAACTGAGCTCAAACCAGAATAAACCAGAAAAATGTTAAAAACTCGAATTTGAATGTGGCTGAGCAGCATCAGTGTGAATCCACTGTGTTGCTCCTGCGGGCGACCAAGATGTCTGCAAAGAATTAACAATTGTAATTTTTCTTTGGGTTATCATTGTACAGCAAACATATAAGTTATAAACATTTATGAAAATAAAGCTCTGTATTTCGGCTCAGGTTTTACAGTTTACACACATTTTTTTTTTGTGGAAATTCTGACTCGCCTGTGAAGCTGGATTTCTTCTCATGAATGTTTAGTTGGTCTGTTAAATGTGGTTTCTCAGTCCTGCCAATAAATAACTTCAAGGAAACAGACTGCAAGCATTGGATCACAGACATTCACAATACTGAGTCTGAAATGGCTAAAAACAGGAACCGCGTGTGTTAAAGGTGCAGTGTGTACGATGGAGGCCATGTTACTACTGTACACATCGTTTTTTCCATTTTCGTTTCAGTAAAATTTTGTGTTTACTCAGCAACATTCTGAAAATGATATTCATTTACATGGAAATGACAGAAATGCTGAAAACGATGTTTGGTCAACTAGTGGCGCCATTTGTTTTTGTACTGAAACCACACACACACACACACACGCACGCACGCACAAAGAGCAACACGCTCTAAACATTAACAATGGGAGAACACGGACATTCTAGTGGACAGACGGCCAAGTTGGATTGTTCTCATGAGAAGTTGCATTTTCAGTGACTCCGAGTTCCGCCGTCGTGAAAACAGACACCAAAAGCACAACAAAAGTTTTGTGTTTTCACTTGAAAACATCGTCCTGTAAACGGGGCCTCGGGTAATACAGATTCATGAAATACCCTCAGACACGTGAGTGAGGAAACCGAAGCTGCTATCTATGTTTGGATATAGGTCCATCACGGGGCAAACAGCTGGAGAAGTGGTGTAGACGCTGGATGGACTGAATCTGGATCCTCGCAGCTGCACCTCTTTGTAGTTGTTGAGTATCAGGCAGCTTGCGGACAGGCTCCGGATATGCAGTTCTCATTCAGACAACTCAGTAACACATCCAAGACGATAGCTGGCTGTCGACTGGAGACATATGGATGCAAGATGTGGCGAGTTCAGCTCTTCAGCAGCAGCTTTTTTGCACACTGAAGCATTTCCAGTTAAAGGAGTGTGCAATAAAGAATTACACATCACACAATAGATGTATCTGACCCAGCACGGACAGGCGCTTGCATATATAAACTCTTTGTACTTGCAAAACCCCAATCAGAGGAGATGAACCAGCTGGAGATGGAGTTTGATTTCACTGCTGACAGCCGAGATGAAGAACATGACAGCACAGACCTCGGCCTTGGATCTGGACAAACCTTTGATGCCACTGAAAAACACCCAAGACGCTTGGGACTCAAGCAGCATGGATTCGTGAAAATAGTGTAGAAGCTGTGGCGTGAGCAGCGTTTTCATCAAATCTGATGATCCTGTTGAATATTTAATCTTCTTTAGTTTGAGGATTCCCGCTAAGACAATACACTTCTTACATCAAATCTTTTCAATTGTGATACAAGCATAAGGATTTGTATTTATTCTGACTTTGGGATTCGGAAAAGTATACTAGCAACTTCAAGATGACAGCAATATTTCAAAGTCCACAGTCAGAAACTTTAATCTGACTTTAATCCTGGATGATGGAGTCTATTAATCCAACATTATGCAATAAAAAGAGTAAAGATAGGGCATGTGATGACACGGCGAACATATAGAGGCACACAGACGTCAAGTTTTATCTAAATTGGAGTGTAAATGATGTAATTCTGTACAAAAGAGGGTTTTCTTTAAGCAATAATCTATAGTATTGGACCATGAAGCTCCAAAGACGTTTGACAGTCCGATATTTGACATTCTCTTAGTCAAAAACATATGATTTGATGTGAATATAATTCAAATCAGCCCAATACAGGAAAACTCCTGGTTAAATAGGCAGTATTTTTAGTAAACATGTCAGCCGTATTGGAAAATTTTGCTTGTTTTGTAGTCTCAGTTATGACAGATGTTAACTGTGACTGACTTCTCTGATGAATAAACAAAAATTTTTAATTAAGTCTAGCTGACAATTCTAAAAAGAAAAAAAAAAACAACCTCAGAAAACAATGAAAATCTAACACTGTGTATTCAGGCTCAACAAATCCCAGGAAGTTTCTGGAAGCTTTCCCACCTTCAACAAAGTGAAGTGGAATCATGTCTTGTGGGTTCATTGTCTTGATTAGCTGTGTCGTCTTCTCAAACCAGGGAGAATCCCAGCGTCTCCGGGTAAACGATGTACGGCGAGCACTGAGCACTGCAAGCAGGAGAAGCTGTTTTTCCATGCAGTTTAATATTTAAGTGATTATGTCAGGATGTTTTTTCTAGATTAAAGTACCAACAAACCACATTGACATTGTGAGAGAAACATTGGATGATTTCAACATTGCAGTGTACTCGAGTACTACTGCATCAACTGGGACAGCGGTCTGAGTGCTCTGTAGCCCCGACTAGTGGTGGGAGGCAGCATTGCACATAAATATAACGGCATTGGACTAACATTTGTTGTTCCGACTAGCGAAGGGGTGGATGTTTATTTAGTAATAACTCTTTCTTGCAAGTTTCGTGGCAGCTGTAGGAACACTTATATGCTTGTTGGGTCAAGTTGACGGGACTATAATCTAGTTATGAGCTCATACTAAATCTTGATACATTTCTACTCTAATTTCTTACATGCAGAGGCATTATTAGGAATTCATGGTTGCATATAACAAGTCCTGATTTTCCTATGCTGATAGGAACAAACTGGTAGAGGCAACGTACTTTCCGTTGCCCGACTGTGCTGATGTGTAGTACATGCATGCTCTTGTTCAATACTTATACTACCTGGAAACTGTGTACTATGACTCTGAGGTTTTGTCACAGACTGCAAAGCTGTAACTCACCGTGGCGTCTTAAATGGTGGAGTTCGGTGGCACTCTCTGACCATTCGCAGACTCACACACTGGTACAATTTAATCTAATAAATCCATCTTCGGCCTGCTCCCCTCTTACCTTTGTGGGCACATTTGACTTAAAACTAGCAATTATTGTCTCCAGTCAAATTGCATCCTTTTATTCTCTGTAAGGTTTGCGCTTAAATGGACTTTTAAGTTCTCTGCTCCTGCGGCCTGGAATAACTTGCAGGCTGAACTGCAGTTACAAGGACTGATTCTCATTTGGAAATTTAAACTTGTGGTGAAAAGTGTGGAGGCAGATCCTATTGGACCGTGTAAACACTTTCCTTCCAAGCCAATGCATGGCTTCCTATGCAAAATGATGTATATTTTATAATGTACGCATTTCATCATTTATGTGTATTTTAATGTTTGGTACATGGGACGAGAGTTGCAAATTAGTGTCGAGCTATATACTCTATGTGCAACACATCGGATTTTATCTATGTATATTGCACTGAAGTAAAAAAAGAAGAAAAAAATAATGTAATTGTAACTTGGTGCTGCTGCCATCTTGGCCATGCCTTCCTTGAAAGAGAGATTCTGCAATCTCAAAGGGACTCACCTGGTTGAATAAAGGTTTAAAAAATAAATAAAACTTAGAATACGGAGACTTAGAATAAGAGAATACGGTCAATAACTTCCCTCTTTTGTTAGCAAAAAGATCAGAACCAAATTCACCCTAAAGGGATCTCTCTTTTCTCGCTTGCATAAAACATTGTTCACCTGCAGCAGTGGTTATCAAAGTGTTGGGCGGGCCTCCCCCGGGGGCCGAGGACAGCTTCAGAGGGGGCGCAGCTTCACAGAAAATGTCTTTTTCATACAGAAGATCAATTAATGCTGGCACATTTATACCACAGATTTTTAGGGAAAAATATGGGTCTAAAAACCAAACTAGATATAAATGATAATATGGGAAAAATGGAGCAGAATGCAGCACAGACTTTCACCAGGGAAGAAGGGCAACGTGGCATTTGTGGGACTGGGTGGGGCTCAATTTAAGCTCTTTAAGGCGGCGGGTGGGTGCGTGAATCATCATCTCACAATATTAGAATCTCTGAGCTAAAGCTAAGGACAGCCAGTCTGACATTCAATAATAAAAAATCCCACCATGACTGACATTACAGGTAAATACGGTCAGGCCAACACAATACAAACGGAGCATGAAGAAGAGACGAAAGGGAAGAACAAGGCTCAACAGGAAGGAGCATTTTCCCACAAAAAGGCTTTGCTTCCCTCAATAAATATGTATAAAATCTGAATCAAATAGAATAGTGTATTACTCATGTATTATACATGTGCTGAAGTGTAGAAATTCCATATTGATTGACTTCAAAGGTCAAACATGTTCGAGGTGAAGCCGGAAGAATGGAAAATCCTAAAGAATAAGCTAAAGGCATAATGAACTTACTAACTTTAAATCTCACTGGACTCGGGATGTAACGATGCATCACGAGACAACTAAAGAACTATGAACATGTGTGACGAATTAAATCGGTGGGATAAAAAATGCATCGCGATACAAACAGCAGAGGAAGCAATCCAGTTATGCTCCTCGCTTTTGAGCTGAGACACTTTCCTTGACAAAATCCCACGTCGCTACGTGTTCGACATCCAGAGGGGCAAGACCATTGGTGCAGATGAGGACAAAGTTATGTCTGAGGTCTCAGGCTCTTTCAAAATAAAAGAAGCTCCCTCCAGTATCAGATGGTGGATGTGGCAGCATTTTGGCTTTTCTCACAGTGAGAAAATCCAAAGCTGGGAACAAAGTTTATTTCCCCTTTGATTGTTTATTGAGCAGATTTTCTTCATAGTTTATTCTATGTGAGATTTGTTTCATAATTTAGTTAATTCTATTTTAGTTGCGACAAAAGATATTTTAACTTCTTCTTTAACAAAGAAAAGTAAATCTGCCTTACAGTTAGTTACTGTACCTACCTCAGGAATAAAAATAAGTTTATACACGTTGAAAAGAAGTCGAGAAAATACAGTGTTGGATTTAACAGAAATTATTTAAATATTTCAGCCACAATTTGTCTAGAATTTTTTTTTTTTGTTAAAGAGGTCATATCATCCAGCTTTTTAACCCTTTCACTTGGTCTGGTCGGTCCAGAAACCTTCAGTATTCTAAGTTTCTAGCTCCTCGTTGATTTTCCTCCATTTGAATATTGGATCATAGGAGCTGCATTCAGAATCTGCTGTGTCTGTGTGAGCTGGACTGGCTCCGCCCACACGTGCCCATCTTGGGAAGAAGAGAAAGTACTTCCTCTCGTGGTGCCATGTGCCAGAGCAGAGCTGCCTAATTGTGGGAGGAGTCAAAGGGATGGCCTACCTTGATTGGGATTGGCTAAACCCCCGATGACACTATACAGGGTTTGATTTCTGATTGGCTGGTTGGAGCAACACACTTTTTAAAACCTGAAACAAGCCAGGGAGAGAGAGGACAGACTGTCTTCACCTCTGGGACATCATTCCAGGTACGGGGATGATTAGTACTGTTGGAAAACCTTTAGAAAGTGACTTTTGCATAATATGACCACTTTCCAAAATATTGCAGACATTGTATTATGAATTACAGCAACAGCTTAGTGAACCGTTACACCCTGAATGGACGCATCACATCAGGAACTTGCCACCGACAAATTCTAATGCGAGCGTTTTCCCGAGTCACCGCAGTGGAAAGTGTTATGGGATTATTTTCAGCAGCCTCTTTAAAACACTGAAGATGATGATGCTTCAGGAGATGGCAGTCGGTTCCAAAGCCCCAGGAGAATAACAAAAAGATGCTTTTTAAATGTAATCTCTGGTATGTTGGACAGATCAGCTCTGGAGGACCTGGAGGTTTGGATTTGGATCACAGACAAGTACGGGGGTGTCGCACAATGAGATGGTGAAACTAGAGAATCATGATCTCTCGGTCACAGCAATCTGTTTGAGGGTTTCTCCAGGTTGCCGCTTCCTTTCATAGTCCAAAAGAAATTGCACTTGCAGTTGTTGTGCCTCTTAATTGCTCTTGTGTGTGACTGTTTCATTTAGACTGCCTTGAGCTGGGATCGGCCAAACCATCCTGATTAAAATAAACTGAGTGAAGTAGATGGATGCCATCTTGTTCAGTCTGCTGCCAAGTATATTCTAAAAGAAGTCGGTATAGAAAATGGCAAAAATTGTTTATTCAACTTGTCAATTTTTAACTTTCCACTCAACCGAGCCACCCCAATGATCACAACTTTTCCTACAAGTATATTCATTATAAAACACTGAGTTGAGTAGTGCTAGTTAGTGGAAGTCATATAGATATAGGCCGTATATTAAAGGGTATTCTTTGGGAGTGCTTCTGCACTCTCAAAGTACTTAATACTCCGAGTCATCCTTCTCCATTCACACACACTCACACAACCTGTGGACAGATCAGTGGAATGTCCCCAACATCCAGTTGGAGGTATTTAGAGCTTAGCGACAATATGGGGGCTGAGCTATGGACCTGGGTATTAGAAGACAACCTATTCTGCAAACTGAACCAGGAGTACCTGAAAAATGCTTTACAATTCACTTATCAACTTTCCTGCGTCACCAAATATAGAAAATTGCTTA
This sequence comes from Lipophrys pholis, assembly GCF_963383615.2. Taxonomy (NCBI): domain Eukaryota; kingdom Metazoa; phylum Chordata; class Actinopteri; order Blenniiformes; family Blenniidae; genus Lipophrys; species Lipophrys pholis. Next base: position 3,670,364 of record NC_137636.1, read on the forward strand.
TTTTGGCTAAAAAGCAGTGTTGGACTCACCGGGGATGTGTGGGTTAAAACTCAAAGCCAACACATCCATGATCCTCTGTGACACCAGAATTCCTCAAAATGACATCTCTTAGCTTTAAATGAGCAACATGGATGCAAGAACAGAAGGATATAATGCTAAAAATCATAAGATAATTGAAGACTTTCAGACACAAAATAACAAACCAACCAGCCAACAGACGGAGGACAGACAGACAAACTCAAGAGCAATAACAGCATTTGTTTAATCTACTCACCAGTCCATTACAGGCACTAATGGCCGCTCTGCCTCCGACCGTGGCCTCATCCCACACTTCCCCTAAGAAATGACACGTGGAGGCCCCGGGGGGCTGGATCCGGGCCCCACGCAGGCCCCCGTACCTCCGCTCCGTCAGGAAGCCCGGAGCCAGCAGGTGCGGGTTGAAGGTGAGGTTAAAGTGAAGGCTGCGGCCGGCGTGCCAGAACTGGTAGAAGACTCTTTCCTGGTCGGCGGACTCGTCCGAAGCCGCCCGGCGCTGGACGCGGCGAGATTGGTGAGAGAGGAAGTTGGACAGGAAGTGACCTTCGGCATCCACGCGAGTGGGGTGAACCACTTCATACTGAGGCAGGTCTGGCAGCAGTCTCCCTGTCCGAGAAGATGCGAGAGGTCAATAAATCATGACATACAGGCAAGATTAAATAATGGAGTGGTTGTAAAGCTGTAAACAAAGCCGGGAAGCTCTAAACAAACCCACACGGACGTCTCATCTTCTGACTCTAAATCATGTCTGAATACAGCTGCCAAGTATGGAGAAGCACTTAAGCAGGGGCGGCAAACATACAGCCTGCGCGCCAAAACCCAGCCCACCAGAGCGATCCAACACGGCTCCATGGATGTGTGAGTGAAAAAGTCTGCTCTTTCCAATCAGCCCACTCTCATGGTTGCTCTGTTCTAGTGAGATTAGCAGACATAACACAACTCTGGGAAGTTGAACTGAATCGTCCATTCAAGTTAATGTCACTAAATATGTTGAGATTGTTTTAATTAATTTATGTTGCGATTGTATTATTGTTTTATTGTAATTAAAATCTGCTTCATTCCATCAACTTAAAGAAAAATACAATTTACTTGCCAGTGACTTTTTTAGGTATCTACAAATAAGGAGTTTTGCAAGATGCAAGACGTACGTGAGCTTGTGTTCTATTAATGCACGACACTGTCGCAATCAATTCAAATTCCTGCACAGACTGAACTACACCAAGGCAATGCCACATTTCCTTAACTCTCGCCAATTTTTGATAAATACATTCAGTGCAACTAGAAGAACTCAAAGTCTCCTTTCTAATGGTCTTATGTGTGCTAAAAGGCTGATTCTCCTCCCGTGGAGGAGGAAGGAAATACTGTCCATAACTGCATGGATCTCAGTAATGGAAAACACACTGCATCTTGAAAGGATTCAATATATTTTCAAGGACAGATTGGCAGACTTTGATCAAGTATGGAAACCTTTCAGTGACTTTCTGAAATTGTAACACCATTGGTTAGTAGAAAGATTGAAAATGTGGCTTGAACAATGTAATAGCACCTGGGCGGGGGCGGGTGTTTCTGTGAATTTATTTTATGTCTTACATGTCGGTGTCCATGTCCTTTTCTATCTTCAGTTTTGGCAAAACGAAGCAATGACATCTCTGGATCTGACATGAAACTGTTCCTTGGCTTCTTCATAAAAACTTTTTGAAACGTGTTGTGTTCACTATTCTTGAGAAATTAAGTTGTTTTTTTTAATTAATCAATTTTTTCTTTTAAATTTTTACAATTTGCTTGGTGGTTTGGCCAGACTGGCGTGTTGTGCGGACCGCTTTCGGCCCACAGGCCGTTTATTGGACAGCAGTGTTCTAGAAAATGCTGGGGACACTTATGACATGTGGACTGGGGGAGATGGGGAATCAAACCCGCAACCTTCCGATTGAGGGTCAACCACTCTACCAACCGAGCCACAGCCCAACGAGTCTTCTGAATATACGGTTTTCAAGCATAACTTTTGTTCTCTTACTCTTTCCTCACATGTTCAGCAAACTTAATCTAAGACATGAAACTCGTTCCCTCTTTTCTGGAGTGGCTGAATAAGCAGAATGAAGCCAAAGAGACAAAGATCTCGCCATTATGAGCCAGGCGGAAAGAGGATAAGCCGTCCTTTTTTCCTCTATTTTCCAGCCTCATTGTCGCCAGCAGATTAAACAATTAAGTCCTAAGATAATTGCATGTCTTTTTAATTCAGCTGACCGTCAAGTATGATGGATCTGTCTTCACCATGAGCGCACATGAAACATGAAACTGGGACAAACCAGTTCTTTCTCTTATATAAGAAAAAACACAAGCATCCACAAGAACAAGTGCAGTTACGGGTAATTGAGGATCACCAAATCACCAAAGCTCCGCCCACACCGCAGGTCTTGACGCTCAATTCCCAATTTTTTGGTGTGATCGTTTCAAACTCAAATGCCACGTGACCGTGATCGGACCGGATGTTTTCGGGCCCCAGAGGACAGAAGACCACGTGGAGTCACGCTGAGCACACTATTTACACATGGCACGCCGGTCAGCACCAGGGTTGCCAGATGTGACTCACTGTTTCCAGCCAAAACCCACACGCCTCAATAAAAACCAACCCAAATCTCAACCTGTGTAGAAATCATGATTAAACTGTTAAACTAGTATATATGTAATAAAGAACGTCCCATAAACACACAAATGCACAAAATAAACAAAGTTAAAAAGTAAGAGAATTTGGCTCTGCAATTGGGGGATGACCCCCCCCCCATATCTGGCAACGCCGGTCCGATCGTGTAGATTCATTCTTAAGTGGTTGTTAAATACAGACAAAACCTGGACACATGAGGAGGGAAAGAAGAAGGATAATGAGGATAAAGGAGCGCAGCTTTTAACAGCTTTTAACATTTTGGCGGAGTCGCTTCCTTCGGTGCTCATCAGTGACACGTGTCAGTCACACGTCCATAGTGAAGCAGTCGCATGTGAAAAAATATCGGAATTGGTACCACATATGAACGAGGCCTGGGTCTGGTGGGGACATTTTTTTTCTTTATTTTATTTTTTATTTTTTATTTTTTTAAATCGGAATGGCTTTTTCACACATTTGTGAGTCCAAAAAAATCTGAACTGGGTCGTTTTTCCCTGCAGTGTGAAAGAGGCCCAATTAACTAACCTGTTATTGGACTGTGAGAAGAAGCCAAAGTGCCCAGAGGACGCCCAAGGAAGGCTGCATGATAATCACTGAGCGAAGAGCCGTTACTCTTACGTTCTTTTCTGAATGCAAACTGCCTCTCGTTTTTTTTTTTTTTCTTGCAGGGAAGGAGAACACATTCACACGACATTTCAATTCACTCAATTCCTGAGTTTTTATGTCAGAAAAGTTTCACATTTAGACAGCAACTTTTGAAAACGATGTCCGTTTACACGGAAAGCGGTGGAAACTTTGTAGTTTTCACTTTGGGCCATTAGTTGGTGCTGTTTGCTTTTGTAACAACACGCTATGAATTATTAATAATGGTGAGAACACAGACATCCATATGAAATGACGACCAAGTTGGATTGTTATTATAGTGACTGTCACAATAAAACTACCAAGTCCCAGAAGAAAATGGACTGGGAGTCATGATAATATGGAGGAAAACACTGTTGTTGTCGTCCATCTACTGAGCATGTGCAGAAGAACTGTTCACATGACCAGTCGCAGCATTTTCCCAAGTTTCCACGGAGTCGGAGCGTTTTCAAAAGGTAGCGTTTTGTTCTGAGCTCCGTTGTCATGTAATTGGGGCCAAAATGAACCAGAATAAACTGTCTTAAAGCCATGCAAGTCAACATATTTATATTATATCAGATTGAAGTATTTCACATAATTTTTGGTCTTTATTCTGAAGCATGCAAATCAAGGAAAAATGACATAAACCAAAAGAAGTGAGGCGAAGAGCTCAGCTTCTGGTGGGAGCCAACGCTCAAGCATTTTTTTAAAGGGAAAAACAAAAAGAGCCAAAAAGACATCAATTCATCTGAAGTCATCAATCCAAACAGGCCTTTTAGTGAAATCTGGCCTCGAGGCTTCATCTGTCCCGAGTGGATCAGAGGGCAGCGACTGTGCAGGAAGCATGGCCTCGTCTGATTCACACCCCACACACTAACAAGAAGTGAAGGCTACGCATTGACGCAAACCGCCTCCACAAACTCCAGCAGCCTCTGACCGCGTCATCGGTGGAACGCCGGGGGAACCAAGAACCTCCACGCGATCCAGATTATAGAGGAGGAAAGTTTCACTCTACTGGAAAAACTGTTGAATCAAAGAGTGAAAAGGAAACGGCGTTCAGGTGCAGGGAAAATTCTAGTTTTGGTGCAGAAAGCTCGCTCGTAGCTGGACGTCGGGCTGGTCGATTTCACCTAAAAAAAAAAGAAATCTATAATTTTTTTTAAAGAAAATTTGAGGATTCGATAGATTTTTTTTCTCGAGGCACTTTAAAATGACTTCAGACATCAGACATATTGTCAAAAGTGCAAACAAATGTGCACCAGCAACTCCGGAAACCCAGAGGGAATGGTAGAAGAAAAACATTTTTTAGCTGCAAATTCAATAAATCTGTAACATCAATGTTTTGCCCGAGCTCGACGCTCGTCTGCGGCTTTGCAACAGAAGCAAAAAATTTGCAGCGTCACTTTCGATCTTTGTGTCAAATTTCTCAATATGAATAAAAAAATAAACACCACCACCGAGTTTCATGGGGTTTCAAGCCATCTTTCTCTCACGCCCCCTAGTGTTGTGGAGGTGAACTGGTTCTCGGCGCCTAAAACCTCGAAGGCACCGATTAGATTCTACGCACTGCAGACGTAGTAACATTCTGAGGACTTAACTGTGGGATTTGAACCAGTAAACTTCCACCACTAGACAACGTCATGCTGCAGCCTCACTCACCACTCATAACGAGAAGGGTCCAGTCTGGGCTTTTCTGCGTGGAGTCGGCATGTTGCACGAGGTTTTTATCTCCAGTTTCCTCAAACAGTCCAGAAACAATTGTTTGAGGTTTTTCTGTGACGCCGTAGAAGCGAATGTGAAAGTGTCCAGACGATGGATGGATGAAGTCCAGGTCCTCACAGCTGCAGTGAATCAAGCAGCTGCTGTTTACTGCAGCAGACTGCATCATGCAGTTTGCAGTCAGAGAACAAATATGCCGTTTTCATTCAGTGGCTAAAGCTGGCTATCGATTCGATTTGCATCCAAGGTTAATTAGTGATTCTGAATGTCTTTTAGATGTGAATGTGTGTGTTTAGAGTGGAGCACGGGTCTGCAACCTGCAGCTCTGCAGCCACGTGTGGCTCTTCAGCTCGCCTGCAGCGGCTCCCCGAAGCTTTTCACAATATGACATGGAAATAAACATTTATTTCATTTTTTTTCTATTTGCATTTCAAACTGATTTTTCCAAACTGGTCCAATCTCCAGGATAAAAACTGCTTAATGTGTAAAAGAGCCAGAGCTTTGAGGAAAAGAAAAAAAAATAAGAAAAAATAAGAAAAAATAAGAAAACAGAAAAAGGGAAAAATAGAAAAAAAAAGGAAAAAGGGAAAAACAATTGCTAGTTTTGCTAAAACTGCTATATATATATATATATATATATATATATATATATATATATATATATATGTATAGCCAACGGCTATAAACAGCAAAATATCTAAAGAGACGAAAATAAAAAGTTGGACAATCCATGAAAAATAACTTTAAAAATCACAACTAAAAATGTAATTAAACAAATCAAAATTAAAATTTTTTATCTATAGCTATTTTTTTTAAAGACTTTATTTCTTTATTTGAGATAATTAGCATGTTTTCTGGCTCCAGTCAGATTTCATTTGGTGGAAAACCATGAAAACTCCTGGACCAGAGACTCCTGGACCAGAGACTCCTGGACCAGAGACTCCTGGACCGCAGCGATGCTCATTGTTTGCTTTAATCACCACGTCAGCATCACTCGAACTTCAGAACATGGACGAGTAGAACGGCTCTTCTCTTTTCATTCATGCTTCGCTCTAATTTAATTTGCAATCCAGCCCGATACAAACCCTAAACATCGCCACAAAGGAGTGCAAACAGCACAGCGTCTTTAATTAACTTTTTAATGAAAATCTGCTTCTAATTCATTCTTTTTGTTTTAATCTTTGCCTGAGAACACGTTCTGGGGAACGTTGGCCTTCAGGGAATAAAACCGATTCGCATGAATTTCATACCACTTGTTGGATTTTCCTCACTTGCATTGCAATCACGCAAGATATTAAATTTGCAGCTGTTATACAAGCAGTCGTCTCCGCTATGGTGGGTGGGCAGGCAATTACTTGATGTGAAGAAACCAATTTCAATTAAAATTCTATTTCAAAAGACAGTGGCTTAGGAGGAGCCTCTAAATAAGGTGTGGGACCAGCAGGGCTCCCTGAGGGCTTCCTGAGTCCAGGTTCACTCTTCAATCAACACCAATTAAACTGATTTTCTGGGCCTTTTTTTTTTAAACTGTGTCACTTCTTTTACCTCCTCAGAATTACAATGAGGAATTTATGTCAAAAAATAAGAAACAGAAACGTCCTCATACAGCCGATTATATTTAGGAGGTAAAAGGCAAAGTTTCCAGTTTTATGTATATCTAAAAACACCACGTAACTTTTCTTATTTCACGTTGAAAACGATGCGAGTATCAGTGCTTTCAGATTCCCGTTTATCAGCCACGTGACTGTGTGAAGGTTTCCTCCAGATCCGGAGTGTCTGACTGGAGCCCAGTCGTACAGTACGAGACCGAGTGAAGATAAACTTCTTCACCTGCTTGTTTCTGTAATCTCACCAGAGCTTCTTCTGTGTACCTGCCTCTTGAAGAGGCGAGGCACAATTACAATCCTCAGTGTCTGTTTAATTCGGCTTTTTTTGCCCAGAGAGCACGAAGACAAACGAATATTAAAAAAAAAACATGGGAAAGGTGTGCTGTAACTTTTGTTAAGGATTCAGCAAAAAAATGCAAAAAAACTGCGATGGAATTGTTCACAAGCAGATGGGATTTTGGTGGAAATGGGAGCGTGTACACGCTAAAAAAAGCAGGAATATTGTGGGTTATTTTTTACTCCACGATTCACAAAGGACAGAAAAATGTACCAATCAAGCCGATGGGATTTTGGTGACGAATACAAAACAGAGAGGATTCTGGTCGGCAGCGAGCGACACAACTCCATGGGAAATTTTCTAGTTTGACTTTTAACATCCAAACCAGGAGCTGAGTGGAGGCACAGTGGGATGAAAAGGGGGCGGAGTCAGGGGGAGTGAACGCGACCAGACACAAGAGGAGCAATTCCCTGATGTGATGACATCCACGAGGAAACCGGCTCGATTAGGAGACTAATAATAATGCATCCTGTAAAATCCCCCCGTCAAATCCTGTTTCCTGCCCTGCAGTGGCCGGGTCAGAGGCTGGAGCTCAGACTCCAGACTGTCAGCGCTGCATCGGGCTTTTGTCTTTTCATCCAGCGCACCATGGAAAAGACGGGCCATACGTCAACCTCGGATGATTCACGCCGAGCCGGCTGCAGCGGCCACGCCGAGCTGCAGAACTGCGGCTTTAATTGCTGCGGTCGGCCAAACACTCTGTAAACAGACAGAAGTCCCAGCTGCTCTTCGCTCTCAGCGAGCAAAGCTCCGGTCTCAGCTGGACGGCGGGAGACGAACTAACGAGCCCAACAGACGGGGCGACGGCATCGGACGTGGCAAAGTCACGACTCCGACTCGTGTTGGTTCAGGATCAGGGTTCGAGGGGGGAGGGGGGGGGGGCTACCACAGTTTCTGATCACGCAGATGCTGGTTGAAGTGTTTCGTTGTTTCTGGCTCAGAACACGTTTGCACGAGTGATGAGTTCAGAACGTTTGCACCAGAACCGCTTTCATGCAGATTCATTCGTTTCAGAAAAGTTTTGAAAACGAAGTCCGTTTCCACAGAATTGGCAGAGATGTTGAAAACTGCATGGCCACTAGTAGGTGCCGTTTCACGTAATAAAACCACGAAGTTATTGCGCTAATTTAACACAATGTTTGTTTGTGGGACGGAGAGAAGAGCCACTTCATTGCATAATTTGCGATTCAGCGTACAAATGCTCTAATCTGACTTTTGTTCTCTTCAGCGGGACAACGACAAAGAGATTCAAGATTCACAGAGAAATACGATGTAAACACTGAATCTCCTATTAAGCCTTTTTTCTTCATCGTTTTCTTTAACTAAAATAAAACGTGTCTGGACATGTGATCCAGACGATGATGTAGTAAATGTTCACTGCATTAGAGAAGCGAGGAGCCGACGCCGCCTCCACTGTTACGACTGAATCCTTCTCCTGCGGAAGATTTATCAGTTCATCGCGACGCGATGCAGCAGCGGCGTTCCAGATAAGTTGCGTTTCCCCCCCGTTTCCATGGAGACGGAGCGTTCTCAGTGACTCCGAGCGCCGCTGTTGTGTAGCAACCTGCCGCACAACGACACAAAGCTGCCATTTCTCAAGTAACGTCAACTGTGCCTACAGAACGGCTCCAACAGGGGGTTCCATTCTAAACAATCAGTACGACTGACGTCAACGTGTGAGAATAAGACCGTCCTCCTGGATGAATTCATGAAGTTATTGTCTTCGTAGAAAAAGACTTGACGTTCAACTCCTGTAGAAATCTGCTGAGTATCAGTCTGTTGTCGCTTCAAGCTTCATTTCCTGGAGTATTTCTATCCGTTGTGAGAAGCTCGTAGCAACATTCAACGTAATGACAACAATTCAATGTTATTATTCCAGTTATTGGTATTAGTACACAGGTGGACGAGAAGTGAACCGGCGCAGACCCGAGAATAGAATCTCAGTCTCGTCTACTGGCAGTTCAGTTGCTGGTTTGTAGTAAATGATGAACAAACAGAGGTTTTCCTGGAACAAGTTGTCATCTTGTCCTCGCCATCTGTTCCTGCTCTGGTGAGAACCCTGATCCCTCTCCCTTCCCGGGACTCGCTCCTCCTCTGACCTATGCCCTCTACATATACAACCTGTGTCTAATTACCGCCACCAGGTGCCTAAATAGGGTAACGCAACAATAAATATGGAAATAAGATCAACCTCACCTGCAAACAATAAACTCCGACACTCGTGATGTGTAAAGAAGTAAAATCCTGGTTTGCATTTCCGACGCTGTCAGAATATGATCTTTATGCTCTGCAGTCTGTGAAGCCCTCACACTGGAGGACAAGAGAGACTTAAAGGCGCGTTTTCAAGTGAAAACACAAAACTTCTCTTGCGTTTTTTTGTTCGTACATTTACACCGGAAATTGTTGTTCTGCAGATACTCAGTAGATAAAACTATAAGAACAATGTTTGTCTCCAGAGTCTCCCGGGACTTGGTACTTTTATTTTGACAGTCACAGTAATAACAATCCAACGCTCTTGTGTTAATGTTTACAATGTAGTGTTCTCTGCTCACGTGTGTGTAGTTTAATTACAAAAACAACCAACAGCACCAACTCATGGCCTGGCAGACTAACTACATCATTTTCATAATTTCTGTTGTTTCCTTGGTAACAGACACCTTTTTCATAACTTTGCCTTATACACGTGAAACTTTGGTGATACGAAGCATTTTCACTTTAAAGTTTGACGTAAACGGTGCCTTTGAGAAATTAAACAGCGAGTTGAGGAGTAAATTTTATGTATGTTTGTCTGTTTGTTTGTTTGTTTGTTTGTTTGACCTCTGGCCTGATCGGACCACATGGCCGACCACTTGTGGCCCGCAGGCCGCCTGTTTTGCATGAACAACACACATGCAAACTCCTTGAAGCTCTCCTCGCCCTCCATGCAGGCTCACTGACCTGCTTCACGCGACGCCCGCTGCGCCCTGCAGGTTCGCAGCAGCAGCAGCAGAAGAACCGGGATCAGGACGCGGACGGGAGACGCTCTTTGTCCAGAAGCGTGCAGCCCGCACGCCAAACGGGTCATCGTGTCGGGACGGGAGCCGGGCTTTCACCAACCATTTAACGCCCTTCCAACACACTGGGTCGACTGCCACCTCAGATCATCTCCATCCGAATCGGATGCGCTCTTAGCGGCGGCGCGAGCACGAACTCGAGCCGCGGCTGCGTCTGTCTCCGCTTCAGGCCCGCCGAACGTTTCCAGCCTCCTCTCCCGTCTGATGCTTCATTCTCACTCGTTTTCTCTGCAGACGCGTTCGTGTGAGAGCAGCCGGTCCCTCCGTCCTCCATCAGTCTCCTCCCGACAGACAGTGACAGCTACCAAACTTTCCTCGGCAAACTTTTGCGCAGCGCCTCCCCCACAGATGGGTGGACTCAAGACAATGGGCCATCTTTCAGGAGGCCTGGACGCTTAAAGGGGAATGCTACTCCCAAGAAATCAGATCCTCTGGACTCACACGGTCCAGTTGGCTGTGACCCAAGTGCTCCGGGTTCTCGATGGGTCAGATGAGGACCTGGGAGAGACCGCTGTGCGTAAAGTTGGAGTAAAAAATTAATAATCGTTAAAAAAAAGAAAAAAAAAAAAGAAAGAAAGAAGAAGAAGTGTTGCAATCTCCCTTTCTGACCTCTAAGAACATACATTCTAGTTTTTTTATAGTGGAAATTCTGAGTACAGGACTCATAAAAAGCCTCTTTTAAGCCAGACTTTACTGAAAAATATGATTCTAATTCGTTTTATAAGAGAAAAAAAATCATAGAGGCATTTTATTCCCACAGATTCAACTACAGCGCATGACAAAGGTTTTCCTTGATGGGGGAAAAAACAAAAACAAACACTGACTAAACTCGGTCTTAATACTTTTACGTTCGTCGTTGATATGAATCTATCTGAGCTTGGTGCTCCCTCTAGCGGTCGAATGAAGCCACTGCCGTGTTTTATTCTCATTTTGGATGCCAGAGGATGATGGATGGGCTGTGAAGAAAAGGTCATCATTCAAAAGAGCAACAAATTAAACCTTTATCATGCTGTCCAGCCATGTTTTTACCAAAAGGTTTCGGGAATTCGCCTGTTAAAAGGATCAAATGAAGAAAAATTCGGGTTCATTCTAAAGAGCCAATTTATAAAGAATTCATCCATCTTCTGCTGAGAAGAGCAAGGTGTTGAGGCCCAGCTAGCTGTGAACAATGGACTGGATGTTTTAGGACTGTGGGAGGACACCACGTAGCTACAGGAAGACCATGCAAACTGCACACAGAAAGACCCAGTGTTCGAACCCATGAAATTCTCACTGATCCACCGTTCAGGCTTAAAGAGTTCATGTGTACCTTTAAACACTCCAGTCTGATGTGGTGTAAAAGAGCAGGGTTTAAAGACTCTGTGGAGAAACGATTCTTCAGATAGTTTAAAGACGTCAACGAGAGGGAAATTTACAGATTTTCTCTGTAAAGGTTCCTTGAAATGATGTCGTGTTTTGTATTTGGAGAAATTATGAGTTGAATAGCTCCTGTTGAAAAACTCCAAGTTAAATGGATTCAAGTGTTTAATGTTTATTATCTCGGTGTATTTATGAGAGTTTGAGTCCAGTACAAAGACTCCGAGTCCCTTCAAGAATCCAGGTGAAGTTTAAAAAGTCAAAAGTTTACTTTGAAAAGTCCAGATTTTGATTCAAGACTTCAAGTCTGATGTGGAAAATTTGCCTGTAAAAAGTCTGGATTGTTTTTAAGGAGTCCTGTTTGGCTTTACTTTTATTTATTTTTGTCTCAAAGTTTTCCTTTATTTTTAAAAAAAAGTTAAAGAATTCGGAGTGTTTCACAAACTCTAGGACTTTTATTTTTCAAGTCAGGTCTTGTTTCCAAGAGTTTCTCTCAGATTTTAAGAGCAGAAATGTTTTCATTTCTTACTATTTTCTTTTATTAAAATTTAACTCTTTAGCCTGTTATAATAACTCAATGTGAAAATCAGTGGGATAAATGTAACTCCAGCTTTTTGCACCTTTAATATGAACTCCTGTTTGTTAGTCAAGACATTGATTGTGCTTATTGAAAAGATGTAAAAAGTCGGATATGTTTTAAGGAAATCTGTTCAGGTGTAAAATACTCCAGATGGAGTCCCAGTCCAGATTCCAAAACTTCAGGTCATTATTAGAACGTCCGGGTCTCTTTTGAAGGGTTTATCTCTGATTTTAACAACAAAATGTTTCCATTTCTTCTTTTTGTTCTTCGAGAGGATGTTAAAATAGAATAATATAAAAACGTGAATACAAAAATTGTCGTGAGAAAATGTGCATCCAGCCGGCAAATTGCACCTTGAGACAGTGTTGTGAATGAATTCCAGTTTGTTTGTTCAGACATAATTGCACAGGTGCCTCGCTGTTCTAGGTTATGTTGTGTGCCAATATGGAAATGACATCAATTTATTTGTCAAATCAGACACGCCCGCGTGTAAAATAAGAATCTCCCTTCATACAGACATCCAGTCTATACGAAGACGTAATTCTATATTCATTGTTTGGTAGTACTTGATCGTATTTCTATAAATTGCTCTATTTGGTGGGTTTAACGCAGGACTTGTGCACACTGTCACACCTCTATCGAGCCTGCAGAGTCAGGATGATAAACATAAACACACGAAACGAAACAGGCAGCTTCATTCTTCTCATGTTATCTGCTGGATTCAGGATGTGTTTCTTCTCTCTGAGGTTGGAAACCGTGCGCTCTCCTGGCGCGTCTCTCCCGACCAATCGCGGCTGTGCAGCGGGGCGACACGCGCGTATAAAAGTCCCCTGCGGGTCAGCTGTCAGTCAGTCACAGAGGTGTGAGGAGGAGGATGAGGATGGAGACGCGGGTGAGCAAGGGCGCGCGGCTGTGACGCGCAGTAGCGCGGACGGAGCAGGTGAAGATGGAGGAGCTGTTTAACCTCAGCGGAGCTCTGAATGGAACTTCTTCCGCCGGTGACACGTTCAGCTTTGAGGATGTGGACGTGAGCGCGGACGGGACGCCGATCCTCCGGATCCTCATCTCCGTGGTGTACTCCGTGGTGTGCGCGGTGGGTCTGGTGGGGAACCTGCTCGTGTTTTTCCTCATGAGGCAGCGGCAGGGTCGAAAGAGGTCCACCATCAACGTCTTCATCATCAACTTGGCGGTGACGGACTTCCAGTTCGTGCTCACGCTGCCCTTCTGGGCCGTGGACACCGCGCTGGACTTCAGCTGGCCGTTTGGAGATGCCATGTGTAAGATCATCCTCTCGGTCACGGTCATGAACATGTACGCCAGCGTCTTCTTCCTCACCGCCATGAGCGTGACGCGCTACCTGTCCGTGGCCACATCGCTGAGGAAGAAGGCGCACCGGAGGTCGCGGCGCGTAAAGTGGGTGTGCGCGGTGCTGTGGGTGGCGGCCACGGGGGCCACGGCTCCCACCATGATCTTCTCCACCGTGACCGTGGTGGCCGGGGAGAAGCTCTGCCTCCTCAGGTTTCCAGAGGGATACGACTGGCTGGCGCTTTATCACATCCAGAAGATCCTCATCGCCTTCATCATCCCGATGCTCATCGTGTCCGTCAACTATCTGATGCTGCTGCGCTTCGTGAGGAGGAGAAGCATGGGCGGCACTAACCCCAAACGGAGATCAAGAGTCACCAAGTCTGTAGCCATAGTGGTTTTGTCTTTCTTCTTCTGCTGGATGCCAAATCACGCCATCACCTTCTGGGGCGTCTTGGTCAAATTCAACGCTGCCAACTGGGACACGTCGTATTACATGGTGCACACCTACGTGTTCCCCGTCACCGTGTGCTTGGCGCACGCGAACAGCTGCTTGAACCCGGTGCTTTACTGCCTGATGAGGCCGGAGATCAGGAAGATGCTGAGCGGCTTGTTCTGGAGAGAGTCCGCTCCGGCGCACAGCAAAGGCTTCGCCACGCGCTCCGTGACGCAGGGCGAGAGCCGGGGGGTGGTGCAGCTCCAGCTGGTGGGGGATGCAGAGCACACGCTGTCCATCATCGACCGGAAAGGCTTATCAGTGGACAAACACATCCCGTATGCACGCTGACCTCGGCGGTTCACCCGTGGATGCCGTTTCTCGTGCGTAAAGCTTCGCGCGCTGCGGACGCTTGAAGGCTGCGCACAGCGGGTTCATGTAAAAACGAGTGTTCTCATGGAGAAATGTGACTCATGTGGCCTGTGTTTCATACATACAGAAGAAAACACACCCGTTCAACTGGTGGATTAAACCGACAGGCTTTGAATGTCTTTATTCTTTATCTGAACTCATTCTGGTCTGCGTTCCGTGCTGTGAAGAAGGAAAAAAAAACAACCGGTTTCCATGAAGATAAATGCAACAATTTACCATCATGTCGGTCCTGTAAATCTGTCGCTGAATAAATTGTTATTTCCAGTTGAGATTTTGTAGTTCTTTTTGTCCCAAATTTACTTTAAACGACCGATTCTCATCTATTTCTTTCCTTTACAGTTCTGCCTTTTACAGAGTTTATGTGACGTCATTCCTAACGTGCATCACGCCAGTTCTGGAGGCTCGTTCACATTAATAAAAACACATCGAGGGTGATCTGTATTGTGCTGTCATCAAGTGTTTTCCTTCTTCTATAAGGTCGTAGAGAGCAGAGGAGGAGAAATATTCACACTTCTGTAACGAAAGAGTATTTGTTATTATTTATTTGTCAAAAATGTCATCTAGATTATACCCTAGTGCAAGTTGTGTGCATCTAATCTGATTGACTACTGTGTAATCTGTAAAAGGGGGAAGTAACGAATTGCAAAATGTTGAAATTGAGTAAGATGCATTTTTCAAAGAGTATAATTAACCAAAGTAAAACACGTCATCTGATTCATACTTTTAAAGTTTTACAAAGATGAAGTGAGAAATTATTAATGATCATATTGAGGCGTTTTTCTGAGTATCGTTACTTTTTTATTGGTTTGAATCTCTGATTTTATCTCTGGATTTTATCTCACAGAAACACATGAAAGCAGAAATTGGGTTGACACTGTAAATGAGGGAAACCATGTGTGCTCATTACTGCCCCCCACTGGTTTCTTCATGGAGTTCCAAGTAAAATCTATAGGGTTAGGGTTAGGGTTACCCTGACCAAGACATGATATCTGAAATTAAACTCGATACTGAGGCCACAAATTAAAACATTCTGGCCATGACATAGTAATTTGTAATCACAAAATAGTATTTTGTTCCTGTGACATGGTCATTTGTGGCCACGAAACAGTGAATTGAGGCTACAAATACTATTTTGTGGAGAGGAAATAGTCTTTTATGGCTATGAAGTAGTAATTTGTGGCCATGAAATGGTAATGGCTGCCAAAAAAATAAAATTTTGAGGCCACTAAATACTAATTGGTGGCCAGGAAATAGTAATTTGTGGCCATAAAATGTCATTTGTTCCCATGAAATGGTAATTTGAGACCAGGAAATAGTCATTTGTTCCCAAAAAATAGTCATTTGTGGAAGTGAAATAGTAATTTATAGTCATGAAATATTAATTTGTCCCCAAAAAATAGCAATTTCCGAGCATAACAATTTTTATTTAATTTATGGAAACAAAAATTTAAATTGTGACCACAGCTGTCATGTCTGAGGGATGTAGAGGATTAAACACATCACTGACATACTGCATAATGAAACAGTTTAAATTGTTTCAGACAGGCAATATGTTGGACAACATTTCTAATGACTGTATATATTAATAACAAACAGGAGAAAGTAAAAGATGTCAAGCTTGTTCGTCACGGGATTGTGCATTCAGACGGGAGTTTCACAGCCGAAGGCCAAAACAGACGAGGTTTGAAGACAAAGGAAAACTGCCACGAAGGTCCCGACACGCTGAACCGAAGCAAATAAATAAAACGATGGTCAGAGAGAGAGAGAGAGTTGGTTTTGCAGGTTTGCTCTTGTGTAAATATACTTTTCTTTTATACTTGCTCATGTGTAATAGTTTTGTTTTTTGTCTCTAAAGTGCTTTGAGATGACTGTTGTTTTGGTAATGTATAAATCAAAATAAATTGGAATGAATTGTAACATTTGATGCTGCAGGTTGTCGGGGTTACGCAGGGTGGACCCAAACTCAGACTCAGGAAGTTCCGTCAAAACCAGGTTCATTAAAACAAAGTCCAGGGAACACGAGGAAAACGCAGGAGCGCGACACGATGAGCGGCGCGACAATACGATGAGCGGCGCGACATGTTGATGAGATGATCCGACAAGGACAACTGAGGGAGAGGAGGTTTAAATACACAAGGAAGGGGTGGACACAGGTGGAACACAGCGATGGGCGCACACAGAGGGAGAAGCCATTGGTTAATTGGAAACACGAGGTGAGACACACAGAGACAGACACAAGTGTTCTCGTCCAGGTCTCCTCTCATCACTCCCAGGACTTGAGAGATCTTCTGCTAACATCCTCTAGTCTGAATGGAGTCCAGGCCTCGAGGGGTTTTAATGTTTGTAATGGTTTCAATAATCATGCAGTGGTCATAATGTTATGGCTGGTCGTTTTATATCCAAGGTGAATCATAAAAAAAAAAAAAAAGTTGCTGTGAACTCAAGGCCCTTTTCTCTGCTGTTTTCGACTCAGTCATCGTCCTGTCAGTTCCCAACAAACCTCACAAGACGCTCCAGCAATTCCAACTTCATTATTTCCACTGATTTCTTTTTTTGCCTCAGTTCAGGTCACAAAGCAGGCAAACGAGACCAGAACCTCCATTTGTCGTTGTTGACTTCCACTTAATAGTTACTTGTGTTTGATTCAGCAATTTCCATCAATCTTGTCTTTTCATATTCGAGCGTCTAAAGCTTTGACGGCGCTCGAGCCTCGTCGGGCTGATTCAGTCTCCAGTTCATTGTCGTGTCGTTGTTGTGATTAAACACCACAGGAAGTCTTTCGTTTGAAAGTTTCCCAAAGCCAATTTAAATGGTAATGTACTTGACAAGGTACGTAGATTCCCGTGTTGCTGTTTGTCCTTCTTCTGTCAGTATCACTGCATTTTTCACCTTCTTGTTCGGTAATATTCTTTATTCGAACATTTGCAGCCGTCAGGATCAGTTCATCTGCAGAGATGCGTCACGAAACTAACCTACCTTCCTACAAACATGACAAAAATACCTACCTACCTGCATAAATACTTATCTGAATACCTCAATTAAAAAAAACATGTATGTGCTCTCTTACATAAACATCCACCTAACCCTACCTACCATATTAAAAGCCGCGCCGTTTGTAAAAACACCCAGAATGCAACAGCTATAGAAGGAGTCTAGAATCTAAGGGGCCAATATTTCTATCGGAGCGGCACAACGAGGAGAAGGTTGGTTTCTTTTATTTCTGTATGTGGAGTGAAACTCTGGAACAGTTCGTGGACCTCAAGAGATACTAAACATAATACAATTCAATAAAATATATAAAGACGATTTTTAAATAAAGATGGAGAGTTTGGATGCCTACATGTTGAGTATTTCTATGCATGTAAAGTGTATATGTGTATAATTGGATATGGTCAAAATATTCTATATTACATATCATTAATTATTCAAATGTAAGTTATTGATACTTGTTCATGAGATACTTTGTTTTTATAATAGTTCTAGCATGTTTCAATTAATTGAATATCAAATAAGTGAATATTGTGAATATTTAATTAGCTGAAGAAAAGTATATTATTTATGGAGAAGGGGTGGGAGTTAATGAGTTATACTTCTTTCCACTCCTTTTCAGACACGCTTTCTGAGAATATTGTTCTTCTGTAGTTAGTCACTGTTTGTGTGGTAAACTATATTTGGTTATCTGCTGTGCACTGTGGACCTGATACTGAGCATGTCCAAAATCAAATCAGTATTTTAAAAGGTTTTTGGACATTTCACTGTATTTTGCACGAGAATTCTTCATTAAAAATGGATTTAGATTAATGTCATTTTCTCTAGTAATTGTTTGGAAATATATCAGTATTTTCCTCACATATACTCTACGCCACGACGAAGAAAGATTTAAAAGTTTAAATTTAAAGGTCATTATGTCACTATTTTATTTTGTTGGCTCTGAAACTAAAGAAAATCCACTCGGACATGTACATAGTTTTATTTGTAGGTATATTACAGCTCTTCATCCTCATCAAAACAGAACAAAGTGACATTCTTTGGTAACAGGAACAATGTGCATTCACTCATCTCGTGCGTATAGATCGTCCTGTACAGTTAAAGTTCCGTCAAAAGACGACCTCCGACCTCCGGCGATCCCCGGCAGTAATGTGTGCACGCCCTCCGCTCTGATGCAGTGCACGTTAAAAAGGCATGCGACCGTCTCAAATTCATAAAAAAACAAGTTCAGTACGACAAAGCTGCTGACTCTGTAAATTGGCTTCGCTGCTTTAACTACAAAGTAATGCCATAAAACACGTGGAAAATACCGTGAAAACCACCGGGATATCCAGAGAGTACAAAAGGGTAACTGACTATTTACAAAATTCAAGTTAATTTTGTACAAAAAAAAAAAAAAAAAAGAAAAAAAAAAGAAAAGTGCATTGACTGGTTAAAGGTCACCCTGCGTGTTTATCCAGGGTGAAAATAATCAAAGGAAAAGGAGAGGAAGCATATTTAGAATATTTATCTCGATCATTAAAAGTTAAACAATATGAATCTTCTTTGTGATTTTTATTCAATCTTGTTTTTCATAAATTACAAAAAAACAAAAACAAAACCCTTTTAAGCATCGAATTCAATATACAGTATAAGAACTTTATATTTTGGTAGCTTTTGGGTGGATTTCACCCCTGAGGTTTTCCATGTATGTTTTTTTTTTTACTTATTTATTATTATAAGAGTTAAATAAATACACATGAGGAGGCGAAAGACGAATGAGCGGCGACACGACTGGCGCTGCGAGATCCTCGACTCAAACAGCCTCAACATCTTGGAACAGACTGACCGAGGCCCCGCGTAAAACACGTTTCAAGAGAAAACATCTTTTTCAACATTTCTGTTTCAGAACCGTTCCGCGTTTACACGGCAGCGTTTTGAAAACGATGTCTGTTTCCACAGAAATGGCAAAAAAAAAAGTGAAAATGATGTAGTTAGCACATTTGGCCACAAGGTGGCTCTGTTTGTTGTTTTGGTAATGAAACCACACACACGTGCTGCAGAGAACACTACGCGATAAATATCAACAATTAGGGTTAACAGACATTCTAGTGGACACACGACCAAGTTGGATTGTTATTACGGTGACTGTCAAAATAAAACTACCGAATCCCAGGAGAATCTGGACTGGGAGTCATGACACGACGGAGGAAACGTTGTTATTATCATCCATCTACTGAGCATGTGCAGAACTACTATTCACTATGGCCGTGGTGCGTGTGAGCAGGAGCAACGTTTAAGAAAAGTTGTATTTCCCCCGTTTCCATGGAGACTGATTTGGAGAATTTTCAAAAAGTTGCGTTTTTCCCAGTATCCATGGAGATAGGAGTAGTAGCATATTCGAAAAGTTGCATCTATCCCTGTTTCCACAGAGCTTGAGTGTTTTTGAAAAATGGTGTTTTCCTCCCGAGACGGATTTGGAACGTTTGAAAAAATATATAAAAATTCCACCTTGGGGGCCATTTTTCAAAAAAGTTGTGCTTCCAGTGACTCCGAGCAACGTTGTCGTGTAAAAAGAACCTCAAAACACAACGGAAGTTTGGTGTTTTCACTTGAAATCATCAGGTAGGCGGGGCCTGGTGCTCTGAGGTCCTTGACGGGACACCACCGGGGGGGGGGGGGGGGGGTGGGGTGGGGTTGGGGGGGTTGGGGGGTTCCGGGGTGTGACAGTGCTGACTCGGGGGGGTCCGGGGGTCGCGGCGTGGGACGGGTCCAGTGCACTCAATCAGCTTCAGCGGTCATGTCGACGCGGTGCCACTGTGTCGGTGGGGGGGGGGGGTTTGGGGGGGGGGTTGGGTGGGTCGGTCCCTGAGTGTCGGGTCCCCCCGTGGAATAGGCGTCTGCTGGGGGCCCTCAGCTTGCGTTACCGCTCCTCCGTCACTTTCCCGTTGGGCCCCTGCTCGTCTTCCTCTTTTCGCTTTTGTCTCCGAAAGAAGCCGAGCTGAGAGAGGAAACAAAAAGTAGAGCGAGATGAGGCGCGAGCTCAAAAGGGGGAAAGTGTGTTTCCACTGCTTCACTCCTTCACCGGCTCCTCGGTTCGATCACTCACCTTCCACAGGGCGAGGATGAGCAGGGCTAACAGTAAGAGTCCTCCCAGCGTGCTGCCCACGATAATCCAGGTGGGGATTCTGTAATCTCCTTCCTTTCTGATCTCCAATATTATCTGAAGAAGAGACGACGGCAGATCTCATGTTTATTTACTATGATCTAGTGAGCTCTGGTACTTTTAATCCCCTCTGGTCACTGAAGGTATCACTCTAAAACGATATGAACATCAAACACGCACCTAATTACAAGTAAAATACTCAAACTCTCAGAGTAACTGTCAGGTATGTGTCATCCAATCAACTGTGGTTGAGATGTGAAGAGTTGATCGGAAAAGTTACAGAATTTTCCACAACTAGTGGAAAAATATATGTATAAAACAGCAATTCTTTTAAAATATACTGAAGAAATAGTACACACTAACAGTATTTTTATAAGTACTGTATGGGTTCTTAGTAATCGCTGCCAGAAAGTAAAGTTTCTGTTTCTTGAAGTTGCTTTTAATATACTTTTAACCAATCTTAATATACAAAATGTATTAAGATACTACATCCCATTATATGGATATTTTATGTATTATTAGTTATTATATCATATTATTTTTAAGTAAGATTTTTTTCTTCATTTTTCTTATTACTTAATATTTGTATGTGTATTTTTTTCTTATTGC
Organism: Lipophrys pholis; assembly: GCF_963383615.2. NCBI lineage: Eukaryota > Metazoa > Chordata > Actinopteri > Blenniiformes > Blenniidae > Lipophrys > Lipophrys pholis. The sequence goes on from NC_137636.1 coordinate 3,691,247, forward strand.
TTGTGGTATATTTATATTCTATATATTATTATTTATAATCCAATACTATATTACATTCTTTATTATAATATATTGTAATTATATTGTATTTTTTGTATATCAGAGAGTAATTACTCTTATTACTACTAATTATGTTGTTTGTATGGACCTTCACGGCATTATCTATGTGACGGTCAACAGCTAAACAACAGTTAAAATGAACAAAGTCCCTCCATGCAGAAGGCAGACGACGACGTGTGTGAGTGTGACAGACAGGGGGCAGCAGAGTTCAGGGTTTGAGTCCCGGCTCCGACACGCCGTGCCGCTGGTCCTTTCGGTCCCTGAGCTCCACACAGCTCCACACAGCTCCACACAGCACATGTGCTGCAGCAGCAGCAGCCTCCTCTCTCTGCTCCACATGTTCTCTGACCTCCACTCTGCATGTTTATGAAATGCAACGTCACTTCTCCTTCTAAACCGCCGGGGCCGTTTGTGTGACTCACATGTCTGACGGGCCGCTGCTCGTGGAGGAACATGGGGCTGGAGGGGGGCAGCTCCACCGACGCGCTGCTCACCAGCTCCAGGATCTTAAACTTCAGCTGGAGACGAAGCAGAACTCATCTGAGGCCACGTTTACGTCACAACAAGTGAAAATGCATCGGCTTCTGGAGGTTTCCGTTTTCAGAAAAGTTCTGGCATTTACACGTCATTATCATTAAAACGATATACATTTTTCACGGAAATGACAGAAACGCTGGAAATTATGTAATTAGCGTGTTGGTTCCACAAGTGGGCGCTGTTGTTAAAGGTTTTCAAAAATATGTGGAAATTGTGTGATAAGTAACTACAATATGCAGTACTGTCTGCATATCTTCACATACTATTTTTCAAAATGTATAGTGGACCCGTGAGTCGACCCTGAGGAATGCCCGAGAGCCTCAGGGGGAGGGTGGAACAGCAGAAAAAAAAAAAGAAAAAAGAATCTGAGGATCAGGGTGAAACCTTTTCAAAGCATTATTTTTATGCCCCTTTTTTAATTTTGGAACATGAAAACTTTGGCCCCATATATACGACAACGTTTCAAGTGAAAACACGTTGTTTTTGCGTTTTCGTTTCAGAAAAGTTTGGTGTTTATACTGCAAAGTTTTGAAAACAATGTCCGTTTCCACAGAAATGGCAGGAACACTGAAAACGCTGTAGTTTGCATGTCAGGCCATGAGTTGGTGCTGTTGGTTGTTTCTGTAATAAAACCACACACACACACGCACACGCACCACAGAGAACAATATACAGTAAACATTAGCAATGGGAGAACACAGACGTTCTAGTGGACAGACGACCCAGTTTGATTGTTATTACGGTGACTGTCAAAATAAAACTACCAAGTCCCAGGAGAATATGAACTGGGAGTCATGACACTCTGTTGTTATTGTTGTTCTACTGAGCATGAGCAGAAAAACTATGAGCAGTAGCAGTCGTCCACATGGCGATGGCGCCCTGAGCATCTTAGAAAAGTTCTACATCAGGAGCTGTTTTCAAAAAGTTGTGTTGTGTTTTCACTTGAAATCCTTATCGTGTGTTCGAGCCCTGAGTCTGGACCTTCTCGCCCGTGTCCTGGTTCGTACTCACTGCGTGTAAAGTGTCTATCCTCAGCGCCCCGGCGATCCGGACGGAGATCTCCCTGTAGGACGCCACGTTGACCTCGCACTGGATGGGCAGCGTCAGCGTGTTGGATCGGTTCTGCAGGGAGCAAACGCAGGTTCAGAGACGGGGCGCGGCGAGCGGACGCTCTGCGTCAGAGGACAGGCTGGGACGTTACCAGGCGGGAGAAACGTGAGAGGTCCTCTGGGGAGGCTCTGCTCTGCGCCACATGCTGGGGGGGTAAACAGTGGCTGCCGTCTCTCTGAGGGTCACAGGAGAGGAGAAGAGGTCAGGACGCTGGACTCTGACGGAGGCGCTTTCCCCAGTTCTGATTTTCACCTTTTTCTTGTTCATTCTTTCTTAGTTTGAGACGTCAACATAGAAACTAGACATTCATACAAACATGTATACTAATTTGAATTTCTACTTGTCAGATCAGCTGCAGTGCAGAACAACTCAAAATTGGAGAAAGGTACTTATAGAAGGCGGCAGGTTGGAGACGGGCTGCTGTTGATCCACGGAGGGTACCTTTGGCTCTCAGTGCTCACCTGGTCAATATGGAAGTCTGATATCTGCAGGAGCTGGTTGCCATTTTTGGTCATTTCTGGGATGTCGATGTTCAGCTGCACATTCTTCACTGGGAAGTATCCCAGGTTCTGGATCTAAAAAACAAAACAAAAAAACAATTTGAAACGGTGAGAAACACATCTCCAGTCTATGTAGATTCTTATTTGTTCGTTCTTAAAAACTTTCATGAGGTGGAGACTTCAAATACTTCTTGTGCACTGGATATTTTCATAGTGCAGAAAAAGATCCTCCGATTAGATTCAAGATCTGACCCAATTTAAGCCATCATTTTTTGCTTTAAACAGGAAAATCGGATGAAATAAAGGAATATATTTGGATTATAGTAAAGCACAGGCTGCGTTTGAGGTCAAACTGACTCTCACCTGGAAAGTGAAGTTAAACGGAGGTCCGATGACTCCGGGCTCCTCCAGCGACAGCTCCGGTTTGATCTCATACCTCGTCGGATTCGAGTCTCTGTCAAAGCGGAAAACAAAACAAAATTTGGAAGTCAAACGCACGGATAACTACAGTTCCAAATTTCTCCTCCAGTATGTGCAGTTTATTTCTATTCAACATTTTCCAGATGTGATGGAATCACTTTGTTCCCGTTAATTACGCCTCAAAGTTCACTGCTTCCAAAGTCAACTCATGAGTGGAAACCGCGAAAGTTCATTAAAGAAAAAGGGGGGAAAAAAAACAACAAAGTAGAGTTTTCAAACCTGGTGAACAGAAGATCCGCCTCGTATTTCAAAGAGTAGTAGATATCGTTGAAATTATCAGCTGTGCTCATTTCTTCGCCGTCACTGTGAAAATATTTGAAGAATGAAAGTTACAGTAGGACTGTGGTATTTCTGAAGTTGATTCAAGTTTTTTAGCTTTCATTGAACTCAGTTTTAGTTTGAAGGGTTTTAAAATATGTGGAAATTATATAGTATGTAATGACACTGAACAGTGTTATAAAGATGAAATACTGAACATATATTTTGTTGGTTTGCATGTCTTCACAAGCTCCACATCAGAGCTTTTCAGAATGTATAGTGGGCCTGTGAGCCGACCCTGAGGGACGCCAGAGAGCTTCAAGGGACTATTTTTTCTCTTTCGTTAGGTTTGAAACCTGCTGATGATCAGATTTTCTGTGAAGACTTTGGCCCCGTTCACACAAGTGAAAACGTTGTTGCGTTTTCATTTTAGAAAAGTTTCAGGTTTAGATGGAAACATCGGAACTGTGATGGATTTGAGTCCAATGACACAAGTTATTACTGATAACATAGTGTGTGTCATTAATCCTTAATAACACAGGCATAAAAAAATAATGTGTATGAAAGGCAGTTCTGCAGGAATCCAAGGAAACAAGGATTTCAAGCTTCTGATTTAAACAATTGAATAATTGGAGAAAATCGTGGGATGAATATTATCTATCTTATGGGAAATGTTCTGATCACCTGCTGGCCTCCAGGATAATCCTCAGGTGGTCCAGGAAGACGATCCGACTGAACTCGAACTCCAGGCGAAACGATACCTACACAGAAAGAGAAATAAAAAAAAACACATAAATGACCGAAGCTCAACCTGCATGGCAGCCACAGCCCCTGGTTTGGGGCAGTGGCGGCACAGAGGTTAGAGAAGAGGACTTGGGTTTGGGAGTTTGTAGGTTTGATTCCCACAGCTGACGCTGTGGGTACCTGAGCAAGACCCTCGACCCCCATGAGCGCCCCCATGTGGCTGTGGCTGTGTGGTTTTCCAAAGAAACTATGGAAAAGAAGATGGACGTCCGTTCTGAAGGTGTGCCGAGACGCGGTGCCTAATCGAGGCCTGGGGAGAGGATACCCTTCAGGGCACGCTGGACAACACAAACTCTTTAAACTCTTTAAAAAAGAGCTAAAATGGTAAAACAACTGAACCTCTGAAACCAGGCACAAGAAACACTATGTAATGGAATGTGTACCATCCTAAATTGTAATTGAAACGTCATAAATGCAACACAAGCCACAGTTCATGTTCACTTATCAAAACTATATGAAACTTTAAGAGCTGTGTTCGCCTAATTATAAAAGTGAAACATGCTTTATGGCTCCAGTTATTTTTGATTTGGTGGAAAGTGACAAAAACGGCTGCAGACCTCTGGTCTAAATCCTTGAATAACTCTGCAGTAATGCTCAGGCTCTGACCTGAGGCGGCTTGCTGCTGCTTAAAGAGACGGGAAGAGGGAATTTCCCCTTTCCTGAGGACGACGCTGAGTTCACACAACAAGAGTCAGGAAGCAGAAGGAGCAGATGGAAAACGAGGGAGGAATCCTAAACAAAAACAGAGGGAGAACCGGCGTCTGAGGAGAAAGGCAGCAGAAAGCGGAGGATGAGGAAGAGGAGAGCTGTTTACAGTCGGAATGAAATCCTGTCTGTGCAGATGGAACTTCCTTACAAAAAGCAGGAACTGTAAAAATGACCTCTGTGCTTCTTTGGTACGGATCAGAAACGTCGGTACATCTTTTAGTTTGAGATGTTTCATCGTCAGAGAGCAGAGGCCGACGCTCGCTCGCATGATATCGCCGAGGGTTTGGGAGACGAGATCCTCGCGGTGAGATGATGTTTGTGTGGCTGAATGTGGAAAATCACTGTATGACGCTCCTCTTCCTCATCTTTCCACCTCAATGCGCAGCACAATGGTAAATCAACGGCGGCCGTCTGCATTCAGGCAAGGAAAAATATATCAAAGAGAAGATTCAGAGTGAGGAATCTACTCCAATTTCAGGATTTTGTATTGGAGTGAAGAAAAAGGACGCAGCAGAGACAGACAGAGAGGATGAAGGAAGAAGAAGAAAATCGGCTTTGAAAACACTGAACAGGAAGAAACAAAGAAAAAAAACTTCAAATGAAAAGCCTCAGCAAAGATTTACATGAGAATACAGAAGAAAAGTTTTTCTTTCTTATAGCAACATTAAAAACAAATTCACAAGTTCTCCATTGAACTTTGTAAAGCCTGGACCCTGAAATCATTTCCAGAGGAGTTTTGCATTTTGACAGAAAAAAGAAAAGTAAATGTCAATTTGCATGTATTAAAGTATTGATTTGCATCATATTTGCTATATGTTCAATTCATTGCTCATAGTTGCTTTATTTTAAAACAGAAAAGAACAAGATTTTCAATCCCGTAAATCTTAAAATTCCTCAGATTTTCCTCTTTTACTCCTGAAATTAAAATTACAACACAACAACACCAGAGGCAATAGTGTTGAAATAGGAACTTTTCACTTAGTTTTAGTCCCTTTGTGGTTCACAATATCTTTATTTTGCAGAACATTAAGGCCTGGAAAAAGCTAGAAAATCGAACTGGCTATTTAAACAAAAGTCTCCCACTGAAGACGTGGATGTCTCAAAAACTCTGCTGGAATAAGATTAAGGAATAAATGTAAAGACACCAGAATAATCATTATATCGTATTATATCTGATTATATCACAGCTTTGTGGTGCTGGAGCCGAGAGCAGTGTGTGACACAGTCCATTGAAAAAAAGTCCTGATTGCTAAAAGTGACCTTAAATGGTAAAAGTCTACCAGCTGGTGGAGTTTTGGATGAAGTATCTGATCAGGTCGTCCCAGAAAAAGCCAAAAAAACAAAACATATGACGTCAAGAAGCAATTTTACCAACAAATAATTTAGAAAATGAATTTCTCTGTGAGCCTGTAAGAGGGCTTGTGGGCTTTTTTTCTGCAGCGTGAGCCAAATTCTTTGTAAACCATGAAACAACTAAGTGCAGCAACTAACCGTCTCTTGTCTCCGTGCACGAAGCCACAGGATCCCAAAACACAGGATATGAGCTTGGGGTGGGACTCTGCTGCAGCAGGAGCACGACCGAACAAAGGTGATGACTGGTCACCTCAAAACCGTTTGTCGATCGGTGGTTGGAGCCGGTTTGCCACATTTCTGCCAAGCTCTGGAGCCCAGCCGAGCGGCCCTGCGGCTCTGGACACCGAACGGGCTGAATGAATCACTCACTGAGTTTTAAAGGCTGACCGAGTCCTCTCGGTTCAGTCGTCGGGGAGCGTCGCAGACACATGCTGGGATGTCTGTGGTGCTCGGGAGATTCTGCCTTAATGACACGGTTTCATGAAATCCTTCCACCACCTTCACGTGTCTACAGACTGTCAGCAGTCAAAGTTAAGAACTACAGATACTTTTCAAAGTAAGAGACATGATTCAGTGCCTCCTCTCCAGTGTAGAAGCAGAGGTTCAGAAATGTACAAAAGCAGGAAAGAACGTTAAACTTTACTGATGCATCATTTTCCAGCCGGTTTTCAAAAAGTTTTATGTTTGGAGGCCGTTGTTGAATAAACGGTAACACAAAACATAATGAAAGCTTTGCATTTTCAATGGGCCTAATGTTTGACATCCATGCTTCAAACATTCTCAAATGGAACTCGACCTCTGATATTTTCAATTTCAGATCATTTTGTATGAGTGCCTTATAAAGGGTTCGCTTTTACCATAGTTTTTAAATTAGGTTTAGAGTTGGTTTGGCTTTATACAAAGCCGTGTGAAATCAGTGTGAAAGCTATATTTCAGAAGGACTTTCACTAACTGCAGCTTCAGCATTGATAAATATCACTTTCAGCTGTTTTTATCCTTTCACCATAACGCTGAATTGTCCTCATAGAGGTTAAAATAAGAAGTATAAACCGTTTGAGAGATGAAGGACCGACATATCTGATATTTTTCTTCACATGGAGGGATGAAATGTAGAAACTACTGGAGAGATTACAGTATTTAAGTAGAAATACTTTGTTACTCAGCAGTTCTGTTATCAGCACAGACGTCAGTGCAGACAATAGTTCAGACATCAAATGAAAATGAGGCTTTTGTATTAAAAAAAAGACGCGTAATAGCTTTTAATATCATGGTGTGATGTACAATCAGTGTCGTCTCCCAGTGAAGTGAATTCAAACATCAGCCTTTTAAGAATAAGAGGTAATGGATTTCAGTAAAGTTTGTTGGAAAGCGCAGAGTCCCATAAATATAGTTGACATTACAAGCCTGAGGAAAGGCTCAGAATCAGCAGCCTTAAAGTGCCAATGAGAAGCAGATGAGAGGAGAAAACATGTCTTTCACTCAGACACACCTGCTGAATCAGGGGCCGGTTTTTCCTCGACTGTTTATCCTGTTGCTACGATGTGTCATCTCCAGACGCAATAACAACCACATGTTTTCTGTGGGAGGTTTATTCATGGTTTAAGGAGGGTTTGCTCCACTGATTTTTATGCCGAAAATAAGGATTAGTTTTTTTTTAATCTTTTATCTTTAAAAAAGAAAAAAAAAAAAGCCTCTCGAGGCATGGAGAGTCACTTTGAGTGTGTGACTGTTGACAACATGGATCACATGTGTGATGGAGTGTTTCCAAAAAAAAGCCAAATGATGGGATAGGTCAGGTGGAGGCAACAGCAGGAAAGCATTACTTAAGTTGATTCTAAGTGAAATTGGCTTTCTAATAAATGATTGCACCTTCTCAGTTAAAATAATGAATGAAACATGACCATGACAATCGCGGCTGAGCAAAGAGTTTAGTGATGCAGCTTTGAACGCTCGCTAGCTTATTGCTAGTGGAATCATGTTAGCGTGGCTATCTATACTAGCTGCAATTGAAGGACATGCTTTTTGGACATTTGACTGTATCGTTGTAACTGGAGGGATTGGCCAACCAGCCAGCCAATCAACCAACCAACCAACCAACCAACCAACCAACCAACCAACCAACCAACCAACCAAACAACCAACTATCCAGCCAACCAAGCAACCAACCAACCAAGCAACCAGCCAGCCAATCAACCATCCAACCAATCAACTATCCAGCCAACCAACCAACCAACCAACCAACCAACCAACCAACTATCCAGCCAACCAACCAACCAACCAACCAACCAACCAACCAACCAACCAACCAACCAACCAACCAACCAACCAACCAACCAGCCAGCCAATCAACCATCGAACCAATCAACTATCCAGCCAACCAACAAACCAACCAACCAACCAACCAACCAACCAATCAACTATCCAGCCAACCAACCAACCAACCAACCAGCCAGCCAATCAACCATCGAACCAATCAACTATCCAGCCAACCAACCAACCAACCAACCAATATCAACCAATCAACCATCCAGCCAACCAACAGAAATTAAAACATATTCAAATAATTTACAACTCAGTTCTGGAAACATTAGATTTGCTGGTAAAACGATGCACTTACTTTTTGATTCAGATGTAAAGATTTGAAAACCAAGGCTTGAAGTCACGTTAGGATTATCAATTGAGCATCTTTGTTCTTTAGGTATTTCACTTACATAGCACACTTTCATCATTTCAGAAGTGTCAAAGTATTCTACAGTGTTGGTCACACCCTCCCTTACAAAGTGCTCGACCTCCACCGGGAGGAGATTGGGGTTCAGTGTCTTGCACAAAGACATAAACTAATAGAAGTCTGAGACGTGGACTCAAACCCCCAACCACCTTAGGTCCTGTCCTGATTCAGGAAAACTCTTTCCTGCAGAAGCAGTGAAATCACTCAGCCATCTCACAGTGCTGATCTCACCTGTGTTTTGGCCCTCATGAACGGAGCACTGACGTTGCAGATCTTCTCATTTCTCAGCTTGTCCTCCACGTAACACTCGATTTGGATGTCAGAGTTGTCCTGGATCAAATACAGCAAAACCATATGTCAGTAACGGGCAGTCTGAAAGTACGATTTATGATCATCTTTCTTCTGGGACAGTAATAACACGGTTCATACTGCCTTCGGCCATCGCCATGCGTTGTAATGAACAGGTTGTCATTTAGTTTTCAGCAGGGCTTGATATATAATTTTCAAATATGTTGGGAGACTTTGACAATAAAGCCCTGTTTACACGACAATATATTCAAGTTAAAACAGAAAACGTTGGTAACGTTTTGGGCGCCCGTTTACATCACAAGGGTGCTCTCAGAAAATATACGTTTTTGAAAATGCTCTGACTTCATGGGAACGGGGGGAAAACAAAGTTTTTGAGCCGTGGTGAATAGTTCTTCTGCACATGCTCAGTAGATGGTCAATAACAGTGTTTTCCTCCAGAGTGTCATGACTCCCAGTCCATATTCTCTTGGGACTTGGTAGTTCTATAGTTGACAGTCACTGTAATAACAATCCAACTTGGTCGTGTGTCCATGAGAATGTCTGTGTTCTCTCACTGTTAATGTTTATAATGTGTTCTCTGCACACGTGTGTGTGTGTGCGTGTGTGTGTGTGTGTGTGTGTGTGTGTGTGGTTTCAATACCAAAACAAACAACAGTACACTAGTGGCCTGGCATGTGATCTACATCGCTTTCAGTGTTTTCTGTGTTTGGACAACGTTGACATAAAATTCAAAAAACGTGTGTTTTCACTTGAATCATTGCAAACGGGGCCTAAGCTAATAAGTGACTCTCCAGGACCAGGATTGGACAAGGTGTTATTAAAACCTACCTTCACAATAAGGCTGGAGAAGCGCAGATTTGGGGTGTAGGAGATATTAAGTTGGGCGTCGTAGGCGTTCTCTCCTTTGTTCTCCAGCCGGACGTCGACCACCATCCTCCTCCTGTTTGCCTCGAGCACCCGCAGAGGTCCCCCCACCCCTCCGTCACTTTGTTGGCGACAGAAAACGCCCCGAGACTGTACCGTTTGCCCACAGAACTGACTGGGAGGAAAAAGAAGAGTTTATTCCCTGTAGCCTTGTGAACACTGTGTGTTTGCGTTGTGTACCTACCTTCGAGTCATCAGGTCGTTCATACTCTGCAGGGCCAGGTCGGGGATACAGCGGTCGTCCTCGTCGCAGCCGTTCCAGAAGGGCAGCTTCCCCAAGAAGAAGGTTTTTGGAAGTCAAACAAACTAGAAAACCTCTTACTTTATGGGTAGATAGAATCAGCCCGTTGCCAGGATGAGTCTCTCACCTCAGTCTTCACTACGGTCGGCCAACTGTCATCCAGAACCGGTTCGTTATTCGGATCTTGCAGCCCCACTTGTGCAGCAAACACTATGGGCCTGGCATAGTCTGTGGTCTCCTGCCAAACATCAAAAAACTCAAAGTTTAATTTGTGGATTTCTTCTATCATGGCACTTTATCTATGGCACTCACATATTTGGTGCTTTTCAAAGTTTGTCATTAACATAATGGAGGCAGAAATGCTAAAATGTGCTTTAGATTTCATCGTGAGTAAAGTGAATAATGATGTGTTTTTATTGGTTTTAACATGTTGAAACTAAATATTTCATTCTTAAAAATGTCAGATATGCAGTAGCTGTATCAGTCATGACGTCAAAGTCCCATAATGCAAAGTTCAAAAGTAAAACTGAAATAAAACCCTGATCTGCGTGAGCTGTGATGGACCGCGAGCTGAATTTGTGAAACGTTTCCAATAGAAACACTGCAGAATTTGCACTTTTCTTATATTGATGGTCTTGAATTTTTTTTTTTTTGCAAAATAATCTGATACACATAGTGGACATGTGAATCTAACTCATTCCTCCAGCAGCTTCTGGACTTACTACAAGCTCAAGGTTTGGTCTATATTATTTTTCATAACTGTCAAGTGACTGTGCACAATACCTTGCAAAGTTTAAGCGAGTGTCATGCGACGGTTGAGCTCATATGATGATGCAAATATGGTATTATTGTGTCGTACGAATGTTGAGCCAGTGTCCTGAGAATGTCAAACAAGTCTTGAGCGACTGTCATGCACATGGTAGAGTGAGTAGAGAGAATATAGTCCATTAGTTGTGCTTGTGTCATTCGAATGTCTACCAAGTCTTCAAAAATGTCAAGCAAGTGGCGTCTCTTTTTGTGGACCTCACCATGACGTGAAAGTAGATGTGTTCGCAGGCCTCCTCTCCGGGAAGAAGGGTGAGGTTTTGAGGCTGCACCATGTACGGGTTGTCCAGCAAGGCTCGAGGATTGAAACGTCTCTCCATGATTGAGACATTATACTTGATACCTGGTGGGTCCAACAAAGAATCAAGAAAAGACATCGTAATTATCAGTGAAGTTATCGGTTTAATACTCGTTTTCCTGTTTTGTGAATTTGCTCAACTTCACGCTGACTTTATTTTTCCATTCAGTCTCGATCTGCTCCAGTTGTGTCACATCTTTCCCGTTTGTATGTGTTCGTGGTTCTGTGTTGTCTCCGGGTATCGACTGCAGCCCTGAATGGCTTTGACCACCTGACACCTGAGCTTTGTTCTAGCTTTTCATTTCTCTTTGCTATTTGGGATGAGTCGGACCTACTGTAATAAGTATAAAAACTAAACATGAACTGGAAGTAGTTTTTCCCCAAAACATTATGTCCTCATTTGTGGACGGTCAGATTTGAATCAGATAAATAATAAATCCTGTCTGTTTGGGATCAGAAGGGCCCAGATACTGTAAAAATAAACACATTTTATCTTTCCACAATAAGTAGTTCTCTTTACACTGTCCTCATATGAGGACGACAGGTCTGTATTACCATATGACACTACAATTTTATGAAACTCTACAGAAAACCTGAAAGAAAACTCTTAACAACCAGATTGTGACAGTAATAACTATCAAATTCAGATGGGTTGGAGCAGAAAGACATTGAAATGACATTGAGCTGCAGTTTAAGTCAGGGCGTACCCTCCTGCTCGTGTTGCTGCCTGTTTCAATATTTAACTTCCCACTGTGGCGCTCTGTTGATTTTCAAGACTTAAACTTTTGGATTATTTGCCAAAAAAGATTGGATTTTGTTCAAACCTGCTGAAAAGCCAACACCGCACATATCTTTGCCTTGAAGGATTGACCCTCTTCTGTTTTAATTCGGGTTCATGCGGACAAATTGATGAACGACATAATTGGAGCAGCGGATCAAACCAAAACATACAATGGATGTGTGACCAACACATATAAGAATACAAACCGTTTTTAAACTCAACAGCACAGTCACTTCCAAACCACACTGTTTAAGAGGCTCTCCGTTTATTGCCATGTGTTTTAATGGGACGAGGAAAAATCAGCTTGGGCTGAAGTCTTGTGTGTGTCCGGGGTCAAACGGAGGATTACAGAGCGACAGATTCCTGACCTGGATTCTGGCTTTCATGAAAATCATAAACTATGCCGATGTCTATTCATCATAATCCCCCAAAAAAGCCTTAAAGTCGGTCAGATGTAACTCTACACATTTGACTTCGATCAAAGCGTGCGGATCAATGATAATATAAACAGATCTGAATCTCGCCTCAGTCTGATTAACCAGCTTGGGGATCGTTACAATCTTGGTTTGGACACCAGAGATCGATATTGGTTCAAATAAAAGAACATTAATTAAAAGAATGATACAGTAAGTGGAGACTAAAATAAGATGTGGATTTGGAACCGAGCTTCGGCAAGAACTTATTTCCTGAATATTATTACCACAATAACATTTCTAACTTCATTAGAACTTCATATCTGATTAAAAGCAAATGTGATGACTGATGTTGACACAATAAAGTGTGGCAGCATAATAAATGTTTCAGGTGTGAAGCCTTGAGTCAAAGTCAAAGCCTTTTGCAATCACCTATGAAACTCCTTTCTATAGCACAAGCTTTAATTTTGAAAATACGCACCACTTAACTGGTCGATGTGAGTTTAGACTAGGGATGCACCGATACCAATACCAGCATCTGGTAGCAGGACTCGTAGTCGTAAAAGCTTCCCGATACAACCAAGCGAGTATCACATGACATTATCTGGAGATTCCGTAATATTGATGAGAAGGATAAAAGTAAGATGGACTGTAAATTATGTTCTGCAGAAACATCAAGAGGAGAAGAAAGATAGATTGTACAAGTACCTTCATCACCGGGGACATTTGTCCCGGCAGAGTTCTCCCGATGTTGCTCATTAGTTTAACTGCTCAGTGAATCCAGGAGGGTTTTACTCCGACCGGTAATGCTACATGGTAAACATGATTAAAGAACGACTGATACACTCATTATGAATGAGCTGGAGCGTGTGGAGGCACACAATGAGCTCGGTCCCTCAGTCTACTGTACACATTAGTACAGGCGGTTCACTGCATAGCCTTCGTTGCATATGGATGTATGTATGTATGAATAACAACTAATAATTACTCGTATCTGTACACCGTATCGACAAGTAGCTCAAGGTTAATACTCACACTTGCACTCGTATCAGTGCATCCCTAGTTGAGAGTTAATCCTGTGAGTTTCAGCCTTTATCCAGCAGAGGAGACGTTTCTGTTTTACTCTGATTTTAAAAGACATTTATTTGATGTGCTCAGTCCCGTCTCAACCACTCTGGTGCCATGAAAGCTTCCCTTGAGTATGAGGGTGCAGATAGGACTGTATCTCCAGCTTCATCTGTGTTTTCTAAAAAATAAGAAGAACAAAACTTGCAGATTTTGTCTGGCTCTGTTGTGGCCGAGTTTTGACTTTCCGAATCGAAGGAAATCAGAATTGCAGCCAAGATGCGCCACTTGGTGTAGTTTAAGTGTGAGTTTAGAGTTAATTATGTGAGTTTTACTGTCATTGTGTGAGAGGTGCCAGTGAAATTTGATTTCCCCTGCGGTAAAAACAAGCTGAAGGGATCCGTAGTGTTGTATATCTTCCTCATTCCCACCAGAAAATGGCACACTTTGTTCTTGTTTTGTTAAAAAAAACAATTCTGGATCAGACTTTACCCACTTTGTGCTGCAAAGCAACACCTATAATCAGCAGATTTAGTGACAATAAAATAAAAACCTCCAAAAATAGTCCTCAGAGTGTATTTAAAGCTACTACTCTCTAATCCAGCTAATAGACATTTGGAAGAATCTAATTAAATTGACTAAGGGTAAAAGAAAACATTCGCAAACAGCAGCACATCTGCGACACGTTAGCATCCAGACACGACAACGAGGGGAAAATTAAATAAACGTGTTCCACTGTACACAGCCGGGGAAGACAAGATAATTCCCTGCCTCTGCTCTTCCTCCGCTCTGTTTTTGGCACATGTGATGGATGTGATAAAGATGTCAGGAGGTCGGGAGGTTAACTGGGAACACGCTCCCCCGCCTGCCTCCCTCAGGATCCACTGTGAAACCGAACCCGGCCCTGATGGCTCTTAAAACAAACTGTGAGCAGGGAAACCCTTCACTCATGCCCAGGTATGCCACATCTCTCCAGGCTGGAGTCGTCTGTAAGCTTTCAACACCAAAACGTCTGACTTTAAACAAATACAGAGATAAAGCTGGAGACACGGTCCCATGGTTACCAAGAAGGACACTTTGATAGCATTGGAGTGGCTGTGGAAAGTATATATATCAATTCTCTGGCCTACATCCTGTATCTTCCTTCTGTTTAGTTTAACATCCAAGCAAACTCTCAAGCTTTAACTCGATTAATCGATTAATCACATCACAAGCTAACTGTACTCTGTCTTTCACTTTTAAATTTGTTGTGGTATATTAGAAAAATCTGGCATTTCACAAAGGATAGTCACTTCCTGTAAAGAGAAAATCACGTATGGTGTTTACCGACTAAATTAAGCTAAAGCTACATTGCTAATCTAAACAAAGACACTATGAGGTGAAGTCACAATCAGCTGTAATAGCTGTCAATCAATCTGCCCTCTGCCAAGCACTGCCAGCTCTGCTTAGCAGTGACTGGTTGATGGAGGGGGAAAGGGGGTGGAGCCTACACAAGAGCGACGTTTAACGTTTTCAAGTGTAGACTGAAAACTATTTGTAATTTGGGGGTCTGTTTACATGACATCAGTGCTCGAAGCCACTGAAAACACAACTTTTCGTCTTCTATTTTTGGACTGAATACAGGAAAATATCCGTCGAGAGACTCACTGCACCATCTTGTGGTATAACATGGCATTACAAAACAGATCGGACTCAAACTAGGTGGCTAACTAAAAATTGAAATAGAAAAATAGAATTTTTGACAACATACCGATGATTATTTGAAAACATGTTTGACTAAAACTGTAATCTACTTTAAAATATGAACACATGTTTTCTTAATGTCCTCTATCAGATCCAGATCTGACTGGCTGGTTTGTGCTAAGCTCCAATCCGAAATATGATACGCTAAACCTCAAAAGGATGTTAATGTTGGTAGAAGACAGGATTAGGAGCTCGGAAAATGTATCGAGATGCTTCCACTGTGGTGGATAATCTTTTCTGGCTTACCGATTTCCTGCGTGGGAGGAATGGCCGTCCGGGCGGTGATGTTGAAGCACACGATGGCCGACATGCAGGTCACGTCTTTCCCACCTCGCTGACAGTCCTTCACAAAGATGTTGACCTTACTGGGCTCGAACCTGACGGTGATGTAAATCCTGACGACGCTCTGTGACCTGCGGGGACGGCGAGGTGTAACAGATGAAAATATTGTTCTTTCACAAGGACGCCAACATAGCATTATTTTTTTTATTTTTTTACGTAACAATCAGCTAGTCACATGAAGGAAACCTTCAGAGTAACAAATGGGATTCAATGTGAAGAACTAAGCCTGCCAGAATTCAACAAATACAACGCTGTTATTTATTTACTGTGAGAAATAATCTCACCAGAGGAGAACAGCAGCGCCGAGGGAGCCGACTGCCAGGTCCACTAAACCGTCATCGTTCATGTCCATGCTGCCGTGGACGCTGCGGCCAAAGTACTGCAGGCCCGGCGCCAGGTCCGCTGCAGCGATCCTCTGCAGAACCGAGCCAGAGGAAATCTGAGCGCCAGCACAAAGGCTGCAACCACCACAGTTTACTCTACATACACTTCTCATCTCTTATTTTTAGCTGGTTTGGAGTTTTCAACTAAACTTTTCTCTGTTTCTGGTTTTTAGTAATTTTTTTCCCTTTGTATTCCACATTAATGCAATGTTGTATATCGAGTTGTGTTGCTCTTTAAATCTATTTTGGTCAAGCATTTACTATTTTCATGTTTGACAGCAGTTCAAAAAATCCTACACTTAATTAGTTTCCCTTGAAATGTGATGATTTTGGTGTTTTTGTAGCCTCATAGTGCCAAAGGTAACATTTAACTCATACCTGCTGAAATTGATATTAAATATGAAGGAAGCCTGACAATCAGCTCTATTGTTGTGTGAAGTTATTCACTTGAAATTAGATTTTTAAAAACTTATAAATACCATTTTCCCTACCCTTACAACAGTTATTAGGCATCAATATTCCATTTATGATGTAGATATAATATTTTGACACCACAAAGATATAATAGACTACTTTTAGGGAATTCTTCACCTGGACCAAAATAGACCAGTAGTGTATTGTGATTGTGAAGGTCTGAAATATAAACATAATAAATACTGTTTTCAAAGGGTAAGGGCTGAACAGAAGATATCTGGGAGGCCGGGGGTTGTCTTTTCTCAGCAGGACATTTTCCGGTTTATATTAGGGAAGTAATCCTAATTTCTTGCCCACTGATGGGTCAATTCGGGAAAAAACATTTCCCTCCCCAAAAAACTAAGAAAAGTACCACATACCGACAGGTAATCTATAGTTTAAAATGAACTTCTTGTACAACTTCATCAACTTCTTGATGTTTTTAATCCTTGTTGTGACACCTAATCTCTCCACAATGTGAAATGCACACACTTTTAAAGTGAATTCTAGTTAATTTTAATTCCTCTAACTTTCCTCTTGTCTGCTCTGGTTTGACTTCACCTCACAGGATTTTGATCCAAACTCTTCACGCATCTCAGCGCAGAGCCGTTATAATTTATACTGATTTGAGATGATGTGCTCCCGGACTGAAATAAATCTGAATCAGCAGCAGCTTGGAGGCTCATAATCTAATGATGTACAAACGGATGGGTTGCTACCTGCTTGTATTTACGCAGGATCCTGTTGTGCTGGCTGAAGAAAACGTAAATGGCTCCTTTGTGATCGTCCTCCAGCGGGGCTCCCACCACCAGGTCGTTGAAGCCGTCGCCGTTCAGGTCGGGGACGGGAGCCAGAGACGAGCCGAAGCGAGCGTTCTGCCCACCGTTGTGGATTTCCAAAGCGCCTTCATGGATGAAACGGTTCTGAAGAAGAAGAGAGACATGAATAATCTCGAATTGTGTGATGTAGATTATCAATATCAAGCAGCTGTGAGTCAGTTTCCTTCAAATCAACAGTGATATGTCAAAGTACCCTTGGCTGAGACACTGATGAAATTTATTGTTTTTTATTTTTTAAATTTCGCAACAAATTTCGCTCCTCTATTCATCCTCCAAATGCATTTTTCTTTCAAATGTAGCATCAGATAGCAATTTAAGAAGCAATGTGAACACTTCAATCTTCCTGTTTGTTCAAACCTTTGTCTCACGTGGTGATCAGGATGAGACAACAGGACTGCCAAAGCTTTTTAAAGACAGCCAGTGAGGTTTTTAGCCATTTTAGACTTTATTTACTTTGGTCTGTTTACATGACAATCGGTGCTTAGAGCCACTAAAATGCAACATTTTGAAAAGTGCTCCCAAAATGGCAAAAAACAACTTTCTAAAAAAGCTCTGTCTCCATACTGAGTAGATGGCAGAAGCACTGCGCATGCGCACCATGGTCATATTTCTTCTGCACATGCTCAGCAGATGGACAATAAGAGCAATGTTTTCCTCCAGAGTGTCATGACTCAGTCCATATTCTCCTGGACTTGGTAGTTTTATAGTTGACAGTCTCCGTGATAACAATCCTGCTTGGTTGTCTGTCCACATGAATGTCAGTGTATTTGCTATTATCAAATGTCAATAACGTTGTTCTCTGCCTGCGTGTGTGTCGTTTCATTACATAAACAACCAACAGCACCCACTCCAGGCCTGGAATGCTCACTGCATCGTGTCCAGCGTTTGTTGTTTCCGTGGAATCGTTTCCCAAACATTGCTGTGTAAAAGCAAAACTTTTGTGAAATGAAAACACAAAACGACGCGATTTTACTTGATACGTTAAATAGAGATTGACTTATCTATGAATTTGTCACAGTCTGAGGAACGATTCTTTCACCTTACATGCCTTCGCTGTGTTTTTTTCTTTCTTTCTGCAATAAAAACATAATAGGGTTCAGATTTGGCTCAGGCTGATATTTGTTTGGTCAAATTAATCTCAGTTGTGGAGCTGTTCTCTGGGAACTACTCCAACATTTTGGAACGTATATAACAATTTATGTATCGGCCCAGCGTTTGGAAGAATCCTCTTTTGGCACACTTAAAGGAAAAAATGACCCATCAAAAACAACCGAGACGAGGAAATAAAAAGCGAATTCCTCAGTTCAGTTGTTACCTGTTTTCATTTTAAAGACTTTAGATTTATATCTGCTTTTGATTAATGAGCGAGAACCCCCCCCCCCCCCCCCCCCACCCCCCCTCCCCCATCTCTCCACTCTTTATTGTCCCCAGCATGATACAACTAAGCTGTTGCCCACAAGGACGGTAGGCCACGTTAGGTGAGATCAAGCAGGTCAAAGTGGGTGAGGTGAGTGAGTTCCTTAAGGGTGAGGAGACAGGGAATGGGTGCGGAGCTGCCTAGGGCCAAATCGAGGTCCTTCGCAAAATTAAATTACGGGAGGGCTCCCCTGCTTGGGTAATTGAGCTCAACACGTAAACAGACTGCAGTAAGATTTCCAGCGTTGGGTTGTTGTTAGTGAGCTCGTCATCATGATGACTTTAAAGCATTGATAACACTGACAAAGCCTGGACAGTGCAATCAGTGCCAGGAGAACAGATAGTTCCAGTCAGCACACATGTATGAGCTGTACAGCACAAAAGATTCTTTGGAAACCAAAGTAATCGCCAAAAGGACATTTTTCAGAATAGGACGCGTACTGTTTGTCCGTCAAGAAAAGTCCTATTTAACAAGCAGCAGGTCCGAGCCTGCTGGCACCGCCTCCAGTCGTCCTGGTCGAAGGAGACTTTGCTGGTCTTGTCTTTGCTCAACATCCAGCTCACTCAAAACAACCTCAGACAAGTTATCATGTCCATCAGGAGTGTCAAGCATAAGGTCCGTGGGCCGAAAACGGCCCGCAGGAGGCTCCAGTCCGGCCAAACCACAAAGGAAATGGTAAGAATTGTAATGAGACGATTGACTTTTTTTTACAGTTCTCTTAAGAGTAGCGGACATAAAACTCAAGTCATATTTACTGAACTTTTCAAGGGAAACCATTGCAGTATATGTGTTTTTTTTCCCCTCGTCATTTTGAAAATAAGCCAGGTATGCAAATAATGTAAAAAAAAAAATAATAGGATGAAATAATTTTCTGAAAGCTTCAGAGAGCCAATACAGCGACACTAAAGAGCCAGATGTGCACAGCTGCAGGTTGCAGAACTCTGAGCTCGACACCTGAAAAACTAGCAGACAACAGAGAATTTGAGTTTTGTCTTCATATTTCCAGGATTTCTACAGTTAAGATTCACCAGCTTCTCAGTATTGTCAAAAACACAGTATAATTGGAGAACTGACAGGTATTGAAAATTCAAGTTATCTTGCAAAAAAGAGCAGAAACATTCACTCATTGCAAATATTTAAACAATTTTGTAGCCATAAAATCAAAAAAGAAGGAAATCCAGTCCATATGGTAGTAAAAGGTTTCATGGTAATTGTTTGCCCCTCAGAAAAAAAAACATTTGCATATGGAGACTAATGGAAACCAGAGGAATTTACTATACATGTAAGTCAGCGGTGCCAAACATAAGGTCCAAGAGGTTCCAAAGTAATCCCAAATTACAAAGAAAACATTTCCCCCCCCCCCCCGCACGCACACATTTCTTAAGTCGCCGACACAACATCAGGCCGTTTTCTTCTGGAGTCTGTCCGAATGTCCAAAAACATGCATTTGAGATTACTTGGTCACTTTAAAAGTCTTGTTGGTGTGAATCTCAACGTGACTGTCCGTCTCTGTCTCTGTTTGGACCCATAGTCAGTGTACAGTCTCCTACCGACAAACCGCACAGTCTTTCCTTCGCGTCGAAGGTTGCAACCTACTTCATGAAAGAGTAAATATGTTTTCAACATCAAAGTTTGCCGATGGTACCTTCAGGAGATCAATAAATTGAGCTGACCAAGAATAAAGCTGGGTGTGGAATCAGATTGAGAATGTGGTCGTAATCGGAACTTCACTTGAAGCAAGACCCTTGACCCCCAACTGGTTCCCTGTAGTAACAATCCAACTTGGGCCATACGAATGTCCGTGTGTTCACATTGTCAACGTTCATAGTGTATTGTTCTCTGCATGCATGTGCAGCGCCAACTCGTGGCCTGAGATGCTAACTACATCGCCATTTTCGTGTAAACGGACATCGTTCTCAAAGATTTGCTGCGTAATCACAAAACTTTTCTCAAGCAAAAAGGCCAAAATGATGCAATGTTTTCACTTGAAAAGTTGCTATGTAAACGTGACCAGAGTTTCATGTCGGCTACTCTTAAGAAAACTGTGTTAAAAAGTAAATCGTCTCATTGCAATTTTAATAATTTACTAGTTGTTTTGGTGGCCAGATTGGAGCCTCTTGCAGGCCAGTTTTGGTCCACGGGCCTTAATGTTTGTCACACCCCCGCCCTAACCCCAAACTGGACTTGAACCATGGACCTTCCCTCTACGAAATTATACTGCTAACCACTACAGCACTATGCAGCCACACTGACAGTGACATTTTTTAATTTTTTTATTTAGTTCATGTTAAGACAAGATTCTGTATTTCCACATAAATCTTTAACTCTTCCTGTTTGAAGCGAAATATCTGAAACATCTTGCGACACAAAAAGGAGGAATTTCACCAAAGAAGATATAAAAAAAAAGGCTTTGGTGTATTTATTTGAAGTTCTATTCTCAGCGAGCATAAAGTCAGATGGAAGATATCCGAGTCTTTGAAAGCGACTGCCCGACTGGAAAATCTCTGGAATAGAAGCGATCTGACAAAACGGAGCCAAAACACTTGAATCCATCAGTAGTCATGCATATCATTGCTCCACTTGGCGTCCCGCTCGGTCATACTATTTGCTTCAGGCAGACGGAACGTGAGCTCACTTGTTTTTTCAGTTGAACAAATGGGAGGGGAGTTTGATTTAGGAAGCTCGGCTACCTGACGTGTGCACATGTGACCAAGAGGGAGACCGATAGGTGAAGGTGGGGGTGGGGGGGGTTCACTACTGTTTAAATCCGAACCATATGACTTTTGTGAGGAGGCTATGAAAGGTCACCAGCAGTCTGCAGAGTGCGAAGAAGGCTTTATTTTCCACCAGCAGTCAGATTTCAGGTCGTTTTCTGCAGCGTTTGCATCGTATTTTGTTGAGCTTGTTGGCACTTGTCTTATATACGTTCACCTCTACATTTCCCTTTCCCTGCTATGGACGACAGGATTTTGTACATCTCCTTACTACAATTCATTGATCGTTCAGAATAGTTAGACAAGGAGTCTGCAAGCTTTGCCATGAAAAAAGAGGATTTTGTCACTTTCCACCAAATGTTATGAAGTTATTTATGTAGTTTTGCTAAACATACCGTCCAGACGTTCCACTACAAATTGCAATTAATTTGGCAGTTTAAGCTTTTGTAGTCATTTTTAGAAGTTTTAATCTTTTCAGGATATTTTAACTGATCCAGTTTGGTTGTTTTAGTCATTTCGACTTTTGACCACTTATTTTCTGGCCATTTTAACCATCTTAAAAGTTTGATAGGTTTTTAGTCTATTCTTGACCATTTCAAATATTTTGGCTACTTCTTTCTTTTCTGATTTGTTTTTTTTAACGGTTTGTAGTGCTTTTTACAAAAGCAATTTTAGCCTTTTTAACCATTTTAGCCTTTAACCATTTGAGTCTCTTTGGAAATAAGCCAGGTCTGCAAAGAATTTGTGGTAGTAATTGATTAGTTTCCTGAGAATACAGACAGTATCATCATGTATACGCTGCACCACAACAAAGAAACACTTTAAAAGTTTAAATTCAAGGGTTATTATGGCACTATTTCATGATAGCCTACTCAAGATGGAATTTGGTTGTATGTGGCCCCTGAACTAAAAAGTGTTTGTCACCACTGATATAGACCCTGGACTGACCACCAGTCCTTTACAGGACACACTCACACATACATTGAAGGCCATTAATTAACCTCAGATTTATGAACTGTGGGAAGAAACACAGAGAGAACTTGCAAACTCCACACAGAAAGGCCTGGTGATGTTTTTACCAACTCTGGCAGGCGGACGTTATGAATTTAAAGCATCCATTTTGACCACACAATACACTTTTTCTAATGAAGGAATCTAACCCATAAGTGATTTTCCAGAACGATCTTTTCCATAGCAACACCTGAATCAACTACACATTAACTGCCCGTGACGCGTGGCGTGCCGGTGCTGATTATGACAGACGGTTTTAATAATGGTGTTTGTGTTTTGTTTTTGGAGTTAAAGCTGCCACCTGTGTTGCGGTTTGGTGCGCAGCATATATCTGAATACCTTCCTCTCCGCCTGTTCGATGGATTCATAACAGCTGAAGACATTTATTATTCCAATGAGCAACGCAGGCCTGGGACTCCGGGAAATTTCCCTCTATTAAAAGAAAAGTTCTCGCCTTCAAATGCTTCAGTGGAAATGGGTTTAGAAAGGGCAGAATACTTTCCTCTTGAGTTCACTTGACACTTTCAATAAAGTCGGCACACTGGCATGGCGCGGCCTTCTCATTTGATCGACTCATTTCATCTGGACGGGTTCATGTGTCAGATGTCTGCCTGCAGCATGCCAGTGGGTTAACTGTGTCGCAGGAATGCAGCAGTCTGCCGTTACTGGACACTCGGGTGACCCATTTTCTGTGTCGTGGGATTGCTTTGAACGATATCTGTGTGCGTGTGTGTGTGGTGCATGGCTGTGAATTACGTACGTGCTCGGTTAATCTGTAGATGTAGACCTTTCCTTTCTCCAGGCCTCCACTGAAGAACATGGGAGCTGCCACCAACAGATTGTCAGTTATTCCGTCTCCATCGATGTCCACCGGGGCAATCTCACTGCCGTAATATGAACCAATCTGAAAGGAACAAAAGCCCCAATGATTAAATAAAACATGATGCTTCTTGTAGATAAATGTTACAAGGTTCATATGTGGAAAATGTTTTTTATAGCCCCAATGCCTTGAAAAGGGTATGTCTCGCTCTTGTACTCTGTGTTTTCTCTTCTTTGTACCTTCCAGCAGGAATCCCTGGATGGATGGATGGATGGATGGATGGATGGATGGATGGATGGATGGATGGATGGATGGATGGATGGATGGATGGATGATTGGTGTTGAAATAGATTCTATGAAAATTGATGGATAGTCAGATGATGTAAACTATGGATGTATGATGGCTGAATATATTGTACACAAATGGATGAGCTGAAGTACAGACAGATGTGGAAACTGATTGGTGAATGGATCAATTAATGGATGGATGATTGATGGATGATTTATGTATAATAATGGACATGTGAAGGTAAACCAAATGCTCTGTTGCTTCAGTGGAAGTCCTACACATGCAATATCTGCAGACAAGAGGCTGACCAGTCACTGCAGTGATCCGAACATCATCTATTGGCTCCGAGATCAGAAAGCATCTGCCTGTAAAAACAGATTCTGCTCCACAGTCGTAGGATCAAGAAAGAGAGTAAAAAAAACTGCTGTTCTGGATGAGCTGTTGCTGACAAGGTACATTGTAAGCTGCTGCAGGATCGCTTCAGGCCTGCAGCCTGTGAACAGCTGCCAGCCATGAGTGTAGCGGTCATTAACACGCCGAGCCACATACCCTCCAAATGATGACCGCTTCTAAACTTAGTATAAGTCAGACAGAGACCGAACCCAGACAGATGATTTATTCAAAGTCGTGAAGTTAAAGCTATATGACAACAGTTGGAATCTATTCTGAAAAGATAAACAGTAAAAAAGATGGCAATGCTTCCCACGCAGCGACTCGCGTCAACTGGAAACATCAGCGCAGTCTGTCAAGTTTATGTCATTTGGACTAAAGTCGTAAAGCAGTTTCTTCACCGAGCTCAAATTTCACAATGAAAATCCTGTTGGCGACCAGGCTTTTCCACTGCTGGGATCATTTTTCCAGACACAGTGTCTAATTTCATATGTTAATGATTGGGAATTATTACAATGCTTTCCAAAGTTAAGTATGCAGGATATGCTGCACAGTGAGACGTCAAAAACGGTGAAGGAGAAAGACAGAAGAGCCCATAAATCTTAAAATCTGTGTTAAACACTGTCCGACACCGCGTCCGGTCATTCTGTTTTTTATACATATTATGTAAGTTCATAAAAAAGGATCTACCAGGGAAAGAAGTTTGCTTTGTCTTTGAAGATGACTGAGTACTATTAAAGTACATAACCAGCACTTCTCAAACATAAAAGTCTTTGCTGACAAGACAAACGATGCCATGTCATCGGTCAAAGCAGAAACTATGAGAAATTGTGAGATAAATGTTATTTCAATGTGAAGTCATTTTATTTTTGTTTTTCTGAACATGTCTGAGTTTACTTTTTTTGACTGCATCTTTACTCAAGCACCACTTTGACTTGATGTTCAAGTCGTAGACTTCAAGTCAAACTGCCCATCCTGACCCATCGAGTGAGCAAACCCGGGCATTGGTACCCTGGAGCCTCTAGTTCGGATTTGTGACTTGCTTCAGATATGTATATCTCATCGTCTTTGATTTGTCGAGACCTGACAAATGAAACAACAGGCTGGAAGGGATGGTTTTAAAATGGCACAAAAGGACACCTCTGGCCAGGTGTGGTGGTCTGACAGGGTTTAGTTGTGGGAGCCTTGGTTGTTGTGGCAGTTGTTGGGCGATTTGGCCCAACAGAACTTGACAGCATGCCAACATTAAACCAACTTCAATGATGAATGCAAAAAGGACCATTCAATGGGGAAATGGCACTTGAAATTGCTGATGTGGAAACGGGACCTAAAATTCATTGATGTCAAGTAGAAGCTGATCAACAGACCAGACCTCCGTCTTCTATTGATCCGTGGTCCGGTTCTGATACACTGCTGATTTTTGGGGGTTTTCTTTGGGGGGGGGGGGCTTTACGGTGGTGCAAGTATGCAGCCTGAGACCAAACAAATCCATATTCCTATCAGAACGGGCAGGAATTTCAGCCATAAGGTATTATCACATTGTCAGAAATTAACCTGATTTCCTTCTTTGGACCACTTAAGATAAATACTGACCACTGCAGACCTGTGATACCTCACAAGGACTGCAGGTTTGCAGATGCTCTCTCCCAGTTCTTGTGAAACTCACTCAAATCCTCACACTTTTCCAGTTTTCTCCATCTCACATCAACTTTGAAGACGCAACGTTCCCCTTCAGCCTGATATATCCAAACCACCAGCAGAATCCACGATAAAGAGACGATCAGTGCTATTTCTTTCATCTGTCAGGGAATGTTTCATGTCCTAAACTGAGTTAAGCAAAGATTAGTTCCGTGTTGTATTTAAAGCCACATCTGATAGAATTCAACACATTTAGAGCACGACAACGCTTCATATTGTTCAGATGTTTTGTGAAAGTTGTACTGACTGGGCCTGTTGCACAAAAAGCTGTGACATGAGAATAACTTGCAAGACGTTGCTGCACAGCGACATTAAAGATCAGAGGAAAGGAGCTTTATTAGTGGCGGTGCAACTATTTATAACTATATTTTATGACATTGTTTGTTGTGTTGTGGTCTACTTAAAAAGCAAACATGAGGACTGCATCAGCGTGCAACTGGCACCGAGCGGAGGCAGCAGATCTGAATGATCTCAGCTCAACATAATGACCGTGGTTAGTTTTAGTCAGGCTCATTGGTGTTTGGTTAGTAGGCCCTGATTTAAACTACTGAAGCTAGAAAGTAAAGTTCATGGGAGCCATGAGATGCAGGTACAGTAAGGTCGTGAGGGAGAAGGTAAAAAAGGACAGTTTGAATGGTTTAGATGGAGAGTAAAAGTTCCACAATGTGATTGACACAGTTATGGCAGTTAAAGACATACGTCTTCAAACTAACCAAGGAGTGTCTTTGGCTAAACTACTCATGGTATAAAACTAGAGTAGCGTTGCCCGAGCCACAACTCAATCCTACAGCCTGTTTACACAACAACGTTTCAAGCGAAAATGCATTGTTATTTTGAATTCTCCTTTCAGAAATATTTTGCATTTACATGGCAAGTGTCACGGCGTGCAGGGGGAACCCAGGAGCAGACTCACAGAAATCCATAAAAAAAACTGAGCTTATTGTAGAATTAGTTGTCCAGAGGGTAAAAATCCAAGAGTCCAAAAACCGAAAAAATGAGAGAGCACACAGATAATGCTGGGGAGCAGGGAACGACAAATGGATTGTTATTACGGTGACTGTCCACTATAGAACTACCAAGTCCCAGGAGAATATGAACGGGGAGTCACTAGACTCTGGAGGCCGCCATGCGCAGTAACTGTGTTTCAGAAAAAGTGCATTTCCCCCCACAGACGGAGTTGAAAAGTTTTTGAAAAGTTATATTTTCAGTGACTCAGAGCACCGCTTTTGTGTAAACAGGCACACAAAACACGCTATTTAAAAATTTTCACTTTAAAAAGTAGTGCAAACGAGGCCCCGGCCTCAAACCGTCCTTGCAGCAAACTATAAGTGGAACCCCTATCAACCTTAATGTAAGACGAGTCAGGCCTAATGAACTATGAACATGATCATAAACTAATGAAGCAGCTTGGATAAAATGGTGAAACATCTTCCAAGACAAATAAAGTTGAAGAACGTCCAGTTGACCAGATCCAATCTGCACTGAGATGCTTCCCACCTGGACAAATGAGATTATGCAGACATAAAGTACCTGCTGGCCTTTGAGGGAGTGCAGGATGGTGAGGTTTCCCGAGTTCTTCAGGGTGAAGATGATGACTTTTCCGGTGTGGTTGAACCTCGGAGCTCCTGCTACGAGCAGCCGTCCGTTCCTGGCCGACACCACAGACGTCACAGTATAACCTGGTAATATCAAACACGCACACATTACTTAGAAATACTTGAAGAAAACTCAGTGAAGTGTATTGATTCAGACATTTGCATTATGAAGATTAAAGAAACCATAAAAAAAACCTTAAATGACCATTTAAAAAACGTTTTTCAGTAATATTCACAGCTGGATGTTCTGGTTTCTCAGGTTTCTCACATTTCTTCTTCTCTTTCTATTATTTCTTCGTTTCCCCCCCCAAAAAATTCCACTGACTTCTTGTATACTTTTCCACCACCTTCTCTCATCTTTCCCAGCTTTGACTTTCTCCATGCACGTCCAAAGTTATGCCTCCACCTCATATTACCATAGCGAGCAGAACGGCTTGCGCTGGCAACCCGGCGGATCAGCTCGGAGACAAACCGCTGATGGGAAAAGCAGAGGTCTGTGGTGTGGTGGAGTGGGACGGGGATGGACGTGATGGGAAGAAGCACTGGGTACGCTTTATGGAGACGGGCTGCAGCTCGGACAACTGGTGTCAAACCACAAGTCTTTTACTAGGAAGGCCGGACACCTCTTCACCAGCGAGAGGGATGTAATAAAGGCTCATGGACATGGAAATAAAAATGGCTTGAGGAGGACTTCAACTGTATTTCTTTCCTCTTTTAAACCACATTTGTAGTATTTTTAAGGGACAAAAAAAAAAAAGTCCATTTATCCTTCCATTCTCTCTACATCTTCATTCCACTGTGTTTTGTTTGGCCCTCTTATATATACAACAAGCAGCTGTGCTGCAGGCAGGAGCAGCTGTGGCTCTGTTGGTAGAGGGGTAGTCTCAATCGGATGGTTGCTGGTTCAATTCCTCATCTTCCCCGTCCACGGTTCGAAATTTCTTTGATCAAAAAGCAGTGGATGGATTGAGCGCCTTGCATGGCAGCTACCTCCTTTGGTGTGTGTGTGAATGTGATTAACAATGTATTCAATCAAGTGGTGAAAAAGTTCTTTATAAGTGAAAATCAATTTACCATATCTTTGATCGTGGCTCAAAATCTGTAGACTTGAGTGTGAGAGGTTCACAGGCAGGCATCGTCTTGGTCGTGTGACCGCAGACAGTCTGATCTTAATTTCTCATCTGCGTCTGCCACTACAGATGCTTACCTTAACTTATCAGACAATATGTATTCCCTTGGTAGGATTCTTTTTTTCTCACATCAGTGGTCAGTCATGGTGGGGGTCTGCTCAAGGATCTGCCCGTTGTTGGGATCGAACCTGCAAGTTTCTGATCCCAAGTCTCCGTAAGCGAAACGACAGTCAAAGCACACCGGCAACCAAAGGACAGATTCCCAAAAGAGATAAAAAGTTGGACCACGCTCTCAATCTGATTCCACACCGAGATTCATTCTTAATTAGCTCCATTAATTGATCTCCTGAAGTGGCGTACTTTGATGTCGTACAGGAAAACACATTTACTCTTCCATGAAGCAGGTCATAACCTCTGACACGGTGAAGAGCGTCATCGTGCAGTCAAACTTGCTGTTTACCAGAAGTTTATGGAATCTGCATGACAGAGTTTAGAATGTTGACCTTAAATCTGAAGGTATTATTGATGTTTATGTCTGGAATTTTATTTGGTTTGTTTTCACAAAAGACACTAAATCTAAATTATATATGTTACCTAATGCTCTCCGGTGCCCCCTGGAGGCCTATCAAACATATTTCACTTACCTAAGTAAGCCCCGTGGTTTTTCAGCTCTTCTGGAAACTCCTCAGCGTAGGACGACTTTGGGGGGACGACTTTCCCCTGACGGGTTTCTTTCAGAACGGCTCCGTTCCAGTCATAAGCCCCCACGGCGCCCACCAGGATCCCGTCCTGCAGGTGATATTCAGAGTCCGGGGTATGAGTGTGTTTGTGCCGCCTGGTGCTGCCCATGCACACACACACACACACACACACACACGCACACACGCGCGCACACACACACACACACACACACACCAGGGTAATTATTGTATATGATGACACTGGTGGAACACGAGCCCCTCTAACCACCACTGCAGAGCTCAGTCTGTGTTTCAGGCAGATTAATGATGGTGCGGTTCTACTTGTGGTGAAATGTTATCTTGGTAACAGTGAGAAACACAAACTTGAAACAAGGTTCCTTTCAGACTTCTTTATGACTTTAAAAGGACACGAGTTTCTACTCTCAGCACTGAACGAGTTTCATGCTGCTGAAGGATTTAATGAATAAAAAATTAAACACGTTATTGAAATAGGATCACAGGTAAGGGAGAACTGCTGGGCTCCAAAGCACGAGAAAGGGCTGTTTTCCAAAAGACGCTCATCCTTTTGCCATGTGAAACAATTTGAACCATTACATTATTCAAGAAGATGTCTAAGTGGAGGACGGGGGCCGAAAACCAAATGAACCAAAAATAAATGGATGTCAGAATGGGAAGAAGCAGCAACAAACTAGACTACTGACATGCAGTCAGTTCTGCAGCTTCACAGCAACAGCAACAGTTCAATCTCATTCAAAACACTTCACTCATTATGTTAGTGCAAATAACGACAAACTCCAAGTGTGAACAGGCAGACAAACTGCAATTAAAACATTAAAGGAATGCAATGAAAACAGTGCAAATTAAAGTTTCGAAAACTAAACTATCTAAACTACAATAACTGAGCAAACTGTGCAAATGATCACCAGCCTGAGAGGAATTATTTTAATAAATACATCGCTGTGAACGATGTGGTTGACATCAGTGCAAGATCAATGAGATGCTCCTCCTCTGGTAAACAGGAGTTTATCAAAAAGTAAAGTTCTCTTCACTGAAAAGATGCAGCAGATCTGAGACAGTTTTTACTTGCTGCAAAAGTAACTAAGTTACTTAAGGAAACTTAAACGTCACACATTTTGTTACTAATTTCATAATGTTCAGCAGTTACGAAAAACATTGACGATGGAATAAGAACAATTACTTAAAGATGCAGTAACTAAAAAAAGAAAAAGAAATGTTTCATTGTTTTGCTATTGAAGTTAGCATGGATTAGCGTGCTAACCAGCTAGCAGAGCTTGTCCAGTTTTATGAATTCAGCTTCGAGTCGGTCAAACAGCCTGAATATTAAACCGAAGAGAGTCTGCAGCTCTGACTGATTAAGAACCAAAATAAAATGAAGACAAGGTGTTTAAGAAAAAAACTAAAAACAACTCACTGCTGCCACCTAATGGACAAAAGTGGCAAGACCAGGACCAGAGCATCCAAAGACCAAGACTTTAAGGGACCAAATCAAGACTGAGACCTTGAAAATGTGAGACGAGTCTCGAGACCAAGACTGCTCTCCAGTACTACGACACTCCTGTCATTCCTTAAACTATACATACGGCACCTGTAGACTCCAGAAACTATTTGCAGACACTCTGAATCCCTTGAGTTTGAAGACAATTCTGTCACACCCAAGTTTAACAAGTACGGTATATCTTAGCGTTTTATTTACCCAGTTATTACCCACGTTGACTCAACCGTGCTCGCCATCGTTTGGCTTTAAAGTTTTGACAAATCAGAGATTGGAGGAGGGATAAACATCTTTTATCTGGCAGGGCAACCAGAAAAAAACAACAAAAAAACAAAAAGGCTTTGGAACTACTGTGTTAAACGACCACAACAAGCCCCCAATTAAAGTCCATATCTTCTTCTGATGATAAAGCTAAGACACGCACTCATACATAATAACAATGATAATCGAGGGTAAAGTCTGTCGTTAGAGCGCTACAAAACCCCGCGAAGTGACTTTTTAACTTGTCGTCGAACAAAGGAAACAAACCATCATGTGCAATTAGCTGCAGACACGAGAAGGGTTGAAGGAGGGATTTTATATATTCCACGGTTCACCATACTTTGTATCACTGACACTGTAATTGCAGGGTTACTCTGCCTAATGAGCTCTTTTTCTTTTTTTTACTCCTCCCGTACACAATATGCCAACAACACACTTTCCAGTGTTGGAGCGTATGCAGCCGTTCCGCTCACCACGTTTCGCACTACGTCACTCTCCAGCAGCAGTGTCGTGCCTCTGCGGTTATCTGTTTGGGTCAAAATGGTATCCATGGCAAATGAACGAAACCCCAAAACAGCTCATACTCATAAACCAGTGACCTATTTCTGCTGCTGCATGTACGGACATTTGCCTCGCTGGAGCCGGAGCCGGAGCTGTGGTTTGAAAGGAAAACACAGCAGTGGACGGGGGATATATACAGCCCCCCCACCAGTTCCTCCTCAATGGTGGTAAACACTGGAATCAGCTACTCAAATAAGATCTGAGCCGAACGTTTTGGCCGACATGAGACCTCAATGTTGTTTTTTTCGAGATGTTTGGTTATAGTCAACAAACAGCAGATGGAGAAAAGTGCAATGTATGCATCTGAAACGCAAATACTGAAACTTTCGTGTGCTTCGGAGCCGCTGGCTCGCTCT
The DNA here is from genome assembly GCF_963383615.2 of Lipophrys pholis. Taxonomy (NCBI): domain Eukaryota; kingdom Metazoa; phylum Chordata; class Actinopteri; order Blenniiformes; family Blenniidae; genus Lipophrys; species Lipophrys pholis. Next base: position 3,722,857 of record NC_137636.1, read on the forward strand.
GTCCGGCTCACTGAGCTCATACTTTTCACTCTAAACTTTCACAACACACACATACGCTTTCCCACGCTAACTGAAAGCCTCGAGAACCTCCACCCTTTTGTAATTTATCTTCTAATCGCGACACTGCCCCCAAAGGTGACTGCTGGTACTGCAATGTTTGGTCTGTGAGCTTCAAGAAGACAAGCGGAATCCTTTCTGCAATGTAACAACTGTCAAAAACATAATACCCGCCAGTGATGTCATCATTTTGTCCTTTTACAATGTAATAAATCCATAATATTATAATGTGTCGATAGCTTATGATATTAGATCCATTATCATAATAACATTTTGCTAATAATTTAATAAGTTATTACATGATTGAAGTAGCTTTAAAAAAACAAACAACCTTTGAAAATGTAATAACTGCAGCCAATAACTTAATACATAAATAATTCTGCATTTCTCATGGCTTAACATGGATTAATTTGTCTTCATACCATACACTGAATTACTTTTATTAATCAGACACATTTATAAAACAGTATTTCCTCAGTAAAGAAAAAATAGTTTTTTTTCCAGGTAAAAAGGGAAATACTGAATTCTTCCAATATGTTTCATTTCTTTCACAAAACCAATCATCGCTCTTCCCGAAGTAAGTCCCACAAACTTACAATGACTGTTTTATCAACAATAGATATAGACAAAACCTATTTCTTTTCTTTTTAGTCTACAAGGAAGAACAAAGGCTGGAAAAAGCAGGTTTTAATGATAAATCGCAAATTTTTTTATTTGTTTACTCATCTCTCTTCTCGAAGTAACTGCACAGAAACTCTGCTTTTTACTTTTGCAAGTGTTTCTAAAGACCAGTACTTTTACTGGTAATTCAGTAATATGAAGTAAAGTAACAGAAGCAGATTTTCAGGTCTGACTCCTCGATTAGCTCAGAGACTGTGGGATCCCAAATGGTGGTAAACAGGAATGTGTCTTTGAATAAGCTTTAAGTTCAACCCAACGTGAAGTCTTGACATTTTGAGTTTGTGGCTGTTGGTGTAATTTTATCTAAATGAAACCTCTACAAAAAAAGAATTTTTTTTAAAACTTTCACTTTCAAACCAGCAGCTGTCAACACGTCACTTACTGTTTATGTCAGCCACTGAATTCAATATGTTTTGTTTTGGAGACATCTGATATCCTTCATTCAACCAAAGTTTATGACTCAGTGGGAGAGTTTAGAGTTATTTGTGAAAGATGATGGCAGCAGAAAACATTTACTTCAAGTTTTTCTCCTCAGAATTCTAGAGAAATGGTGCAAAATCACAATGTCCAAAAGGTATTTCATCATAATGGGGGGACATGTAGATCAGATTCCTCCATCCCTCCCTGCAGATGGAGGATCTGCATTGTATGCACAGCATATATGACATAAGCATCCCTCAGAGTTGGCCCGCGTCATATTCAGTAAAACCATCTGGTCCTCCGAGGGCTGTTTTTCTCCTTTTAAAGCCCCCGACATTCCTTCCAAGCAGTTCTCCTGCTTTCAGGTTGGTGCTGTCGAGCATCTCTGGAATCCGGCCTTGTGGACACAGTTTCCAGCCGCTCCTGCCACCCAGCTGCAAAGTCTGCCGTATATTTAAATATATTTATTTCTCCTCAAACAAATCACACTGTGAAGTCAAACTGGAAAAATTGAGGATCAGAAGCAGGGGTGTTAAATATAAGGCCCGTGGGCCAAAACCGGCCCTCAAGAGGCTCCAATCCGGCCAAACCACTGAGCAAATCGATATTTCAATGAAAACACTGATTTTTTTTGGGATAAATTTCTTAAGAGTAGTGGACGCAACACAACACTGAAACCCGAGCTGAGATATCGCAAAACAAGCAGACTAGTATGAGGCTCAAAGCCATGCTGTCAGGGAGAGTTTGTAAAAATACCCATAATGCAATCTCCTGGAAACTATGTTTTTTCAAGAAGTAACAGAATGGGGTTTCTTGGGGTCACAATTATGTCAGATGACGTTCTAAGGAAGACGGCAGACGCAGTTGAAACATGTCAGCAAGGTGAAAACCGTCTTTTTTTACTCGCTTCAAAAGTTACGCTATCTTATAGTAGGAAGCAACAACATGGTGATGATGAAGATGATTCAGCCGAAATGATTTTGGTCCAAACAGGAGTCGGTAAGAAAAGAACGAAAATCAACAATCTGGCAAAAAGAGCAGGAACAGTGGAGGAGAAAGTGTTTTATCTTCTTCCTCCAGCTCACCTGCGACTCTCTGCACTTTATTGCATTGAAAAACCTTCGAGGAAGTTAAAAAAAAGAAAAGAAAAAAAAAGCTGCCTCCCTGATCTGTCTCCCGTGGGAAGAAGTGGTGTCTTATTTCCCATCGCTGTCTGGCCGAAGTGGAAAAAAAGCCTGTCTGCGCCGTCAGCGGCTCCTAAATCAGGATGAGCTCAGCCTCTGAGGGAACGTGCAGGAACCTCAGGGTGGAGGGCAGGGCGACAAATGGCAGGTTGTGGAGGGAGGAGTCGGCAGAAGCTCTGACAGACGGGAGAGTGGGACTCACCTCCACGTGGTGAGAGGAGAATCCGGCCTGAGACATCTGGAGGCCAAACGCCGTCCCGTTCTTACTGGTTCCTGTGGAAACAAATCAGGCTTCAGGCGTGTTCAGCCGCGGCGGCAGCGGAACGTGAAGGATGGCGCTGGAGGCTCGGAGAGCTCACATCCAGAAGATTTAACACATATTACTTACAGCTTTAGCAATTTAGCGATTCAGGGCCGATGTGCATCGTGGACTTGACCCGTTTTTACATTCTATAATCTTCCTGAGTCAAACCAAGATCAAACTTGACATCAGCTTAATAATTGTTAATACGGTGAGTCTCTAGTAAAAAAAGTTGTGTTTTCTACTGTTTCCTCAGAGACGGGGCGTTTTCAAAAAGTTGCGTCTTCAGTGAATGGATCCCCAAAATGCTACAAAGGTTTTCGTTTGAAAACACTGTCAAGTAAATGAGGCTTTAATCAGTTCTAAAGATGAGGGTTTCTGTGGGGGTTTGAACTCAAATTATTCCAGTTTTGAACATTATTTTTTTTTTTAAAACAATTCATAATTTTCTTCTCAAACCTTCCAAACTGAAGATGCGCTCTCCGAGAGCGTCCACGATGTCTTTCAGCGCCGACTCGTCCGTCACGTTGAAGAAGTGTTTGTCGTCGGGGTCGCTGGCGATGTACTTGATCTCATTGAGGAAAGCCTCGGGATTGATTCCTCTGCGGTTGTAGTAGCCGAGGACCTGAAAGGAGAAAATAAAAGAGTGTGTGTGGACGCGATGCAAAACAACATGACACAATAAGCGGTGTGTCACTAAGAATATCATGCCGTGAGATGAATTAGCTCCAGTCTCACAAAACCGACAAGGAAACGGTAAATATTTCAAAGAAAACATTGACACAACATGAGATATCAGGGATGCTGCCATGAAAGCCAACTACCTCATTGCTAACAGGACTCAAAGCCTCAAAGCCTCAAAGCCTGAAAGCCATGCTGTCATGGACAGTTTGTAAAAACACCCATAATGCAACAGCTGTAGGACAATTAGTCGGACATTTCCCTTTATTTTGCACCAGAATGTTTCATTAAAATTGCCTTTATGTTGAGATTTTCTGTACTAATTGTTTGTTTTTATGAAAACACAGTCATTTTAATCCCGTATTCGTTACGCCATAACAAAGAAAAACTTCAAATGTAAAGGTTATTTTGACACCATTTTACCACTCCAGCCCACAAGAGATTAAATTGTGCTGTTTGTGACCCCTGAACTAAAATAAGTTTGTCACCAACGACGTAGACAATCTTTGATAAAAAAAATTAAAGTTTTAAGACAAAATTGTTAAAAAATCTGTGATTTTGATCAGAACAATGACTGTCAACATACTTTAACACATGTTAATGGAACATAATGAGAGTGAGTAGGATTACGAGTTATAAAATTCTAAAGGGTTAATTTTAAAGTGTTAAATAAAAAGAACTTGTAACTCCTGACATGGCATGAAAACATTTAATTTAACATTTATTGCATAATCAAAATGTTTCCATCTACATGTGTTACTTCTTCCAAAACCAGAAAAACTACACAGTTTCCACCAGGTTTTTTTTTTTTTTCTTTTTAATTCAACACTTTATAGTTGCACGAGAAAACCAAAATCTCACACACACATTTCAATGCGGACACAGTGCATGTATTGTGGACTGAAGTGTCAACCAGCATGATAAATCTGTCGCACTTTAACAGCCTCATAACGTCCCAACATGAACACTCTTTGGTTTTCTCCAATTCCAGTTGGTTGTGAACCAAATGGCTTGAGATTATCCCCTGGTGGGGGCCTGCTGCCGGCGGTGGAACAAACCAAAGGCCTCTGTGGCCTGGAGGAGATCATTTACACCTTTTAACTGCACTTCCACTGAGTTTTAACTGATCCCCATCAGGTCACCTCGTTATGCTGCAGAGCTCAAACTCAAAGCTGGACTATTCCAGCATAAATTAGGAGAAGTGAACGGTCTTTACTTAGATTGAACATCGGTTCAAATTGCAGTTTCCAAAGTGCAGTTTCCAAACCTGAACAATCTACTCTGGACCAGCCGCTGGCCCACAGTTCAATCAGAAATGTAAATTCAACATCCCCCAGCTGCAACTTGCTCATTAAAGTGATGTTGCAGTTGTGTTTAGAGGGCTGAGGACTCACAGCGATAGCGTATCGGGTGATGCCGTCCTTCTCGCTGTCCTCGATGGCCTGCTGGAGGTCGGCGCTGTCGTGCGACTCTCCGTCGGTGATCACGATCATCACCTTCTTGGCTCCCCGCCGGCCGCCCTGTTTGAAAGCCTGCGAGCTGTGGGACAACGTTCCAGCTCCGTCAAACCGCAGCGCTGACGTAACCCGGCTGGTTTTTTTGGTGTTTTAATGAATGGAAATAATGTACCGCGCTATGTTGATGCCAAGAGCAGTGTTGGTCTCCTCTCCTCCCCGCTGGTTGATGCTGCGCGCCCGTTTCACCACTTCCTCCACTGATTTATAGTCGCTCAGTCGGAATTCGTGGACCACCTTCTCTCCGTACTGCACGACTCCAACCTGCGCAGAAAAACACGAGGACAGTCATCAATGCTGAATATATCTCGACTGTAACCGCTGTCGGGCCTGTTTGGCTCCGCCCACCCTGATCAGAATCTCTCTGAGCAGGTTAACATGAGCCAGTTGGTTCTGATATGCTGCAATGCAGCGAGACACAAATTTGGCTTTGATGGTATTCATGGCGGATCTCCTACACGCTACGCTAGCTTCTAATTTAATGGTTTAAGTTCAATTCTAGCTGTTTTCTTATTTTTCTATTTGAACCCTTACCTTTTTCTTGATGAATTCCACATGATTACCGTATTTTCTGGACTATGAGTCACATTTTTATTCGATGGTTTGGCTGGTGAAGCAACTTACATATGAAACTATATCTGCATACAATCTGTGACCACTAGTTGTCACTGTATGACAACAGAATGCTGCTACAGCGCCAGAAAAACCTACAATACAAAGATACATTTAACACATATTAAAGTACCCAAGAAAAAACATAAACAGAGAGAAATCTGTGGAGAAAAGCAGAGGAACTGTTACAGCGAAGGTTAATCGTGGGGTAAAAGTACAACAGAATAAATTTACTTAAGGTTCTGGAACAACAGTTGATAGACCTGGTTTACCAACATATACATTTGGACACGGACAAAGAAAAGTTCTTATTCACCAGTAATATTTAAATGTTTTTTCATGATGATTTTTTTGACAATTGCGATTTGTAGTCCAGAAGATAACAGTATTCTTTTTGGGGCTCTACAAACTCTGTAAAAGTGCCTTGAAATAACTTTGTAGTATTTGGCGGTATAGAAATAAAATTTAATTAATACATCCCTTGCCACCTGGTTTGTCCTCTCGTCTTCACTTTCAGCCTTTTCACCCAGTCGATGACAGGAATTGAGATTGTTCCACTTTGAGACATTTTTAGGACTCAGTCAGTGTGAAGGCCTTAAACCTGATCCCTCAAAACAAGTTCTTCAAACATCTGCACTCAGTCCACAAACCTTCTTGTCTGAATTCCATGTATTTGGTCTGCTTTAGCACTTGTCATGAATATATTCTCTGGAGGTTGGCTCTTTGTTGGGATAGCAAGTCCACTGTGTCATCCTGCTCTCTCTGAATTCTCAAAGATCAATCAATCATAATTAGGCAGGTGGTCTTAATGTTATGGCTGACCTGTCTATGTAAAATGAATAGGGATTCAGTGAGAGGCAAATTCACCAATTTTACTTGATAGAATAAGTTGTGCACACCTCAATATCATATCTTCTGTGCCATTTCTTTAACGTTTAAGTTTAGACACAGTGTGCTGGATCTACCGATTTCTCTCCGTTGAGGTTTCACTCCTTTCTTTTCTCACCTGTATTTGACCTGGTCCAATATGGAACTTCTGCAGGACGTTGATGAGAAAAGCCTGAACTTCATACCAGGGGTAAATGGAGTTGGATCCGTCCAGAACGATCACGATGTCCATATAAGTTTCACACCCTGGAAAAAGAAGTGCGAAGAGATGAGCTTTAATCAGCAGCACACATGGAGGAAACCAGATGTTCCCGACCGAGGGAATAATGAGCGAATAAGCCCCCGATGTTAACATTGATGAATCTCAGGGTGTTTTCTTTTTTTTTTTTAAGCTCACTCTGAAATGCCGGGGCGATCGTTCTGGAGAACTTGAAGCTGGCGTTGACTCTGGAGCAAATCCCCGTGCTGTAATAAGAGCTGCCACACTCGTACGACCACAGTGGCCCACAGGCCTGGAGAAGGGGGGGGGGGGGGGGACGGACGGACGGGGGGAAGAAGCTTTTATTACACATCATTTTCTTTTGAAAGTATGCAGAACACCAACAAATTGCAGTAATTTGGAAGAAACACTGAACTATTGTAATATTCTAAGATGATGCTGTGTATTTCCTCAGGTCATTCACGATAACGTGCTTTAAGGACACATGGTTGAGCAGTGGTTTGCACTGGTCACTGTCACTCTGAGATTCTTCTGTGTGAAATCTGCATGTTTTCCATGTGCATGTTGGATAAGATTCTTCCACAGTCCAAAATCATGGATTTGATGAGCAGTAGAAAGTCTCAACCTCCGGTACTCTTAATAAATTTGTAGAAGAAAAGATAAATAAATAAAATAATATATTATATGTATGTTTCCAATTTGCTTTGTGGTTTGGTTATTTGGATTGGAGCCTCTTGCGGGCTGTTTTTTGGCCCACAGGCCTTATGTTTGACACCCATTCCTTGAACTGAATTGCACCATGCTTCCAGGCTTCATAGCTAAACCCAGTGTAGAACAAAACACTCGCTTCATGCAGTGTGACAACTCCTGTGAAGACAGCAGTAATTGAACAAGCGTGTAATCAAAAGAAATTCTTGAGGGATTTTCCATTTTTTTTCTGTTCACATCACTGCGAGCTTCACAAATAAGTTTTTCTGCAGCAGCACGCCGTTCCTGTGCATCACGACAGTTATATATAGAATGGGGTAGTGGTTAGCGCTCTTGTCTCGCAGCAAGTTAATCCACGATGTGAGGCACTGTTTACATGTAAAATGTTTCAAGTCAAAATCGCTTTTTGTGTTTTTGCTTCACAAAGGTTTACACAGCAAGATTTTGAAAACAATGTCTGTTTCCATAGAAACGGCAGAAACACTTACGCTGATGTAGTATGGGCATTTGTAGTGACAGACAACAAAGTTGTCCTGAGTCCCAGGAGAGTATGGACTGGGAGTCGTGACACTCTGGCCCTGTACGTAATTTTACTTTTTTCCAATTCTGAATTTTATTAAGATTTTCACCTTTTTCTGTTTCTGCCGTTTCCGAGGAAATGGACGTTGTTTTCAGCGCTGTGTAAGCACAAAACCTCTCCGACACAAAAAGGCAAAAAAGGTGAGATTTTAATCTAAACTGTTGTCTTTGTGAATGGGGCCGAAATGTCCCGTCGGTTTGCAGTCAGCCTGCCCTGCTAGGTAAAGTAATATAGAAGATGGATGTACGGGACTCACCACAAAGCTGTTGTCCTTTGGGTTGGATGTGAGCGTCATTCCCAGCCTCATCTTGTCCTTTCGTTCTGACACGTTGGTCAAAGATATCCTTCCTTGAGAAAAAGTGAATTTCAGAGGATCTCTGCGATCATACACATAAACCTAGCACAAAAAGTAAGAACATGTGTGTTTGGTGGATCATTTCTTTGTTAAGTCTTCTACTAGTGGAAAACCTGTTAAAAATACACCTTGTAGGAGCCTGTAATAAGTTGTATTCATGTTCTGCATGTCAACACGACATTGAGCCAGTCAGAGGAGCTCTGCTGCCCTTGATGACTTCCCCCCCTTATAGATGCCAGCAGCGACCGTCACAAAGTGTGTTGAGACAAAGACAGTTTAGATAAAAGGTAGCATAACGTAGGAGAAGAAGAACAAAACAAGCTCAGAGATTAGGTATTATGAATTTAAAGCAAGAGGACATATCCTCAAGTTTTGGTTCCTTTATTCTGTAATTGGGCACATTTGCCAAAAATTTGGCCAAATCTTTTCTCACGCAATCCCATAGCTCCACAGATCCTCCAAGATGACCATGTTTGTCCCAGGAGAGCGGGATTTATCTGAGACGCCCTCCGAGACTCAGGAATGGAGAGGAAGGAAAGACCTGCCAGCGGGTTTCAACCTCAACCCCATAGAACATTTTCATGTCAAAGTGACCACAACAACCACGTTGGCTGATTCTGGCCAGATGATGGATGAATCCCGTAATCAGGCTAGCACCGTTATGAGACTGTTGAGGCTCATTGGATCCTCCAAATGCTGCTGAAGCTCTCGATTGTTCCAGGAAGAAACTGTTAAAGTGCCGTTACGTCTCTCTTCTTCATCCAATCCACCAAACAAGAGTCAGTAGCAAAGAAAAGCTGATTGGGAGAGAAGATTTGACCAATTTTTCACACTTGTCCGGCAAATGCATGTTTTTTTTTAATAATAATGTGGAGGATAATCAGGCTTGTTGTGTGACTTGTGATGGACTGACGACCTGTTCAGGTGAATCCTGTCCTTGCTCATAGGATGGATGGATGGATGGATGAATATCAGACTTTCCAATGCTATAAGATTTATTTCCAAGAACAATCTACCAACATGTTTACATAAGAACACGCTACCCCCCCCACCCCCACCCGTCTGGAATGTGAGGTGAATCAAAGCAGCGTCAACATCCGCTCATATCTTTACCTGACCGACACTTCATGTGCAGCCCGTGTGAAGCAGCACGCAGTAAAACGTGCGGTGAAAAGCACATGTGGAAATGTATATAAACCATTAAGAAAAATCATAAAAGGTGGAATGGCTGGTTTGGTGCCCACAGAACTGTCTGGCACATGTCGCCAACATGCTCACAGACATCCACGCTGGAAGGAAGCAATATAAACAATGATACGTTACATGCAGTCACGTGCATCCAGATGTTGTGCATCCTTTTTACAGTGTGTGGTGCATCCTGTGATGCCCCAGCGGTTTGGCGGTACTGTACCTAAGTTGAGCTTGGAGCAGCCGTTTCCATTGATTCGCCTGCTCAGTGAGCATTTGTAAACATCCCCCGTCTGGTATGGGCCGTTCATTTCATACGGAGCGCCCACCAACAACCTACAAATACACACAAAGCACAAGTCATAATCAAAGATCTGTATTTGGACAATTCTGAGAATATCTTTCCATGGATTCTGGCTTTCTGTTATCCATGACTCAGACACATGGCCTCACTGAGAACATTGCAAACCTCCACTTTCCTGGTAATTAACTATGAATACGAGGTTAGAGGTGCTGGATGGGATTCAACACAAAGAGTTCCACACCGTTCCTGGATGCACAACTCGTCCTCTCCAGTGAGTCATTTTTATTATTCCGGTTAATATTCACAAATTAGCTATAATATCATGTAATGTGAAAAACACTGATTATCTATTTATAATTGCACCTGTTGAGATAATATTTTGTCCTTAAAGTTGCTGTTGATGTAGAAGTGTGAGGTGTTTCTGTCAGGGTAGACGATTCCCAGAGAGGGTTGAAAATATTCTAGGTTAGAAGCAACATAAAGAAACTCACTTATACACTCTGCAATAAATACACAAAAACAATATGTTGGGAAACCCCCTTGTTGGCGCTTAGTAGTGGCTGGAAGCGGACACACTAAGGGAAGGCTCACAATTGTTCTGTCATCAATGTAAACCACTCAACTTATATCGGCCTCACACTTTCATAACATCTTAAGTTATTAAAAGAGCCTGCAGAGTATCTAGAAAAGCCCCTGCTAACAGGGTGTTCCTGGTTCCTGGAACTGGGGAAGGTCATATACAACCAAAGCTCACTGCTGCAAGTGGTAAAAGTTCAACAGGATTTAAAAGATCTGCGGCTTCTTCTGCACCGTTTCCCGACAGTGAAAAAATGGAAAAGGTTGCGTTTTGGGTGTCTGTTTACATGGCGATGGTGCTGGGAGCCACTGAAAACACAACTTTTTTTCAAAATGGCTCCTAAGGTGGAACTTCTCAACAAAACCTGACTCTGTCTCTGTGGAAACGGGGGAACATGTACGTTTTCTGTCATACTGCTACTGCACATGCGCACCACGGCCGTAGTAAATCTTCTGCACATGCTCAGTAGATGCTCAGTTGTCTGTCCATATAAAATGTCTGTGCACTCGCCATAGTTAATGTTTGCAGTGTAACGTTCTCTGTGCATGTGTGTGTGTGGTTTCATTACACAAACATCAACAGCACCAACACGTAGCCTGGCGTGTGAACTACATCATTTTCATTGTTTCTGCCAATTACATGGAAAAGGACATTGGTTTCAAAAAATTGCCGTGTAAATGCGAAACCTTTCTGAGAATAAAATGCAAAAATTATGCGTCTTCACTTGAAACAGACAGGTGTTAGGCAGGTGGTCATAATGTTATGGCTGATTGGTGTATCCCACCGACTTACAGACGCTACGATAAAGAGTCAATCGCAACTATCAAACACACCCCTGGACTGATTCAAGTCACACCTCAGTTAGTTAGATCCCAGCCATGTCCACCCTTCTCCGGTGTCCCCCACGGCTCTATATTAGGCCCCATCCTCTTCATCATCTAGCTCCTCCCCTTTGGCCATATTTTGGGCAAATTCAATAGTCAATTTCACAGATAAGTGGAATTCACAGTAAATGCCTGAACATTTTTTAATGTTATTACTACTTTTAAGTGTATTTTAACATATTCATTGTGTACAGAGACCGTGATTGCGCTGAAAGGCACTGATAAATAAAATGTATTATTATTATTATCATTATTATTATGATTAAATTTAATGAAATCTTTAGCTGCATAATGACATTTCATTAGCACAGCAGCAGTTTTTGATACACAAGTTACAAGATCAGTTGCATTAATCATGCATATTCAGATTTGTCCACTCGAGTCAGTCACGAGCGAGTCTGCTCAAGGAAACAGCATGAACTAATGAAGTCACTTTGATAATTGGGAAAACCTCGTAAAACACACATGAATAAGGCCACCTGCTCCAATAGCTCTGAGAATTATTCAGCTGACGATCCAAAACACTGAAAACAAAAAGTGCAGGATGAAGACGTGAAAGTTTACAAAGTCGTGGAAATCAGGGAATTATTAAGTTATCATCATTTATCCGGAAGCGAAACCCAAAATCAGACCGATTCACTCAAAAAAGAGAGGAAAAAGCACGTATTTGATCATCACTGAGGCACCTCAATCAAAGGTGTCATTTATCTTCCAGACACAAATGGTGTCTCTGAAACTGTGAAATTGAAATAAAAATTCACAAAACTGATTAAAAATGTGTGCAATCAGGTAATTGCTGATGCACGAAAGTCACCAGGTTTTTGGCCTCAAGGGATCATGAATGTGTATTTCTTGGCGAGTCTGAGAAATATTTCAGTCTCTAACAACAAGGCATCAGCCAAGGAATATAAATCACCAATAATATATGATGGTTGTATATAAAACGCTAAAAGCAGGTGCCGAACCTCTGCAGCTGGGAGTCGCGCTCATGGTTTCCATGCACTCCCAACTCTGAGGTTTCTAAATCTGCCAGTCACAGCTGAAATGATACTTTGAGGGAAATCACAGAGTTCGTGACGGCTGCCAGACTTTTGAAATAAAGAAAGAGGATTGCGGCCGTCTGTGACGGCTGCAGGATCCGTACATCTGCTCAGAGCTGTGAAGTGAGAGGCATTCTTCGCCGGTGACGTCGGGATCATGAGGAGTCAGTTCTGCACTTGACTTCACAGCGAGTTTCCGTTATGTCGGGGGTCTTAGTGGCCTCTTCTTCTGGATGCTCCCTTCAGGGGTCACTACAGTGGATCATCTGCCTCCTCTACTGTTCAATTAACCATTTTCAACGCTGTTTACGTGACGTTTCATATGAAAATGACTCGTTTTTGCCTTTAACTTTCAGAAAAAAATTTGCATTTACACAGCAACATTTTAAATCCGATGTACAGAAGCAGCAGAAATGCTTAAAACAATGCAGTTAGCATGCTAGTCACCAGTGGGTGCTGTCGGTTGTTTTTGTAATGAAACCACACAGGAGTGGGGAGAACAACACCCTCTAAACATTAACTATGGCAGCAAACAGACATTCTAGTGTTTTCAGTGACTCCGAGCATTGCTGTGTAAACCGACACCCAAAACGCAACTAAAGCTTTGACTTGAAAATGTGTGAAAAGGGCCTGCATGTCCTCACTAGTTCCATCAATCTTTGAAGTAATCCTCTTATTTATCTTCATCGATTGGGTTTTTAAAGAAACTGACATGTTGTACAGAATTGCATGTCGTACCCTTTTATTTATTTATTTATTTTAAAGGTAAAGGTGGAGAAATCCGGCCACTTATTAAAAAAAGTCTGAGCCCGAGTGTCGCTAACTTTACTGGATAAACTGAGAAATGAATCTTTTCCTCCCTGATGAAGTGTAGGAAGTCTGCTCTGTCCAGGCAGTGTGAGAGGGAGGTTGAGTTTATTTCCAGGTGATCAATATTAGCTGTCTGGACAATGCATTAATAAAAATCCTCTGGTGGGAAGATAGTGAAAAGTAAGAATAGTGAGAAACTCACTCCCCTATAACGTCTCAGGAAAAAGCACATCTGTCCTATGACTGAAAATCAAGGAACTGAGTCAGAAAGAGTTAATCCAACATTCAACAACCTTGCGATTGAAAGACGACTGCCAAATAACCCAAAGTCATGTTTCAAAATTAAGCATTTATGAATCCTGTTTAGTATGCCAGTCTAATCCAGAATGTCTAGCCCAGCGTATCTGCCCAAAAAGTCTTTATAAAGTCAAGTGGTTGTGAGCACAATAATGATCAATTATGTGCATTTTAAGGATGTAATGTCGAGGCTTCCATTTAGCCAAACCACAGAGCAGATTGTAAAAATGTCATCGATCATTTCAGAAATCATTGATTTTTGAAAGACATATTTCATAAGAGTAGCAGGCACAACACAACACTGAGACCAGAGCTGAGATATCAGCAATGCTGCCAGGAAATCAAACGAGCATTCGCCTCCAAGCCTTGCTGTCAGGGTGAGTTTGATAAAAACACCAATAATGACATGATGTTGAAATAATAGTCATTTTCTATCTGATAGGTTGAGAAATTATAGACATTCTCATCACGTATACTGTGGACCACAACAAAGAAAAGCTTTAAAGTGTAAACCTAAAGATTACTACGGTACTATTTTATCAGGTCGGCCCACTCGAGATAAAACTGAGCTGTGTGTGGCCCCTGAAATAGAATGTGTGACCCTCCTGACATAATGGATCATCTTTTATCCAATATATCCACTATCTCTCCTCTGCACTTGTCCAAACCCTCTCAAGCTGATGTGTCCCTCTGATCTCTTCACTTTTAATTTGTCGATCGTCCTCATTCCCAATGAAAACGTCAATATCCTCAATATCTGTGGCTTGTCCAGCTCAGCCTCACGTCTTCAATCAAACGTCGATTGAGGGCTTTAAATGACTTTGTGTGAGAGGTAATAGAGGTCAGCTGTTTTCAAGACATAAAAATCTAAAAGCAAAAACTGTAACTCAACTGTGAATGACAAGAATGTGGTTTAACCCTTTAATTCCAAAAGTATGCAAACTAATATCCCCTTTAAACAACAACCTCTTCAATGAAAACAGAAAAAACTTTGCTGCATTTTGGCTGTCCGCTTTGGGAGCCACTGAAAACACAAGTTTTGGAAAACGGCTCCCAAAGTGCAACTTTTCGAAAATGCTTGACGGGTAAACAAAAAACTTTTCTCTAAAAAGCACAAAGAAATGATGCAACATGTTGCCGCGTAAACGGTGCATGGAGCATTTTACTGTATGATTTGTTAATTCTCATTAAGTTCTGTAGGTTTTTGGGCTCATCGTCATGCAGGTGGGAAAGGATTTTCTATAAACAGGAGCAACAAAATTCCAAAAAGCTCCGAGGTGAAAACCCCTGGTTTAGTGGTTCAGTGGTTTGGAGTTTAATGCCATGTCCCATGATGTGTGTCTGTGCATCACGTGATATTCTTGCAATAAAAAACCTCCATATTTCTTCAGCCAAGCGCTGCATTGTTGTCACGAGGACCATTTAACACTCGCCCCAGGTTTCACCGTCTCCCAGCAAACACTCCAACTGCCTGCAGCTCTTCTTCCGGATTGTAAAATTCTATGTCACTGTACATATAATACAACCCGTACATACATGTGTTTTGAGCCGAGAGCACCTTCAGGGTGAAAACAGGCCAACAATAGCAGCATTTAACTGTGAAGGCCTCCAGCTGGCGGAGTCACAGAACAACTAATGTCAGTCCAGACTCATATGACGAATGTACGATAGACGGCTGAGGATTGTCAGTTAAAGTTTTAACTGTAGGCTTCCATCGTGTGATCAGCCTGCTGGATCTCGAACAAGTGTCATATCGGACCCTGTGAATGTCAGCAGTGGAACGCAAACCAATGAGACACCGGATTCACAGCAGCCATGAACTTTAACATTAATAATCTAATTCAGCATTAACGAATGATGAATGTCAACTGGTTGTGGGCGATATGGGAAAAATATATCATGATTACAGTGATTTGTAAGATGAATTCGCAAGTTTCTGAACAGTGCAACAAAACAGTTTCCCAACAGAGCCCTAACAGAACAAAAAAGACAATTTAGGCCAAAGAACCTTTCTGAACATATTTTCATGACTTAAAGGTAAACAACAACACTGTGATAAAGTGTACTCTCGCAACATAAAAATCTAAACTGCGCCTGGATTTTGAGGTAGTTTTTACATGAACAGTGAAACATGAGCATGAAAAGTAAAATAAAATTACAAAACAAAATATCAAATAATTCAAATATTACTGAAGACTTATTTCAAATGGGAAAATAGAAATATCACCTTGTATAAACTAAGGAATTTATTAAACAGATTAGAGAATAGAGTCAAATAAAAAGGCAAACTTACGTAAGTGAGGTTATTTCATTTCATTAAAATGTTTTCATTTTGAAGATGCTCAAATTGAAATGTCAAAATCAACAATGCACAATAAACCAAAACTATTTAACCAATCAAATAGTGACTAAGTGACAGTAGTAAAATAGAATCATTAGGCATGTTCAAAAAGGAGTGGGAAGAAGTACAACATTAAATCCCACCCGTTCTCCATAAATAAATAAAAAATATAAATATGTATTTTTAAATAATCTAATTATATATCATATATAATGTATCTAATAATGTGTGATCATGATTATGGAATGATATTATTCAAAATATAACCGCTGTCCGCTCTTTTGCTACACATAGAACTACAACATGTAGAATGTGTTCTACATACGATTCTTCAATCTCTCTGCTTTGTCAGATTGTCAACACATTCTAATCCATCATAATCTAATATCGCCATATCGCACACCCCTACTGTCAACTACCAAAACTACCGAGTCCCAGGAGAATCAGGAGTCGTGACACTCTGGAGGCAAACATTGTCGTTATTGTTCGTCTACTGAGCATGTGCAGAACAACTATTTACTACAATCATGTATCACCAGTAGCAGCATTTCAGGAACCTTGTCCTGCAGTTTCCATGGACACAGAGCATTTTCACAAAGTTCCACATTGTTTCCCATTTTCAAAAAGTAGCATTTTCAGTGGCCTCGAGCACCGTTGTTGTGTAAACAAGGCCTTAGTCTATTGAAGATTACAAACAATTTGACCCCTCCGCCACTGTGTAGTCCAGAACAAATCCGATAATGGAATGAAACGTGTAAACTTGGGTTTTATTTTTGGCATCATTATTACAGTTTAACTCCAAGACTGTCATTGCCGACTGCTGCACACACACTGATAAACAACCCTTCTATTGATTGTACCAGTTTATGCAAAAACCCTAATCCTCCCAAAGAAAGGTGCATCAATTAAGTGACAAAACTTTTTTTACTTGGTTCCATTTAAGAACGTTTATTTTTCAAAGTTTTACTTGTGTGACTGTGTCAAAAACGGCAAAAAAAAACCAACATACAAGTATATTAAATATAAGACAGTTCAAACCTTGGACATGAACGGACTGCCCTCTTTTCTCTGGGCGAAAAGAAAAATGTTTTTTTGCCCCGAGGCATCACAACTCAACACATAATGCAATACATTGAGAGGTTTGTCTTACAGTTATTCCTTGTTATTTATGTATTGGTTTAGTAAATGTTCTTTTTCAATATCTGATTTTATTTTCTTCATGTGTGTTTTGGAGCGTTAAATCAGTTTTTATCAGTGAAAATAAAGGGACACAGAAATAATGACATAAAAAAAATAATAAATCCAGCCAATCGATTCAAAAGTTTAATTTTGATGCAAGCATGCTCTAAATACCAATCTATCATCTGCGTGTGTGTGACGGCTGCAGGAGCTGTAAAATGCACTACATAAGCAAAGTCCATCAATCTTCAGCCGTGACATTTTTTTTGCGACTCGTCTGGGTTTATTTCTCATGAGATCCCCTAATTCAAGCATTAAACAGCCAGTTGTGCATTAAACCAAACACATTCCCGGAGAAGCCTCAGTAAATACAGCAGGCCAGCAGGAATTCAAACAACAGCGGAGAGTCAAGCAGAGGGACGACACTCGACACCACTTTATAGCAAAAACAGAGCGAGGCCGGCCTCCCGCGAGGGTCAAAGGGTCACAGCAGAGCAATTACACAAAGACAGATCTTCACGTTAACGATTTCTGGGTCAAGTGGCTCCTAATCCTGCTGGATATAACCGAGCAAGCCGCACAGTGATGTGCATTGTGGGAAGCATGGATAAAAGAGTAAAGATACTTCAAGAAAAGAAGTCGGCAATGTTCACTTTCGTCCCTGAATGTAGTTAAAAGTGATGAAAAACAGGAGGGAGTTTTACAGTAAGGATGGACGGATGGATAGATGGATGCAAAAACAATGTGTTGCACAGTAAAGTATTAGTGGCTCGACAGCGTAAGTATATGATGTTAATTCGTTTTTTTGATTACAGATAGCGGCGCTCTTTCTCTTAACCAGCTGATTCTCATCCTTCACTCACGTTCGCAGTTCCAACGACCATCGTTGTTTTTAAAAATACCTTGTTGGCTTTGGTTTGGGTTTTTTGGTTTTTCTTCTAAATTAATCAGGATTGTTAGTAGATCAAAAATGTGCTGTTATTTGTGAATTTAAACTTTTATACTTCCTCGTCTCATTTTGAATGAGCAGATCATGAAAGCACCGAGGACGGTTATGTTCAGATTTTGTTAATCAGTTACTTACTTGTTTAGTTAGATACTGTATATCGTCAAATACTTATTTAATAAATGTTTCTCTCTCCAGGTTGGCCTGCGGTTAGGAAGTGAGCGCCAGTGTTTTCACTGTCCGAGCCAGATTTGAAAGTCTTTTCACCACAGTGGCTCCAGCAGCGCTCGTATTTTCATTGCTATTAGTATGATGATGATTTGCCTGGGTTATTGGCCAGAAGGGACACAGAAGCTGAGGTTCAGATGAGGATACCTTGATGAGACGCCACCATTGTTGCCCCGGACCTGGACGTCCTGAGTTCCAGCAGAAGCCGTGCAAACAATCACGACGTAGAAGAAACGTCTCAGTGCATCAGAAGAAAAGAGCTCGGCTCGTGACGAACGTCCGGACGTTCTCCACCACGGTTAGCGGGGAACACAGGACTGTGCCCGCTCCGAGCCCAGGCTGTCATTAACGTGGTAATGTTTCTCATATTTGGAAGGGGGAGATGTATACGCCGTGAAACCACATCCCTGCCCCCCAAAAACAGGAGCGAGCTCCTCCGATGTCACGCTCCCTCCTCACATTCCTTTAGTCTGCATCAGAAGGATATGTGTCCTTTTGTTATAAATCTGATCACATCATCATTTCCCCACAAAGACATTACTTTTCCTTGTCTACGTCGCCTGTGAGCCCCGAGCGAACAGGAGTTGAACAGTAAGAGCTCATTCTTTTAGCACGTATTAATTGTTCCTAAAGCACTTTCCAGCTTCAACGTTGTGCTTTAGTCCATCCATAATACACAGAGTGGGTGGTTGTACCTATAAAGAGACATTAAATTGAATTGAGCTTAAAAGTGTGTGCATTTCACATTGTGGAGGGATTCAGTGTCACATAACTGAACTATAGGTCACTTATCTGTATGTTGTAACTTTTTTCTTTTTAACGTTTTTAACCTCAGCAGACTTAATCATCATAACTTAAGCTTCTTTCTGCTTCATGTCATTAATGAGCTGCAGTGGTTGGAATTTTGTTTGAAATCTGTTCCATTTTTATTCAAAGTTGTCGAGTTTTAGTATATTTTCTGTGAATTCTTTTTTTTTTTTTAACATTTCCTGTTTGAAAAAAAAAAAAGATCCAAATGCATTATCCGAAATAGTGAACACATAACTTTAAACTTCACCTAGAATAGCCACCCCATGTGTATTTTGTTGCTCTTTTACCTCATCGAGTACAATGTTCCCATCCTAATACTAACTCTGACCATCAGAACTACACGACGGTGGTGATGATGATGATGATGATGAGGATGATAATGATGGTGATGATGATGATGATGATGATGATGACATGTGGCTTCGGGATTCAGATTCAGTCCAGGAACCGCAATTTTCCCGGTTTCCAGTCTGACCGTGACCTATAAAGCTTTTCCCCTTCCCTGTTCGATTCTCCATAACAAAGCCTTTAAAAGGAGAAATAACTTCAAAAAAATGTACATAGATGGCCACAGAGAGTGTGCTTCTGGTTCCAGACTGGTGATTCACTGAAGACCTCGACTTTTCCTCGAGCGTCGCCATGTGCTTGACATTTGCGGCGACTCAACAACAATTACAAGTCAAAAATTTGGTACATTCATGTTACCCTCGGGTCAAATTTAATTCCCCCACTGATCCTTTTACTTTCCATCTCTGGTGCCCTCATAAGATTCCCTCAATGTTTACAGTTCTTTGGTCTGCGAGCCTCATTCCGACTTTGTGTTTATTGAAAATGAGCAGCAATTAGCATGCTATCATACCAAAGTAAAGCAACGAGTGTGTGTGTGTTTGGGGGGGGGGGGGGGGCTGTTAAACATCAGCATGGTGCCACCGAACATGGAGTGATCGCTGAGTCACACTCAGTGCCGTCTCAGAATATGACTGACAACTGCTGAGTCATGCTTTCACCACCAAATGTGCTGCTTTCCAAACAGTGAGTGTCTACACACTACAAGTTCCCGTATCTTTGTTGGAATACGGGACGTGAAAAATGAAATGTGGATTAAAAAGTGTCCAACTCCCAATAAACAGGCCAGATCAACTCTGATAGTTAGTGGGAGGAAGATGATCTTCAATTCTTCAACAGTTTTTACATACAATAAAAGTCTAAATTAACGAGCTCAAGCTAACGTCAGTAATTGTGACTGCATTACTCATTTCACAGAAGTAATCAGTTACTTGTGCTTTCTGCTAAAAGTAGCTGTTTTTAGAAGGTGTCATTTACAATGTTGTTATAAGCGAGTGATTTTAGAGACAACCAAAGTCCTGTTCTACTCTTTTTTAAACTCCTCCTGTTTGAATGCATGTTTTAATGGGATAATGTGGCTGTAATTACATAATAACCCACTGGGAGTGCTGTGTCTGGACTCAAAGTTAATAGATTGAATTGGGTTTTATGACCACGCCGCCCCCTGATTGGTGAAAAAACACTTTTCTGTGCAGTGTTGGACACAAGCCAAGAAAAGTTTTGGGGTTTGCGACTTGAAACTGAGCTGCAGAGTAAAGGTCACATCTCGACCGTAGAGAAAATAAACAGCGTCGTCCCATCAGGTTTCCGGGAGCTCTCGCCAGGTGGAGGCGGCGTGGCAAAGAGTTTACTGATGTTCGTCCCACACGTGAGGAAATGGCACATTCTTGACATCCTGACCCTCCCTCAGCCTCGGCAGCTCCATCAGGGACGGACAGAAACTGTTAACAGCCTCGAGACGTCTCAACTCCTCAATGTCTCGCAAATGTCATACTCATACTTTTTTTTTTCCAAGTCCAACGAATCAACCAGAGTCAAAAAAACTATTGAAGTTTTGAAATCGATCACAAAAATGAAAGCAAATCCTAAATTCTATTTATTAGAAACAACTAAATTCTGTTTCAAACCTCATTGTGAGCATTTGCTAAAGGACTTTGGCTACAGACTGGACTTCCTGTACATCAACAATTAAAAAAAATTATTGTAATAACTGTTCAGAACTGTAAAAAGCTTTGTGGAGGATACTTTTAAATAAATGTTTTTGTTCTACAGCTTATTTGATCATTGTAACGCCGATTTAATTAAATAAATGTAAATTACCTCTTTTAAAAGATTTCTTCACAAAACTGGTGAGAAGTGTATGTGGCCGGAAAAATCTTGCCACATACATTTTGATTAATTGTTGGCTGAATGCTGGACTTCCTGTATTTCCACAATAAAATATAATAGTATTAACTCTGTGATCTCACAAGGAGAAAGAGTATTCTAATTTTCTAAAGTGTGTTTATTACTTTTACATCTAAAACAGTTATAAACTGGCTGCTGTAATTAAATAAATCTCAGTTTTAAAGTCCACTAATTTAGCATTCAGTCATTTATCCTTTTAACACATTATTATCACATTAACTTGCCCAGTACTTTAATTTCTTCTCTCAGACTTAAAGAAAACTGAGCTAAATCCAGTTCTGATTGAAGGAAAAGGTAAACAGAGGTTACATGATTGTAATTCCACAGAATTTGTTATATTTTACTTGATACTCATTCTTTTTTAGATCATCATCGGTGTTAAAGGTATTTTAAAGCCTGCCAGCCTGTCTCGCTTCAGGTTAAGGTCATAAAAAAAACTTTCCAGCTGCGATCGTGTTCTTATCCAAACACACACAGCTGAGGGTTTGTTAGAAACTCAGACAACTCTGGAAAAGTTTAGGCTGCAGTTTGGCTCAGACGTCAGCAATTGTCATCCTTTAAATTCTTCTTTAAAAGAGACAAGAAAGCTCGGAGCGGCTGGGAAACCGACTCAAGTCATTATGAGAGTATGCTTTGGAGCGAGTTTTTAATTGAATGATACGAGTGTAAAGGCACTTCTGTAAATAGAGTAAATAGAAGCAGCTGCGGAGTCGCTGCCTCACACTTCAAACAACCAAGCAGAGAAATTCTCCTTAAAAACGTGGAAATGAAACACGTGCCGGAGGAGATGAAGTGATCTGGTACCAAGCAGGCAAACTGGGGAAGAACTCAGGAGCTCTTTGCAAATACAACTCCAGCTATTCTCATGCAGTAGTACTTCTTATGGACTGGGGAGATGTACACCAACTCTGCCCTACGTGTAGCAGAGAACAACACACTATAGACATTAACAATGGGAGAACACGGACAGTCGTATGGACAGGCCACCAAGTTGGAGGGTATTACGGTGACTGTCAAAATAAAACTACCAAGTCCCAAGAGAATATGAACTGGGAGTCATGACACTCTGGAGGAAAACATTGTTGTTATTGTCTGTCTACTGAGCATGTGCAGAACAACTATTTACATCAGCCGTGGTGCGCACGCAACAGGAGCAGCTTTATTGGTATTGGTTTCCTCCGTTTCCACGGCGACAGAGTCGCAGCCGTTTTCAAAGAGTTGCGTTGCCAGTGACTCTGAGCACTGTTGTCATGTAAAGGGACGCCCAGAACACATGATTTGATTGGCCAATCCTGTGCTGCACCTTTTATCATTGGACTTAAAAAAGCATTCACACTTTCATAACTTTTTCCAAACTTTATATTTCGGGGACTTCACGGAACAAACAATCACAAATTAGCATTCGCTGAATCCGCTTGCTCGGTATACAGAGCACCGTCCTGAACTGTGTTATCGTGTGTTTAAACGCCGTGTACCAGCTGGGAAGAGAGTCAGATGAGATTATTTGTTTTTATCAGGATTTAATGACCCTCTCTTCCTCAGTGATGCTGGACCTTCTCATTAGAAACATTCCTGACGCCAGCTGAGAGCTGTCAGACGTTGGGCTGCACAAACACTCCTACAGATACACAGCAGGTCCGGGTGGAGTGTGAATGCAGCTGTTATTGCACCTCCCAACACTGCAGTACCGGGGTCCCTCTCCTTCACTGCAGGGTTTTCTCCAACAGTCCAAAACTATGAGTGCAAGTTTAATTGTTGAGTCTTGTGAATGTCAGCGAGTAACTGTCTCTCGCTCTTTGTGATAGACCTTGTTTCACCTCTTCATGTGGTCAAACTGGAAGTTGTTCTCGGCGGTGGGCTGGCACGCCATGCGAGCAGCTGTCACCATGTATGTGAATGGGTGAATGTGACAAGAGTGTGTGATTTTGACAATGCTCTAAGCTTCTTAGCGGCTACACTTTACGATGCGGATTTCACAACTGTCGGCACAGCAGTAAGTTTGACTGCAGGGTGTTGCTCTCAAGCAGTTCAGATTGTTTAACCAGTCTGACGCTTCTGTATCACTCAAAGTTCGTCTTGTAAAAGTGCTTTACAATAATCTGCAGTTACCCAAATTATAATTAAAGGAAACAGGCATATAGAATAAGGCTTTGCTTACACGACTTAACACCTTCAAAGCCTTCATCAAGACTCACCTGTTCAGAACTGCTTTTATCACTTAACACAAATCTATTTCTTTTATTAGGTGTTTTTATGACAGTTTTTTATGATGTTTCTCCATTTTATGCATGTTGATTTTCTAATGTGATGATATAAAGTGTCTCTGAGTGTCTTAAAAAGCGCTTTACAAATAAAATGTATTTTTATTCTTATTATTCTTATTATATTGTCCACTGTATAATGATTTAGGAATGACTTTCTTTGAAAAAAATTTACACAAAAATGCAGGTTTTTTTTGGTTGGCAGAAGGTGATATACTGAGTTGGTTATTTAGAAATGAAATTTTTAGTTTGGCAAGATATGTGGAAAAAGCATGGACAGTGAGACTGAAATCTTTGTATCCAGACTCTTGACTTTGAATTGTGTTATATTGAAGATGTACCATGACTGTCATCTTCCTATTAATGTATATCGTGTCATATAAGCCCATGTGGGCTGGGCCCATGTCAGCATGACACTTAAATAACAAATATTCATTCATTCATTCATACTGTTTTTATTATTAAGTGAAAACAAAACACTTTAATATTATTTTGGGTATCCGCTTACATGACAAGGTTACTTGCAATCTTTTGAGAACTTTTTTAAAATCTCTTTGACTCCATCTATGTGGGAATGTGGGAAAACGCAACTTTTGGAAATGCTCGGGCTCCGTTTCCTTGTGGATGGTGGAAAGATAGTGCTACTGCACATGCTCAGTAGATTGACAACAACAACAGTTTTCCTCCAGAGTGTCATGACTCCCAGTTTATATTCTCCTGGGACTTGGTGGTTTTATTTTGACAGTCACTGTAATAACAATCCAACTTGGTCGTCTGTCCATATGAATTGTTTTCTGCGTTCATGTGCGTGTGGTTTAATTCCAACAGCACCCACTAGTGGCCCAGCATGCTAACTGCATCGTTTTCAATGTTTCTGCCGTTTCCGTTCAAATGGATGCAAAACTAAACTTTTCGGAAACGAAAACATAAAAACGATGCGTTTTCACTTGAAACGCTGTCGTGTCAAAGGGGCCCAAGAGGAATAAACTAAGAATAAAAAGACGTAAAAGTGTAGGATTCATAAAAATGCAAGAGATTGGAAATAAAAATACATCGAAAGTTGAACGAAATTGAACAAATCTCTACATTCTAATTTGTCCAGACAGGAGATGTCTCAAAATGATGTGGGCTTGGTCAAACGACCACGTCCAGCTCATCTGATTCTATTAGTTTGCTGAGGAAAAAAATAAGTCCGCACTGAAATCCAACTGAAATAAATATCAAGCAAGATCAGAGGGGTCATGAATTTCTGTGACTGTACCATCACCACAGAGTTCCTGTCTCTACCAGCTGACCTGGTGGCTGTAGTATCCTGTCGTGTGCACAGAGTTAACATATTGGACAAATCAAAAAATAATCAGAAAGAGCTTTACATCTGGGAGCCAATGAATGAATTATTGGAGAAATCTGTTCACGTCTGGAAGTGTTTGTCTGAGACCTCCATCCAGACTAGACTAATCTAACCTCGAGCTGATAAAACATGAATAGTCTTTTTATAAAAGTGAGAATGAGAACATTTTCCTCGGCCTTAGCCGACTACATTTGCAGCTGGTGCCTTCAGAAAATAAATAAACGGATCAAATCCAGAACAGCGCAGTTGTTCTTGGTAATATTTAGGCGTACGCTAAGAAACTGGGTCTGGGGAATGTGGACGTGCTCTTACAGTTTTGTTTTAGTGCAGCTTTACTGTTGCTTTCATCATCTTTTTCTGCTGGAATTGAACTAATTGTGAGCAGCTCATAGTATCAGTGATGGCAATCGTGAAATTAACAGCCATCAGATTCGAACCTGCAAACTTGTGATAGAGAGACGACCACCAACCGAGCTACCGCGCCCCCCCTCAATAAAAAGACGCTTTCCCATAGTGCAAACATTACAAGTGCACGCTGATGAAGTTCAGCTTTCTTGCATTTGTCACAAACTCAAGCATAAAAACGTTTTAAATTTCTTTAAAAAGAAAGAACAATCTGAACTCTGACCTGCCACTGGGGTAGTTAGGGACACATGTGAAATGCAGTAATGTTTTGTATCGCAATAGCAATGTAGTAGACAACGTCTTGAGGTTTCTTTTTCCAAATGACAGTGTTTTCTTCTTTGTTAATCAATTCAGTTTTGAAAATAGATTATTTGCACGATTTTTATGAACCAATCACATTTAATTGTACTTTTCATTTAATGTTTAAAATTCTGTCATTTTGAATTTGCAGAGCATGAACACTTCATACATGGAAACATAATTCATCTCAGTTCACTCAGTTTTTTTTAGGATATGCATATGTTGGCATCATGATGGTGACAAATGTGAGATATATTGTGCAGCGATACGAGCCACAGGGTGATTTCACCTAACCTTTGGGATTAATGCTAATGTCTCAGCAATAAAGTAGTTAGCTTTCATAGCTGAGTCACTGAACTCGAGCATCGTTGCTGGTCTCAGTGTTGTGACCCCCGGTGGACAAATATGGAATAGCACTTACTTCCATTGAAAGACTCTTTGTTATTTCTACACTTTGCAAGGTCTTTCTGCAGGCTGTGCATTTACACTGCTCATGTAAGTGAGAAATAATTTGTATTTGATTCCAAAGTTTTATCTGTTCCTATTGTGCCAAAGCAGCAACCTTCCACCAAGTTTCAATAAAACCAGCCTTGTGTTTTCTTCTGTAATCTCGCAGACAATCAATCCGCTCTGATCACATAACCTCCTTGGCGGCGGTTGCAAGATCAGCAATATCTACAGATTTTCCACCGCAGTGCTTCCCTCCGCAAATTTCATCAGATATGAATTAAGACGCTTTTCATTTGGAGTACGAACACATAATAAAGGTGCCAAAATCCCAATCCCTGCAGCTCCGCTCGAGTCGATAGCTGTTTTCACAGTCTGAGCCGCTCCGTGCTTCCGCTGCTAATGTTGACACTTCGTTCTCAGACGTTTACCTCAGCTGAGTCTCTGGTGACCTTTATTCCACACGTGTCAGCCTCATCAGACCTTTTGGACTTTGGTAGAACCGGTTGGCTGACGACTGCTGAGGATGGTAAAGAACCTGTTTTTTTAAGCAGTAAAACTGGGTCCTGGGGTAAAGATAGACGGAGAGCCACTAATAGTTTTACTCTCTGGCCCAAGATAGGGCTCTGTTTACTTTATATCAGTGGATTTGAGCAGGGACGATGGGTTCAAGAATCAAAGGCTACCGTTCACGCTGCAGGAAAATGCGACTCAATTATAATTTTCTGCTCACAAATGACCCGTATCCGATCTGATTTGTGACGACTGTGAATGTCGCAATTCCAATTTTTGCATCATATGTGGTGCACAGTCAGATCTGTATCTGATGTCTTTCAAGGTGACCGATGTCTGAATGGTCAAACTGCATGCATGGGAGTTCCTCGTTATCTGCTGGAGGAAGCGCCACTGCCAAAATGTCTGAGAAATAAACATGGGAGAAACAGACATGGTCGACGAAGGTGATGAGATTAATCTTTGGGGAAAATTGTGAGGTTTTAGGAGAGTGAATCTCCATCCATATTTACTCCAGTAAATAGCAAACTCGGCATAACGTCACACCTTCTTCTTACACACGAGGGTCACTTTGGGGTCGGATAACGTTCACACTGCATTCTGATGGAGGTCGCATTGAAAGTGTAGCGTGAACAATCACTTAAAGAAATCAGATCTCAGCAAGAAATTTGAATTGAGCATCGAGACCTGTAAAGTGAAGATAGCCAAAGTGAGGAGGAGGAGGAGGAGGATGAGGAGGAGGAAGACTACAGCAAGGAGGTGAAGGCCTTTGTGGAATGGGGAAACGGGAACAATTTGATCTTGAATGTGGAAGAAAACAAATCAAAGATCTAGTAAATGACTTCAGGAAGAAACAGCCAGTGCACACCTCGGCTTACACCATGGACGCTGCAGAAGAAAAAGTCTCGCCGCCGCCTGGAAGGGACTAGGAGCAGCAATGTTGCCTGTCGAGGACATTGAGGATCACCGAGGACCCCACCTGTGCTGCCGTTGACCTCCAGTTAGCGCCATTTAATCTCAACCCCACACCAGCCATAAAAAGTGAAAACCAGACATATTCCCATTTAGTGGTCGTGAACTTTCCTCACAAAGACTTACAGTAAGTACAGGAGGACGACAGCTGAACAAATACACTACAGAGCTCTTTATTCGCCTGCAGCTTGGCTGACTTCTAGGGTGCAGACTGAAAATGTGACCTGTGATGCTACTGGGATGAGATTCTCTCAGCCAGCAGAAAATTCTGACTTCATCTCCAAGTACAATATTGTAAAGCCGCTTTACAGGAACACAATCCTCCCTCTGTTTTCACACTCTTAAACAACACGACTGGCCTCAGGGTGCCCGTGTATGACTGAGGATGGAGACCCTGCCAGAACAATAAAAACTATCAGCATGGCCTGGACGGGGTTTACTGCACACACTGGTGCCCTTATCTTAACGCTGACTTAAAGCATTTATTCTCTGGTGTTTCTTTTGGTGGTTTATAAACTCCTAATTTCTAACTACATGTTGTTGCAACAGTGATTAAATTAGCCACAATTACTTGAGCTTTCAAAAATCTTAGTAAATCAACTGATAGTTACCTGGTTTCAAATTCTTAAAAAAAGCAGGATACAACACTGCCATTGAGCGACAGTGGCAGAGTTTAGTACTGCGACAAAGAAATAAAAAAAAATAAGTAAAAAAAATCTGGAAAACATGTCAAAAGAATGATTATTAAAGCAAACATGGCAAAGTTTCGTTCTTCTGGAAAACCATGAAGTGTTAATCCTTGTAATTTTACATAATTATTTCTCTTTAAAGCACTTTTTGAAGCTGATGAACAATTTCTTGTTTCTTCCATGTGTCAAAAAAATTGTAAAATGACTTGAATGGCTTGAATAGTGCTGAATAAAGACACACACACACACACACACACACACACACACACACACACACACACACACACACACACACACACACACACACACACACACACACACACACACACACACACACACACAGGGAGTCAAGACACTCCATCTACTGAGCATGTGCAGAAGAACTGTTTACCATGTTCTTGGCGCTCATGCACAGTAGCATCATTACACAAAGGTTACGAAGGCGGGATGTCCGAAAATTGTGTTTTCAGTGGCTCTGAACTAATGTTGTGTTAACGGGAACTCAAAACGTTGTGTAAATATAACCTTAGATCAAGTATTATTCTCCTCTGAATTTAATATTGGTACTTCACATAATTATTTATGGTTTGTTGATTTCAGAGAGACCTTTATTAGCCGATCAAAACTATTCCTTATTCACACTTTGTGCAGAAAAAATTTAAGTACATCCCGAAATTGTCCAAATGAAAGATGTTTTCACATTTTGAAATGTATTTCTGTCGTACTGTAAAGTCTGCGGACAATGCCGGGCTGATTAAAGGGCTAGCACAGCCCTGCTTTGTGGTTAGTGGATATGTCATTTCTTTTCAACTAAATCTGTGTTTGGAATCGTACAGCGCAGAAGGATGTTGAAATGTCTAAGAGGCTTTTTGTCGATCGTGCATTGTTTCAGAATTTCAGCTCACTGCAGTAAAAAAAAAATTCAAAAAATTCAAAAAAAGTAGTTTCAAGAGTTAAAATAAATGTAACCATCTCATTATTTCTCCAATGATGGCGGTTCACAGGCCAAAGAGTCAAAGTTACAGAAAAATAGAATCAGAACAGACAAACAAAACTAATGATTCACATCCACAGAAGTGAAAGTGGATTTCGGCTCGGTTCCAATGCAATGTTTTCCATTTTGGGGAAGCCAGAAACGAGTCCAGGCCACCACAGTCTGCCAGCTGGCCTAATAATAGCGTGCATCAGGAGCCAGTTTGTGCTGTGAGGTAACATGACGAATGTGAACTATTCAGCTCGGGAACCACAGTTTGTTTAGCGAGCAGTAATTAATGAGAGGAAAAGCTGGAAGCTGCAGGAGGGCTACAGTGGACCACTGTCTTTCCCAGAGGACAAAAAAAAATGACACATCCTTCTTTTTCCAGCGAGACAGGCAGAGTATCAGTACTGAAGCAATCTGGATGTGAGCTGAAGTTACGGTCAGTGGGAGGAAGATGCTCTATAGTCTGGATGCTTGCGCTTCTTGAAAGAAATTCTTTCATGAAATAATGACAAGTAGCAGCGACAAAACAGGTAAAAAGGAAGCTGACCATAATTGAAGCAAGCTAATGTGAATCTCTGCACGCATTTGCAAAGTAATAAAACGTTGCAGGAGTTTCTTACCATTTTTCTCCCCCTGCAGCCACGTGCTGCTGAACAGTGTATCCGAACTGCGCCTGTTTTGGCCCCTTGATGATCCTGGGTCTCTTTGTGTCGATATTGAAGCAGTCATAAAAGCCTTCAGGGAAGAAGAAAAAAAAAAAGAAGATATTTTCTCTGTCATGAATCAGCTCGTTCAATGTTCACATTGTTGCAGGAGTGTTATTCAAGAGTGAAACGGCAGCATCAGCAGTTTTATGGACGGTATAAACATCTGGTCTAAGTGCAACAAAAAGCAGCAGAGACATCCAAAGTCGTCCTTTAAATAGTCCCTGCCCTCTCTCTTCAGTCGCTCTGCTGCAGTCTAAACACAGACTTCATGCACAAGGCAACAGTTATTAATGACGTCTGTCACCTTGACAATTCTTCAACACATATTCACAAAGCAGAAAAAAAAAAAATACAGGTAAAACATCTGCATGACCACCAACATCAGGGGCCTCAAACCCCCAGTTCATGGGCTACTTTTGCCCAATGGCACCCCTACTTATATGTAAGACAATCAGGTTACTTTTTTATTTTTTAGTTTCCCTCGCACTCACTTTAAATATAACCATTTCTGGTGTATCTTAACATCTTGACCTCCATTAGGAGAAATTATAGGCTCAGCGTTCTACCCAGGGACACTTTGGCCACATTTACACTGTGAGTGTAACGTGACCCAACTCCGATTTTCTTGCTCTTATGTGGCACAGATTGGATCTGCTGTTGGACAATGAAAGCAGGAAAATGACGCCTGCATTAAGATATATTTTGAGGTCAGAAACAGGCCTCATATCTCCAGGCTTACTTAAAGAAACAGAATGCTTTATTTGTAAAACATACACAAATGAGTTTTCTGCATTTAACCCCTGCATTTAATGTCCTATGAATCATAAAAGCATAGAGGAATCATACGGTTCGTCTTTGATTGTAGCAGCAGTATAGAAGAGAAAACTAACCAACCATCCACTAACGAAACAAGCAACTTATCCACTAACCAATCAACCAACAGCAATGAAAACTCCTGGCAGAGGTCAACAATCTCTTCCCTGGAAAAAACAAACCGTTTTACAGTAAAATGGTAATTGATACAACAGTCAAGATATTGTGTATGACAGGCCAACTCAAGACGCTCTCTATCAAGTGAGTGCTAACCATTACACCAAGACTGGGCAACTGAATCCAAATACATGCACTGATCATTCATATCTTAAAAAAAACATCATTTTTACAATATCTAAGGAACAATTCAAAGTGACTCTGTGTTCACATTGGTTTAATTTACCTTCCTCCTTACAGCTTTATTTTGGGGAACTATCTCACGGGTGACAAATAAAGCAAAGTACTTGCCAGATGTCTGGATTACACCACCAAACAACAAACGCTGGCATTGGAAGTTGAGCGTCTCGAACCAGCTGAGCCACAGTCACCTTCTACCTCATCAAACAGAAATTTCAATCCACTTTCAAAAGAACTGCACAGTTCAGGCTCCTAAAGTCTTCCAATTGAGAGGACTCAGCTTTATTTTTATATTGCAGCTAACAGATGAAGTGTAACCTGATGTAAAGACTCGATCAAAGTAAATCTGTTTTCCTGATTGTGTACTTGAATTTCTGGAGACATTTCAGCGACGATGACAGAAGAGAGCAGCGGATGTACGTTTCCAGTTAAAATACCGATTGGAAGAGGTTTTTTTTTTTGGAATCACGTGCGTGTCACTTATTAATGATGACAGCACCATTAACACAAACATTTCCTTCTTTTTGAAGGCGAGCACATGGAGGTGATGACATTTCACTTTTGCCAAAGCACAAGGGGGAAGAATATGTAATCAGAACCACTCCAACTTCCTCTCATTCATCTCTCCCTTGTCATGTGTTTTCTGCATAATCTCACAAGCTGACAGACACTTAAGATGATTTGTGTTGCTCCTCTGATGTTTTAATCTCTTGTGAGCGTCACTCTAACCCCAATTCACAAGAGATAAATACTACGGACTCATGAAGTACCAAATATTTCAAATGAAAACATAATAAGATGATAAAAAAGGAGGAGTGAAGAGCGTGTCTCACTTGGTGGTGAAGAATTTCAGCCATGATGGCCTCCTGTGAGAAGGAGGGCGTGGCCACATCACCTGATTGAACAGGTGGGAGGAGCTAAATGAGGGGCGTTCCTGTCAGGTTTGATTGTGTACATATTTTTAGCATTAGCAGTCTTCCATTTGGAGCGTCACAAAGCTTCAGTGGGTTTTCAGCAGCAGAGAGAATCTCGAGGTCGGGCGGTGTCCTATAGTTAACCTGTTTGCTTCCTTCCAGGTGGATATATAGATAAGTACTTGATCAAAATACACTGGATGTGTTCTGAGACACGGGAGAAAAAGACAGGTAGGACGTGACTCTGATACGATAGCAAAGTGTTGATTTGCTGGTAAAAAATATATATAAAAACAAAATTCAACAAATCTTTATTGGATCGATTATAATGAAAGTTTGATTCTCTGGAGATGTTTCTGATTTACATAAAACACACATTCTTCTGTCAACCCATCGGTCTGTCTTTACTTCTGTCATCATCCATTTGTTTATCCATCTGTCTCTCCATCCATCCATCCATCTGTCTCTCCATCTATCCATCCATCTGTCTCTCCATCCATCCATCCATCTGTTTCTCCATCCATCCATCCATCCATCTGTTTCTCCATCCATCCATCCATCTGTTGATCCATCAACCCATCCATATCTTCATACTTTCTCCTCTTCCATTCATCCAGGATCGATCCATCCATCTGTCCTTCCAGCTACCCGTTATCCATCAATCTAGCTGTCCGTCATTCTATCAGTATTGATCCGTCCATCCATCCTTCATGTATCCATACTTCCTTCATCAGTTATCTGTCCTTCATTCATCAATAATCAATCCAACATCCACCCATCCTTCCATCCATCCATCGGTCCATCTGGAAGCTCCATGATGAGACTCCTCTACAAACAATAAGGAAAATGTGTAACTTTCATTTTTACAATTGACAGTATAGAATTTAGACTTGATCCGACATGAGACTCGATGGTTGTTCTGTGTGAGTGGAATAAGTCCTTTGAATGAGTAAAGTATTTCCTCATAGTTTGCGCCACACAGCTGAGCCGAGAGCACAAAGGCCTCCACATGGACCTCACCACCTCTCTCCTTGCTGCAGCTCCAGGCTGCACCCCATTGAGTTTATTCGATCCTTCACCCTCACACTAAACATCCCCGCTACCGAGTCGCCTCAGCAGCTGTGAGAGTCAAACCCTCTCCTGGTAGAAGGACACTCAGAAATGAAATGAAATGCCCAACAAAGCTTTTTAACTCCACACTTTCAGCTCAGAGCAGATTCAAAACAGCTTTACCAGGGTTGTCATTTGACAAGTTGTCCTTTACTTTAGGGCTGCAGCTCATGATTACTTTGCTTATCGATTAATCTGTCTTTAATTTTTAAGATTTTTTGATTAAGATTTTGTTTTTTAAAAACATTTTGGTTTAGCCTTTGTTTACCCAGGTAAGTTAAGAGAACATATTTTCACAAAGAAAAAAGAAAAACAGCATTTACAGCATTTTGGTGAAATTATTTCTGTAAAACAATGAGCTAAATTAATAATGAGCAATAATTGGACAAAGATATAAACTGCTGTCCCAACCTTGTCTCAGTTCGCAGGTCACCTGTCTTCAATGTGGATTTAGTCAGCATTGACAGCGCTGTGACACACGTGACACAAAACGAGGCCAATGACAATCTGGTTTCTTCTCCTGCTGTGCTGGTAGATTACAGCCGGGGGTGGCTCGTTACTGCCACACTGTGGTTGCTGCTGGAACAGATTGGTTGAAAATTCTAAAAAACTGGCCGCTCACTGTAAAAAATGTTATTAACCAACTAATCGATGACTAACTTGGTTGACAACTATTTTAACAATCATTTTTAATTGATTAAATCAACTAGTTGTTTCAGCAACAATTTACTTTGTTGTTCTTCAATTTTGCTGTTGGCTGCAAACAGATTTTACACACCAATCGAATCTAATACAGTTATGTTTGGAGGTAATATAGTCTAGTGCTAGTTTTTATTTTATTAGAATACACATTAGGCAAATGTGCAAAAGTAGAAATGATAAGTAAAAACAGTTTGACATTTTCAGACTATATATAGTCTTTAAATGTATGTTAAGTGTGCAAAAGAAGCTTGTAAAAAATAAAAACAACAGATGTGATGTCACAAACTGAACACTAAACTGACTCACTACTGCTGCCTAATGCACAAAGTAACATTATGAAACAAGACGTCCTCCACATTTTCACTAAAATCCTCAAATCAGCACACATGTGCGTCTGGTTTTTACTCTATAGAAACAAACAGCTCCTGTCAACAGTATCTGTTGATCTGAAAAAATAAAAAAAAATAAATAAAAGATGCCGTTCAAGCAAACAAAGTTTCATATTTGGCGTGAGACGGACAGTTGTGTGTTGAGTTGGTAGCTGTGATTGACATCAATATTACCTTCAACCTAAAAATGTAACTTGACTACTTTTTACACCAGATGATCCATCTGCTTCAACTGGGATTCAAACCTTGACTTGGTCATGCGTACAACAGCCGTAGTAAATATTTTGCTTTGTGCATGCTCAGTAGATTTACAATAACAACAATCTTTTCCTCCAGTGTCATGACTCCATATTCTCCTGGGACTTGGTAGTTTTATTTTGACAGTCACTGTAATAACAATCCAACTTGGTCGTCTGTCCATATGAATGTCTGTGTACTCCCATTGTTAAAGTTTATAACAAGTTGTTCTCTGCACACGTGTGTGGGTCTGATAGCAGAGTTAGAGATTGTGCTGTTCAACAAAATTAATTTAGGAAAAGTTGACTGATGTTATTTCCTGTCATCAAACCACAAGTGTTTCTCTTCAACTCCTGATATCATAGATGTGTTAGATGTGTACCAGGCTCCTGTTTTCTAAAGCTGCAGCTGAGTCTCTTCAACTGACCTTGTGGGAAATGTTTGGCATTCTCAACTCTTCATAAATAACAACTAACATCAAATACTGTCAATTTACAGCTGCATGTGAATAGAAAGGTGAAAACTACACAGTATCGCTGGAAAAATTAGATTCTCAGAAGCGTATTAGTCTACAAGTGGGCAAACACAACCGTGTGTGGTTTGACTTGAGACTCAAGGTGAGTCTTCTCTGGTTTCCTCGATCTGAACAAGGTTTTGTTCTTTTAACATGAACATTTATTCATCCTTACAAATATGTCCTTATGTTTATGACATTTCAAGGTCAGACGTTCCCTGAAATTGTACATCAATGAAGCATCCCATGCTTTATCTTCGGAGTTGAAAGCAACTCAAATCACAATGTTGTTTTTTTTTGTTTGTTTTTTTAGAATATCTTATTAAAAGCATGTCAGTCCTGAATAGCATTTATGTTCTCAATGCCAAAGAAAGATTTCTGAATGAAGCAACTAAAAGAGGATTTATATTTTTTACATTTTCCTAATGTTTTTACTTCATTTTGTAAAATTCAACAAATATACTTCACTCAATGGTTTGTGTGTGTGTGTGTGTGTGTGTGTGTGTGTGTGTGTGTGTGTGTGTGTGTGTGTGTGTGTGTGTGAGCGTGCGCGCGTAAGTGCTTGCCTCGTGTGTGTGTTTGTAAGATGGTTGGTTGAACAGTTGATTTGTTAGAACATTAAATGTTTAATCAATTTATTATTAAAATGATTGGTTGGCTGATTAGATCATTAATTGGTTGGTTGCTTATTTGATTGATATTCAGTTGATTGGATCATTAATTATTTGGTTGGGATATTGGTTGGCTGATTGATCGGTTTATTAATTGATGAGTTAGTTGATTAATTGTTTGATTGGTACAGTTAATGAGGCAGTTAGCTGGTGTATTCATTAGGGGGTTTGGTTGGTTGGTTGACTGCTTCATTATGAGGAAGTTGAATTATTAGTTGACTGGCTGGATGTTTGATTTCTGACTTTGGCGAACCGATTGATTGAATAATCAATTGACTGATCAGTCCCTTTGTTGGTCAATTTCTTGCCCAGTTTGACACATCCAATCTCGGTGACGAGTCGTCTCAAACGAGTTCAACTTACCTCAAGACACAATGGCAGTGAGTGATCTCAATCTTTTATCAGTTTAAAAAACACTTACAAAAGAGGTCATGTACCTCTTTCTCTGGAAGTCTCCAACACTGACAAAGGCCTAACTGATCTGACTGGGCACACCAAACACAAGATTAACACCAGATTTATGACTTATGATTAAGCTTGTTTGTGGTTTTCTGGCTAACCTGTGCTCTCATTGTCCCTTGTAAAGTGTGCCTCTGAAATAAATAAACCAATAAATGACATCTGATTGAAAACACTGTGGTTTTCTGTGCTTTGTATTACTAATTGTTGTAAGGCCAAAGTCTTTTACTGCAACTCATAACATCATCACAAGATTTTTGTGGTTGAAAAAATATGCGGCACTAATATTTAGTTATAAACACTGTTGGTAAACCGGGTGGGATCTCAGGTTGGCTTCAGTTTTTCACTGAGCAGATTTATTTCCTCGAGCGTGCGACTGTTTGTGCTTCAAGCTGCAGGGGAGAGCAGCTGTATTCCTGTGAATACAAAAAAAAGATCCAGCAACAGAAATTAGATGTTGTCTGCATTCCTGAGATAGCGAATATTTAGGAGTGTTAATACGTGTTCTAAACAACCAGCAAGGCAAATATCTGCTCCTGCTGTGTGTCAGCTAAGGGCTCTGGGACAGCGGGCGACCCCCCACCCCAAACCCCACCCCCCAAACCATCCAGACCACAAGTTTACTTCAGACATTATGTGGGTGAACCGGCGGTTCCAGGACGAATCCCACCTTGACTGCAGGTCATTTGTTCTTTTTCACGTTAAAATAAATGGACATCTCTGTCACGCAGAGTCTTCATGTAAATATTGACACGATCTCCCCGTTGCTCATTTCCTGTTGTATGAATGGTTCACATGTTCAGCAGGACTTTCATTCGACCCCCAAACATCCTCCTGAAGTTTCTGTTTATCCAGAAACATAAAAGGGGTGACTGAAAATAGATTGCTGGGAACAGATAAGTGCATAAAGAAATAAATTCAAACAGCAGGAAACTCTTCACGGTGTACTGCAGCAGAAATCCGCTCACAAATGGAGGGCAGCGGGCTGAAATATTCTGATGTCAGTCCAGCGGATATCTTCAGTGCAACTAATCTGGCTGATAATTGTATGAAAATGACACTCTAAAAGTACAACATGTCGGCACCAGCCAGTCTGGTCTTGCATTCAAAATGTAGTTGGTTCTGCTGATTGAATGGGAAACACAATGGATGGCCAAACAGGAGCATCACAGTGCAGTATTTTCGTTTATCATACCATCATATAACCTAAATGAATTTGCTGTAAGAGACAAAATAATAACCATCATGTCACTATGAAGAAAATTTCAAGATGTATTCCTTGCATATTGACCAAAATCAGCAAAATAGGAAACTAGCCCCAGAAATGAGCGACCTTGATGGTGGAAGGGGGGGGGGGGGGGGGGGTCAAGGTGAAACCACAAGAAGTGAGATAATCCAGTTTCCATTAAAGTGGAAGAGCAATCAGATATTCCCAGTTAGATCGGTGGCTCTGAATTGCAAGTTGGAGTCTTGCTGAGCTTCCTGCACCGCGGCCTGGATGCCCAGATAAACACAGCCCATGCCAGCGGTTGCCGGTGCGACCCACGTTAGTCTTGTGCTGCCTTTGGCGCAAAACCAAGCCGCTGGAGATCCACCGCAGACCCTCTGACAAAGAGCAGCCGTGCGGGAGCAATGCGCACACTTCTGGGATGGAGATGTCCTCATATCAGACAAATGAGTTTCATGGGATAATAGCGAGTAATAAAGTTTGAAAATTTGCACTGCATCCCATAGTCTTTTTTGTAAAGATTCTGCTCATGTAGAGGAGCATGTCCACTCTGCATGTGTCTGTTGTTATGAGGCCAGCAGCATGAGCTTTAACAAGTGCGAGTCTTCACATAAACACAAATCCCAGCAGGAACCCAACGGAATGACTTTCCATTGATCCATTCTGGGTTTCCATCCCAATGATTTTCAGTGGAAAACTACAGAATTTTTACAGTGGACGATATACTTTCAAACATTTTGGCACCCTATATCATGACCGGAGTAAATACTGGGGAAGGCACAGGGTATCGAAAACCAGATGTTCCCACTACACAACCGCCAACTGGGCAATGCTTAACGAGAAGCCGAGCAAAAGGCCCACAGGGATTCAAACTAAGTCTCCATGGCAGCACAATACAGGACATGTATGAATGACTGTCACACTTTATGACAACCGGAGTCTCTCATCCGATATAACACGACAATGACTTATTCAGTGCTAGAGCATTCATACCCTGGTCGACTAAAGGTTTGTACGCTTAACTTGTGGAACTGATCTACTAATGGGACGCTCCGAGGATTGTATCTTAGGCCAGCTACACACTGAGTGTTTTTTAACAGTCTTGTAAATTCACAGCTAGCTGCACTGTACAGCACAAATCTAATAACTTTGGGCATGACATGAAGTTTGCTGTGTGCAGACTGCACAATGTACGTGAGTCGACGTGACTGCAGAAGAATAAGACGTCGTAAGCGGATGCACGAAAGAGAAGCTAGCGAAACATGAAGGGATCCCTAAACCTTGTGGCATTTATGTGTTTAGAGAGAAATCCCATAAAAAGGCAAAGCTTCTGCTGTTACAAACATTCATAAGACACAAACATTCGTATGAACAGATGAGAAGTCGGATTGCTGTTACTGTGACTCTCTATCAAGTCTCAGGAGAATCTGGACTGGGAGTCATGACACTCTGTTATTGTCCTGCTACCGAGCATGTGCAGAAGAATAATTAACTATTTAAAGTTTTCCCTTTTTGTCCCACAGTCTAAAAGCATGTATTTCACTTCCAGTTGCCTTGTGACCCTGAATGGGACAAAGAATATTGACGTATATTTGCTGTATCGTGATGGGTCGGCTGTTTCAGAGGAATTCCACTCGCTTTTCCCAGCTTAAGTAAATGTCTGATCTGCATGCGTTTGAAATGCGTGGCTAAGAGTTATTTTGTGCTGGTCAAACAGTCTAAGGAGTCTACAAATGGCAGAGTGAAGTCAAGCTTCCTCTTCTTCTTCCTACCACAGCCAGCATCACGTCTCTCTCCACAGGGTCCACTTAGAAGGTCAGAGTCTGGTCCGAACTTCACGCCAACGAATTCCACAAAAACAAACCAAATATTTAGAAAAGAAAGCTTCTTCTTCTCTTCCACTCTTTAGTTTTATGATTTGAGGCAAACACTTTTTTAAACAGAAATCCTAGTATTGTGGATGAAATGAGTAACAGCAGCTCCTCTGAATATGTAAAACATCGTGTCGACGGCCTTTTATGGAGACACACAAAGATTAATCCTGTGGTTGTACTTCACACTGAACTGAGCTCTAACGAGTGCATTTAAAGCCGGTTTAATTAGTTTTTTATGAACTTGTGGCAACTCTTTTCATTTAAGCAACTCAAGTTCAAAAATAGAGACACATGCTTACTCAAAAACTGCTGCTGTGAATACAGGCCAACAATAATGCAGTGAAAGTCATATTGAAAACCTCCCATGACAGCTTCATCATCCCTGTATCACTAAGTGAAGCTTCACCAGTGCATTTAAAGGGAGCAGGGAATTTATTGAACTTTTAAAACTTTCAATGAACCTGACTTATGCAGCTCAATTATAAAAAACTAAACACAAGCACAAAACTAATCACAAAATATTGTGAATGTATCATTATCGCGATACTGAGGTGCAAAATATGCATATCATCATAAAAGAAGTGAAGAAGTACAAAAATTAAGAAAAAATTACAAAAAATAAGTTCATAAGCCGCTTGTGAAAGGCTGCACACAAACACGTGAACGTAAGGAAAACAAAACAGGGCAGGGAGTTGATTAGGAGAAAGATCACTGTGATTTGGAGGAACAAATGTGACAGACATCAATTATTTAAGTATTTCTGCTCTTGTGCATGCGCACCACGGCCATAGTAAATAGCTGTTCTGCAGAGGGTCATGACTCCCAGTCCATATTCTCCTGAGACTTGGTAGTTTTATTTCGACAGTCACGGTATAAACAAACCAACTGTGTACTGCCATTGTTAATGTTTACAGCGTATTGTTCTTTGTGAGGATGCGTGTGTGTTTTTATTACAGAAACAACCAACAGCTCCAACTCGTGGCCTGGCATGCTCACTACATCTGTGTTTCTGTCATTTATGTGTAAATAGACACTGTTTTCAAAATGTTGCTGTGTAAACTGAAACTAAAGTGTAAACGTCACTGTGTAACTTTTCTAAAATGAAAACACAAAAGATGATGCATTTTCACCTGAAACGTGTAAACGGAGCCTAATGCTAATGAAGGACTGAGTCATTTCAGGATTCATAAGGGAGCGTTTCACCGAGGAAACAGAAGTCGAGCAAGACAGCAACAGACAGGACAATTAAACAACGCTAATGCTAACAGCAGGCTTACTCCAAATTTATTACTTATGTTGCCTCGAGGCTATGAATAGGATGGATTAAAATGCAGAGAAGAATTTCCCCCAATGGGCTTAATAAAAGATATTGTTTTCTCTCTCTCTCTCTCTCTCTCTCTCTCTCTCTCTCGTTCTCTCCCTCTCATTATTTCAAAGAATTGTAGAAATGCTAAAACTGATGTTCAATTAAAGCCGCAGTTTATAAGATCACGTAAGCATCATAATGAGGTGCTTCTCTGCTATCAAACAGGAGTTTAGTGGAACAGTAACAGAGCTGCTGTTCACTGTGGACTCATTTTGATCCACTAGTAGATTGAACACACTTTATTTGAACTTGTGGCGGCTTTATATTCATTCATGCAACTCAAGTTAGATGGAAAAATAAAAAAAGGAGTAAAGCACATGCTTCTGGTATCCTTCATCCACTCTGTCTTCCTTGGTGCTGTTGGCATGCGCTGCTGTTATAGTGATTTCACTGGTAATTGACCACATTTCTGGCCGAGCACCAGCAGCTCCGGTCGCTGGAAACTCAAATAGATAGCATCAGCTTTCATTTGTGTGAACAAGTCTGCTCCCCGTGAGACGCAAAGCCCCTCTGTGGACCTTAGAC
This sequence comes from Lipophrys pholis, assembly GCF_963383615.2. Taxonomy (NCBI): domain Eukaryota; kingdom Metazoa; phylum Chordata; class Actinopteri; order Blenniiformes; family Blenniidae; genus Lipophrys; species Lipophrys pholis. Next base: position 3,763,701 of record NC_137636.1, read on the forward strand.
TTTCCTCTATGAAGACCCTGGAGAAAACCCCTAACAATGTCTGGTGACCTCCTTTCCAATCGCTCATAAATTTAACATCAGCATTAACCTGTATCCACAGTACCCAATGATGTTTTAGCAGCTAAATCAACTTGATCTTTTTAGTCCCTCAGATTGCCTCTCGGGAAGGCTGCAGACAACGGTTTCCAATTTCTGATTTACCAAAAATTTACAGTAAATTCAAACACTGGTGGACACGCTGACCTTCACTAAGACACATGAAATGAAACTTCGGAAGTTTGCTCTCTCTCTGGTTTTCTTTGACATTTGGAATTTTGACAAGTTAGATCTTCTCTTGGGATCTCAAGTGACCCTCATAAGCAGGTCCCAGACCTTAAGTTGACTTTCAGCAGGGGGTCAAACTCATTTTAGTTCAGGGGCCACATACAGCACAATTTCATCTTGTGTGGGTGGCACCAGTGATAAAGTTCCATAATTACCTTCAAATTGACACTTAAAAGATTTTCGTTGTTGTGGTGCAAAGTATAGTAAGTTTAAAAAGAAAAAAAAGTCGATGTCTTCGCAAAACCAGACAATTAGTACCGAAAACGGCTACAACTTCAACAAAAAGCCAATTTTAATGATTTAATTTCTTCTGATGCAAAATACGGTGAAATGTCCAAAACAAACTTCTCTGATAACCATTGCATTCATTGGGGAGCTACTTTTCATGGCAGCGTCACTGCCATGGCTGCTTTTAGGTCCCAGTGTTCTGTCCACGACTCTTGGCTGACTTCGCTGGCCAGATTGGAGGGCCTTGTGTTTGACACCTCTGCCTGAGAGCGACATCGCATCCTCCCGCCACTGAGATGTGCCTCCACCGGGTGAAGACGTCCAGCTGTGATGACACTCGGAAAAAACTGCCGTTCATCCACCTCAGGTATTCAGTAATCGTTTTGTACAGAGGGCCAGTAAAAGCTTGAGTTTCTGAATGAAATATGAATATGTAAAGAAGAAAAGCCATGACCGCGGGTTTAGAAAATCTTTTGAAAACAACGCTGTCAAAGTTTCCAGTTGCTGTTGGAACAAGTCAAAGTATAACTGACAATTAGCCTTCTGCTATTATACTGCAGAGCAACATGAGCAGAGGAAGGTCCGAATAACACACACACACACACACGCACGCACACACACACACACACACACACACACACACACACACACACACACACACACACACACACACACACACACACACACACACACACACACACACACACACACACACACACACACACACACACACACACACACACACACACACACACACACACTTATAAACACCTTCCACTCACCTAACTGCTGGCTGCAGATCCAGAGCAGGAGGAACCATAAGTACTCCATATGTTAGCCGGTTCAAACTTAGACTAGATGCTGTGTATGTGTGTATGTGTGTGTATGTGTGTGCGCATGTGTGCATGCGTGTGTATGTGTGCGTGTGTGATGAGTGCTGTGGGTGTGTATGTGGACTGAGGTACAGAGACCCAGTGCTGTGCACAGTTAAAGATCCCACTCTGATTGACTCCAAGTCTGAGTTAAAGTGCTGCATATATCTTTGGAAAGGTGGGAGGAGACTGGAGGAGGAGGAGGAGGAGGAGGAGGAGGAGGAGGAGGAAGACGTCTCTTTTCACAAGGCAGGAATACTCGTCTCTCTCAGACTCATTCAGCTCACACTGACTGACTGAATCCTCTCAAACGACTCAACCTACGAGAAAGTTATTGGTATGAAAGCTTCAGTGGTTCATAGACTATTAGACTAAACTATTACCACTGTAATGTCTTGTTTTTCCAAATACATTCATTAATTTTCAGAGTTTTACATTATTGACTTCAAGGGGCAATATGTAAATCTTAAGTTATTCCTCTGTTGTACACTGGGTGGCAGTGTTAAGTCACTTTGTGAACCAGGTTTTGGCTTTTTTTTTTGTTTTTGGGTTCCTGATTGGATTCATTGTAAATAAATCCTGAATACCTGCTGAACACATAGACAGCACCACTGTTTAGCAGCCAAGAGCTCCAGACATCTTTGTGTCAATTAATTGCTGTTCTGTGAGTGACTCAATACACCATCTTGTGGTGCAAACTTGTACTGCAAAGCTACACAGGCTGGAGAAAATTGGTTTGTAAAGTTGGACGGTATACCAGCAGCACACCACAACATTCCTTTGAGAGGACATCTAGAGGCTGGTTTGGTCTCATTTGAAGTCACGTTAACTTCAAATAAAGAAAAACACGTTAACCATGTTATTTATATGTAACAAAAATCTGTTGGGAAGTGTAAAACTGAACAACATGTCATGTTATTTCACAACTTGTAGTTAAAAAAAAAAATCTAAATAGACTACAATTCTCACTGTATGTCTTTAAAATGTTTTCTTAGTCCTGTTGTGTCATTTCAATCACCAAATCGTGCTCGCATGCTGCAGAAAAATGTGTTTGGTAACTGCTATGGCTTTAAATTTTTTAGTTTCTAATGTACTGTTTATTTGTCCTATAAACTGTGAAGAAACACTTGAGTACATTTTAAAAGACAGAAAAGAGGACAGTTTTAATAGTGAATATAAAAAAACATCTCTCAGACTGAAGCTACGCAGCAAAACGGTATCACCATTTCACGACCGCAAAGTAACCAGCGTATTAACGGCGGGTTTGAAGGTTACCTCACGTCCTCACAGTAGAACCATCCCGCCCCTGCACCAGAATGTATAATAGCCCCGTTTACGTAACACGGCATAGTTTGTGTACATTAGCTCTCTTGAAATCAATTTGTGGTTACCTAGTACGATCTGCACTCGGCCGCTGAACCGCCACACGTCACATTAATGCACATCTCCGCTCTGCGTGGGCCTCGTCTCCAACCTGAGGCTGGAAAGTGGAAATGGAAAAACTCCGGCGGTGGTTGTAGATTACATTCCAGATCAAATATATTTACACCTGGATATGGACTATCGGTGCATCCCTAGTTTTAACCTTTCGTGTTTGCGGAGGTTAAAAAGTAGAAATGTTACAATACACATTAACCGTCAAGATCCAACAGTCCTGTTGTGACTGTGCAGTTCAATCTACAAAACCTGCAATTCATCCCACGAGCGTTGATCTGAAAATCTGTCCGGCTGACGCATAAACAGTCTTGGCTTGGGCAGAAACAGAAACTTCCTTTTAGTTTGCAATCATGGTGCCTTTTCTTTTCATCACAGAGCGACCACAGATCACACAAATCGGCCCAGTGTGTGTGTGCAGAAACAGCTCGGTACAACCAAACCCTCAGAAAAAAAAAAAAGAAAGAAAAAGAAAGCAACAGAATCAAGGCTTGCTTTCATTAAGGGCGCTTAAAAGCTCGTTGGGATTTTAGTCCTACTTCACCACTTCTCCTCAGTGGACTGTTGGGCCTCCTTGTTTCTCCTTTCAAGTCAGGAAATTAAGCGCACCGTGGCGCTGACTGTGTGAAGAGCGAGTCCGCCCTGCACTGCTGATACACATCCTGAAATGCCTGCTTCTATTACAGCGCGAGTGGAAGTCAGCAATATTAAACGGACTGATGCTGTATACACATCTGCCATTGATGTCAGGACTTTTCCGCTGCTTTAAACTGTAAAAACGTCATCGCGACTCTGATGACTCTGACATTACAGGGGGGCTGTGCCTCCGTTTATAGAGCGGGTTGTCTTCCAATCCCATGGTCGGTGGTTCAGTCCCCCATCTTCTCTGTATGTACGTCAAAGTGTTCTTGGGAAAGACACTGAACCTCAATTATTCCCGATGGTGGTCGAACACCTTGCATGGCAGCCATCAAATGTGACATAAGGCTCTTTTCACTCTACAAAAACTGAAATGTGCTGTTCAAACAATGTAAATGCCTTCATACGCCCATGTGTCCATTGAGTTGTAATGAGCGTTTAATGCGCAGTCAGTCCAGCAGGGGGCAAAGCTGTAAATTACATTCGTGGCCAATAACCCAGAGTAGAGTTCTTTCTTTGAGAGAAAAAGAAGAAATTACATGGGATGGTCGGCTAGAGGCTTGAGAAGCAGACTTGGGATCGGGAGTTCACAGGTTCAATACCCACAGTGCGTCACAGTCATCACTGTGCATCCTTGATCAAGATTCCCCGAAGCTCCATAATGTAGCTGCCCACCACGTCCTTGAAATATGATGGAGAAATGTGGAAGGAATCTGCTTCAGGGGCTTTTTATAAAGTGTGATTAGTTTTTGCTCATTTGTAGCATCGGTGACTGAATCATATGTGAGCTTGACCATGTTTAGTTTAATTTCTAATGTGGAGATCTGCAGCAATGAATTTCAATACCCAGAAAAAATTTCTAGGTGTTAATATCTTAGTAGAATCATTAAAATGGTTTAACTTTGTATTCACAAACTGTGATGGCTTTTTTTTAGGGACCGAGCCCAAAAGGCCAGGACCCTATTGTATTTGTCATGTTTCTTATTGTTTTTTCTTTGACTCCTGATGCGTCATTAGGCCAGATTTGACCCACTAAACACGCTCCAATGTTGACCAAATGTGGCACGCTCCTCAAGACTGGTGAAAATTTTAAGAAAATGTAGGAAATAACCTCCAGAGTGCCAAAATGTGCTCTCTAGTGCCACCTAGAAACACTACAACGGCCACCACGACCCTCCACCATCCACACTCACTATAGTAGATCCTCATCTCTGGAAACCAGAAAAATGAGAGTTGGGGTTAGGTGGTGGCCTATATGCCACGAGCTACATTAGAGTTTAGTTGGCTTTCAAAATAAAAGCCCTCCACATTTTTCAAAATAAAAGTCCTTTTTTGTTAAAACCTTCAAAATTTATATTTGATCAATATTTAAAGGGGCCAGAGGCCATGATTATATTGACTTGTATTTTATCTTGAATTAAATTCAGGTTTTGCTCCAGAGAGGTGGATACGAATTGTATCTAAGTTTCATTTTGAAGACAGAAGAGCTTGAGCAGAGGTAAAAACAGCAGAACAGAAAGCAATGTACAACTCGACTGACGTTAAAATAAAAACATGTTGTCCAGAAAAGTAGCGCTCAATAATCCCAATTTCAAAATTGATCCGAAAAATCGTGATTTTCATTTTTAGCCATAACCTTGCAAACACAAGTCCATTGTATAGTAAGTGAAAGTTAAATGCAGCTCGCAGTCATTTCCTCATGCAGCGTACCAACACAATCCAATCTCTTTAAAAGGCAGCATTCTTCCACTTTCAGATTGGTTGGGAGCAAACTTGTGAGGAAAGTCATGAATATTTTAGGGTTTGGCAGATGTTATGGCACGAAATAGTTTTGTAGGAACATGAAAAGTTTCGTAACATGAATTGTTTCATTCAGCATTGTGGCTACAAGCTCAGAGCTAAAGAATCTCCCAGTGTCAGCTCGCAAGACAAATGAGCGATCGAGAGGAACCTGCAATTAACATTAATGTCTGGTGCTCTGAATGGAGGCAGTGTGCCAGCGCCGTTTCAAAGAGTCCGACTCTTTCTTGTCACTGTTTCAAGACCAAGGGGGTTGTTGTGGTGGTGGTGGTGGGCCGTCCGATGCAATCCGTTCCTGCTAACCAAAATTGCCATGTAGATATTTAGCTCTCCGTCTGCGAGGGGGAGACTGAGGTTAGTGGGACTAGAGGCGAACTTAACGGAGTGTGAAAAATTAGATTATGAAGCCCTATTCATTTTCCCCACACAGAGTCCCACTGTGCAGCGCAGTCTGAAATCAATACACAACAGGAGCTGCTCTTACCTCACCTTTCCTTGGCCCTCCTCCACATGGGGCCACAACTGCAAGCAATTACCCCAATCACCCCCGGATTATCTGTTTGTGTGTGATATATATATACATACTATATACGGCTGTTTCCTCATGCTGGAAAGGGACAACTCATCTGGGATTGGACAAAAGGAGGCAACGCTCCAATGTTGTCGAGTTTGAGACCTCCGTGATTGTTCTCTGGCACTTTAGTTCAGCTGCTTCTGTGCAAGAAGACGTCAGCTCTTAAGCGTTAGTTCAGAAGCCAAGGTCGGAGTTGAATGAGTCCGACTCGAATGTGTCATTTCCCACAAACGTCTCCAGCTGTGTTTCAGAGGTTTTTTTTTTTACTTGGTTCTTTACTGCAAGAAAAATCTCTGACGGTTGCATCATTCATGCCTGACATAGCTGACACTGGACTTTGGTAAGCTCATTGACAGTTTCTGTTCAAAGGCAATCAGTCAGGCAACAGTCGAAAAAAGTAAGGCAAAAAAAGCAGACGAGAGGAAAAATGGAGTCAAATATGAGTAGACGAGACGAGACAGACATGGAAATGTAAAAAGAACACTCAAAATGAGGTCAAGACAAAACTAACGAAACAAAGCATATTGCTTGCACTGATAAGCCACAACATAACGACCACCTGCTTCATAGTGTGGGATACTGCGACTATGTGCTGCAGCTCCATCACCATTTCCATACTGTGTGTTCTGGCAGGTTTCTATTGAAACCAGCGTGAACTTCTGTTGCAGTCTGAACTACAGAAGCTCGTCTGTTAGATCGAACCACGTGGGCCAACATCAATAAGACTTGGTCGTCCATGAGCCTGACTTTTGCTTCCCTGAAGAACAGGAGTGAGCTGCAGGTTTGACTTTGACTCGGTCAAATCCTTTCTTTTTTCCAAATTTATCCACCTCAAACATTGAATTTGGGGACAAAATGATCACTTCCTACCTGATATATTGCACCTACTAACAGGTACCATGACATATCGATAATCGGTTTTATTCACTTAAGTCAGTCCGGCGGTGAAAAATTCCCATGAGACGTGGGTATAGTTTTTGCATTTTCATTTAGATGAAAACGTTTTGACAACTATCTTCATGCAATCAAACCACCTATGTATGCATGATGAGAACAGTACACTGTAAACATTGAAGCTCCTTCAAACCGTCTTTCTTCATCATTTTGGGCCACTCAGCATGAGCTTGTGAGAAATAAAATGTGTCTTGGCATGTGATCCAGATGATGGTGTACTAAAGGTACACTTTATTAGAGAAGCGCTGTTAACTTGAAGAGTGTAAAGCACATGTCACATTCATTGTTATGAAGAAGAAGAAGAAGAAGAAGAAGAAGAAGAAGAAGAAGAAGAAGAAGAAGAAGATCATTTTTAAGAAGCACAAACAGGCAAAATTGGTACACCCATGAAATGCACACAGTGCAAAATGCAGTGGGTGTACTAAAGTGAGGATGTGTATCCACACAGCCACTGTGCAGTCTGTGTGAAGTAAATAAAGTGCAACGCTGCAGTACTCACAGCCATGTGTCTACCTATTCACTAAATATTCCATAATCAAACTAAATGCTTTCCATTTTCATGCCAATCGTCACGAAAACAGCACAACCTTCCATTTCAAAGGCAGACAAGGACAAAGCTTGTTATGAGAAAAGGAAATGACTTCCCTTTTATCCACTTCTTTTTCATATCTCAAATTCTCAGAGGTTCAGCTTTTCCTTAAGTCTAAACAAAGTGAGCGAGTGTTCACATCGTGACTCAGACAGATGAGCCGACTGGGACGCTCATCTGGGTGTGAATCCTCCACCATCACCGACCTGGAGGTCGACGTGCAGCCGTCATGTCAACAGTCCAATACCCTTCTCTAGTTCCCTCTCCCCCACCCCCGTTTCTGCCTGAAGTACTTCATGGAAATTGTTCTTCACTCGTCCAACTGTACATGCTGAAGTTTATCGCCCGTAGAGATGTTACTTTCCATAAATTGCAGCCAAGTAAGGCAAGAGCAGGATGAGACAATGAATGGGGTTTTTTTTGCAACAGAGCGCTCACTCAAAGTCCTCTCCAAGGAACTTCTTGAAACACGCTGCTGGTTTTTGGCTCAGCTTTTATCTGCAGTGAGGATGGTGGGGGCGGAGTGGTGCATAGAGAGAGGGGCCCTGCGTAAAGCATTAACCTGGAGAAAGTGTTAGGAAGTGGTCTTCGTCAAGCATTACTTGCTGGAGAATAAATGAACCAACAGACTCCAACTGTTATCCAAACAGAGGACTCGTCTGTTCCTAATAATTGTTTATAACTCCTAACATGTATTTTAGACCATTTTTAACCCTTTGATATCAATAATTTCTTCTTAAACCTGACAGAATCTCTTTAAACCAGACCCAGACTCTCTCCAGAGTTTTGAATCTAAACTTGGACTCTTAGACTCCATTTACCCAACAAAATTTTAGGTGAACTCGTTTTTGCGTTTCTGTGTGAGGACAGTTTCATGTTTACACAGCAATGTTTTGAAAATTATGTTCTTTTAAACGGTAATGGCAGAAGAAACGTGGAAAACAATGTCGTTTTCATGCATTGCCACTAGCCGTTAGCACCTAATGCAAAAATATGAAACTGAACAATGAAGCCGTTGGAGTAGCTGGACTCGTCACACTATTTGAGAGACATATAGAATGTTCAAAGGAGACACACGCTCTTCAAACTGACTTCCTTCCCTAAAATTCCCACACTCTACTTTGACATCATTTATCCTGAGACACTGACATTGGCACCAAAGTGCAAAAACCGCCAGCTTAAAACTTAAAGTGTCTTTTTCTGGTTTTCTGTTTACATGTGCAAATGTAATTTTGACAATATTGAAGTATGAAAAAAAAAAATCTCGAGATTTGATCTTTGATCAAAGTGGAGACACCAATTGGTGTACCCACTCCCAAGTTGGAAACCACAGCTGAATCTCATCCCTGACCAACATCTATTTGTAGTAGATCTAACATTCAAGCAATTATTCTACTGCAATACTGTTTGAAATAGATTTTTTTTGTTTTTTACTGTGATACACTTATTGGAATAATTCCGGTTGGAGATAAAGTTGCAGTTCTTTTGTTTCACCACATGTAGACAATCATCTCTCAGCAGCAGGAGGAAGCAGTCTTCTAATAAAACACTACAAATGAAAGCAATGCGAGAGGATCTGGATGAGGAGAGCTTGAGTGACAGAATGCTGGCGGACAGAGAAAGCTGGTGGTTTTTAAGCCGCAGACTTTTTAAATGTATTCTTTTTTAAAGGGTCCTGTGAAACTTATCTCGCTGTTACTGTCCGCCATGAAGATGCATAGGGCTTAAGATGATCCCTCTGTTGTTGCAGAGAGATGTGTCTACACAGATGATGAGTAAATAAACAGAGCAGAGGTCTCTTTATGTGTATGTGAAACTATCTATACATTCTTCGTATACGTTTTCCCAAAGACGGTATTTTGAGCAAACAAAAGTCTGTCACAGGGATGCACTTAATCTGCACTCTGTGGTTTTAAGATAAACTAAGCCGATGTGGAATGTATCTCACATACGATGAAATGTAAACAAGTTTCATCTTCATAAATACAGATACGGTTCTACACTGATGATAATTTTGGCAGCAATTAAGCAGGAATTGCTTAAAATTACAAAGTCAAAGTCAATGTGGGCTTTGCTGTCAATCTTTACTACACATGCAAGACACATAGAAGAATCAAAATACTGCCTTGATTGTTCCCCCACGATGTAAACATGTAATCACTCAAAACAAATAGAAAATATTGACCAGATATTAAACTTAACAGAATAATAATAATAATAAGAAATAATAACCCAGTTGGAATAAATCACACAAAGCAGCATTATTTCTGAAATTGTGTTCTTTCATTTCAAATATAAAATAATAGAAAGCTGCTAACAGTAGATGCAGATAATTTTTCTCATTCTTAAATGCCTTATTTAAGTCTTTTAGAGTCAGCTGAGAAATGAAAGAAATGAGTCTTGTTTTCAGACAAGAGCCATATATGCCTAATTAAGAATGTGTAAATAGGTATACACATTTGTTTTTGATTGCAAGGAGAATAACGTAAAAAAAACTATTTATCAACTGTTCTAACACAATTAACATATTTCTGCTTGTATTTGCTACTACAGCCAAACATGCAGCAATAGTATATTTTTCTACCTTTTAATGACCTAATAAAATGATTACAGGTGTTTTTGTTGTTTTACTGGTAGAGACCTAATGGCACCTCTGCTTGAATTAAATTATGATATAAAAATAAACAAATGGCTTGATTTCTTCGAAAAAATCAAAGATGTAAATCTCTGAACTTGATGCAATTCACATATTTCAGGCTGACAATTCCACTTTTGAAAATTTAAAACTGTGAATTGTTCATCTTTAATCCAGAGCAACTGTTGTATTTGCCTTTATCTGACTCGACCTTCCCGAATTTGTCAGCCAATGAGTTTATCAATAGAGAGCAAATCAGAGCTGACATCAGAGATGATAGTCAACTTTTATTAGATACTCTTAAAGCTTATATATATTACTACATCTACAGTGCATCGGGCAGTGCACAGCCTCAACACAGTCTCTTCATTTCCCTTCATTTTATTTTGTGTTCTACGTTGGGCTGTATCATCATTGAAAATGTACATATCGCAGCATCACAGAGAGACGCACATCTGGCCACAGTTGCGTCTGGTTAAAACTGGGTCCAAGAAGAGAAAGAGCACTGTTCGATTTGGAAGCACAAATCCCAGAATCTTGGAATATCGCATGTTTTAGATTGTGCAGCCCTAGTTCTATGGTCACATATTATGACTGTGGTTTTTGCATCTCGATGAGGGGCTTGTTGGCTGAGTAATGTCATGAATCTGAACAGAACTTAGTTTTCCTCTAAAGTTCATGGCGATCCAAACCAAAATGGCTCCAAAGCACTTATTCTGTTGACACTGAGTATAACTGAAGAACAAAAAGTTTGGTTTAAGCATCTAAAATACTGTGTCATTAGACACTTAATAGTCGGTTTGAGGACGGACATCCATGGGGCAAGTGATGACTCAGCAGTTTTCGGTTGGCCACCATGGAGGACCAAATAAATTCACTGTTATCTTCATGTTAATCAATTGTGCACGGTCTTTAAACCCAAGTACTTTATGTATTTTCATTAGCAGTTTGGGACCAATGGAAAATTAGCTAAATGAGCATATTCAAGAGCAGCATCGAGAAAATGGGAGAAGAGTTGCTGTCTGAGCTCGGAGTGAGTCATGCGAACTTTTCCAGATCTCTGGCTGATGCTTGTGGAGGTCGAGCTGCGCCAGTAGCAATAGTGGGGAAATAGACTAATGTGGAAACTAAAGCCACACGCCACAAGATGAACGACCATGGAATGCCGCAAAGCTCACACATCCAGATTCGGGGCAAAGCCGTGTCTCTCGACACCCAGCTTAGATACAAAGTCTTTCTGCTCATATGAAGTTACTCCGGTGGATGAACTAAAGTGCTAGGAGTCTGTCAGGGTTTGGCTTTTTTTCCTCCAGTCTGCTTCCTGGGAGTGGATGCAGTTCTGAGTGACACGCAGTCCTAGTCACATCATATACAATTTCTCAATTATGACATCTGTACTTTAAGAAATGTACAAATACGAGATTGAAAAAGAATGGTAAAAGTGGAAGAATCTGATTTTGCTAATCTGTTTCAGGAAAAGTAAGACAGCGATGGTCGACATGCACGTTGTGTAAAACATCAATATTATTTGTGAAACTTTTTGTTACTTTGGCGTTTCAAGTATTGAGAGAAGCAAAGAACTTCAGTTAGGGGTTTCTACTGAATTGTAGTTCATATCAGGATTTCAAAAAATGGTTCATTTAGGCTCCACTTAAACAACAATGATCGACTGAAAATTGCAGCATTTTTTGTGTTTTCATTTCAGAGAGGTTTCATGTTCAGACGGCAACATTTAAAAAACAGTTGTCGTACACACGGAAATGGCAGAAAAGTTAAAAACGTGCTGTAGTTTGTTAAACAGTCACCCACGCATGGATGCAGAGAACAGTACAATACAAAAAATTAGGCTCCTTGTATCTGTCTTTCTTCAACCTATAGGCCCACTCTGTATCTGGAGCATGTAATAACTGAATCTGCCTGTATGCAGATGATGGTGCAGTAAATGTTGGTAAATGTACACTTGTTGGTAAATTTTAAAGAGAAAGCAGCACAAACACTCCAGATTCCTTCATTGTTGTTGTTGAACTTCTCGCACATGCAGAACTATTTACTACAACGTAGTGCACATGTCCAGCACCAGCAATTCAGAAAACTTGTTTTTGAAAAAGTTGCAAGTTTGAAAAAGGAATAAACAGATCAGTTCTGGCTGAGTTGAGCCATTCATTCTGCAGAGAGATGTTTCTGCTTCCTTCCAGTCGGAGACTTGCGCAGATAAAATAAAGCAGAACAAACGTGCTCAGAAACCTACTCTGGTCCAGCTGCTGTTTGAATGAACGTTTGTAACTCTACGTTATACGTTGGGGTTTTATGTTGTTTGTGTTGTTTTCTTTACGTTATGTGAATTTTGCCATTTGCCCCTTGAGGGATAGTAAAGCTCTCGTGAACTTGAATTTCATGAAAGCTTGAAAAATGACAAAGGGGCGGCTGTGGTTATGTCGGCAGAGCGAGTCATTTTCCAATCCCAGGGTTGGCGGTTCGATTGTTAGGATTTATGTTTTAGTTTGTGTTTTTCGTTTCCCTCTGTTCTCCCTCCCCTCTTCTGTGTTGTGTGTGATGTCGACCCAGCTCCTCGGCCACTCCCCTGACCGAACACTTGCCGTCTATCTGCGCTGATTGCCACCTCCACCTGCTGTAGCATAAATACTGGGCCTCTGCATTCCTCACCAGTTTGTTGTTGAACCTCAGTGGTAACTACTCAGCCAGCTGCGTATCTAGGTACTGTGAGCTGGAATTGGCCTTTTTTTCTTTTCTTCTGAAACTGTTTGTGACCACTTTGTTTTTGCTTCGTTCCAGCACTGCCACGCTTTCTTCAGAGTTGGCCTCACTCCTCGACACCCTTCCTCTCAGATACATGCCATCAGAAACAAACTATTCCCAATTCTCTCTTGTATCTTTTAGTCAATAAACTACCAAAACTAATTATCCTGCCTCTTTCATTTTGGATTATTGGGTTCATTACTTGTTGCAAGCTCATTAGCTCAACATCGATCTCATCGATCTAAATGTTGAATTGTCAAATGTTGAATGGGTTCAATGTGACCAACACAGACTGAAGTGTTTTCAGATGCCCAATCTGGGAAAAACATGGCAAGTGACTGAAATTAGTTTTTCAATTGAAAGGGACGAACAGCAGTGTTTTTAATCCCTTGGCGAGAGGTCGAGGCAAATTTGCAGAACAGAACAGCACTCAGAGACTGTTTACACATTTTGAAACAGAAAACTCTGGTTGAATTTTGACTTTGTTGGCGTAATGTTTCTGAAATCACCGGTTTCTGAACTCTTCTAAAATGCAGAGTACTGCACATGTGCACTACGGTCAATGATTTTTCTGTCCATGTGCAAATACATTGAAAAAAGTATTTATTATTTATTACAAAGTAATTATTTAATATTTCAGAGTACATTTATTTTCACTAACAATGAGAAATTGAAGGGCAATTGGGAAAAAAATGCTTATTACCCTGTTTTCCACACTCTAAGACTCATCTATTAAAAATCTAAATTTGAAGAACATTCGTCTCGCTGACGTATGAATCACATTTATTTGTCCATGTCCAGATGTAACTGTTGATAATCCAGTTCCTTCACCTGCTGTTTGGAGCAGAACCTTCAGTGAACCCTGACCATGGTAACATTTTCTGTGCTTTTCTCAAGTCCCTCACAAGTTTCTCACACACAATGAACTCCATTGCAAATATTTTTACATTTTATTTGTTTAAATTCTGCAGTGTAACGTTTTCTTTGGGCTACATTTAGCTTGCTCTGTCAGTCAAACATAGAAGTAACGGAGGTTTCTGTTTGTTGTACTATAGCAGCAATCTGTTGTCATACAGTGACATCCAGTGGTCTCAGATGGAACATATTTTTTTTAATTTTATTGAAGATGATTTTTAATATAAGTTGAATGACTACAAAAAACACCAACATTTTTTTTTTTTTACTAATTTTTAAGAAAATAAGGTACTGAGATACATAAAGCATATTTTGTAATGTTTAATAAAGATACAGAGATTTTTTATATACGCTTTGCTTTTGTCCACTTAAACTTTCAGGTCAACTTCTTTACAAAAAAGCAATTGTATTTCATGGATTAGGTGCATATGGACAGTCAGAGACCGCTAAAGCACTGAGTCTTCAGGCTGTACAATGACCAGGTCTGATGTGTCCAAAAAACAAACTGCAAATATCTGAAAAATAGTCTATGTAAAGCAACAAAAAAAGTATTCGTACTTTGTCATTTCCCATCAGTGCATTCTTGTGTTACTCCACTGAGTAAATGCACAAACTGAATTTCCGTCCCTCACCACATTCCTCCAGCCAACCGAAGCTCTCCGCTCACACAGAGGCTGAGGTCATCCCGTCTTGTGGCCTAACATAAACTTCTCCCTCCGTCATGTCTACATCATTTGAGCGAACACACGCTCCTGTTTCACTGGATTTACACTCATTGTAACGCAGATGGAAAAACTGTATCGGGCATCTTTTTTCCCCCCTGCTCTTGGACCTGAATGGAAAACCAAACTGTCTACAATTTTCTACTTGTAATTATTAGGTTTCACGAAGCTTATACGCAATTATCTGTTGCAGGTTGACCACTCGAACACCAAGTTAAGCCTCTCTCAATGCAGCCCCTATGACAACACATGGACGGTTAATGCAACACATCTTGTGGCGTGGCGTTTCCAAAGGGAAAGTCGACGTGTGATGGGTCTTTCTGTTGTCTTACACCCTGGCAGCTACCGTTCCGACCAGAGTTTAAGCCTTCTGTTTATTATCCTACCAGACTTGGCAGTTCTTTAGCGCAGGAGAAGACGGATATAGTTTCCCTGACTATGTTTATATTTTGCAAAAAAAAACAGTTTAATTTGGCGAGAAAATGGTGTCTGCCATAAACAAGCTTTAATTCTGTTATAGTTTGTGCTGTACATCATGTTTAAAAACATCTGTGAGGATGGATTCTGGATGGGGGGGGCCTTTAAATCTTGGAAAAATTACTTCAGCTGAGCTTGGGAGAAATTAAAATGTGATTACTTCAGCATGAATTAAACTGTCCTCCGTGTGAGCAGAGCAACAATGTGGAAGGATATTAGTCATTCCAAGATTATACAATTCAGTCTAATGTGAAAATATACACATTTTCATAAATATCTGGAAACAGTTGCTTCATATCCCTTTTGATGTGTTTCAGAACCATAAGACGGATTATTCAGGATGGATGCTTGTGAAGAACATATGATTGAATCTTTAGGAAATGATTAAACGCATCAAACCAAGTTGCTCTAGTAGCTCAGCAAAAACTTCATCTGGATCTAAACACAAAATATGAACGTGGCCCAGCATTTGACTCTCTGGAAATCTGGAAACTGTCTAAAACACCCAAACTCCAGAAGGCCCACTTTAACTTTAAAAAAGCCTAACCCAGGAACACAGTAATTCAGTATGAACATGGGCTCATAGCAATAAAATGCATATTGATAATGGATCCAGATGAATGTCGCATGGACTTGGATCTTTGAACAAAGTCATTGCTAACCAATCTGTGGACATTTCTGACCCATATCTGATCTGTCAAGTCGCATGTATGCGACGTCCATTTCAATCACATGAGATGGAGATTCGTCTTGTCTGGAGAGTCCTGAGGAGAGACGTTGACAGATGTATACAAACGTGTTCCTTTACACCCTCACGTTGTGGATGAACTCTGTCAGTGAATCTCCTCGTGTCACAATCCCACCACTCCTGGCTCCGACTGTATCCACTCATCCCTCATACGGCCCATCGTCCACAAACATGCATGTGAAGTTAATCCGTGACTCTAAAATTGAATATAAGAGTTTGTGACTGTGATTGCCCTGTGGTGGTGGACTGTTCAAGACGTAACCAAAGCCCACAACTCCAGGTGGGATAAAGTAGTTTAGAAGATGGATGGCAGGACCTTGTCGGAACCATAAATCTGTCTGAAACTAGGCAGGAAGAGAACGTGCCACTAACTACTGAGTTAAAACTAAGACGTCGATGAAACACTCTCAGTTTAGACCTTCAAATGAACCAAACCTGCTATATTTAGATTCTGGTAGGAAGCAGGCGTACATTTATAAAAAAAAAGTTTCATAACATTTTATAACAGTGTTCAGGTTTAACCTGTGCTGTCAACATTGATAAATGACCTGCTCTTCAGCGTTGGAAAAATTCAAAAGGCTTTCATATAGATTGTGAGATTTGCATCTGTTGCATTAGAGATTAATGTGTGATCAAAGCAAAGGTCTGCTGCTGGCTTCTCACCACATGGAGCCCTGCTCTGAGGTCAACAAGGGGCCTAACAATCGCAGGCCTCTGGACACCGGGGGGATGGGATGAAATGTGTGAAAACGGCCAGCAAAGGTCAAAACGTTACAAAAGACAAATCTGTGAGAAAAAACTGGTGTTTAACACTCACTCAGTACCGCCACTGAATATAGCACACTATATTAAACTGCTTATACTGGGAGCGTTAGGTTTTTAGAGGTGCTTATATGGGGGGGAAATTCTTGGACAATGGGAACTGATTATTTATATTTTTGGTGCCTTTGTTCAATCCCAGACCTAAGTAAGGCTGCAGACTCACTCTAAAATCTTTGATTGGATAAGACTTTATAGTGAAGCCAACCACTGGTAACCATGCTCATTCACATCAACGTGAAAATCAGAAGCCTGCAAAATCTGAAATCTGTCCAAGTCAACAATGGAACAAAGGCAGTTTGCACTATGGACAGGTCACCAGTCCATCATTAACTTAACACAACAAGACTTGACCAACAAAGACAGTTACTGTTACTAACAAGCCATAAATAATTTTTATAATTATATATTACCTTAGAAAGAAAAAAAAAACTAGATTCCAGAGCTGCTTGGAAACTTTCTATGATTTTGCATCATTAACCACTGCACATCATTCCAGGTCAATTTCCACGTACACAGAAAACACAAGACATCTGAATGAAGGCATGTTGGGCATGTGAAGTTTTTGCATGTTTATTGTCCCAAAGGGGACGGCAATGCCTGAGAAACTCTACAGTCTTGTCTGTAACTCATTGAAGTGACTTAAAAGGACTTCGGGGACCAATAAAATATGAGTGTATTCCTCACAAATCCCACATTAGTTAGTACTTAGCACCTAAACTTGCATGGAATGACGGCTGCCGCGTTTATATTGACTTCGGCTGCTGAAACTGTTAAAACTCAAGGAATTCAATCACAGGAGTTTTTTACCCTAAAAGTTGGATGGAATTACGACTGTGGATACAACTTTTTATATCCTCTTTCTATGTATACTGTGTATATTCAGGCATACTGTTGTTTTTTTTTCCAAATTTTTAACCAATACTAAAACAGGCTTCGACTGAATTATATAATTCAATGTAATATTCTGGTTAAGAGTACATAGGATTTATTTGCTAGTCACACGCACACATACTCTCTCTGTCTCGAATAAAGCCACTTATCCCAAAGACGTCACATTAAAGATATAATGAACGCTCCACTTCTTCCACCACAGAGTGTGAAAAACAAGCCATAGAAAATAATCACACCTCAGCTACCTTCACCAGAAACCACCACGACGTAAAGCTGGCCGGCGGCCCATTTTTACTCCGCCGAGCAGCTGGTGTCCAGGATTGACTTGTTTAGCTGGAAATACCAACTCCGACGTTCGAACTATTCCTGGGACCCCGACCGCGCTGTGATTTACTGTAAGAGGGGGGTAGCCATGAGCGGCTCAGGGATCGTTTCCTTGTTCCAGAACAGGTAAATATGCCCCCTGTGGACGTCCACAGCTGGAACCACCAGACACTTTTACACAGTTTATGAGCATCGAGTCGCTTTGGCACCTGGAGACTTCAGGTCAAAAACACATGACTGTGAGCATTATAAACTGTGTTTTTACGCTCTTATATCACAGATAATGAGAAGTCCGTAAGTAAATCAGCACCTGCTTTTTTTAACATTAAGTAGTATAATTAATTGGGAACTTCCTTATGTTCCTTACCTCTGAATGTTTCCAATCTGAAGTTTTGACCCTGATCCAATTTTCCAGAATTGATTATCTGCAGATCTTGATACTTTTCTGACTCAATCGTTAAGTTTTCTTAAAGGATTGGGCTTGGTTATTAACTAGTTCTTTACCAACATGTCAATACCCAATACCCAATCCCAAGGATTGGGACTGGGTTAACTCCTGAATTGGTGATCATCTCCTGGATGTCCTCGTTCGTATCTCTGCTGTATGACCAGTGAAACTGTTTGTGTGAAATACTGCTGATCAAGTGAGAGGTATAATCAGTCCAGTGTGCAGTGAAGCTCAGCTTCATATATCTGTAGTAACACTAACTTTGGTCACTTCTTCTTTCAAATTATGTTGTTGCACTGCTACGGTGAAGAAACATGAAATATCATGTAGAGGTATTAAAAACTGGTATCATATCAAAGTTGGATTGTTATTACAGTGACTCTCAACTATAAAACTACTAAGTCCCAGGAGAATCTGGACTGGGAGTCATGACACTCTGGAAGCAGACATTCTTGTACAGATATGTGCAGTAGCAGTGTTTAAGAAAAGCTATGCTTTCCTCCGTTTCCACGGAGACTGAGCATTTTTAAAAACTTGTGTTTTCAGTGGCTCTGAGCACCGTCGCAAGATAAACGGACCCCCAGAACGCTTCGAAAGGTTAAAATTTTCACTTAAAAACATTGTGTGAATGGGACCAAAGACAGCATGGAGCGAATGGAGACGAGGGATTATATGTGACAAGAGGAGAGCGGCAAGAGTGAAGGGGCAGGTTCACGAGACCTGATATGTTCGGTTTGGAGGCCGAGCTGGAGGAGGCCCAGATGAAGACGCATTTTAGAACTAAAGCGAGAGACGTTTCAGCTTTAAAATGTTTGGATCATGGATCAATTCCATAAGACATGTTGGAGATGCCTTTACCTGTCTATTTCTACCAAATTTGGCTTTGAAAAAGATTTGCAGGAAAAAACTGTTTAAGTTAGTTCTGCTTGTATTTTGCTGAGACCAACGCAGAGAACCAGAACTTCAGCCTCAAGACCAAGCTGAAGATCTTCAATAGCAACATCAAAGCTGTTTTACTCCGGTGCAGAGACCTGGGGGGGAACCAAAACCATCACAGACAGGGTCCAGGTGTTTGCTAAGTGGTGCCTGCATTACATCCTTGGGATCCAATGGCCTTTGGTAATGAAGAAATATGGAAGATTACAAACCAGAAGAGAATGGCACACCAAATACACAGAAAGGATGGAGAGGTGGATTGGGTACATGTTCGGGAAAACCCAGGATTGTTTGAAAAGACCAGCGCTTTTTCGGAACTGGCAGGCAAGAGAAAACGGAGCCGACCCAAGCTGAGCTGGAAAACTGAACTATGTCAGAGTCGGTCAGATTGGCATAAAATCGCCAGATTACATCAAGATGGTTCAAAGTGGTGCCTGATGCTCCTCCTGGGAGCGGTGGGATTAAGTATTTTGGAGATGGAGTTGCCGGCAGGAGGAGAAGATGAAGACTCCAGAGGGGTTTCATAGTAAAGTAGGACATGGAGAAGGTTGCTGGAGGCAGGGGCAAGGCTGAGATTAAGGAGGATTATCCGCTGTGGAGACGTCGGATGGAAGCAGACAAAAGTATGTAATCGAGTAAAAAAAAAAGATTTTTCTTTTAGGCCCCGTTTACACAACAATTTAAGTGAAAATTTATTGTTTTTGCATTTTTGTTTCAGAAAGGTTTTGTGCTTCGACAGCAATGGTCTGAAAACAATGTAGTTTTCCTTGTTGGGCCACTAGTGAGTACTGTCGTTACTTTTTGTAATAAAATGTGACGCACATGACCAAACAGCAGTATCTTATAAAAGTTATGTTTTCCCCATTTCCACTGAGTGGGATCTTTTTCAAAAAGTTGCGTTTTCAATTACTTCAAGCACTGTTGTCGTATTAACGGACACTCAGAACGCTACGAAGGTTCTCCGTTTTTAATTGAAAACCTTAACGTGTAAACGGGACCTTAATCAATAACTGTGCTTGCCTTCAATCCCCCAGCTGTTTGTCTGCATGTCTATTAACCGCTCTCATGTAAAGCATGCAGATGCAACGTCACGAGGAAAAGCAGGCTGCAGACACACTGTTTCACTCTTAATTCAAATCTGTTTCCTGAAACTGTTTCTCATTTGTGAGTCTGGACCAAGCTTCTCATGGTTCAGCTATTTAAATTGTTTATTTCATTCGTCACATTTTCACAAAACAGGCTATTGGAGTAGCAATCCAATTATTTATTAATGGGATACACAGCCTGTAATGAGGTTTACATTGAGTAATATCTTTCTTTTGTTGTGTTGCGATTTCATATGATTTGCTTTGTGTCATATTGAATCCGGGGGGAATCCTCAGCCCGAACATCTCTGTCTGGTTTATTGCATGTCAGATGCCTCAGGTTTGAGTTTGTGTGTGTGATCCACGTTTGATTACCAACTCAGTCAAACACAATTAAGACTAAAGTTGTGAGAACTCAGGCCCCGTTAACACAACAATTTCAAGAGAAAACGTGAAATATTCGCTTCACTTATACACCAATGGTGCTTGGAGCCACTGAAAACACAACTTTTTGGAAACGGGTGGGACTTTTTAAGAATGCTCCCACAAAACAAGTTTCTGTCTCTGTGTCATTAGCAGTAAATAGTTGTTCTGCACATGCTCAGTAGAAGAACAAAAACAACAATGGCTGCCCCCAGAGAGTCATGACTCCATATTCTCCTGGGACTTGGTAGTTATATAGTCGGCAGTCACTGTACTAACAATCCAACGTGGTCATCTGTCCATACAAATGTCTGTGTACTCCCATTGTACAATAGTGTATTGTTCTCTGCACACCTGTTTGTAGTTTTAATACTAAAACAAACAACATCACTCACGAGTGGTCCTACATGCTAAATACATCGTTTTCAAGTGGACATTGTTTTCAACACGTTGTGGAAACGCCAAAATTTTCTGAAACGAAAATGCAAGAACGAAATGTTTTTGCTTGAAACGTTGAGTAAACCACGGACTGAAATTCAGTTGGATAAACACGGAACAGAGAAAGGAGTCACATCGAGAAAAACCACTCAACACGTGTCACTTTTTTGAGCTTTTCGTGAAAGAATTCTTCATGGTTTAGATATTTCGGCACTATCAAGTTTCCAACCTGACTTTTTGACCCTCTGATGTAAGCAAACATGATTCAGGAGTCGTTGTTTTCGCTGTTGGCATGTCACTGGAGGAGACGCAGGAGGTTCAATAGCATTCCTCTGCTTTTATGATAAGCCATAGCCTGTTAGCACTAAGCCGAGCAGAGAAAACTTCAGACCGGCCAGCAAGCTGTGTAAGCAAACACGGGAGCTGCGCTAATCGGAGAAGGAGCGTCGGACTTAATGCCGGACGACGATCTGAGTCTGTCTGTCCCTGCTGCTTTTGAGCAAGGCAGACCACACAACTGCACTCATCCTGCTCCTGTTTGTCTTAGACTATCATCTCAGTGGAGGATCAAAAACAGCTCAATCACAAAAAAAGGGTCTAATGTTGTTTTTTGGACTGATTGAGGGCAAAGAGGGGCCTCATGGGCTTACAGAAGAGAGATAATGCCCCTGACGTCACTCTTTGAAGTTGTTAACCCCTCAATACCTGAATTGTATAAAGATAATAACCCTTGGGTATTTGCTTTAATGGCCCAGCAAACTGTCCAGGGTATAATCTGGATTTTCTGATCGTGAGCTGGGATCGGCTACAGCGAGCCTGAAGTGGATAAAGCAGAAAAGCTGAGTACATCCTAGACGGGTCGCCAGCCAATCACAGAGAGGCAGAGTGTCAGAGGACATTTAGAACCTGTTTACACGACAACGTTTTTAAAATAGTTATATTAATAATTCTGCTTACGTGACAACGGTACTCGGCCACTTTTTGAGAAACGACTCCCAAGGTGAAACTGAAAATGCAACTTTTCTGAAACAGTCGCTGCTACTGCTCAGGTGCTCCACTGCTGCGGTAAATAGTTCTACTGCACATGCTCAGTAGATATAATAGTAGATATAAACACATCAGTAGATATAAAAAAACAGACATAATTTTCCAAATGTTGCTGTGTAAACACGAAACTTTTCAGAAAAGAAAACGCAAAGACAATGTCTTTCACCTGAAACGTTGTCATGTAAAACGTGAGTTACTTAACTTGATCAGCTCCTCACAGCCGAGGAATGAATAAAGCAGTACTGAAGATGGATGAAGGAATAAGAGTATCTTATTATTAGTAGAGGACTGACTTTTTAATCATGTTTAATTATTCCTGCCAACCTTCTCACATCTTCACGATCTTTAATATCTGAAGTCGACACATACTGTATACAGTACCTGCCCCAGGATCATGACAGCATATTACTTCAATATGAGTGTACCAGTTTGGTATTCTTCAACGTGGCTACAAATGGAAACCAAATGAACATAAAAGTCGCTTTATATTCATTGGTGGGGACAGAGCTGACCGAAGGAATATTTAAATGTACAGATTTTGCCAGACTGACTCACTGAGTGATCCCAGGGGAAGAATAATAAGCTTTGAATGCACTTAGTGAAGTTTATGAGAACCAAATACACAGTTTTTGGCTGGTGCGGTGAAGAGAAAGGAGTGAACTGAAGCTCCTCTGCATCAAGAGCAAAACATTTCTATTAGAGCCTGACGACTGGAATGAGGTAAAAGGGTATCTCTTTTCTCCCGTCGCATTTAGATTTGACAAGAAGCTGTGTGTGCTGTTTCCAGTCATTTTTTCCCTTCTTTATTTCAGCTCTACTGGATTGCAAAGGGGCTGCTTAACTGCTACCACATGTGAAGCCTTTGTACTGCTGTCACCGGCTGAACGCGAGTGTGTTGTTTTCCAGACTCTGTGTGTGGTGAGTGTGTATGTGAGACAAGGCAGATGCAGGAAGAGACGGGGCGAGAAATATAGAAACTGATGTGTCTATGTGGCTGCTTTCTCAGTTTCAGCCTTGAATGGGAGGAAATAAATCACTGAAAGCGTCGTAATTCAATCATCTATAATATCCTTAAAGCTAACTATCAATAAGTGAACCGCAGGGTGACTGAGGTCACTGCAGATGACTGTTTACGCGACGTTTAACCGTTATAAACCTATCCTGCCACCACTGTCAAGGTTTGGCACGCACATGTTTCTTCAAAACTCCCACTTCAAGACCATCCATGATCGCGAGGAATGTCAAAAAACAAGCTTATATACGAACCATTCTGGTGGTCCGCAGGGCTCTTCTTCAAGAGTCACCAGCCTGTCACACATCTGCAACACTAGATTCTCACTACCATCAAAAAACACTGAAGATCTGAGATTTAAAGTTTAATCCATCCTGGAAAACGGTGCAGACACTCTGAGGGCAAATATTCCGTTGAATTCTGGTTCCACGAATGTTTTTTGTTTTTTTTTATCTCATAAGATGTTGCTGCTAATGACTGTTGGGACACAAATGGTTAAACGACTTGTCTATGTGATGTTTTCAAATGAAAACGGAAAACTTTTGTAGAATTTTGTCGGTCCATTTAGACGACATCAGTGCTCAGAACTACTGGAAACTACTTCGTGAACTACTTTGCTCCCAAGTTAGAACTTTTCCAAAATGCTCCAACTGCATCATCGCCATGGAAACAGGAAAAATGTCACTTTTTCAAAACGCTCTGACTTGGTGTCTGTGGAAACGGGAAATTTTACTCTTTGCAATCAATCGGACTCCGTTTCCATAGAAACAAGCTCTCTGGCGCCTCCCGCAGGAGGCCCCCTGTTCAATATTTTCCTAAACCTAACCATCTATGATTAAAAAACAGGGTTCATGGGGTCTATATGAGACAGGTTATGATTGTCTGAGTAAGTTTGAGAACTTTGATTCACAATCAGCCCCTCCTGGTCTGGGAGGAGCTGGCTTTGGATCGATGGGGGCAGTAGATCTGCCCCAGTCACCGGCAGGTGAAAGAAAAGAGTGAAAGAGAGAGAAACCAAGGGAAAAGAGGAGTTAAAAACCAGCGGAAAATCATATGTAGATTAAACCGACTTGAACCTCACCTCCACTTCCCTCGGACACTGGTTTCTCCAGACCGTTGCTTCCATTTATTCCTGGCCCTGCCCCCCCCCCCCCCCCCCCCCCCCCCCCCTCCTCCTCCTTCTTCTTCTTCTCCTGGTCCCAGATAGAGGAAGTGGTTTGTGTGCAGACTGTGGCTGGCTGGAACACTGTGCCGTGCACCGGGGAAGCCGAAATCTGAGCCCTGGTGCATTAAATGTTCCACTAGAGCAACAATTTCTGAGAGGGGAAATCATGCGGTGGGTTTGTGTCGGGGGAACCGAACGGGGGAGAAAGAAAGGGGGAGCTGGGGTATAATGTGGGGGGGGTAACATGGCCATGCTGGTGGATGAGTTGGGTTTTGATAGACAATATGAACCGAAAGGGCCAATCTGACCACATACCTTCACTTCATGTCTCTTTCTTCTCTCTGAGTGAGAAAAGCTGTAAAATGAACACATGAAAGAGTTAAAGAGCAGAAGTGAATCATGACCCAAGATCACAGCGCCACCTAGTGACTCAGGCCTGTAATGCATTTACTCACTATTATTATTCTACCACACAAATCTCATGGTGGAGGATGTTTCTAATTATTACGAGTTACACAAACCACCGCTTCTCATTTAAATTCACAGATTCTGGATTAACTGAAAGTAGCAAAGTGATTTTTTAATTTATTGTTACAATTTTCTTAATTATTATATATATATATATATATATATTATTATAATTATAATAATTTCATCAACTGCACTGTCCATTTATAAAGACAGAATTTCAGATGTGAATCATGTGATTATGTAATTCTAAAATGTTGACTGACAGAGATGAAATACATTTAGATAATAATGTTATTGGAATATTAAAGTCCCTTTAGATACCATTGGATAACTGTGTCCAATTATTAAAACTCTTTATCAGCTTCTGGCCGTAAAAGTCTGTCTCAGATTTACACACAGATTTAATCGCAACGTGTCAGTCCCACATGGAGCATGACTTTTCCTGCACTTTGCAGTTTTTAAGCAGCCGGTGCAGTTTTAACATTGAGTTAGACATTTAGTCATCCGTCTGACCGAGACTAGAACGTGGTCTCTGCACTGTGACTCAGCCGAGGGGCCAAACAACAACAACCACGGGGGCTCCCAGAGAAGACTTCATTTTCAGACATTTGCACCTCATATTAAATGTTTTGTCTTCAGGACTGTCGTCTCAGCATGCTGATTAAATAATGTCTGCAGAATGAAACCCAGTGAGGGTGAATCATTAACCAAGAATCATTTTGCACTAATGGTCTAATACCAGGCGTGTCAAACTCATATTAGTTCAAAAGCCGCATACAGTCCAATTTCATGTTGAGTGGGACAGAGCAGTAAAATAATTCAACAATAAACTTTAAATTTAAACTTTATAGTTTTATTTTGCTGTGACGTTCTAGACTTCGGTGAAGTCAATGTTTTTGCAAAATATTTCACAATTTGTACAGAAAATCATTACATTCTTAACATAACGACAATTTTAATGGTACTTTCTGGTAAAACTAATTTGGTGAAATGTAAAAAAAAAAAACACAAAAAAAACTCCTATGGTTTTACAAATCACCCCGAGGGCATGAATTTTGAGGCAAACACGAGTGTTACAAAGTGTGAAAAAGCCTTGGTAGTGAAATAACACACATGGAGAACAATACGCTACAAACACTACCAATGGGAGGACACAAACATTCGTTTGAACAGACGACCAAGTTGGATCGTTATTACAGTGGCTGACGACTATAAAACTACCAAGTCCCAGGAGAATCATGACACTCTGGAGGAGTTCATCTACTGAGCATGTGCAGAACTATTTACTATGGCTGTGGTGAGCGTGTGCAATAGCAGCATTTCCGTTGCCTGCGCCACAAAAGCCCTGTTTCCACAGTGCCCCTTGGTGCCGGTACGGGTCAGGTCGGAACCGGTTGTTGTGCGTTTCCACTGACTCAGAACCGTGACCAACCGGTACCATTGGTAACCATTTCTCGCTACCCCTCCACTTGGGGTACCAGGCACAATGTGCCGGATATGAAGGGGAGGAGCTTCAACACTGCCGTCTGCTCATTGGTCCGTGACAACCGCTGTTCTCCCAGCAAGCAGCCATTTCCAATCAGTTCTTCTGCAGCAATCAGGAAACTTTTTTGAAAATGTCCTCCCGTTATGGCGTCACATCCTGCATGATTACGCAACCGTTCACAACCCCGCCTACATTTCAAACGGTTCCCCGTGTAATGGAAACGCGGCACTGATACAGGTCTGGTTACGGATAGTCAACCCCCAACTGACCGGCACCGGTACCAAGGGGCAGTGTGGAAACGGGGCTATAGAGTCGCAGCATTAGCTTTTCGTTTGTACCTGAAAACGTTGTCCTGTAAACGGAGCGTCGGTGTCGTTTTGTCCACTCCTCTTAAGAAAACTGTTATAAAGTTGATGGTTTGGCGGCCAGATTGGAGCCTGTTGCGGGCGAGTTTTGGTCCATCGCTGTTATGTTTGACAACCCTGGATTAGACAATTGAGCTTTGGTGCAGAAGTTCAACTTAAAATTGTTCAGTTGTTGATGTTTATCAGCCTTAAAAACTCATTCTATTACAATGACTGGATCAATAGACACACAAAAAAAAGCCTCAAAACATGTTTACTTTTTAAAATGATGACAAAGTTGGAGAGTTTTGCCGTATCTACTGTGTTTTGTATTGCACAATTTAGAATATTTTATGATATTTTTAACTGAGTTTTGAGCCTGAGAACAAATACAATTTAAAACAAATTATAGTTTTCAAAAAAATCACTGGGAGATGAAATGCTAAAAAAATATTCATAACATAAACATACCTTTAACCTCGTTGTCATTATTGGAAGTAATAAAAAGAAAAAGAAAAGCCATTTCTCCATATTTAATGTTTATCACTTCATTAGCCTTAGCGTATTGTGATGGGCTAATTATGCTAATACTACATATAGAACAACAGAGGAGGAATACTGGAGGATCCGTCTGTCAATCAAACTGTCTTCAGCCAATCAGTGGTGCCTCTGTAAACTCATGCTTCAGTGATTGGTTTAAATAGAGTAAGGGGCGGGAAGTGTTGGTTTTACGTCCACACGTGACACCAATAGAACAAACAGGACAGCTTACCTTGTTCATGTGGTGTAATGCAGACGCCTCGTTACCTGTTGGTAAGTAATCCAGCGTGGTGGTTGGGGCGCATAGATGTACTGAATGCTGGGGCGTGTGACTTTAGGCTGGCACCAGAACCAACCTGGGTCAACGCTGAGATCAACTATGCCCCTGATTTGTAGAGAAAAACTTGAAGTAAAGCTGAATAGAACTGACCAGTGAACCTTGCTCTGCAAGTCCCTGGAAGTGAGCCTCAGCTGGATGACCTGAGTATTTGAAATGTGCCAAAGAGCTGTGAGCATTGGGAGTCTGCCCAGATTTAAATATCTCCCTGCAACTCTTTTCATACTCGCATGTATACTTTTTACACATTATAAATTAATAAATACACACATGAACACACACACACACACACACATTGTACTTAATATGGTTCATTGTTATACAATCAGATGTATATTGTTTCTATTTTGATTATTATTAATGCACAAATATTTCCACATGCATTGTGTATCACGTCCATTCACTAGTATTCGAGTAGCTTGTTGAGATCTGATTATAAAGTGAGAGATTTATTTATTTTTTTCTCATCTGTTCTCATTTGTAGGGCCACATTTTTACATCAGTGATGTTGACACATTTATGGTTGCAGCCCATTTGAAGGTAATTATTTCCAGCTTTAACAGCTTTAGTTTACAAGTTTAGTGGTTAATGAACAAATAAGGAAAATATCACATGGTGAGAAATCACGTTGATGTATTGTGGTAACGTGGCCGCTAGAGGGCAGCAGATTCTTAAGTTTGGTCTGCTTTGGTTACTAAGCTGTTGGTCACAGTAAATTTGGTTTATATTCAATATTTATTGAGAATAGATTATAGAAGGTCTTACACTTACTGTTTACTTATGTGTGATTTATTAATTTTTGACACTAATTTGAATTCCGTCTACCTTTCTGTCCCTCAATAGGAGCGTAAAGATAAGAGGTCTGAAACCTTTATGACCTAGGAGACGGGGTTTTTTGTCACTTTTCACCAAATCAAATGTTAAACACGTTTAACCTTTAAAAATAAGGCTAACACAGCTTCTACCATTATATATATATATGTATATATATATATAGTTTAGATTTTTGTACAAAAGCTGTATCTTATGTTGCATTTATCTAGGAGAAAATCTGAGAACAATTAACAGAAGTTCAAGGTGATGATGGGGAGGTGGGGTAATCGGGTTTTAAGATCATTTTTAATAGAATGCCAGACATGTTTTGTTCACATTGTGATATTATTGTCATCTGGACAAACCATTAGAATACCAATAAAAAGCTGTGATCGTTGGACACATTAAATGTGAATTATGAAGAAAAATAATGATTTAAAGTTGCTCTCAAGTTTATTTTCAATTTCTGTTGGGAATCAACTGCTATAAACAAATAACATGTTTCACATAATACATAAATATTCAATATCAGATATCTGTTGAACCTTTTATATATAGTCTGCAGTTGCTGCAATAACAGTTAAGTCGTGTTGAGTCATGACACTCTGGAGGAAACGTTGTTATTGTCCTTCTACTGAGCATGTGCAGAACAACTATTTACTCCGATCGTGAAGCACAGGACCAGTAGTAGCGATTTAGAAAAGTTGCGTTTTCCACCGTTTCTACTGAGTCTAAGAGTTCTAAAAGTTGTGTTTTCAGTGGGTCCGAGCACCGTTGACCTAAACGGACCCTCAAAACGCAAAAAAAGTTTTATGTTTTCACTTTAAAACGTCGTCCTGGGTCATTTTATTTTCTATTTCTATTTCTAGGTTACACTTAAAATCAATTCACTGTTAATGAAACCCTGGAAACCTGCAGTGACTAACCGTCCACTTACGTCTTTTTTCTTATTATTTCTTCTCATAAATTGAAATTTTTTTAAAAAAAAAATAAACTATGGCCTCCCATTGAGCCTACAGATTTTAATCCAGGTGGCGCCCCCCAGAGGAAGCCATCTCAACACTTTAAAAAAAAAAAAAAAACGCGTTTTTTTCTGCTAGAATGAAGTAAAATTCAGAATAACACCACTGTTCAAATAATTCTAATAAAAACATGATTTGTATCTCTCATCTTTAAACGAAGCATTAAATTACCCAAATCCTCATTTTGAAGACCGTCTCTGCACGATGGCAGAATGAAAATAGAAACAGGAAAAACTATTATTCCAGTCAGGAAAAGCTGAGCGTGTGGCCTCTGATGACTCAAAAAGCACGATGCCCTGCTTTGTGATGGGTGGCTTGTCGTCCAGAGCCTCCTCTCTGGACTCTGTTTGTCTGGGTGACCTTTAACTCCAGCATGTGGGATGTTGAGCCGCGGTGACTGAGCAGGAATCTTCCCTCCACTCCAGCAACAGTGGAGACCCTCAGTGACGCTGGGAGGACGAACATGTACTACACTGCTGTGTGTCGAGGAAACGCCAGGAAAATACAACAGTACTTCTTACTTATCCACACATTTTCTTAATATTAGTTGAAAAGGTTCATCATTTTCATCTTTGCACAGTTGAAAATAAATTAAGGCAAAAAATATCAGGTTTACTAAGAGTCTATCTAATAAAATACCCACAATGCTATTTAAAAAACTCTTTAAAATACCTTTAAATTACCTTTTTGTACATTTTTTTTTATTTGTTTGTTTATTTGCTGTATATTTGTCTGCAATTCCTAAATTTTTTTTTCAAAATGTACTTTCATTTGAATACATTTTTAATTTGAGTTATTAAGCGAGTATCATAACAATTATATTACTATTGTTGTTGTTGTTGTTACAACAGCAACACATCTTTTTTTTCTGGCTCCTTTCAACAAAACATACAAACGAGAATCTAATAATAATATTAAAAACAAATTATTATTAATTCATAATATTATTAACAATTATTAAAAGATAGCCCGATTTAAATCCCGTCATCAATAATTTAAGAAGTAACATGAAAACGAGTGACGTAGAAGTGTGACACGCAAACAGAGTCAGGAAACAGTCAAAACTGAATGAGAGTAAAGATTAGCATGGGCGCACACACACACACACACACACACACACACACACATAGGGATGACGTGCAGCTCGATGCTTCAGCAGCAGACTGCGACACAGCGTCCAGCTCCCTCCTCCTCCTCCTCCTCCTCCTCCTCCTCCTCCTCCTCCTCCTCCTCACTCTGCAGTCCTCTCTGTCCCAGCTGCTCCTCCTGCAGCTCTGTCTGCTCATCAATAAGCTGTATTAGCCATCACTAATCATATTGTGAGAGAGAGAGAGAGAGAGAGAGAGAGAGAGAGAGAGAGAGAGAGAGAGAGAGAGAGAGAGAGAGAGAGAGAGAGAGAGAGAGAGAGAGAGAGAGAGAGAGAGAGAGAGAGAGAGAGAGAGAGAGAGAGAGAGAGCAGGCCAGGCAGGCTCTGAGTGTTTCACCACAGTGTGTGTGTGTGTGTGTGGGAGGAAGAGGAGGAGGAGGAGGGAAGGGTGTATCCTAGCAGGAAGCTTTTCCCTGTTGTAGTAACCAACTGCACGCCGACCGCCAGCCATTACTTCACTGCAGCAGCAAACTGAGTGAGCCAGACACACTAACCTGTCTGTCCCCTCCTCTCTCTCTCTCTCTCTCTCTCTCTCTCTCGCTCTCTCTCTCGCTCTCTCTCTCTCTGCATATTCAGCAGACCTGCCCTCCTCTCCTCCTCATCACTCTGCCTCTCCTGCGGCACTGCTCTGTTTGAAGGGGACACCGGCCTGCTCCTCACACTGATTCTGCATGACTGTCACAAAGGTAAGACTGCAACTTCCTGCATGGCTCCCCCTCCTCCGGTGTCTCTGAAGGACATCTGTTCTCATGCGGGTGATGTGAAGACGAGCTTCAGGTCAGCGCTGCAGTGCAGTTCCTGCGTGGAGCCGGTTCGTCTGCCGCCTCGGGACGCGTGTGTGTGTGTTCGTCTGTCATTATTAATGCAGCCCGCCCGTGGTGGGACTCCAATCTGTGACTTTCTCACATCTGCAGTGTGTCAGCGGCACACGAGGAAGTTTGATCTAGTCCCCGTGGAAACTATCTCAACTTCATTCCAGATCGCGATGAGGGACTTTTTTCATATTCGGATTGCAACCCTTCATATAGTCAGAAAATGTGATATTGTAATGTGCAGATTCAGCATTATGTGTAGTTAGATTTTCACCATTTTCTCATAAATGTTAACTCTCTATCTTAGCATTAACCTATTTTAACAACTGCCAATACATTATTGAGCACTACTGTCCTATACATGTAATTTAAAAAAGAAAATACACTAAATGTGACTTAAAAAGTAGTTGTCTTTGTACAGCAAAGATGCAAAGATCTTTTTTTTTTTTTTTAAAGAAATGCATTAATCCAGTACACTAACGTGTAATAAAGCACTCTTTGGTATTTATGGTAAAATAACGAATACCACAATCCTTAAACCTATCCCAAGCATTACCACAACTACTTCCTATATTGTCGTATTTCCTTCAATTCAACATTATTAAACAAAACAAGATTATAGGGACTCATTTGCTAAATAAAGAGTTAATGAGATTCTAACATCTGTCCAGAGAATCCAGATGGGAAACTGTCTCTTGGTTAACTCTGGCACTTGTTCTGCTCATGCTCAGTAGACAACAACGTTTTCCTCCGGAGTGTCTTGACTCCCAGTCAAGATTCTCCCGGGGATTGGTAGTTTTATTTTGACAGTCTCCATAATAACAATCCAACTTGGTCCCCTGTCCACGAGAATGTCCGCGTTGTCCCATCATTAATGTTTATAGCATGTTGTTCTCTGCAGCACTCGTTTGTGGTTTCAACAGGTTTCAACAAAACAACAGCGGCAACTTGTGGACCAACATAGTAACTACAACGTTTTCAGTGCCGTTTCTGTGGAAACCGTCATTGTTCTCAAACGTTGCTGTGTAAATGCGAAACATTACTTAAACAAAAAAAGCGAAAACGACGTATTTTCACTTGAAATGCTGTTGTGTAAACGAGGCCGAAGCTAAGAAATAACGACGGTTGCAAAAGCCACAATGCAAATGCAACAGCCAATGGAATTAAACTACGGAAGTGCACAGTGATCAGAAGAACAAGTTTTCGTTCCGGGGACGATATTTCTGACGGACTAATTGGATTACGGGAGAGTTTAATGAAAAGTAACAGTGACCAACATTGGTGGAATGTGAAGACGACATAAATCACAATCATCAAGCAGCAGCGTTTCACTTACGATTCATGAAGCTCTCCCGATGTCAAATCAGTCCATCACAAAGTATTGTCCCTGGAAACAAAGAGCCTGCTCTTCCGTCTGGACCCTACCGTTGTGGGTTTTGCTGTTGCGTTGACCCTTCAGGGCCACCGTAACTAAGAATCTGTTTCAACAGTTCCAGGTGTACTTCGAACAAGTTCCAGACTCTGAAACTAAAAATAATCCAGTTAAAAACAACTGGATTCTTCAAAGACTTTTTTAACTTTTCAAGAACCCTGTTCTGTTTGGAAGAGTCCTGGTCAAGATGTATAATTACATCCGCCACGGACGTAATAAAGTCATCGCCGTATAGTTGTTTTTTCTGTATGACTGATTACGTCCAAAGTTTGGAGGCGATCCGGGAACATTTTGGTGGATGTCAGAAATCTTCCTGGTTCTTGGTTTAGTATAACAAGTACAGGTCCGTATTAAAGAGTTTAATTCTGGTTTAAGACTGTTGATGTTAAAGGGTTAATTTGGAGACTGATTCAGTGTTAGTGTCTCCTAAAGCTCCTCTGAGGCTTTGACAAATGTTAATTTATCAGGATAGTTAATGGCCTACTCATGTCTTGATTCACAAGTACTGCTTATGATCGGTGTTTTGTATGTACAAAACTAAAACACTACAGATTGTGCTTAAATGATTGTGTAATATTCAGAAATTATATAAAACAATATGTGAATATGATGTGACTGCAGGGCTGTGAAGGCTTTAACTATGTGTACGTACAGTGTCAATGATTTAATGGTGTTTAGTTTTTTTCCAATTTAGCTTCAAATAGCCTTAATTAGTACAAATCTTTGGTTAAAAGCTTTTATCTAATGAATGGTTCAGAATTCAGAAAGAAACCACTAAATTCCTGGGTTCAGACTCGACTGCCGGTTAATGTTTGGGTGTCGAGTTTTGAGGTTTCGTGGCAGTAATCTGGTGAAAATGACAAAACCTCCACGTAGATAACTCAGAGTTCAAGTAACCAATCAGAAATACTTTCTTCAATGTGATTAAGGGATATTTTCAAGTATTTGTACTCTCCTGGTTATATTTTTCCATACTACTTTTACTTTAATACTATTTACACCAATTAATCTACACTACAAGTTTTAATATCACAAGTGGTGGAAATTAGAAATTCTAAATACTGGAATTAATGTAATTAGGTTTTGTACGTATACATTTATGAGTGTACTTACAAAATATGTAATTATACTCATACTCGAGCACAATATACACCTTGTAATGTACTTTTCTACTTTGGAAATCATTACCAGTGGCTGTGATCATTTATGAATGCTGTCATAATTTCAAGTAAGTGATAAGAAATATATTTTTGAATAATTACGGATGCATCATTTGCGTTTGCAGTATGAATTAGGCTTTAGGGCATTTGATAAGTTCTAATATCATTGCTCCAAATACAATTAAGGTTCCCTGACATTTACTTCACCATCATCTGCATAAATGGAGAACATTTCTAACAGATAGTGGACCTACACCATGAAGACAGTTTGAATTAGTTTTAACGTTTACATCGTACTTATTTCTGCGTGCTCGTGTGTGTAGTTATATTACGAAGAAAACACATCACCAACTCGTGGCCCAATATGCAAACCACATTGATTCCATCTTTACCGTATGAATGTCTATCGTTTTCAAATCGCTGCGTCTGAACTCAAAACTTCTCAGAAACAGAAATGATGGCGTCTCTTCAGTCGATTGTTGTAAACCGAGCCTCGGGTTGGATGTTTGTTTCCATTTGCACAGGTACAAAACAGTACAGGTTCAGATTAGAATGTTCAAATGGAGCAAAGCTATAAGTTCACTGTGCAAAACTGTATGAACGCTAAAATCTTTTAAAAAGTACCAAAGTACACAAGAAATATAACAAGTGAAATATAAAATGGCATAAAATGTCAGCTATGCAGAAATGTAAAATTATAGAATTATAAAAACAAATAAATCTAGATTGAAGAAACGAAAATGTGTGTGTGTGTGTGTGTGTGTGTGTGTGTGTGTGTGTGTGTGTGTGTGTGTGTGTGTGTGTGTGTGTGTGTGTGTGTGTGTGTGTGTGTGTGTGTGTGTGTGTGTGTGTGTGTGTGTGTGTGTGTGTGTGTGGTGGCAGATCTTGACGTCAGGTGAGTGTGTGTTGTTGTTTGGGCCGTCTGTGCTTAAGGTTCCAGCAGCCGGGTGAATCCTCTTAATCAATTAGAAGTGGGAGAAAGAGACAGAGAGCGAGAGAGGACTCTGAGAGAGGAAATTAGCACACCTACTCCCGGGTAGAGTATTAACCTGGACGAAAATAGACGGCCGAGTGAAGAGACGGGACTACGACCTATTTCCTGATGGTCCACCTGCAGCCTGAAGCTCATAGATGTTGTTATTTTTGCAATCAGACAGTGTGCTGCCAGAGTTTTCTGTGTGTGTGTGTGTGTGTGTGTGTGTGTGTGTGTGTGTGTGTGTGTGTGTGTGTGTGTGTGTGTGTGTGTGTGTGTGTGTGTGTGTGTGTGTGTGTGTGTGTGTGTGTGTGTGTGTGTGTGTGTGTGTGTGTGTGTGAGAGAGAGATGGTGTGGGTGGTGTGTGTGTGCTGCTGCGTAGGAGGACGCTCTCCACTACGAGAACTGAGAGAGGAAAGAAGGTCAGGTGTCCATGCGTTGGCATCGAACCGAAACCCGAATGCGTGTGCAGACGAGGCCGAACGGTTCGAACGGCTGCAACCTTTCTGCGCTTCCTGTCCTTTCTTTTCTGCTCACATTTCGATTCCGACCTGCAATTATGGAAATGAAGCGAGGTAGTGGAAAAAGTGCTTTGACATCTGTGTGAAGGAAGGTATGAAAGCAGCATTATCCAGCAGTGTGGAGGATGACGGGTGTGTGGGAGAGGCAGGCAGGGAGGGAGGGAGAGTCTGGGGAGCTGTTTTTTTTTTTTTTCATGGCTCTGCCTGCCAACAGCACAGAAGTCACCTTGGAATGGATGCAGGACAAGAGCGTGAGTGCTGACGGGGCTAAACGGGAAGCTTCCCTTCAGATCTTGCCCGACAGAGACGACACGCAGCTCACCAACCCGACGTTTATTGTCGCTGACCTCTCATCATCACGGAGTAGATTTACAACGGGGGGGGGGGTGTTGGCGCAGACGCCGTGATGTCACCTCAGCGTTTAAAGGAGGAGCGGCACCACTGACATCATCTCCACAGGCTGACGCCTCGTTTACACAACGGCATTTCAAGGGAAAACGCATCATTTACGCTTATTTGTTTCAGAAAAGTTTCACAATAACGAAAGGCTGAAAATGATGTAGTTAGCATGCCAGGCCACGGGTTGGTGCTGTTGCTTGTTTTTGTAATAAAATCGCACACATATGCAGAGAATAAAATATAAATATTAGCAATAGGAGTCCATGTACATTCTAGTGGACAGTTGGATTGTTATTACGATGACTGTCAAAATAAAATACCAAGTCCCAGGAGAATATTATCTGGGAGTCATGACACTCTGGAGGAAAACATTCTTACTGTTCATCGACTGAGCATGTGCAAAAGAACCATTTACTACAACTGTGTGCGGATGTGCATTAGCAGTGATTGAATGTCGTTACGTTTTTTTCTCCGTTTCCATGGAGACGGAGTCGCATCATTTTCGAAAAGTTTTTTTCCAGTGGCTCCGAGCAATATTGTCGCGTAAACTGACTCCCAAAAGTCAACAAAATGTTTGTGTTTACACTTGAAAATGTTGCGTAAACACGGTTTTACTGTCACGTAGACAGTCCTGAACCATCACCAACTTTCTGTACATTTTACACAAACGTCCCATTAAATAAAACCAAAGAATGAAATTATATCTAACCAGCTGTGTGTGTGTGTGTGTGTGTGTGTGTGTGTGTGTGTGTGTGTGTGTGTGTGTGTGTGTGTGTGTGTGTGTGTGTGTATGTCTTTTCCCATTCCAAGTGGTTAGAGCCACTCTACCAGAAAGCCAGTCATGCAAACATCAACAATTATCCTCCATTGTGAGATTTAACTCTTAAACTGCTCATATTTTGTGTTTCATGGCAAATCGTATCTGTGAGTTCTTATATAAGTGATAAGTGTTTTGTTTTGTTTTTTTCTTTTCTTTAAAGCGTGTGATTTAATTATCAGCTCGGTGTTTTGCTGAGTTGTACAGCGCAGCAGCATGGAAGGCCTCAGTGTTCCATGCTGGATTAGATCTGCATTAATCTGACTGAACCGTCAGACATCAGGTGTCCACAGTGAACCGTGACTTGTTGGTTATTGTTGCATTGGGGCTGAGAAGGAGCGACTGGTGGAGGATGTTGTCGTTAACGTCCCCATTTACATTTCAAGTGTTGCATTGAGTTTCATTTGATTGATGAGAATATTTGGAGAATTTGGGTCTCTGGTGTGATGTAACTCTGCTTCTTTCTCAATGAGATGAACAGATAAGCGGACAGAGAGAAGAATTTATTTTTATTTTAAAGTGCTGACATGGAAAGTAGGTCATCGCGGTTTAAATCCGCGACCTCTGCTTTCAAACACGGCCGCACCGCTCCGAGTCCTCTGTGAGACGGGACTGTAAGCTCTTTAGCCTTTTAAGACCGACACTTAAGTCTACAGGCAATAATTTGTTTGGCCCGAGATGTTTATCTCATACACTGCTACCAAATATCATCATACCACAAATAGAAAAACAGTACATGAGTGTAAAATACCTGAAGGCGCTGCATGGACGTGTAATATTACCCCGAGTACTGCCCCAGTGTTTGGATGAGAACTCCAATGATCCTACAGTGTCGGTGAAAACCAAGAAATACAACATTGTTTGAAGAAATATCTAATCCCTTTCCAACATTTTTGCTTTAGTTTGTTTGAATTTGCTTCAAGAACGGTGAGAGAGGAAGAGGAATCTGATTATAGATTCTTGGCTTGTACAGCTGCATATTAGCATGTTAGCCCACAGGCTATTATCATAGTCAGCATGTGTATCATGAGGGCAGTTTGATGAATCCCAGTCACACTCAAATTTATCGTTTTTGATGTGTTTTCTTCACTGAATTTACCTCGGAAAGTTGCACGATGTTGACATCCTTAAACAGTTTCAGGTGGAGACTCATCAACTTGAATCTGAGTGTTTTGGACCATGAGGAATCTCACCGGGTGTAGAAATAAAATAGAAAATAGGGTTCCGTGACGTCAATAGAAAGGAATTAGATGAACAGACACAGTGTGTTTGATTTACTGAAGGTTTGTGCATTTCAATGGCATCCCAAGTCCAAGACAAGACCAAGACCAGAGCGTCCCAAGACCAAGACTTTAAGGGGTTGAGACCGAGTCAAGACAGAGACCTTGAAAACGTGGTCTAGAGGCCAGTCTCTAACCGAGAACGCTCTTGAGTGCTACCACACTGTAGCTCGTCTGTATTGCCCGTTAAAACAGACTGTGGATCTGTCCTTCTCCCGATTGGCCAAAACATTACAGTGGCCAGACGAAATTCACAGACATACTAAAGCAGGAGCTTTCAAAATAGAAGAAATGGCCGGTTTTGTGGGTCTCCTTTCCATTTGAGGAGCATCTTGATCATGCTTTCGTCTTTCATTTTCCAAAACCTCTTCACCTCCCCTCTACGATCCCCGGCGTACACCTAAAGCTGTCTCTTTCCATTAAAGTATGTCCATCCGAACCAAACGTCTCTGAAGCATATCGAAGCGAACTTCGAATGATGGTGGATGAGTTATGCTCAGGAGAGCTCACCAGTCCAATGGATTGATCACACATACTCACACACCACTACTTTTTACTGTGAAAAGAATCCAGAGTACCTGGGAAGAACCTCCACGGGCACAGGGGTAACATGACCCGGACTCTTTACTTTGCTGTAAGATTACAATTTGAATCGATAAAACATGCAGGAAATCCGCACTTTAACTTACTGTGTTTCATCAGAGGATTGAGTATAATTGAGTAGAGCTCGGCTCTTCACAGTACCTCTGATTCTTCATCTGACTCCCTCCGCTCCGAAGCCGATTGGCCGTGACCTGGAACAATACTGAAACGTCAAATGGGAGAATGAATGAGATGTTTTCCTTGCCGCTGTGCCGGCAGTCTGCCGACGCAGCTGACAGCAGAGATGGCGATTACTATATGTGGACTCTGTGTTCTCATCAGCTGTGTGATTACAGCTCTGTCTGTGTGGACGCGGGTGGGAGGACACAAATGTGAGCTGGCAGACATGTTACGTGTAGGTGGGAGGAAAATTACTACTGAGGAGGTACTGGGCATTGAACAGCTTCTGAAGAGCGGTTAAAGAGCAAACCCTGCTGCGTGTGGACTTCCCATATTAGATTGTTAAGCTTGGACGTCTCAGAAGACGATCAAGTGATGAGATGATCAAAGCAACACCAGATAGCACTATATTTTTGCAGATTTCCAAGGATCTATAATCTTGTGATGTACGTATATCGAGTATCTTCCCTTTACATAAATGCGACTCAAGCAACATTTTGAGTTTTACCATTTGCTTGGTCATTTGGCCGCCGGATTCGAGCCGCTTCGAGGCCGGTTTGGGCACCCCGGGGCTTTTCCATGACATTCCTGTATTAAAGCGATTGTAGCACGTATTTATTATCATTCTTTAACTTGCTTTTCGTGGTGTTCAGCCTCCCCTGACCTGATGTTACTGCTGCAGCTGCTCTGTTACATGAAATAATCCGCTCTCACCCAGACAGCAAAACGCTGAAATCCCTTACTTTGTTCTCACTTCAGTGTCCTCCAACAATACGGAGAGCACCAGAGCCTTGCTTCCCACAGTTACCTTCCTGTCACCTCTCCTTTGGCTCAGTCCACAGGGACTCGTGGGGGGAATCATGGGCACGATGTGACCCCGTCA
Organism: Lipophrys pholis; assembly: GCF_963383615.2. NCBI lineage: Eukaryota > Metazoa > Chordata > Actinopteri > Blenniiformes > Blenniidae > Lipophrys > Lipophrys pholis. The sequence continues at coordinate 3,803,159 of NC_137636.1, forward strand.
GAGGACGGAGGTCATGCTAACAAAAAAACGCTCAAAACGGGCCTCAGTCTCATATTCCTGAAGTTTCCCAGCTTTTAGTAAACTCTACACATGTGCCTATAAAGCATAATGACACAGTACTGGCACAGAAATAGCTGCGTAGACATTTTTACTGTTCTCATGCCCCCAGTGTGCAACCAGCCACAGGTCCTCTTTAGTATAGATAAAACAAGATCACACACACACACACACACACACACACACACACACACACACACACACACACACACACACACACACACACAAAGACACCACTTTGAGCTGTGCGTTGAATCCACTGACGTGAATTGTGTATAATTCAAAGTTGCGTTCCAGCTGCGTCTAGTGTGTTTGCAATTACGTCTCTGCAAACACCCCAATTATGAAGGAGGCCTCTGCTCTGATGTCAGGCGCACACGTGTGGTTGGAAAGACGCCTGAAAGCCATTTCCAGTGTTTATAGAGCGGCTTCTGCTGTTCAGATCGGAGCTACCTGTCCACTCCACATCCAATGTACTTTTTTCGCGATTTTACCAGTTCACATAAAAAAATTAACAAATAGACCCCTCTCACATCTAAACTGTCCAGATTATTATCCCATAAACGTTTCCTTGCACACCCTCTCTCACCTAGCAACTTGAAAAGCTGCCATTCCCCAATCAAGAGAAATACACAACAGCTCAGCAGATTAGGAATACTAAATCCGAAATCTTCGCTCCTAATGGTGCCGATAAGAGAATGAACAGAGAGCGAGTTGTACGTGTGAAGAGGACGGGCAAACAAAAAGTGTGAGGAGGGAAAAAAAACAAAAAACTGAATAGTTGTGAGAAAGCCACAGAAAAGCATTCACCACAGGAAGACATTCAGATCTCATGAGCTCACTGCCTGTCAGAAAGCTTCCTCACTCTGAGCGACTGTTAAAACTACGCTCTTCATTTCTGTGTGAAAAGAAAAGTGCATTTCCAAGTGTTGGGAAACTCTTCTTCTCTTTGTGCCTCTGCATAAATCATCATAAATTCCTGAAGACTTCCACGGGACGGATGTCACGGACCTTCCAATCAAAATATGAGGGGAATTCATTGTAGAGAGTGAGCTTTGTTGTGGCTTTTCTTGGATAAAAACACTCTTTTTTTTTTTTTTTTTGTATCATTCAAACTTTGGGAGGTTTCTCTGAAATAAAAGCACTCTAAAGTATTTGTGTGGCTGCTTCAGAGAAAATAAAGCAGAGAGTGACCGTTACCAGCAGTTCAGCTGAGAGTCAGTGTGATTGTCAGTGAGAGAAGCCGCTGCGATCAGGACGGAGGACGTGCTTCCTGTTTGTGGACTAAACAGCCGCTGCATCCTGAACAGGAGGGGAGCTTTTGGTCCGGCGTTCAGGACCAGAGCGAGAAGCGCCTCTACTTTCCTGAATCTTGTTTGATTTAAACTGTAATAGTGAAAACCAGCTGCTTGTTGATCATTTCTTGAGGTTAATAGAGGTTGCCTCAAATGTAAATAAACTTTCCACAATCTGGATGGTATCGGGGAAACTGCCCCAGCGCTTTTTTTATTTAAAGGCTTCTGCTCTCTCACATTAGTGCGAATGGGTGCTTTTGTTCCTTAAAGTTTTGACAAATCAGAGAGAGGGGATCCACGGCTTTTCTGAGAATGAAATCTGGTGAACTCGACTGTAAGAAAGTGATGAACACAAGCTCAATACTCAGACTCTTGTTTCCAATTATTTCTTTGAATTCACCTTAGCTTTTACCCTGGACCTGTGTTCTTCAGCTTTGTTTGTAATGTCACTATATCTCTCTGCTTTCGTCTTTTTCTGCATTTCTTGACTGTCCTTCAAGTCCTTCAAGTCCTTTGGTGGAATCAGCAGTGACACTAACGTGAGAGACTCATTGAAACAATCAGAATTTCTTGCAGTAGCTGTGATTAGTGTTATTGACAATATCCTTAAATATGTCAAAGACGACTTTCTGTGGAAATGGGTTGACGTGGATTCAGACTGTATATCATCATTCTTTGAGCTCACTACAATAATCATTGGCTGCTAATTTACGGTAAAAAGCACCTGTTATGCCAAGAACGTGACGACACTCAGTCTGATCTGAATCAAGTGACGGAGGAAAGACTATGTAAAAGTTACAATCATTAATCCAATTTGAGAAAAGCTTTCAATTGAGAGTAGACAGTAACCAACTTTACAACCATCGGTGGTTCTCATCTGGCCGTTCTAGACTACTTTATGGTCCTTTTTCCATTTGCACATATCAAATTATACCAGAATAAAGCACTATAATCTGGAGAAAAAAAAACAGAGAATGTCTTCACTGACTAGTTTTGTATGCTGGTAAAATAAAGTGTTTCCGTTCTGCCATGTTTTTACTGAAATCGTGAAGGGAGTTTGTCGTCTTTCTTGAAGGTGATCATGGGAGAAATCTCTGAGGATAAAAGTTTGGGGACGACCGGTTATGGCATTCAAAGAGAACATATTTGGTAGTAAGGTCTCCGGCAAAGCGTTTCCATTGAAATCTTGACCCACAACTAACATCCTCAACTCTTCATAGAATAGAATAGAAATACTTGAAAGCAAATCGGGGTTCAGTGTCTGGGTCAAGTACACTTCGATAAGTAGTGACAGGAAGACGTCGAATCAGACTTGCAACCCTCCGATTAACAGTAAACTAACCAACTGTGCCAGAGCCGCCCCTCAATGGTTTTTAGGGAACTTTCTAATGGGTTATTTTCTTTTAACCTGAGAACTCGTAAAGACACTGTGGTAACGTAATACATTAACAGCATTGTGTGCCTTTGATTTAACTTGAAGTTCAAAATCACCATGTATATTTTCTGATTTATAGCAGTGACTCTCGAGCTTTTCACGGTGTACCACCTGAGAAAATATCCGGCTCCACCAAGTGACTAACCTGAACTTACTGTAGCGAAGGCTAACTCTGTTAGCTATGGACTTATTTCTGATACTTATTTTTCAATGTAAATTTTATGGTTTATATTTTTTTGTTTTGTACTATTTTTAGATTTAATATATCAAAAAAAGAAAATGTAATTCAATAAATGTATGACTCGCCCGCACATACCACCAGAGGGAGCTCACGTACATTTCAGAATCACAACTTTATAGCTTTAAAAACGTGCATAAGGGATATATAGTTCATATTTGGTTTGTGAAGAAGCGTCTCATTAAAGAAGACAGACAGTATGAAAATGTCTCTTAGAATTCAGAATCGCATGCTGTGATTGTGATACCGGGGTCATGTCCTCGGGATAGTTACCCAAAGGTGCCATGAGATGGTCTCCAACCAGAAGGAGGGAAACTCTACAGCTGCAGCCTCACCAGACGTTGTAGAAAAAACCTCGCCATGTTTTTCAAGTCATCCACTTTGTATAAATTAGTGATATTGAATTGATGATATTTCTGCTTTTGGCTGATGTTCCATCCCTTTCCCCTCGGGACTGAACCCCTTTGTGGATCTTCAAAGTGAAGGCTCGGCTTCCAGAATCTGTCTGAAAACTTCAGTCTGCCCATTTTCATCTGACCCCTCATTAGTGAAGGGCTTTTTCTTGCCCCTCTCTGAACTCCTGTGGTTTAAATCCCCGGAGATCATCTCTTTATATTCAGCAAATATTCAAACCTCCCCATCTGGCACCGTCAGTCGTTCCCCGGACAAAGTCACGTCACAGAGGTCGCAGTTGGATCTCTGATTGAAGCTCCTGACCTGGATGCGGGGGGGGGATTTTGTGTGCTGCACCGCTGCCAAGTGATTGAATAATACTACCAATCGGCATTTTTCCAGGTGTTCCTAATACAGTACGATCTACAAACACACATTTAAAATGGTTATTTAGCAGCACTTTTAAAGTAAACACTATAAAGAGAGAACATTGACCTGGAAGAGACAGGAGATTGAGATGAGAATGGCACTAAAAGATCATTTTACAGGAGAATAACACGATTTTTGGCCACACACAAGTCACACCAGGAGCAAGAGTTGAGAGATAAACCCAGGAATCCAATGGCCGGAGAACAAGGTTAGGGTAGAGCGACTGGGGAGACATAAACCAAGAAAAGACGGAGAAACAGAGCAAAGCAATGAACTGAAGACTGAGATTGGGTCACACTTTGATCCAAAAACCTAACCAGAGACCTCATGTCATGAAGTACTGAGGATATAGAAGAAGGACAAAAGGCTTCATCAGCGTTTTAGTGATTAAACTTTCCTTTAGTCCACATAGGGTTATGGTAGCAGCAATGGGTCTCTCCAGCAGTTCCTGAGCCGAACCTTGGGCTTCCTTCTTATTTCACATGGCCCTTTAATTGGATGTGATCAGGACCCATCTTTATCAGATGCTTGGAATGTGTCATTTGACAGTCTCATGTATAGAGTACAGCTCTGCCACAGGTGGTATGTTCCTTCATAAGAGAAGACCTGAAAAGTTTGTGTTTATTGACGTGTTACTTGTTTAGGTCCCATCGTGTTGAGGCACTGCTTCAGACTTCACCGCTAAACTAGATGAGGAATTTTTCCTCGTGGGAAATGTACTGCAGGTATTTTCCACTGCATATGACAGTGCTGGAAAGCAGAGTGAACATAACAAGAGTACTGAGTGGGGAGTGGGGCGAGCGCACATCCATCAAGGAAAATACTACCACCCACACACCTTGCACTCTCTCTCTCACTCAGACTTTCACATCGGAGTTCGCCAGGGTCAAATCCGGCTCTGTGTATCGCCTATGGGCACTGATCACAATGTAAATATAGATTTCAGTCTCGGTAGCACAGAGCACTTCACTTCTTACATTCCCCTCGCTCATGTGCCGCCTTTCCTTCCTCAAATCTTCACTTCACTTTCACAGATTTTTAATGACCATCTGTGCTGTTTGGTGAGTTGAAAACAAGATGCAGCCAATGTATAAAAAGTGTTCGACCGGGACATTATTGCGATGAAATGGATAGGGGATTCACGTGAGGAGGTCACATGAACCATAAACATATAAGCCCTACGTGTAAGCCTCTTATGAAGGCAGCAGTTTACGGTGAAAGTGTCAGCATTGAGCTGCACTTGGAGCCTGATGCGTCAGCAGTTTGGTAAATGAGTTCGATCGCTTTTGGAAGTGAGGCTCGGAGAGATCAGGAAGCAGGTGGTGCAGGCGGAAAATAAGCAGAAACCTGGGTGGACCCACTGTGTTGAGGAACATCGAAGTGCGTCCTTGCTTAGCTGGATTATCCTGACTCAGCTGTGCGCCAATTGAGCAAAGCAATCGGATTTCAACAGGAAATAATCTGCAATGTTTTTCTACACATTTGACTGGGAGAGTTGCAAAAACATAAATACGACTTTCCATGGATTATTTAAAAAAAAAGAGAAAAGAGAGAGAAATTACAGCCAGTTTATCCTCTGACGTCTTTGTTATATAAACGCAATGAATATTTTTATTTTTTTAATATTATGTGACTTAGATGCAGAAGGTAAACAAGGCTTATGCAATGGACATTATATAAAGTGAGAGATTGCCTTGGCAAGAAAGTGTCAGGGTTCATGTTCTGTTTTCTGTGACAAACTAATTCTCCGTTCACACTGCAGGTCTTGATGCTCAGTTCTGATTTCTCCCTGAGATTCGATTTCATTGGGTGGTCGTTCACACTGCATTTTGAACGCGACCTCCATCAGACTGTAGTGTAATGTTTACATGTATCCGGGTATTTGAAAAAAACGAGATATTTGATATTCCTCTGGGCCTTGCATTTAACACATAAACACAGCTACTTACTACTCACCACAGACGATGATTCCTGAAAACTACACAGTGGACATCTTTATAAACTCTGGTTCTCCGGTTACATCTAAAGGTGGGGAAGGCGGATATTTACGTCACAATTCATGACGTGGTGTTTTTTTCTAGGATTCTGATTGGCTGTCATGGCTTCATGTTTCTTGCTATACTGCCCCCTACAGGTTTGGCTGCTCATAGCAGCGCTGAACCAGGTGGATATGCCTTGTCAATGAAGATTTATTTTTTTTTTTTTTTTAAACGTAGACGGGGAAGTAACTGCATGAGCACCAAGGCCATAGTAAATAGTTCTGCACATGCTCAGTAGATGGACATTAACAACAATGTTTGGCTCCAGAGTGTCATGACTCTCAGTTTATATTCTTTATTTTATAGTCTTTTATTACAGTCACCGTAATAACAATCCAACTTGGTCGTCTGTCCATTCAGATGTCCAAGTATTGCTATTGTTAATGTTTACAGTGTATTGTTCTCTGTGTGTGTGTGTGTGTGTGTGTGTGTGTGTGTGTGTGTGTGTGTGTGTGTGTGTGTGTGTGTGTGTGTGTGTGTGTGTGTGTGTGTGTGTGTGTGTGTGTGTTTATTTACAAAAACAAACAACAGCACCAAGTCGTAGCCCAACATGCTAAGTACATCATTTTTTGTGTTTCTGTCACTGCCGTGTAGACGGGCATTGTTTTCAAAATGTTGCCGTATAAACGTGAAACTTTTTGAAATCTAAACGGAAAAATTACGCATTTTCACTTGAAATGTTGTCATGTAAACAAGGAGGATTTTTTTTTTTAAATCCAGCATGTGTTCTATGGAAAGTACATTTAGGGTAGTGGCTTTCGCTCATTAAAAAAAATAAACATTTGATGGCAGATTGATGTCATTTCTGCTTTGAAGGCCAGTTCTGGTCCTGAAGCTCCATCATGTTACTGATCATCTGAAACATTAAGGTGTTGGAGCCAAAATCCTTTGTTCACTCACCCTCATGAGGAAGGGGGGGGGGGGCGAGGAGGGGGGTGAGCCACGTTTCTTTGAGAACAAAGAAACCATGTGCTCAACCCTGGAAAATTCGCCATTGATCACATGACCCCCCCCTGGGGGGCCCCCGGGTCCCCCCTCCTCTAGCTGCGGCACTGCAGCTCGACGGCAGGGGGACCCAAAATCCCGTCATCACCGGGTCACCGGCCCGGTGACGCGCAAGCCAACCCCGCGTGGATTGGCTGAACCACGGCCAACGCCGCGGGGAGCCCGGAAGACATCATAACGGTATAAATTCAGGCCCGGGAAGAGATCCAGCCTCTTCCAAAACGAAATCGCGTCAACCCAGACGCACCTTTTCGTAAGGAGACAAAGCGCCTCGTGTTAACGCACCTGGACCGGGCCTGAATTTTCTTCACCTCGCTGGACGAGCTCAAGAAAAGCGGGAATTCCCTTTATTTTTGGTTTCCCCTTTTTTTTTCTTCCTTTTTTTGTTTGCATCCTCCGGACCCCGAGCGCGCGCTGCAACCGCACGCTCGTCTGCAGACCGACCTGAGCATCGCTTCTTCACTCCCCCCCTCATCGCAAGAAGCTGCTGATCGCCCCTCGGATCACACTACGGGTTTCCCCTCCGTAGTCCACGTCAGGTCTCTATTTTCTGGGACGCCAGAGAACCGCCCGCGGCCACAAATCGACGGATTTCACCTGGCCACGGAAGCACGTTTCCCCCTCGTCCAACCAAGTAAGGCTTAGAGTCTGGGCAGGAATTAGAATAACGTGATATTATTATTGCTGTGTGTTTATTGTTGGTACTTGTAACTTTGGGACGCCGATCCCTGTTTCTGAGTACTTTTGTGTCTACGCGTGGACGGCCATCCACGCGAATCATCGCACGCACGCGCGAGCCTCCTCATCCTCAGCTCACGCTTCTGCTCCCAGAGTCCATATCTGCCTGAACAGCCGTTTTTGGACTCTGTACGTGTAAGCTGAGGCGGTCGCGTCAGTGTACACAGTCAGACACCCCCTCCTCTCTCCTCTCTCTCTCTCCTCTTCTCCTCTGTTTCCCTGTTCACTAACCAGCGCACGGTACGGCCGCCGCTGCCTCCAAGCGCCTCCTTTCAGTGCGTCCCTGGGACCGTGTGTAGTTCACTGCGGCTCGGATTTCTCGGCCACAAGGAATCCGGCGCGCTCCCGACGGCTACGGCCCGTGCGGAGCTCAGTGACGTCACGCTATCCCAGGCAGAGCACGCCGAGCGCCTCTGGTGACCGGGTGGGTAATCACATCGATTTCCTCGCCGGGTCGCCGAGCCGTTTGGCGCCCTCTGGTAGTCGCGTGGGTAATTGCAACCGCTCGTACCGCCATCTGGTGGTTGCATTAAGTCATCACAACTGCCCCGCGCGCCGACGCGCACCTAGTGGCCAGATCGGGTGATTACACCGGACCGCCGACGTCTACCTCCCTCTGGTGGACGTTCGTGGTCATTACCCTCTCACCAAGTCACGCCCCTTTCGCTCCACAAACCCGCACACACACACACACACATCGCTCCCCACACTCGAACACACACACACCCACTCACACACATCGCTCCCCCACACTCGAACACACACACACACACACACACACACTCTTTATTAGCTGGCTTTGTTTTGTATTGTGTTGTTTTATGAGATCTTGCTTGATGTTTATTGATTAGATGTGATTCATAGATTGATGATTTAGGAATAGACGTTTGTTAATAAACACTTAATAGTTGAATTGAACGATTCTTGGTGGTTTTTGTGTGCTTTTCAGCGACAACTGCTGGTTGTAACAGTCAGTGCTCGGATTTACAGCCTTCCTTTCCTGCTTCAGTTAAATTGCGATTATCATTTCAATCAGAAATAATAATTTAAACATTTTAATTGAACTTTCTTTTTTTTAAGACTGATGTTTCGTTTAAGACCCTAACTTCAGCTGGTGCCCCGACTTTGATTAAGTAACGGTAATATTCAATTGATTAATAGTTTGAATGGTTTAAATCAATTTCAATGATTTTAACGCTTTGGGTAATTTAACACACCTAGGAGGCGTTGGCGAATGAATGCAGGTTTTCCACGGGAATAACCCGCATTGCTTTTAAATAATTTTAAGTGTTTCATCGCATTTTCTGTGGTTAATTACCCGCACTATTATTGATTGATCTGTTACCCAGTTAACCTAATCACAACTTGAATTGTCTCTAAGCTATTGTTCATTTATTTTTGTTGCAGATAGATAATTTGTATGCTTTATTAATTAATAAATTAGTCAATTTATTCAATTAATACTCAAGAGTGCTTTTAATCATTTTTAAGTGGTTTTCGTGCATCTCAGCATCCAATTATCCAGTATTATTAATTCATAAAGCGCAAGTTTATCCAATTAATAATCCTAACTGCATTTAATTCAATTTCAATGGTTTAGCTCATTCAAATAACTCATTGTATTTAATTAGTAAACCCCGACTTTACTTAATTAATTCCAACTCCTCCTTGATTACTCCCGATTGTTATTAGATAAATAACCAAACTTGTTTGATTAACAATCCATTCTAAATTACTTGCAGATCACCTTCGGTGGTCCACTCCACCGAAGTAATTCAGCCTCCCCTCAGTTATTGACTTACAAATCGCAGGTTTGTTTCATTGATAACTTGAATCATAGGTTGCTCTCCGTAATTTAATCATCACTCGTAATCAAGTACCGTTGTTCATTGATAGGTCAATAGCCATTTGTGACGCCTTCGCAGCTTGAGCTTTTCCCCGGTTACTCCAGCGAGTCGCCTCCTGTGGGTCCACAGGCGCTTCGGTAGGTCACGCCACTGACCCGCAGTTGTCAACAAAGGAGTGACCCGTCACGCCTGTTGACCGGTCGTGCCACTGGTGGACCGCCTTCGCGATTGGACCCCGTGGAGGTTCCTCCCGTCAGGCGACCCTTTTTAGCTCAAAGCTGTTGGCCGATAACTGACTATTTACTCCAATCAACCTTTATAGCTTTGCATAACTTACACTTGGTACATTACCTTAGTAATCTATTACTCCAGTAATCCATTACTTTGGTGGCCTACCGCTAGTGATCAGTAATTGTCAACCCGTAAATAACAATTTACTTCTGTTTGGCGATTCGTTTATATGTAAATTACCTCTGACAGGGTAGAACCTTCCGGTAGCCTACCACTAGGGTAATTTGCATATTCTGATCACACGCTGACCCCAACATAATGGTGCCCCGTGTGAGGCTGTTGTAAACCAGCATTGTTACGAATAACTGCACAAAATAATCCTGAATCGTTCACTTAAGGTGTAGCCGTTAACTTTATTCTCCCAGAATTGGTTTTCAAGATACACTTTTTCAGCACTGTCGAACAAAGTCACTTGTGGTGTGAAATCAGTTGTGAAGTGGTTAGTGCCTTGCTTTCCCTGCATTCTACGCATGATTAACACGCTGTGTTAAGATTTCTGACTACGATTAATAGACACTAACAATATTGCTCGCCAAGGTGTTAGACGCATCTGACTAACTTGGATAGGGTGCAGCTCGAGCAATTAACGAAACCGAGAGGTTTGTAAGACACAGGTACAGCCGTTACCTGTGCAGTAGCAAAGCTAATTTGCCGTTAACCACAGCTAACGTTGTTGACTTCGGGCGTAAATCTCAACCACTCAATGGAGGGTAAGAGTTCCCGGGCACAGGGAGCCGAGGCTCCGCCGGTGCTAACTGAGCCGGCCATACGAGACGTGGTGTCCCACCTCGTCCGTCTCTCCTTGGAGGAGAAAGCAAATCTCGAACGCTACAGCGTTGAGATTTGCGAAGAAAAGATCCGAGAGCTGGTAAGTTTTGTCAACAACCCAGGGGACAAGCCGGCACGTACAGTGCCGGACGTCCTGGGCCAGATCAGCCTGCTCTACCAGCGTAGAGCAGAGCTACAGTCAAAGGAGGCGGAGGAGCGTACGGATCGGCTGCGTCTGGACAACCAGAGGCTATCCAAGGACAACGCTCGCCTCCGACAGGAGCTGGACGCCTCCAAGGACGAGGATCAGCCTTCAGAGCCCGAGAAGCAACGGGCTCTGCCTCCTCATAAGGAGACGAAGGTCGATGAGTGCACACTAGAGAGTGAGCCTCAGATCCAGGAGTTAAAGGAAAACCTAGAAGAAGCTCAGTCGCTAATCGCGATGGGCATGGAGAGGGAAGAAAATCTCCGACACCAGCTTTACACTGCCACCCTAGGTGCGCAACGTGACCCTAATTGGGGTCGTCGTAATCTGGCTTCGCCAGAGAGGTCTGGCACTATCGACTCCTCATGCGCCACAACGCAGAGGTATGACGCCTCATATAGCTTAGATGGTGATTCTTTTCAGCCCACGCGCAGCCGCAGCACGGTGCGCTTCGACGACTCCGCCACTCCTTCCCATCTGCAGCCCCCACGCGACGCTAGCAGTCGGGAGCAGGGGTCCAGGAGGGTGCCTCTACACCCCAGTAGACCTCCCTTGTATGGCCCTAGCGGCCCCGACCCGCGTCAGACAGCAGTCCACGGGGAACTGTCGTCAGAGGACTCTGACGGCCCCAGTCCCGTGAGGGGGTGGGATGTCCGGACCCGCCAGCTCGAATCCCTCGCAAAGGACATCGAACGCTTTGACCCGAGCAACAAGGACGCGAGTATCGAGGACTACCTCCGTGAGGTTGAACGCTGCCTCCTCGACATCGCACGTCCTTCCATGCGGGAGAAGCTAAAGCTTCTCTGGAAAACAACGTCCAGAACAGTCCATGTTTTCATGGAATCCCTGCCGCCAGACACCCGAGACCGGTACTCCACCCTCTGCCAGGCTCTCCGGGAAGAGTATTCATTGTACAATGACCCTGCTTCGGCAACGTTTGGTGCATTCGCGATCACCCAACGGAAGTCTGAACCTCCAAAGGAGTATTACAGGCGCCTACGAGTGGCCTACTTCCAAGGCCGCAATGCACCGGGGTTGGAGGAAGATCACGCCTTCAAGTCTCTGTTTGTCAACAACCTCCACGACAGTGGGAGGTTCGATGTGGCTCTATTTTGCAGGACCGCCAAACCCACCATGAAGGAACTGCGCCAGCACGCGCAGATGGTGTGGGAATTGCGTCAATGCCCGGGTAAGAAGCCTGACATTGACCAGAGGGTCCTGGAAATGGAGCCAAGGGAAAACACGGATTTGAGGCTTGAGGGCGATGAGTTGCCGACACCCAGAACGAATGCTGGAGGAGGGTCTGGTACACCCTCTCCGTCTGAGCAGAAAGGCGCACAACCAAATCAAAAGGGGGGACAACAGAATCAAAAGGGTGGAAAATGGGCCAGGTCAGAACAAAACTTCCAACCGAAGAAAGGGCCCGACCCGAATTCAAAGTGGAAAATGAAAGGTTCGGAAAGGGACCACGGTCGCTACAGAGCTGACCAGTTAAAGACTGAGCTACAGCAGTGGGTTCAAACCTGCATCAAAGAGGCTGTACAGAACTTGGACCTGTCCAACCAAAGGGGGCGCCACCCCCCCTCAAGGGGACGGGGACGTAGGCCCCCTCCCTCCTGACTAGAGCGGCGGCCCCGACCCACCACAAACAAGGTTTACCTTGTCGGGTGGGGGGGAGAAACAGGTGAGGCGGGAGAACGTTCAAGAACGACAGCTTCCCAGTCCACCGATTTGCCGTTCCTGACTTTCTTAGGCAATCTCGTGCACCGAGAGAACGCCAACCGCATCTACACATCCGTGGTGGTGGGAGGATGTGTAAACGCCCTCGCGCTGTTAGATTCCGGGTCCGAAATAAGCCTAACGTGTTCAGCCACCTTCGCCGAGCTTGCGAGAGCTCTGCTGTCTCTTGGAAAGCCACTGCAGGTCGAAGCTTGCAGCATTAACATCAGAAGCTTCACTCAGGACACTTCACCCATCACCCAACGCGTCTGGGTGGATGTCACTTTCCAAGAGATGTCTTTGGTGCATCCCATCTATGTCACCACGCTGGACACAGAACCATTACTCATTGGCCAAGATCTCCTTAACCGATTAGCCCCACTGATCGATTGCCGTCGCGGGTACCTTTGGGCCCAAGTACGCAACCCGACTCGAATCGGTCCAGACATGGACCCTCCCTCTTCTGACAGCATGAACGCTGCCATCGAGTCCAGAAGTTCTAATCCCATGTGTACGCCTTCCAAAGAATCTGGCTCAAACACCCCTCTTGTCATGCTCCCTGACGGCCAGCAGTCGCGGCAGTCTAGGAGCTATCAGTCTCGGAGAGAGCATCCATCATTCCTATGCGCACTGGCGAACGATGGATCTCCACTATACAATCCCCACATCGTGGGGGGGGTACACCTGAATGGGACCTTGGTCCCAGAGACACTCTTGGCTCTGTGGTCAGAGAAATCTGCCATTGATGCCGATCTTCTAAAGGATCTGTGCCAACACAACGCACTCCTTGTCCAAGTGCAGCACAGCCATCGCCTGCTTGCTGCAGGGTCGCCGCAGACACTAATCAAAGCAACTGGTGTATGTGCCCTCTCCGTGCAGATAGGGCAGAAGAAAGCCATGCACTATATGAGTGTCGTCCCGCAGCTCCGCCCTCCTTGTCACATAGGAGCGGATCTCCTTGTCAGGCTTGGAGTCCAGCTGGACGCCGTGAACCAGGTTTTGTGGTCACTGGCGAGCGCGGACACGCAGCATCTGACGACCGAGCCGGAGCAAATGGCATCCGGTCAGACGATCCCGCAGGCGTGTCACGCTGCTAGTGAGTTGGAAGCCACAATTCCAGCACGGACAGCCGGGTTCCCAATCCGTCTCGCACTGCTCAAGGGGCAGAGGATGCTTGGCCCACAAGCATTCTTTCAACCCTTACCGTGCTTTTCTGACCTTTGCCTGACAATTTGTGGCACACCCCTTCTAGAGCTAACCAACCGCTCAGCCTACCTGCTAGTCCAGAACCTGACCCACAATCCGGTTCAGGTGAATGCGGGAAAACCACTAGGCGTCTTGGTCGACAGCTCATTTCACGACTTCGAGCTCAGGGTGCCCGTCATTGGCGACCTACCTCCATCCCTCATCAGGGACGAGACACTCGACAAGGTGTTGTACACGTTCCCCACCCGCATGATCACCATTGCTCGTCACGAAGCCCTCGCACAGGAGGCAATCTGTGGTTCAACCCTCAGCACCGAAGGTGACATGATAGTGTACGCGCTGGCGACTCAACCAGAAAGTGCTGAGAACCCCGGTGGGCAGCCAGGGTCTGCACCGGAGGAACCGTACTCTGGTTTTGAGTCAGAGATTGAGCAGCAACTTGAAAAAGCAGATGCTCTCACGACACGGGAACAACGAGAAGCACTCAGAAATGTTTTCCGCGAATTTCAAGCGATCTTTGCTAGGGATGCACATGATTGTGGGGTTACAGACCTTCACCTAGTGCGCATTCCTACCGACCCAATGGCGCCACCATCCTTCGTACGCCAGTACAGAATCCCGCTGGCTGCCTATGAATCCATCCAGGAGATCCTTGACAAACTGCGAGAGAAGAACATTATCCGAGAGTGCAACTCGACGTACAACTCGCCAATCTGGCCAGTATTAAAACCCACTGGTAAATGGCGGCTTACCATCGACTATCGCCCGCTGAACAAACAGGTTCCTCTTTCTCGCTGGCCCATGATCCACCTGGATCAGGAGCTGGCCAAAGTAAAAGGTGCTCGTTTCTTTTCCACAGTCGACGTGGCAAATGGATTTTGGACCATGAAAGTGGATCCATCTGACCAGTACAAACTTGCTTTTTCCTTTGGCAACCGCCAGTACACCTGGAACCGGTGCCCATTCGGCTACTCAAACTCACCATCTGAGTTCAACATCTTCCTCCACAAAGCGATGAGTGACGCCGCCGCCCGAGGCAACCTCATCTATGTGGATGACATCCTCATGAGAAGCTGCACCTTTGAGGAGCATTTAGCCGAGATAAGACACGTCTTGAACCAGCTCCTGGCGGCAGGCGCCAAACTGGCACTTCGCAAAGGTCAGTGGTGCCGTACCAGGGTTGAATACGTGGGGTTAACAGTTGGCGCTGACGGAATCGAACCCCAAGCGGGGAGGATTCGCGCCATCCAAGACATCAAAGCCCCAACTAATGTGTCAGAACTGAGGAGCTTTCTTGGGGTCTGCAACTACTCCCGTCAATTCATCGAGGATTATGCGGACATTGCCAGACCCCTCACAGAACTCCTCCGCAAAGACAAGGCCTTTGAGTGGGGAGCCCCCCAAGAACAATCCTTCCGCCTCATCTGTTCCAGGATGGATCTCCCTTGGATTTTTGGCATCCTGCTCAGCCTCCGAGTCACCTCATCCATGGTGATAGTTGAACCAGGCCCCCCAACGGGCATCATCCTTCAGGGGTCGCCTGGACTTCTCATCACCCGGTGCGGCTTATACACCCAGAGGTTCTACGTGCGCCTAGACCCCTGGGATGTATACCGCAACCACATCCGCAAGCCCCCCCAGCTGACTGAGGGGAGGCTAAGCGGAATCCAGACCACCGACACCATCGAGCATGCGAAACAGGCAACGGTTCACATGCTTGAACAGTTGGACAAATTCATGGTCACTGAGAAAGACCTCAGCGACGGTAAGCGACCCAAGCGGTTCCTCGGTGCACTGCTCTCCGCAGCAGCAGGCATCGGCTCGCTGTTCTCGATTGGCCTCTCCGCAGCCAACTCGGTCAGCCTGAAGGCCCTTCAGAGACATGTCGGGGAACTCGAAGAAGAAATGCCGGAAATCCAACAGAGACTCCTAATACAGAGTGAACAGTTACAAGGCTTGACCAAAACGGTTCAGGGAACCATACTCACTGTAAACTTGCATTCTGCTTTAATCAATAACACCTTGCATGCCTTAACAACCTTGTCAAGTATCGTCAGTGAGGACATAACGTATGTGCGAATAGTCAGGGATCTTATGCAAGATCTCCTTAGAGAAGTCAGTTCCTCCGTGAGTAGCCTCAGTACCGGGAAGATCCCCACGTACTTAGTTCCACTAACACTGGTTGAACAGATTCTCAAGACCACTACCACCACTGTTGTACAACCTTCACAGGTACATCTGGCATATAGTCTCGGCAGTGCTATTCCGATCTCTGTGAACCCACAGAACCTAGAGTTAGGATTTATCCTAAACCTACCAATCATTGAAAAGCAGAATGTGTACCGTTTAAAAACCGTATTGAATGTGGGATTCTGGGAGGGTAACACACACGTACACCTCCGAACGCCACCCACACTCGCCTACCACGACGACAACCCCTCACTCTACCTGGTCCCCAATCTCAGCATGTGCACAAACACCAAAGACATTCACTGGATCTGTCCCAGCAACCCTTTCATTAGAGATGTCACCAACTATCTATGTGGGCTGAGGGCAGACGCCCCGGAGCAGAAATGTCAAGGTAGTTTGTCCATCAAAGATGAAGGAACCGAGACCAGAGTAGAGAGAGCAGGTAGTCGATGGCTCGTCAACACACCTCATTCTGAAGCGACCATGTCCTACGACCGCCATGATATAGCCACCAAGCTCACCCTGCCCAATCAAACAATATTCCTCAATGTCCCACCAGGGGCTACAGTACACATTGACGACATAATCCTCCATCATCTCGATGCCGACCGACACGAGGTGGAGATTGAGATGATGGATGCATTCGTCGGGCACAATTTCACAATTGATGCCACCCTCCAAAGCCAGCTTCTGGCTGAGGGAACCAAATTGATTAAATTCAATTTAAAGCCCACAGGGCTCTCAGCCACTTTCCCTAGGCGGGCAGGTGGACACCCATACCAAGACCATCCCATCAGCATGGCAGCGCTCGGAATGTTGCTCAGTGGCTGGATCATCACGGCCGTAGTGGCGTACGCGATGTACAAGTACATCCAGAAACTACAGGCCCGACTGGATTCCCTGACCCTGGTCTCGCCACGTTTTGTGGGCCCATCCACAAACACACAATAGGCCAGCCCTCACCCAACCAAGAGGTGAAGGCACGGCCTACTAACCCTTTTCCTAACCACCCGTTCCCTTCCTATTTCTCACTCTCCTGTCCCTTTCCTACCTCTTTCATGTTCACTGGTGACGACCCTTAAGAAATGAAATGTATGTGTGCTTAGATAGTTAGAATAGAAATAGTAAGTCTGCCCAGACTAGCCTTAGCCTGCCCAGACTAGCCCAGCCTGCTCAGGAAATAACCTCACATGTGAACTGGTGGACAGAGAAGGACAGTATGTTTCACAGGACATGGGGACGTTCACAGATTCTATGGATTGTTCGGCCCAGGTTTGCTCCAAAGACTGTGACCTGCATCCCACTCTTCGGAACAAAGGGGGGATGTTGGAGCCAAAATCCTTTGTTCACTCACCCTCATGAGGAAGGGGGGGGGGGCGAGGAGGGGGGTGAGCCACGTTTCTTTGAGAACAAAGAAACCATGTGCTCAACCCTGGAAAATTCGCCATTGATCACATGACCCCCCCCTGGGGGGCCCCCGGGTCCCCCCTCCTCTAGCTGCGGCACTGCAGCTCGACGGCAGGGGGACCCAAAATCCCGTCATCACCGGGTCACCGGCCCGGTGACGCGCAAGCCAACCCCGCGTGGATTGGCTGAACCACGGCCAACGCCGCGGGGAGCCCGGAAGACATCATAACGGTATAAATTCAGGCCCGGGAAGAGATCCAGCCTCTTCCAAAACGAAATCGCGTCAACCCAGACGCACCTTTTCGTAAGGAGACAAAGCGCCTCGTGTTAACGCACCTGGACCGGGCCTGAATTTTCTTCACCTCGCTGGACGAGCTCAAGAAAAGCGGGAATTCCCTTTATTTTTGGTTTCCCCTTTTTTTTTCTTCCTTTTTTTGTTTGCATCCTCCGGACCCCGAGCGCGCGCTGCAACCGCACGCTCGTCTGCAGACCGACCTGAGCATCGCTTCTTCACTCCCCCCCTCATCGCAAGAAGCTGCTGATCGCCCCTCGGATCACACTACGGGTTTCCCCTCCGTAGTCCACGTCAGGTCTCTATTTTCTGGGACGCCAGAGAACCGCCCGCGGCCACAAATCGACGGATTTCACCTGGCCACGGAAGCACGTTTCCCCCTCGTCCAACCAAGTAAGGCTTAGAGTCTGGGCAGGAATTAGAATAACGTGATATTATTATTGCTGTGTGTTTATTGTTGGTACTTGTAACTTTGGGACGCCGATCCCTGTTTCTGAGTACTTTTGTGTCTACGCGTGGACGGCCATCCACGCGAATCATCGCACGCACGCGCGAGCCTCCTCATCCTCAGCTCACGCTTCTGCTCCCAGAGTCCATATCTGCCTGAACAGCCGTTTTTGGACTCTGTACGTGTAAGCTGAGGCGGTCGCGTCAGTGTACACAGTCAGACACCCCCTCCTCTCTCCTCTCTCTCTCTCCTCTTCTCCTCTGTTTCCCTGTTCACTAACCAGCGCACGGTACGGCCGCCGCTGCCTCCAAGCGCCTCCTTTCAGTGCGTCCCTGGGACCGTGTGTAGTTCACTGCGGCTCGGATTTCTCGGCCACAAGGAATCCGGCGCGCTCCCGACGGCTACGGCCCGTGCGGAGCTCAGTGACGTCACGCTATCCCAGGCAGAGCACGCCGAGCGCCTCTGGTGACCGGGTGGGTAATCACATCGATTTCCTCGCCGGGTCGCCGAGCCGTTTGGCGCCCTCTGGTAGTCGCGTGGGTAATTGCAACCGCTCGTACCGCCATCTGGTGGTTGCATTAAGTCATCACAACTGCCCCGCGCGCCGACGCGCACCTAGTGGCCAGATCGGGTGATTACACCGGACCGCCGACGTCTACCTCCCTCTGGTGGACGTTCGTGGTCATTACCCTCTCACCAAGTCACGCCCCTTTCGCTCCACAAACCCGCACACACACACACACACATCGCTCCCCACACTCGAACACACACACACCCACTCACACACATCGCTCCCCCACACTCGAACACACACACACACACACACACACACTCTTTATTAGCTGGCTTTGTTTTGTATTGTGTTGTTTTATGAGATCTTGCTTGATGTTTATTGATTAGATGTGATTCATAGATTGATGATTTAGGAATAGACGTTTGTTAATAAACACTTAATAGTTGAATTGAACGATTCTTGGTGGTTTTTGTGTGCTTTTCAGCGACAACTGCTGGTTGTAACAGTCAGTGCTCGGATTTACAGCCTTCCTTTCCTGCTTCAGTTAAATTGCGATTATCATTTCAATCAGAAATAATAATTTAAACATTTTAATTGAACTTTCTTTTTTTTAAGACTGATGTTTCGTTTAAGACCCTAACTTCAGCTGGTGCCCCGACTTTGATTAAGTAACGGTAATATTCAATTGATTAATAGTTTGAATGGTTTAAATCAATTTCAATGATTTTAACGCTTTGGGTAATTTAACACACCTAGGAGGCGTTGGCGAATGAATGCAGGTTTTCCACGGGAATAACCCGCATTGCTTTTAAATAATTTTAAGTGTTTCATCGCATTTTCTGTGGTTAATTACCCGCACTATTATTGATTGATCTGTTACCCAGTTAACCTAATCACAACTTGAATTGTCTCTAAGCTATTGTTCATTTATTTTTGTTGCAGATAGATAATTTGTATGCTTTATTAATTAATAAATTAGTCAATTTATTCAATTAATACTCAAGAGTGCTTTTAATCATTTTTAAGTGGTTTTCGTGCATCTCAGCATCCAATTATCCAGTATTATTAATTCATAAAGCGCAAGTTTATCCAATTAATAATCCTAACTGCATTTAATTCAATTTCAATGGTTTAGCTCATTCAAATAACTCATTGTATTTAATTAGTAAACCCCGACTTTACTTAATTAATTCCAACTCCTCCTTGATTACTCCCGATTGTTATTAGATAA
Source organism: Lipophrys pholis (assembly GCF_963383615.2). NCBI lineage: Eukaryota > Metazoa > Chordata > Actinopteri > Blenniiformes > Blenniidae > Lipophrys > Lipophrys pholis. Next base: position 3,822,906 of record NC_137636.1, read on the forward strand.
ATAACCAAACTTGTTTGATTAACAATCCATTCTAAATTACTTGCAGATCACCTTCGGTGGTCCACTCCACCGAAGTAATTCAGCCTCCCCTCAGTTATTGACTTACAAATCGCAGGTTTGTTTCATTGATAACTTGAATCATAGGTTGCTCTCCGTAATTTAATCATCACTCGTAATCAAGTACCGTTGTTCATTGATAGGTCAATAGCCATTTGTGACGCCTTCGCAGCTTGAGCTTTTCCCCGGTTACTCCAGCGAGTCGCCTCCTGTGGGTCCACAGGCGCTTCGGTAGGTCACGCCACTGACCCGCAGTTGTCAACAAAGGAGTGACCCGTCACGCCTGTTGACCGGTCGTGCCACTGGTGGACCGCCTTCGCGATTGGACCCCGTGGAGGTTCCTCCCGTCAGGCGACCCTTTTTAGCTCAAAGCTGTTGGCCGATAACTGACTATTTACTCCAATCAACCTTTATAGCTTTGCATAACTTACACTTGGTACATTACCTTAGTAATCTATTACTCCAGTAATCCATTACTTTGGTGGCCTACCGCTAGTGATCAGTAATTGTCAACCCGTAAATAACAATTTACTTCTGTTTGGCGATTCGTTTATATGTAAATTACCTCTGACAGGGTAGAACCTTCCGGTAGCCTACCACTAGGGTAATTTGCATATTCTGATCACACGCTGACCCCAACAAAGGCTAAAATTCAACCCAAACCAGTTGTCAGTGTGCTGAGAACTTCTGAAAATGCTGTGTTGGAAAAGCTACTGCTTTTCACGAGCGGCTCTCATATGGTTTGTTTAGATGCTTGAAATGAGATCTGGGATGATTCATCTCCTAGAACTCAGACAGGATTTATTACTTAACTTTAACTTTTCTAAAATTGAGGAAAGAGCGCAACAATACAAAGCAGATTTTCAAAGACTAAATCAAGATGCAGGTAATTATAACCAGGTCAGATGCTAAGATGTTTACTGTATAATTTTCGAATTTAAGAACAAACAGAAAAAGGTTTTGTCTTTAGGGCCTTTTGTGAAGCCACAACAACATGTCACCGAGCTTAATTCATGCTGGAATAAAATTCGCAACAGAAATATCCATCTTCCTGACACGTTCTTGCCAGATATTTTCCCTCGCAGCTGAGAAACATCGGAGTGAAGCTCAATCGGTTCATATTTTTGGAGAATCTGTTAATAATTCCAGCTGTCTGACTTTCTGCTGCTGTCACTATAGTAACGCAGTGGGCACGAATGTGTGAAAAGAGACGGTGCAACAACAAAGATGAGCTGCAAAGAGCTTTTGGGGAAAAAAAGAAAGGACTTTGGAATTCGTACGACTCCAGCTGAGCCAAACATGAACTGTATTATCAACGGGTCCTGGAAATATTAGCATTACTATTGCAACAACGCCTCATCAATAGTGCGAGCCTGCCTTAAGCCCCGTTTACACTGCAATGCTTTCAAGTGAAATCTTCAACCTTTCGTTGCATTTTGGGTGTTTGTTTACCCGACAGCGATGCTCAAAGCCACTGAAAACTCAACTTTTTTGAATCGGCTCCCAAGGTGGAACTTTGCTGGAGCTCTGGGCAAAAACGACACTTTCTGGAAATACTCCGGCCCCGAGACGCTCAGACGTCAGAAATGCTGCTACTGCATTTGCGCACCACACCCGTGGTAAATAGTTCTTCTAAACTTAAGCACAAGTAGATGGGCAATAATGGTCCATGTCCAAAAACAATGTTTTCACTTGACACATCGTCACGTGAATCGGCTTCACTATGTTTGGATGAGTCGACATTCATGGATGAAAACGGCAGTTATCCCTGTAAAAACCTTCCTGACAGCTTCTGTTTACAACCCAAAAAGTCAGAAGGATAGTGAGGGTATCATTTCCTTAAAGGGACACTAAGTCATGCCTCTATTGAACATTGAGGGGCAGTGTTGCGTCGCTTGCCTATTGTCTGACTTTCCTATTGACAGATTTTTGAATCGTTGGCTCCTATATTCTGTCGGTAGTTCCAGAAATCTGCTCTTTATAAAGAAAACACTAGTGTGTCGTGAGAGTCAACCATTGTTTTAACAATTTTTAGCAGCCGTGTTGATCTAGTGAGGCTGATGAAGTACAGAGAACTTTGCACTCTGTTGTTATATACGCAAACTGCCCCGACAGGTGGAGGTATGAGTTCTTTGAGTGACTTCTTCTTCTATTACCCTTCGATATCAACTAATGTGCTTTGAATAGGAAGATTTAGTCCACTAATCTCATTCAGCCTTTTTTGTTAGCAACCACATAGACCGGAGCCTCACGTGTGCCCTGCCGTCCTCCTGCCGTCTGTGTTCTCTTGGCGTGTTCTTGTCTACCGGACAGCTGAGATCCAGCTGTGTCTGCAGACCAGCCGTGAGCCCCTTCGCTGAGGGAGCTGCTGACTGCAGCTGAGAGCGCTCACTGGCTGGGCTCGTCAGTGCACGTTCATTTATTCATGTGAGGAAACAAAGAGAAGAGGAGGAGGAGAGAAACACATGTCAAAGACGCGAAGAGAGAAAGGGATTTTAAAGCGAGCTGAGGCCTTGTTTACGTTTCAAGTGAAAACGCATTGTTTTTTTGGTTTTCGGTCCAGAAACGATGAAAACGATGTGGTCAGCATGCCGGCCCACGAGTTGTTTGTTGTTTGTTTTTGTAATGAAACCACACACACACACACACACACACACACACACACACACACACACACACACACACACACACACACACACACACACACACACACACACACACACACACACACACACACACACACGGTGCTATAAACATTAACAATGAGAGAACACAGACATTCTTATGGACAGAAGTTGGATTGTTATTACATGACTGTCAACTATTAAACTACCAAGTCCCAGGAGAATATGGACTGGGAGTCGTGACACTCTGGAGGAAACGTTGTTGTTGTTGTCCATCTATTGAACAACTATTTACACAGTAGAAGCATTTTGAAAAAGTTCCACCGAAGGAGCCGTTTCCAAAAAGCTACGTTTTCAGTGACTTCAAGTACTGTTGCCATGGAAACGACCCCCAAAACGCTATGAAGGTTTTCTGTTTTCACTTTAAAATGTTGTGTAAATAGGTGTTATAGCATTTCGAGAAATACTCAAGCTTTAGAGAATAGAATAGAATAGAATAGAATAGAATAGAATAGAATAGAATGGAATGGAATGGAATAGAAATACTTTATTAAAATTCTGAAGAGGTTTCAGATTGATGGGGATTATTTAACATTTGGCTACTGAAATAAAGGAGGACTTTTTGAAGTGAGTTCGTAGTAAAAAGAAAAAAACTCCCTGTAAAAAACATCCATAACAGGAGCAATCAGAGATTTCTGACGTACGACAAAGGTTGACCTGGACTTCTGGATCACCTACAACATTTCATGGAATCTCCAATCGCCTAATATATATCTGTGGTGAAAATGTTGTCAAAATCCTGGAGTAGTTTTGACGTGATCTATCAGAGCTATCAGACATACAGACAGACAAACAAATATACGTCAATGATTTTATTATGTCCTCGGTTGACGTAATTAAACATCAGTGTTTCACGGAGGGAAAGTGAAATCAGGTCTGTTTTTTAAACGGGGACACAAAAGCTTACTGTACTGTGAGTCCAATCGACAGGCTGCAACGAGCAGATCAATGCAACAGACTGGAAAGACGTGCATGAGTGATCATATGATGGATATCCAACATATTGGCCCCGGGAAGAGAGGGTCATGCTCGTCTATAAACCAGGAAATTGATGCTCTGCAGCAGTGGAAACAGTGATGTAAACCAGGTGACGGCACATGGATGGAGGGAGACTGCGTAGAAAGCGTTTGTTCACGTCAGCACTGTAGCTTTTCAGAATTGGGTCAAATTCACAACACATTAACCTTCATCCACATATGGGAATACTGTCATTTCCAATGTGGATCACACACAGACGCAAAGGCGATTTCAGCCGCCTGTTTCTCTGTCTGTGTATCTTTTCCTCTTTTTTTTTTTTGAACAGGAAATGCATGTTTCCTTCCATTATATGTAAAACAAAAGCTGAAGATGACATATTGTTGGGGCTGGATGAAATAAATCCAAATGTGCTGAAGTGTATCAGATTTGATCAGGCTTGTTTACCGATGGAAACGGCTTTACTCTGTTAATGCAGTTATAGTTCAACCTGCTCAGTTAAGAAGAAAAACTCATCAGGAGTCTTTCTTTATGACCTCTGACCTGGACAAATGGGAACATCTGGAGTTATCCTCCCCCACTATGAAGCTGGCTGAGATGCCAGTTCACACCACAGTTTGAGTCTTTTTTTGTGTGTGTTATACAAGCCTGAAGTGAGCTGATTAATATCATCACGAGAGCCTCTCATTGAACACAATCATCATATTGATATTCCTGTTGTAAGTGAGCAAGTTTGTTGGGTATTCCCGTTAGGAATGTTATCACAATCTTGACATTTAACGCCTTATACACAATAAAGTTCTCTATCTTGTTCCTTATTAACGTCTCTAAGGCACCAAAGTTTCAAGTGAAAATTCTGAATTTTAATTGTCTCGTACGTCTTGAAAAGCCTCTCAATTCTAAAGTCAAAGAAAGCGATTTGGAAGTTACCAAATAATGTCATTTCCCCCAAAAGTTTGCAATATTTTGTGCACCACTGATTCCTGTCCTGCTTTATGGTAAACCAATGGTCCAGCTCCTCCATCGTCACTTAATCACTGCTGTCAGTGTCTCAGTGTGTACTTCATACGTAGAGAAGCTACGGTGATATCTCAAACATTTCTTCACTTCCTCTCATAGCGCTCCATGCATCCCACTTCCATGTATATCCTATACTTTATTAAATTACAAGTAACAGTAAAGAGATTACGGAGATCTGACCCGGGTCACTAATATGATATTGATTTGTAAGAGGTTCCTCCACAAGGACAGTAGTTATCTCATTTCCCTGAGTAACAGCATCACACAAATAGCCCCGTTACAGCTTTCAACTGCTGCCCGGTGTCTGCACACGTACTGAAAATAAAGAGCAACATTTCTCTGCATAACCTCCTGACGTTTTGAGTTTCAAGGCCAAAACAGGAACGTTAAAGCAAAAAAAAAGTAAAAAAGCTTAAAAGCATGAACCCTTTTAGTGCACAGGATGGGAAGAAGTGGTCTTGAACCCAAACTTTCTTTGATAACAGATTAACGTTCCAACATTTTGAGGCCGTTTTAGCGAGTTGGTCACAGGGGTGACACTAGAACCTAAGACACTTATTTCGATTCAGCACTGACCCAAACAAGCTTTCAGATCGGGGGAGGAATTCATTAAGTCTATCCTATTGGTTCACTCTTTTCGTTTCTTGGACCACATTTGTTGAATAACACCCCGTTTACGACACTCTGGAGGCACACGTTGTCGTTATTGTATATCGACTGAGCATGTGCAGAGGAAGGATTTACTGTGGCTGTAGCAGTAGCAGAGGTTTCACCCTCTACATGGAGAGAAACTCCGACTATTCTCAAAAAGTTCCACCGTAGGAGCCGTTTTTTTCAAAGTTGCATTTTCATTGGTCCAAGGATCTTTGTCATTGAAACAGAAACCGAAAACACTATGAAGGTTTTGTGTTTTCACTTTAAAATACTCAAAAAGGCAAAGACAAAATAACTAGTTTTTTATATAGCTTTATATAGCTTGTTTTTTGAGAAATAGAACTTGCATTATGTACCCAATCTGTACCATGAAAGACAGAAATATGACTATCTCAGCCACACCATGATTGTCGTTCAGGGTCAGACGGTCACGGTAGGGAACAGAAGTTATTGGCTCTGCGGGAGGTCTGGCACTCGTCTGTCTGGGTTTGCTCTTTCATGCTCCCCACTCGGCTCAGTCCGTCTGGTTCTGGACCGACGCTCTGCTGTTCACAGCTTCAAAGCTTTGTGCCTCGTCCAGTTTGGAGGAAAACTCAGATTGGCCAAAAAATACGGTTTGTGTGAGAAACAGATTAGTTGAAGCACTCGTTGAACTGATGTTTTTATGGAGCAGAGAAACTGGTTCGGTTCCAGTCTGTGTCACCATCTTTCCTGTGGTGATGATCAACGGTGAGGTTCAGGGTCCTTTTTCAGGGACACTTCAACGTGTTGACTAGAGGATGTGTTTCAGGAAAAGTTTTGTTTGCTCCATTTTCAGGGAGATGGAATTGGAGCTGTTTTCATGAGGTTCACTTTTCAGTGGCTCTGAGCACCGTTGTCATGTCAACGGAACCCTAAAACGCAATGAAAGTTTCCCGTTTTTATTTGAAACGTTCTTGTCTGAACGTGGCCTTAAGGGGCTAATTTGATAGAATCTATCCAGAGACACTATAATCCCACTCGCAAAATCTGCTTCCACTTAACTGATGAAGGTCTAAAGGCTTCAGGAGGTTAAAGGACTAAGTTCAGGCTAAATTCTTACAGTTTAAGTAGATTCCTTTTTCCGACGAGCTGACTAAATGTCTGAATTAAAATTTGTGCCCACGAGAAATCCTATAAGTCCACAGCTCGCCACACCGTACGACATTAATCTAACAAACTTTAGGCCACAACATAAAGTTTTCTGTGTGCAGATTGCTCAATGAAAATGTGAGTCGACTTGATTGTGCATCATGATCCAATCAGGAAAAACAAACTAGCTAAACATGAACGGAGCTTTCACCCTTGTGGCTTTAATTTGATTGGAGAGAAACCCCCCCCCCCCCAACATTTTGTTTACATCTCGCATACCATTTTTGGCACATTTTGTCATTGTAGCAGCAAAGCATCTATTTGGGTTCAGCGCTGATCAGTGCGTCATTTCACTCTGCATTTCTATTGGTTGGTTGGTTGGCGAAGGTCACAGCAGCCGTCGTGATCGCATCTTATTACTTCTGAAGTTGCTTGTTCTCTGTCATCATTTGCTCGAACTTTAAAAATCCTGTTCCTCTTTTGTTGTTGCCTCTTTGTTAATTCATGTTCCTGCTTCACGTTACTGTCTAGATAGAGCTGCTCAGGCTGGTTAATCTAAGAAATCATCTTACTGTCTAGATAGGGCTGCTCAGGCTGGTTAATCTAAGAAATCATCTTACTGTCTAGATAGGGCTGCTCAGGCTGGTTAATCTAAGAAATCATCTTACTGTCTAGATAGAGCTGCTCAGGCTGGTTAATCTAAGAAATCATCTTACTGTCTAGATAGAGCTGCTCAGGCTGGTTAATCTAAGAAATCATCTTACTGTCTAGATAGGGCTGTTCAGGCTGGTTTAATCGAAAAACAGTTGGAGAGTATTTGGATCAGTGTGATAACTGCAAATAATATATGTAGCACAACAAGGATATTGTATGTTATCCCCTCCCCCCTCCAGATTTAGAGCCAAGACCAAAGAAATCCCCACGATACTCTCATGACTGTTATCGTTTGTCTGGGACGGCCAGAAATCGCACAGTGTGCAGCGGGCATTAGTCACGAGGAACATCCCTACTTTACATGAAGCGTCTCTCTGACTAAAACACTCTGAGGTGCCTCAGACTGCTGAGAGACGGACGGATGGAACAGCTCGTCCACCTACAGTCTCTCAGCAGGCTTCAGGCTGCAGCGGCAGACGTCCGACAAGGTTGGCTCTTTAATCTCCACGCCACTCTCCGGGCGCAGGGTTAAATGACCGATGATGCAACCTCCTCTCTGTGAGTCAGTCAGCAGCCTCCAACACGGATCACAGATCTGAAATCATAACTCACTGGCTGATTAATCAGCCCTCAGTCGTACTTCAGTGACGGATTTCAATAACCTGATGAAAGTGCTCCTTCATTTCTCTCCATATTATTTTTCAGATATTTGCAACACTGCCGGAGGGTTTTCATTTTGAAGCTGATGGAATTTGTGTCCTGTGTCATAAATCAACGATGTTTCATATTTCAGCTGTAAAAGATCCACACAGAAAGATGATTGCAATTATACTCTATACTCGTTGGACAAAAGGAAGTACAGCAGGTAACAAATTAGATGTCTCTATGAATAACACAACTTTGCCTCTGATGTTGATGAGCCGGAACTGAGATCTGTGGAAATCCATCATTTCAATCATTCTTGTTATGTAGAAACCCTCATTTATATGCAGAACCTGCTAATGACATGTCTTGATCTTTATCTTATAAGATACAATTCATCTGCAGTTTGTTTAAAGAAAAAGGTCGAACACTTTAAGGCCCCGATTACGTGACTAGTGATTATTACGTTTGAAGTCACAATGCATCATTTTTTGCGTTTTTGTTTCAGAAAGAGAGTTTCTAATCTAATATTCATACAGTCATATTGGTTTTCCGGTTTTGGCTGCATGATATCAGATAAACGTGATACAAGCTCATTTTGTTTGGTTTTATAGTTACGGATGTTGACATTTAACGCCTTATGTTTTTGTAAAGTGTTTATATTTCACGTTTTCATGGAAACGGCAAAAACACTGAAAATGATGCAGTTGGCATGTAAATCGTCCGTCACAACGATACAAACATTTTGTGTTTTCACTTGAAAATGTCCTAAATGAGGCCTAAAATTATGTCCATTTGTAAACGCGGCCTGTGTGTGTCTGTGTCAAAAAGTCTCACGCTTTTATATCTACATATAATACAGCTCTGTGACATCACTGATCAATAGCAGCAGTCGTTAATGTTTTGATTGTCTTGTTGCTGCTGTAGAGAGTTTTTCAGTCGGCATCAATATATATACAGTTTATCTTTGTTCAGTGTGTGTGTGTGTGTGTGTGCGCGTGTGTGCGCGTGTGTGTGTGTGTGTGTGTGTGTGTGTGTGTGTGTGTGTGTGTGTGTGTGTGTGTGTGTGTGTGTGTGTGTGTGTGTGTGTGTGTGTGTGTGTGTGTGTGCAGGTGGTCTGACAGAGGGGAGTTAATCAGTCTGCTAAAAGCCTCCTGCTCCTCCTCCCTGTCTGCTCTCTTCTTTGTTTCTTTAAATATTTCATCTCTCTTCATTGTGCCTTCCTTTTCCTTTCTTCCTCCTTTTTCCTTTCTCCTTATTCCCCGATTCTGCAGATGATATCTTTTGTTTGCAGGTCTTTTGTCTGGACTTTTCTCTCCCCCATCTCAGGCCCATCATTATGCTCCAGAAAGCAGGAACTCCTGAGGGAGAAGCAGCCAGGCTCCGGGGACATTATTAATTTAGACCGTTCTGTTTGTTATGGATGATTGACCTTTTAAGTGAAACAAGGATAAAAAAAAAAAATGGCATCTTTGATTTGTGTTTTATTGGAAAATCAAGTTTTTTCAGTGAGCGATAATATTTGGAAGCAGGTACAGGAATTATTACAGTGCACGCTGGTAGTAATGGGATTACCTGGATGATAACGTTTTACCAGTGATGGATGGATTGTGAGACACCCACTCCAATAAGTGCCCTTCGGTGTTGTTTCTGCGTTTCCTGCCCTCGTGTGTGCGTTACAGCTGCGTAATGAGGCTGGTGTAAGGCCTGAGAGCCTCCATTAGCTGAGCATCTCCTGTCATTATCAGCCTGTGAAGTCCCGTCACCATGAACACGATCTCCAAAAGTCCTTCTTCACAACAACACCTCAACACTTTCATTGTTGTTTTCCAAGTTACTGAAAATTGGGTTTTCATTGTTGCCACATAACTACTTAATCCCATGAAAAATAGTGGAATTAATTAAATTATTCAGTCATGTAAAGGTGATTATTTATGAATTATGTAGTTGGCATGCCAGGCCAGGAGTCGGCGCTGTTGATTGTTTTTAGTTTCTTAATGAAACCGCACATCAGCCCGCAGAGAACAATATGCTGTAAACATTAACGATGGCCTTAGGCTGGCCAATTAACCTCAAATGTATGTTTTGGACTGTGGGGGGAAACCAATGCACGCAACAAAGAAACGTAGGATGGTGTCACGTCAGTAGGAATGTGGCACCGTCAATAATCTGGGGATTTTACCAATAGACGAGGTGCCGCAAACTGATTTAAAACCTCCCGTCACGTTAAGATTAAAGCTGAGACTCAGCAAAGATCAGCCAGTCAGCACTTCTGCTGAGATCTTCTTTTGTCTCGTGAGCTGAAGCACGATTGGTTGGCTCTGAACTGTCGGAAAGGTCCCAAAGGTGGACTGTCGGTTCGCCACGCCACTCTGACATACTTCTGCCTTTTATTATGGCTCAGCTGGTTTATATGGCTCAGACCGCTGAAAGGTGGCTCCTTTGATTTTATTGTTGTTTTGTTTGCGTTATTAGTAAGAATAACGTAAAATCAGGTTTGAATTTATAAATGAACTTTACTATTCAGACAAACAGGTAGAACGTCCCATGTAGGATGAATAACCCCTCCTACAGGTCAGTAGTTTAGTCGGTGTGGAGCAGGGGTCTGCGACCTTCATGGCAGATGAGTGACCACACAATGGTGTCGTGGTTCTTGCATCTCAGGTTTGATTCCAAGCTTTCTGTGTGGAGTTTGCATGTTCTACGTGTGTCTGCTCCGGGTACTCCGATTACCTTCCGTGGTCCAGTAAGCCGTTTAAAAGATGTGGGTCTGTGTTTGTTTGTTTGCTGCAACCTGCTCTAGTTTTGCAGATGTGACCCTCCCACCTCCTCACCTGAAAGACTGACATTGTAAAATAGAAACATTTTCAATCTCAGTCAACCCCGACGTTCATTTTAATGGGACGTTGAGCCTCTCTGGTGTGTCGATAATTGCCAGAGAAACTCACAGAAATATTATAATGTACCCTAATGGTCCAGACAAGTGGGACTGAGAGACTTCCAGCAGCTCATGTGACCTTTCTTTACAAGTGATTGAAATTAATGCAGGCTGAAATAAAACTGAGCCTCTCCAACATTCCTGAAGCATCCATCTGGAAAGTCTGACAGTGCTCCAGATGGACCGGTTCACTGGCCGCTGGAGCAGGTGTGCTAAATCTATTCTCTTCTCGGTTTATTTCACTCACAGCTGCCGGCTGCGCCGTGCAGGCTGCACTGAGCCGCTACTTCTGTTAATGGGACACTTCCATTGAATATGGCGAAAAGGACTTTGGTTTCTGACCAATCTTGGTTTATTTCCTCTGTTTCTGTCTTTTTAATGGAAACTTGTACATGTGTGTTGCAATGAGCGAGTTTGACCTCTTCTTTAATGTGTTGTATGGCTTGTAACAAATGCTGCATGTTGTCGCAATGCCAATTTTGTTTTTGTTTTTCAGGAGCAAATAATTGAAGAATGGAGTAAAATGCTATTTATTGTCATAAAATATATTTTGGAAGTTAAAGTTAATGTCGAACTGGCATGAAATTACACATTACAGTTGTAAAAGACATTACATTTATTAACATGCTGTGAGACCAAAAAAAAAGTCATTTTAATATCACTAATTTAGATTATGCATATTGAGGATTAATCTATAGTTTGTTCTCTATTCTCTTATGACATGACTTATTAAAAGTCTTTATAGCAGAATAAACACCAGTGACAGAGACGAACTGTAGAGACTGTTGCGTTTTCAAAATGTTTGCATGAGATTCATGTTTGGCAAGGTTGAAAATGATGTCCATTTCCGCAGAAACGACAAATAGTGATAGTGTAGTTGGCATGTTGTCCCACTAGTTGGTGCCGTTTGTTGTTTTTGTTGGATTTTCACCCGATTTCCACAGAGACGAAGCATTTTTAAATTGTTCCACCTTTTCAAAAAGTTGCGTTTCAGTGGCTCCGAGCACCCTGGTTCAGTAAACAGACCCATAAAATAAAGTTTCCAGTTTTCAATTGAACATGTCGCGTAAAGAAACTGGTTACCAGAACTCCTCTTAGTGCCGATTAATATTTAATAAAGTTCAGTTGTAAATGTGAAAGAAAATGTGACTTCGAGGATTACGAGCCAATCGATGACTTTCTGCTGAAAAGAAAAACAAATGAAAAGCATCTGCGCTCTAATAATCTGCAGCTTCAGGGCAAACAAAGAGCTTTTATAAGCACGACTCTCCCATCAGGCGTCGCTGCCATAGAAGTGCAGAAAACATCCAAACACTCGAAGCCAAGCTGCGACGCTTCCTGTGTGAGTCAGAGGCGGAGAGCCCACTTCACACTGGGAGACAATTTGGCCAAAGGATTTAATAGGATCTCTCTCCCTCTTCTTTTTTTCTGTTTGAAATGAGGGAAGTCATCAGAGCGACTGTACAGTGTCACAGCCAGCAGAGAGGAAGAAAGCTGCGAACGTGATGAGTGACAGCCGCTCGGCCCGTCCATTTCCCTTTTGTTTCCTTTCAATGCCGGCTCCGATGGTCCCACTTCCTAATCTGGCACCGACCTGAAGAAAGCCCCGACTGGAATATTTTAATCCATTCATTTTACCGAATGGCTTTATAATCATTGAAACACTTTGAAATTGGAAACGTTTTAATCTTATTATCGCAGATTAGACCATAACTAGTTTACTAATGGTTTTTACTTCACTTTTTTTAATCTGTCTTTTAGGATGTTCATTGTGTACAGTGAAATTGGGTGTCCTGAAAGGTGCAGATAAATAAAAGTGTAGTGTTATTTTTATTAATGATAAAAACCTGATGGTCTCTGCACCAGGTCCACCAGGTGGCGCTTTGGTTCAACGCCTATAAAAGTGCCTGTAACGTTCGTTCTAAAACTGTTAGTTGACTTGACAGAACCAAAAACATCCCCAATATCACATCTTGTAAAAAAAATACAAATATTCCCATATTTACATACAATATATACAACTCCTCTCTCCAACAATACCGCTCACATCTTATCTGGAGGTAACCAGCTCACCACACCCGTTTGAGTTTTCACAATTCACACAGCTATAGAAATAGTTATGTTACCGAGGCTGGAAATAAATTCTCTGGTGTCTAACCTTCAAACAGATACCAAGATTGTGATTACAAACAAACAACAGCACCCACTAGTGGGCTTATATGGTAACTACATCATTGTCAAAATGTTGGCGACATTTCTCAACCACTTTTATTAACTTATCATTATTTTTAAGGTTATAGGGAGAAATATGAAAGTTAGCCTTTATTGTCATTTGACTGTTAAAGGTTTAATGAATATTCTAAATAAGACAGTTTAGATTTTAAAAGAAAAAAAAATTTTCAGTGCTGTGATAGTGTTTTCAATTTACCAAAAAAAAAAAAAATGTTTGTGTGCGTTGTTTTGCAGTTGTACTGCCAGTTCTTTCTTTTAACAGTTTTTTACCTCAACAAACAAATACAGAGTGAGGAGAAAGAAAAGGTATAAAAACAAAGAAACAGTTTCCTGTGTCCTGAAGCAACAAGAAGAAAAAAATCTTGATAAACGTTCTTTTTCTCAGCTGACCCCGCCGCCTTGGGGCAATAAACGGTGCAGCTAACGTACAACAGCACACACACACACACACACACACACACACACACACACACACACACACACACAGGAGGAACCTCCTTCACAGTGAGGCTGCAGGCGTCCGTCCAGATCTCAAACACACACACACAATTATCAAGGGAAGCAATTTTCACCGTAACACCTGCGTCAGCGGCTCGACCCGACCCGGGGTCGTTTGTACTGACGAGCAGAAACTTTCTGTTTCATTAAAGCGGAACAGATATGTTGAAATGTGAACAGAACGCTTGAAATGACTGTTCTTATATTGCGTAAAGTATCACGTAACCACACTGTTGATGAAGAAATATTGGAGTGAAAGTATGATGGAGAATTACTTACTTGCAAAGCATATTTTGGTTAATAAACTGATGGGCTCGGGTTTAGATTTAACAAGTTTGTATTTCTTCAAACTTCTTTTTGAATAAACTTCGGCCCCATTTGCACAACGTTGTCAGATGAAAACGTTTGTAGTGTTCTGAGGGTTTGCTTAGACAACATGATGTCATTTTCAGTGTTTCTGTTGTTTGTAAACAAACATTTTCTGAAAAGAACAATTCGTTTTCACTTGAAATGTCGTGGAAACGGTGCCTTAGTGTCCTGTAGGTGTGAATGTGAGTGTGTGCTCACCTGTCCAGGTAAACACATATGTGGAAAACACAAATATTTATTTAGAAGATATAAGTAAATAAACTTTCTTTTAGGAATGTGATCGTGAGCTCATTTTGCTAAATGTATTGGCACATGTTCACGTAAGGTAAATATAATGGTCGGAAAGAAAACGCTTGTGAAAATCACTTTGTATAAACTGTGATAGTTGGTGGTAGAAACTGTTTTTGTACCATTTAGTGTAGGTGCATGGTCAGGGTGAGATGGGAAATCGAACCGCCAACACACAACTGGAGCCTGATCCACTGTGGCAACGTGCCGCAGGCTTCTCAACGTTCTAATACAACACTCACAATCAAAACCATTGAAACGTTATTATATAAATCTATGTTATCCTTGATTTAACATGTTACAAGATCTTATGAAAGCTATTGACGTGTGATGGGGATGACTTTTAATGAACCGCTCAACCCTGCGTATTGTTATCATTGTGTTACTGTGGTGTGAAATGTGATGATGAGACGCAATCAGCTCCTGAAGAAGCTCCAGTTAATTTGAACATCAGTGTTTATTCCTCGGAAATCACATGACGAAAAGGAGCTACAACAACTTGAACTGATTCGTTTTCCACAGACTGTTAACAAACGAGGAAATTCTACAAATTGGATTTATATTAGCTTTGAAAGAGCAAAATAATAAAACTTTTTAATAGATGTCTGTCTTCCATACGACTTTTGAAACACCCGGACAGGTGAGCACACGCTCACATTCGCACCGACAGGATCTTTCAGGTTTGGGCCCCGTCGATATGAAAAAATTTCAAGTTAAAACGCGTCATTGTTTGCGAAAAGTTTCATGTTTCCACGGCAACGTCTTGAAAATTATGTACATTTCCACAGAAACTGCAGTTTTTTCCCCCAAGCCGCGGCCTCGCCGCCATTACCTTCACCCCCTGCGTTTGCCTCCATCATGATTTCTTGACTTTTTTTCCTGGGTTTTCTGATTTCTTCGGCTCCTCCCTCGGTTTCCCCCTCATTCCTCACTTCGTTAATCTTTATCTTCATCATCAGTTAAGAGGTTTCATTTGCCTTGGACTGGCAGAGGATTACACTTACACCATCCCCCCCCCCCCCCCCCCCCCCCCCATTTCCATGGAGTGTTGGAGCATTTTCAAAAAGGTTCACCTTGGAAGCCGTATTCCAAAGGTTGCGTTTCCAGTGGTGTGTGAATGGACCCCCCCAAAACACTGTTTTCACTTGAAAACATTGTGTGACCAGAGCCTTGAGGCCCAGTTGTAATAATTGAATCAGATAAAAGGTGTTTTCATGATGTGAATGCCATCCAATCAGATTACTCAGATTACCTCGTAACTTCAGCCTCGTAACTGAGCTCAAATGAGGGAATTTAGAAAGATTCCACGTTAAAGTTTAGGATTACAAGTGTGGAGATAAGAGAGTTAAATGGTTGTGAGGGAATTGTGAGCGTTGGCTGGGAATCATCCAGAAAAGGCCATGTGGTTCCCAAACAAGCTGCGGGTGGGAGAGAGGAAGGAGGATGAATGGCCTCCAGTCTGCAGACAGAAAGAGATGCAGAGAGGGTCTGAGTGGCAGGATGGGAGAGGGGAGGGTGAGGGGGGAGGGGGGGCCCTCCAGCTATCTGTACTCGTGGGAGGAGAAGAGGGTGGGAAGAGCCAGTTTTAAAGGGGAGGGGGGGGGGGGTCAAACATGAGCGAGGAGGAAGAAGAGCAAATGCATTCGAGAGGGAAGGAAGGCAGAGAAAAGGTCCCGGCTGCTTCAGAGAGGAGGGCGGATGCTCGTATTCTGAGAGGAGGTGTCACTGTGACGACACCGGGAAGGTAAGGTGACATTTTCAGGTGGCATTAGGAGGCCGAGGAGGCGTGTGAGGTTTATTAGGTATGAGTGGAAGTGGAGTTAAAAACAACATGAAAGTATGTTGGAGCGGCCTCACAGTGTGTGCCGCCAGAGGGAATCATGCTCACAACCCACAAGTCTTATGATGTGAGAGATACTAGATTGTTGTGTGTGTGTGTGTGTGTGTGTGTGTGTGTGTGTGTGTGTGTGTGTGTGTGTGTGTGTGTGTGTGTGTGTGTGTGTGTGTGTGTGTGTGTGTGTGTGTGTGTGTGTGTGTGTCGTCAAGCTGTGAACTCCCTCATGAGATAAGAAAGACGCTCTCAGACAGACGTCCCCTCTGTGCTGCTGACCAGTGAAAGAGCGTGTCTGTCCTCCGACTGTCCCTCCGGCGGCTCGCTGCTGCTCTTCTGTTCCACATTAATTCTTTAACAAGCCGCCTTTATGCTGCTCACACAGGACAGACGTGTTTTCAGAGGGACGGCATGAGATGTTTACATGCTGCACATATACAGCGGGAGAGCGTCTTCTGCAACAAGTTAGGCCTTCACAATGGGACCGAACGTCACCGGCCTGGCGTTCGTCATCTCTTATGTTTGACTGATTCGTGTCTTGAGGTTCTTCTTGGTCGTTTCCTAATCTGTCATGTCTGGTTCATGGTTCCTGTCATTAACGTGTTTCCAGCAAAGCACAAATGCTTCGGAACATTGGAAGATCATGGAGCCTCAGGAAAAATGCTGCTTGAAATTTTATAAATTAAAAGAAAAAAAAAAACTGCACAACTTCGACCCAGTTTAAGTTTCAAGTGAAAACGTTTTTGAGATTTCTCTGCAGAAACGTTTCGTGTTTACTCTGCAAAGTTTTGAAAACAATCTCCGTACACTGAAAATGATGTAGTTTGCATGTCAGGCCACCAGTTGGTGCTGTCAGTTTGTTTTTGTAACGAAGCCACACACACATGCAACAGACAACCATACGCTATAAACGTTCGTATGGACAGACGAACAAGTGTGTTAGTACGGCGACTGTCAAAATAAAACTACCAAGTCCCAGGAGAATATGGACGGGGAGTCATGACAGTCTGGAGGCCAACATTTTTGTTATTATTCATCTACTGAGCGTGTGCAGAACAACTATTTCCTACGTCCGTGGCACCAATGTGCAGCAGCAGCACGGAGGTGGAGCTCCGGCGTCATCAAGGGGCTCCGAGAACCGTTGTCATGTAGACGGACACCCAAACGAAAATGAAATCAAAATGGTTTCAGCATGTGAGTCTGGTCTTCATCCAGCAGCTTCTGAAGTTATTCTCTGATTTCCATTCTGCTCGGTGTCTACTGACCAAGTATTTGGCAAAAATGGAACATCGTGTGATTGTTGTGGAACATTTGTGCCGAGCGCGTGTCAAAATTAAATCACCTGCAAATCTGAAGGGAGTGTCGTGAGAGTATTTTACAACGTCAATTCCAATTTTCACCCGAGTTTCCCAGGAGGTGACGCGACATTCCTTCAACATACATAAAACCTAAATTCAATGAGATTCAGGTTAAAATTTATGCTTCTGTCTTTTGATTTTTCAGTCTTCAACTAATCTCCGTCCGTCTTACGAGTTCAAACACGATCAAAAACTTCACCTGTCATCTTTTATGACGTCTGACGACAAAATGATCTCTCGCTGGAACGAGAAGCCAAATTTATGAGGTCAAGAATTCCTGATTTTCTTGTAACTGTTGCGCAAAGTTAGTGCGTCCTTCACAGCACTGTGGCTGTCGGGGATCGGTGATTGAGGAAGGACTCATTAAGCCAGACTCAGCCTGCTCAGGTTCCAGGAACTTGCTTTATTGGAAGCACTGGAGGAAAGGGGAGGTGGAGCGAGCAGCCAACACAGCCAGGATCTTCAAGACAAAAATCCAAATACCGAGAAAAGAAGGAGAAGGAATGCAGGAACACAACCAACACAGACGAACGAGACAGTGAGAATCTCGAAATAACACCAGAAACTACACCGATCTGTAGTTGCAGCATTGAGGCTTTGTTCAGAAAGACAACGGTCTTGAGATTTTCTTTACAGATTGTTTGTGGTTAACAACAATCCTGAAACCCCAAAAGACAAAGTCAAATTTTCACATTTTTTTATCAGGGTGAGTTTGTAAAAAAAAAACGTGCATAATGCAGCAGCTGTAGGAGACGTTTTCTGGACATTTCACTGTATTTTGCTCCAGAAGGTTTCATTAAAATTGGCTTCATGTTCAGATTGTAGTTATTTTTGGTCGTAGTTGTTTGGTTGTAACATTTCCATCACGTAGACTCTGCGTGACAACAAAGAAAAGTTTAAAGTTAAAGGTTATTATGGCTCGATGTTACCAGTCCAGGTCATTATGGCTCGATGTAACCAGTCCGGCCAGGTCTATAGGTGGAATTGGTCTAAATTAAAATGAGCTTGACACTCCTGGTTTACATCTTCAAAAACCTTCTGAGTCTCTGCATTTCCATTTCAGCAATGTCCCATAGATCGAACAGAATTTGAGCGTTGTCCTCGTGTTTTCCTTCATTCTGTGCGGTTGCTTTGTCTCGATCGTATTTCTTTGGCTTCCGCTTTGTTTTATAAAGAACATCACAACAGACTGAGGTTGGCAGGTTTACGCCCAGTTTGCTGGGAGGGTTTATAAATGTTTTTTTTTTTCCTCCTTTGTTTTCTTTGTTCGCTTGCCTGTGATGGACAAACCACAAGAGACGCTCAGATACACGTGTAAAACAAACAAGCGTCTTTAGCCTGGAGACGTTTCATCGCAAACGGGCGCCATTTGCATTCTGATTTGATTAGTTCCATTTGCTACATTTTTAAGTTCATTAACTCCGTCGTGTATAAAATAATCCAGCATATTTTTAAACTCGTGTAAAACATTCGGCCAGTGAAGAGCGTAGAGGTGAATAACATTGTAAAAAAAACTAAACTCTAATCTAAATAGATTAAGTAAAGAATCTTGGTTACTTTTATTCATTTGATATGCTGACGTTAAAACAAGATGAACATTAATGCTCAGATCACCTCAAATCACCATCAGAATGCAACAGCTATGAGAGGTTTTTGTGGACATTTCGCTGCATTTTGCACCAGAAAGTTTCATTAAAATTTGTTTCATATTGAGATTTTGGTGATATTCTGCAGTAATTGTCTAGTTTTGTGAAAATATAGACCTTTTCATCAGTCTACTCCACGCAACAACAAAGAAAAACGTTAAAGTTCAAATTGAAAGCTCATTATAGCACTAATTTACAAGGTTCTGCCCACTCATGATTAAATTGGAGTTGATGAAAGATTAAATAAGTTTGACACACCATCTAGAAACAAAATGTATATAGTAGTCGTCACGGTAAATCACCAGTATCATCAGTAACCTGATCCGCTTAATCCTGTCATAATCACACAGCAATATTAAAATAGCTGCCAGATACTGAAAGTTCTTTATTTGAGTAGCTGAATTAACCACGAAGTGATCCCCGTCCCTTGTGTGGTCTGTTTGAAGCTGATGGGGGGAAACAAAGGCAGCAGGGGAAGCTTCCTATTTGCATGCATACACCGGTTCCTCTCCTTATCCCAGCAACAATACTGAATGGAGGATCGCCTGATGTCACCCTGCTGCTGATCTGACCACAGTCGGAACCCCCGCCTCCCCTCCCCGCCGAGTTCCTGTGGTCAACTGATAAAGTCTCAGTCATTCGTCTCATTGAAAAATGAATCCGGTTTGAAAAAGTTTCCCCAATTATAGCTTGGAGGAATTCCCGCTGCTTCTGTCCATTTGGGGGTCAAAGGTGGTTTTGCATTCACGTCCTGTGACTGAGTCGACTTCGACCAGTAATCCAGAGCTTCCAGCAGAAGCGCGTTTGTGTGGTGAATCAGCAAACAAAGGAGGCGTCTTGAGTCCGATCGGTTTGCCTTTGTCGGCGTCAATGGCTGCAAACAATGGCGGCTTTGGTGGCTCCATTGGTGGCGTCTTCATATCCCTTCTTGTCCATCTGTCGAAGACAATGAACCACAAGTTGCTTAATGCCGGCAATGATTTCAAGTGAAAATGCAAATTGAAACGCCGTTGAAAACGTTTTAGAGCGGCTCCCAAAGTTAAACCTTGAATATTTACCAGTTTCTGTTGAACAAGACTTATTAGAACCAAAACAAACAAATATGAGTGTATATACACATTCCACAACCTGCCTGTCAGAAATCAATCACTTTGCTTCCTGTTTGTGGTGTAATTGATGTCTTTACCCCTGCCTTCCCTCCTTGACACATTAACCATGAGCTCTGAGGCGACACGCCACACTGTCAGAGCGGTTTTTCCACCCAGTTTTCACCCTCTGAACGTCTCACACCCAGAACCAATTTGGACCATTTCCCACAACTGCATGTGTGACTCTTATCGTGTGTGAACAGATGGGACGGCCTACCCAGCAACTGTGCGTTCTGCGAGAGGGGAAACATAGCGTCAGTCTTCACCGCTTCTTTCTCTGCAGTTATAATGACGAATGTTTGCCGTCTGATAAAACGGATGGAGGGATGTACAAACTATCTTTCTCCTCCTTCTGATATTTGGCAGAACATAGTTTACAGTCTGTCTTACTTTTGTGTTTCTCAATCACATTAAAGAATCTCCAGACTGCTTGTGCTTTCTTGCGTACCTGCAGGCAACGTCACGTAACACTCAGTGAGTTGTAGCATAGATCTTTTGAATATCTGAGTACGAATACTCCGTGCAGTATTGGGCCCGATACAGGTATAGATGGATAGAATAAGGCAGGTTCAGCAGATCTCTTGATGCCGACCTTTGACCTCTCTGTCCCCCGCTCAGATGTCATGGCGTCCGACCTACCGAAGCTCCAAGTTTCGAAACGTCTACGGGAAAGTGGGCAACAGGGAGCACTGCTACGACGGCATCCCCATCACCAAGAACGTCCACGACAACCACTTCTGTGCCGTCAACTCCAAGTTCGTCGCCGTGGTGACGGAGAGCGCCGGCGGGGGCTCCTTCATCGTTATCCCGGTGTCCCAGGTAACCCTCATTCCTCTGTCCCAGCTCCTCCACTCCACTTCACTGTGGGATCAACTCTGTTTCTTGGACTCGGTGCATGTAATGAAACTGACTACTCGTGCACATGCTTAAAATTACAGATATTTCCAGCCACATTCCAGCATAGTAAAATCGGAATCTTCACTGAAATGAAGCCCAGACTCTAAGTGGCGTGGTAAAGCTTGCCAGCCGCAGATCTGAAGCCAGAGTGGTGTTGCCAGAGAAGCTCGTCCAGGCCGAGCTGCATCGCCCATAAACACAACAAAAAAACTGCCTCGTTGCTTCGGAAAGTGTGAAATTCTCCTTCTCGTTAAAGGAAAAGAGAACGTGTGCATGCAGTTCAGTGTCAGCAAGTTCATTCTGCTTACTTTTACACACATCAGCCATAACATTATATTATCACTTTCCTATAGTTCCCTTTTATGTTCTGACCTGATGCTTGTCAAACCGTCTGAACTTTATTCATTTTTCTGCTTCGACACGTCAACTTTCATTACAAAATGACACCTCTGGCCCAATGTTTCATGTTTGTACTGCAACATTTCCAAGGAAACGGCAGAAATGCTGAAAACGATGTAGCGTGCAGGTCAGACCACTAGTGGGTGCTGTTGTTTGTTTTTGTAATGAAATCACAGACACACGTGTGCAGAGAACAATACACTATAAATGTTAACGATGACAGTACACAGAAATTCCAGTTCCAGTGACTGTCACCTATAAAATTACCAAGTCCCAGGAGAAGTTAGACTGAGAGTCATGACACTCTGGAGACAATCTGGCGGTTGTGTTTTATTCCGTTTCCACATAGACGGAGTCGGAACGTTTTCAAAAAGTAGCGTTTTCCCCCAGTTTCCTTTGAGAAGAAGTCAAAGCATTTTCAAAGAGTTTTAGCACCGTCATCGTGGAAACTGAAACATTTTGCACGCTTTATGTTTTCACTGGAAAACGTTGCCATGTAAACAGGGTCTGTATCTCCGGATGTTTTTGATGCCGTGAATCTGAGGAGCAGAGAAGGGTTCTGCCTCTTTAAGAGAGAACGTGGCGGAAAAGCTCCGGGCTGCCACGTGAGTGGAGTTCTTATCAGGCTCAAGACGTATTCAGGAAGCTGAGCGACTCTCGAGTTAAAGGTGCTCAGTCATGGAAGAAGAGCCACTAGATTAGGTGAGTCTGTGGTTGCTGGTGATGTTCTGGTTCATGTTTGTCTCCCCCTGAAGTAGACTCAAAGCACATGAGTATTTAAAGTCAAGTCAAGAAAAGAAGAGGCAAAGCAAAATACTTAAATTCCAAGAATCAGCCACTGCTAGAGAACGGAAAGGGACTGATTTACTAAGACCCTCATTAACGTGGATTAAAGTGCTTGTTCAGCGAAGCCCTTAAGGAACATCCCAGTGTTCAGGCTCCTGCATGCATCAGAGCATGTTTAAACCAGAACGATCTGCTGGAAACGGGGTCGTTTCTCCCTTCGTTTGCTGGAGGCCCCGTTTACATGGCAACGTTTTCAAGTGAAAAAAAAAAACAACGTTTTTCTGTTGTTTTACTGACATCTGGTGGTCCAACATGGAATGTACAGTAATTTATGACAAATAATTTGCTTCTTAGTATCAGTCACATGATTTTCGCAAACAACTAAATATAAGGAGAGTTATAGTCCAGAAAACACGGTACTCTGAATTTATTTTAGTAAATTTGTTTTACTGAATTGTATTTAGGTTATTTTAGGCCCATTGATGTCCTTTTGTAATATACCTGCACACTTTCACAGTTTGTCACTATAGTAACTGTAGGTAAAAGACAGTACTTAATATTTGTGGTATTCATTAATCTTTGGGTATCTTTGTGTTAAATTAGTTATAGCTTAATCTTTTTCTCACTTTTTTTGATGACATGTGTTTGCTAATGCTCATAAAGCTTGAAAAGTATTTAATTTTCTAATTTATGTTTATAAAATAACCTAAAGATAGAAGGTCATCACATTCACGCTACATTATTAGATTTTCTTTTTAAATGTTTGCTTATCAGAAAGAAACTACGAAGCTTTAACAATTACATGCATTAACTGTAATATTTAGTTTAAAGTCAAGGTATGTCTTTTTTAAATTAAATAAGTTTGAATACAAACAAAAACATCTTTTATGATGTTTTTGTGCTGTGCTACATTTATTATAGTGATGTTCACACATGTTAAAATGCATAACGCTTCACCATTCATACAAATAAAATAAAATTAAATCAAATATAAAATTTAGTTTGAGGTGATAATTTCTCTTTTTTGTCTCAAACATTAAAATCAAACAGTGAAGACCATAAAGGCTGCAGCCCAACTATAAAAAACTGACAAAACTCTTATAAAACTTCAAAATAGCTGAAATAAAGAAAAGCAAGAATCACACTGACTCACTACTGCCCCCTAAAGCAGACTTAAACCACTTCAAATGTGCGTACTGCCCCTTTAAATCGTAACGTTGCTGTGATCGTCTCGAAAATGTGCAGAAACTCACAGTTCACAGCTTCATTTGCAGGCGGACCGAGCAATGACGCACATGTAAATGAATTGTTGAGGTGTTTGTTCACCAGCTAAACAAACACGTCCTCTGAGGTGTGAGCGTGGCTGAAACATGATGGCGACGGGACGAACATATGGAGGGAGGACGGACTGCTGCTGGCTCCACCTGGCACACGCACCAACCCAGGAAATTAAAAAAAAGAAAAAACCCACAAGGTCACAGACACGTGGTCGTCAGCTCAGACAAAGACCAGCAGCAGAGTGGGCGTGGACCTTCACTGGTACTCCAGTGATTCTTGTTGTTATCGTTGTTATTGTGTGCCAAGCAGGTTTGAAAGGTTCTAATTTAAAGTTACACACATCTTAAAACAAGTATACATTCCCATAGCTGAAGTTCTCTTGTTTAATTCTAATGTTAATAAAGATGACGTCACATATTTTCTCCCTGCTTTCTTTCATGTTTATAAATCAGTATGAAATGATTTTGCTGATCTTAAGATCTATTTCAGAGGTTCTCAACTTTTGATAGCCGATTAAGGAACCCAACATTGGGCTGAGGGCCGCAAAGTAATTTTTTAAAAATACAAACAAAAAAAATCCCATTTGTTATTATTTGAATGACCAGATTTAATTTATATGATTTACATCTATTGGTCTGCATTCAATAATCTGCAATAAATACATTTTAATTAATAAATTAGGCTAAACCTGGCAAAACCTTGAGAAACATAGTAATGCACACCAAATCCAAAATGTAGTTTTCTGTCCTCTACAGTCAAATTTGGGAAATAACAGTCATTTCAGAAAATACATAAAAATGTATTTAGAACAAACCATGAGGCTGAGGACCCTGTCCACACCAAAACGTTGTTTCACATTAACACGCCGTTTTTGGCTGATTATTCACAAGGCGCAATGTTTTAGGAGCCCAAAACCTTTTTCTTTGTTTGTTTGTGTGTTTTCTGTGTTTCTAAATTCTAAAACAGGCAAAATGCACATCTGGGGAAAACGAAGACGTCTCCGGCTGGAGAGATTCTGTCTCCGGTTGGATTCGAAAGCAGCAGTAGAAATAGAAGTAGAAATACCTTGGTCGTGTTGATCCTGTTTCGTAGCCTCTGGAGGGCTAACGTATGAGTACATGGTCAATGGATTTTACTTCTCCTCGGATTTAAGAGTCCCCAAAGCACTTTACAATGTTGGTCACATTCATCCATTCACACGCCGTGCAAGACGCTGAGTCCATCCATTGGGAGCAGTTTGAGGTTTACTATCTGACATATGGACAGATGCTGGATTGAAGCTGGAACCGTGGATAGATACCAGATCCATACGTTTCTGGGATGTTTTGTCTGGTAACAGTGGGGAAGACGTGAAGCTTGATTCATTTAAAGTTCCATTATCCTTTCTGATTTCCTCATATCGCTCTCTGAACCCTTCAGGTCCCAGCAGGCCTTCTTTCTTTGCAGGTAATTAGCTCCTCCTAAATGGGGAGTCCCTGGGATCCTGTCTTATTAATGTTTTTGAGGCCGTGTTAAAAACTCACTGTCACGCTTGTAGGAGAGAAGCTGTCGCCAGAACTCACTCTGCTCCCTGGATCTTACACTTTTTAGATTTCTTTCTTTAAAAACTGGCCAAAACTGTCCTCATAGTAGGTCCATTCTGGTTCTCAGGATCACTTTACAAAGTGTTGAATTAAGAGAGACGACCACGGAACGGACCAAATACCTGATTGCTAGCGGAGTAGCATTAGCATCAAAGCCGTGTTTTCTGTGGGAATTTATGAAAACACGCTGAAGCCTGCAGAAGAAGCACGAGCTGGCAATCAAAGAGAAATAATCACTACATGCACATGACAACAACAACAAAAAGTCTGACTAATCCCAGTTCAACACGGAGACACATTTTGCTGTATCCCATCGGTGTTTTCGGCTTTAAGAAACTGATTAGCCACATGTGCTAACACCGGTAGCATCGCTTTGCTTGACTTCCTGTCTCAGTGTCTTCTTCTGTGGAAGAAATAACCACAGATGAATTAAAGCACCGTTTTAATAGACAGCGTTTTCAAATGAAGCTTCATAGCATTTTTGGAGTCAATTTACATGACGGTACTTTTGCTACTTTTTGAAAATACACTGAATCCATATCTGTGAAAACACAAGTTTTCTTGAACGCTGCTACTGCTCATGTGCACTGTAGTTAATAGTTGTTCTGCACATGCTCAGTAGATGGACAGTAAGAATGTTTTCCTCCAGAGTGTCATGACTCCCAGATGATTTTCTCCTGGGACTTGGTAGTTTTATTTTGACAGTCACTGTAATAACAATCCAACTTGGTAGTTTTATTTTGACAGTCACTGTAATAACGATCCAACTGCACTGGGTCGTCTGTCCATACAAATGTCCGTGTTCTCCCATTGTTAATGTTTATATTGTATTGTTCTCTCGGGGCATGTGTTTGTGGTTTCATTACATAAACAAACAACATTCCAACGAATGGCCTGTCATGCTAACTAAATAATTTTCTGGGTTTCTGACGTTTCCACGGAAACAGACATTGTTTTCAAAACATTAAGCAGAGCCACCGAGAGCCAATCTAATTTTCACATATACAGTACATGAACTGAGATAACAGCTACACGATAAATGCTAATAAAACACTTTTTTAAGTCCTTTGTTTAATTGTTGAACGACGACAATTAATTTAAAAGCATCACAGTTAACTCATGAATTCTGCATTGTCTTCAAAAGCATTCTGGGCAAAGTGAAGCTGGGTGGACTTATTGGGCTAATGACTGCCGCCTAGTGGCACAGAAAGAGAACGCACCGTCAGGTAACATGGTGCTGGCGTTTGTTGGAGGTATTTTATGGTTTTAAACATTCAATAGAGTCACAGAATAATATCAAAAGGGAGGAAAAAGAGAGACACATTTCACAATTTGACATTTCAAGAGGTTTTGTCATAGAGTCCATTGTGTTTGTCGAATCGCTGCGTCTTGCTGAGTCACTCCGTCTCCTCTTTCCTCTCTTCTGTCACCTCGGCTGGATTATCGCTGGACTGTTTTGGCTCAGAATGACTTCTATTGGTTTTGGCTCGTGTCCCTCAGTCTTGTTAGCGCCGCACTCAGCGAGTCTGGCAGCGAGTCGCAAAATCACATTTCACTGCTTTTTATCTGCTTCACTACAGCAAGGCTGTCAGTGGATAGATCGATAGATAGATCGATCGATAGATAGATAGATAGATAGATAGATAGATAGATAGATAGATAGATAGATAGATAGATAGACAGTCAGTATACACACACACACACACACACACACACACACACACACACACACACACACACACACACACACACACACACACACACACACACACACACACACACACACACACACACACACACACTGACCTGATGCTCCTGAACAAATCTCAGAGGAAATAAAAGAAGGGGGTCAGTGGATTTGAGGTGACATGAAACATTCACAACCTCCTGACTGACTTCAGCAGGCTTCCACTCTGTGTGGTTATGGGCCAGCGCCCCCCTGTGGACTGTGCTTGTTATTACAGCAACACCTCAGACGTCCCTCCGCAATAACCTCAACACATTCTGCTTGTTTGTGGCGTCAGTGGCATCATTTTTATTACCTCATATGAGTCGTTCAGGCTCAATAAAAGTGAAGCGGGGCTTTACTCAGTAGACAATAATTTGAGATTATATGAAACTGATATTTTCTGCTCATGTTTTGTACAAATTTTGTTTTTAATTGCTTCAATTTGTAGTCACATTTATTTTTGTTAATTATTGTGTTGATAAACACATTTTCTTAACTGTGTGAGGAAGCTGTAGTGCAGAGAAAACATGAAAACTCCACAGCGAGGCCCTGGATATCAATCTGTATAATTTTACTATTGTTGTTATTGTTTGGCATGATTATTATTTATTGTTCATAATATTTTATTTTGCCACTCTTCTATGAACTGTTCACTTCCCCCCATTGTGGGACAGATGATTGAATATCTTAACTTATCATGTTGAACTTGAATCGGGGAACTTGTCACTGTGCGGCGAGCGTGCAAACCACTACAGTACTGAATCAATGTGAAAAATCAGCTTCATCCTCCTTCTTTGTTGGTAGTTAGACCAAAGTCAGCTCTAAGTTTAGAACCGCAGTTTACACTTTAATGGGAAACATCTTTAATTCTCAGCAGTTAAAATGGTGAATCGTTTTGTTACGTGTATAGACTGTAGAAAATCCAGATTACGAGAGCGTGATAAGACAGGGATGGAGCATGAACCTCAGTTTTGTCCTTTCAGCTTCAAAGTTAATGGATTAGACCACCCAACAGGTTAACATGAGGATTTTAGCCATATACTATAAAAACGAAGTAGACTAAGTTTTTTCTTGTTTCTCAGCTTAATTTGTGTTTGATGCTTTCAATTTAGATTGTCTGGTAATTCTCTATATCTATAATAAGCAAGTAACAGCGCCAACTGGTGGTTTTTTTAATCATTTTTGCAGCTTCTTTGGAAACAAACACATTTTCAAAATGTGTCAACGCAAAACTTTTCTTACAAGAAAATGCAAAATCGATGCATTTTGATTTTGAACATTATGTTAAAGAGGCCCGAATCAAATACAGAGAGCTCAATGAAGACCTTTATCAAACTGATGATTTGTTTTTCTGTGAAATCTGAAATATTTGTTTGCGTTTGTGTTTCAGTCCGGCCGCCTGGACTCTCACTTCCCCAAAGTGTGCGGACACCAGGGAAATGTGCTGGACATCAAGTGGAATCCGTTCTTTGAGAACATCGTCGCGTCCTGCTCGGAGGACACCTCGGTTAGTGGCACACATCCCGGCTCATTAGACCGCTATTTTAAATCTTCAGCAGAAATTGTCCCGTCTTTTTGTCTTGTTCTCACTGCCACAAAGCAGAGAAACAGAGGTTTGTGTCCATATTTGGATACATTCATTTCAAAAACGATTCACCACAGTATTCCTGAAAACACACATTATATTAAAAACACTGCGAAATACTGAAAGATGGCCATAAATTCTCACAGTGTGCATTTTTGTCTAAAGATCCCATGTCATAATAAAATCAATGATAAGTGTGGACACACATGATAGCTAAAGTTCCACGGTTAAACGCTCGTCTGCACAAGGAATATTCGTCTGTTCAACTAATTTTATTCACGTAAAAATGTGCTTAACTGTCATGAAGCCGCTCGCCACTAGTGGGAGCTACAGAGATGGTAAATGGTAAACTGGCGCCGTCAGACAGCAGGCCTCACCGACCAAACTTAATGCAGCACACTCGTATCCAAGACAAAACGAACACATAATTGCTTTTGCGTTTTTTTGGGTTTTTTTGTGTTTTTTTTCCACAAAAGTTTCACGTTTACACGACATTTGAAAATGAGTCACGGCAATCTGGAGGGAAACGTTGTTGTTATCCATCTACTGAGCATGCGTGGAAGTACTAGTTACTACGGCCACAATGACATACGCCGTAGCAGCGTTTCAGAAAAGTAGCGTTTTCCCCCCCAAAGAATTCCACAGAGACAAAGTCAAAGCATTTTCGAAAAGTTGCGTTTTCAGTGGCTCCAAGCACGGTTGTCTCGTAAACGGACACCAAAAATGCAACGGAAGCTTTCCGTTTGCGGTTTGCAGCTGTTTTCTGCCCTTAAAACATCAAATAGCAGATGTGAAAAACCTTTGAGCAAGGCACAGATTGTATTACATTGAAGAAACTTCAGCTGAGCTCAGTCCCTCTTCCCTTTCTCCTCCATGTGCATCAGCAAGGCTGCAGGCCTGCGTCCTCCTCCATCCTGCACCTGTTACATTACTCCACCAGGCACACTAAAGCTCTGTCCTGCGTCGGGCTTTCACTTGTTGAAAGATAATCTCATCTGGTCCAACATGGAGCCTCCAGCCTTCGCTGTAATCCGGCCTAATCCTAATGCAGCCGGCTGCATTGATAGCTGGTGCTATTTTTGATCTGGAGCTGTGTCGCACTGATTGTCGGGAGGATTTCATAGTGAAAGCTCTGGAGATAAAAAAAAAAAAAGAATAAAAGGCCATTACTGAGACAAAATGAGTGTTCCACTAACATGTAGTAATGATGTTACTGTAAAGAGAAGACACATGATTCCATGAGTCCAGCTCTAAAGATCTCACATTATAAAGAAAATTCACTTTCTAATGGTTGTCCAACATTAATGTGTCCCTACAGTCTAGCCTGTGTGTGAGTAGCAAGTCTGTGCTCATACAGGCGAAGCTGAGATTTTCCCTTGATGATGTCATGCAGGGAAATATCCACTCCCTCTGGTAATAGACACTCACTTTGACCCTCACACAAGTAGATAAAAAAACTTACAAAGATGACTGATATCCTGAATAGATTCAGTAAAATCTGAAAAACCGTAAAAGTTAGCGGGAGCTAGCGTTAGCTACTTGGTAGTCGCTAACAACACACTCACCATTCTGAAACGTCTTCAGGAGCCTCCTTCTGGGCCAGGTTCTGGTTCAAACTGGTTGAAAAGCAGATTTTCTACGAGTCCGAGCAATAAATCCTCAACAAAAACCAGTGCAAAACTCAACTTCTGTAGAAACGCGTGTTAAAACTATAACACTATTATATGCATAATAAAGAATGTGTCATAAGCACAAAACTGCACTAAATAAATAAGGGTAACACAAACAGGCTCCCCAAGAAGCCCAATGTGGCAACACTCATCTTATCCCAGAGAATGGCGTGGATAAACACGGCTCGTTAGCATTTAAAGGTACAGACACAGAAAGACCCTGTTCTCAGTCGGGTCACTAGAGGGACTTTTAGACTGGCTGTAATTCAGGACCAAGGCTGAATTTGGGGAAATATACTTTGAATGCAATGTTGTTTGACCTCTGACAACTATTTGAAATTGTTGAAAAACTGTTTTACATGGGACCTTTGAGGGAATTTGTTCTGCTACATGGTACTAATACAGATGTTTTCATATCCACTACCATCTCTGTGCTCGATGCAACAGTGGAGAATACAAAATAATCATTCATATACACTAAAAATACAAAGATTGAAAATATTCAGCAACTGGTTTAAAAAAACTGACCTAAACAGGACGAGTTGAGGTTAAATAGACACATTTCAAAGTTTTATTTACACTACATATTTGGACTTCAGATTTCATATTTCCAATGTGAGTTTGCGTGTGTTCCTGCGTGTTGCAGGTGCGGGTGTGGGAGATCCCAGAGGGCGGATTGAGGCGCAACATGACGGAGGCGGTGCTGGAGCTCTACGGCCACAGCAGGCGGGTGGGCCTGATCGAGTGGCACCCCACCAGCAGCGGCATCCTCTTCAGCGCCGGCTACGACTACAAGGTATGGCGGCAATGATACGTAATGAGATTTTTGCTACGATTCATAGGTGCACAATGTGTTTTCACACCAGACTGAACAACTGTAATGGCAGCAGTAGCTGTGGTACTAACAGTCCTGTGTGGTTCCGTCAGATCCTGATCTGGAACCTGGAGATCGGAGAGCCGGTGAAAATGATCGACTGCCACACCGACGTCATCCTCAGCATGTCCTTCAACACAGACGGCGGCCTGCTGGCCACCAGCTGCAAAGACAAGAAGCTACGCGTCATCGAGCCGCGCTCCGGACGAGTCCTTCAGGTCTCACGTTTTTATGAAACTGACGGCGCCCCCGCGATGAAAAATATCTCTGTTATGATACTCTAGTTTCTCCTCTCTGTCTTCTCCAACAGCAAGCGAGCTGTAAGAACCACCGCGTGAACCGAGTGGTGTTCCTGGGCAACATGAAGCGGCTGCTCACCACCGGAGTCTCACGCTGGAACACCCGGCAGATCGCTCTCTGGGACCAGGTGTGTGTGTGTGTGTGTGTGTGTGTGTGTGTGTGTGTGTGTGTGTGTGTGTGTGTGTGTGTGTGTGTGTGTGTGTGTGTGTGTGTGTGTGTGTGTGTGTGTGTAATCCCATGTGTGTTGCGCTTCTCAGGAGGATTTGTCCATGCCGATTGTGGATGAGGACATCGACGGCCTCTCAGGACTCTTGTTTCCCTTCTATGATGCCGACACACACATGTTGTACCTGGCAGGCAAGGTTAGACACAAAGTTGTTTTTTTTTGTTTTTTTTATCTACTACATCTTTTTTTTTTATTAATAATTTGCTCATTTAAAAATAAAACTGATATGTCAAACACCGGATCCATCCATCTCCTGTGCTCCTTCATCCAGCTTACCCTAACCCTAACCCTAACCCTAACCCTAACCCTAACCCAGGTTAAAATCTTTCTGTTTACAAAAAGGTTTTTTAAAAAAAGTGTCTGTGAAAACAAAAAGACTGCAGCATTTTATACTTGGCCAAAATACACCAAAAACAGAAAGAAAAAAAAAACCACTTGAAACAACAAACACATGCAAGTCAAAACACAAAATGGAAATTATGAATGCGAGTGAGAAAAAAAGTTATTTATGCTGAACACCAAATACTCAGACAGATACAGAAAAACACAAAAACAATGCTTTTACACTTAAAACACTGTCGTGTAAACGACGCCTCGGTGTTTCGTGCTTTTCTTAGTCTGTCGTTACAAATATGTGAGCAGGAAGGAAAGACGTTGTCGTCCAGCCTAACAGGCTTTGTTCCAAAAACCAAGGCCAGGCTGTTCTCACATTCACCCAAGATATTACATATCATCATATCAGACTCGTAAATAATTGATGAACCATTGACCTGTCCGGGGTTAGAAGATGGACGGATTCATACTTCTAAATATCAAGAATGTGATATGGATACTCTCACGCTGCTTTGGCAGGGAGACGGGAACATCCGGTACTTCGAGGTCACCACGGAGAAGCCGTACCTTCAGTACCTCATGGAGTTCAGGTCCCCGGCTCCGCAGAAAGGACTCGGTGAGTCCGCCGTCGATCTCTGGGAAAGGAGAAATCCTCCCAGCTTCATTAGCCGTCTTGAGCGGCGGAGGAACGAGGGAAATGAGTCACGGTGAAAAATAAGCTCAGAAAACGACGCCTGAAAGGTTCAAACTCATCCAGTGAAAAGATGAATTAAAATATTCCCCCAGTGAAACTTAATGAGCCCCTCGGAACGCATCCAGCGGCTTCATTTCGCAGCAGGTTGATTTTTTTTCTTCCTCTTCAAGGTTTTAATGAATTCTGGGAAGAGGTTTCGATGTCGTGGAAACTGCGGCGTCGCCACGTGACTTCTGCTTCATGTCTGCAGGTGTGATGCCGAAACACGGGCTGGACGTGGCCGCCTGCGAGGTCTTTCGCTTCTACAAACTAGTCACCCTCAAGGGTTTGATTGAGCCCATTTCCATGATTGTACCACGGAGGGTAAGTGGGGCTTAATACAAATGAGATAATGTTCTCTCATTATCAATCATGGCTGAGGTTTAATACATTTATCAGCCACTTAATGGCCTCATTTAACATCTTTTGGCTGCACAGTGACATTCAGTGTTTGGGCTCGTCATGGAGAGAATTATAGCGCAAACTAATCAGAGCTGAGAGGGAACAAGGACAAAGGGAGGAAAAGTTTGTTTTTATGGCTTCAACCGAAGATGATGACTGAGAAAAATAATATACAGCTGTGATCCGTCTGGGCTGGTCCAGATCGTGAGAACAGAGTCAAATTTCAATTCAATTTTATTTGTAAAGCGCTAAATCACATCAACAAACATCTCAAAGCGCTCTTACAATGATCGAGCACAACAGAACCCAACTAAACCCTTCCAAAGCAAGCAGATGTAACAAGCAACAGTGGCCAGGAAAAACTCCCTCGCATGGAGAGAAGTTCATAAGAACTCCCTCTTCAGGAAGAAACCGTGGGGCGGACCCTAGACTCTGGAAGGGCGGCCATCCGCCTTGACCGGTTGGGGGGAGAAGTACATGGGATAGGACAGGGAGAGAGAGGAATAGAAGAGGAAGAGAGAGGAATAGAAGAGGGAGAGAGAACAACAAAGAACAAAGAACTTTCCAGACTGGCCCGTGTAAACGTGTAAACTTTAGTAAGATACTCTCGAATCCTTTGCAGTTTAGTTTCATCGTGGTGAGATATAAGCCGTCAGTAGTTACCAGGGGTCCTCACCTAGGTTTGGGTCCTAATTCTTTATTTCTTTTCTAATTCTTTTTCTTTCTTTAGTACCGTGCAAACACCGAAAATTGCACAAATGTGGAGTGAGTCACGAGTACCTTGTGCATGTCGAGCAAGTCATACAATCGCCAAGCAACAGGAATATCAAGTATCTTATGAACGCAAAGTAAACATCATGCAGATGTAGAGCAAGTACGTGCAGACAGCGATGTGTGAATGTCAAACAACTACCAAACCAGTACCACACAAATGTGGAGCGAGTATCGTGAAGTCAATTGAATATCGTGCCAAGAAGAAGGTGTTATAATGGAAATGTCGATTGGGTGTCATGGAAACACTGAGCGAGTGTTCTACAAATGCTCTACACACAAAGTGTGTGAATGGTGAGCGAATATTTGGTGAGTGTCGACGAACTGCCAAGGCAGTACCATGCAAAAGTAGAGCGAATACTGTGCAAATCTCGATCGGGTGTCGCCCAAATTTTATGCGAATGTCGTGCGAATCTGATGCAAATAACAAAACGTTATCATGCAAATGTCCAGCCATAAACATGGATATATTGAGTGAGAGTCCGACTAATGTCAGGGAATCATATCTTGGGAATGATGTGCAGATATTGTGAACATCATAGTGAACATCCAGCAGAAATCGTGTGAATGTTGAGCAAATATCCTGTGAATTCTGAGCGGGGACTTTATGCTTATAGAGTATCATGTGACACGCAGGCATTTTGACCTTGTTTATCTCATGACCTGTATATACAATATGTTTATAGGATGTAGGTGAGCAGAACATCTTCTACCCCCTCATGTTGACTTGAGTGTCAGTAAAATTCGCAACGTTTCAGAATCTGTTCAGACGTGTGCAAAGAAATCCCTGCTATTACTTGAAGATACTGAGATTTTATGCCTTTTCTTTTACTGTCTCAGATGTTTCAAAGCGAAGCAGATTAAAGCGTGTTGAACTGTGTTTACAGTCAGATACATACCAGGAGGACATCTACCCCATGACAGCTGGAACTCAACCTGCACTGACCGCCAGTGAATGGCTGAGTGGGATTGATCGAGGTAAGAAAAAAGAAAACAAACTAACAGACACAGTCGACAAGATATTTACTAATATTGATGGAAATGACCTCGTAATCCTGTATTGGAACAAATAAATAATTCATGAAATCAACTCAGGAAAAAAACACGACTTCAGTGGTTTGAAATCAAATCCAGTACTTTCTTCACACTTTAGGTCCACACTGTATCTGTATGTAAGTGTTTCACAGTGTTGTCTTTGTGAAAGGGTTTTATATAAAGTTTTCATGTTTGAATCTCGTTTTTCATTCTTTCTTCGTTCAACACTAAAATGACGATTGTGTCCCCCGATGGAAAAGGTTTTAGATTGAAGGGTTTTCTGGGTAAATAAGGTTTGTTGTCAGGAGATGGTCAGAGGATTTCTCCTGCTTCTTAAAAATGCTTTCCTGGGAGTCTTAAGCTGCTCCGGTGGGCTTTGTGTGAACAGTGTTTGTGCTCGGTGGTTCAAACAGACCCGGTGCTGATGTCCCTGAAGGACGGTTACGAGCGGCCAAACCAGTTGGTGTTCAAGGCGCCGGCGAAGGAGAAGAAGAGCGTGGTGGTGAATGGGATCGACCTGCTGGAGAACGTACCGCCCAGGACGGAGAACGAGGTGTGGAGAAGTCCTTTACACTTAATATCGCATCTTTTCTTTGACTTCTCACCCTTTGCACCAGCATGTGATTAGAAGTATGCAGAGAAAATGGCTGCAATCACGGCGCTCCGAGGAAGTGGATCCAATTCTTTGATGAGAAAAGATGGCGGAGGAGCCTGAGGCTTTCTCTGCTCTGAGGTTGTTAGATTTGAACATATCTGAATAAAGAGTCTGTCTGCTTGGAGGTAAAAACTTTAGTGTGTTTGTTTGATGTGGCTTTAAAGGGTATAAGTCTCATTCCATAGGGCAAGATGACGATCAGGTGATGATAGATGCTTTATTGATCTTGAAGGCAATTATTTTTCAGCTGCTCCGAGGGATTGGCTATTTTCTGTACTTTTCCACTGATTTAACAGCCCCCGTTAGTCACACACACACACACACACACCAGTGGAGGCGGCTGCCATGCAAAGCGATCAATACATCCATTGAGAGCAGTTTGGGGTTCAGTGTCGTGCTCAAGGGCACGTTGACAGAAGGGGGATTGAATCAGTAACATTCTGATGGAGAGATGACTCGCTCTAACATCTGAGTCATGTGACATGAATCCACCAAAGATGATCTGTTCGTGGCCTAAACATAGAGCTGGGTTCTTTAAGAACCAGAGTAAATGTCTCTGGTTGGAGGGAGGAGTCTGTTTGTGATGCTGGATGTCCTGGAAGTTGTTGATCGCACCTGTATTGTTTCCTTGGTTTACGTCTGATATGATGTTATGGTTAAGAGAGCAATGAAGACCTGACAAACGGGGCGAAAGCAAACTGTTTCGTTGTTGACATCCTCTTTCTGTGGACATTCATTCACATGGACACGCTTTCTCTTGTTTTTTTCGTCTTCTGGCAGCTCCTGCGCATGTTCTTCCGGCAGCAGGACGAGCTGCGGCGGCTGAAGGAGGAGCTCACCACCAAGGACGTGCGAATACGCCAGCTGGAGCTGGAGCTCAACAACCTGAAGAACGTTAGCCCCAACAACGTCTGACCTCTCAGCCTCCGGGACTGGCCAAGCTGCTTCCCCCGCCCCGCCCCAAGGCCCCGCCCCTCCATCTGACCTCCGACGAGCTTCTGAGCCGTCACGTCCAGCTCTTTTGATATGCCACATGATATCATGACTTCAGTTCTGCTGCCCCGCATTAGTGCCCTCAATAATATGTTGCGTAATGTCTTAACTGATGCAAGTACTGGAATATTGTAGTAACGACAAATATCATGAGTGATGGAGGAGAGACAGTTGAGAGAGTGAAACTTTAGCATTAAATCAAGATTCGAGATGATTTAAGACAAGATGTGCTCAATTTGAGGATTTTTCTCTTTTTATAGGTGAACATGAAAGGGGTCATATTATGCAGAATTCACTTCCTAAAGGTTTTCCAACAGTACTAATCGTCCCCATACCTGGACTGACGCCCCAGAGGTGAAGACAGTCTGTCCTCTCTCTCCCTGGCTTGTTTCAGGTTTTAAAAAGTGTGTTGCTCCAACCAGCCAATCAGAAATCAAACCCTATATAGTGTCATCGGGGGTTTAGCCAATCCCAATCAAGGTAGGCCCTCCCTTTGACTCCTCCCACAATTAGGCAGCTCTGCTCTGGCACATGGCACCACGAGAGGAAGTACTCCTCTTCCCAAGATGGGCATGTGTGAGCGGAGCCAGTCCAGCTCACAGAGACACAGCAGATTCTGAATGCAGCTCCTATGATTCAATATTCAAATGGAGGAAAATCAAGGAGAAGCTGGATTTGGGGCAATAAAGTTTGAATCCAATGTTTTTGGACCGAAAAGACCACGTGAAAGTGTTGAAAAGCTGTTTAATATGACCCCTTGAATGATCTGGCATTCCCTCCATTGGTAGGATCACTTCAGCCCCGATCTCGTTGGGTTGCGACAAACTGCGAAAGGCTTCCCTTTGTGCTTTTTGTAAAACAGTTTCATAGTCGTTGCAGAGGTCTCCAACTCATCTCAAACCTTCTCGATCTAGTTTCTGTGGAGTAGAACGTGTGAGAAAAGAGCTTTCAGAATGTTGATCTTCACATTTGCATAACTTTTGATGTTTGCTGACAAGATTGAAATTGGGGAAAAAAACGTCTCGCACAATTATTGCAAATGTGCAACTGTTGAGCAAAACGTGCTGCGGATGTCTGTTGATGTGGAGTGGATGTCATTGTAGCTTTAACGGAACGTTGGGCGAGCATTTCGCGAGTGTTGTGTGAATCTCTACAAAGTAACGTGGAAATGTAGAGTGACTACCGTGAAAATGTCAATAGTGTTGTTTGAAAGTCGAAGGAGTGTTGTACAAATATCGAGAGAGTGTTCGATTGCCAATTTTGAGCGAATGCTGAATCTGAACTCCGGCCATATTTTGACCAAATATTTGCAGGGTGTTGGCGTGGTATTCACGTTACAGGAGATTCATGAAAACTGAAAATAATTGTCTATCTATAATTGCTGTCGCAGCCCAGAGACATCGGGGCTTTAGAGAAGTGCTAATCAACCTGCGGACGTGGACCTCTCACTATTACTCACTATTCCTGCCCTGTTGTCCAAGTGACGAAGCCTTGATCGCGTCCCCGGACTCCTCCCTCACCGACCAAACCACCTCAGAAATCCCACCTTTTGTGAATAGCGTAGGGATGAACTGACTCTTTCTTTTGATTCCTCCTCCCTGAAGCCTTAGACCCTGCTGCAGACCCGGTTTTGCAGCGAGCTGCAACATCATCTCAAAATGGTGGACGTGAAGTAGTTTTGCACCTTTTACAGACGTGTTTCTTTTTTGTTTTTTTGTTTTTTTCACCACAAAGCTGCTTATCCCATACTCACCTACAGTGTCAGCCATAAATCTACTTCACAGCTCCAGACGGCGCGGCTCTTAAACATGCAGTCTTTTTCCAAGGAAAGCGGGACAGCTCCGTGTTGTTGCGAGGACGCAGCAGAGCGGATGTGGAGACGCGTTACCGCGGCAACGCAGTCCGAAGGGAAGCTTTGCTGGCTATTGCTGGTTTTTAGGGCTAATTTTGAGGTTGGGGAGGGGGTGATGTATATTTGCTTCTATTTATTTGTCACACCTTACCTTTTTAGCTAACAACGTGTATATTTGTTAATTCCATTGTTTTTGTATGACGTGGCTGCGCAAGTAATGATTGTGACGCTTGATAGATTTTTCGCTGAATGTTTCTGGTGCGAGGTTTTGTGTGAAGCGGCACCTTTGACAGTAGTAATTCTTTGACTCCAGCAAGCATAAGAGGATACGTTATGAAGCCGTACTCTTGCCTAATCCTAACAGTACAAGCTGTAATAATAACCATCCTTTTACATTTTAGCTAAGTATATCACTATAACTGAGACGTGTTTGCCTGTAGATTTGTAGTTTGGCTCTGGAGACTTGGGATCATCTGCCTCTTTTCCACTCGTACCAATAGACTTGGCCTAAAATTGGAGTTTAAATTCCTCCGTTTCACCGTGAAACACGCGTTCCTTCAGTCTTACACTGAATCAGTGTTCACGTTTGGTGGTGTTGCTCCCTGGTACAAAAGAGCATTTTTAAAATCACACATTAATATTGGAAGTGCAGGGATGTTCATTTTGCAACGACGTCACCAGAAAAGCTGCGTGCACGGCCGTTACACCCTGGCTCAAGGTGAACCACGATGCAACATAGTCACACCCATCTTCTGTACCGACTTGTTCAATTCAGAGTTGCGAATCACTGCAGCTGAACCCCGGCTGACTGGGTGGAGGCTTTCCATCACAGGACAAACATTCACTCGTTTACCGTCACAAACTAACCTGGAATACGTTATCAGACTGTATATTTTGTATCGGGGAGAAGACTTCCCTTTAAAGCTGCTGGTTCATGAACGTCGTGCCAACAACCCATCCAGGTGGGGAACGTACAATCACGTGTGTGACGCAATGCACCCTGGGTTATTCTGAATGACTCACATTGGCTCCAGCACCCTGTGACTCTGAACTCCATAAAAAGGTGGAGAGGATGGACGGATTGTTGGATATTGACCAACTCAGATCTCAGCCACAGTCTATAAAACCTTGAAAGGTTTACTCCATACTCCCAACGGACTTCAATGAAGCTGCTCCGCAGTCCGTTTCCTAGCGTACAGATGCCTCCTTTCAATCAGATTGGAGCCACAAGCTGCAGATCAAATGAACTCTTCAAAGCAGAAATTGTACCAGGGTGCGACCAGACAAATAAAGTGTGAGCACATCAACGATCCAGCCTCTTGACCTCAGAAAAGCGAAACGGCCAATCAAAGACCTGCATCATCAGAATGGGATTTGTAAGTGACGAGGAATTTCAGGTCTGGATGTCACAAGTCTTCTCTCGTCACGTCATAGCAGGGACAGTAAGCCATCAATGTCAAGTATCAATGCAGAGAGTATAATATGACTGAAAGTATTTCTGTACAGTTGTGATACACCATTCAGCCATAACATTATGACTACTGCCCGGGCTGTATCGTGGCTCCTGCCGTTAGTGGGCGGGATATATCTGGCTTTGAGTGAACTTTCTGTTTGATGACAACTGGGTCTGAATATCTCCAAACCTGCTGGTCTTATGGGGTTTTCCCAGTCGACAGTGGCCCCAAGCTGCAGAGCAGACCATCAAAAGAACCAACGACGGTCAGTTAGGCGTCAGAACTGGACCACAGTGTAATGGACGGTGGTTCAGGTGTGTGTGGTTTGCCTCTGGAATACCTTCCATCAGGATGCATTATAGGAAGAAGGTGAACTGGTGGAGGCAGTTTCACACTTTCATCAATCTTCTTCCATCCATGTGCATGTTGCTTTAACACGTAGCATCAACCTCAGACCATGTACAACACAAGTCCGACCCTGGTCCCTGGAGGTCCCCCACCCAGGGTGTTTCAGGTCTCTTCCTGCTGCAACAGGCTTCTGAAACATGCATGATGGGATGTAGAGGTCCTGGATTCGAGGCTGGTAATGCAACCCCCACACAAAGTTAAAAAGGTTCGAGGAGCCCAACAACCAGTTTGAGGCGTTGACTTGGCCTCCAGTTTCCCTAGATCCAAACCAACAGAGCATTTGTTGGATGTGCAGGATCCTGGAGGCGGAGGTCGAGCCTCCACCTCACAATTTGCAGGACTGAACAGATCGAACGTTCTTTGCCTTCTTTTAAAGCATATTTTTATTTTAGAAACAGTCGCATGTAAGACGACTATTTAGTGAAAGTCCTTTCATTTTCACATAATCTCTGTATAATTTATCAGTTGGCAGTATTTACCTCTTAACAACCCGTACTAGTCTGCCTCTGATTGGCTCGTCAGCCCTCATGCTGCACGGTAAACATGCAGCGGGTACTCGCCACCAGGTAGAGTAGGGCGAGTCATAGCTTCCATCATATTAGGGAAAAAGATGGTCAATCTGGCTCGTCGATACTGCCGAGTGGTGCATCATGGGGGATTTGTAGAAGGGCGTACACGATGCTAACTGAAGAATAAGTGGAGTACACCACTGATCTTGGCTTAACGGCGCCCAGAGGAGGAACGTCCACAATAATCAGGAGGTGGTTCTAATGTTGTGGCTGACTGGTGTTTGTTTGCCATTCAACATGTTCGTTTTCTTGATTCAGGTGAAGCTCAGTTTAATTCTCTCTCTGGCGGTGTGGCGACAATTCACCTTTAAAAATGCGTTTACAAATGGACCGTGTTGGTTTCCCCCCCCCATGTGCAGATCAAGACCGAAGACGTCGACGCACAAAGGACCGCAGACTCCAAACACGTGTAGAAAAGGGATTTTATTTTGAAGTGAGTGGGAGAAAAAAGAAACTGAATTTGGCTGATGACAGTGGAATCAACATAGAGTGAGAGATCACTGAGGTAGGCCAATTCGACCGCCGCGTACAACCGGAGAAAAACAGAGTGACAGAGTTTTCCACAGTCTTACACTTTGAAACAATAAATTTTCGATGCACACAACGCTGCGGGTGTATCCTCCGTTTTATAATCGAGCACTTCTCTACACTACCACCACAAGTTCAAACATTGCGACCAGTGTGTCACGGAAAAGAATGGGGGTGGGGGAGAGAGGGGGGAGGACAAAATGTAAAAGAGCAACAATGAGATCTGATGTTGAACATTTCCTCTTCGTGGAAGGATTATGCATACAAAGTTATGTTCAAATTTCAAGAAATTTCACACTGCGTGTTTCGCTTTTTTCTTTCTTTTTTTTTTTTTTCTTTCCCCTCCGATAAAGCAGCATACATATCTAACATCTTATTACAATTCGTAGTTTCTCCTCAAGTTGTCTGTGTAATGTCTGCCGTCATCAAAGAGAATACAAAAAAATAGATTTGGTCATTATTTACAAGAACACGTAATTTCCGAACTATCAAAGCTGAGGGTTTGAGGGAGGAAGAGGAGGAGGAGGAGGAGGAGGAGGAGGAGGAGGAGCAGCTTTGACAAGGGCAGACATTATTTTTGCTAAGATTTTAAAAATATGTCCCCGGGGTCA
Source organism: Lipophrys pholis (assembly GCF_963383615.2). Lineage (NCBI taxonomy): Eukaryota > Metazoa > Chordata > Actinopteri > Blenniiformes > Blenniidae > Lipophrys > Lipophrys pholis. The sequence goes on from NC_137636.1 coordinate 3,864,681, forward strand.
CACTGTGCATGATCAGACACAAGTTTCACACCAGGACAGCAGAGAGTATTGGCATACTGGTGACACTACAAACACATAACTTACATTTAAAAAAAAAAAAAAGAAAAAAGTACAATGCAAAAAAATATATAAGTTTAAGACGAGGAGAGGACAGCCATACATGAAATCCAGTAGTTGACTTTAAAATGTATTAGACATGCACTCAGTTTTTTTTTTCTTTGTTTTCTTTTTTTCTCTTAAGGGGGTTTAAAATACACAAGTCATCAGAAACGTACACAAACTGTGAGAGAGAGAGAGAAAAAAAAAAAACATTTCTCAAAAGGTCTTTGCTATTGGTTGATATTACAAAACGGGCGTCCACAGCAGGTAAAAGTGGATCTCAAGGAACACGGGAGCATCAAAGGTACACAAATCTTAGGGGTTTTTTTTTCTCCCCTCTCTTCCAGGTAACCCCGGCTACCTGACTGGCCGATAACGGAGAAAATAATATTTAAAAAATCACTCCTACCGCAATATGAAACTGGAGGGAGGGGGCTGGGAAGTGACTGGGAGATACAAGTTTTATAACAGTTCAAACTTAGCTGGAGGAGGACTTTCAATCGTCTTCGTCTTCCTCGCCCTCTTCGTCCAGTTCCCGTTTTCTCTTCTGACCTCGCTCCTCTTCTGGAAGAGCGTCAAGAGTCACGGTTAGACACACGAACGTACAGGACGAGTGAAATATCGAAATCAAAGCAATTAAATGTTATTGAATTTTATTTCGATGCAAAGCGACTTTAACTTCCAGGTTTTTTACTTGAGAGTTTCTGCTTGAAAGAAATACTAAGAAGAAAGTGTGCTATGCAAATTTTAACCTCCTCCTGAACGCCCTAAAGCCCCGTTTACACGTTTCCAATATTGCGTTTTCGTTTCAGAAGTTTTTGCATTTACGAGGCAACATTTTGAAAACAATCTCTTGTTTACACGGAAACTGAAGAAACAATGGAAAAATGTGTAGTTCGCACGTTGAGCCACGGGTTGGCGCCGTTATGTTTTTGTATTGAAACTACACACGCATGCACGCAGAGAACAAAATGCTATAAACATTAATAACGGGAAGAGGACCAAGTTGGATTGTTATTTTAGTGACTGTCAAAATAAAACTACCAGGTCCCAGGAGGATATAAAGTGGGGAGTCATGACACTCTGGAGGAAAACGATCTTATTGGACGAACAGGAAGAAACTAAACTGCACTAAAAGTGTTAAAGTCAAGCTGGTTCAGTCCACAAATGTGAAGACATTGTCTGCAACGTCTCGTCTCGGTCGTCCACTTTGTGGACACGTGCTAATGAATATTAGGAGTTTCTTCTCAAGAGAAAAGTTCCTTAAATATGACCCTCGTCAGGACAGGCTTTTACTTTGTTCCACTAAAAATCGTAGTTGTAGAAACACATTAAGAAGTGTCCAAGTATAAAACGATAGAGATAAGATGTGATCTGATGTGAAATCCGCCATCCCGTCACTCACCTTCTTCATCTTCATCATCAACCTCTCGGTCATTCAAATCCTCCTCCTCTTCCTCCTTGGAAATAAAACAAGATTTGGTGACGTGTGGTTTCCTCAAACTGAACAATTACAGAGAATGTATTTCTGTTACTGTTGCCCCACCTCTCCACTGAGGTCGTCGTCCTCCTCTTCTTCATTTTCCTCCTCGTCTTCCTCTCCTTCCTCCTCTTCCTCCTCTCCTGGCGCTGCGTCTTCATCGTACTCTTCCTCGTCTACATCTGGGTGAAAACGGCTGCTGGTTAATCACCTGCTAATTCCTAGAGGCGAACGGACGAAGGTATGCGTGTCCTGAAACTGACCTTCGTCGTCGTCCTCGTCATCGTCCAGGCCCTCCGCGTAGACCTCGGCGTCCGAGTCCGGCGCCTCTTTGTCGTCTTTGTCGTAACCGTCCAGGTACGTGAGCTGGGGTAATAGCTTGAACACGTTGTCTCTGTACTCGTTCAGGTTCGTCACTTCACAGTTGAACAGATCTAGACTTTTCAGGGTCCCCAGCTCTTTCTGCACACATGGAAACATGGAGGCTGAGAGACGACACATCCATCTCTGACCTGACCTGAACCCACAGCGTCTCGGCGAACCACTTACCAGCGGCTCTATTGTGCTGAGGTCTTTGATCTTGTTGCCACTGAGGTTGAGATGTGTGAGGTTGGGGCATTTGGCTGCCAGGACTTCCAACCCTCCTGAGATCCGGTTATCGCTGAGTTCAAGCTGCCGGTCGATTCGGTAAATCAAGAGTTTAGCGCAATCATTCAAGCCCACAGTGAAGGACACATTGCACGGAGGAAAAGAACCCGAAACCACCCACCTTTTTGAGTTTATTTAGCTTCGGCAAGTGGGCGACTGTTGTCAGACCAACGTTGATTGTGCTTAGAAACTCCAGCTCCTCAAACTCGTCTGTGAGACCCTCGATCTTTCCTTCATTCGAGCGACAGTTGTCGAGCACGAGTTCTTTGACCTGCACAACAGATGCAATCATCATTTTTCCAATCGGTCAAACATGAAAGGAGTCAAATACCTCACCGTTCCATCATAAAGACCTTATATCAGTGGAAAATGAGGGTGTGTATTTTTCTTGTGTTTTGCACCACAGGCGTGCGGGTATCCCATACTTCCCCATTAAACATGTCTCAGCCAATCAGCATCAAGTATTATGTAAAAATTAACCATTAATACCAACATCAATATTTGCAGGTCAGCGCACTCTCACAATGCGTCAGCGTAGTTCACATTTCCCAACGCCTTCCTTCAGAAATGAAAAATATATAATACATTTTAATCAACTGACCCTTAAAAACATTGTTTACTGTAAATGGAGAGATTTAAAATTTTGCGTTACCAAGCTAGCCCACTCTAGCTCAGCTGTCCAACTGTGCAATACCACTTTCTTCCACAAGATGATGCAATGAGTCACTGTACAAATGTATCTGTTCTCAGCACAAGACCAAAACAGCGGTTTACTGAAGCTTAATTTACTCGTCATAAGCAGAGGCTGTGTGGAGCTGCGAACAACCTCTGCGCTGACCGAAGCTCGTTTCCCAAAAATTCAAAAAATACGCTGAAATGACGAGGGCCAAGATTGGAACTATGTCATAGGGCACCTTTAAGAAATTCAAAAAAATCTTGTTGCCGTGCTGTTCATAATGCTTTGCACACTGACAATGTACACGACACTAGCCTGTAGCAGAGTCGTATACTGAGGTCTTTAAAAACTATCTATGAGGGTGAGGCTTGATACTGCCACCCAGTGGATTTGTAGTGTCATTACCACCAATGTGACACCTTTAAAGGACCTACTCACATTACAGCACAAGGTCTGGTTTACACGGAACAAAAACTATATTGATATTTGAATACATTTGGGTCTTTTGTTTGCAAGTGTAAACCATGTATGAACACACTGTAATGCAAATAATGTGTTATCCACCCTTGACCATGTCTCAGCCAATCAGCATCGAGGACGTATTAAACGAAAAAAACAACAAAAGAAGCAAAAAAAAAAAACCTCCATCTTTATTAATCGGTCAGCGCACTATTCTCGCGATGCGTCAATTACGTAAATATCACGATTTGTCTACCCCCACCCCCCACCCCGAGAAAGCGACAAAGCGCGATTATTTTCCGGGTGAGCGCGCGCGCATGGATGCGCGCGGGAGTAAAAACACTCCGGAGCCGTACGAGTCGTGCACGGGGTCATTCGTGAGTAGGAGGGGCCGCTTAAAGCCGATTAGACCGCTGCCAGGCAAACGGTGCATTGTTGCTCGAGTTAAACAGTCGCTAAACGGACTCCAGCTTGTTTTATTATTAAAAAAAACAACAAAAAAAACAACGCAGGTACGACGAAGCGGCTCGTGTCGAATAAAAAAAGGGGGGGTTACGGTGCGTTTGGGATCGCCTTTTGTTTCTGAGTAAAATGGCGGCGGGAGGCTTGTCCTAGTTCTGGGAAAACTGGAGCAGCGACGACAACAACACGGCGCCTTTCGATGGTTTGTCTTCCACCGCGGCGGCGTTTTTTTCTTTTTTCTCTATTTAACTGTATGGGGGGGTCGAACAATGAGCCACGCGGTCGTGTTTTAGGGGGAGGGGGGGTTGTTTGACTCCTGCGTGTCGTCGCCCGGCCCGGCGGCTTCTAACGGTCCCCGCCAGCGAGGCTCCCTGTGCCCGCCGGAGAGGCTGCGGTCCCGCGCCGCCCCGCTCCGGTACCCCCCTCCCCTCCCCTCCCCTTCCCCTCCCCCGCTTTAACCCCTCCGCGAGGCGGCACGCGACGCTCTTTATTCATCGTTGTTATATATGACTTTGAGTTTCCGCGAGCGTGCACCCAGCAGAAGGCAACAACAACAGCGCCTCCGCCACCGGGAGGGGGATTTTAGCGGCGTTTGGTGGCACGAAAAGTTCAAAATATGGCTCCTATCGCCTTGTTTATCTCGTTAAAACGAGCCGCGGCATCATCCGAGCTGCACCGCGCGCGGACGCGGGAGTCGGGATAAAAGTTCCAGCGCCACCGCGGAGTTGCTGCCGCTCCCGCCGCGCGCCGCGGAGCGGCGGCAGCAGCGTGACCTGGCGGCTCCATCCATCCTTTATAAACTTCGGAAGGAGAAACTTTGTGTCTGCACGCGCCAGAACGTGACACCGAGACGGTTCTCCCCCTCCGCGGTGAGCAGGAAGCGGGGCTACATGCGAGGCCGACTTACGTCCGACGGAGTGCGGTTCCGCAGCTCCAGGTGAATCCGCTTCTTCATGTCCATCCTCGATGTCCCGCACGCGCGCGCCCGCGACACGAACACACACTTTTAATAATTACCGCAAAAAAAAAAGCAAGTAAAGCACCTCCGGAGCGGGCTGCTGCTGCTCATTCAAACTTGATCCGCTCGGTGGGCGGGACCGAGTGGCGGGATTGTCGTCACCGCCGACCAATGGGAGCGGTGGAATGAGGAGGGAAGGGATTTACAGACTGAGCAGCCAATAGGAGCGCGCCAATAAACCTGGGTGGGGTTTTGTTGTCGGGGTTTGGTTGTTTGTTAACTCTAGTTTACATGGAAATAGTCACGTTGGAGGGTTTTACTCAAATTTATTCACTTTGGAGGATTTTACTCTGAATCGAGTTATTCATCAGCAAATTAAAGTGCCTCAAACTCAACAAAGAAATGAGTCCTGGTACCACAGATTTGCACAATCACCACTTTACGCCAAATAAATGCTCTATAACACAGATTATTATACCATATAAAGTTTGTGTTCAATATAGTTCTAAAGCTACAGTTTTGACCGCTCACGTTAATTTTTGTATTCCACAATGTTAAATTATTGCCATTTTAGCTATATTGGCTATAACAGCTACACCAGCTAAAAGGTAAATAGCGGTGTCAGCTATTTTAACTGTTTTAGCTAATATAGCCTTTCAGCTGTTTTAGCCATTTGAGCTATTTTAGCTGTTATATCTAATGTAGTCTTTGTGACATTTCAAATAATATAACCATTTTAGATGTTATTGCTATTTTAGCTGTTATAGTGACTTTAGATGTTATAGCTGATGTCATATTTCAGCTGTTACTGCTAAAGTAGCATCGGAGCTATTTTATATGTTATCGCCATTTTAGCTGTTATTGCTATTTTAGCAAAAAGAGGAGCTTCTAGCAGAGCGGATGTTTTTTTTAAGGCTTAAACAAGAACTGGCATGGACTTGGCTTTGAAATGGGCGGGGCTTTGATTGGGGTGGAGCTTTCATACTGGCACAGGGAGACACCCCCCCCCCCACCACCACCACCACCACCACCACTCTAATCTGATTGGCCTCTGCCATTGTTTTTAAAAAGGACATAAGAGGACAGCTTCTTATTTTCTATTTATTTACCTATTTGTTGTTTTTATATTGTTTGTGGGAATTTGATCTCAGCATGATGAAAGAATAAATATACCCACTTAAGAAAAGGTTTATTTTCACTCAGTCGTTATTGACAATAAAGAACCAATCAAGTCAAGAGGAGATTAAATACATTTATAACCGTATTAAAAAACTTGTCAGTTTGAATAACTGTTGATCTCAAGGTTTTGACTAAAATTTATCAAAAAATAATTTAACCTGTAATTCTTTATTGCTTTACATAATTCAGAGTGTATATATATATATACAGATTTAATTACATTTACATCCACTAAATAACCTCAAACACTTGTTTTCTGCACTGTGGGAGGAAACCAGGAGTTTATTCTACAGTAGTTTTTAATAGTTTTTTCTATTTTTAACTCGTATTGAGAAGAAAACTTTTCGCAAAAGCAACACAAATTGCCCAAGTGGTACACAGAGTGGAGATGGTCTTGCTGTGAAGTGAGAGCGCTCACCACTTCACCAGCATGAGGACTTTCCCAGAGTCTGTATTAATTGAGATAAATAATGTGCACGAGTGATAAGACAGCGGGGAAAATGGCCGTCGTTGCCGCCCTGCTTTCCACTTTACTCCTTCTGCTGCATGTCCATAGTGTCAAACACTCAAGAATCCACAAAACCTCCAGCTAAAACTATATTTATATTATTTAAACTATTTCAAAATATATATATTTTTTATTATTGTAGTTTAATGTCCATTCATGTTTGTTTTAAAAAATATAGATTGGAAATTACCACAAGAAAAGGACATATTAAGCTCAGAACAGCAAAAAAAGAGGTATTACCATAGAAAATGTAAAAATTATTTGAAGACAAAAACGACAGTAAATGGAATGCATTAACAAAAAAAAATCACAAAAGTATAGAAAGAAGCTTAAATAGTACACAAAAAAAACATTTGTGGAAATAAACAAAGAATAAGAACAAGACTAATCAAAAGAAGACATGATATGACAAGAGAAGTATAAAAACAAACTGATTAACATAATTGTGATTGTAATGTGATTAATAATAAAAAAAAAAAAAGAGATACAACAAAATTCATCAATCCATCCATCTTCTTTCCCGCTTCGTCCGTTTGGGGTCGAGGTGGCAGGGTAGAGAGCAGAGACGTCCAGGCGTCCCTGTCTCCCACACCTTCTCCCAGCTCTTCTGGGGGGACCCTGAGACGCCCCCAGACCAAGCCTGAGATATAATCTCCCCAGTGAGTCCTGGGCCGAACCTCTGGGCCTCCACCCTGATGGACGTGCCTGGTAGACCTCTAAAGGGAGGCCACCAGGGGGCGTCCTAATCAGATGCCTGAACGACCTCAACTGGCTCCTCTCAATGTGGAGGAGCAGCAGCAGCTCGACTCTGAGTCTCTCTGGAGTGGCTGAGTTCCTCACTCCATCATCAAGGTTGAGAAAACTCATCTGGGCCTCTTGTAACCACGATCTCATTTTTTGGGTCATGACCGAAACGTCATGACCATAGGTGAGGGTGGGGTGGGGTGGGGGGGGGGGGGGGGGGGGGGGGGGGGTGTAGACCGACCGGTAAACAGAGAGCTTTGCTTTATGGCTCAAAAAAGATGGAAAAAAAAAGATGAAAAATGACCACAATGACTCAACAAGTTGTTAAAGAGAGAAAAATAATGAGAGAAACAATTACAAACACAAAGTAATTAGAAAATAATCTTCAAAAAATTCAGAAAGAAACTTAAAATGACCACAGATGATACAAAAATACACTAAATAATAATAATAAACCACATTAAGAAAACATAAATCAACACAAAACCTTCAAATTCTCTTCAAGAGACACAAAACAACAATACAAATACCCCCAAAATATCCATATTAACACAAAATAGTCAAAAGAAAATCTTTCAAAAAATCATGAAAGGACCTGAAAATAAAAATAAAACCCAGGAAGCCTCATAAATTCATCTCAGAACAAAAGAACAAAGAAAAAGGTCAGAAAAAGCGTAAAAAATAAAGTTCACAAGATGTAAATAAACAAGAAACAAACCATGAAATGACACAAATATAAAAAATGAGTACAAACATACAAGATGTATATTTGTACACATCTTGTAAAACGACCACAGAAACACGGATAAAACAACAAAATATTAAAAAAAACAACAACCATAAACACCCTTAAGGACACAACTTTTAAAATATTTCATCTTCTTGTTTCACATCTTCAGTGATTTAGTCTGTTTTTATATCAGTTTTTCATTTATTCTGCTAATTCTTTTCACTTTGTCTTCAGACTTCACGTTTCAACTAGTTTGAGTTGATTTTCATTTTTTTTGTATTTTTTAATTACTTTAATCTATTTTCTCACGATCTGCTATACCTTTTCTGTTTCTGCTTATTTATTTCAGCTTCATATTTTATGTTTTAAATCATCTTTTTTCTGATATTTTTCACTTTGTCATCTTTTTTTCGTTTGTCTTTTTATTATTTCTGGCCAAGATTTCATAACCAGATTTAACTTAATTATATGTATGCGCTTGTTAATATCAGTTTTATCTTTCTTCTGTCATAATATCGTTTCATCTGAACAGTCCACGTCTTATTTTTAGGGTTATTATGTTTTTAGCATCATATTTACCTTATTTTAATCATGACAGTATTCCTTCTTGTCTTCTTTGAATCATTTCCACTTCTCTCTCCTGCTTTAACTATTTTTCAGTTACAGTTATTAATTATTCTTCATTCTTGTGTTGTATTTACTATGTCGTTGTCCTTTCTTGTTTTTTTTTTTAATGTCAAATAATCTTCCTGTTAAGTTTTGTCCGGGTGTAATGACTAATTCCTGCCACCAGAGGTCCTGAGAACTGTGAGGTTACGGTTTAACTCTTTATGTGCTGATTGTGTTCGAGGGAAAATCACAGTGAGAATGAATCAACACTTTGTGATTCATATTTAGAAGAAGACAATTGAGCAGGAGCATCTAAAATTAAGTCCCATTAAAACCAGTTTTTATCCAAGTCAAGACATTTAATAGATAAAACATACAAATAATGTGTACGTTTAACAAATAACTCACATGATGTTGGTTAACATTAGAAAAAACGAAACATTTCCTTACCTCTAAAATTTAATGGAATCTTCTATCGTCTAATTTCAATCCGTGGTGAATATTTGGACAAACAAATTGGGCAGTAGTTTTAACATAATCTTGCAAACAGGCATTCAGACAAACAAATATACGCCAATGACTTGATTGCATTCTTGGCAGATAAATATATAAATAAAAAATTGCGTTATGGGTGTTTGTATAAGCTCCTCCTGACATCATGGCTCTGAGGTTAGTTTGATTGGAGCCTCTGGTTTTGGCCCTGGGGCCTTATGTTTGACATTTGGTACAATAGTTCAATATTCCAGCGTCTCATTTTGAACCTTCAGTGTGGATAAACTCCTGGTCCGCGGCCCACACCCCAGCTAATGCAATTTTATATCGACAATTTGATGTAATGTGGCTCCTTAAGTTCAAGTTGCATTCTTTCAAATGAACATTTAATGAATTTTTTTCCACAGTTTGAATGATAAAAAAGCATTTCTGTGTTGATACAAACCCACATAAGGAAGTAGCAGTAGAAGAAAAAGTAGTTGTACTCGATGGCACATCATTTTAAAAGAATTATTTGCAGAAGCAGTAAAAAACTGATTTTATTTTGCTGATTATGAAGTAGAAATGTGTGAATTTGGCTCAGATTTTAGGGCAAAACTGTCATGTTTGAACTGAAGAGAGAACAAATCTGTACATTTGTTAGTTTATTCAAATGGTTTAAATGCGACAATTATATATTTATTGTGCTGCGTTTTCCATAAAATCCAGACAAGTTTATTAGTTTTTTCTTGCATTAATTTAGAGAAGAATTTAGTTTCTGATTCAAAACTCTGACGCAAGTTGAATCCTGATCACTGTCAATACAATTAATGAATAATTATTGAAATAAATAGGAATGAATGTAATATTTGAAATACGCTGCAGGTCTCTCTCTCTCTCTCTCTCTCTCTCTCTCTCTCTCTCTCTCTCTCTCTTTTATTTTTACATTTCAAGTGATTATTGTTTAATTTACGGAAAACGTAACTTCCTTCTTCTGGGGAGGAAATTGAAAATGTAATGACAGTTTTTCACCACCAGGTGGCAGTGTTTGACTATTTGATAAGAAGACAGCGCCAGTTCACAGAATTAGTTTGAGCAATGAGAAATTAATTTCAAAATAAACCAACAAAAACCACAGAAGTAAACTTTATTTACAAAGTGGATATGATCCAGAACATTTTACAGACGATTCACAAGGTGATCAACCAGCCATTTCTTCTCATTGTCTTTAATTTATAAGATGTCATTTCACATCATTGACATGCTTATTAACACGTATCAAAACCTGAGAGTAATAAAATACCATTATCTCGGAACATCAAAACAATACATTGACCTACGTTTTCGGAATGCAGTTGTGAGAATGTCCTCAGATTTGGGCCTGGAGGACTCTCAGTGTGGACTTTGCAGGTTGTCCCTGTTTTTGTCCAAAAAGTCGCCTGCGCATTAAGAAACTTTATGGTCACTGAGGCTCTTTTATTTGCGTTACAGTTACGGCTCCACAAACCCGAGAAGATTGAACACAGTGGATATATGTGATTTATGGCACGATGCAACTGGCTGAGCGATGATATCATATATTAGTGCAGAATAATACACATGCTTAAAAATAAATAAATCCACTAACATTGTTTTTACCATTGTCTCTCATATATAAGATAACAACAAATTTACATGGTTAACAAATTAGAATTAAACACCAAAATATGAGATATAAATACTATTGTTGGTGCTCTGGCCTCACAGTGAGAAGGTCAAATATGCAGAGTGCATGTCGACTGGACGCAGGCCGGCTTTAAATTCTCATGAACTGATGAGTCGACGCCAGCCCCTCGTTGGTTAACTTGCCGGCCGACGACTCGGAGGAGCAGGAACAATGTAGTTCGTCTACTTTTCTCCACGCGGCAGCACTTAACACCTCACACCGCCTCTAAATCTTCCTGGTTACGGTGCGTCGCCGTTAAGTCTAATTAAGTCCTCTCCCGACAGCAGCTGCCTGCGAAGCCACCAGAAAAAGCCTCGGCAGCTCTGATTAAAGCACACGTTCTCCTCTGTTGGAGTAATTTGGCAGCTTTTCCTGGCAGATATATATATATATATATATATATATATATATATATATATATATATATATATATATATATTTCTTTTTTTTATGTTTGAGATGCAGAATTGAAACAGGTGCTCTTGTATACGAGTGAAATGAAAACAGCAGCTGTACTGTCTCGACTGCATTTACTATAAAAAGCATCTTTCGCTTATAATTACAAGATTGAATGTGAGAACATGATCATGTCGGGGATGAAGAAGAGAAAAAAAAGCAGCTTGGAAAGGGGAGAAACGTCCAGCAGAGGCCGTCTGGATTCACTGCTTGGAAGTGAGAACGTCATTAAAGAGAGGAGAAGAAATGATTAACGTGATGCAGGTTGACGAAACAGAAACTACTGATCACAGAACCGGCAAGTCAAACTCATTCGTCCCAGAAGTAACCACATAACAACCTAATAAGACACCAAGGATCCAGATGTTTCCTGCTGCTTTAGGAAACATCTGATGAGGAGATAGTCAGGTCATAATTTCATTGTACCTGTCATTGATTCATTATAATTAATTAGCTTTATGTTTAGATTCACGTTTGTTCACTGTAAAAAGTAAATCTTCCTCTTGTCAGATTGAGCTCTGTCGCTTTAAGAGAACACAAGAAACACGTGTGATCACACCCCGAAGTGAAAAATGATAATTTCACTGAACCTGGGATTATTTTCCTTTCTTTGTAAGGTTGCGGAGACATTTCTCTCAAACGTTTTCATGTGAAAATACAGAATGTCTCGGGTGTCCATTTCCTCCACAACAATACTCAGAGCCACTGAGTGTTTCTTCTGCACATGCTCAGTAGGTAAAGAATGTCATGACTCCCAGTCCAGATTCTCTTGGGACTTAGTTTTATCTTTGAGAGTCACTGTGGAAAAGTTTCCTCGTAAAAAAACAAAACAAAAATTTCATTTTCACTTGAAACGTCGTAAATGGAGCCTAAAAATGCGTCTTTGCTTCAAAACAACTGCATTAATGAATTTGTCGTCGCACGGCTCCTGAGAGTGAAATCAGGCGCATCACGCTGAACCACTCGACGTGGTTGAACAATAACAAAATGTTGTAAGCGTGTGCCGTCCAATCACGACAAAGAAACCAGCGAAACATGACGGGAGAGGACCCCCCCCCCCCCCCCCCCCCCCAAATTGTTCTTTACATCTCACATGCTTTTTTTATGTGTTTTGTCTTCGTAGCTGCAAAGCATCAGTCTGTCTCTTCATCCTGCATTTCTATTGGTTCCTTAGTTGACGTAGTTCACAACAGCCGTCACCAAATTTTCAACACCGTCTGAATTTTATCGCGGGTTGTCTTTGGTGGCATCACCATGACGACGGCCGTCCTGGAGTCGATGTCCCAGTGCGACGTAGGGTCACCGATTTAGAACCAAGAACAAAGATGTCACCGTAGAACAGCGGAGCGGCCTCAGGAACATCCCTCGTTGCCTCAGGAACATCCCTCGTTGCCTCAGGAACATCTCTCGTTGCCTCAGGAACATCCCTCGTTGCCTCAGGAACATCTCTCGATGTCTCAGGAACATCTCTCGTTGCCTCAGGAACATCCCTCGTTACCTCAGGAACATCTCTCGTTGCCTCAGGAACATCCCTCGTTGCCTCAGGATATCTCTCGTTGCCTCAGGAACATCCCTCGTTGCCTCAGGAACATCTCTCGATGCCTCATGAACATCCCTTGTTACCTCAGGAACATTTCTCGATGCCTCAGGAACATCTCTCATTGCCTCAGGAACATCCCTCGTTGCCTCAGGGTTGCCTGTCTGTGTCGGCTCAGTGCCCCCTCCCCCCCCCCACCCTGTGTGAATTAAACTCTGGTCGAGCTGCCATGTTGTTCAGCGAGGTTTGATGAGGACTTTCACCTCGAACAAGAACGTCGTACTTCACCTCCCCTTTACCGCGGAGAGAATTCCCTCCCTGCAAAATTAAACTGCTCGGCATGTGCGGGAACGACGGGAGGCGAGACGGGGAAGAGCGCTCAGGACGGAGCGCGTCAGCCGGCCATTCATTATTCATGTTAATTGATTCTGGCAGTTCGGAGACGGTACCTTGTAATGCAACACCCATCCTGGACAGGAAGGCGATAAACACACACACACACAAATCTCCCGCATGCGTGAATACTGAGCAGGCTGCCTCCTGCCTCCTGCCTCCTGCCTCCTGCCTCCTGCCTCCTGCCTCCTGCCTCCTGCCTCCTCCCTCCTTCCTCCTCCCTCCTGCTTCCTGCTTCCTGCCTCCTCCCTCCTGCCTCCTGCCTCCTGCCTCCTCCCTCCTTCCTCCTCCCTCCTGCTTCCTGCTTCCTGCCTCCTCCCTCCTGCCTCCTGCTTCCTGCTTCCTGCCTCCTGCCTCCTGCCTCCTGCTTCCTGCTTCCTGCCTCCTGCCTCCTGCCTCCTGCCTCCTGCCTCCTGCCTCCTCCCTCCTGCTTCCTGCCTCCTGCCTCCTGCCTCCTCCCTCCTGCTTCCTGCTTCCTGCTTCCTGCCTCCTGCCTCCTGCCTCCTCCCTCCTGCTTCCTGCTTCCTGCCTCCTCCCTCCTGCCTCCTGCTTCCTGCTTCCTGCTTCCTGCTTCCTGCCTCCTGCTTCCTGCCTCCTCCCTCCTGCTTCCTGCCTCCTCCCTCCTGCCTCCTGCTTCCTGCTTCCTGCTTCCTGCCTCCTGCCTCCTCCCTCCTGCCTCCTGCCTCCTGCCTCCTGCCTCCTGCCTCCTGCTTCCTGCTTCCTGCCTCCTGCCTCCTGCCTCCTGCCTCCTCCCTCCTGCCTCCTGCCTCCTCCCTCCTGCCTCCTGCCTCCTGCCTCCTGCTCACGTGAACCTCGTCTTCTCACACCATCCTGCACCCGTGAGGAAGGCGGGACTCGGGTTCTTTCATTCTGGAAGCTGGGGTGTGATTTGTGTTGTTCCCGTCTGAGAAATCTACTTCCTGTTTCCCGTTTCTTTCGCATCCCAGTCGAGTGGCGGCTTTTCCTTGAGCTCATTTGATTTAATCGCTCGCTGCCAAAGCTGACAAGGCGCCAAATGAGACGCTCGTTTGGAAGAAGTGAATGGAGGGAAAAGGAGGGGAAGGAAGAAAAAGAAGAAGGTCACATGCGTCTCCACGTAGATGCCTTTTGCACTCGACGTTGTGCGGCAATTAAAATTTAATGAGGCCTCTCCGTTCTGCTCAACTGGAGCAGTCAGATGCTTCCCGGTAACTCCACAGCGCCATCTGCAGCTCCACAACGATCACGGGCCTCTTTAAGAACACGCAGACCTTTAGGGACGGAGTTTAATGGGCTGCAGGATTAGATTCTTATCAATGAGCTCAGATAGTGAGGGAGGATAAGCAGGTTGGCCAAAGCATCACGTCTAACGTCTTAATGAACCATCAAAGCTGAACTCCACTGGACATGAGAGACGCACACTCACATCCACGCTCACATCCACACCATCAACAAACATCCACTTGTTTTTTGGACTGTGGAGGAATGGCAAGAGTAAATCCGCACACACTGGAGCAGCCGCTGCTGTCAAGCTCAGTAAAGATCTGGTCTGATCAGTGTGTGTGTGTGTGTGTGTGTGTGTGTGTGTGTGTGTGTGTGTGTGTGTGTGTGTGTGTCTGTGAGTGTGTGTGTCTGTGAGTGTATCTGTACATGATACTAAATGACAGAGAACGTAAAGAGGAATGTGAGCACACTGTAAAGGTTGAGTGTATTGAAAGAGAAGGACACACACACACACACACACACACACACACACACACACACACACACACACACACGCACACCGAGCAGCCCTACCAGGGCCTAATCATGTTTCAACATGGTGGATGATGCATCATTACGTATTTGCGATGTGCTAATCTGCGGCGCTGTCCTGGCGTTAATTATGAGGTGGAGGAGCGTCTGACACAGATCTGATAATCTGTGCTGCGATGAGGCTGAGAGGCTGAGAGGCTGAGAGGCTGCGGCAGCGTTTGGTCCTCTGATGGTTTGAACATGAGGAATGACTGAAAGCAGCTGCTCTGTATGTTCTGCTGGAGGACATTTACTGCCTCGTACTGTAGTAACGGACCCATCAGACCAAAATGTACCTTCTGATCAGCTCGGTTCTCCACATTCCCCCGAAAAACAGAATGAAATCTTAGGCCCCGTTTACACAACGGCATTTTAAGTAAAAACATATCATTTTTGAGCATATTTGTAAAAAAAAATAAAAATTAATTGTGGGGTTTCAGAAAAGTTTTGCATTTACACAGCAATGTTTTCAAAAAGATGTCCGTCAGAAACGCCACTGAGCATGTGCAGAACAGCTACTTCCTTTGACCGTGGTGCACATGGACAGTAGCAGCATTTCCCCCAGTTTCCATGGAGATGTAGTCGGGACATTATCAAAAAAGATTTTCGAAAAGCCGTTCTCAAAACGTTGGAGCTCCATTGTCGCGTAAACGTAAGCGTTTCCAAACGTTTCACTGGACAAACTGGTCAAACGAGGCTTTAGTTATGTCGAGGCGTCTGTGATCTTTATGGCCAAAAGAAAAGATCACAAAATAAAATTCAACTGGAGCCACAAAACATCTTTCAATCTGAAAATGAAGACGATACGATTTATGAACTTGCATAGTTTTAGCTATATAATAAAACGGTATCTTATATCATCATCGTTCATCAGAATGTTTGATGATTTATTACGTCTTTTGCTCTATATTTAAGCGCTTGTAGTCTTTTTTAGCTATTTTATTTCTCGCAATTTTGCTTTTTTCTTTGTCATTGTTTTGCTTTCTAGCTTATTTAGTTTTTTCAGCCAGATTAGCAATTTGAGCATGTCGCCATTTCAGCTGTTTTACCCTTTGAGGATATTTTCAACCAAGAGGTAAAATACATTTTGAAAATGAGTCTAGTGTGCAAATACAAAAAGTAATAAAGATAAATATTTGTATAAAACTTTCTAAAAGGCTTCATGAAGCCACAACAGAGGGGCTAAAGAGCCACATATAATATATGAAATAGCAAAAATATAGACGATGGAAAGATCATAAAAATAATTTGATACGTTCCAAACTTTACTTAAAGAAATAGAAATCATGGCAGTAAAAGAGAGAAGCTGTGAAGATGATTAAATGATATTTTTCTGCCCTCCATTTGCATAATTTCCATTATCCAGAAGTGGCCCACCTTCCTCAATCTGCTGCGTTTTTTATTTATTTACTCATCCTCTCCTCTTGTGGAAAAATGGAGTTAATCTGGAGTGTTACAACAAAAGCTGCAGCTGTTTATGAGGTGGAAGAATTTATATTCATTAGAAAGGAGTGATTGTGAGAAATCCTCTGAGACTTATTCAGGAGTTTGTGGTTTTTTTTTCTTCTTTTTCCTAGCAGATATTTTCTTATCAACAAGCCAGTAACGTCACAGAACTGTGGTTTCTAGAGTGTTTTATCAACACCAGGTAAAATTCATCATTTTGGAAACTTTCATTCTGAGCCACGTTTCCTACATAAAACAAATTATTAGATGTAATAAAGAAAGAAACATAATTGTTCCCAGCACACGTCTGCCCTTGTCATTTGTATTAAGTGTTGTCGGACCACCTAATCCAAGGCAGAGTCAAGGCCAAGTCCAGAGAATTCCAGGACTACCTAAGTGTTGTAGTACTCCAGACCGGTCTCGAGATACTGCAAATGTGCAGCCATGTGCCTGTACATGTCCACCCTTATAGGCACCGTGTGCATATTGTTTCTATTATATTGCATTTTTATCTGCTTTTTTTTAGTTCCTGCTATGTGTGCTTCTTTCTCTGTACTATCCTGCTGTACCACTGCAAATTTCTCCACATGCGAGATAAATAAAGGGATATCTTATCTTATCTTATCTTATCTTATAAGATAAACACTATTAATGAGTTTCACGCAGCTTTGTGGCTGATCCTTCTAATGATGGACTGTAAAACCTGGACACACAAGTTCCAGGGGTGGAGGGGTGGAGTGGTGGAGGGGTGGAAGGGTGGAGGGGTGGAAGGGTGGAGGGGTGGAGTGGTGGAGGGGTGGAAGGGTGGAGGGGTGGAGGGGCGTAGAGGCGACACACTGTAGACACAGGAGTATACTGAGGCCTTAAACCTGCATCTTCAATCGATAGCCAATCACTGGGTACCTCTCAGCAGTGGCCCGTGTTTCCACCAGAGGTCGACTTCCACACGCTAACCAGCTGTCACTTCAGAATATGGACAAACTCCTCCGCCAGTCACGATGGGTTTCCTCGTGCACACTCAGGTGTGTTTAAGTGCGGTTGAGCTCGGTGATGGATCGTAACAGAAAAAGCTGAGCTTTGGCTCGGCTGTCAAGAGGAGCCGCCGGCTCAGCACTTCTATAATCTCCCAAAGAACGAGCGGCTCTGTGGTGATTGTAGCAACAGCCGTGAAGTCGTAAACAACTTCCTGTTGTCTCGTGGACTTTTGGAATATGTCCAATGAACGTAACATTTTCTGACGGTAGAGCTGTGAGACACAAATGAAATATGTTCATGAAATACTTCAATCTAAATCTTCCTTTTTCTTCATGTGTCGCTGCAGTACTCGGCTTCAGGTACGTTGAACAACACTGCTGGTCATACGGTATGAATGTTTCATGGGCCTGAGACAGCAGATGAAGGGAAGACAAAAGAGGCTGAGCTGGAATCAATCACAGGTCAGTCATACACTGAGAGGCCGGAGACACAAACCTGGAGTCATGCTGAAGCTCTGCTCAACAGGAAGTGCAGATAATACCATAATACAAGTAGTGGGAAAGCAGAAGGGGGGGGGGGGGGGGGGGGGGCTTTTCATTGGTTACTGCATGAAAGAGCAAACAAAGCTTCTTTATTTATAAACAGACTCGGATGTTAGCCAAGGCAAAAATATTTATGCAAAAACACTTCCCATATTTGGCCAGCAGGTGGCATACTAATACCAATATGATGTTGTTACCATAACAAACAAAACATCCTAAGGAATAGATGTTCAATTAGGCTTAATTAAGTACAAATAGGGGCCTTTGGTTTATTCATAAGAATTTTACCCTCCTCTTTTCAAACAAGCAGGTTTTTACAACCTTCCGTTACGTTTTGACGGTGAAACGTTTCCTGGTGATGGTGGACGTCATGTCTGTTCATCAGCTGGATCGACCGGCTCCACCGCAGCGGTCATCGACTGTCCAGCCTGCAGGCCAAAGCCGGTCCGCCAGCAATAACATCTGACTGCCAGATGTTTTAGAAAATCTGAGGCACCTGTGTCACAGAGGCAATAACACCATCTATTGGCATGTCGGTGCCAGCTCCTCCAGAACCACCGATCCAGTTCTTTCCGGGGACGCACAGCGGTTTAATCTCTTCTCCACCGTCCCGGAAGTTTAGCCTATTGGTGTTGGATTTATAAACAAATTATTCAAGACCTGGTTGGTGTCAGTCAGCTGTTAGCTTCATCACTAGCATCACACAGTCTCTCTGCGCCCTCTTGTGGATGCACGGAGGAACTCCAGCCTCCCCCGTCGGCCGCTAGTCAGTTGCTGAGACAAATATTGGCTCGAGGCCACATCACGTTGCCAACGAATTATCTGCTGGCTCTCACTTATTCCACCATCTCGTGCTTCGTTCTTTCCATACAATATGTTTCACGTTCGCTCCAGAAGTCTCTGTTTGTGATGAAGAGTCACATCGGGGGTTTTGCCGTCATGCTTCCCCACGGCGGTTTGTTAGTTTTTACTGGTTGTGACACAAATGACAAACTGAACTGATGAACCTGTTTCGGTGCTTCACTTCCAAACGTAACGGCGAACAGCTTGCAGGCGTAATAATTTCCAAAGCTAACTGCATGTAGGCTTGTCTCTCGTCTGTCCCCGAGCTGCCTTGCGTGAAAATTTGCATCTGATCATTTCCCTCTGCGCTCCTTCTTTTTCCATTAGCAGCACAGCTTCAGCGTACTCGAGGAGCGAGGATGTAAATTAGCAGTCTGACTAACAAACTCTTATCCATCTCAATGGTCTCTGTGGGTTTTTCTGTGGGTTTCATGAGGCGGCGCCACCGCTCTTCATTAGTGCAAATCGCATTAAACACTCAGCACAGCTTAGTCGGGTGCAAAATGGGACGTGGCAGAGAAATGATGTAGCCAGACTGACGTGGCTGTGAAGGACAGACGTTTGTCCCTCCGCGGTGAGACCTCCCTCCATCTCTGTTCACGCCGCGCCGCCGCTCACTTCATTTCTCCTTCCTGGCGGCCCGAGGCTGATCTCAGATATGGAGGGCAGGCGCATTAAAGTGGAGCGCCTGCCCTCCTTTTCCAAAAGTTAAAATGAGAAACAGGCTGAGAATACAAATAGCCAGAGATCAAATGAACGGGTGGGAGGGGATCCGGAGCACCTTATCTCCCCCAGTCAGTCAGTTTGGAGTTGGCATAAAGAGAGGACTCTGGCCTCAGACAATCCTCCCTGTCGGCCCCTCTGGCTGCACTCGGCTACAGGTGCAGCTCGCGTAGAATTCACGCTGCAGTTTACTCTTTAGATTCATGATAACTTCATTTTCTTTTCTTTTTTTAACAATCATGCATAGGAACCGAAGGCAGTGCTGTGTGGAGTTTGCAGCCCCCATTTACACGACAACGTGTTCAACTGATACGTCAAACTTTTGTTGTGTTTTGAGTGTCCGGCTACATGACGACAGAGCTCTGAGCCATTGAAACTTTATGAAAATGCTCGGGCTCAGACGGTGATAGTTCATCCAGGGCGGTATTCAATAGTTCTCATGCACATGCTCAGTAGAAGGACAATAACAACAATGTTTTCCTCCAGAGTCATGACTCCCAGTTCATATTCTCATGGGACTTTCATACCCAACAGTCTCCATATCTAGCATGTATCGTTCAAATCTGTTGCACTGAAACATCTGTATTGCAGCTTGTATTGTATACCTTAAATTTGTCTTATTTTATTATTTTTTTCTGCGTGCCCTATTTCCTGTAATTCCTAAAGAAGATCATGATTAAAAAAAAGAATGTGTAGATTTTAAACCTGTCCTTTATTTTTGCCAAAGAGACCATTTTACAGTGTTTATATGACGTACAGGACGGTAAATGGATTTCACTTAAATAGGTTTTTCTACTGTTTGGGCACTTTCTGATTGAGAGATGACCAAACCGAGCCACAGCCGCCTCAGAAAGGCAAATTCAAATTAGAAAACCAGCTGCAGTGCAAAAACACAAGTGTTTTGGGTGGTATTCAGTAATGACGCGTATTAAGGAACTTCTCCCAACTCATTTTCTTATTTTAACACGATAAAAGGAAGGATCTCGGGGTAGAAACACAAGGAAGAAAAAGAAGAATTGATGGGGATCATTTGGGGTTCTGAATCTCACCCAATCACACTTCAACATAAGGACACGGTGAGATGGGGATTGAACCAGCAACACTGGGTCTGGAAGGCGACTCAATGTGCCAAATGTGCAGCAGCTGACTCACGATCGATCAGGTTTGTTCTCTCCTCAGAAATAAGAGAAAAATAAATGACCTGCTGGGAAAACTCACCCACCTTTAGTAATTCCAGCAAGTGTTTGATCCACGTGACTCCACTTTCTGCCGGAGGAGTGTAATTTTTAAGACATTAAACCTGCTAATCTCCATTTTTCTGCTGCGGTGGCTCCGGACTGATTCCTGACAGGAATTAAAAACAGCACGTCTGTTTGAAGCTCCCTTTAAAACAGCTTCACCAAGCCCATATTTTGAAGTTCACTTAGGCTTTTTAGCCATCAGGAGGAGAAAATACACTCAGAAATCTCTTCAGCTGTGATGTGTTTAATCAGCCCTTGAATTAAATTCAGGGGGAAAAAAAAAAAAAAAAGAGCTTGTTAATTTCCATGAAACAACACGTTTTCCTCGGCCGGAGGGGTTTGATGGAGACGGCTGTTAGCGGGAAAGTGATTAAGCGCTGAAATATTCTCCTTCTACTGAAGGACTGACTTTTTACCAAATATTCTTCCTCCAAAAAAAAAGGAAGATGATCTTGAATTGGCTCAACTTAATCCCAGATTAATGGATTTCACAGCTGTTTTTTTTTTTTTTTTTTTTTTTAAAGAGACATGTTTGCTGATGACAGCTGAATGTTAAGTGAAGGTAGACACCTGATGTCTGTTACAAACCCACAGCTGAGAGCAGGATCCGGGTCGAGCTGTAGAAGGTTTGCATGTTTTACCTGTGGATACGCAGGTTTCCCCCAGGTAACCCAGCTTCCTCCCACACTTCAGAAACATGTGCTGACAATAAAAAAGACTTAACATGAGTCGAATTGACTTGACTTCATTCAACTAAACTGGAATCGACCAGACAAAAGAAACTAGACCAGATCAGAATAAGGAAGATTAAGCATGACTGCAATAGACAACCAAGACGACTAGATTAAACAAAACTAGATTAGACTAAACTAGATTAGACTGCACTCGACTAAACTCAAGTCGACCAGACTAAAATGGACTAAACACTAAACACTGAAATAAAACAAGAAATATTACCTTGTAAATACCTTAAATAACGACGTCCGCTTACACAGAAACAGCAGAAAAACTCAAAAAGATGTAGTGAGCCTGCCAGGCCATGAGGTGGAGCTGTTGGTTGTTTTTGTAATACACACACACACCCACACACCCACACACACACACACACACACACACACACACACACACACACACACACACACACACACACACACACACACACACACACACACACACGAGTGCAGAGAATAATACATTATAAACATTAACAACAATTATTCACTGTGGCCCTGGTGTTGTAGTGTACACGGGGCCTAGTTTCAATGGGATTAAACTGGACTAGATGAAACAAGATTACGCCGGACTAGACAACACTAGAATAAACTTGAAAAAACTACATTGGATTAATTTAAATTTGATGAAGACTAGACTGAACTAGATGAGGCTAGGGTCGACTAAATCACACAAAACTAGCCTAAACTAGATGAGATCACAGTAAATTGGATTAGACTAGACAATACGGGATTAAAAAAGTTGAAGATTAAACTGCACTGAGCTAAACCTGACAAAACTAGACTAAACAAGAAGACACTAGATTACACTATAAACTAGATTAGACAAGGCTAAGCTGAACGAGAATGAGGAAGGCCATTCTAAACAAGACAAGCCTAGACTAGACTGTGCAAAACGAGACTACCAGATTAAACTAGATTGGATTCCACTAAAAGAAATTATATTTGACTAAACGAGATTAAACTAAACTGAACTCGATTAAACTCAAACACTTTTTAATGAGGATTTCTTTTTTTTTTTATATTTGTCTCCACATACATTCATAAATTGATTCCACAATATATTTCTGGTTCTTTTCAAAGTGAATTTTGCCAACTGAAAATAAATCTAAAGCAGAAGCTGTTGCAGAGATTTTATAAATCCAGAAAGCACAATTAAAAAAGTAAATAAAAAAGCTATTTGTGTAAATATCCAGGCATGTCCAGACAGTATGAAATCATACTACCTTCGGCAGTTATTTCCCTTCCAATGTCCTCCTGACAGGCCTTGTTGAATCATTTGGGATCATTATCTCCCATTAAAAGAACGACCTGGAGGCTTTTGCTTCTTATCTCTGTCAGGTGGTTTGTTAGAAGGATCTTTATTGGAAATAGAGCTGCGAGCTAAACTGTATGTGATCACTGCACTGTGAAAATGAGCCCCCACAGTCAGTTCCAAGCAACACATGTAGAATTAATATCACTGGGGGTTTCTTTGTTTTTGTAAGAGAGAAATATTAGAAGAACATATTAGAAAGAAGAGAACATGTGGCCTTAAGAAACTCTGGTAGCGTGGAAGAACACTGGGTTTGCTTCTCTGTGCAGATATTAGTCGCCGTTAAGTCTCCTACATACTCATCTTTAAAATTCAACCGCTGTCCTGTCTTATGTTATATTCAATTTCATTTATCTTTATTCTGCGTGGAGCAGTAAAGTAATTCGATTCGATTCGATTCGATTCGATTCGATTCGATTCGATTCGATTCGATTCGATTCGATTCGATTCGATTCGATTCGATTCGATTCGACGTTAAATTGTGAAAAAATTCTGAAAGAAGCAACACAAGAAGGATAAAACTTCTAAAATTAGGTACACAAACAGGTGAATACGTTATGAAATGTTTATCATCTCAAATAGTAATTGAAACTTCATAAAAGGCAACATAAGACATAGTTTTGTACGTGTTTCCTTACAAACCGTGGTAGTCTCTTCTTAAAGGTCAAACGAGTTTTGCAGCTCCAGTTAAATTTGATTTGGGGAAAGAAACCCAGAAACTGCTCTTTGGGTCATAAAGGTTTCAGACCCCTGGTTGATTCCTCGGGGTTTTGTTCTT
The DNA here is from genome assembly GCF_963383615.2 of Lipophrys pholis. NCBI lineage: Eukaryota > Metazoa > Chordata > Actinopteri > Blenniiformes > Blenniidae > Lipophrys > Lipophrys pholis. The sequence continues at coordinate 3,888,162 of NC_137636.1, forward strand.
TCATCCACAGTCAGATGGGATCAGATAAAGCTGTGTAGAAGATGGATAGATGAAAAGGACTTAATTAAAAGAATAACAGGCAACATTTTAATGTCGACAAACACCCGAACTCCAGTTGAAAACACAGAAGGAGATTGAATTCCTTCCAGATCCACACTGCTTGAACCCACCATCAAGCACCAGGCGCCTGTGGTGCGTCTAAAGCCATTTCTTTAATGAGCATCCCCAGCTCGGGACAACTCCAGCTTCCATGACTGTATTACTGCCAGTTAACTGGGGGAATATATGCGACACTTACTCAGATAAAGTGTGAGTAAGCTTCCATGGGTTTCACGTCGGGGAGATGTTGCAGTCTTGCATCATGCACGTGCTGCATTCTGGCTTCTTTTTTGCTCAGAATGATATCATCTCTCGTCTCTGTTTCTCGTGGTGATAAGACTCGGCATCATGGTGAACGGGGGGGGGGGGGGGGGTAGCTTACTGAAGGCCCTGTGAGATATCCACATGTGGCCTCGTGAATAAGGCATTACAGCTCAGACAAAAAGCCTGAAATTGCACTTTATGTAACACAGATGAGCGTTTCAGCAGTGTTTCCTCATCCCAGTCAAAAAATAACTCCTTATGGTTCCACTGATCATGTTTGAAAACTCCCACATTTCTTCTTGTTTCTTCACGCTGACGAGCTGTGACAGCCAGCGGAAGAAGTGTGTGTGTGTGTGTGTGTTTGTGTGTAAAAATGCTTTCATGTTTTCGATTCCAGAATTTGTCGGAGTCCTCTGTGATTCCAGACTTCTACAGTTTATTTATTTTCGAGTATTCTTTGTGTCAGAAAAGTTCTGTTTTACACGGCAACATATTGAAAACGACGTCCGTCTTTTTGCTTCTGTAAAGAAACCACACACATGCATGCGTGCAGAGAACTGCAACAGCCTGGTCAAGTGAAAATGGAAAAAACTTTTGATGTATTTTCGGTGTCCAATGCTCAGAGCTGCTCAAAACACAACTTTTAGAAAACACATCATCCCCATGTAAATGAGGGGAAATGCAACTTTGTGAAACGGTGCTACTGCGCACCACGCCGTAGCAAAAAGCTCTCAGACTCTGTCTCCATTGGAAACTGGAAAAAGGCAACTTTTTGAAAATGTTCATGTTCTCCTGGGACTTGGTACTTTTATTTTGACAGTCACAATAATAACAATCCAACTTGTTCTTCTGTCCACTAGAATGTACCTGCTCTCTCGTTGCTAATGTTTATAGCGTGTTGACCAATCAGGGGCCCTACATGAAAACTGAAGTGTTTCCAGCATTTCCATATACGGACATCGTTTTCAAACCCTTGTTGTGTAAACGTGAAACTTTCCTGAAACAAAAATGATGCATTTCCACTTGAAGCGTTGTGTAAACAGAGTCTGAGTTCATCTCTGTTGGATCCTTTACTATAGCTGCTCATGTGGAATTGTCTTTTCTCTCTCTCTTTTTTTTTTTGAAAGTACATTCTTTGGAAATTATAGGTTGTTTTTGGCGCCATATAAAGAAAACTGAAATGAATTACACACGTGTCCATTAGCAGTTCCCAGTGTATGCACACACACACACACACACACCGTGTTGAAGAGCTCACACACAGGAACTTGTGCAGCCCAAATAAAGACGACAAAGCTGAAGTGAGATAAGCGAGGGAGAGAATAACAGTCTGACGGAGGGAGGAGACAAAAACACTGCAAGGAAGCACACGCACACACACACACACACACGGGACCGTCCATAAAAATGAAAGATAATGAGAGGACATACGCTGCAGGACAGGAATTAAATAATACATCTTCTGGGGCCAGGAAACGGTGGGAGTCAGTGTTTTGCCACGATTTCTGCAACAATGGCATTTTGTAAAAAAAATGGAAAAAATAAATAAAAAAGAAGAAGAATTCCTGTGATGTTTGATCCAAAGCCTTAAAGTTGTTTTCTGTTTTACACAGATAAAAAAATAAATAAAATCCGTATGGGACTTTGGGGGATTTACTCTGAAAGCAGCAGGAAGTAACGATCAGTCCTGTTTCTCACTGCAGGCTAATACTTTCTTTCAACACCTTTTGTTTTATGTAATGAGTTTAGATGGTGGTACGGTGGTGTAGTGGTTAGATCTGTCGGCTCAGTGCAAATAAAACACACACACTGTGTGTGTGTGTGTACATACAGCTTCGTGTGGTTCAGTTCAGTTTTTATTTGTGTCCCTGAAGGGCAATTAGTGTTGCAGCAAGGATAAGTTGTGAGGGTTTTTTGTGTGTGTGTGTGTGTGTGTGTCTTTGTGAGTGTGTGTGTGTGTGAGTGAGTTAGTGTGAGACACTCAAAACGTTTTGCATCTTCACTTGAAAGTGTTGTTGCGTAAACGGGGTGTTCGACTTGTAATGGACAGGTTCGTACTGGTCGTTGTGGTTCCCGGCGAAGCTCTCTGAATACCGTCGGCACTGAACATGGATGAATTGTGGTTTTATTCAGATGAAGAAAAAAAAATTGGCTTGAACAAAGTGAATAATGGATCCCAGTGAGAGACACAACGTACAGAATAATGTGAAGATCAGCAGGGATCGAAAAAAGCACCGACTCGTATCGGAAATATAGTCACTCTTTGCTATAAATTTATGTATAACTTTTTTTTTTTTTTATTGGCATCTTCCATCCATCCATCTGCTCTACTCAGTTTAGCCACCACATTCTCCACCACTAGTTGGTGCTGTTTTTTGCTTTTGTGATGAAACCACACACGCGTGCGAAGAGAACTACAACAGCGTTTTCGTGTGAAAACGGAAAACTGTGGTAGTGTTTGCAGACTTTATATAAAGACTCTCCAGATATTTAAGAGTGACAACTAAGTAACAGGGGAAGACTTTTGCTTTTTATTGTCTATCTGTCCCTGCGGCCGTGAACAATAATATCTCCTTATGCGAGTCTCATCATGTATTAAGATTTAAAATGACTAAAAAGACTTCAAACAAATAGAGTATATTTCTGAAAAGAGATAATATATGACACCGTGTATCTCAGTACATGGAAGACATTTACTTCGGTTGCCCTCAAGAAAGGATTAACGGCATTTCAGTTCACATAAAGACATTTTCCTGCACAAAAACCCGATATATTCCTCTTGTAATCGCAAATAATGCTCATTCCACCTCACCTGGGTCTCGCGCTTCCCTCCTCAAACAGTCTGATCTGCAGTCTGCTTTCAGCTGCATGTTCCTGAGGGAAATGCTGAGAGTGGAAAGTCTTTCTTCAGGTATGCCGCCTTCCTGATGGAATAATTTACACCGGATTTTGAAGCTCAATTCTCTCCTGATGCCCTGGTGTGTGCAGGCTTCAGTGGTTCTGCTTTCCACTCATGTTGAGATGCCTTTGCTTGATTTTTGACAGGTTTTTCATGATAACATCGTCGTATTTCTGGTTGTGTTGCTTGTTTTGTTATTGTGGTCACAGTTTAAGCTCTTTTGTCTCTAACATGGGAACTTAGTACTTATAAAAGGAAACTTGAGTTTAGCTTGAAGTTATTCAAATCATGTAGGTGTTTTTTTTGTTAATATTCTGACTGTGAGGTATAGTTGTTGATCCACATCACTGTCCACATGACAAAGTGCAGAAATCGTAAAAAGAACAGATTCCCTCATTTGTTTAAAGGTTAGTTTGTTTTACTTTATGTAAATTTTGTTTTGTAAATTTTCTTGTAGTTTTCTTAATTTCTGTTATTTTCTATTTTGTTTTATTAAGGGGAAGATTTTGTTTTGTCTTTATCTTTTTTGCATTATTCCAATTGAATTGAACTGAATTTCATAGTGATGTAATAGTGTTGACCATACTGTACTGAGTGGCCCCGAGTAAGTTATTACAAAATGAACATTTATTGATTCATTATTGGCGTATGCTCAGTTTAATTTAGGTTAGTTGTGTTTCATTTTGCACACACACACACACACACACACACACACACACACACACACACACACACACACACACACACACACACACACACACACACACACACACACACACACACACACTCCTCTTAACTGCCAATTACTGACACATCGATAGCGCATTAGACAGAGGAACGTGTTCATGTCACGAAACCGAGATTAATTTATTTATCAATGACAATGGACAATGTAAGACAGACTGTAAATCATGTTCTGCCAGAATATCGAGGAGGAGAAAGATGGTGCAGCCTTCAATGGTGTGTGAATGGGTGAATGTGATGAGCTATGTAAAGTGCTTTGGTGCTGCTCACACAGCTGTAAGGCGCTTTATCAGTGAAGTCCGTTTACCTTTTCTTTTTTAAAATATCATTGTTTTGGTTTTATTCTCAAATATATTTTGTTTCATACAGATATCTTTTTTTTTAATCTTATTTTAACAAGTTTTTATTTTTATTTTACTGCATTATTATTAATCATTAAATATGTGTTATTATTCATTAGTTTTTTTGTTGCTTATGATTTATTTGTTGTTATATTATCTTAATTTTTGTACCGCTCCTCTCTAACAATAACAGACCGTCTACAGTCGGCTCCTCTGATTGGCCCTCGCAGTTCTCGCGGTTTCTCGCGATACTTCTCGTTCCTCGCTGAGAGCCAGCCGCCGCCGCTCTCCGTTCAGTCTGTTGTGACTCTGAAGCCGATCGGACTCCCTCTGTCTTTTTCCTCTTCGTTTCACCACGGGAGTGTTTCAAACTGCCCGAATCGCCGAGAAGCACGTCTGCGGGCTCCCGGGAACACACTCCGGCTCCGGGCGACACCTTTCCCCGTGCAGGTAAGGCTGCCGTCGGTTCGTCCTGGTGGCTCGGTGCGGTCCAGACACGGATCCTGGGCGCTAGCCGAGATGTTTGAGTTTCACACCAGCGGAGCGACACTTCAGCCCGCCTTCTTCTTCCAGTGTCTCCGCTCCGGTGACGGTAGTGACACACTTTGCGGTGCCAGTGTGTTTGTTGACCCCGCAGCCTGTTGGTGTGTGTGCGGGGAACCGGAGGGATGGATACAGGAACTTCAAAGCTCCCTTCTCCGTTATGCACCCCTCCTCCCCCGGTTAGCCAGCATGCTAACGACACATCCGCCCGGTTCAAAGTGGATCCTCTGGATGTCAGACTGGCTGTCTCTGTCCTCTCCAGAAGATCAGCCCTGCTGTCCTGGAAGAGGAGGCTGTGACAGGAAGCCATGACACCGAACTGACAAACTTGTTAGCTTAGCGTCCAGACAGGCTGTGTTTGTGAAGCAGCCGCACTTTTCCAGCTCATCCCACTCTGGATGTTGACTGCCTCTCTTTCGCTCAGTAACTTCTCCATCCTCCACCCCACCCACAGGCTGTCGTCCCATTACATCCAGGGGAGAGGACCACTTTGGACACAGACTAATCCTGCTCTGTTTTGGTGGCCCCACAGCTGTTATTCTGTTCTTCTCTGGAAGGTTTTTCGGGCTCTTTTGAGTTGTCTGACATGTCTGCCTCCTCCTCAGAGTCCTTGTGAAAAAAATCACAGGCAAAGTTTGGTTCATACCGGACAAAGTTTTAGTTAATGGGAGTTTTATCTAGTAGGAGTGTTTTGGTTCAGGGTTCACAAACAGTCCAATATCATCTTGAGTGGTCCGGACCTTTAAAATGCCATAATATCCTTTCGATTTAAACTTGTTGTGGCATCAATGTAAATGATGCAAAACAGTTGGGCCACGTTTACACAACAATGTTTTCAAGTGAAAACGCAGAACTTTCGTAGTGTTTTGGTAGTACATTAACATGACAGCGGTGCTCGGAGCCACTGGAAATGCAACGTTTTGAAAACGGTTTCCAAGATGGAACTTTTTGATAATGCTCAAACTCTGTCTCCGTGGAAACGGAGAAAAACCCAACTTTTTGTAAGCATTGAAGTCATTGAAGTCCAGCAATGCTGGTATTGCACTTGCAGACCACGGCCACAGTAAGCAGTTGTTTTGCACATGCTCAGTCGATAGACGGTAACAACATTTTCCTCCAGACTCAACGGAGGAATCTAATAATAATCCGACTGTCCATATGAATGTCCGTGTTCTCCCGTTGTTAATGTTGATAGCGTATTGTTCTCTGCGTGCATGCATGTGTGGTGTCATTACAAAAACAACCAAACACAAAAACGGTGTTCAATCCCATTACTGTGACATTGCCGTGTAAACGTGAAACTTTTCTGAAACGGAAACGCAAAAATGATGCATTATGAGTTGAGTCGTTGTCGCGTAAACAGGCTCTTGAGCCCGGTTTACATGACAACGAGTGTATCCGCAAAACTTTCTTCACTTTTCTGGGGTCTGTTTACACGACACCAGTGTGCCGATCCAGTGTATTGTTCTCTGCACACGCGTCTGTGTAGTTTCATTACAAAATCAAGCAACAGAGCCCTCCTGTGGCTCGGCATGCTAACTACATCGTTGTCTCTGTGTCCGCTGCTGCAGTGGAAACACACTCCTTTTTTTTCCACTGATTAGGTGTCGTCACATGAAAAGTTGTCGTGTAAACAGGGCCTTGAAGTCCTGAAGCATACACTTGAAAATCAGATCACAAACAATACATACAACATACAACATTTATAGAGAAGCATGCGATGAATGAGTCTTTGTTGTGGATTGTTCTTAAGTGCTTCAAGTCACAAGGGATCATGAAACCAATCATTTACAAGGCAAGGTGAGTGTGAAAGCCAGCGCTTGCTTGGTAGCTTCTGGAGCTCTGACTCTACCGGTAAACTAGCATTGTTTTGTGGTGTTGATTAGCAAGTAAATGGAGGAGCCGGGTCTTGCCATTATCATTTCAGTTCATTAATGATCATGGCTAATCTGATTTTTAAAAAATAGTGTTGTTCTTGTTTTTGCATCGCTTAGTGATTATTATACACGCCGTCTTGTAAACGGGGCGTTAGTGTCATCAGCTAACGTAAACATGTTTTTCGACTTTGACTCTTGGCATAACAACTGTGGATTTCAAGTCTTCAATAGGTTTTCGTGCAAAAACCAAAGTTTTGACAGTTGCAAACTTTATATAAAGACTCTCCAGATAATTAGAGTGACAATGAAGTAACAAGAGACAACTTCTGCTTTTTAATGTCTATTTGTCCTTACGGCCACGAACAGTAATATCTCATAATGTGAGCCTCATCATGTATTAGGATTTAAAATGACTTGAAAGACTTCAAACATATTGAATTTATTGCTGAAAACAGATATATGACGCCATATATCTTAGTCCATGGAAGACATTTACTTTGGTTGCCCTCAAGAAAGGATTAGTGGCAGTTAAGTTCACCACATGAGTTGGCACTGTTGGCATCGTTTTCAAAACATTGTTGTGTAAGCACAAAACCTTTCCGAAACAAAAACACAAAAGCAAGCATTTTCATGTGAAACCTTGTCAACTGGGTCCTAATGATTAGGACACATAAATATGAATAAATGTTAAGTATGGGTAAATCATTAATTACTTAATTCAACTACTTTATATCAATTGTACATACAAAAGTCACATACAAACATGCAAGTTAAAGCGTGTTCCTAATGGTAGGAAGGTAATATTCCCCCGTGTCAGTTCTTTAAAAACAATTGGCAGATGCAGCATCATTAAAGAAATGAAGGACAGCTGAAGGCACCAAACAACCGGCTGACAAAACAAGAAGAAAGCTGGAATGACAAGCAGCAGGAATATGAAGAGAAACTGTGCTTTGAGTTTGAAGTGTCTGATAATGAGTATTCAGCAGCAAAAATAATTACAACTGTATAATAAACAACTTTCCCTCAGTTGTTTCAGGAAAAATTATTTGATTATACTTTGAAGAGATGAAATCATTTGAACATTTGTCACGGGAAGTTATGCACAGATGAGCTCCAACATGATCCACCCCTCCTATAATAGACATTATGTGGCTTAAAATAACATCTGATGCCTGTGCCTTCATGAAATGGAAAAAGAAAAATTGTCCAGAGTCCCTGTATGTTGTGAAGTGCAGCCACTGCAGATCAGACTTGTTCCAACATATCTCCCAAGGCTCTCGGTCCGATTCATTTCGCCACGTCTGAGTACTGCCTGGAGTAACTTACCACTTCTTACCAATAAAACAACACAGGCCCTACTGTTTTATCTTGGCCAACGCGCATGCATACATGCGTGTGTGTAACCAACTTTTTGCAAAAAAAACCATTGACGCAAATTGCATGAAATTTTCAGGAATGATTTTCTAATCAGCCAAGAACCGATCGATTATATTCTGAGAGCGATTGGGTCAAAGGTCAAGGTCATGAAAAGGTCAAAGGTGTATTTGTGCCATAATGCGGTAAGTTTTAAACTGATTGATGTCAAACCAACGGCAAAATGTTCAGTTTTCAATTCCCTATCCTCTGATATGCCACATGATGCAGTGATGTTGGCTTGCTGGTTGGGGGGGGGTCAAAGGTCAGGGAGGCGTCACACGGAAATTGTAAGATGTGTGTACGTCAATGTCAAGCAGTGATAACATGAAGCAATTCAATCGACCATGACAAAAGATGGAAGGAGTGGTGTGGCGGATCAGATAACCTTGTAAACCATTGGTTTCCATGGTGACAAAGGTGACATTGGAGAAGGTATGCATTCTATCTACTTCCTAGACTGAGACGCTTCGGTGTAGAATTTGGCTTCTATCAACTATCCATGTGAAAAGGTTATCTTATCAATCTGAAGAATCCACCCATCCATCAATGTATCCATCCATTGGAAAGGCGGCTCACCAGTCCATCCATTTGCCCGTTCCTCCAAAAAGACAATGCACTGAAGTTGTGAATTTCTCCTAGAAATACTATTTTCAGATCCTCCCTGTTGTTAGGTTCATCCAAGCTCACCAAACTTGACATTTTCAAGGTGTTATCAGTTTAAACCAGGGGTTTTAGCTGATAACGCCTGATAAAACACCTTAAAATAAATTCGCAGAAATCCTAGTACAAATATAACGTTTAAAAAGGTAAATACTTTTATGCAATATAGTACTATCGTAAGTTGGATCATGTATGTTGTACATTCTAAAATTGAACTCAATGCTTTTTTCCCCCACTTATTTCTTCCACGTTGTCCCACCTGCGCAGTGCTCCTGAAACATCAGCGGATACATCAGGCCGGCTGATTTATGGCTCCGACTCTACTGTTATTGATCTCACCAGCAATCGAACAAGGCTAATCAATTCATTTTATATGAAAATGAGGATTTTTCACTAGAGGGAAATTAAACCTTGCTTATCTAAATGTGTATCGGGATTATGGCATACGACCTGATTTACATTTAGATCAGCGGACCTTACCACATTTACATAATAGATATTGTCCATATGCTGTTCCTTCCAGTTATGAGATGAAACAGCGAGTAGTGGAGCGGTTGATTAAATTACAAAACAACAAAAAAAAAAAGCCTCAAGTCGGTTTTTACAGAAGGGTCGGAGAAATGAATCAGTCATTTCGCAGTGAAAGGATGGCATGTTACTCCACAAACTAAAAACGAGTTGTTTTTAATGGTGACAGCTGAACATGCTTTGGAATATCTTTTCAGGGGGTTTTAAGGTTTTATAAACGAGGATCGTGCAGAAAATTAGTGGGATCAAAGAGACGGTTGTTCTTCTAAAGCTCAGTTTCATCTTGTAACGTTAAGATGAGCACCAGACCTGTGATGAAGGAAGCCACTTGTTTATTTTTAAAAGAGTATGAATCCTAACCTTTAGCTATTTTCTGATGGAGTACCAATTTAAGTACTGATTAAATGCCATAAAGCCTTACTCATGCTCCGTACACAAACGGTACGTGCTGCCGTGAATCAACACTGCGCTATGCGTACTGCAAACTGTAGAACGAGGGATCTTGCTGAGTGTATCAGTCGTACACTAATCATGTTTCGCATTTAGCATCGGAAGTGTGTGAGCCCCGAAAGTCTTTAGCATGTAGCATGTAGCACGGCTTAGGGTAAAATCCTCCTGGATCCACGGAGCAGTTAAACTAATGAGCGACATCGGGCTAACTCTGCTGTTGATTAAGATGCTGGTGTCGATCTGGCAGAACATGATTCACAGTCTGTCTTACGTTTGTCACTTTGTGTTTTCGTTCATTGGCAGTTTTACTGCGCGCAGGTTCAGAGGTATGGAAGCGAATATGGCTCAAAAATCTATTTGAAATGTAATTTAATTGAAAAAGCATTTTTGCAAAAGCATTTTGATTTTCAAATGTGACAATTCAAAATGAATTTTGGTCACTATTTGCTGGAGTGTCTTTTGAAAATTAAATTTTAATCATCATTTTCTTTTTCATTTTAATTAAGGCGCATTGGATGATTGATTATTAATTTTTATTTATGAGTCAAAAAATGCAGTTTAACCTGAAAGTGAAAAAGCATTTGTGTTAATACATTTCAATTGATTTTTGAGCCGTTTTCGCTTCCATAAAGAGGTTTTTGTGCATGTGTGTGTTAATAATGTGATTTGATGTTACCAGCTGATTTCCCTGAGGGGACGAGCAAAAGCCACCTTTAAACTGTTTGATATCGAGGATATCAACAGACTCCGAGCTGTGGTGGAAACTCCTGGAAAGCAAACATTTGAGCGAGTGTTAGTTAAAATTTAAAATGAAATATGGGACACAATCATCCAGAGGCTGTAGTAATCTGCAGTATGATGGCAGCTGCTGTGTCAACATTAGCAGCCCACTTTGAAGCCTGGCAGCCGGCCACAACATCGTTTCTAAAAGTGGCTGCTCTGGTTTGGCGCTCTGTATTTTGCATGAGAATCCGAGAGGCGATGGAATCAGAGTGGGACACAAAGAGTTTTCACGTCTGTGGAAAAATACTCACTTTTCAGAAGATGGAGTGACCACAGTATTACCAAAAGTATTTTTTATAAGTGTTGCACTGATACACGGATCAGGTCTCGGGTTCAATACAGTACAAAGTACTCGTACTCGTCAAAAGTCCCGGATACAATCCGGCGAGTACTTCGTGATGTCGTCCGTCAGCAACGCCAGCAGCAGGTAGACGGCAGAGGACGAGCGATGTCAGCAGTTTGGAGATTCTTTAATATTAATGAGAATGACAAACTTGAGACGGACTGTAGTTTATGTTCTGACAAAATATCAAGAGGAGATGAAAGATAGTTCGTACAACATCAGCAACTTCATCACCAGAGACATTTGGACCGGCAGATTTAGGCCGATGTCGCTCATTAGTTGAACTGCCAAGTGCATACAGGAAGGCTTTTTTACTCTGTGCTATGCTACATGCTACATGCTAAAAAGTTTCAGGGCTCGCACACTAGCGATGCCACATGCTAAACATGATTAAAGTGTGACCGATAACTGATACACAGTGGAGTTTCTGGAGTACTGTAGACTAATTTCAGTCACGATTGAATCCCCTCACCGGGAACTGTGGACACAATCTTAATGAGCCGGTTCTTCTTGGATTAAGTTATCTTTATTGACGCGAGTGTGTATAATAATGATGTTTCCGCAATTAGTATCTCTCTCCTTGCACGCTCTTTGTCTTCTCCTCCACAGACACAATCTCTACACTTAAACGCACACTAATAAGCTTATCAGTACACATTTAGCACTTGCTCCAATCCTCAAATGAAACTTTTTATCTGTCAAATATATATATAAAAAAAAAAAACATTCTTACAGACTAAAGCTGCTTAAAAGTTAGTGGGGCACCAGTTTGTGCCAGCTGGCTGGTGGGAGCAAGCAAGCAAATACATATAAACTAGGGACAATTATTAGAAACTATATCTTGGTGCTTTTATTTTTTTTTTGCGTCGTCACAGCCAGCCAGGGTGACTAGAAACGTGCCAGAAAAGACACACACTGCTCGATGGAGCGTGGAGGTGGGCTGTTCCTTGTGTTTGTGGCAGATTGCAGAAACACTGGAAGAAGTTGGAAGCTTCGCTAATGAGACAGTCGGGAAAAAAAATAAAAAATAAATAAAATATATATATATATATATATATATATATATATATACACACGATGGGAGACAGTGACAGCGTCCTGATTCAGACGCTGCATCCTTTGAACGGTGACGGGGCGTGTGTGTAAGAATCCCTCTATTTTCACATGATAATTGAGTGTCCCGTTAATGTGGGAATGTTTGAAGTGAAAATTCAATGGTTTTTGCACTGTAATTTCAGAAAAAGTATGCTTTTACACAGCAGCGTTTTGAAAACAACGTCCATTTACAGAGAGCAGAAGCACTGAAAACGATGTCGTTGGCATGCCAGGCTACGAGTTGGCGCTGTTGGTTGTTTTTGTCATGAAACCACATGCACAGAGAACAATACGCCATAAATGTTAACAATGGGAGTACACAGACATTGTATGGATAGACTAAGTTAGATTGTTATTGTGGTGACTGTCAACTGTAAACTTACCAAGTCCGATGAGGACATGGACTGGGAGTCATGACACCCTGGAGGCAAATGTTGGTATTGTCCGTCGACTCAGGCATCTGCAGAAGAATTATTTATGATGGCCGTGGTGCCACCCCTTTCCCCACAGTGCTTCAGAGAGCACACAGGTGCACACTTTCATCCAGAAAATGCAAACAATTCCATATTAATTTTGGGCCACGAAAAACTGGCATTTTGATATTAATCCACACCAGGGTTCGGCAACTTTCAACACTTAAGGAGCCATTTGGAACCGTTTCCCACTGAACAGAACACCCCCCCCCCCCCCCCACACACACACACAGTTTTTAGACCCATGAGTGCGAGTGGTGTCACTTTCAATGTCATTCGGTTTTTGTATACATCCTGATTATTTAACGTCATGTGAACAATTGCCGCTGTCTGTGGCAGTGAGGTGAAGAGGTGACGGATCACCATCAGCGTCGTTCCTCCACACGTCTGCTGATTGGTAGTGATGATCGTCACTCTCAACATTGGCTGTTTTGTTGACTGGGTTTATTGAAATGTTGAGAGTCCTCCACAGCACCACGGTCTTCCGACGAAGTGCAGACACTCCTCTCAGTAACAGGAGAGGAAAACATTCAGCGGGATCTGAACGCTGCTGCTCAGAATGAGAACGTTTTCCAAGCTGTGTCACAGAGAATGGAGGCTCATGGCTTTCCTCAAACGGCCGTGGAACTGTCGCCACAACTTCCACGTTGGTCTCACGTAATGACGTTGCATACCTGCGTCGGTACGTATCGCTCGCAACCCCGCCTACATTTTAACCGAAATCTGGGTGCGCTTTGCCTTACCGTACCATCCCGGCCTGCCCCGCTCCGGCAGGTACTGCACAGTGGGACCGAGGCTCAAGGAGCTGCAATAGAGGGAGCAACGAGAGCCGCAGGTTGCTAACCCCTGACCTACACGGAACAATGGCTACTACTGCTAGCTGTCATAGTAAACCATGAATGAGATAGTCCTGACCCCGTCAACCCACTGAACAGAAGGATTTATGAAGGATAGAGCTCATACCTAATGTGTCCTTTGTTGAAGGACACATTAGGTATCCTTCAAACAACTTAGTTGCATCATGAATGATATTGGCCTTCCATTGGTTGGATGAAGGTTGAAGGATTCTTTACTTGGCAGGCAAAATGACACCTAGCCTATTTTTTCATGCCCTTGTACTCCATCCATCCATCTTTTACACCACTTATTCTTATGCAGGGTCGAGGGTTGCCGGAGCCAATCCCAGCTAATGATTAGCGAGGACAGTACAAAACCTAGACCAGGGGTGGCCAACCAGTCAGAGACCAAGAGCCACACAAATGACGGGGGTACTAGGAAGAGCCACATCATACACATCTGGGCTTACAAACAAACTCCCTCTCCCACACAGACACGAAATGACATAAAAATACATATAATTTATGATACATCTCCATATGGAAATACAAAAGTTAGACAAGAGCTGGCAAGGCGTGGATTTACAGTATTAACGGGAAAAATTTCATCACCTCGGCCCACAAAAAGGTGCAGCGACCGTCTGCAAATTGCAAACTGCAAAACCGCTACAACAGCGAAGACAGATACTACAAACCACATATCAAACCAAGTGCTGTCGTATGATCAAGTGAACCACGTAGAGAATAATGTTGTTTTTGCAGAACGACATTTGACAAAATTTACCTTGTATCATATTGCCTACATCACACTGATGTGAAAGAAGCATCATTTGTGTGTTGATGAGTTATTGATGCCGGAACTTTACCAATCTGCTCTCATCAGGTGTGTCTGGGTCTAATCCAGTAATTAATTTCAACTTCTTCACAAACCTGCTCCGTGCTGGCTAATCTGAAGTGTCTCTGGACCTGAGCCTTTGTTCACTTGCTATTGTACGCTCTAACTAGCCTGACCTGGCAAATATAGTGTAGCACTGGCTCTGGAGTTGGTTTATCATCCTCTATTATTGTTCCTTTATTGTTCTCCCATCATTATTATCTTGTTCAGGCAGGTTTTGTGTTAAACTGTGTGACAACATGAGTGAAACGAATGTTGCGGTTGATCACCGTGATTTGTGCTGAGTGATGCGTTTGAGTACGACTTAAGAAAATCCGAACTCTGAGTTTCAGATGAGATCTATCTTCAGCTGGAGGAGCCGCACGCCGATGGTTCCAGTTAACGGATCAAATAGCCGCACTTTGACAGACAAAGAGCCAAATGTGGATCGCGAGCCGCGGGTTGGCCACCCCTGCTCTGATAAGTTTGCCAGTCTATGTTCCGTATCCTCGCCATTGTTAATGTTTAGAGTTCTATTGTTCCCTGCAAATGTGTGTGTGTGGTTTCATTTCAAAAACAAACAGCAGCACCCACTAGTGGCCGAACATGAAAACTACATTGTAAATATTGTTCTCAGACTGTTACCGTGTAAATGTGAAACTTTTCCAAAACGAAAACGCAAAAACGAGGATTTTTAGCTTGAAACGTCGTCCAAACGTCCAAAGAGTGGAGCTCAAGGTGAAGGACAGTGTTTTAAATACTCGATAAATACTGATACTGTGAAGTATCTCAAAAGAAAGTGAAGCTGCTGCCTCCAGCTTGGTTTTTAGTTCACTGGATTAGTACAGTGACACCACAGTTTTTACATGACTGCTGTGCAGCCGTTGTGACACAGCTACGAGGCTGGAAATGTCCCGTAGACGTCTCGTTTCATTAGCTTCACACCGCAGACTACTCAGCCGTCACAGGACTCAACCTGGGAAATGAAACACACCGCAAAATATGTGTGTATTTAGAAGTAGATAGTGTTGGAATCCTTCATTAGAAAAGACAAGACTCTGACTGAACCTTACACTCCCAGAATCTAATTTAAACCCAACAAAGGGCTTTGTAATCCATGAATCTCTGCATAGGGCAAAGTAATCCTTTAGTCACCGATATTGATCAACAGCTTCACCCGCCTCTCTGAAATGTATCGTGGTCATTTCCTGCTGTGGAGCAAATTGTACCTCACGCCTTGGCTCCATTTCTTTTTGTCTGTCACACATGTTGATGATTATACGGAGGAAAGTACTGACCTACATATTTACGTCATCCCCCTTCGAGAGGGATTTTTCAACTCTTTCATTCTGTATTCAGTTTGAATCATCTACTGGTGCAGTCGACCAGGACCGTTTGAACAATTCTCAGTGACTCTGACCGTAAACCAGATGTGGAAACGCAATTATTGGTTTCGCAGTAAACTAGAGTAAAATGTATTAATCTGTGGTGGTTCCCAAGCTGAGGTCCATCCCCCTCTCCAGGGGACGTAACACTTATTCTGCTTTGTTGCTGTCAAAGTTAGATTTTCACATATAGAGTAGAAAACTATAATGAGACCTTTTCTTGAAGCTGGAGCGGGGCTAACTAATGACCTCATGTGGGTGTGTCCGATAGCATTTGATTCCTTTCTAATGTTTTTGCAAATGAGACATGCAAGCAATCCATTTGTTTGTCTTTTCTTGCATTTAAAGTCCCCCCCCCCCCCCCCCCCCCCCGTCTTCTACATTTGCAACAACAGTAATTGTGCGTTGGCTGACCTACAGCTTGATACCGTCCCTGAATGTGTACTTTGTAGACACAGACAGAGCAAACTGCTGAATCTGCAGCTGCTTCTCTGTAAATATGGTGTTAAACCCACAGTTGCCCATTCATTCCATCATTTCCAGTAAATATTAAACACTGCGGGCCTATCTGCTGCCTGTCAGCTGCTTTCGGCTGACTGCAATTTTATGTCTGTGCGCTTTGATTTATCATTGATGTATGTCCTTCCAAAGCCATTTCGGTCTCTTCTCTGATGAGGACTCTTAATCAGCACATTTCTCTACACTGCACGGAGCAGTTAAGTGTTCTTGCGGCTGAAGCTCTCTTATTGTTTCAAACACCGGGGTTTAAAATGTAGGGGTCCAGAAAGCTGTCAATTGGTGTTTTCTGTTGAACTCTACTCTTGTCTGTGGCCGTAGCACCGCCCAACGCAACTGGAAATCAGATATATTACCTGTAGTACTGGGGCAGGGCTTCAGTGGTGACCCTCAACTGTCATTGGTTCAAAGCAATGTCGATCACTTTAAAGTGTAAAGGTGAATCAGGAAGTGAACTTTTAATTAAGACTCTGAATGTCTATTTGAAACATCTGTTCAGGTGGTCCATTTGACATATTTCATGCAGCATGTTGAAGGACGATAGATTTTTCCCCAGGATTCCTTTGCTGGCACATCTGGAATTTGAACCTGGGTGCCCTTACACTGAGGGGGCCAATAAATGTCAAGTGAAAACGCAAAACTTTCATACACATTGCCAAAGTCGTGTCATCGTTATGTGTATGTAGAGCGAGTTTGGTGCAACATTTGTACTAACTCCCACTCATTTTTTTATGTTTTTTTTTTTTTTTTTAAGAAATTGTTTAAACTCCAGGTTTCAGTCTCGGTACTGCTCTTCCCTCACTCTAAAATGCTCCCATCATCTGTCCCTGTTGTGGCACGTCCAGTCTAGTGCACTGTTGTAATTACCTTTTTAAACCTGGGCCTACTCTCTGGAAATTTCCCTTTGATTCCCCTTCAGTTGCCTATAAACAAATATCAATCCATGTTAGCACAGTGTGATTCCCGGGTTAGTTCACTGACGTCTAATCATGTCTGTCTCAACAAGAACTGGCAGCAATCGGGACCTAAACACCGGCTGAATGTCTCTCACAGGTACTTCTTCAGACTTCCTAGTCACCCACATTGAAAGTCAAGAGTGTTTGTAGTCAGCACAGTTCGGAGCGGGGAGATGAGGCGTCCTTCAAAATCAAGGCGAATCGCGCCGGTGTTCTGGCGGTCTCTCCGGGGAGACGTGGATGTGGTGTTTACCACTACACATAAGGAGCGTTCTAAAAAGAGATACAACAGGAGCTACAATGCTTAGCTCCTCTCATCTACACACAGCTGTGCCCTCGCAGAGGGAAGTGGATGTGAATGGGAGATGGGTGGTTGTGATAAGTTAATACCAGTGGGAGAGATGGGTGCTCTCCTCCCATTCATCACTGGAGAGGTGGAGCCTCGGCTTGTTTCTGTCTACATTTAACATTCTTATCACCAGTGCACCTGGATTTATTCTGATTTGATGGTTCTAGAATCGATAAGAATGTACGATGAGTCAGAGCTTCTGCTTCTTATTCCAAGATAACTTCATGTTTCAGTATCTCAGTTTTTGATGGTACTAAGGGCCCGTTAATGCAACAGAATATTTATGCTATTACGCAATATGTAGGTTTTGTTTTGGGGGTCTGTTTAATTGACAGCGGTTGTCAGGGCCACTGAAAACGCAACTTTTTGAGAAAGTTTTTCCAGATTGAACTTTTCAAAAGTGCCTAGGGCTCAGTCATTGTGTAAACGAGGGAAATAGTGCACATCCACACCACCGTAGTAAACAGTTCTGCACAAATGTGAGGAGATGGACAATTACAACAATGTTTCCTCCAGAGTGTCATGACTCCCAGTCCAGATTCTCCTGGGACTTGGTAGTTTTAGAGTCACCCATGACAACAATAAAACTTGGTTGTCTGTCTCTACGAATGTCAGTGTACTCCGATTGTTGATGTTTATAGCATATGGTTCCTTTTGTGCATGTGTGTGAGGTTTCATCCCAAATACAACCAACGGCACCAATTCGTGGCCCAATATGCGAATCCTCTTCAATGTTTCTGCCATTTCTGTGTGAGCGGACATTGTTTCCAAACGTGTAAATGCCAAACATCCCTGAAACGAAAATGCAGAAATTTCGGGTTTTTGGATGCCCCCCGGACCCCTCCCTAGAGAGGTGTTCCGGGCATGTCCCTCCGGCAGGAGGCCCCGGGGCAGACCTTGGAACCGCTGCAGAGACTATGTCTCTCGGCTGGCCTGGGAACGTCTTGGGGTCCCACCGGAAGAGCTGGAGGAAGTGTCTGGGGCGAGAGAAGTCTGGGCATCCCTGCGTAGTCTGCTGCCTCTGTTACCCGGCGATGGATGGATGGATGGATGGATGGATGGATGGAACATTGTCGTGTAAAAAGAGCCTGACGACCCATCTCTGTGGCAGAAGAAAAGCAAAAGCCAACTGTATAAAGACGGCATCTGAAACATCACTTTGAGTTGGAGGCAAAAATGATGCGTTGATTTCAGTTCTTTGGTCTCTAAGTCTTTTTATACATGTTTATATATATATATATATATATGTTTCTTTCTTTCAATCAATCTTTTTGCTCTCTATTCAAATATCTGCCGATGCCTACGTTTTCCCATCATTGTGTTTCTGAGAACTCCTAACAATGTTACCGTAACATTATTAACTAATTGTAACGATTGAACGATTAAATATTAAAGCATAATGTAACATGCATTTTCATCTATGTTTACAAGAGCTCTTTCTCAAAGTGTGTTCATCATCTTAATGAGGCTTTAAAGGAAAGGTCTACTCGAGGTTCGTTCTCTTCTCACACTAGAAGCTCTCCCATCTGTTTTCCACCAACAGCACACAAAAACCAAACGATGCTGCCAAGCTATAAGCTGTGGACTTTTAAATAGCTTACATTCTCTCTCTCTCTTTTTTTTTTAATAGTTATCTTTTGTCCTCAGCAGTTATCGCTAAAAGAAAAACAACACTCGTCAGCAAGCCGTCACTACGAGCGGGTAATCTATGTTTATGTATGCAGCCCCACATCGACTGCATAATTAAAACTTAGTTGCCTCTTTTCTTTGTTCCACTTTGGTAATTATGGTAATTATGTGTTGAGAGGTTAGCAGAAATGTTTAGGAAGCCAGAGAGTTTTTGGGGAAGAAGAAGAAGAACATATGTTGCAGGCAGTGTTGCTGATCAGTTTGTCAGGTGCTTCATTCACGTTAGCAACAAACCAGACATTTCCATCTGGTTATAGTCTCAGTTAAATTCCTGGAAAAGTACTATGCACTGTACGTATCTTCATATAGCTTATTTCCAAGTTGCAAACACTATACTGGCCCTCAGGTGAGAGGATCAGATAGATGTTGTTTGTGATCCGGCTGGCAGATGGCAGATTCTCTGCCGCTCGCCTTGAGTGGTTGAAGTTAACAACAAACACCTTTGGTCTTCCACACATGAACCATCTAACAAAGGAACAGTCAGACCTGCCGTTTTGTGGGCGTTGTTCCTTTGAAAGCTTTTATTGCCTTGATTTACTTCTTAATCACCTCCCGAGTGGAGGTCGGTTTGATAGAAAGGTGTGTATTCACAGAACCTCAAAAGCTTATCTTTAGAGGGGTGGTTGCCACACTTTATTTCTTGGACCTGAGGACCTTCATTTTTATTCCTGATTTACCCAATTTTTCCAGTGAAGCCAAACACTGATGGAGACAACTACTATCAACAACATGCCAGAACCATGAAACTTAAGCCCCGTTTGCACAACAAATTTCTCAAGTGAAAACGGAAAACTTTCGTAGTGTTTAGGGGGTCCGACAATGCTGTGATTTTTCCAAAAATGGCTAACGGCACCAGCTTGTGGCACGCTAACCACGTTGTTTTCAGCGTTTCTATCTTTTCGATGTAAATGAACATTACTCTCAAAACGTTTTCTGTGTAAATGCAAAACTTATCTGAAATGAAAACACACAAACGATGCGTTTTCACTTGAAACGTTGTCGTGTAAACGGGGCTTAATGGGAGTGGTTCCCAAACCTCCCAAACGCTGATGGGCTTAACCGCCAGCAACAACACACGACAGCCAGAACCTTCAAAATGAAACCGACAGTATCAGAAGAAATGTTTGACGCTTCTCTTCCTCTCCAGGCTGCAGTGCTTCTGTTGAAAATAAAGTGCTTTATTAAATATAAATCACCACATAGAGCTTGAGAAATCCTCCTAAGCAAACCTTGAATGTGTCGAGGAAGAAAGGCTTCCGGCACAAAGGCGGCTGCAGTTGAAAAGAGGAATGTGGCCTCACATTTGTTGGTGATGGTGCTTTCCATCAGAAAAGAACAGTTTCAAAGAGAAGATGAGAGCTGATATGCCGAGCTGCCTGGATGTGAATCCTGCAGGAAGCTGCTCATCGCTTTGTGCCTTTTCTCAAGCTGCTGGACTTCGTTCGACTTTTGTCTCCGAGTCTAAATCACATATGTTTTATTACAGCTGCATAATCTTTATAATGTCAAGTATCGCAATAACTATGTGATTCGAACTAAACACTTTCGTTGACAATATCTTGGTGCTTTTATTCTTGATGCGAGTCGTCGGATTCCTCAAACCTTGTTTCAGACATGAAGCAGTGTGTTGACTTTGTTGCTTTTCGTAAATTCTCTTAGATTTATATGTTTTATGTTATTTGGACAGACACACTGGTATCAAGAATGTTGCCTTCTAAGGGTTTGTTTACATGGCAATGATTTCAAGTGAAAAAAAAAAAGTTGGGTTTAGGGTGTCTGTTGAAACAACAACGGTGCTTGGAACCACTGAAAACTCACGTTTGTGAAAATGGCTCCCTAAGTCCGGGTGTGGGTGTGGGTGTGGGTGTGGGTGTGTGTTTCTGGCTCAGATTTCCTCATTTTTCCAGCCGCGGGTTGAGGGGGGCGGACGAGTTCAGCCTCTTTGTGGGACGCTGGTGTTGCTCTTGCCCTGTGACCCCCACAGTAAAGCTTGCTTCAAAGGCAACATGCAGACAGCTTATGTTTGCATACTTTTTGAGCCCTGACTCTCCCCCAGGCATGAATACCATCCACTCTGTACAACAAAAGAAAGTGGCTCCCACTGCCCTCGGGCACACAGACCACAGACATGCTGCTCCTCTTCATTCACCGGATCAGTCTGCTGGATCGCAGTCATATAAAAATGTTTTCAGCGTTACATTCACATAGTAGGACAAGCTCATATTGACAGCTGCTAGAACCTAACAACCTGCTCGAGGAATGCTAACATGGAGGAAGTTCGTCTTATTTTAGCTCTCAGGGACCACATGCAACCCATTTGTTCTTGAATGGGCTGCACCAATAAAGTAACAGCACGATTATCTATAAGTAACCACAATGCCGATATTTAAGCACAAAAAACTAAAGGGGATTTTTAATGTATAAATGTACATCACTGCAAATGATCATACTTGTGCAATAATTCTGTCTGTAACCACAGTGCAATTTAACTTTCGGCCACTTTCACTCCTATATTTTGTTAGGAGTCTTATTCTTTTTGTCATTTCCATATTTAGTTAAGTTAAGGTTAGTTAAGAGTCTATATTATTTTATGTACTAAACTTTGGTAGGAGTATTATTACTCTCTTTGCCACTTCTACATCTAGTTAAGTTAAGGTTAGTAAGAGTTCATATTATTTTTTATTTTTTGTACTTTAGTTTGCTCGGAGTCTTATTCTTTTTGCCACTTCTTTATTTAGTTAAGTTAAGGTTAGTTAAGAGTTTCTATCATACTTTGTACCCTTTTCTGTAACTTATCTTTGTTGTCCTCTGTGTGCTGCTCCTCTTCTATTAAGTTGCTGGAACTTAAATTCCCCTGACGGAGTCATCCCAAGGGATAAATAAAGCAAAGTCTAAAGTGCAATTTCAACATTAAAGAATTTTCGGTGGAGCGTCTCGGTGCAGCTGAAATGTTGGAAAACACTTTATTTTCTTTTTACATTTTATTGCAACGGACCAAAAAGAAGGTTCCCTGCTACTTTTTTTTTTTCTTCATGTCAGCAAAAACCTCTAGACTCCTATTTTCTGCAGCCTGCTGAATGCACATTTTCACTTTTTCAACCTCAACATATTCTAATGATTCTTTGCTCTGAATATGAAAGCTAACTTTTATCAACCCGTCCACATGGAGACAGGTTTAGTGTAGCTCCACATGTTGTTTTTTTTTTTTTTTACTTCCATTACACGTTTCTTCACAAAGTCCATGTTGTCAGAAAGTGAAATTGCTCATTTTTGAAACCATCTCCCAAAGTGACCAAAGCTGAAAAGACTCAATTAGCATCTTTTTCTGAAGACCTCTGACCTCTTCCTTCACCTGCATGCAGTAACCTGCCAACCAGTGACACAACAATGTCTGTCGTGGTCAAGCTGCCAAAGCCACTGATCTTATGTTGATATTCTCCGGTAATTTCTTGGGTTTATAATCCGGTCTGATTCCAAGCTGAAGTTTTGCTTTGTCTTTTGTCCGCAAAAACTTTTTCTATTGTCTTATGTTTTTGTGATATTTCTGTGGTGGCGTTACAGTGCCTCTGCAGGCCAGGTATGGTTACTGCGGCTTTTTCTGTAGTTTTTGTATGGAAAGAAATTAACAGAAATTTTGATGTGATTGATGACTCTCGCCAAAACATAAAATAAACGAGACCAATATCAGATACTTTCGTTCAAAAATAGAAGTTTATCTTCACTTTATAATGTTCCATTTTGCGTGGAGCACTTGTCTCCATCTCGTCTCGTCTGACCTCAGTGCTCGAACTGTTCAAACATCCCAAGTGTTAGATCTCTGCAAGCTCCAATGGCCGCCTCATTCACGCTGGAACAGAGTTTGCAGCCCCCCCCCCGTGATACGCTAACAGGCTGAATGCTTTACACTTCATTTATTACTCGCTGCAGACTTCCTGTGTCATTCACTTGTTCAAACAATCGCAGTCTGTAATGGAACCGAGGTTCAGAAAAGCTTAACTTGGCACCAACTACACAAACCGCATGTTTGTCTGAGGCGTGCTGGCTTGTTGGTTTTCGTGCCAGAGGAGTGTGTGTTTACTCTTCTCCACTTTATACTTGTTTTGCATTTAAAGAGAGCTTCTTGGACTTTGTTTAACATGCTTCTTCCCTCTTAAAATAGCAACCATTGTAACTGTGGGATGTGCTAATTGTGCTTTCACCCCCGCCTCTGTGGAGGTTTGGTAAACCTGGACTCTGGTAAACAGATTCAGGAGGCGGCTTCACATTACCATAATATAAATGAACTTCAAGGACAGAGTAGACACACAAAGTTAGCACGACTCGCGCTCCTCCTTCTTTCACCTTGTTTTGGTGTCAAACAAAACGTATGTGTTTAAATAGGAGTCAAAATACTCTAAAATGTCTAAGGCAAAACAAAGTCCTAAAGGATGAGCCTCCACTTGGTGCTAAAACCATTAAGTTGTTATTTTTGATCAAATACTGGCAATCTGTTCTGATCTTTTACCAAACGATATTTTATAACTGTAGTTTGTCTCTAATAAAGTTGCTAAGAATTGCATTTTTCATCAAATAAAGAATTGCTGGCCCCGTATTAACGACAATATTTTAATTGAAAATGCATTGTTTTTGCATTTTCGTTTCAGAAACCATTTGTGTTGCAACGTCTGTTTTCACGGAAGCGTCAGAAGCACATGCCAGGACACATGTTGGTGCTGTTGGTTGTTTTTCTTTCACAGTCGCGTCTCCCCCCACAGAGGAGGCGACCAAGCCCTGTTACTGTGCATGTGCACCTTCGCTGTGGTAAAGCATTCCTTCTGCTCATGCGCCAGTAACAAACATGGCGGCCCTCATAGTGGCATGACTTCCAGTCCGTATTCTAGTTTTATAGTACATATTGGTGGTTTTACAGTTTGTGACTCACCAATGATGGCATCCGATTCGTCGTCTGTCAACATGAATGTTGGGTTCTCTCGATTTTTTTCACATTTATAGAGTATTGTTCTCTGCAAAAATGTGTGTGTGGTTTCATTACAAAAACAAGCAACAGCGCCCCTCCATGGCCCGGCATCCTAACTACATCGCTGTCAGTGTGTCCGCTGTTGCAGTGTAAACGCAACACTTTTCTTTAAACGGTCAAGGTGTTGTCTCGTGAAACGTTGTCATGTAAAAGTGGCCCCACTCACGCCAACTTCGGGCCCCTTCTCTGATCTTTATCGATTCCTCGGGGGGGGTCCAGGACCCCAGGTTGTGAAGCACTGATTAAAGTTTATGTTGAAACTTTAAAGGTAATGACCACTGTCAGCGTGTTCGACTTAAAGAACATTGAAATGGCTCTAATTGTTCTTGAAGCAGGAAAGTGGTTTTACCAAAGATTTACTTAAGCTGACAAACGCTTTTGTCTTTATGAAGTCTTTCTTTTCCATCCAGTTCAATAATTGAAGGGCTCTGTGCATGAAAGTCGAGCAGTCAAACATTCCCGGGCTGCCGTTCCCTCCTCACTCTCATAAGAGCCATTCAGTCTTACTACCCACTGCGGATAAAGGATGTCTTAGTTAATTGTTTTAATCGCCACCTTTACAACTCCACTCCGTCTGAAATGGCAAAACTGGGAGAGTCTACAGCCGCCTCATCTTCTCTGAAGGAAATTAGCCTTCCTCCTTTATCCTTTGCCGAGCTCCTGTGACATTCACACTCCATTAGACTTGCAAATGAAGTTTTCCTTCTTGTGGGGTGGGAGGCGCGACCTTGGCCCCAGAGACCCGTTAAGTTTTTATTGGATCTGTCGGACATACAAAGCTCGAAAGACGTTCCGGTAGTATTTATCCAAGACCAAGTGCACTGGCTTCATCAGCACTTGTTTCACTTACCCTAAGCTCCCCTAAACCTCGGCCAGCAAACGACTGAAAAAGTGTGCCGTGCAATGGAAAATACGGTAAATTGCTTAGATGACAATGCTCTGATACTCCTGAGCTGATTGAAGAGATTTTTAACTTTTCCCCTTGATTGACTTGTGATTGACTGCAGCTGAATAAAATCGGAGAGAAGAGCTGTTTCACACATGAAGGCTCCTCGGCGGTCCGTATCCACAGTAGATCTGAGCACACTTACCATGCAGCTCGGCTCCGACGGCCCCGTTAGTGCTGACAGAGCTGATGGCTCCGCGCCATTCAAATGTCACATCCTCAGCCATCGTTATGCATCTAATGTAAAGGCTCTTCCAACACAGGAACAGGCTTGTTGGTGTGGAGTGATGCGATGCACTCCATACTGATGCATTATTATCCAGTCGGCTGCAGATGTGGTGGGTACTGCACAAAGTACTCGTTGCCATACAATCTGGTTGAGTATTGTGTGACGTCATGCACCAGCAATGTCGTGCACAAATACACAAGAGAAGATGAGTGATTCTTCAATATTAATGAGAATGACAAAAGTAGCGCAGATTGTAAATTATGTTCGACTAAAATATCAAGAGGAAGCAGAACATTGCTCAAACAACACCAGCGTCATCATTTGGGACTAATTCTTTGCTGGATCCGAGCTCACTTCATTTTGTTTAGCTGGAATGTTTTGGGATAGTTTTATATTAATGTTCATGCTGGTTTTAGGTTATGTTGCTGTTAGTTTATGCTCTAGTCAGGTCAGTTTTGAACAGTTTTGAGCTACTTGGCGTGTTGTTTTATGTTTTGAGCCACTTTCAACTTCGATTCATATTAGTTTTGGACTGTTTCAGTCAAGTTTAATCTAACTTTGAGCTGGTTTATTGAGCATTTTTATGCGAGTACTGGACTGGTACTAAGCTAGATTTACTACGTGTTACTGCGAACATGGCTCAGTTGGTAACGATCAGCACCACTTCCGACCACATTGTGGTGCTTTTTGGATCTGTTCCAGCCTAGTTTCATACTTATTCATACAAATATAATTTGAGGCAAGTATAAACACACAAAGCAACGTGTCCACATGCAGGCACAAGTCATTGTGCTCATGTAACAGTAACCCATCGTAATGATGAAAGGTCAGAGGAAGAGGCTCCCACAGTCACTCTGCTCCTGAATTGCTTCCAGTGGACATTTGGATCGTGAGGGAAGTGTTGCATCAAAGCCTCGCGGACCTTCTGGGTTACAATCCAACCAACAACACGACAGACTTCCCACACACTGTCCAAAAAACCCGGCACCGCCTCGTTTCACAGCCTCTAAATCTACATGATCGCCGTCATGAATCCCATAAATGTTCCATAATAACCTTATTGCCCTGAACGCATCGGTGCGCTGCCATAGCAACACATGTCCTGACTCTGAATGAGAGCGGGCCGGGTGGGGCAAAAGCTGCAGAGAGCAATCAAACAGATTTATCAAAGAGCGATTACATCCAGGAGAGAAAGCATAAGATTGGCAGCAGAGCGCCGCTCTGACGGGAGGAAGAATTTACCGGTCACAGATAATCTGCACTGGAGACAAGGTCACCTGCAAAGACACCGTTTTTAACCACCTCAGGCCTTGTAGCTTTCTCTGGGAGCAGCTCCCCGCTGCAACACCACTCATGTTCACTCTTGTTACTCGTGACTTTTGACATTTCTGCCAATTTCCTGAATTCCGTCTTTGTTTAAAATGGTAAATGGATTCCACTCATACAGTGCTTTTCCACCGCTTGAGCAGTCCCCTAAGCGCTTTATGTTAATCACATCCACACATATATTCACACATCAATGGCTTAGGCCGACATGCAAGGCGCTCAGGCCATCCATTGGGAGCAGTTTGGGGTTCACGGTCTCGCTCAAGGACACTTTAACATGTAGACAGGGGGAGATGGGGAATCTGACCTGCAAGTTCTCAGTTGGTTCTAGGCTAGTTTGATGTTGTTTCTGGACTGAATTTTGAGTTTTAGTTTTATGTTATTTTTTTATGTTAGCTCTATGCCAGTGTTGTGATTACTTTAAGCCTGATTTAAAACTAGATTGTTACGTTTGGCCTGAATTTAGGCTAAAATTTTGACTCGTTTCAGGCTGGTTCTGGGCTTGCTTTATACTAATTTGTGTCTTATTGCGTTCTAATTTTGGGCTAATTGGATGCTGGTTTTTGACTGGATTCATGTTTAGTTTCAGGCTAGTTTGATTCTAGTTTTTCTCTTGTTGCAGTCGAGCCGGCTGGTTTCAGGCAAGATTGATGTTCGCTATGAATTGGTTTTAGACTGGTTAGTGACTAATTTTATATTGGTTTAGGCCTTATTTCAGTGTACATTGGGGCTGCATTGTCTGGCTAGATTGAGACCAGTTTTAGGACAGATTTTGGCCTAGATTTATTCACATTTTTATACTAATTTCACACAATAGTTTCAGACTGGTTTCTTTTACTTGTTTTATGCTAGTTTTTGGCCTCATGCCAATGCCATTTGGGGATGGTTTCAGGCTAGTTTGTTGCTGGTTGTGGGCTGAATTTAGGCGGCTATTAGACTGGGTTTAGGTGGGTTCTGGGCTTGTTTTAGCCTTGTTTTAGCCATAAAAATAAGAGGAACCTTGGAGATGTCATTATGTTTCCATCTTGTCGTTGTGTTTTCCAATCTACCTGAGAGAAGATTTTGCAGTAGTATTAAAACTTTGTGTGGGGTTTGTTCTGGTCTCGCGCTGCAGTACGAGGCCTGAAAGCAGGAAGCGCCACAGAGATAGGACTGACTTATTTATGATGTAAATGCGCTCCAAAGCCTTCCTACATTACTGGAAGTGAGAGTTTGCCTTTCTTGAGTGTGTCTGATATGATAAATGACCTGAAACATTTTGGTGTCCTACTTCCCCCGTTTAGCTTCTATTTCTGTTTCTCTCTTTCTCTCCATCTCTTCACTCGGATGTCTGGACACTTTAAGAGTGGAATAATGATAAATGCAGATGCAGCATTGTGAGAGGAGAAGAATAACCTCTTCCGCCCTCCTTCTTTGTCAGCCCGTCTTTATTCTGTCATTCCGTCATATCTGCTGCAGATTGAGCGATATATACCATCAAAGCCTTTTTCAAGCTTCCAACTCGCTCCCCAAATCCTTTTGATTTCCGACAGCGTGAGCTGCTTAATATTCCAAACTAGTCGGTGGCCTTTTCAGAGAACGAACAAGGTTGCGAGGATGCGAGTCTTGTCTTCATGTGCGAGGCGGCTGGGGAGCAGCCCTCCTCTTCTTCAGAGCTGCTCGTCAGACGCTCGGCCCACAGCGAGATCTTCTCGTGTCGTTTGATTTTCAGAGCCCGGGCCGCGGGAGTGTCTGTTCTCTGTCCTTTCAGACAAAACCTTTTCTGTTTTACAGCACCGCAGCTTTCAAACCTCATTCTCAGATTTATTAGAAGATAGACAAGTCAGAAAGTGAACAGGATTAACGATGATTAACAACGAGTTTGATTGAATAAAATTATGCTTGATAAATGATTCACACCTTCCTTCGTTTTGACATGTTATAATTAATGTTTTCTGCGCTTGTGTAACAGTGGAGGCAGTGGTGCCAGGAGCTTTAGCTGGAGCGTAAGTAGCACTATTTGCATAGAAGTGGTAGTTTCAATGGTAGTCGCAGTAACGGTTGTTGTCAGTTTTGGTGGTCATCGCAAACATGGTTGTAGTAACAGGAGCAATAGTTGCAGTAGCGGTGGGGGGTTGCATTTAAAGTGATAGCAGCAGTTGCGGTGGTAGTAGTGGTGCAAATTGAAGTATCAGCGGTAGTCGCAGATGTGGTTGTAGTGGTCGCAGTAACAGCCATAAGCCCTGTTTACACGATAACATTTCAAAAGAAAGCGCATCATCATTGCGTTTTCATTTCAGAAAAGCATCTTGTTTACACGGCAACTATTTGAAGTTGATATCCGTTTTTACAGAAATGGCAGAAACGCTTTTCATAACAGTTTTTCAACAGTTTCATAACAAAACACTTTAAACATTAATAATAACGAGTTCACAGATTACGGTATGAGGGTCACCCTCAGCTAGAAAACTACCAAGTCCCTGGAGAATATCTACTGGGAGCCGTTCTCACAAAGTTGCATCTTCAGTGACTCCGGGCACCGGTGTCGTTTAAAAGAACCCTGAAACAAAATGAAAGTTTTGTTTTTTCACTTGCAAATGTTTTTGTTTAAACGTGCCCATAGTGGAAGTCGTGCAAACTTAATGGTTTTAACTGATGGTGGCAGTAGCGGTGTTAGCACTGTGGCTCTAGCCAACTGTCACTTGCAGCTGTAGTGACAGGAGCGTTCAGAACAATGCTGTTATTGGAGTGTGGTTGTTATAATTGTGGTTTCAGTTGTAGGAGTAACAGCGCTGATGTTATCAACAGTAGCGCTGTTAGCAGTTTTGGCACTAGCGTTAGCAGCTTTAGTGGTGCTGATAGCAGTAACTGCAGTATAATCAGTAGTATCTTCTCTTCCTGAAGTTTTAATCCACTTTAATTCATGACAAACATGCCGAACAGCCTGTTTGAAGCAGTGCAGGGTAAATAAAGTGTGGAGATGAATGACGAGCAGTATATTGATGACGGTTTTAAAGATAGGAATTGATCGTTTGTTGTAGCCTGCCTGCCTCATTTTTTCTATTATTACAAAAGAAAATCCTAAACATAGTGTTTCTAACAGATTCGCTGGAATCTGTGTCTGACATCTTTGATGAGGTGGTGAAGACTCCCCGAGCCTCGGCGGGTGTATTTCTGTCCCCACATGCTGTTTTTGTGGATTTATTTTCTCATCATGTGACTTATTGCTGCAGTTTGATGCTAAACTCGCTCATCCGCCCGCTTTTGCCAACAAGCGTGAGCACTGAAGATTCTCTTCACAGAGCGTCACAGAGTGTCGACAGGCGCCGGGGGTATTTGCTCAGCTTCCCCCCCCAAGAAAACTTCCAAACTCAAGAGTTTGGCTTTCATCTTCAGCTTCCTCTCGCACGCTTTCCTTTGCTGCCTCCCTCTCCGGGAATTTGATTTCGTGTTGTTGTGCTGGCTCCCCCCACCTCCCTCCTGATCCCGCCACGATCAGACGGCTGAACCTTGCAGTGTGTAAGTACCACATGAAGCCACAGGTGACATGTCGCGGGGTTCGGATTTTCTCAGACGTTAACAGCTGCACTCCATCAGATCCACAGTAACAGACACAGAGCTGCTTAAACGAATGCAAAGCAGCGCCAAGTTCACCATCCATACTCTTGAGCACTTGTGACAACCACAGCACGTCTCGCAGCATGTGACGAGGCCCTCTGAGCACGTCTTTGTTCTCTTCATCCAGTGTGGAAATCACAATGATGGCTGCACAGATCTGCAGGGGACTGCTGATTTAAGCTGCGCTTTTCAAAGTTTTGGGTTGAGTTTCTTTTTGTCAAGGCCAGAGAAAACTTCAGCAGGAGGGGGTGAGGGGGACGCCTTTTCCCAGCAACAAAACCTGATAAACAAACTTTACAGCCTTGTAGTTCGGCCCCATTTCCACACGTTTCAAATGAAAATGCATTGTTTATTGCATTTTCGTTTCAGAAAAGTTTGGTGTTTACACTGCAACGATTTGAAAACTGATGTCTGTTTACACAGAAACAGCAGAAATGCTGTAAATGAACTAGTTTTCCTGCAGGGCCACAAGCTGTTGGTTGTTAATGTAATGACCATTACCACGGCTGTAGTGCGCAGTAACAGTGTTTCAGAAAAGTTTTGTTTTCCACTGAGACACTAGAAACCATTGTCGTGTGAACAGGGCCTATGTATGAGTGATAGAGACGGAATAGAATTAAAGAATACATTTCCGTGCGCAACTTCGGTCTGTCAGCAGAAGTCTTGGTTCCGGCAGCGCTCCTTGTCGTTCATAACTTCCTGTTCTTTCGCGTTGCTACGGGCTTCAGATGGTCGCTTACAGCCAGTACTACGGCAGCAGCGGCGGTGCGATCATTCACCGTTTGGACCGCCCTCCGCTCCCAGGAGGAAATGAGTGTAGCCTGAATGTCCAGCAGACAGGGTTTAGTTGGTCTCACACAGCTGTGCGTCACCACGAGAGCAGATGAATGACCGCTCATCGTTCCCAGTCAAACCGTCATACGAGACATATCCACGGCCGAATGTGGGAGATGTATTCACAGGAGAGAGGCGGGAAGCCGATGTTAATGATTCATATGTCAGGCCCTCACTTCAGAAAGGTGGATTGAATGGGACAATCTGAGGAGGCTGTGGAAGTGGTGTCAGCACTGTGCGGGGCACGAGGAGCCGCATTCCTGATGAGGCGTTCGAGTGCCGCTCGGCTTTTGCTGCCCTTGATTGCATATTCTGAAGAGGTTATTTTTAGACGTCTCGCTCCACCCCGCCACCCAGTCAGACTCAAAACACTACAGATAAAAGTAGCCTTGAAAATAAGCTCATCAAATCCAATGAAATCACCGCTTCTTTGATTATCTGTGATTAAAGTGTTTGCTCCTGATCGGCTTCCAAACCTTGAAGCCCCCTCAAGAGGAGTGCTTCTGAGAAACGCTTCGGACCTCCTCTCTGATCTCTGCTTTGCCAAAATAGGGAAGTGAAGCTGAACACCAGTGGACCACTTAAACAAGTTCCACCTCTGAAAAAATGTTTTCTCCCTAGTTCCACGAGATGGGAGTCGGTGCGAAATTGTAAAAGAGCAAACTACAATGTATTTCAGTTATACAGGTACACTTTTGCATATTAAAATAATAAATAAATATAGTATGTATAATAGAATCTAAAACTCCAATCTATCAGAATCTTGCAGGAAGACATTTTTGTTGCCCCCGTTCCGAGTGTGTTTGATGGCTCTTTCTGCGTCAGCGCAGAGATTCATACTGCCGCGTCGACCCCGTGTGAATGGATGTTTCTGTACGCTGCCTCCAGATGTTGGGAGAGCAGAGCGCAGATATCCAGGAGCTGCTCCAGGCTGATGTTTACATTCATTTTGTTTTCCTCACCATCTGCCCCACCGAGCATCGCTGCCCCGGTGATGCAGTACAGTAGCCGGGGGAATATTGATTAAGGCTGCTGACATTTCTGCTTCCTTTTTCATTGAGGCTGCGAGCAGCAGGGTTCCCTTCAGGTGAGAGACGCTTTCACACCCAAAATAACACACCAATCCTCGGAAATATGCACAAATCCCAAACACCATCCACTGAACTGTCGTCTTCATAAATCAAATGTTCATTGGCAGGGATGATTTTTTTTGGGGAGCATTATTAAAAAAATGATGATAGACATCAGGCTAACTCTGCTGGTCCAAATGGTGATTAAGTTCCTGCTCTTTCATCTCCTCTTGATATTTTGGCATAATATTATTTACAGTCTGTTTTACTTTTGTCATTCTCATTAATATTAAAGAATCTCCAAGCCGCTGACGTCGTCCTCTGTTGTCTACCTGCTGACTTAATACTCGCCGGGTTGTATGGGGGAGCTCTCAGGAGTACGAGTACTTGTATTGTACTTGCTGTGAAAATGAATGACAATAGAAAAAGATCTTTTATGAAAAAGTTTAGAAATTTAAGTTACCGTACTTTTTTTACCTAAAATCCAACATTATGAATAATAAAAATATGTGAATCTGAAATATTTATATTGCCAAGTGTATAAAATTTTTTTTCTTTTTGCCCGTATAAACTTAAAAACAAGAATAGATGATGAACATGAATTTTTTTTTTACAAAAACAATGTCATACACACACAACAAAGACAATTATCAAAGCGGTCGTCTCCCAATTGGAAGGTTGCAGGTTCGATTCCCTTCTCCACCTGTCCACATGCCGAAGTGTCATTGAGCAAGACACTGAACCCTTTGAGACTGCTCACGCAGTTAAAAAACGCTATTCAAGTGAAGTCCAATTACCATTATTACATATATATTTGTGACATCTTCGTGGAAAAAAGAGACAATCTGTAGAAAATAAACTTAAACATTTCAGAAATTCCAAAGTAAATGTGCGACCTTTGACGCTCATTAATGACCACGTGTGTGAAGAAGTTATCTGTTCCCACTCCAGTATTACTACACTTAAGTCACTCAATCACGATGAAAAGCACTGCGCCGTCGATCAACGTTTAGTCTGAGACGATTTACGGGCCAAATCACTGTGGGAATGAATTGTGCTCGCACTCATTTCCCTTATTGCTAATTGGGCAGCATTACATTGTGAGATATTGCTCACTTCACCTTGTCATGTCAGCCTGCAGCCGGCCGAGGAAGCCTGCTCCTCATTTCTCTAATATCCCGTTTAAGTGCTTTGTCAATAAGTACATTTCATAAGAAGATCAATATGTTCTCTTTGATGTGGCTATTTAGCACCGTCTTTAATTGAATAGCTTGTTTCAATGGGGCTATAGATGAATGGGGGGGTGACCGACTGTCGAGGGATAGTCTACGTGTTACTTCATGCATACATCAGCCTCACATTGACTATAAATAAATCACAGAAACAATTATAAATCGTGCATCTGTTTCCTCACATTAGTTTAGAGCACATTTAAAATGTCATCGTGAATCCATTAATAGAGTTTTCGGATTACTCATTTGAGTGTAAACAGTCAGCAGAAATCAGATGAACACGCCCCAATACTCCGTCCTCGTGCAATTGTTAGTCCAATTGATTTGCTTCTTTTATATCTTCTCAAGTCCCCCGGCTAGCTCAGTTGGTAGAGCATGAGACTCACAATCTCAGGGTAGTGGGTTCGTGTCCCACGCCGGGCGCCACCTTCCCGTGGGCTCACCACCTGCAGGAAGGTTCTTAAATGGTGCGATGTGATCTGGGTGACGGTGCTCAGACTGTCACCCCCGCGACCCGGAAACGGATAAGTGGAAGAAAATGAATGAATGAATGAATATATCTTCTCATGTACACTAAAGAAACGATAGAAAACACTTCTAGTTTCACCTCATGATCGTGAATTTTAAGGGCCAGGCAATCATCAGTGATCGTACGAGATCGCGATTGGACAATTGAACTGAGGGCTGTACATTTCTTCTTGCCATACTACCAACAGTTATATGAATTGTCGTTCTTATATACATGCATGTGAAAAGATAATCACATCCCATGGAAATAGTTTAATAGATTGATTTGAGGGCTTGTGTAATTCGTCAGGAGTGCCGCCAATCTCCATATGTGTTACTTTATTTTCTATTTCGAACACGAGTGTCACATCCTCACACACCGTGTCGGGCTTGATGAGTGTGTGTTTGTGTTCGGTGTGCAGGTGCTGTGGAGGCCGACGGCATATCCAACATCTGCGCTTCGTTGTGACCAGACTACAGGAGGTCAGTATCCGTGCTCCTAACAGACGTTACTCTTTAAAGACGTTTGTCGGTTCAACTCCTTGATGAGCACCGAGATGTGGCATTGGCCGTTATTGTCATTTTTCTTTTCTTTCTTTTTGAATTTGTGGTTCTTGTGTGGTTGATCTTCCTCTACCTCGTCTATTTTTTCTGTCTCATCATTGTTTGTTTTTTTCTTCCTTGTCTTCCTCTTCTACTTTGTCCTTTTCTTTATGTTCTTCGTTGCCCTTCCTGGTTTTGTTTGTCTTTGTCTCCTTCCTTTACTTCTTCGTTGTCTTATTGAACTTTGTCTTCCTCGTCTTTGTTGCCTTCCTCATTTTCTGATCTTCTTCCTCACATTTGACTTCTTCATGCTCTCCGTCTTCCTCGTCTTATTGTTGGCAGTCTTTTGTGTCGTCTTCATCTGGTTCGTCTTCGTCTTTTTCCCCTCTTGTCTTTGTTGTCATGTCAGTCATGTTCCTCGTCTCTGTGTTTGTCTTATACCTGTTCTTTGCTTTCATCATACTTTTCTTCTGCATCAGCTTATTTGTCTTTTTTGTCTTGTCGTCGACTTCGCCATCATCTTTGTCTCATTCTTATTCATCTGCTTTTTCTTATTATTTTACTTCCTTTGAGTTCGTCATCATCTTCTACATTTTTCCTTCTTGTCTTCATCCGTCTGCTCCTTATTCATCTGCTGTTTGTTCATTGCCTTCGTCTTGTTCTTTTGCTTCATCGTGTCCTTTATCTTAGTTTTGTGGTCTTCATCATCTTCTGTTCTGCCTTTACTCTATTAGTCTTTTTTTATCCTCATCAACATTTTTATCATTTTTATCTTCTTGTTTGTGTTAGTTTTTCTTTCTTACCTTCTCTTTATCTCCTCCTCCTTTGTACTAAAACCCTTTGTTGTGTTTATAAGGCTGTCTCCTACAGACACATTTTTGAATCGTCCATATTTCCACGTTTCTATCAGCTTTTGAAATCAACTCCTGGTTGTATGATGGAATTAAAATGTATATCCGTCTGTTCTGCTAATGCATGCACTCTTGCTCCTTCCACCGACAAATCCTTTTCCATTGCATAAGTAGCAAAAGTGCTACATGACATTAAACATGAATAATTTACACATACATGCTCCGCGATTATGACCTAGTTATAATGTTGTCTGCAGTACTATTATTGTTAATATTTAAACTCAGACACACACTTAGGGCCCACTTACACGGCAACGGTTTCATGTGAAAACACAAAACCTTCTTTGTTTTTGGTGTCCGTTTACAGGACGACAGTCACTGGAGACACAAAACTAAATGGCTCATCTGCTCATGTGTGAGTTGACGGACAATAATAACTGCAGAGTGTCGTGACTCCCAGTCCATATCCTCCTGGGACTGTCACCGTAATATCAATCCAACTTGGTTGTGAGCCCATATGAATGTGCATCTACTCCCATTCATGTAAACGAACATCGCTTTGAACACATTGCCGTATAAACATGAAACTTTTCTGAAACAAAAATTCAAGAAACCATGCATTGTCCCTTGAAACATTGTCGCTTAAACAAGGTTTTAATATGCAGTGTAAACCCTCCTACATACAGAGTTTTGCATGAACAAATTAAATTATACATTTTCTCCTCTTATATCCACTGAGGAAAACTGATCTTGATGAAATTAATAAGCACGTCTTCCAACGCGGCTCCTGCATGTCTGCTGCTGCCACCACCCAATCACTGCTGATAGCATAAGTAGAGACGCAGCGCTTTGAAATAACTCTGGCTCCATTAGCTTGTGCAACCCGGGTAATTGTGTGTCTGCGCGAGGAGAAGGCGCTCGACTCGAGGCTCTGACACACGCCGCTCTGCAGCGCTGTTAAAATCTGCAGATAATCACACGGCATTTCATGGCACGGCTGCCCCGTCACATGTGCTGGAGCTCTGGGAAGTCGTTTGGTACATTCAGTCGTGTGCAGATCAGAACATGCAGTTAATGTATGCCGTACTGAGCGCTCGCTGCTGCAGTTTGCTCGGATTATCAGTGTAAAAGGGCAATGGCATTCAATCGTGCTCTTTTTTAGTTCTTTTAGTTATGAAGTGTTTGTGTATGTTTGAGCACCGCTAACGATGACATTTGGCCCTCTGCAGAACTCAGCTCATTTGATGGATAATCAGAAGGAAAGTGAGCGTGGGGGGTTGGGGTGGAGAGGGCAAAGCAGAGAAATGTTCTGTTTGCACACACAGGCTCCAGACGTGTACAAATGCAGACTTTTATCAGCTCAGAAAACCACAAAACGGCTCAAGATGGCATTCTGTCTATTTGCCTGCTTTTATCTTCCCAGTGAAGTAAGATTTATATAAGATGAGAATCGAAATGTTTTAGTTTGACTTGCAAAAAGTCACTCTTACCATCATATCTGAGGATAAAATCATAGGTTGTCTGTTTCACAAGATCAATTATTTCAGGAACATTGAGGTAGCTATAAGCAGCCTGAACAGGCAGTGTAGAATGACTCAAAATATATAAAGAAATAAGGCAAACCGGAGCTAAGCTGTCTCCTTTAGTTACTTATTAATGTTTTTTAGTGTATCCCTATTCGGACTGCAGCAGTGAACACAGATGATGTCTGGAGCAGGCGGGACCATTTATGACAGTGTTTGTTTGTTTTTTTAATTTTACTTTCCTTTGAGCCCCCGAAGATTTCCTGCAAAAAAACATTATACAGGTACATCTGTAATCTCTGATTACACTGTTAAAATGCTGGTGGTCACAGTAATTCTCACCAACTTACAAAATGAGCTTCAATCTTCAGTTAAACCTCTCCGCAGGTTCCCACGTCTGCTCTAGACTCTAGAAAGGGTCTTGTTCTGGTTTTCTATGACAAGTGAAAATTGAATTTTAACGCCTCCCATGCAGACAAAGCCTTCAGCCCCCTTTGTGATTTCTGGTACCACCCATCGCTCTTTAAGGGGGGGGGGGGGGGGGGGGGGGGGGTCTGTGGCAGCAGGTCTACGTTCATGTTTGCTGCATTTCTGGATGTGTTTTAGCTCTTTTCACCTCTGGTTTTTACAGTACTGTAGAACACGTACCCGACGTGACCTGCCTCCCAAACGATTCCTGTGTTTGTCTCCTCAATCTCCTCGTTTTGATGAAGACTTTGCTTAATCCCTCAGCAGATTTCAGTTGGAAGCATTTTGGTAATGACCTGCCTAATCCTTCCAACAAGAGATAAAGAACACAGATGCATTAACTTCAAAGCAGTTTACTCACTTATTAGCTCCCTCTAAACAAAACTGTATCTGGGGCATTTTTATTAATTTTTTTCTTGGAGCCCCCTCAGATTACTTCTAAGCCCTGTTAACACATTTTAAAGTGAAAAATGAAAACGTTGTTGCTGTTTGTTTACACGACAACAGCATTAGAAGTCGATGAAACCAGGAAATGGCATTTTTTGCGATACGCGTTGTACTGTAAATGTGCATTATGGTTGCAGTCAGGAGTTGAAAGTCGATTGCCGACAGGATGATGGATTATTCCGGAGTGTTTGTGCTTCTGCAACAAAGTGTACATTTACTACACCGTCATCTGGATCACAGGCTGAGACACAGTTTCTTTTAACCTACACTATATCTTTATACTAGTGCTGCACATTATGTTGCAAATGTAATCGTGATCGCAATATAAACAAGGATCATTTACATCTTGCAAATGACTGATTTAACTGCGCTATTTAATCTTTCTATGCACTGTGCATTCATGCTCTGCAAATTGTAAATGACTGGATTTCAAATATGAAAGAAAAAGTTTGATGACCACAATTAATTTAAAAATTAAATACAATTAAAAAAAGTTGCAATCATTTGACGGAGGAAAAAGTATTTTATTTGAAAGAAGAACTTTTAACTGTTTTGTTGCATGGTTGTCTAACAAAAACACAGCATCAACTAGTGGCCTGGCATGCAAACTAAAGCAACATTTTCAGTTTCTTATGAGACATTGTTGTCAGGCCGGTACATGTTTACACATTAGATGGGACAGAACTAGGAACCGAGGTCTGGTTCAAGCCCGAAAGCAATAAAAAATAGCTTTACAAAATATGTTTATGTCCAATAGCTTGCTGAAAGTATTCACTCGCATGCGTTCACGTGTATGAACTTCTGTGACATCACATTCTTATGTCGGTATATGTCGGTCCACCCAGGTTCATCTCCTTGTCAAGCTTTCCACAAGGTTTAGGAGTGTGTTTATATTAACATGCAAGTTTTTTGCTTCAGAAAAGTTATGAAAACGATGTACGTCTACATAGCAATAGCAGAAAAACTCAAATTGATGTAGTTTTCATGTTGGGCCACTAGTGGGTGCTGCTGTTTGTTTTTGTAATGAAACTACACACATGGCTGCAGAGAACAACACACTATAAACATTAACAATGGGAGTCCATGGATATTTGAATGGACAGTCAGCCAAGTTGGATTGTTGTTACGGTGACAGTCAAAATAAAACTACAGAGTCCCTGGGGAATCTGGACTGGGAGTCATGACACTCTGTCCTTCCACTGAGTTTATCACGTCCGTGAACTGTAGCATTGTTTCCGCCCTCCACAAAGACACGGGCTCCAAGCATTTTCAGAATGTCTTGTTTTCGCCCGTCTACATGTAGGTGAAGCGTTTTCAACAAATTGTGTTTTCAGTGGCTCCAGGCACAATTGTTATGGAAACAGAAAAGCAAAACGCTATGAAAGTTTTCACTTGCAATTGTTTCCGTGTATACGTGCCCTCAATATCATTAAAAATGTTTTCTGATAAAGATTTTCTTAGATTATTGCTTGAGGTGACTTCATCTCAGTACAGGTACCCGTCTGTCTGGTTGCTCTTTAGACACGTCACGTTAATTACATACTTGTCGGTACTGTGAGGGACTGCGAGTTCTGGAACAAACAGATTAAGAGATTACAGTGAGTCAACTTCTCGACACAAAATGCTTCTGGAATAAATGGAGAAGTTGTTTATTTCTCCATCCTGTCAGTTATTGCCTTAAATTTGCTGGGTGCCTTCGCAGTATTATAATCAGGCTCACAACCATAGAATGCACACACACACACACACACACACACACACACACACACACACACACACACACACACACACACACACACACACACACACACACACACACACACACACACACACACACACACACACACACACACACACACACACACTTTATGTCTCACAGCCTCAGCATTGGCAGGCAGTCTGAAAGCTCCACCTTACTTACTTCACCCGTGGTGGGGAAATGTCAGGAGTTCAGTTTGAGCTACGACACCTGCGCCTCACCGGGTGTGTAGCAGGCTTCCGCCCCAACGCGTGCCCCAGGATAGATCTCACCAGATCTGGTAAAGCTGTGATGGTTGCTGGTTGATATCAGCAGGCTGCCTCACAATGAAACACAATACAGTGTAAAACCCTTAATACCGCCAATATCATGATGCTAAGATACGCCTGCAAGACAATTCTGCAGTGATACAAGATATTTCACTGCTATGCTATTCATCAGTTTAAATCCTTCTTTTCTGATGTCACTTTCATCAAATTTGAAATAAATCCATAAGTACCAGTCAGTACAGCTCAGAGACTCGCATTCCCAATCTGAGCAGAGCTGCTTTGATGGTGATCAGCAGTGAGGAATCGGAGTATTATTAGACATGCGAGTGCTGTGGGACCTCCGGAATCACGGCTGTGAAGTTCCTCGACCTGTCATCATGTGAAGCTGCCACTCACCCCGGCTCCAAGAGTGTGAAGCTGTCAGCAGAGTCATATAGGGGCTGTCAGAGACGCATCATTACCCAAGTCTGGGGGGAGTTACCAGCAGTGTATTACTGTGCTGTGAGTGGAGGATTTAGTGTGGAAGTTCTCATGCGACTGATGATCAGTTTTAATGTTTATTTCATCAGTGATGGGTTTCTGATGAATCACTTCGATCAGACGGTTTTAAAAGATGAAATTCAAAATATACAGTCAGAAAGCTGTTCTTCCCATGCATATGTGGGCGTCCTCCAGGTACTCCGGTTCCCTGAGTAAGACCCTCAATCCCACCAGCTCCCCTGCACAGCGTACTGTGGCTGCCCAGCAATGGGTCAGTCCGATGGAGAATTCTCCCGAAGGGAATTAATAAAATATGACGATTCTTCTTCTTTAGATTTAAACTTTAAAGCTTTTCTGTGTTGTTACGGAGACTATATGTGAACAATTCCTTCTGAAAATGGCTACAATCTCAACAGAGAGACAATTTTAATGAAACCTTCTGGTTCAAAATACAGTGAAATGTCCAGAAACAAACTTCTCTGAAAGCTATTGCTTGATCCATGTTTTCACAAACTCAATCTAAGTAATGCTAGTTTGCCAGCAACAAGGTAGCTGGTATTTCATGGCAGCATCACTGATATCTCAGATCAGGTCTTGGTGTTGTGTTGCTATTCTCAAGAAATTTGTTTAAGAAAAAAAAAAGCCATCGTCTTCTTTGAAATTTGCTTTGTGATTTCGTTTCCAGATTGTTTTGACCCACGGGCCTTATGTTTGACACCCCTGCTTTAAAGGACCTCCATTTTCAGATGTGGTTTATTGAACGTCATTCTTTCGTCGCCTTTTTTTTAATGACCTGTGAGGCAGTAAGAAG
Organism: Lipophrys pholis; assembly: GCF_963383615.2. Lineage (NCBI taxonomy): Eukaryota > Metazoa > Chordata > Actinopteri > Blenniiformes > Blenniidae > Lipophrys > Lipophrys pholis. The sequence continues at coordinate 3,929,191 of NC_137636.1, forward strand.
GCAGCTTGGGGCCTTTTACCAGAAAATAGAAAACACTACAAACTGAGCAGAGCTGAGTAGGTGTCGGTGCAAATCCCCGTGCTTCTGTGTAGGCACAAGCACAAAAAAGGCTTTCCTTCATTGCTCTCTGTGACTTCTACGTATGAATTCAAATATTCACCTCAGAGTGATTCCTTAGTGTAACCCAACAAGCCCTTACCTGCCGTCACAGTCACTTCATCTCCCCGAAGCAGGACACCAGGAGCGTCTAAGCTGAAAAGCTGCTTTTGTTTTCCACCGTCTTTTTGCCCTAATCTGCCAAGCACGGGAGACTTTCATCCCCCCGACAGGATTGTCTTCCACCTCCTGTCCGGCTTCATCTCTCTCTCTCTCTGTTTCTCTTTGTGTCTGTTTTTATGTCGGTGTAGTTTTCCCTGTCATCACCGCAGGGATTATATCGACTCTATATCTCCTGATAACCGCTGGATTACACTGAGATACTGTATCACATAAACAAGTCCTCCCACTTAAACTGCAAAGTAAAACCGACTCGTGGAAGCTTTGATGGATCCTCCGGCCGCTGCACGCTGATGTCTGCTGGAGTTTAAAGGCTCAGGCCCAGTTTACACAATGTTTTCCGGTGAAAATGGTCAACTTTTATTGCATTTTGGCTGTTTGTTGACATGAAAACGGTTTTCAGAGCACACAGTTTCTAGTAACTTATTTATTTTAACTTAATTGATTTATTTCCAACACACAATCATGATTCCACTAATTTACCAAAGTGACTTATATTTTTCTTGACAATCACGGACGTTTTGAATCGGTTTATCTGACTATGATCAAAACCTGATATGATAAATTTAGTGTTTTTTTTTTTTTTTTTTATGGCAGCTCATGTTCGTAAATTTTTGTTTACCGGGAAGACTTGAATTTGACTTGATTTTACTTGAAAGAAAAGATCATGACACAAAGATTAACATCATCGACATAGATGATGTAATTTATCTCGATTTACAGTACAGACCAAAAGTTTGGACACACCTTCTCATTCAAAGAGTTTTCTTTATTTTCTTGACTATGAAAATTGTAGATTCACACTGAAGGCATCAAAACTATGAATTAACACATGTGGAATTATATACTTAACAAAAAAGTGTAAAACAACTGAAACCACGCCTTATATTCTAGGTTCTTCAAAGTAGCCACCTTTTGCTCTGATTACTGCTATGGACACACTCTGCATTCTCTTGATGAGCTTCAAGAGGTAGTCACCTGAAATGGTCTTCCAACAGTCTTGAAGGAGTTCCCAGAGATGCTTAGCACTTGTTGGCCCTTTTGCCTTCACTCTGCGGTCCAGCTCACCCCAAACCATCTCGATTGGGTTCAGGTCCGGTGACTGTGGAGGCCAGGTCATCTGGCGCAGCACCCCATCACTCTCCTTCTTGGTCAAATAGCCCTTACACAGCCTGGAGGTGTGTTTGGGGTCATTGTCCTGTTGAAAAATAAATGATGGTCCAACTAAACGCAAACCGGATGGAATAGCATGCCGCTGCAAGATGCTGTGGTCGCCATGCTGGTTCAGTATGCCTTCAATTTTGAATAAATCCCCAACAGTGTCACCAGCAAAGCACCCCCACACCATCACACCTCCTCCTCCATGCTTCATGGTGGGAACCAGGCATGTAGAGTCCATCCGTTCACCTTTTCTGCGTCGCACAAAGACACGGTGGTTGGAACCAAAGATCTCAAATTTGGACTCATCAGACCAAAGCACAGATTTCCACTGGTCTAATGTCCATTCCTTGTGTTCTTTAGCCCAAACAACCCTCTTCTGCTTGTTGCCTGTCCTTAGCAGTGGTGTCCTAGCAGCTATTCTACCATGAAGGTCTGATTCACACAGTCTCCTCTTAACAGTTGTTCTAGAGATGTGTCTGCTGCTAGAACTCTGTGTGGTATTGATCTGGTCTCTTATCTGAGCTGCTGTTAACCTGCGATTTCTGAGGCTGGTGACTCGGATGAACTTATCCTCCGCAGCAGAGGTGACTCTTGGTCTTCCTTTCCTGGGGCGGTCCTCATGTGAGCCAGTTTCTTTGTAGCGCTTGATGGTTTTTGCGACTGCACTTGGGGACACTTTCAAAGTTTTCCCAATTTTTCGGACTGACTGACCTTCATTTCTTAAAGTAATGATGGCCACTCATTTTTCTTTACTTAGCTGCTTTTTTCTTGCCATAATACCAATTCTAACAGTCAATTCAGTAGGACTATCAGCTGTGTATCCACCTGACTTCTGCACAACACAACTGATGGTCCCAACCCCATTTATAAGGCAAGAAATCCCACTTATTAAACCTGACAGGGCACACCTGTGAAGTGAAGACCCTTTCAGGTGACTACCTCTTGAAGCTCATCAAGAGAATGCAGAGTGTGTCCATAACAGTAATCAGAGCAAAAGGTGGCTACTTTGAAGAATCTAGAATATAAGGCGTGTTTTCAGTTGTTTTACACTTTTTTGTTAAGTACATATTTCCACACGTGTTAATTCATAGTTTTGATGCCTTCAGTGTGAATCTACAATGTCAATAGTCATGAAAATAAAGGAAACTCTTTGAATGAGAAGGTGTGTCCAAACTTTTGGTCTGTACTGTATATCGCAATACTAAACAATATTGGCGCATGTTCACTTAATAATGTAAAAGTTAGATCCACTGTCTGAAACTAGCTGTCTACAGGACTGTCTCTAAAAGCTTAACATAGTAGAAACACAAATCTTCCCATTAATGTGCCTTGTAAATGAGTATCAAGGCGAATTTACCATTCATAATCATGGTTGTACTATTTGAACAACTACAGTAGTTGATAATGAAATTGATATATATTTTAGATTGCTTTCCAATAAATAGTATTGTTTCAACCTTGTGGCGTTTTATACATTTTAATGACTTCAGAGCAAAACATTTTTAATTGACACTTGATAAAAATGTGTCCAAAAAAATTGTTCAGCATCTAAACTTCATGCCTCGGCTGGCCCTAAATAACACATTTTGTTTGCATGTAGAAGCATGGAAATAGCAATAAAAACCATTAAATATAAATTGTTAATGATGTTCAAGATTATTTGTTATGTTTCTAATATAATATCCTAACTGTGAAAGTATTAACATTCAGTAAAGATGTGGCGAAGATTTAGTTTTTTTTGCCTGAATTAAATCATTAAAATGACCATTTGAAGCGGAATCTGCCCCCTTTGTGCTCTGACCTGGTGGATAGCTCCTCATGTCTGCTCCGCTGAGTGGCCACAGTCATCTCTCCACTTCTCTCCACTTGTTAGTCGCAGACAAACGAGACTCTTTGAAAGCTTTTGAGCAAACAAAGCATTCGCTGTTGTTCTTGTGCTCAGAACAGACTCCTGATGGATGTAAGTGAATTTAGGTCAGAATACACCAGGGACAGCGGAGCTACTGTGTGCGTAACAAGCTAAATGTTGTTTGTTTGCCTTGTAATTAACCAGCGTATCGCAGCACGGATCATCTGCAAACATCTTCATTATTATTATAACGCTGTCTGCAGCTGGTAAACCTAACCCGTCAGTGTAATTTTCTCCATTTTCCTGCATCATTTAAATCCCAAATCCTTGTTTTTGCTTTTAGTTTATGGTTGATTTAAAGTAAGTAAAACTGTGGGTTTGCACAAATTGCAGGTGATGTGGGAGAATGAGCCCCGACTCTCACGCCGCACATGCTTTTTTTTCTCACATTTTCTTTAATGAATGCAGGACTTCCTGATTTTTTTTCCACATGATAAATGATCATTATGAGAAGTTGTTGGAGTTCACTGGCAATGCAATGCTTGTTCTGCAAATGTTGGAGGCTTTTACACTTTGTTTTGCACACTTCTAAATTAGTCACCATGTTATCAAAATTATTTCAGTTCTCGAAATGTGTTTTTATAAAATAATTCATTATTTTATTTTAGTTGAATTTGTATCCTGCAGCTTACATTTGCCTTCAACCATGATTGAGAAGCAAAAAATAGAAATAAAACAATGTTGGCAAGGCTTTTCTTTCAATTTAAACAATTTTCTCATATAATATATGAAATAGCAATGTTTCTACATAAAAGATACAAAAATTACTGTCCAAATTACCACTGACAATATATCGCAAATGTATGTTCATCACGATATTTACATGTGAATATATATACACACCACTGAACTGTGAAGATTTATGTTTCTGTGCACTCATGAACTCTCCAAATTTAAAATAACACCAAGGGTTTTCAATAAGACCATGCACATCGAGAGACCTTCAGTCCTTTCATGCAAAACTCCTGTTCGGAAAAGGTGGACAATACGGTCAAAATGATTATTTGAAGGATTGGAACGATATATCAAGGGCACGGTTCGCTCTGTTAAAAATTAGTTTATGACTAGCTTTCCCGGGTGTACACTCCTTTTTTCCTCTCCATCATGGATCTTTCTGCTACTTTTTAAATGAAAAATGTTCCTTTTTCCAGTTGGTTCACGGTTGATTTTAGCTCTCAGCCTCGGAGCGAACAGTATGATGCTTATTTTGGTGTCACATGTTGCAGAGTCTGAGCTCTCTCGAGTCGGGCTGTCCATGGTTTGTGATCCGTAAACAAACTGCACGCTGTAATCTGCTTGTCCGTGACATTAGCTCCTTCTCTGCTGTGCCGGCGTTCAGATGTTTGTGCGATGGGACTCGACTTGAGGCCGATCATATCCGAGTGAGGTTTCAGGATGCTGCTCATGCTGCAGTGCTTAAGCCGGTGTATATCCTGTTTGAGCCTCAGCTCAACACCAGCAACGAATCACTATAAAAAGAGCCAATTATTTATAGCTGGCTCCCTGACAGGGTCGCTCCTACTTATCTTTCAGGTTGTGGTCCCCAGGCCTTCCTTCCACCTTCCATTTTCAGCATTGTCACAGCTCCCATCAGCCCAATCTTTCATCACAGCACCAGGCTGTCGTTTTTGTAAATATCACTTATAGTTTTTATGTGACAATAATTTATCAGAGGAGGAAATACTCCACAGTTCCCTTCACCCTCTGACACACAGATAACGGAAAAAAATGTAACACTGGAACATGAACCTCCTCTCAAACCAGCAATGCTTCCAACGTGCCCACAACCAAACAGCCAAACAATTGTCCCACTGACTAATGAGCCAACCCAACAACCTACAAAGAATTTTCCATGCAAACAACCCATCAACCTTCCCTCCAGTCAACTCACCCACCAACCAGCTAATAAGCCCTCCCGACAAGCACACCAACGAAACAGCCAAACAATCGTGCCACCAACCAATGAGCCAACGCACCAACACCTTTCCCTACCTCCAACTAGCTAACAAGCTCCAAACTACACAGCACCAAATCACCAATAAACCAGACAACTAAACAATCTACCCGTTGACCAACAAACCAGCCCAGCAGGCTGACCAGCCAACATTCACAATAACCCATGAGGCCATCCTCCAACCAACAACACCAACCAGCTAATGGGCCCTCCCACCAACCAACTAGTCCACCAACCAGAGAGCCAAACAATTAAACTGACATACCAACCAACTTTCCCAATGACCCATGAACAACACCAACAACCGGCTAATAAGCTCTCCCACCAACTAACAGACAGCCAAATAAGTCACTCACTGATACCCCAGAAATTACCAACCAAACATTAAGATCTTCCACCAACCAAGAGACTCTCCACCAAGCCCACCAACCAGACAGCCAAACAATCCACCCACTGACCAACAAACCAGCTCAGCAACCTAACCAACCAATCAATATTTCCAATAACCCAGGAACCCCCTCCATACAACAAGACCACCCACTGACCAACACCGCTACAAACAAGTCCGGCAAGCTACCTACCGTGTAACCTTCCCAATAATCCTCAAACCTGTCGTTCAACCAACTGGACCACCAAGCATGCATGTCTAATTTCTAACTTGCACCTCTTCACTGTTTTCTTTCTATATTTTGTTCCCATAGAAACACCTTTAAAGCTCACTTTCAGGGTTGAGGTGGTTATCTCAATCTATAAATTTGTTTGAGAGGCCACTTGCAGAACGGTTCGACTGCAGAGCTGTCACAGATTACAATTGTCCAATTAGTGCGCATTAATTGGTCTGACCTTCAGCGCGGTGCTGGGTTGAGCTAAGATAGTGAAATGAACTTGGGGAGTAATGATTTCCTCCCTCCTCGGTCCTCAGAGGACCAGGGGCTCCGTCGTCACTGTAATAGTTATTCTCTGAGCAGAAAGCTCTAATTGCTGTGAAGGAGGAGGAAGAGGAGGAAGACCCTTGGATGTGTATTGATTTCTTGTTTTCTTGGTGAAAATGTCAGGAAAAACACAGAGAACCTAGAAAACATGAGTCCAGGCCAGTCAGTTCACTCACGTCCGCTTGTTGCATTGTAATTCAAACCCTTGCTGGAGCAACTATTATTGCAAACACAATCAGAATAAAAACGTGACATGTTTGGACTAGAAATGAACCAAATCCCTCATTAGGTGCTGAATGGAAAACAATTTGTGGTTACATTACATTAGATGTAGACATGGCATAGAAATATCTGAGGACTGCATTCAAAAATATCAGTGGTAGGCATGAGCGATGCTGTAAACCTTTACAACAAAGAAGGGTGCAGAAATCTGTAGATACTGTGTGAGCTGAGCATGCCACAGATAAAAGGTGCAGTGTGTTATGTTCTGCTTGAAATAAAAAAAAACTAAATTAGGATGGAATAACCAGATACATCATTAATGGGTGTCAGGTACAGTTTACCCGACAACAGTGCTCGGAGTCGCTGAAAACACAACTTTTTGAAAACATCTCCCAAGGTGGAACTTTTTTTAAAATGCTCTGACGCAGTCCTGAGTAGACAGTGCAAGCTTTGCTACTGTGCATGCGCACCAGAGCCGGAGTAAATAGTTCTTTTGCAAGTGCACAAATAGATGGACAATAACGTTTATCTCCAGAGTGTCATGACTTTCAGTCCAGAATCTCCTGGGACTTGGTAGTTTTATTTTGACAGTCACCGTAATAACTATCCAACTTAGTCGTCTGTCCATGCGAATGTCCATTGTCCATGTACTCCCATTGCTAATGTTTATAACGTATTGTTCTCTGCACCCAACTATTTGTTGGTTTTGCAATGAAACTACAAACGGCACCAACTGGTGGCAAGTAGCTCATTTTAAGAAACGCAAAACTTGTCTGGACTTGGTGAAATTTAGTGACGGAGGTGAAATCCGTGAGGATAATGTTTAATTCAATGGCTATAGTATCCTGTACAAATCTTTCCAATAACATAAACTGAGTCAAAAATGAATGTCCACAGTTTCCTCTCTGTTTTGGGTAGCTGATGTGAACTTCTCCACCTGCTCCCATGAGATTTCATGATTTCATGGTTTGTGTCTTGCAGGAAGGTTGTGACCATGCGCTGCCTGGCTGCTCGAGTAAACTACAAGACCCTCATCGTTATCTCCGCCCTCTTCACTCTCATAACCGTGCTGCTCTGGAACCGCTGCTCCAGCGACATCGGCATACGATTCCTGCCCCGCGCCGCTCTCGTGGATACAAGTCCCAAAATCGGAGATGCGAGCCTCGCTAGCCAACAGCATCCTCCGCAGCCTCCGGAGCCCCCGCCTGTCGCCGGGGCCGTTGGTGGGATCAAGTACGAAGAAATCGACTGCCTGATCAACGATGAGTCGACAATCAAAGGGCGGCGAGAGGGCGGGGAGGTCTACATGCCTTTCTCTTGGATAGAAAAGTACTTTGATGTATACGGCAAAATAGTCCAGTATGACGGCTATGAGCGCTTTGAGTTCCAGCACAGCTACTCAAAGGTTTACGCCCAGCGTGAGCCTTATCACCCCGAAGGAGTCTTCATGTCCTTCGAGGCGTACAACGTGGAGGTTCGGGATCGTGTCAAGTGTATCAGTGGAGTGGAAGGTAAGAGGTCTTCCTCTGTGTTTCATGAAGTGTCCATACAGATGCATACATACATGCATACAAACCTGGAGAAACACAAAGTAACACTATGGAATTGTCGACCATCAGAATCAAATTGTTACCCCAATTGTCCTACATGAGTGTGAAAAATGTGAATTAAGTTTGGGTGTGTTCAACCAAGCTGCAGAGTTGTATGAAAGAAGCCACACTATAACGCGGTCTGTGCAATGAAGCAAAATAGGCTAAAAGTTCACTTTATTTTACTTGCAAAGAGATTTTGTGAAGAAATAAACGAAAAGAAACTAATCCTACTTCATTAATCCCGTTGGCAAAATTCCTTTTTCAGCATTTACCTATCCTATTTCTAGGATGCGGTGAGCAGCTACAATAAGGTGCTACATGGAGCTGATGGGGGTCAAGGGTCATGTTTATGGACCTACAGTAGTGACCTCTCCACTGTGGGAATTGACCCTTAAAACTTCCAATCCCAAGTCTGCTTCTCTAGCCTCTAGGCCACCACTGCTCTCTATGCTCTGGTCTTAGTCTTCGAACAGGCTTGGCCCCTTAAAGTCTTGATCTTGTCTTGGTTAGAATAATTTTTGCCAATACCCTTTATTCAAAAACTTGAATTGCTTGAAGGTACACAGCAAAAATGTTAAGAAGCAAAATCTACATGTCACAGCATTGTATGCAGTAGTCCAGAATGCATTGGAATGCACCATTGAAGGTCTATCTATCTATCTTTTTTATTTTTTTATTTTTTTAAATAAACATCCCCTGCCCCGGTTGCGAATCAAAAACATTTCGAATACCCTGATTTTGGGGATGGACTCTCAAAACACAGATTTCTGCCTACAACCATGCTTACAGGTGTTCTTAATTTGTCCACTAAGTGCCGGAACTATTTCAGTAACTAGAACTGAACAGCATTCTAGATGTTCTGGAACACCTCACATAGGGAGTATTTAGGTGCTGCAATTTACCGACGAGCTTAAACACCTCATGCAAAGAGCAGACGAGAGATGCTCAGCACAGCTATGAATGCTGGCTACCTAAGGTAACCTGAAGTTAGATCAAATTAACTGCCATTGTGTGTCAGTTAGACTAGAATAACAGCAGGAAATCCAGTTTTCTAATAAGAAATATGCTTTAGCTCAGATTAATGTGCGGAGAGACGCTGTCGGGAAGGATCTCTTGAAAAGCAGTTTAATTCTAACTTTGTCACGATGTTTTTTCACTCAATCTAAGCGAAGGCTTTGGAGTTATGTTTTCATGCTTTTGTTAGACTAGTCTGGCCTCATTGTGATGAAATTGGGCTGTATGCGACCCCTGAAGTAAAATGAGTTTGACATCTCTTCTGAATCATGAAAAGTTGCACCAGTGTTCAAGGATTTTAAAAAAACCAAAAAAAAACAACCTTGAAAATCTGCTTTCATAGAGCTCGGCTCAAGAGAAAAATCATGTTTTAAATGTCAAATGCTCTTTTCTGCCAATCGTTTCTGGACGCTTTCAGTTTTCTTCAACACAAACAAGACTAATCTGCAACCTAACTTCATAACGACAGTTTTTCGTTGTCATTGAAACAAACATCTGGATATCTGTTAAATGTTTTCCTTCATGTTACACCCAGTCATTCCTCCGATCTGTTTTTCCTTTTTCAAGCTTCGCCTTAAAGTCAAAGCCAAGAAAGAATCAATAGCTCGTTTTAAAAGGATGTTCGTTGAAACCATGTTGTCATCAATATTGTTCTGCTCTCTGCCTTTAACAGTGTCTGTGTGCTTTAATGAAATTACAAAACAGATATTAAGTGTCGTTCTTTTATTGAGGTAAAGCTGCAGCGGTGCAGTGGAGAAATCAGTTCACACTCAGAAGTGGAAAATGAAGCAGCCAAAACATTCCGAATAATAACTTAATCATCAGTCAAAGCATATATATATATATATATATATATATATATATATATATTAGTGGTGCTCCGATCGACAGGCCACCGATAATTATCGTCCGATCTCCGTGGAAAAGTAAGTGATCGGCGTTTGCCGATCAAAGCCTTTCATTGCCGATCACCAAAACCGATCACCTGTATCTTATACTTTGCAACCAGCAGAGGGCCCCCTCCCCCTTTCCTTCACACTGCGCAGGCACGGCTGCAAACCTAAACAACAAACATGTCTGCTGCGTGGAACTTTTATAAGATTTGTGAGAGTGATGCAAAGTTTGCATCCTGCAACACATGCAACGAAAAAAAACCTTGCAGGGGGAAGCACGTTAAAAGGCTTCATCACAAAAAAACTTGATCCGGCAAACACTTGACAGAGTATGGTGAGTTTTCGAGGCTCACGGCAGACAATGAAAAGAAGACGGTAACAGTGAGACGGCAGTTAACACAGCCCACACTTGGCAACACTCGTTCTTATGAGCGTGACAGTCTGAAGGCGAGATGACCAGCCTTTCCCAGTGGTGGAAGACACGGCACCCTGCGGCCTGTTGAGAGCCGTAATATTTTCAGTCTGTTGCAGATTGTGTTACTGATAGCAGGTAATTAAGTGTTTGTCAGTTGTTTTTTGACTGAATAGTTGCTGCATTGTCCCTGCAAGGTTTTTGTATCTTTTCTCTTGAAAAAGTAAAAACATCCTTTTGTTCCTTTTTTCCAAATCATCTAGCCAGTAGCACTCATTATAACTAAATTAAAAAATATGCAGCCAATCCATGTGATCGGTATCGGTGATCGGCAGACGAGTACAAGCATGAGTACTAACTTTTAGCTATTTGTACCACGGCTCTGAGTAAAATCCTCCTGCATCCACTGATCGGTTAAAGTAACGAGCGACATCACGCTAACTCTGCTGGTGCCAGTGTCTATGGTGATTAAGTTGCTGCTGTTGTACAAACTATCTTTCTCCTCCTCTTGATTTTTTGTATGAACTCAACTTTCTGTCTGTCTTAATTCTGTCATTCTCATTAATATCAAAGAATCTCCAAACTGCTGCCCCTGCTCCCTTGTCAATCTGTGGGTGGCGCTGCTGTCGCAGGACGTCACGTGATACTCTCCGGGTTGTATCGGATTGCATTAATGAGTACGAGTACTCCGTGTAGTATCGGACTCGATACTGGTATTGTTGCATTGCTAATAGAATAAGCTGCTTAACTTTCATGCACCAGCACAGTTGGTCAGTACTTTCATTCAGAAGACGAATACGGTTAATGTATGTTCTCTGACAGATGATCTCTTCACCTCATTCGCCTCTTAAATGTGGAACCTGCACAGAACCGAAGCAACAGTTAGCATCGCTGGCTAGCCGCACAGGCTAATTTGGCATCGCTTACACCAAGACACAATGCATCGACCATAAACATAATCAATACCGCACAAAGACATTAAGGTCAAAGTGTTTGCATTTATCACATTGTGATTACAATACTCAATGACATCATCGCAGTATTTCATGCTCACATTTTTAAATGGTACCACCTTATCTCACCTGGGGAAGAACGTATTAAGTAGGTTACAGACAGGAATCGAGTAAATCTGGAGGAGGAGTGTGTCTCGTCTGGTTCCTGCTTTTAATATAGTCAAGAACACACACACACACACACACACACACACACACACACACACACACACACACACACACACACACACACACACACACACACACACACACACCAGGATCTTTGAATTAAGCCCAAGGCCCGTTCCTCTTTAACACCCCACATACACAATCATACATGCCGCTCTTCAACTTAGCAGATTTTCCTAGGTGGAAGTAGCAGTTCATTAATTAGCCTGTCACAGTCGGCGCCTCCTCGGGGCTTAAACAAGGTCATAGGAGCATTTCTCTCCCAGTGCACCCCGATACCAGTGGAAAAGTTATTTAACAGGACTTTTAGCCAAATGCATTAAATGTTTTAACATTAACTTCACCGCTGCACACTCTCTCACTACACTGCTGTAGCAAACCGAAGCTACAAGCATGAAACTCGTCATTCACACGTCTCACACTTTGAATGTAACGTTAAATGGTTTGCACTTTCATCTCTCGGTTTGAGTCCAGGCTTCGGAGCATTTTTATGTGGAGTTTTCTCCCTGCGTGTGGGATTTGCTTTCCAAATGTCAAATTCTGTTCACTAAGAGGATTGTTGTCATTGTCGAGCTACTCGGGGATGTGCAGAAGAACTATTTACCTCGGCCGTGTTGCGTTTGCGTGGTCGGACGTAGCCCAAGTCTTGTTTTCGCCGGTTTACACGAGAGACGCAGCCCAAGTGTTCCACCTTGGAACCCATTTAAAAAAAGCTGCATTTTTAATGGCTCTGCTCACTATTGTTATGTAAAGGAACCCCCAAAATGCTACGGAAGTTTTGCGTTTTCTCTTGAAAAAGTTGTCTTGTAAACGGTTCCGAAGAGAAGACTGGAAAAATTAACCTGAGCAGCATGAATACTGTCAATACTTGAAGTAGTTGATCCTCTTGAACACTTTAAATCAAGATCTCAATACTCTTTTCCCCGCTTCTTGTTTCTTTATTTTTTACCCATTGGTTTTTTTGGACTAGCTTTATTGCTTCCTCCTGCTTGTACTCTTGCGTGTGAACTTTTCACAAGCATCTGAAAACATGCCTTCTAACCTTTTCCATGCTTGATAAAACCTCAATGTACAAACGCATGAATTGCAGGTGGTCTTGTGTTGCTCCTCACAGACTGAGATGGATGCCGCTCTTTGCAGCCTGCGGCAGACCTGGATGAATGGGCTCCGCACACTGTCCAGGACACTAATGCAAAGTGTTGTGGTTGCAGCCGGGTTACTCTAACGCCACAAAAACCACAATATATAATCGAGTCGAGTGGAGTTTGGCTCCATCTGTGTCATGTTGGATTAAATTAAACTGTGGTCCAGAATTGGTGTGAGAGCGTTGCTCTTTTTGTCTCTGCTCTTTTTTTCATAGGCCTGTACCAACCGTATCAAGAGTGTATATTAATAAAACATATTAAGGCCCCCAAAAAACCCATAATTTTTGCATTTTCGTTTCAGAGAAATGTCACATTTAAATGGAACCGGCAGAAACGGTGAGAACGAAGTAGGTGGCAGTTTCCAGGAAGTTTCGTTTTTGCCTGAGAATTTTTGAAACGTTCCACCTTGGGACCCGTTTTCACTGTTGTCATTTAAACAGACTCTTAGGCAGCCCCCTGCCATGCTCTGTACAGTTCCATCAAAAGTTAAAGGAGCGTAAGTGAAATATAGTTTGTTGTATCCTGTAAGGATGAGTTCCTCTTCACTGAGGATAAACTGTAGGTTCACACATCGTCTCTGGGTGTTTGTTGGACTGGTCATGCTTCAGCTTGCATTTTTAAAGTTCCGTTCGCCAGTTTTTCACCGCAAAAGATGCATTCAGCTCTATTTTTGTCCATTCCTCCTCTGAAACCATTTTCTATCCAACTCTCATTTTACTCCTTTTTTCTTTTTGTCCGATTCATCTTTCCAATTCACCTGATGCTCCACCGTTTATTCTTCCACTGCTTACACTTTTAATGTCAAAGTCAAATTTATTATCAATACTGCATATGCACAGGACGAGTTTTGAAATGCTGTTTCTCTCTGGCCCATGGTGTAAACATAAAAGCATAATAAATAAAAGTAAATAAAAACAGGAAAATAAAAACAGCAAACAGACAGAAAAACGGTGTCCCTGACTTAATTAACCTAAAAGAGGGTGATAGGGTACAGTGCATATGCTGAAACCAATTAGCTTTGTGAAATAAGTGCAGACATACTTATTTTTCACACCTAGAAAAATATTATACCCGTTAGAATGAAGAGGACTTTGTGACCGCCTGGGCTCCACTGGTTGAGATCGATAGCTGGGAATTACATGAACATCGCACTGACTTTCAGCAAAATATTATACAATCCTGTAAACTGCAACTATTATGCCACAATAAGTGAGCTATGATTAATCTGATATCCAGGATGCTTTGTTTACAGTGTTTATGATGTAATATAGTCAAAATGATGCCTACGTCAGTAATTATAAGGAAGGAATTATTTGCCCAAGTAACAATTATTTTAAAGGGGTCATATTACAAAATTTACTTTTTCATGGTTTTACAATAGTAATATGACTCTATACCTGGAATGACGCCCCAGATGTGAGGAAAGTCTGTCCTCTCTCTCCCTGGCTTGTTTCATGTTTTAAAAAGTGTGTTGCTCCAACCAGCCAATCAGAAATCAAACCCTATATAGTGTCATCGGGGGTTTAGCCAATCCCAATCAAGGTAGGCCCTCCCTTTGACTCCTCCCACAATTAGGCAGCTCTGCTCTGGCACATGGCACCACGACAGGAACTACTTCCTCCTCCAGCCAGTCCAGCTCACACAGACACAGCAGATTCTGAATGCAGCTCCTATGATCCAAGATTCAAATGGAGGAAAATCAAGGGGAAGTTGGATTTGGGGCAATAAACTTTGAATATAACATTTTTTTTGGACCAACGAGACCAAGTGAAAGTGTTGAAAAGCTGTATAGTATGACCCCTTTAACATATCATTTTCAACATTATGCATAGTGTAAGGGTCTATCACATACCAACCATGGCATCCCTGACTAGAGGTTTAAATCAAAGTTACTGATCAAAAAAAGAGGAGGTAAACGGATTTTGTCAGAGAGCATGGTGCAATTCCAGCAGACTTTGAACTCAGTGGAACTGGCAGAAGATCCTGTTTTGAAGATTTCTAGAAACGTCCACTCTCCAGAGTCTTTAGAATATGTGGAAGCTTAACAGTCAACTCCACGTGGATTACTCGGTGTTACGCAACGTGTTCAGACTTTGACAGTCATTTGACTTGAGTCGTCAAGAGAGATGCCAGTAACGAGAGGAGCCGTGTCTGGGGAATGGAAATATGCCTTTCTCTTTTTGTCCTCTTATGAACACATTCATCAAACGTATCCATTCCCAAAGACGTCTCTGATGACTGTTGCTTCAACATGCCACTGGATCATGCTGTGTCCTCGTTCCTTCAAATACAAACATTAAACTAAACTCTCGCCGCCTGATCAGCCGAGATCAAACTGGTGAAAATACATTAATGAAGAGTTGGAGCTCATCAAAAGCACTTGGATTTGTTTATGGTGGATCCACCATTGGAGCGGAGGATAATGGTGGCGTCAGTGGGCATACATGCATTATAGCACTCTCCCCTGTTTCCTGCTGAGCCTTAAAAGGATTTAATTTGTTGGGATTTCAAACTACTAACATTGTTCAAGCTGAGGGAGCTGGAGTGCGGTGAGATAAAGGTGTAAAAAAAATATAAGGTGTTCATAGTCTGAAACACAGGTTACACAATGTTTCAAGTGAAAACAAATCGTGTTTGTTTTCGTATCAGAAATGTTTCTCATTTACACGGCAACGGCAAAAATGCTGAAAACGTTGCCGTTGGCATGCCAGGTCCGTTGCCGTTGTTGGTTGACTGTCCTTATAGAAAAGACGAGACTGAACGTGTGTGATTAGTAGATGTAATAGGAAATTGGCAATTCTGTAGTATATTGACAGTCAAAGGAATGAGCTTTTTTCCGCTAACAGTGAGAGTGAGAGCGCCCAGTGTGCATCACTATGTCTTCAAATGAAAACCGGAAGCTTTTATTGCTCTTCATATTAATGACAGTGTTGTGAGTGAATTATTGCAATGTTGTCCAGACACCCCTCTCTCTGTCTCGGTGTTACCTATTGATGCTACCGACTGATCTTATGAAACTTTTTTGAATCGGACACAAAAAAAGATGCCGTTTCAGTAGATTGTTGTCATGTAAACAGGTCGTTACCAGGAGGGTTACTAACTAACTTATCCTATTTTATTAATCCCCTTTGGGAAATTCCTACAGTAAACTTCAGCTGTTCTTGGAAATACTTAAAAAATTGTATATACTGAGTGTTTAAAATGTGCTTTAGGCCCACTTTATATGATTTCCAGTGAAAATGCGAAACTTTTCTTGAATTTTGTGGGTCCGTTCACACAAGAACGAAACTGTTTGGAAACCAAACCAAAGTGAAACTTTTCAACAACACTTGCACTCCATCGTTGAGTAGACGGGTGAAAAGAGCACTTTCTGAAAATGTTTCTACTGCGTGTCGAGGCTCGTCTCCCTGTCTGCTACTGAGCATGCGCACCACGTCTGTAGTAAATAGTTGTTCTGCTCAGTCGATGGCCAATAAGAACAATGTTTGTCTCCAGAGTGTCATGGCTCCCAGTCCATATTTTTCAGGGCTTGGCAGTTTTATTTTCACAGTCGCTGTAAAAACAATCCAACTTGGTCGTCTGTCCACTTGAATGTCCATGTTCTCCCATTGTTTATGTTTATAGCGTGTTGTTCTCTGTAGCATGTGTGTGGTTTCATTGCAAAAACAACTGCCAGCGCCAACTCGTGGCCCGGCATGATAATTACATTGTTTCAGTGTTTCTGCTGCTTCCATGTAAATGGACATCGTTTTCAGAATGTTGCAGTGTAGACGTGAAACATTTCTGAAATGAAAATGCAAAAACTATGCATTTTTGCTTGAATACTTTAAAACTTTAAAATCAAGTGTACAACTGTCTACTCATGATGCAGCGATGGATTACCTCCACAGAGATTGACAGTTAGAAAATCTCGAGTAGGAAAAGGGATCCCCTATTCCCACTCCATGGTGTAATGGTGTATTTGAGTAGTGAAGTGAAAAGGTGCACATTCAGCTAGTGCAGACAGGAGCTGCTCATACATCAGTAGCCGTCCCCATGTCTCTGTGACTTTTAAAAGAAGGGCCAGTGCCAGCACATGGAGAACTTGTGTGGATGAGGCTGAGTGTGTGAGGATGGCTTGTTTAGACAGCTGAAAACACTGCAGGGAGCTGCTGAGAGCGGCGACAGCTCCCGCTTCTGCTCGTCAACTTCTGGAAGTCTGCAGTGACCAACAAGAACTCGGGATGTGATGATTGGTCTCCAGCCTACATACAGTGTGTGAAATTCAAGCTCTGGACCATTTTCAGACGGGCATTAAAAGAGGAGTGTTCTCTGTGAGCTGCTGAAGCAAACAGCAACCATCCATCACTTCAGGTCAATCCTCAGTAGCTCTCCCTTCTCTCTACGCTTGGAAAGACCATTGAATGCTAATGTGAGTGTTTGTGAGTGGACACTGCTGAGGGGTCACGCCCTCACTGCTGCATTAGGTCCTGTACGCTAGCAGATGTTTGGAGTCCTGTGCTCTGGGCTTTGGCCAAGGTCCTGGCTGAGAACGTGAATCAATCCATCTTCTATACTGCTGAACCAACTTTGGGTCACTGGGTGCTGGAGCCATTCCCGGCTGGCAGGTGAGCTGGCCATCACCGGATCAGCTTGCTCACATTATCAATGTTTCTAGTGTATTGTTCTCGGCACGTATGTGTGTGTGGTTTCATGACTAAAACAACCAACAGCACCCACTAGTGGCCATACATGAAAACAACACCATTTTCAGTCTTATTGCTGTTTCCATTGAAACGGGCATCGTTTTCAGATTCTTGCAAAAAGGATAAGATGAAACGTTGTCATGTAAACTGGTTATAATTTGAGGGTGGAGGGTTCAAGTCCCTGTTTGGGTGATACTTCAAGGGCAGTGGAAGAATACAGGTTAGAGAACTGAGCCTTTGTTCGGGGATTGGAGTCCCACTTTCCACAGGTTAGTACCGACATTTTATCATTATGGGTCCATTGACCCTCAGCTCTTTTCCTGTAGCAGTCCACTGCTCCTAACATGTAATGAAGAGTTAACCGTCAACAAGATGGCTTAAATACAAAAAAAAAATTATCTCCCAAAGGTGATCAATAAAGTATATGTTTTTTCTACACGTAATAAGAGCAGTAGACTGCCAGAGTGGGTTAGGGGATTTGCTCGGGGGATCATGGTAGTGTTCTGTCAGCAGTGGGACTCGAACCTGTTAACACAAGGTCACTTACCAAATCTCCAGGCCCACAAATACCGAACTAAATACAAGAATGATCAAGTAAAAAACAAAATGTATATTCAGAGTGAGGATGGTCTCCATCAACCATGATTCCAAGTCCCAACACTGAAAGTCACAAATTTAACCCCATTGGGCATCAACGGGAACAAATTGTAGATCTTTGGGTTTGGAAGCTCCACACTTTTTTAACAAGAGACGTTTTGAACTTGTAAATGCACCGGTTGCCTATTAAATGTGATGTCTGTGACGGGGAGAGCTGGGAACATAACGGTAAGTGAACCAGATAATGCCGTGGAGCATCCAGTAGGGAATTCTGAAGTTTCCTTTGAGCAGCGGCGATCTGGCTGTGCATTTCTCAACCTGCGGAACTAAAACTGGATTCTGATTTGAATCAGTCGTGAAATCATAGTTTTGTATGTTCGGGTTAGTTTTCAAACTATATGAGTGAGAAATTGATCTTTTTCTTTCTGGGTGACTAAATAAGTTTCATAATTACCGTGTTTATACATCAATATCTATATGTGAATGTACTGATGTTACCTCTGTTAATGTTTTTACTAGTTTGATCTAGCACATGTTTGAGTCTGTACAGGTTTTTACCATGGATTCATTTCCTGAATCAACCTGACCAGTGGGGATTCAGGTTGTTGTTGACTTGTGACCCTTCAGACCAGCTTCCTATTCCTTCTTCAGGAATTGACGCAAATTAAAGCATAAATCTAATTATTTATACAAAACAATATCTGAATACAGAACCAGTTTCACCCGATAGTTGAAACAGGTAATAACTATTGTGTGTGTGCGTGCATGCGTAAATGATAATTTTTATTTCAGTGTCACTAATTTAAATATTTATTAGCAGTAAAAACCATCCATTGTCATTTTAACTGCTGCTGAAATAGCTTTTTTTCTGGTTTGTGAAGCACTTGGAAGCAAATTTTATGAGCTGAAATGATGCCAGAATGACATTTTTTATGATCGTTATTAACATTATGCTCATTATCAGCAGTTCCATGATTTCTAAGCAATAAAATGAGAGACTGTCTCCAACCATTTACACTAATGTCTCCCTCCTGAAAGCTGTGATGGCTTCGCCCAGTCTGATGTGAGGTTTACCCATCTGGAAACGGATGATTACATCTTGAAGATTCTCCTCACTGAAATACATCAGGCGTGGCAAGAGTACTTGGAATTTGCCCTTAAGTAAAGATGTTAACGGTACTTAAATTGTTCTCAATTAAGAAAAAGTTGCCGTTGTGTTAGTTGCATTTTCATTTAGGTGTTTCATTCAGATTAGAGACTGCATCGGTAAACGGTAAAGATTCATACAGAACAAATAGAGGTCAGATAGTTACAGAATTGATAGAGGAGGTACATAGATGGAGAGCAGGATTGGCCTGATTACCAATCGGAGGAATGAACGACTGTGTTTCTTCGTTTGGCGATTGTACCAGAGGTTGTGTCAAACGGTTCGGAGACAGATGGGAGGAGAGCAAAACACCATGAATTCAGTTACTTATGATTTCTAATGCAGTTCAAAGAGTAAGTTCTGCCTGTTTAGTTAAAAAAATACAACACTTGGTCTGCCACCAGTTTTATGTGGAAATACGTCATAGTGGTGTTGTAGTATTCAAGACCGGTCTTGGTCTCAAGGCCACATTTTAAAGAAGGTCTTGGTCTTGGGACACTTTAGTCTTGGTGTTGGAGCGTTTTTGTCTTGACCTCGACTCTGCCTTGAAGTCTTGGTCTTGGTGTTGCGATGCTCTGGTCTTGACTTGGACTCGGGTTAGGTGATCTTGACTACAACACTACTTCATAGTACTTGGAAATATTAAATGATCCCAGTGTAAAATGTCCCTATCTAAAGAAGGGGTCACCCTCACCAAACTGAGGTTCAGTCGTTACTCTGCTTCCCTCTAAATGTCCCGAACAATCCTATCCAAGCTTTTTCTTAAGTTCCTCGTACCATTGGCCAATGAAGATCTAATAGGAACGGTTTCACCTATAAAACCTCCTCGAATGTAAGCAAATAAAGCAGTTTTCACTTAAAGATTACAAAAAGTTTTGACTAATATTCTCGATGTAGCTCATACGTTGCATACTTTGACAAAATACCACCCGATGACAATAACCTGAGTATGTGGGAACCTAAAAAGCACACAGTGTTGAGCTGCGTGTGCCGTGGTGATTAGTTTGAAAGGTGGCAGCTCATTTTGTGCCTTAATCTGAGTGTATTAGCTCTTCCTCAGGAGGACGGGGGATCAGGTAGCACATGTGCCCTCTCTATCACAAGGTCTGAAAGTGAGCTATCTGTTAATCAGAGTGATTCTCCTGCCTGTCGGAGCTATTTCTGCCTCCAGTGAAGCGCTCCACATTACCTTGAGTTTCACTGTTTACCACAGCTGCGCGTGTGTTTTCTTTTGTTGGATGGATGGATGGATGGATGGATGGATGGATGGATTCAAAGGTATAAAACATTTGGCCACATGTCGCTGGAACTGCAAAATATCAGAGGCTGGTTCGTAGTATAATCAGTATAACGTGTCCAATTCTAGAAATGATTATTATTGTGGACAATACATCTGTGTGGTAATCCTGATTACCTGAACGGACTCTGGTGGTCAAATACATACATTTATTCCTTCATATTTTTATAAAATAACTGTGAATACTATTTTATATTTTTTTAAATACTCTTACAACTAAAAAAAAAAAGAAAAAAAAAAGTGTTGCCATTAAATATTCAGTAGATTTGATTTGTATTCATTTTATTTGATCAAGATTTCTTGAACAATAATCAAAGAAAAGTCATCACCCTGACCCGGATGTTTCTGAATACAAATGAATAAACACCAGTGAGACTTGATATGATTCATTTTGTATCGTGACACTTTCATGGCAGATGCAACTGTTACTCTCACCTCCAGAAAGTACTGCGATTCGTTACTCTCACAGTATCTCGTAGTTTCAAAAAGATTTAGAGTAGCGGTGTCAAACATAAGGCCCGCTGGCCAAAACAATTTCCAATCTGCAACAACAAGGAAAAACTTTAAAGTTTAAATCTAAGGGTTATTATGGTACCACTTTACCGGCCCTGGGCGATCGAGATGAAATTGGACTGAATGTGGCCCCTGAACTGAAACGAGTTGGACTCATTGATTTTCACAAAAAGCTGTAGAAAACCCTTCACGTTCACTGACTCTCCTCTGTCCTCTGCTCCTCTTCCGCCCAGGCGTGCCCCTGTCCACCCAGTGGGGGCCTCAGGGCTACTTCTACGCCATCCAGATCGCCCAGTACGGCTTGAGCCACTACAGCAAGAACCTGACGGAGCGCGCCCCCACCGTGGAGGTCTACGACACCGCCGAGGAGAGGGACAGCCGAGCCAGCTCGGCGAGCTGGAGCGTGTCGAAGGGCTGCAGCCTGGTGCGCTTCCACGACGCCGCCAGAGCCACCGTGGTGCGTCAGTTCAGCGCCGTAGGTATGTCAGACCTCCGCTCAGCCACATGGCCTCAGGGCGAGCAGCCTGAGGACAGGACAGTCTCTCAACAGTGCACCATTTATCCTGCTTAGTTCACTTAACCAGACACAAAAACACCCGGAGTCAACAGTGTTTTCACTGTGTTGAGCCACAACACCAGCATCAGCGATCACAACTATCCAGATGCTATCAGCCACAGTCGCTTACCCTCCATTATCTTTATTAGGAACTGACGGCATTAAGCTTGTCTCTTTAATGGCTTTTTTACAAGACCTGTTCATGTCATACGTTCACACATCACATAAACACTTTAATACTATTAAAACATTCCCAGCGGTGGGAGTAACTACCTTATTTCACAGACTAAAAGTCACACTTTTCCTTCTTTTTTTTTCAGTTTGGCTCATCATGTCACTTTTATTCAAAAACAACTTAGAAATATAAATTCTTTCTCTCTCTCCTGCCATCATTTTTTCTCTTTCATATTTTTTCTCGTTCTGTATTTCTATCTCGTGTTTCTTTTCGTCTTCCACCTCTGTGCACTCATTTCCGCCCTCTCGCCGGCCCTCGGCGCTCTCTGCTGCTTCCTAAACGTCACATTTGGTGGAGCGGCTCTAATTCCTCTTTCTGCTCTCTCATCAAACTTCTCTTCCACTGCTGTCACTTTCTCTTTCTGTCTCGGCCTCCCTCCTCTTTTTTTCCCTTCCGTACTGTATGGAGGGCACGGGTGTTGAACAATCCCTCAAAGCGTCTGACAAGCAGATCAATGGCGTGTCCCCTGATAATACCCCCCCACACAATCTTCTATCTGCACATTCCTGACCCAGCAGGGCCTGACAGCAGCCACCTTTATGTGGCCGATCGATAGTTCAGAAACATGTTTTGTGGAGTTTCTCCAGACGAGGACCAGGAGGAAAATGAACCGCTGACATATGGCTTTGATATTCACAATCCACTGTGTATTAGCCTGCTGCAGTGCCAGCTTGACATCATTTACACCGAGACGCTGTAATCCTGAACAGAAGATAACGCAGCTCATCTCGACAACAGCCTCACGGCATCCGCTTCCACTTGGACCCCGCTTATGTGACGTGCTCAAATGACAGTAGAAAACTTTTGTCGCCTTTCTGGTGTTTGTTTACACGACAATGCTGCTTGGAAGCCACTGAAAAATGCAACTCCATCTCTGTGGAAACAGGTAAAACACAACTTTTCTGAAACACTGCAACTGAACATGCTCACCACAGGTTCTACTGCACGTGTGCGCTTACATGGACATTAACAACAATGTGTTCCTTTAGAGTGTCATGACTCCCAGTCCAGAGTCTCATGTGACTTGGTAGTTTTATAGTCGACAGTCGGAGTAATAACCATCCAACTTGATGGACTGTCCATATGAATGTCTGTGTTTTCCCATTAGTAATGTTTTAAGAATATTGCTTAATGTGTTTGGTTTCATTACAAAAAACAAATGGCAACACTCACTTGTGACCAGTTGGAAGTTTTGAAACAAGAATTAAATGTACACATACTTATATTTTTTTCAATTTAGTAAATGTAGAAAAATGTTACTGTTTTAGTAGCAGTGGTGCAATTAGTAATGAGTGACCTTATTATTAGCAAAGTATCATTAGTCGTAGCATGATCTCGATGAATAAATCATCACAAAATAAATGGTTGGATTTTTGGATGCAACGGAATCAAAAGAAAGAAGGTGATGTATGCAGAAATGGCATATCTTTCCTAATGTAATTTTTTTTTTTATTAAAAAATCCACCTTGTTCAAGATAAAATTTTAGATTTTATTTTAATGTGATCATTATCATCTGCTCATAACTCACCATTCAAATCTACAGGAAACTTAATCTTACCATTTTAATCTGTGTGTATTTCGATTAGTGTATACATGATCAAAGTCCCCCGGCTAGCTCAGTTGGTAGAGCATGAGACTCACAATCTCAGGGTAGGGGGATCGTGTCCCACGCCGGGCGCCACCTTCCCGTGGGCCCACCACCTGCAGGAAGGTTCTTAAATGGTGCGATGTGATCTGGGTGATGGTGCTCAGACTGTCACCCCCGCGACCCGGAAACGGATAAGCGGAAGAAAATGAATGAATAAATGACCAAAGAAATGAAAAACAGAACTATGTCTAATTATAGGGTTTATTTTCATAAGCACTTGGGCGATTATAACTTTATCAAAGTGAAACTGAGTCCAAATTGGAATCTGTGGGAGGAAAAATGCTTCCCACTCACAGTCTCCATGCAAAATGATACTACTGGGCTCTATAATCAAGAATGGTTTTATAAAAAAAATGTAATCATTATACACAGGTTTAATTGTCAACTTGCTCTTAATCACACATTCACAAAACAGAAAAGAAGAAAACTTGAAACATGCCTGCTTTATTACGAAGGCCTGTCCAGTTGTTCAGGTCGGCTCATGACCCGGATGATGTTTTTCATCATCCTCGAATGGAAGCGGTGTAAATGAGACTCTCATTACTTGTGAGACGGTTTGTATCCCTCCAGCAGAAACTTCTCATTTGTGAGAGTCTGTTTGTGATATTTGTTTTTGTAATGAAACCACACATGCATGCATACCGAGTCCCAGGAGAATAAGGACTGGGAGTTGTTGTTATTGTCCACCTTGCATCTCAGTGTCTCCGAGCAACGTTGTCGTGTAAACGGACCCACAAAACGCAACCAAAGATTTATATTTTCACTTGAAAACGATGTGTAAACAGAGTTTCCCCTGCCTACACGCGGACATTTTTTCCGGCAGCACCTTCAGACTGATTGCTAAAGAGCCGGGGCGCTGGAGGAGCGGTGGAGGTGGAATCTCCTCTATATTCCCTGCCCATCCGTTATTGATGGCAGAGTAATCACAGGGCCAGAGTACAAATCCACTTACTCTGTGGATTGCCTTAAGTAATGGATTTATGAGTGCATTAAAGAGCCGTAGTCATCCAGAGGCCCCTGCCTGACTGTCTCTTCCCTTCATTCGCCTCCTGATCGACTGTCTTTGTGTCTCAGCTGGCTTCATCTGCTGCTGCTGCTGCTTCAGCTCCTGTCATGTGAGATCTCTCCGTCTTATTGTCTGCTCACTCATTTTCACCCTCTCTCGGCTCAGGCTTTACATTACTCCCCCTTCCATTGAAACCCACACCTCTGCATCCTTTGGGGAGCCTTGATTAGGAAAAGTTCTATTTTTTATTTTTTTTTTTTCAAAGTAGGCCAAAGTAGAGATCAATGGTGCTTCCCAACCCGCAGCCCCCCTTCTTGCTTTGTCATTCACATAATTTTACAGTGAAGCCAAACACGGTTTCTTGAAAACTGGGCTGGGCGATTTGGCCCCCACCAAAAAAACTTTTTGGATTTTCGACTTGATTTCTTTTTTCTCAGTGCATTTAAAAATGAGTCCAGTCATCAGATATATTGTCAAAAGCACAGCTTTGTTTCTGTGATTGTCCTCAAAGTTAAAATGCTTATAAACAATCCCAAAATAAAAAGTAAATGAGGCTCCGTCATTCAACAAATTCAAGCTTTAACAAGGTTTAAGCAAAAGTGCAACAGCAACTACAGAAACCCAAGGAAGGAACGGTAGAACGGAACCCGAAAAATGATGAAAAACTGGGGTGGGGGAGCAGCAGAAGTCTGCCGATCCCCCCTGCTTGAAGTCTGCCACAATAGTCCGACTTCCAAAAGAGAAGACCTTGAGCTGCCAGACAATTTCTTGGAGACTGCACCAACAACCTGCATTTCTCCCTCTCTCTCTCGCTCTCTCTCGCCCCCCCCCCTCCCTCTCCATCCTGGACTCTGATTTGGAGGTGCTGATCCACGTCACACTGTGAACCGTTCTAGTGAACCACATTGAACAAGTCCGTCTAAATGGCCCAGGACACGGACGCAGCTCTCACACCTGCTAGAGGAACTGCAGACGCGTCCCACACTTCGAAAACCACAGTTTGACGGGCTTGAAAAGAAGTCTGAGCTTCCAGTGAAGTGACAGTCGGAGCAGCTTGCCCGGCGACAGTCTGGAAACTGAACGTCAACTGAGTTTCTGTCTCTCAGCTTTGTAGGCGAGATGTGGAGGAATGGGGGGGGAGTTGGCGATGCAGAGCCTCTTCTCCTTCTACTCCTCCTTCCTGCTGCTCGACTCTTTCCTCCTGTCCTAATTAAACCCAGTCTGCAGTGACACGTCTGTACTGTACGTCCCAGGAGGACCTGCACAAGCTTTGAGTGTTTGTGTGTGTTCATGCTCGTCTACTACTCCTCCCTCACACACACACACACACACACACACACACACACACACACACACACACACACACACACACACACACACACACACACACACACACACACACACACACACACACACACACACAGGCGCACAGCGGTAACGATACAGTAGCTCATCTAATAAAAATGGCAATTTTCAGTTTATTTCCAAAGTTGTTTAATCTTCAAAGTATAATAAGGTGACACAGGAGCTATCATATAAACCGACTATCAAGGGAGGGTGTATTAAAAGGCTTCCAGACAGCGTGCTATAAAAAGACCCTTCTCATGTGCTTACCTGCTTGAAGGGTTTTAGAATCACTCATGAGGCGTCATGTGTTTTCAGGCCGAACGCACTTAAATGTTAAATGTGTTACTGAGCAGGCTAACCAGCTCTTTCAACCGGTGTTTTTTTTTTTTCCCAGGTTTAACACTGAAAATCTAAGTACCTGTTTACTCGACATTCCAAGTGAAAATGCATAATTTTTGCACTTTCGTTTTCGCAGCAACGCTTCGAATCCGATGTAAGTTTACACAAACAGCCGAGGTGTACTTAGCATGCCGGGCCACGAGTTGGCGCTGTTGGTTGTTTTTGTAATGAAACCACACTCACATGCCTGCAGAGAACAATACGATATAAACATTAACAGTGGGAGTACACTGACAATGGTATGGTCAGACGAGTTTGATTGTTATTACGGTGACTGTCGACTATAAAACCTACCTAGTAACGGAGAAGATGAACTGGGAGTCGTGACACTCTGAAGGAAAACATCGTTGTTATTGTCCATCTACTGAGCATGTGCAGAAAAAATATTTATTATGGCTGTTTCCATGTTTCCGGGGGAGTAGGAACATTTTAAAAGTTGTTTAAAAGTTGCGTTTCCCGCCATTTCAACGGAGACTTGGGTTGGAGCGTTTTCTAAAAGTTGTGTTTTCAGTGGTTCTGTGGCTTCACGACAGAAGTTTCTACTTGTAAACGTTGTAAATAGACCATTAAGTCTCAGTTCCTCCCTTGTCCTGCACAGAGTCCTCGGACGGCGTTCAGCTGCTGCTGGGAAACGCCAAAGACTTCATCCTCAGCCTGGACATCAAGTTCGTGTCTAACAGCAGCGTGTCGGTGGTCCTGGAAACCACGGAGAAGGGTTTGCCCTTCACCATCCACTATGTGACCAACACGCAGCTCATCGCCTTCAAGGACCGGGACATCACCTACGGCATCGGACCCCGGACCTCCTGGAGCACTCTGACCCGGGACCTGGTCACCGACCTCAGGAAGGGCGTGGGGCTGTCCAACACCAAGGCTGTGAAAGCCACCAAGGTGAGTCAAAGGACCTGAGAACTGAAAGACACTGGAGGTTAAAACGCCACAGAGGTTTTTCTTTTCTTCTTGCATAAAATGAAAAGTGCTTTGAAAAAAGAAAAATTTACGTTAAAAATAAATCAGAAGAATGATGACAATTCAATTTCTATAGCACTAAATAGAACTCTTTCAAGCCACTTCTACGGAGAAAACCCAACATTTCCGCATGAGTAGAAATGGAAAAACTCTCTTTTAACAAGAAGAAACCTTTTCACAACCATACTGAAATCTAGAATCTTTCTGAAAAACCAGACCAAGATGGAGAGTCCTGCAGAACCAAAACCAAACGAGGTGACTTTGTGTTTTTCTGTTTGGGGAAAGAGAAAACGATTCACACCCTGGTGTGGGCAGGGTGTAGGGATATTCTTTTTCTATTTATCTATTTATTTACATAATTATTTTTTCACTTAAATACACGTTTATTATTTTCTAGTGATGCACTGATGCCAATACCAGGATGTGCTCCCCGATACAACAGACATTAATACATTGTCATTTGGACCAGCAGAGTTAAGACCCCTGCATACTCCCATTAAAAAAAAATCGTGTTTGGCAGGAGAGTTCATACTCTTGAGAAGAAGCTGTCGAACTCGCAGGCTTCGCCCCCTGAAGACAGGCCACGCCCCTCACGACAGGCCACGCCCCCTCACAGCAGGCTCACTTTTGTAAAACTGTTTTAACTTTTCAACTGCATTTCTCGCTTCAGATGTTTTCAGAAATACATTTCTCTGAACTGTTTTCAGTAATAAAAGAGAACGATTGTGTGCGGGCCGCCATGATGGTCCGGTTTTAACTGCAATAACCGAGAACCCTGAGTGATGCTTTCAGGGGCAACACGTAACCCCGACCGTGCTACATGCTAACCTGCTTCGGGGCTCATGCAGTAGCGAGGCTACATGCTGAACATGATTAAAGTATGACTGATACACTCATTAACGGTGAACTGGAGCGTGTGGCCTCAGTCTACAGAACGCTTAGCAGTGCATATCTTTATGTACCACGGCGCCACACTGCCCTGTGCACACTGCAGTCCAGTAGCATACTGCTGGAGGGGTGAGTAGCGTCGGCACAGAGGCTGTTTTCTTCCATCACATAGCCTTCACATATGGTTTGCTTATACAGCATGAATTAGGCTTAATGGAATTTAATAAGTACTTGTACTCGGTATTGGCAATTAGCTCCTTGGACTTCAAATAAGTGGTATCGGTGCATCCCTAGTTTTTTCCACATTAATTTCTTATTTCTATATGCAATTTTTTTTCAACATGAATTGTGTAAATAAATAACCTTTTTCTTTTCGACTTTTTTCTTTTCTCTCATCTATTTTTACCACTTTGCCAAAAATCTTCTTCCTCTCTTTGTGGTGAGCCCTCGGTGCAGGTGAATAACCTCCCAGCATTTTGACTGCGTTGACCAAGTTTTGGTTGAAGTCACGTCTCTCCCTTGTCGGTTTGTGTTCTCCTCCCAGATCATGCCTCGCCGGGTGGTCCGGCTGGTCCTGCACGGGCGCGGCTTTGTGGACAACATCACCATCTCCACCACCGCCCACATGGCCGCCTTCTTCGCCGCCAGCGACTGGCTGCTGCGCAACCAGGACGAGCACGGCGGCTGGCCCATCATGGTCACCCGCAAGCTGGGCGAGGGCTTCCGGCCGCTGGAGCCCGGCTGGTACTCGGCCATGGCCCAGGGCCAGGCCATGTCCACGCTGATCAGGGCCTACCTGCTCACCAGGGACCAGCCGTACCTCAACGCGGCCCTCAAGGCCACGGGGCCCTACAAGGTGCCGTCGGCGCAGCATGGCGTCAAAGCCGTGTTCATGAACAAGTACGACTGGTACGAGGAGTACCCCACCACGCCCGGCTCCTTCGTCCTCAACGGCTTCATCTACTCCCTGCTGGGACTCTACGACCTGAAGGAGACCGCCGGGAAAAAGGTGGGCCGCGAGGCGGCGCAGCTGTACGAGCGCGGCATGGAGTCGCTGAAGGCCATGCTGCCGCTCTACGACTCAGGCTCCGGTAGCATCTACGACCTGCGGCACTTCATGCTGGGCGCGCCGCTCAACCTGGCGCGCTGGGACTACCACACAACGCACATCAACCAGCTGCAGCTGCTGGCCTCCATCGACAGCGCGCCCATCTTCAAAGATGTGGTCAAGCGCTGGAAGAGCTACATGAAAGGCATCCGGGCCAAGCACAACTAGACCAGTGAAAAGATCTGTGAGCGAGAGCCGCCGGTTCCAGGATATATTAGTGTGTGCGTGTGTGTGTGTGTGTGTGTGTGTGTGTGTGTGTGTGTGTGTGTGTGTGTGTGTGTGTGTGTGCGTGTGTATCACGATTTGTGTGTCTGTAAAGATAATGGTGCGTACATAACCCTTTATTGGCTAATGACCATATTTGAAAACTTCCATGCTACTTCCTGTTTCTTACAAACTAACGGTGTTGATGATCGTGTGAGAAAACATGAAGAACAACGTCCAGAGTCTGAACAGCTTGTAGAAAATCTTAATCTGGATCTGAAATGGCAAAAAAACACGTTTTATCAGTTTGGCTGCAAAAAGTAGTGCGAACTTACAAATCATATTATCGAGACGGAAATATCAATTGTTTACAGTTTGTGATGCACACACAAATCTAATTACATACACACTTTTGTATATACTTACTTCCACACACACATTGTTACGAATTCAAAAATGGTGTACACATACAACAAACGTATATTACACACACACACACACACACACACACACACACACACACACACACACACACACACACACACACACACACACGACATTCTTTGTACACACACATCTCAGTTTTCCTATTACGAACCAAACGTACTACACACACACAAATCTTCATACACACACTTCAGTTTGGTGTGTGTGTGTGTGTGTGTGTGTGTGTGTGTGTGTGTGTGTGTGTGTGTGTGTGTGTGTGTGTGTGTGTGTGTTGTTTCTTCAATGCATCCACCAGTTTCCTTCTGCAACTGTATTTTTTTACCACATCATGTCATATTTAGAGTTTATTAAATCATTTAAGATGTAAATAACAGATATTACAAATGATCTAATAGAGAAAGTTGCCAAAAAAACAACAACATATCTATAAAGAAAAACAACATATAAACAGTTTAGGTTTTTTTTTAGTTCTCTGCTAAAATACTCTAATCAGGAAGTTTTTCTTCTACACAGTTCATCAAACTTCATTTTCAGTTTAAATCCGTGTTTTTCAAAGTTTGCATGTGGAATCCTCTGGGGGGCGCCAGAGAGCCTTTTCCAAACATCAAACAAATCATGACCAGAAATATGTGTCAAACTCGGATACTTAATTAAAACCCACAATTCTGAACACATTGCAAATTTTAAATAAGCTTTAGTACAGAACCAAAAAGTTACGGTAGTTAAGAACTAAATTCTGGACTTTTGAAATTCAGTGAATCCAATAAGCACAAGGTTTCTTTTGCTTGTAGATCTCCACAGTTAATATCTCATCACACTTTGAAACCCAACTGATTTAAATGCTTACAAATCAGTTTTTTTACTAATCTTATTGCTCTAAATGCACATAAATACGAGTAAACTGTAATCTTAAGTCACATTCGGTAATTACAAATTACTCATTTTTTTCTGTGGTAAAATGCTGCAAAGAAAATCAGCTCTGCAGAATGTGTAACATCTGAGGCCACCAGCTGCTGCGCCGTCCCGCCAGGCCCGAGACAATCCCAGAAAACGTCTCAATAATTCATGGTAACGAGCTGCAGACGCCTCCACAGAGGTGAAGCAGGAGACGGGACGTCTTTGATGATCACAGGCAAACAGGAAGTTGCTTTTTCACGTTTACGTTGTGAGCTTTCGGTTTATTCCATTCCATCGAGGTCGGGCTGAGACTCGGACTCTTCTCGACCTCTGAAGGTGCCAACGCGTTCGCAGCTTTTTTAAATGATGGATTGTTGGTTTGGGCCGAGATCTGAGGAGTTTGGACTTCAAGTCCACAGGAACTGGTTGTTTTCTTGGATCACAATGCAAAAAAAAAAAATAAAATTAAAAAAAAAGGTCCACTAATGATTCCAGGGAAGGGAAACCAGTAGTGAGGGATTCTCTACGACATCGAGAATAAATGTGAAAAACATCAAACTAATTTAAAAACACGTCTGGAATCGGTACAAAACCACTACTTTAACTAAATAAATAAATGAATAAATACCACTTGAAATTGGTTTGAAATGAAAAACAGTCCAAAGCTCAGCTGAGATTCTCCATCAGTCCTTCATCTGCTGCAACATGTAGTTGTGAATTTTGTCTTTTTGAAAAAGATTTTTTTTTTTTTTTCAAAGCTTTATTTCATCGATGGAGCTGTTGGTCACGTCTGATCTAGAAGTTGGTAGTGCGATTCCCATTAGGCCTTATAGAAGCGTCTTTTTATTTTACTTCTTGGCTTCTTTTGAGGTCATTTTGGATCAAAGATAACTCCGGATAACTAAAACTCTTTCACCAGAAACTTGTCATGACGTCAATAAACTTTGCACTGATCTGTAGCTCCACCCCCCCCCCCCCCCCCTCCCCTCCCCCTCCCCCTCCCCCGTCTCGCCTCAGGTCGTTATTTACCTGCGCCGCCTCAGGATCTGCCTTCCTCCGTAACCCATCTTTCAAAACGCTAATGGCAGGAGACGTGTGTGGGCGGCGCGGATGTCTGCGCTGTGTATTCACGTGGGCCGCCATCACCGCCGTGTCAATTCACAACGCTCTAAATCGACAATAATAATAATCCGCTCGCCGCTCTCCGCTGCCGAGAGTCCGTGAACTCAGCGCTTTTCACGCGAGCGGAGAGACGCTCGCCAAGACACCAACAACTCACCGGGCTAATAGGCCGGAGAGTCGCGAGACGCCGATGACTCAGCACTCGCTGGCGTCGCCGTGGAAAAACAAAGCAGAGCCCTCGGCATCAGCGAGGCCCTCATCGATCTCCCTCGCAGATTATTAACGGGAGGCAGCACATTCTCGCCTCCGGAATCTTTTTATTGAAACCCGCCATCACAGAAACGCGTGGATCAGCGAATTTACTCATTTCAACACAGTAAAATCTCAGTTTTGGTCCAAAATTGTGAGCGTCTTCTAAGTATGACAGATAAAATCATCAGACTTTCATTTCTTCATTTGAGTTAATTAGGCCTTTTAGTTTGTTAGTAAGTTTTTTCACTTTATTTCTTTTCACACAAGCAGGTTTTTCCCATGTTTGACGATGTTGTTCCGTCTTTATCAGAAACGTCTCGATGACGCCGGCGAAGCGTCAAAGGTGTGACGTAAAGATCTACTCGCCTGAAAAGAAGAAAGCAAAATACTTATGTACTAGAAAATGATATAAAATGTTTTAACACATGGGCATTGAGCGGATGTCTTACATTAAAACTGTTGAAATGTACATTTCTTTTCAAAGATTCAAACTATCGATGTTGGGTTTGTTTTATCAAAAGCTTCCTTGCCTGAATGTAGAGTTATTAGTTTTTCTTAGATTTTCTTTTCCTCCAGTTGATCACTTATATTTTGTCCAGAGTAGTTTAAAGGGAACATTCAGGAACTGACATTTTGTGTGTGTGTATGTATGTGTGTGTGTGTGTGTGTCTGTATGTCTGTCTTCCTGTCTTTAAGGGGACATTAACCTCTATCCTCCGGTCACGCTGTGGGGACATCAGAGAATATTTCTTGAAGCGATTCTAAAGAAGGCTTTGGCATCTTAGCTTTGATGCAAAACGCCTATTTCCCTTTTGGATCCGAACGCACACAGCTCCACCATGGGTCGGACGCGGGTACTGCACTCACGTCTCGCCACACAAACGCATCTTCCAAATGTGCTCAGTACCCACCCGGTCCACTAGGACAGTACTGTCCGATATTATAATTAGCTATTTTACCAAAAAAAAAGGAAAACGAAATTCCCAAATGGAGCGTACAGAAGTCGTGGTCCCCACCAGTGACCATTCGGATCACGGGCCCCTTAAACCACAAAGACCAGTTTGTGTGTGTCCGCTTGTGTGTGTGTGTGTGTGACACACGTCATGTCGTTTATACCAAAGTCATTGACTCCAGTCTATTTTGAATCTGTATATTTTTGTGCGAAGTGACTTCCATTAAGCATTTATCGACGTCGTGTCTCACCGGAGACGCCGCAGAGAGACACTGCCTTCTGACAGATGCTAGTTTTTTCCAGAGTCGGGTGAATAAATTTTAGCAAAAAAAAAAAAAAAAAACGTAAAAATCCAGATAATGTAAAAAATTGCTTTTTGTTAACGGGGGTGTGCAACTAGAGTTTAGTATTTAGCCTGCTATTGTTCTAAAGGGAAATGAGCTGTGAGTGTTGGGAGTCGTCTGTGGAGAGTTCCGATAATTTTTGGTTTTTCTAGTTAGATAAAAGCACAACTGTCGTCTGTCGTCACCTTCTTTTGTTTGTTTGTTTGTTTGTTTGTTTTCCTTTCAGGACGACCTGTGACGCCTTCATTAAGAAAGCTGCTGCTGTTGTTCACTGTGTAGCAGCTACGAGAGCTTCTTACTTTGGTTTTTCTTTTTGTTTTTTCCACCTTCTGTTTAAAAAAAAAAAAAAAAAAAAAAAAAACTTAACAATTGACCGCTGAGGTCAAATTGTGATTTATGCAATAAAATGTTTACTGGGGTCGTGACACCACGAGAGGCCCAGAGCCGTTGTACAGACTCTGCAATCCAAGCACAATGTGCATATGCTACCATTTTTTTAGTCCTTCGGGAGAGAGGTGTTTATATACAGAGGAAATCTTTGTGCTTTAAAAATGTTGCTTTTTAAAGGTGTACAAAATAAAATAAAATTAAAAAAAAGCATTTTTCTTAAACTTCTGTGTCATTTGTGTTTATTACAAATTCTTCATCGTTCAGTTCCATAGTGCAACTGTGTGAAATAATCTTTTGTAATTCTTTTAACAAACCGTAAAAAAAAATATTTTTTGTTGTCGGTGTTGTTGATGTGATTGTTGTTGTTGTTTTTTGTTCTTTTTTCATTGCTGTTCTCAGTTCTGATACTGTTGTAAGTAAGTAAGTTTATTTATCAAGCGCTTTGTATTGATAAAAATCTAAGTGCTGTACATAAAATGCACTATATATACATAAAAAGCACTATAAACAAAACACGGGAAATTCAAAAATACATGGTAAAAGTTGATCATTGTTACTGTTGCTTTTGTTGTTGTTGAAGGTGTTTGAGTCTGTTTGTGATTTAGTTGTTGCTACTGTAGTTTTTGTTGTTCTCATTTGTTGTAGTTGGAGGTCTTGTTTCTTGTAGTTTATTTTAATTGATGGCATTGTTGTTGTTGGAAGGTTTTGTTGTCATTAAGGATGGTGTTTGTTGTATTTGCAACATCGTAGTTTGTGTTGTAGTCGGAGCTGTTTGTTGTAGCGTATTGTAGTTTGTTGTAATTGCAGCCATTGTTTATTGGATTTAGAGTCTCTTTGTTGTGGTTAGGAACGTTGTAGTTTGTTCTATTTGAAGACGATTTTGTATTTAGAGATGTTATTGTTTAATTAGGTTAGAGACATTGTCGTAGTTTGTTAATTTTAGTTTGCAGCGTTTTGTGTATTCAGTCATAGTTTGTTGTAGATTTGGCCATTGTTTTTCATTTGGAGGTGTTGTAGTTTGTTGTAGTTGGAGCTTTTTCTGTATTCATTTGTGGTTTGCAGCAAATTGGGCCATTGTCGTAGTTTGTTGGTGTTCCTTATAGTTTGTTGCAGCTTTAATGCGTTTGTTGTAGATGCGCCATTGTTTGCTGTAGTTTGTCTTATTTGTTGTAGTTTATTGTAGATGGAGCCATTGTTGGTTGTTGTAGATGGAGGGATTTGTTTTATTTGTTGTAGTTTATTGTAGATGGAGCCATTGTTGGTTGTTGTAGATGGAGGGATTTGTTTTATTTGTTGTAGTTTATCATAGTATAATATGAAGGTGGTGTAGTTTGTTGTAGTTGGAGCTTTTGCATGTTCGGTTGTAGTTTGTCGTACTTGGAGCAGTTCTTTATGGTAGTTTATTGTATTTGAAGCTTTTGTGTGTTCAGTTGTAGTTTTGATGTAGATGTTGGTGTTTGTAGTTTATTAAAGTTTGTTTTTGGAGTATTCTGTATTAAGTTTTTTTCATTTAGAATTGTAGTTTGTTGTAGATGGAACCGACGTAGTTTGACTGTGCCGGTCTTCTGGTGTCACTCGTCAGGCAGCTCTGTGTCGTACGCAAACCGTTTCTTGTAGTTTCTTGTAGTTTCTTGTAGATTGACTCTGATTTATCCGGAGGTCTTGTAGTTAGATTGTAGCTTGTTGTTGTTTATTGTGGTTTGCTGTAGTGCCGCTCGTCGGGCAGCGCTGTGTCATACACAGAAACAGTTTGTTGGCTCTGAACGGCGTCTCCGAGAAAGTGCTGAGGAGAAAAACAATCCCGATCAATAATTCATCCTAATTAGAGTTTTCAGATCCGGCGAGAGCCGCGGACACCTGAGCAGAAGGAGCATCTGTGTCGCCACCCGCCTGCATTTTTCATTACCTGCTGCCATTAATACACTGCAGCATCATTCCTCCTCCTCCTCCTCCTCCTCCTCCTCACTGGAGATATTACTGTCCCTGCTGACAGCCCCCCCCCCCCCCCCCCCCCCCCTGTAATTAGCCCCCACATAAACCCGATAAGCAGGATGTCTTCGTGGCCTCGGTGCCCCTCCCCCACTACCTTTCAGACGCTCCACATGCCCGTGCTCCGTCGTCCAGCCGGAGGCCGCCGGCTTTACGGTGCCCATAAATTCCCCCACTTGATGAAATTAACACCCCATTGAACCTGAACTTATTGGATTTGTTTGTCAGGGGGGGGACACCTGAAGAGCAACCAACAATTTTTCATCTTCGGTTCAATAATGTGGCTTTTGATCTTCCACAAAGAGAACATGACTCCACGTTTAGCTTCACTTCTTCACATTGAACCTGAAGGAGCAGCTCGTCGGGCTCCGGTGAAATCTACAACCGTTCCAAAGAAACTGACCCAAGTCCACGGAGTCGGACTGTATTTTCAGTCGCTCCGACCATCGTTAAGCAGAACGCCAAAACACCACGGAAGTTTTCCGGCTCCACTTGACGCCGTTGTCACGTGAACGAGTCCAGTTTCTCTGAGATCCCAACATACCACGTTTGACCACTAGATGTCACTGTATGACAACAGAAAACTGCGCCACAGAAAGAAAAACCTCCTTTAATATTTAGTTTAACCAACAGAATTAAGAAGAGGGTCTCCAAAAAGCGCTGAGAGTGTGCGAGAGACTGTTACTGTGATGAAAACAACTAAGGAGGCTAATTGTGAGCTGAAAGCACAATTTTTTGACGTATGCGACTCGTCCAGAAAATAGAAATAATCCACCAAACACACATTTCAACACTTTTAAAATGAATATATTATCTCTAAAATGTATAAAACCAGTTTCCACTTGATACAATCGGAGTATAAATGTTAGTTTTCTTCCAAACAGTCACTGCTGTTCTTCATTTTGAAGGAGAAAACGCAACACTGGCCAGCAGAGGGCAGTAGTCCTACAGAGAGCGTCAGTGTAGCAGAAAAAGCCATGCAAAGAGGTTGATCATTGAAAAATATTCTTTGTTCGATCACAATCGTTAAAGTTCTTGGCATTACTTGAGGAAAACGTTTCACTGATGTTCAATGAGGCGTCACGTGTCTGGAGGACTAAACTTCAAACCTCCTCCCAGTCATGTGAGGTAAACGGGAAGAAAAGCCTCTGCAGATTAAAGAAAGCACCATTAGCGTCAGTGAAAGTTTAATGTGAGAAGCTTCTTAACTCTTCTGCTGAGGTTTCACAAACGTTCCGTTTGACTTGCGGGGGAGGGGGGGGGGGTGCTTTGGCCTGAAGCGAACTCCCAACTTCTCCTCATTGAGGATCAATAAAAGAAGACTTTCTGTCTCCGCAGCGACGCTCGGATCGATATCAGAACCTCTCATGAAATAGAGTCTGTTTCTGGATCATTCTCATGTTAAAGTATCCAGGTTTACATTATGATTACCATTTCAGATAACATTGTTTTCAGATTGTTTACAGAATATTTTAACACACAAATTGAGATTGCAGGTGTGATTTTGCTGCGTTTTTCATGATAAAACAGATTTAATGTGTATAAATGTCATTGCATTGTTCAAATGAAAACTTACTCAAAAGAAATTATAGAATCCTTGAAAAATCCTTTAATATCATTAAAATGTTTCATGTTTTTCAGTGAGCACCAAACTCTGTAGTTTCCTTAGAAAACACTGACATCTTGTGGCCAGATAGAAAAGTACAAGTGACAAAATAAAGTTCATGCTTAAGATTAAAAAAAAAAAAGTTTCTATGTGATGGAATGTTTTTTAGAAACAAAGAAAAAAAAAGAAAAA
The DNA here is from genome assembly GCF_963383615.2 of Lipophrys pholis. NCBI lineage: Eukaryota > Metazoa > Chordata > Actinopteri > Blenniiformes > Blenniidae > Lipophrys > Lipophrys pholis. Next base: position 3,966,673 of record NC_137636.1, read on the forward strand.
ACATAAACCAATGAAAAAGATTTCAAAAGTAGATAATAGATAAAAAAAAATGTTTTAAATCAAATTAATTAGTGAAAATGTATAAATATAATGATATTTATTTTATATTCAAAATAATAATAGTAATAATAATAACAGTAATACTTGGGGAAAGCCACCCCACACCATTAGAATCACGGGGGAACTTTTGATGACTTTATACTCGCCAATAAAAGTAGTGACATTTTGAAGTATATATATTTGAACAGGCATTTCACGTGTATTTCTTTTTCCTGACGTGGCTTCATTCTTGTTCATCTGAAGTCTGTTTGAGTCTCAATGTGTTTGATTTCAAAGTCCCACCTGAGCAAACTGATGAAGGTGAGGATGAGGATTAGCCATTAAGACACTCCTCCTGTCACATCAGACATTAACCCGGGCGGCTCGATCCAAAGTTACTCTTTAATCAATTCTCTGCAGCATTAAAACTTCTTTTACTGACTTTACTAAACGACGAGTTCTGACTGAACTGAAGCGACAGAGAAAGACAGTTTTAAGGAGCTTAATATTTACAGCTTACGGCTTTCTGCGTGCATACAGACGTGGTTTTATTACAGAAAAACAGCTCCCGCTAGTGGCCCCGCAGCAAAACTACATCGTTTTCAAATCTTTTCTGTGTAAAAGCGAAAATAATGTGACTGAAATGACACAATGGTACAAACATGTCAAGTATGCGCCACATCCCACTGTTCCACTGTGTCACCTGTTGCGTGTGCCCTTGGTAGTTCCTTCTTTAAATACTGTAGTAGTGGAGTAACTTCACTCGTTCCTCTCTCTCTCTTCTCTGACTCGATTGTTGTGTTGTGATTGAGTCTCGGCTCCACGGCAGCGGGCGTGACTTTCACATCCCAGCTGGAAAAACTCGTCCTCCAGCGGCAGCAGGTATGTGAGCGTGAGACAACACCTGAGTGGAGGAAGAGGAAGAGGAGGAGGAGGAGGAGGAGGAGGAGGAGGAGGGGCACAGGTAGGTATTCTCTCTGGGTATGAAGGAGGGAGGAGATCGAGGGGAGGAACCTGGAGGACGGCATGGCAACACAAAGCCAATAAAGAGCGAGGCACACCCGGCCTCACACCAGATCTGCTCCTCACACCTCTTCTCAGCTCCCCTCAGCTCTCCTCAGCTCTCCTCAGCTCTCCTCAGCTCCCCTCAGCTCTCCTCAGCTCTCCTCAGCTCCCCTCAGCTCTCCTCAGCTCCCCTCAGCTCCTCAGCTCTCCTCAGCTCCCCTCAGCTCTCCTCAGCTCTCCTCAGCTCCCCTCAGCTCTCCTCAGCTCTCCTCAGCTCCCCTCAGCTCTCCTCAGCTCCCCTCAGCTCCCCAGCTCTTCTCAGCTCCTCAGCTCCCCTCAGCTCTCCTCAGCTCTCCTCAGCTCTCCTCAGCTCCTCTCAGAAGAGCCATGCTCAGCCTCTTCCGACTGCCTCGAGGCTTCACCATCAACCAGGTTCCCAAAGTAAGTTCACTCTCACACGTGGGATTTATCGAGAAAAGTACAGATTCCCAGAAATCCTGATAGAAACCAAATGACTGAACGGTAAAAGTGATTATCGCTTTATTAAAACGCAGATTTTTCTTAACTGAATTTATTGAAAAATGCTCGGTCTCCATGGAAACAAGGAAAATTGCAACTTCTCTGAAACGCTGCTACGGCACATGCACACCTCTGCCGTAGTAAATACTTGTTCTGCACATGCTCAGTAGATGGACGATAACAAGTGTCATGACTCCCAGTCCAGATTCTCTTGGGACTTGATACTTTTATTTTGAAAGTCACTATAATAACAATCCAACTTGGTCATCTGTCCACTAGAATGACTGTGTTCTCCCATTGTTAATGCTTAAAGCTTATTATTCTCTGCACTCTTGTGTGTGTAGCTTCATTACAAAAACAACAAACAGCGCCATCTCGTGGCCCAACATGCTAACTACATCATCGTGTAAACGGATATCATTTTCAAAACGTTTCCATGTCACGGCTAAACTTTCTTGAAGTTAAAACACAAAAACATCTTCATGTATTCGGGGCCTAAATGTAAAGATTTAGAGGGGATTTGTTTTGTCTGTGGATCAGAACACTTTGGAACGTTTTTTAACGTTATAAAATATTCTTCTTTAAAAGTCAAATACGATGTTGGCGAAACGTTTTGGCAAAGTTTCAGTGAAACGTTCAAAGGATCAGAATGAAGTTCATCCGACCGTCATTGGATCAGGCGCTTTCAGTTTTCATCATTTTTAAATGAAAATGTTTCTCAAAAGTCTTTAAAGGCTGAAGTTAAAACGTTTCGTTTCACACGGATGTAGATCCCAGGACGGTTTGCAGTTTTCTTGTTTTGAACCCGTTTCTGGCTCGGCCTTCTCGCGTTGGAAAAAAAACGTTCCCTGAACGCTGACGGCGAGTTCTTCCGTTCTCTCCAGGTTTTCCACGAGGACAGCATCATGTCTGGGTACCGACACCCGCGCAGCTCGGCCACGGACTGCATCCTCAGCCTCTTCCAGCTCACCAACGAGACGCTCAACATCTGGACGCACTTCCTGCCCACCTGGTACCACTGCTGCACACTCAGTACTGTGGAGAGTTTTCAGTTCAGCTCTTCAGAACCTTCTAGATGGCAGGAGATGATAAATGTCACTTTTATGTGTTCAAACCTTTCGTTGCCTTTTTTGGTGTCTGTTTAAAGTTTTGGTAGCCAAGATTAACTGTTTAGATTAATCACAGACAAATTACACATAGAAAGTAGAGCGACACTCGGTAGAGCGCATGACCTCCGTTGACGCCACATTTGTCACCATGGAAACCAATGGATACAAATCCACCACTCCTTCCAGCATTTGTTGTGGTCGTTTGAGTTGCTTCATGTTTTCAGTGTTTTCACAGATTTACACACATTTTACAATTTCAATCAGACCCCCACACTGACCTTTGACCCCCCAACCACTAACCAGGGTAATGACGTCACTATGCAGTGATGTCATTATCACTGCATCATGTGGCATATCAGAGGATTGGGAATTGAAAACTGAAGATGTTGGCTCTGGTTTGACGTCAATCAAATGAAAACTGACGGCATTGTGACGGAAATATATTTGTGACCCTATTGTGACCTTTGGCCTTTGACCTTTGACCCAACTGCTCTCAGTAGTCAATGGAACCATTCTTTGATGAAGACAAATCATCAATCATGCAATTTGAATCAATAGTTGTTGAAAAAAGTTGGTAAATACATACAGCAATATGTAAACACAAACCAATAAATAAACAGATGAACAAATACACATGGCAAAAAACATAACCTTCAACTTTCACTGGCCAAAGTAATAATTTTGAGTCGAAAACCACAAGTGTAAGATGCATTCCTTAATTCTTCATGTGGCAAGAAGACCAGTTTTTCTTGTTTCTATAAAACTCACTGTTGTAGGTTGTTAAGTCACTTTTCAGATAAAAACACACGTAGTGATCAGGAACGCTTTTTGAAGACATCCATTCTTATTTACTTTTTTTTGACCAATTTAGATTTTTTTTTTAAGTAGAAGGTGCAAACATGCAAAGACTAGTTTCTTATGCACTTCCTTTATTTTGGACGGGGAAATGGCAGATTTCTTTCTTCTTTTTATTTCAACACATTTTCTAATTATTATGCACACAGACCCCCCCCCCCCCCCTCCCATCAGACAGCAAGTTATCCATTAAAACATGAAGAAATGCTAAATATAGTCCACGTAACCACTGTTACACACTTATTTTTCTTTAAGTTACTTCAAGTTAATGTAATTTGAGGAAGGACTGGTTTAGTGCGCTCTATTAGTAAAGTGATAAATCTAACTCCTTTGTGGGTTTCGATTCACTTTAGAAACCTTTTTTAACAGAAATGCGCAGTTTCAAGAACTGTTCTGTTTCTACTTTTACCAGATTGGTTTGTTAGAGTTTACCAGCTCTCCTCCTACAGACTGAACGTTCACTCCCGTTTACCACAACATCATCTGCATAGAGGGATACCATTCCTCACAAACTGATACTGAGTGGAGCGATACACGACAGTTTAAAGGAGTTTGAATATTTCCATTGTGTTGTTCTTTGTGTGCATGTGTGTGGCTGTATTACAAAGTCACAGCACCAACTAGTGGCCTGACACGACCAAATTTTGCCGTCTTAAACAAAAATGTAGAAATCGCCCAGGATGGATTCTGTAAACGGCTCCTGATCAACAGGCTTTTATTTGTCTTACGGCTTCTTCTGACTGCAAACTTCATGTTGTGCGTGAAGGTTTTTTACATTTGTGTCGTACAATCTATCTGCAAGATTGCACAGCGTGTAGGAGTTTGTGAGTTTACACACCAAAAATACACACTCGCATAACAACAAGACATATTTCTTTGTAAGTGGGATGTTTTACTGTGGCCAGACGGAGCCCGGAAGCAGCTTCATGAAGCAGGAATCCTGCAGAGCTTGAAAATCGTGTTTTTGGACATTTGATGTTAAGAGACGCAGGATTGAATAGACAGTTATAAGCATGTGACGCTCTGAGGAGTCGGCGGCTCTCAGGTGAGACTTGGAAAGTTGACCTTCAGTCAGTTTGTCTTTTATCATCCCTTATTTAAAGAGAAGTTTTCATTCAGTAAAATTCAACTAAAAGCAGCTTTGCATGATAAAACCAGAGCTTGACCCTTCACCCACTGACCTACAACAGCTGGACTCAGTCCTGATCTTGGTCTTGGTCTTGGTCCTGGTCTTGGTCTTGGTCCTGGTTTCTGTCTGGTCTCCTGTTTGATGTTTGTGTGTTTTGTGTCTCAGGTTTAAAGTGACACTGAAGGTTTGTGTTTCCTCCCTGAGAGCAGGTTGCTCTGGCTGCAGGGTGTGTGTGTGTGTGTGTGTGTGTGTGTGTGTGTGTGTGTGTGTGTGTGTGTGTGTGTGTGTGTATGTGTGTGTGTGTGTGTGTGTGTGTGTGTGTGTGTGTGTGTGTGTGTGTGTGTGTGTGTGTGTGTGTGTGTGTGTGTGTGTGTGTGTGTGTGTGTGTGTGTGTGTGTTAGCTGCTGCCTCCTGGGTGTGTGTGTCGGGGGGTTGCTCCTAATGAGCTCATCTCTCCTTCAGGCTTCCGCCTCCATGTAAAGCGACACTGAAAACACTGAATGAAGTTGATTTGGTTAATGAGGCGTAAAGACTCCCGTCACAATAAGCATCTTCCTCCCTCTATCTTTCAGATTATAGAGCATCTTCCTCCTCTAACAATCAGATTAAAGAGCATCTTCCTCTACTAACATCCAGATTATAGCGCATCTTCCTCCCTCTATTTTTCAGATTATAGAGCATCTTCCTCCTCTCACAATCAGATTAAAGAGCATCTTCCTCTATTAACATCCAGATTATAGAGCATCTTCCTCTCTCTATCAATCAGATTATTGAGCGTCTGTGGATGTGAAACATGCAGTCAGTGGCACAAGGCTAAACAAATGTTTTGGAATTAAGCCAAAGTTCTTTTCTACTGTTGAAACAGTGAAGCAGTGAATATCAAAGTATTAAACACAGTATTTAATCTGGAATATCGAGTTGATTTAATCCTTCGGCAAACAGAAGAGTACAAACAAGTTGTTGTGTGTTGTTTTTTGTGTGTGTGTGTGTTTGGACTTTCCCTCCGTCAGCGCTGCAGTGTGAAGCTGACGGAGGTTTACTCTGAACTCACACGTGTTTGGTGAACAAATATTTCACACTAAACGTTCAGATTATTCCTTCGTGAACCGGCGTCTGTGCAAACGGCAGTGAAGACGAGGAGCGACGCAGCAACAGCAGCTGGATGTAATCCCTCTGACTGCATGTGTTTTACTGAGAACACCAAATCTGAGCTGCCGAAATGTGACGCCATGTGAGTCAATACTTGCAATCGGAATCAGAGAGAGACGACAGAGGGGACGTGAGGACGGGTCAGCGCTCTGGAGTCTGAGTCACAAAATGTCCAAGAGAACCACAATCACACACTTTGAACTTTGACACTCTTATTTATGATAAATCACAGTTCTGAAAGGGGTTAAAAACTGGGAGGAATGTCCTCTTGTCTAAAATTGGCTTGTCCTTTCTTGGTGTTCCTTATCTGGTCTTGTTTTGTCTAGTCTGATCCGGTCTTTATGGTCTTGTATGCTCTCATCTGGTCTTATCTTCTCTGGTTTGAGTGACTCATGTTATGCAGTTGCTTCTCTGGCCTCTTTCTTGTCTGGCCTGGTCATGTCTACCTTGCCTGGTATGGACTGATCTTGCCTTGCCTGGTATTATGTTGTCTTGTCTTGTATGGTCTTGTTTGATTTGATTTTGTAAGGTCTTTCGTCATATTTGTGTGTCTAACCTTGTCTTATCAGAACTGGTCTTGTCAACCTTTTCTTGTATGCTCTTGTTCAATTTTGTCTTGCCTTGCTTGTTCTGATCTTGTCTGGTCTCATCCGGTCTGAATCCATATCTTCTAATCTAGTCTTTTCTGGTCTTATTGGATCTTTGGTAAAGTTTTCTGCTCTACTTTTGTCTTGTGTCGTCTTGTCCGTCCCGTCCGGTCCTGTCCCAACTGGTCTCGTCTCATCTTGTCTTGTCTCATCTTGTCTTCTTTCGTCTCGTCTCGTCTCGTCTCGTCCCGTCTCGTCTCGTCTCGTCTAGTCTCTTCTCGTCTGAGCAGGGACTTCTACACTCGGTCCAGGTTGCTGGCTTGACAGATACCCCTCCCTGCTGCCAGGTACTTCCTGTGGAAGCTGATGACGGTGGTGCTCATGCAGACGGCATGGCAGGACCCCTTCACCTGGCCTCTGGTGGTCTTCCTGCTGTCCTGCTGCGTCTATCCGCTGGCGTCCAGCTGTGCTCACACCTTCAGCACCATGTCGGCTCGAGCGCGACACATCGGCTTCTTCTTTGACTACGCGGCTCTCAGTTTCTACAGTCTGGGTAAGAAACAAAAACCGATTTGCTGGAGCGTCTCTTTGGGGTCTTCCATTAATTTCTTGAGGCCTTAAAACCTTGAAAAAAGTTGAGTCAAAGCAAATCTTTGTTGGTGACTGTTAGTTTCTTCAGCTCCGTTTTAATCATGAAGTAAAAAAGTGTATTGTTTTCGCATTTTTGTTTCAAGTTCACACAGCGACGTATTGAAAACCATCAATCAACTTTATTTGTATAGCACATTTAAAAAAAAAAAAACAACCACAGTTGAACAAAGTATTTCACAGTAAGAAATAGTAATAACAAAACATCTTGATGTCTGTTCACACGAAATTGGCAGAAATGCTGAAAATGGTGTAGTTAGTATATTGGACCACTAGTGGGCACTATTGTTTTGTTTTTGTAATGAAACCACACACAGAGAGCAAAACGCTATAAACATTCAATGGAAGTAGACAGACAGTCGTATGGACAGACGACTAAGCGGGACTGTTATTACGGTGACTGTCAAAATAAAACCGACCTCTCTGTTTTATTATCGTTGGGTTTCATGTGACTCGTGTTGTTTGTTGCTCTACGGGATGTCATCACATCATCAGGTTTCGTAACACATTGCCTAACCTGAGTGTCCAAAACGTTTCAATCTGAAATGAGATTAAGATTAAAGTGTGCTCGCTCCCGCAGGCTCGGCCGTCGTCTACTCGGCGTACGTTTTCCCTGATAAGTGGGTGGGCGGGTCCTTCCACCGGAGCTTCGTCGTCATGGCCGTGGTCAACACGGTGGTCTGCACCGTCCTGTCCTGCTCCTCCAGGTGGGACATTTTCTCCATACAAAGAAAAATCTGAATCATCTCACATCACGAGTTTGAATCCCAATCAAACTTGAAGTATTACCGTAATTTCCGGAGTATAAGCCGCTGCTTTTTGCACACGAGTTGAACTCCGCGGCTGAAACGATGACGCTACTAATTTATGAATTTTTACAGGTTAATGAGCTTCATGCTTCCGATACATGGGTGATGAGTTCAGGTGCATCACGTAACTCCGAACATTCTTTTTTTCTTTTCAAATTTGGAGGGCGTGGCTTAATATTCAGGTGCGCTCACTGTCTGGAAATTACGGTATGGTTATATTGTGCATGAAATAATAGAAGGTAACCTTAGTTTAATACAGTAATGTGGACATAATAATCTTTTTTTCCACACAAGTTCAGTTAATCACAGTTGTGCTTTTAAAATAAATCCACTTTATGAAAATGTTAAAATGAAAAACACTCAAAAGTCATAATTTCTTGCAGTTTAAACCACAAACATGCTCAAGGAACTGTTTTGATGCTTGAAAAAATTAAAATAGTTTCTAAATGTGTAAATTTGTGGTTAAAACATACTAAAACTACATACGATTTACATACTTCCAGGAAGTTTCTATTAAAAATGTTTATCAAAAACTTTCACCAGAGTTTTTACCAGAGGAATGTCTGGAAAAAGCTCTCAGGGGCATCGTGCCGACATGAAGCTCAATATAACGACGTGCCGCTCGGCCCATGACCTCTGCTTCCACTTCCTGACAAAGTTTTACTGAATTATTCACACATGACTTCCCTCCACATGAGCAGATCTCTCCCATCTCGGCTGCACATTTACCAGAGTGAATGTGTGACGCACCACCTCAACGCCGTCTCACCCTAATCTGAATTATTTCCAATAAACTGAGTTTGTGTAATCCCCCGGGGAGTATCGAACACTTTCACGAGTTGTGTCCCATTGATGATCATCGTTCTCTCCTCTTCTCTCCTCGCTGCTCAGGCTGGGATTCCCATTCCTCCAGTACGACCACGACATCGTGAAGAAGTAAGTAAATAAATCCGTCGCAGGCTGTCGGTTGTGGTTTGATGGCAGCCCGGCCGCCACGCCTCTACGGCCTGAAACTTTTACACAGTTTGTTGAGTAACTGGTTGCGAAAGGCGGCGGGTGTGACCTGCCCGACCTGCCCCAGCCGTTTAGGGAGCGGGACAAAGGTGTTCTGGAACAAACCAACCTCATTCCACCTGAATCCCTGAAACGCTCCCGGGCTTTACACTGGGATCGGGAACGTTTCAACTGGCGTCCCTGCAGCCGATTGGATTGTGTTGGTGGAACGTGAGGGAAGTGTTATTCGTTTCTTGTCCCGCGCACACGTACAACTGGGAAACGGGATTTTTCCAAGTCGTAACTTTAGTTTAGATTAGATGATTTGTTCAAATTCTGTTAAGTTGTTAAAAAAAAATTTTTTATCTATATTATTATGTTTATTTGTTTATTTCGTTTATTTTTCAGGGACCATGTACAAAAACATTAATGTTGGAAGAAAAAAATGCTTCGCACCAGATTTTAGCTGTTGCTAGTTTCCATCTGCAGCCCCCGGGCAGGAACACATCATAATAATACATATTTACTAATATAACATACAGTAAACATTTATAACAGTAGCTGTAACATTAATATGTAATACCTGCTTTCATAAAAATTCCTAGAGATATTAAAAATCTTATGTAACACATAATACAGAAAATACAACGAGCAGGGACACATTATAATAAACATTATAAATATAAACTACAGTAAATACAGTAACATCATTATGAGCATCAACAATAATCATTAAAATTCAACACCTGAATTCTTAAAATTCATACAAAATACTAAAATACATTATACAATACAGTGGACAATTAAAATAGTGTGTGTGTGTGTGTGTGTGTGTGTGTGTGTGTGTGTGTGTGTGTGTGTGTGTGTGTGTGTGTGTGTGTGTACTTTGAAGCTCATGTAACTAATGTGTGAAAAAAACTACTTTTTGAGAACGACTCCCGAGGTGGGATGTTTTGAAAAACGAGCGAAAACGCAACTTTCTGAAAATACGTCGAGTTAAATTACTGACGTGTGTTTTTGGATTAAATTATGAGTCATAATCCACAAAAATCATCATGGTGGATGAGCTGGGTCATAATCTGGATTTCGGATGAAGTTTCTAAGATGCTGTAATAATAATGGACGACACATCGCTCTGGTCCTGGTCCTGGTCCTGGTCCTGGTCCTGGTCCTGGTCCTGGTCCTGGTCTTGGTCCTGGTCGAGTGCCGATGATTTAATTTGATGTCCTTTTGTGTCATTTTCAGATTTCCTGAGTGTCAGAGTCCAAGGCTCAGCAAAATGCTCCGTGTTGTTGCTTTTGCCTTCCCCTACCTGTTCGACAGCATTCCGCTCTTCTACAGGGTGAGGATTCCCCCGTTTCTCCTGCTCTTCACCTTCAACCAGGCGCCAGCCACCAAGTATTTGGACTCAGTTACTGTCCTTTATCAAATAAAATAAACAGCCGTCAGACACAGTCGGCTGGGATCAGATCCAACACATCGGTGATGGATGAAGGAGCATGAAGGATGGAAGTCAAACCAAAGCACTGATACAATCTCTCTGGATTATCATCTGTGTGGTGGAAAACCAACCTGTGCTGGGATGAAGAACTGATTGTGTTTCTTCTTCTCAGGTGTTTCTGTGTGTGGGAGACGGCTGCACGGACAACGACGCCAACGTCCTGCACTACTACCACATCTCGCTGGCTTTCCTCACCGGATTCCTGTTCGCCACACATCTACCTGAGCGCCTGGCGCCCGGCAGCTTCGACTACATCGGTGAGGCCACGGAGGAGGAGGAGGCGGCGGTGGCGGCGGCGGGGTGTTTCTCTGCGGCGGACCGGTTTCCGGTCACATCAGGAGGTCGATACGTAGGGTTAAAAAAAACAAACAAACAAAAAACAAACAAACACACAACTCAGGTAGACTAATGCAGCATCCAAAGGCTGCTGGTAGAGCGGAGGAAAGGTTCTCTACTGCCCCCAAGTGGCTGAAAGGTAAAACGTTGAGAAACACAGACAGTAGACAGACAGTCATATTTAGATGATCTACAAGACACACACACACACACACACACGCACGCACGCACGCACGCACACACACACACACACACACACACACACACACACACACACACACACACACACACACACACGCACAGAGAACATACAACCTCGAAGTTGTTTTCTAGTTCATGTATTACTTTTTTATGTCAGCTTCTCAGTGGGATTGTTCTCTTTAATGCCGTTAATTATTATAATCAGATTTAATCATGTTGTAATAATGAAGGATAATCAGCTTGAGTGGCTCTTCAAAACAAGTATGGTCAAATCAAGAACTGAATTAATAATATTGAAATCAATTGATTATTCAGCCCAGAGGAGTCATCATCCTCCGTTTGGTCGTTTCTTTGTTCGTTATAATGTTATTTTGTTTTTATTCTGTGGTTGTTTGTGTGGAGATGTGTATTATATTCTACTGTGTAAACATCTCTATTTGTTTTATGTCTTTCTGGTGCCATGTTGTGTCTCTGAAGTTATTTTGAGTTCCTCGTGTTGTCTCTTGTCTCCCTGAGGTTTACCCGTTCACAATGAGTAGTGACTTAGTGAATGATCTGCTTTCTCTTGTTTCCCCTCCTTTCCGCTTGCTGTTCCCTCGACTGGCCTCTCCCTGCAGGCCACAGCCATCAGCTCTTCCACGTGTGCGGCGTCCTCGGCACCCACTTCCAGATGAAGGCCGTGGAGCAGGACATGGTGACGCGCCGCCGGTGGCTCTCCGAGAACTCCGTCCCGGTCACATTTTCCAACTCCCTGGGTCCGGCTCTGCTCTGTGTGGTGATCAGTGTGAGCGTCGTCGTCCTCTTCAGCCTCCCGCTCCTCTCGGCATCCGTCTGCATGAAGAAGAAGAAGAAGAAGAAGAAGAAGAAGCACCCTGAAGGTCAAAGGCGGTCGTCGGACTGAAACTCTGAGCCCTGCTGAGCGGCTGCTGCTGTGTGGCATGTGGAGGAGGAGGGCGTCACGGGGACGCAATACATTTTTTGTATGAAGAGACTGCAGGGAACAGAAAATGTTTAGATTTCAATTTCACCCCAATTTTTTTTTAAACATTTAAGGCCGCGTGTCCATGAGAACATTTTCAAGAGAAAACACAAAAACTTTCACTGCTTTTTGGTTTTCCGTTCACATGACAACGGTACTCGCAATCACTGCAAACAGACTTTATGAAAACGTTCCAACTCCGTGTAAAAGGTAGAAACTTTCCTGGGACACTGGAACTGCTCATGAATACCAAGACCGGAGTAAATAATCTTTCTGCACATGATCAGTTGATGGACGATAAGAACGTTTTCCTCCAGAGAGTCGTGACTCCCAGTTCATGTTCTCCGGGGACTCGGTGGTTTTATATTCGTGAGTCACTGTAATAACAATCCAACTTGGTCGTCCGTCCATACGAATGTTCCTGTACCCCTGCTGTTAATGTTTAGAGCGTGTTTTTTTCTGCGTGCATGTATGTGTTTAATTAAAAAAACCAAAAACAGCATTAACTAGATGCCTAGTAGCTAACTACGTTGTTTTCAGCAATTCTCCCTTTTCCGTATAAACAGACATCGTTTTCAATATGTTGCCGTGTGAGCGCGAAACTTTTCTCAAATGAAATCAAGAAAACAAAAATGTTTTCAACTTGTCAGGTGAAAACCTTGTGAAGTTGCTGGCCCTGAAATGTGTGTGCTTGTGTGTGGCCGATTGCGCTTAGACAAAGAAAGAGTTCTGATGGGGAAAGATGTTCTGAGCTTCTGGCAAAGCAGCAGTGTCGTATTAGTAAGAAAAGCAGGGCGAGGTTTGCTTTGCTGAACTGGATGGGATTTATTTAATTTACTGTTTTGCTATTAATTCATTCCAGACATGTCAAAACATACACACACACACACACACACACACACACACACACACACACACACACACACACTCCCCCGTCTTCATGATTAGAAGGCTCAGCTGATGATGAATTGAATTCCCTACTTGATGAATGTTTTTCTCTTTTATTTTATTTCATTTTTTTTAAATATGTTGCTACGTTGTTTTTCTTAACGCAAAACTGAAAGTATTTAAGTACAAAGCTATTTATTATAAACTTTTTCAAATAAACTGTAACTCAGACCTGACTGTGCCATCCTGTGTTTTGGGTCCAGCCACCATGAGAGAATTGATTTATTTGGGATAATTGCAGCTTTGTTAGAATGCTGCCTTAACAAAGGTAATTATAGGATTGGAATTCAATTATTCATCATTTACGTAAATAGGTTTTTAACAAGCACTAATGCAGATTGAAATGTTTGCTTTTGATTCACAACGAAATAAAAAAAGAATGAACTATAACATGATTAACAAGCAGAGGAATACCTAATTCCTTTATTTGTTTCGGCTGTGGCTCGGTTCGTAGAGTGGTCGTCTGTCTGCCGCAGTGTTGCAGGTTCAATTCCCCATATCCCTCTGAGCACATGTCAGCGTCCTTGAGCAAGATAGCGAACCCCAAATTACTCCCAATAGAGGATGGATCACCTTGCATGGCTTCATTAGTGTTTGAATGGATGAATGTGATTAACACTTTGGGGACTGTTCAAGCAGTGGGAAAACGCTATAAGTATAATATATTCAGCATTTACGGTATAAGTTGCTTTGTTTAATTATCTATTTATATAGATGGAGATATGTAGATCGATTGAGAGATTCCTAACAGTGTAAAGAGATTTTTGTTTCCTTTATTGTATGTCTCATAAATTGAACTCCGCAACCAAAGGGTTAATAGTTTATTCGTATGGGCGGGACTTCCGGTCGGGCCGGATATGCCTTCTGATTGGTAGATTCGTTCCAGTTAACGTTTGAAAAGAAGTGGCGCCGCAGTGAGCAGCTCGCGACACAAAACATGCACCGATACGGGTATGTATCCGCTTTTTTAATTCACTTTTACACCTTTAAACTGCCTCGAAACTCATCCTGAAGGGGACTCATAGTGACCGTTTGTAGTTTATCTGACTAAACTAGCCCAGCGCCGCTGCTGGTGCTAACAGCTCTCACAAGCTAACTGGAGCTAATAACATGCTAACTGTTTACCTGCTCATTTCAACAAAGTCCAGAAGACAAATTCTTTTATTTTTTTTTTTTAAACCAACAACGGAGCTTCAGATATCTCACTATAGCACAGTTTAGCTCTTCGGTTTTTCTTTTTTAGTAAGCCAGTTAGTTTAGCTCGTTAGAGTTGATTAATCAGTTATGGTGTCATAACATTGGAACCCAGGAAACACATTTTCTTTAGTTTGACAACATCAGAAGCATCTTTTGATCCATTTGGTGACTGTTTGGCACACAAAGAGAAAGGTTCATTGTTTTTACTGGGAGGTGGTTCCTTTGAACTACATTGCACACAATAAGAACATAATACAGAATTACAGGATGATAAAAATGAAAATAAAAAAGGATGAAGGAACAACTGGCAGTAAACTAAAGACCCCCACCACCACCACCACAGATGAACATGAACACCTTTCAATCATAAGGCCCGTGGGCCAGATCCAGCCAGCAACAGCCTCCAATCCGGCCAATACACAAAGCAAATGGTAAAAAATTAGAAGAAAACATTTTGTTTTAAAACACATATTTTAAGAGTAGCGACACGACGCTGAGACCCGGACTGAGATCAGTGATGCTGACAAGATAACGAACTAGAATTGGCCTCAAAGTCGTGTTGTCAGGATGAAGCCAGTTTCATCTTGAGTGAACCAGACTGGTAAAATATGCCATAATAACCTCGAAATTGAAACTTTAAAGTTTCCCTTTGCTATGATGCAGACTCAGGAGGCTTCAGCCCACGAACTTCGGTTCCATTGTCGGAGATCCTGGAGCGAGGGAGAGGGAGAGGGAGAGAACAGAACAGACTGGGAGAGAGGCAAATGTTGGTGATATGTAATAGTGACACATGGTGAGGGAGAGACGAAAGCTCAGTCTGAACCTGCGGCAGCTTCACTGGGAAATGGTCCAGGGTGTCCTGAACCAGCTCTGACTCAGATTTATTAAAAAGACTCAAGCCTGACTCAAGCCAGTCTCTACTTAAAAGTAGAGACTGTATCAGCCTCTTTAACTGAAACTGGGAGCTGGTTCCACATGAGGAGAGCCTGACAGCTGAAAGCTCTGCCACCCATAAAAATAACTAATTATTTCCTTGGTCATTATAAAATGAAACATTTATGTTGATGTTTGCAATGTCTATGTGTTGACCCATGTCCACAAATAAATGATTTATTCCTTCAAGTATCAGACATTACAGGGCTCTCAATTTCATATTTAACCGTTTAGCTTTTTGTCTTGCAGTAAAGGGAGGACTCCTCGGAGGCCGGGCCCGAGGAGGGTCAACAACACTGAGAAGGATCCGGTGGGAGTAAGTGAACAAGTTTCCTTCGTCATCTGTCAAAGCTTTCACTAGGGGTGTTCAACCTGCAGCTCTGGAGCCACATGTGGCTCTTCAGCTCCTCTGTAGCGGCTCCATGAAGCGTTCAAATATTATTTGTACATAAATATTGTGTCTTCAGGTTTGATTTATTTGCATTCCACGCTGACCCCTCCAGGCTGGAACAGCTCAATAAGGTCAAACAGCTAGAGCAGTCAGGATTGATCAAATTAATCAATTTTGTAGCTGAAATTTTTTTTATTTTGAGTTTTTCTTTTCCCCACACAGTTTGTCAGCATTTTTCACATTCCGTTCTACCATTGCTTGTGGGTTTTTGTAGTTTTTGTTGCACTTTTGCTTAAACCTGGTTAAAGCTTGAATTTATTGAATGACCGCCTCATTTACTTTTTATTTTGGGATTATTTATATGCATTTTACCTCTGAGGACAATCACAGCAGTAAACTTGCACTTGTGACAATATATCTGATGTCTGCAGTCATTTTTAAGTATATAGAGAGAGAAAAAATCTATTCAAAATTGAAAAATAAATAAATCTGAGCTTCTTTTTTTTTCAGGCCAAATTGCCCAGCCCTACTGGAAACAGAAAAACATAGGGAAACATACTCAGTGAAATTATAGAGGAAGAATGGTCGAGCTACGATGTTTAAAATTGCTATTACGGCTTTTTCTCTCCTACGAAAAAAAGATTGCTCGTATCGTTCAAATTGCTCTTAAAGCGAACAATTGGGAAAATCCATGTTAAAAAATGATTAAAAGGATGAAAATGTAATAAAGTATTTCTAAAATTGTATCTGGGGCACTTCATCAGTGCAACCTGTTTTAGTGTGTATTTTATTTTATTTATTTATATATTTTTAGATGTTTTTCATGATTTTTGGCTCCAGACAAATTTTATTTGGTCTAAAATTCAGGAAATGGCTCTTTTGGTCATAAAGGTTGCAGACCCCTGTCCATTAATACATTATCAGGACTGAACTTGGCAGATTTCTGGAGGTCTTATTGATTAATAAAAATGTTCTTGTTCTCTGTTCCTAATCCAAAGTTGAATTGTACAGATTCACAACTGGTCTGTCAATAGATCTCTGACTTTACGTGTGCTTCCTGCAGGTTTACTGCCGAATCCGCCCGCTGGGAGCAGAAGATGAAGAATGCTGTGTGGAGATGATCAGCAGCTCCACCATCCAGCTGCACGCTCCTGACGGCCTCAAAGCCAACCGCAACGGGGAATACAAGGAGGTGAGCGGGTTTACAAGGAGCCGGAATTGATTCAGTATTAAATGGTAGTTTGTCTGGTTGGGACCTGAAAGGAACTTTCTCAACTGACAAACGTTTCGTCTTTAAGTCTACAAATAAAACATGATTTAATAAGGTTGTGTTCCCGCAGCTCATCAGAATGAATCCCTTAAAGTCTCACCATTTTGGAGAACTGTATCGATGTGATCCACTTCTGGGTGTTGGAGCTGTTGGTTGTTGGATTATGGCCTGGGAGTCATGACACTCTGAATGCAAACATTGTTCTTACTGTTCGCCTACTGAGCATGTGCAGAAAATCTATTTACTACGGCCGTGGTGCAAATGACCAGTAGCAGCAGTACAGAAAAGTTTTGTTTTCCTCCGTTTGCATCGCTTTTAAAAAGTTGCGGTTTCCCTGTGTCGGCGCACCGTTGTCATGGAAACAGTTTAAGAATGACAGGGACTTTATTACAGAGCTGGTCTGGTGATCCAAGTTAAATTCCATTTTTTTCCAGGTCGTGTGTGTGTGTGTGTGAGCTTTAGTAGTAGTTTTCAATTATTTCCCTTTTGGTGGATTACTTTGTTCTTCCAAAATACTCAAATTGTCTTTTGCATGGCCGTGTTTAATCAATGAAAAATTAACCCAAAAAGACCCCACCCCCCCCCCCCCCCACCCCACCCCCCCGACTTCTCAATTCAGTGATTTAGTTTCTGCACTATACTGTCACCATATTGATATTCCAGTGCAAAATGTCCTCCAGCGTGTGCCGTTTGTCGTTCTTTTAGACGCAGTACTCCTTTAAAAAGGTGTTTGGTATCAACACCAGTCAGAAGGAACTGTTTGAGGACGTCGCCAAGCCGCTCATCGAGGATCTCATTCACTGCGAGAATGGTGAGGAAACTTTCCACACTGACATGCAGCTCAGATCGCTCTGGTTTCAGGGTTTGTGTTTCAGTGGGCTTGGGATCGGGTTAGAATCCCACAGGTGACGGGTCAGTACTGGAGGTCCCCGAGCAAGACCTTTGAGTGCCTCAATGTGGTCGCATCTCCTCTTTCTAAAACTATCAGTGCTAATTATTCATGTGGTTCTTTGGGAAAACGATTTTTCCACCTCTGTGTAGATGATAAACTAGTCTGATAACGGTGCTTCAGTAGAGTAAGATCCAGGACTGATCCTCCCCCTGGGTTCTGGGTTTTTGTGTTGACAGGCCTGCTCTTCACATACGGAGTGACGGGAAGCGGGAAAACGTTCACCATGACCGGCTCTCCCGGTGAAGGAGGGCTCCTGCCCCGATCTCTGGACATGCTCTTCAACAGCATCGGCCCCTACCAGGCCGACAGATTTGTACGATTCGTTCCTTTGCGTCTTCTGTCTCCTGAAGTTTCTATTGAGTGAAATCCATTTTTCATGTTCATTTCTGCTTAAAGGTTTTCAAGCCAAATGACAAGAACGGGATGGAGATCCAGAGCCCGGTGGACGCTGTCCTGGAGAGGCAGAGGAAAGACAGCCAGCAGGCGGTTCCCAGAACGCCGTCGTCCAGGTTGATAGGAGTGATTTTTAGGGAGCGTTCCAGTTGTGTCGCAGTCCGTAATTTCAAGTTTAAAAGAAGAAAATGTCACTGTAAGAGACGAGGTTGTTGTTTTTGAAGAGGTTCTAGAAGCTCTCAAAGTCGGGGATGCACTGTGGGTTGAAGGCTGCGTGACTGAACTGGATGCAAAGCATCTTCAACCGTTCAAATGAAAATGCATTATGTTTGCGTTTTCGTTGCTGAAAAATTATGAGTTTAAACTCGAAGGTTTTGATCTAGTGTTGTGAGCATGATGGGCCACTAGTTGGTGCTGTTGTTTGTCTTTGTAATGAAACCACACGCCAAACTTTTTGAGACCGTCTCCGTAGTAATGATCTAACTTGTCAGTGTACTCCCATTGCTAATGTTTCTACAGTATTGTTCTCTGCTGCTTGTGGTTTCATTACAAAAACAACCAACAGCACCAACTTGTGGCCTGGCATGCCAACTACACCATCTTCAGTAATTCTACTGTTTTCGGGGAAACAAACATAGTTTTCAAAATGTTTCCATGGAAACGTGAAACTTTTCTCAAACGAAATGTGTAAACGGGGTGAAAAGAGAGAAAAAAGACATTTCTTTGTTGAATTGTTGTGATGACCTGCAATCCTGTGGCATCACAGGCATCTGGAAAGGTGTCGACACATTTCATGTTCCTGTTTAAAGCGGTTCTCTTTCCCTTTCAGGCAGAAGGCCGACCCAGAGTTTGCAGACATGATCAGCTCAGACGAGTCGTGTAAATCCAACAACGTGGATGAAGACTGCTGCTACAGCGTGTTCGTGTCCTACATCGAGATCTACAACAACTACATCTACGACCTCCTGGAAGACGCTCCGTTCGACCCCATCAAACCAAAGTAAGGACACACGGAGGAAGTCTGCACGCTGCAAATCTTTCGACTGTAATTCTGGATCACAGACGTTACGACTGGGTGTCGCGTTCGTGCTGAAGAAGTTAACAAAGTCCTGTTTTCATCAGGTGGCAGGGCGGCGGCACGCAGCAATGATTACATGTATGTGGACTGAAGAACAGTGTATTCGTCACATGGTTATCGCCATGTGCGTTTCAAAATGAGGGAGGAGTTAGAAGAGCAGCGTTAAATTCATTTTAATTCAGAGGCTACAGACACCTCCAGAGTGGTAAAATAGTGGCATATTAACCTTTAATTTTAAACTTTAAAGTTTTTCTTTGTTGTGGTGCAGAGTATACAATATGGAATTGTTTATATTTTCACAAAACCAAACGATTACTACAGAAAATTACTACAATCTCAACATAAAGCCAATTTCAATGAAACCTGCTGGTGTGAAATGCTCCCAAAAGTCTCATTTAGCTGTTGCATTCTGCATGTTTTTACAAACCCTTCCTAAAAGCGTGGCTTTGAGGCTAGTTTGACAGCAACAAGGTTGCTCGCTTTCATGGCAGCACTACAAGATCTCAGCTCGGCTCTGTGTTGTCTGCTACTAATAAGAAATTTGTGAAATAAATCATGTTATTTGAAATTTGTACCATTTACTTGGTTTGTCCGGATTGGAGTCTCTTGTGGGTCAGTTTTGTCCCACGGGCCTTATGTTTGACACCCTTGATATTGACAGATTGATGCTTTAAATTTGAGATAATTGGTAATTATTCACAGTCTGCAACTTCACGGCTCGTAAATTACTTCACCATGACGCTGTCTGCTCGGAGTTAAATGTTGGCAGCTCAGATTGGGGTGTGTTTGTCTGCGCTTCAGTGCATCACTTCTTAAATGAAGCTGAGTGTCGTTGACGCACAGGCAGTGTTTGAATATACAAGTAAAATAACATGATTAATCACAATCAAAACAGTTCTGCAATTAACTAAATTAAACATTTCAGTGGATTGAGGTTACATTAATTCATGTATTGCTCTTTAAATTGGTTCAATTAAAAAATAATGTGTTTTTAAAATTGATTAAAAAAAAAAGAAAGTATCCTGAAAAAGAGAAATCTAATGAATAATTCTGTGAAAAAGCTTCCTTCTGCCTCATTAGCCCTGCTGCTGAGGCTCTGTGGCGCCCCCCTGTGGTCAGGAGGTCGACCACACTATTTGCTCAGTTTGTTTCTGGCTCATTAATCCAGAGCCTCAGACTTTGACGTAGGTGTTGCTTCCTGCTCTGTGGGCAGCTGATGTGATTCAGGCTTGTTGATGTAGAGACGCCTGCTGCCCCTGAATGTTAACCCGGCTTGCACGACTCCGTGCAACAATAACGCTTTAGCTTCTGCTGCTTGACTCGCCACATAACGACAATGCTGCGACGTGTTGACGGTTCGTTTTCCCTTTTCAGACCGCCACAGTCGAAGATCCTCAGAGAAGATCAGAATCACAACATGTATGTGGCCGGCTGCACAGAGGTGGAGGTCAAATCCACCGTGGAGGCTTTCGAAGTCTTCTGGAAGGGTGAGTGGCGATGATTTAACCTTTACTCTTTAGTCTGTTTTCTTAAGGTTGATGAATGAATCTCCTCTGTGGATGGAAGGAATTGGGACTTTGTTTACAAGTGAAAATGCATCATTTCTGCGTTTTCATTTCAGAAAATGTTTGCATTTACACAGCAACATTTAAAAAAAAAAAAAAAAAAAAAGACGCCTGTTTTCACAGAGACGGTAGAAACCATGAAAACGGTGTGGTTAGCACGCCAGGCCATGAGTTGCTGTTGTTTGGAGCATTGTCCCAAAGTTTTCTGTGGTTTTGAGCACCGTTGTCATGTAAACGGACCCCAAAACGCTACGGAAGGTTTCGCGTTTTCACTTTAAAAAATTGCATAAATGGGGCCTAACTTGGGTCATGTAGTTACTGATCACTGCTTCCAGAACATACTGCAGCTTGCATGCTGCTCGGTCCCTGCGGGCCCGCCATTTTCTCCCCCAGCTTTGATTGAGTCAATGATCTGTTCTGTCACAGGGCAAAAGAAAAGGAGGATCGGCAACACTCAGCTGAACCAGGAATCCAGCCGCTCCCACAGCGTGTTCACGCTGAAGCTGGTCCAGGCTCCGCTCGATGCCGACGGGGATCAAATCCTGCAGGTAAGAGACGGAGGAACGACTTTCTACTGGCCAGCCGCCTCCTGATAAGTCCACTTTAATTTAGTATGAGAGAGGAAGGAGTCTGGATCAGTGGTGATCATTGTGAACTGCAAAAATCCTCTTTTGTCAAACTTTTTTATAGGTTGGTTACCTTTCCAGGATTACTGTATTTTCTCGGCAAATAAAAAAAGATTAAAAGTCACATGTGGCAAAAAACTGATTTATTTACCAACTTAAGAGATTGTCTTGCTGGGAAAAGACATTGGCCTGACCTGCAGATGTTTTTTTTTTCCGGTTGTTATGCGAGACCTCCACCCACCCAGGGGAAGCCCACCCTCACACTTTGTTCTCCACTGACGTGTTAGAGAGTGACAGGATGTCTTTACCAACAGGACAAGAACCAGGTGAACGTGACTCAGCTGTGTCTGGTCGACCTGGCGGGCAGCGAACGTACCAACAGAAGCCGAGCTGAGGGGAACCGACTCCGAGAAGCAGGTCAACACTCGCACACTGTTGCCGGTCATTTGTCCATTAACCTAAAGATATAAAACACAACATTCCAAACATGAACTATGAGTGAATCATAAGCGGAGTGTATTTTTACGAATAAATAATTAAATCAAACTTTCTTTCACTAAGTGCTCCACAGATCAGAAGATAAAACTTTTCAACCATCCCATAATTTACTCCAAAAACGTGTAGCGTGTTAGGAGCTGAAGACGACTGAAGAAACACTATTATTATTTCATAAGGAGGACGTGTGTGACGTCGTGTTAATTCGATCTGTTCATTTTAGTTTAGATTAAATAAAATATCCCAAACAAAGAATAGCTACCAAATTTTCCGGAGTATAAATCAGTTTACTTTTTTTTTTCTTCGGCTGGGGATGTGTACGAGTATATTTTGATATATTAGCAGCAGCATCTGTGAAAACTAGATGTCATCGTATCCTGCTGCAGTAAAACAGAAAAAGACGTTTCAAGTGAAAACGTGCTTGAGGAAAGTTTCGCATTTACATTCGACAAAAGTCACATTCAGATCTTTTTCCATCATTTTAACGCAAAGAAAAATCTCCAGTTCTTTCAGCAGAGCTGCACAATATAACACGAACATGCAATGATCATTTCAATAACAATACAATTTGCTTCATGTCTTTTGCACTTTGAGAATTGTACCTTCCAAATACTTCTTTCTCTCACCTCATAATTTACACCATTTCTAACCATCATGTGTGTCTCGGGTTCCCACCACCATTTCATCAGTTTTTTCAGTATTTCTGATTTCCACTAGGTAACACATACTCTGCTTTTTAACCAAATGTATAATAGTTTTCTGAATTGAATTAGCGGAGCATGACGGCACAGTTCTTATAGTGATGATAATCCAGAAGTGACCAAACATCTCCGTCTCCCTCACAGGAAACATTAACCAGTCCCTGATGACTCTGCGTACGTGTATGGAAGTCCTGCGTGAAAACCAAATGTGTGGAACCAACAGGGTTGGTCTTTCTTCCTCTTCTTTCTTCAATTCCCTCACGGTTTAACATTCTTACCGTGCACGTTCACAGTCTTTGTTCCTGTCTTCCAGATGGTTCCATACAGGGACTCTAAAGTCACACATCTCTTTAAGAACTACTTCGACGGGGAGGGAAGAGTCAGGATGGTCGTGTGCGTCAACCCAAAGGCTGATGACTATGAAGAGACTATGGTGAAATAGAGCTTTTAATGAAATAAATGAATGATATTCTGTCGGATGTAGACTTTAAAGCAGAAACGTTGTTCCTGAGCGTGTTGTGTTGTGGTGCAGCTGGTGATGCGCTTCGCAGAGATGACCCAGGAGGTGGAGGTGGCCCGGCCCGTGGACCGGCCCATCTGTGGCCTGGCTCCAGGACGCAGGTACAGAAACCAGGCGTTCAGAGACGAGCTGGCCCGCCGCCTGGAGGAGAGAGGAGGTCCCAGTCACGCCGGTAAGCTTCCTGTTACACCGCAAGCTTTTACAAGTGAAAGCAGAAAACTGGCATAGCAGCTTAACCCAACTTTTTGAAAATATATATATATATGTTTTTTAATCCTTTTCTGATGGGGACCAGATCATTTGAGTTTGAGAACCCTGTCCCTGCGTTAACTCCCCTCTTGCGGTTTGACAGGGGACGACCTGGCTCTGCTGAACCTGCTCATAGAGAGCCTCCCCCCGCTGCCCCCCTCCCAGCTGGTGGACCCTGCAGACGACCAGACTCTGCCCCGCCTCATCGACGTCCTGGAGAGACGAGTTCAGATCCGACAGATGATTGCTGAACACTTCAACAAGACCGGTACAGGCTCGTTGGATCTTTCTTTTCATAAATGAATATTGTTTTTACCAGGAGGATTTAAGCCAGTTTAATGATTTTTTTTTAATTTTTCTTACATAATATTCAGTCCTCAGGTTTAACCAACAGATTACATGGACCTCAAATACATCAATTATATAAGTAATCTTAAGTTAAAAAATTATTTACTAATTAGTGCATGAAAAACACGAGTCATTTTCACATTCACACTTCTGTTCAACCCTCCTAAAACAGGGGTGTCGAACATAAAGGCCCTAAACTGTCCGCCTTTCTTTAATTCAACACTCTCAAACATTTTCCATCAGTCGTTATTTACGGTTTCAATCCTGAGACCAGCTCATTGGCCAGAGTGTTGACGGATGCGGCAGATTGAAGTGTGCCTCAAAAAGAATGAAGTATCTGATAGCGGAGCTTTCTCTTTGAAGCCGTAGCGTCACAGGGTTTTCTTCCTGCAGCCAACAGGATAACGTCCATGCTCCAGCAGTTTGACACTCAGCTCAACTCGAAAGAGACGTTCCTCCAGGACCAGCGAAGCAAACTGAGCGAGAAGGAGAGGGTCATCTCCGGCCAGAGGACCGAGATCGAGCGGCTGGAGAAGAAGTCCAAAACCCTCGAATACAAGGTGTGTCTTCGTTAGGGGTGCACCGTCCACTTAACGGACAAGTACGAGTACTAACCTTTAGCTGCTTGCCGGTACTGAGTACCGATGCCTCGGTCGTTTTCTGTGTTGCCGTGTTTCCGCGAAAACGATCTGAATCGAAAATGCAAAAACGATGCGTTTTCATTTGAAACGCTCTGGAAACAGGATCCAAATAATACAATTGAGTCTCTTGCAAAGTGGTGATCTGAAACGCTTATCAGCCGTCCTTCAGTTATTCTAGAAATGTGCTTCAGCCCCACTTTCAAGTTTCCTCTTGCATTTCCTGTCCTACAAGATCCAGTGACTTGAGGAAATCTTATTAAAATCTCTTAAAAGTGCCGCTTTCTGTCTGCTCTTCGTCGTCGTGCTCAGATGGACATCCTGCAGAAGACGACGGACATGTACGAGCAGGACAAACGGTCCCTGCAGCAGGAGCTGGAGACTCGGGAGCAGCGGCTCCACAAGGAGCTGACGGAGAGGAGGCGCATGGAGCAGCGCATGCACGGAGTCGTCACCGACACCCAGATGAAGTGGGAGAAGGAGTGTGTGAGTGGAGCTGTGGACGTAGATCCAACCCGACATTAACCCCCCAGAAATCCATAATAACAAGTACGAAGCAGTGCACAAAAAACACCAACAGGAGTATTTCTTTATGTGAACCAACATCCGATTAATTTAAGACGACAGAACTTAAAATGAACCTGTGCTACTCTGTTAATAAAATTCTAGTTTTTCTGAATTGAATTAGCCTAGGAGTTAAAATCAAAGTAGAATTTTATTAACAAACACAAAAATTCATAATATCTTTGTTATTAAGTTTGAATTCTTTCAGTCTGTCAATAGCAGCTTTCACAATCTTTTTTTTTTTTTTTGAAGTTGCGTCTCGATTTCTACATTTATTCCTTCGCGGGAGAAAAATAACCTCAGAGATCAATGTGTCTTTGGAAAGTTCCTCCAATGGTTCTTGTTGCGTTGGAACATTCCTGAGAGGATTCCTGGTGTATTTAGTGAGACTTCAGTGTTTTTAGTGAGTTTGTGGTTCCTCAATGGTTTTTTTTCTCTCCGTGTTGATCAGGAGAGGCGAGTGAACGCCAAGCAGCTGGAGCTGCAGAACAAGCTGTGGGTGAAGGACGAGAAGCTGAAGCAGCTCAAAGCCATTGTGACGGAGACCGGCAGCAGCAGCAGCAGCAGTAGCAGCGGTGCCGGCGGCTGCCCCCCCGAGAAGCCCGAGAGGCCCTCCAGGAGCCGGGACCGCAACGCCCCCCAGCAGAGGTCCCCCTCCCCCTCGCCAGCTCCTGTAAGTACTTTATTCTTTAACACAACTCACAATAATAAATAAATAATAATAAATATCTCATCTTTAATTAAAATCTGCATGCCACTGGTTGTTGTGATTCTGCTCACTGGACACTTCGGCTTCTTTTCCACTTAATCTGCACCCCCCCACCCCCCCCCCCATCACTTTTCAGGACTTCAGCCAAGCCCACCAGAAACAGTTCAGTGTTAGAGCAGTGCAGGACCCCCACCCCTCCTCCACTCCGTCCTACCCCTCAGTGGCCTCCTGCATCTCAGACTGGGAGCAGAGGCTCCCAGTAGACCAGACTATTGAGCAGGGCACC
Source organism: Lipophrys pholis (assembly GCF_963383615.2). Lineage (NCBI taxonomy): Eukaryota > Metazoa > Chordata > Actinopteri > Blenniiformes > Blenniidae > Lipophrys > Lipophrys pholis. The sequence continues at coordinate 3,992,395 of NC_137636.1, forward strand.
CCGCGGTACCGGAGCCGGACTCCCGGCCTCGTCAGCAGCAGCGTGGGCCGCAGGAGGGGCCAGCGCTGGGCCCCAGACTCTGAGGCCCCTCCTACCAGCCTGGTCTATGGGCTAGACCTGGAGGCCGGCACAAGGGTCAGTGTGTGTGTGTTTTAGAGACTAGATGCCCCTCGTAGATGTAGTTCCCCCTTACAAGCTTGCAGAGTTCAGCCTAGTCTTCACATAGATCCGCTCTGACTTTGCTTTGTTTGCTCGTGTAGAAATATTTCACTCTAGATCTGTTTCTGTTACGGCAGCGAACTCGTGCTTCCCCCTCGTGTGTTTTAAACTTCTGCTTCCCCCTCGTGTGTTTTAGATTCTGTTTACACAACGTTTCAGGTGGAAACACATCGTTTCTGTGTTTCATTTCAGAAAAAGTTATCATTTCCACAGCAAAAGTTTTTAAAACGATGTCCGACACAGCAGAAACACTGAAAACGATGTTAGTTAGCAGACATGGTGAGTTTTCAATAAGTTGTTTTTGACGGACTCGCATAAAATAGCGCTTTCCTCCGTTTCCGACAGAGTCCACCTGTTTTCAGAATGTCTGCGTTTCCCCGGAGTGGTAATATTTCCAAAAACTTCCACCATGGGAGCCATTTTTGGAAAGTTGCGTTTTCAGTGACTCCCAGCACTGTTGTCGTGTAAATAGACCCTCACAACACTACGGACGTTTTGTGTTTTCTCTTGAAAACGTTGTGTAAAGCGGGCCTCTGTTCTCCAGTAACAGTCACTGTCACAGCTAACCAACTAACTAAACTAACTGGTAACAGCGACGCCCCCCCCCACCACCTCCTCTAACCCCTCCCAGCTTGAACCTCCCTGACATGTGATTGACCTCTCGGTTTGTGTTTCTCACTCGGGGATCAGCAGGCGGCTCTTCCAGTTCACCACAGGCGCTCTCACTCGGCGGGTGGGGAGAAATGGGTAGACCACAATCCGCCCTCTAATTTGGACTTAGACACGGTCATGCAGCCAATCATCCCCAATGCAATCAAGGTGTCGACCCCCAGCGAGAAAGCTCTGTCTAAGTGCCACAAGTACGTGCTTAGGCATCAGGAGCTGACCTCGGACGGGGAGATCGAGACCAAACTCATCAAGGTAACGTTAATTCCAGACGTCCGACTGTGCATGCGATTGATTTCATGACATCGGGGCTCCTGGTTTACCCGCTACGGGGACACACCGATCAGTTTGTGGTATTAACACGTGGACGGGCGCTCTTCGGCGCGTGCGACGGTGTGTTGACTTTTCTCAAACTGCTTCAGGGAAATGTGCTGAAGACCAGAGCGGGAGGACAAGCTGTGCAGTTCACCGACATCGAGACACTAAGACAAGAATGTGCAACAGCTTCCTGGTACAGTAAAACTCTAGTTTCTATAGATGAGAAGGGAATAAGCCACTTCCAGTCGTCATACTTGGACGTTGTGTGTGGTGTCCCTCAGGGGTCAGTATTGGGACCAAATGTCTTTATTCTATTCATATATTACATATGTAAAATCTCAAATATACTCCAATTCACCTTGTTTGGAAAATATTTGCATCATCAGCAAACAATTTATGGAGGAAATCACCTGAGATTGGCTTCATATTAGTGAACTATTATTAAATCTAGACAAAACAAAGTTAATGTCTGCTAATCATAAGGGGGATATAGCCACACACACACACACACACTTGGACAGAGTGTTCCTTCAGGAATCAAGATCAGAGAGCTGTTTTTGCATTTTCTGTGTGATAAACGTCCAATAATGGAAGTATTTTCTTGGGTTTCTTCCAGTCGGAAGAGGCGTTCAGGTTCTGCAGAAGGAACTTCGAACATGCAGGACATTGAAAATCAGGTAAGTTCCTTAAAAAAAAAACCTGATCCGCCTTCATAATTTTAATCTGTAACAAACGGGACATTGATAAGTTTCCTTTAAGGTTTATTTAAGGTCATTTTTGTCAGAAGATTCTCTAAAAAACATTTTTCATTGCGTCGTGATGAATCCATCATCCCTTCTTTTTTAATTTTTTCTATTCAGGTTCCGCAAAGTTCAACGACAAACTATGGATACGGATATCAAAAGTAAGACACACACACACACACACACACACACACACACACACACACACACACACACACACAGAAAAAGTACACGTACTGAGATGTATTTCATTAATTTTTTATCCAACTCGTAACAAAGTGAAACTGCTCGTCGCCATGGATACGTCAGTTCAAAGCTCAAGGGATCATGATTTATAGTTTTAACTTGGAAGTTCACATGTATTTTGACTAAAACGTTGAGTTTCATTTCTCACCGGTCGACATGACGGATGCTTCAGTCCGTTTCTCTTTGGACTCTTTAAAATGTCTCTTTTATTACTTTGCTTTCTCCCCGCAGGCGCAGAAAACCTTGACTTGATGACTTGACGGGCGCTGGAAGGACTTTTTATATTTTTCCTGACTGACTTTCAGAACATTGAACCAAATTGCATTTTTCTACAAGTCAGTTTTCTACATTTATCCCGAGTAATCTTATTCTTAGAGTGCAGTCGTAACTGAATCCTTGCCCAAATCCGCTAGATAATTTTAACCTGCTGGATTCCTTCTTACATGCTGAACTAGAAACCTGCGAATTTATTTTGTAATAATAATAAAAAAAAAAAAAAACTGAACACGGCTTCGTAGCAAGTTTCCTCACATCTTTACAGAAGTATGTGGATTTAGTAGAAGTTCCTACCTGAACATTTAATGTAAGATATATTTTTTTTACTGTACTTTAGCATCATTCTGACTGTATTATGACAAACTATTGTTTTAGCTTCTATCAAGTGAATGAATACCAGAGGAAGTTTTCTATTAGTCCTTGTTTAAATTAGTTGAAGTTCAAAATGAAAGTTATAATGTCCAGTGATTCTTCTGAATGAAGAAATACATTCTGGTTAAATGTATAATGCAACAAATTAAATATTTATGGGGTGAAAAAACTCAGATTTTTGCAGTATAATTCAATTTTATTTAATTACAGGTGTTTTTTTTTAAACATTTTTATCAATCAATTTTAAGTTCTGTGTGAGTGAACATCGGCTAGAATCACATTACAATCCAATTCAAAAAGAAAATAAAAAACTTCAAACGCCTTGTTTTTCAAGTGTAAACAGTTTTTCAGATATTTTACTGTATTGAGCGCCAGAATGTTTCATTAAAATTGGCTATGTTCAGATCAGACTGTCGTCATTTCACGTATACTTTATAACCACAACAAAGAAAAACTTAAAAGTTTAAACGTTAAGGCCATTTTGGCTCTATTTTCCTGATCCACACCACCTTTAGTAGAGATTCGTCTTCATGTGGCCCCTGAACTAAAATGTCTGACATTCTTGTTTAAAGTGAAGTTTAATAAAGAAAAAAAGAGGCTGACATCAGAAAAGTAATCATTTATGTAATATACACGTACAAAAACGGGAATATTGAGGGGTCTCCAATCTCTGTCCATGTGCAGTACTCAAGTAAATGTATTTAGTTATTTTCACACTTGGTGGTTTGATCAGAGGAAAGGCCTGTAGTTCACGGTCTGACCAGCAGATGGCGCTAAAGACCTTCAGAAGGAACACAGAGGGACCAGTCACCCGTCAGAGGTGGAAGACATGAAGGAGGACATGGATTCACTGTGACGACCGAGAAGAAGATTTCAGTTCAGTCTGTTGATTGTGTCTCGATTCTTCACGGAAACAAACAGAAAAGACCGACAGTTTGAAATGTCTCACTGGACCTGCGGTCTTCTAGATCGAACCATTTTGACCATCGTGAGCTTCTGTCACCCCTCGTCACCCCTCGGCACCCCCTCCCCACCTCCACCACACTATGTGGAATTAAAAAGAAAAGTTAAAGAAACCTCATAACTCACGATAAGTCAAATCCAGTTTGATATTCTGTCATCAGGAGTTTGTTTCCTCAGAGGAGAAACTTTGGGTGTTTTATTGTTCTGGTGCTGCTTCAGCTGCAGTTTTTAAATTTCCATTCTTCAGTTTCTTTCCGCTGCTAAAGAAGCATTCAGCTCTGATTTTGTTCATTTCTTTAATGAAGCCATGTTCTATGAAGCACCTGGTACTTTTTTATTTTTTCTTTCTCCTTTTTATCCGATTTATGTCTTTATCCTGACGTTCTTCATGAGTACAGGTGCGAGTACTTATTAAATGCCAGGAGGTGAAAGACGGTTTGTAAAACACCAGCATCTTGATCAGCAGTGACATTTAGTTCACCTAATGAGCGACACCGGGTTAACGGCTCAGCTCACACCTGAACGGGGCTACACGCTGAAAAGTTTCGCGGCTCGCACCCCAGCGAGCGACTTGCTAAACATTAAAGAGACTGATCAGCAGCAGCGAGCGAGCGAGCGTCTACGGTAGTCATAGCGCAGTGCGTCGATGGACGCTGAGCACCGCTCCATGAGTAGATTATGAAGGCTCACACTCCAGCCGCGTCACTCGCTTTGTTTTAGTCTGATTTAGATTTACTTCTTGCTTCGTTTTCTTTGACCCTGGTCTCGTGTGAATCTGAAAACCTCCGAGTGAATCTGTGCCTCCTTCCCATGATGCTCTGCTGTCTCATCTGGATGGTTTCACTCTGCCTTGCCTTCGTGATGAGGTCAATGATTTGATGAACTTCTTACCTGCCGTTAACGTCTCCCAAATGATTGAAATCGCTGCGTTTTCACTCGGCGGCCAATTGAGCTGAGAAGTACGAGCGGCAACGTGGGGTTAGACAACGGAGGGTAATTTGGTTACTGAAACTGGCTCATGGAGTGTGAGCAGTTTTTTGTTTTTTCTATTTAAGGGACAGTTGAGCATGAAGTGCTCCGAGGACTGAAAGCTCATTTAAAATCGCCGCCGCCGGGTGTGTTGTTAGTTTACAGCTTTCCCTGCTCAGACATTTTATCAACTCCTCTACCTTTTTGCTTTTATTTTTTTGTCGCTGTGATGTTTTAATAAATTTTTCTTTTGTTTCCTCTTGTCGGTTGATGAAAAGCACTTTGCATCACTTCATTTTCTTGTGTTTAGTTTTCTGCAGCTGTGCGGATGCGCTTGTGCCCCATCCAAGATGGCGGCGGCGGCCCCACGGCTGACAGGAAGTTAATTAATTAGCGAAACATTTCGCCTAAAAACAAACAAAAAACACCCAAACTTTTTTTTTTTTCCGGAAGAAAATGACACACGGGGACACAAATAGCGTTATATACAGGAGTTTGTTCTTTGTGTTTGTCGCTGCTTTAGTAACATTTAACCCATCGGACATTAGCCAATTAGCTGCTAGCTATTAAACTCATAAAATGTTTAACATTTGTTAGTTAATCTAACACAGACTTCACTATTTTGGGTACTTTCTCAACACTTTCTCACATCTTCTGTACCAGAGAATACACACTATTTTTATAAACGCCGCTCCCCATTATTTCAGGGGTCACATATGAGCTAACTTCATCCTTAGTGATCCTGGTGAAATAGTGCCATAATTTACGCTGAAGTTTTGTTTTGTAATCTGCATATTAGCTGAAGTTAAATCAGTTAGTGGGGGGGAAGATGCTCTAGTGTGTGTGTGTGTCGTAGATCATTTAAATATGACTCTCTGTTTCTCAGTATTTTACCTTTCAGCCACTTGGTGTGTGTGTTTTGACAGTTAAAAGCAGGTTCTGTGTGCCGAGTAAAGCTATAACATCCTCTGCAGGTGATTGTCTCTGCTTGGCCTTGTTTACACGCTTTGCTAAAAGCCCCTCACACCCTCTTAAAACACACACACACACCAAACAGAAGTGTGTACCCAGTTTAAACACACATTAATAACGACTGTAATGCCATTCTCCGTTGAGTGCTTTTACAGGTTCAACATTGACCCCAGTGTTTAATCTTCCTGCACAAACGACCGTCACTCGATATGCAAACAAGCCTTTTGTCAGTGACGACCGACTCCCGGCAGTGAACACAAGGACACAGGCCGAGCGGAAACGCCACAGTCCCAACGCTCCGAAGGCAACGGCAGCCAACACCTGATGTTCGGATTAAAAAGTAGAGAAGGCAATTTTAAATAAAAAAAAAAAAAAACATTTTAACACGTCTTTGGGGCGTTTCTATCAAACACGTTGGCCTTGTTTTGACGTGACTTACTTTAGTCTTCAGCGGCGGCCTGAAAGTCACGTCAGCAGCTCCGCTTGTGTTTCCGTTGGCGTCCTGGCGGGAACTAATGTGTGTGTGTGATGTGAGAAAATGAGGTTTTGTTGGCGCAAAACCTTTTGTTGTACTTTGATCGTCTGTGCTCGGAGAAACTGAAAACGCAACCTTTTTGAAATCGGCTCCCAGGGTGGAAATTTTCGCAAAAGCTCAGACTCTGGCTCCGTGGAAACGAGGGGAACGCTGCTAATTGTTATGCGCACCATGATTGTGGTACGTGGTTCTTTTGCACCTGCGGGAATAGATGGACAATTACAACAACGTATGACTCCCAGTCCATATTCGTCTGGAATGGCGAGAGTGGATTAATTGGGGTGAATTGTAACATACGTTCCAAAAATAAGGCATTACTGTAATGGTAGTAGTTCCAATTCATTGATTGAAGAAGTAGTAAAATACATGGTATAACTAGCTTTAATGTCCGTGTAAGATTTATATTTAACTTCAACATAACTACTCAAGTACAGTTGTGTGAGTTTTTGTAGATTATCATTTCCACACAGCTTGATTTTAAAAGCAGCAGAGTAGCTACTGACAGTATTACATAGAAAAATACCCAACATTGTGATGGGAGTATCCTCTCCTGTCTTACCACCTGCTGCCACTAGATGTCACTGCGCTCAACTGATTCCGCCCCCCCCCCCCCCTCCGAACTGTTGATTCCCTCTCCAATAGGAAACAGATGGGAGACCTTTGCTGCGGGCTACTGCCAAATGGAGCAAATTCTCATTACAACGTCTGCAAGCTCTGTTTATTCTGCGCGAGCTTCACCTCCACCCCTCCGCGCCGCGCCGCTCCGCCATCTGACGTGCTCGACACTTGTTTCCCATGCAGACGTGTCACTTTAATGCGCCTCGTTTCGCTGATTGCAGGGTATTTATCATCTTTGGCGCAAAATGGGGAACAGACATCATTGTTCTGTGAGGCCGGGTGATGAAATGATCTCTAATTATGGCCCCCAAAAAAAAACCTCCTACAATAACAAGATGCGCGTTTCAGACTGCAGGAGGCGGCACACCTGTTAAAATGTAACCCCAACGGTACCACCGCAGTCGCGGGTCGCGGTTAGCGTCTCTAACCAAGAGCTGTTTGCATGATTTGCAGCTGCTTGCTGCAAGTCAGCAGACTTCCACTACGTTCAGTACAGAAGGTACTAGTAACAGTAGTAAGGAATATATTTTTAACAATTTGAACAAAATTTGAAATCACACACTGCTCGTGATGTATGCGTCGACTCAGCAGTTGGAATCTGATGTGCTGTTTTCACATTAATATAGTTTTCAGAGCCTCTTTTAAGTTTTGAAGTATGTTGCAGGTAAACCAAAAGTCTTATCAGCCAGATTTTAATCTGGGATGTTTGAATAGATTATGCAAAATTTTCGTCACAAACTCGGCGTATTCCATTAAACTTTCTAAAGCCTTCAAACCGTCTTTAAGTGGAAGCTGGTCGTACCCAGTGTCTCTGAGTAAATGATGACGAACTAGCCTGTGTGGCTAACATGGTTAGCATCAGCAGCTTGTATCAAGTGGAGTCATGACAGGACAGATTTTTTTATTTTTGTTGCTAAATTAAGAAGTCAGATTGACTCTTGAGCCCTGTTTACGCCATGTTTTCTCATGAAAATGGACATTTTTCGTAGGTTTACGTGACAAAGGTCCCTGGAGTCACTGAAAACACAACAAAAAAAAAAATGGCTCCCAAGGTGGAACTTCTTGAAAACGCTCCAATCTGTGGAAAACTGGTGAAAATGCAACTTTTCTGAATCACTGCTACTGTGCGTGCGCCTCATTGAGTTCTTCTGCACATGCTCAGTAGAGGAACAATACGATTGTTTGCTCCACAGCGTCATGACTCCCAGTCCATCTTCTCCTGGACTCGGTAGTATTTAGTTGACGGTCGCCGTATTAACAATCTAACTTGGTCGTTTGTTCGTACTAATGTTTTCACTTGAGAGGTTGTGTAAACGACGCCTGAGATGGTGGGAAAGGAGGGAATGAATAAAATACCATCTACTTCTTCCAGCTTGCAGAATCTTTTAGATTTACCCTGTGAGACCCAATAAAACAATCTGAGATGAGAAAATTGTTCCTAAACGTGACGGGTGACATTAGTTCATATTAAGTTATTAGAACCAGAGCAGAGTTTTTCAGCGACGCTAATTAGTTGGTTAATGTGAAATCTATTACAGTGCCGTTTCTGTACGTCACACACGTTCAGTAATAGTGCGACCGAGCATCTTCTGCTCTTCGTCTGCTCATCTTCGCACTCCTCCACTGCAAACTTTCTTTCCTCGCAGCGTTGCACTCCATCACGAACAAATCCCCAGCTCTGTTCCGAGTTTCCCCGGCTGGGAAACCAGCACCCGGACTGGAATATAAATGACATTATTACGTAATATTCAATCTGTTGCTGCAGTAATATCCTATTCCGCAGACAGCCCCCCCCCCCCCCCCCCCCCCACCCACCACCACCCGCCCCATATGCTCCCCGACTCGCCGGTCTCCTGTTCTTTTTCATCGGGAATATTAAAGAGTTATTAAATTAATCTGTGCTCGCTGGCGCATGTTATTGCAGTGCAGAGATTTGTGGGGTGAATGAAGCCGTTAGGCCGCACCCTAAGCTGATTTATTAAGGGTGCAGGGGAATCACCAAATAGACCTGATAACCTGTTTTATTTTGCATAAGTGAACACTTTGCTTCAAATCCGCTTATCCCTCCGTCCCTCCACCTGCCAACATCCACCTTTTTCACTCTTTAGCTTTTTCCTTGTATTTTGCCGCGACGCCGCATTGTTATCGTCTCTTTGTTAATTCCAGAGCTCATAATCACAACGGAACCTTTCTGATGATGTGATCTCGCTCTTCTGATGGACCCAGGATTTACTCCTAAAGCGTGACGGTTGATGAAGGGTCTTGGACTGAGTGTCGGGCAGATGTGTATTTAGTGCTGATTCAGGATTTCTCGTTTGAAGGACAATTTGTCAAGTGAATTTTTGTGGGTTTTTCCCGAAAAGCTTAACGTTGACACGGCAGCGTTTTGGGATTTCGTGCCGTTGGTTGTTTCTGTAATTAAACCCGACTCTGAGAATAAAACGCTATAAACATTAACAACGGAAGTGGAAAGACGACCAAGTTGGGTTGTTATTACGGTGACAGTCCATATTCTCCTGGGACTTGGTACTTATATTTTGACAGAGTCATGATACTCTGAAGGAAAACATTGTTCTTATTGTCCATCTACTGAGCATGTGCAGAACAACTACTTCTATCTGTTACTATTTATTTGGTGTTGACGCGGAGCAGGAGATTTTCGAAGCCATTTTGAAAATAGAATACTTTCATTCTCGCTGAACGTCGTCCGTGTGAATGGGCGAAGTGTGTCCTGTTGGTTCGATTCATTTTATAACGTATTTCAAGACTATAAGTCATACTTGGTTTAAGTGACTCTTAAACCATGTTGGACGACACGTCTCTGTATGACGGCAGGAAGCTGCTGCAGTGAACTGGGGTCGGTCAGAGATCAGGTATCGCTGCTTTTCACTGTGAGGAGGCGGAAATACAACCAACTGAAAGTGAAAATTCCAGAAATTAAGAAACTCTTGTTGTTTATGTTGTTTAGGATATTGTCGTCTTTCCAATGAAAAACTCTTGTCTTGTTCTCCAAGAAAGACACTGTCCTGTTCTACAGATAAATCTACCCTGTCTTCTTCTAGTTGGTGTGAAGCAATAGACTTCTTTATTTCTTTTTTCTTTCTTTCGCTCGTTCTTTCATATTTTCCTCTTGAGCATTTTTTTGACAGAACAAAAATGATGCTTTGAGTTTTTGTAACTCTGAGTGGAGGAGTGTAGCTCTGAATGGAGGAGTGTAACTCTGAATGGAGGAGTGTAACTCTGAGTGGAGGAGTGTAACTCTGAATGGAGGAGTGTAACTCTGAGTGGAGGAGTGTAACTCTGAGTGTGAAGCGGTATTTAGACGGAGATGTGGGATGAAGCTGTGGCATACGAGCGTCAGAATCAGCAGATTTAACACGGCAGGTTTTCTAACCTCATTTATCAGAGTGTGTGTTCGGCGGCAGTGTAGACATTTAATCCAGCGTGAGATTTTTGGGTTCCTTTGGGTCAATAGTTTAGCTGTTGCCCCCCCCCCCCACCCCACCCCCCCCCTCAAGCCTCCAGACAAAGTCTGCTTTCAATTATTTCAGCAAAATTGCTTTACAGGGTCCATGCATGATTAAATATTCATTATGTTAAACTAAGCACTTTCTTTGTATATAAATCCATATTAGATTTGGCTGGCAGGTTGCCTGAAGCCACATGAGAAGGAATCCTGAACCAAAAAAAAAAATAAAAAGCTCAGAAGCTCCTTTCTGCCGGGTTTGTTTCTGTTCTGATCTTTACATGACAACTTGTTGCTTTCCTCCCTTTTTTTTTTTTCCCACAAGTGTGTGAGTTGGTTTGTTGGCAGAAGACTTGCGCCGATCACTCCGCGAAAGAAAAACATTTGTCTGCGTAGAGTTCAGTGGGGGGGGGGGGGGGGGGGAGAGGGAAGCCTTTTCATTTCCAATAAGTCCAGCTTCCCTGTCAATATTGACCTAATATTTTTCTCTTTCCAAGCAAAACTGACCTCTTTGATTTGCCCCAAAGACCTCGTGGAAAGTAAAAGTGAGATTCCTGAGCGGCTTCGGCGGGGCCCAGCGTGCGTGAGCCCGTGTTTATTTGTTTTGCCGTGCGGGATGGATCGGGGGGCCGTGTTTGCTTTGTCTTCGGTTCCAGACATCGGCTCGGAGCTCTCACTGCAAGTGGTCAGACAATCAGACAAACCCCAAGCAGCTGTGCGCTCCCGTTTTTATTAGAAAGGAAAAGCTCCTTGTGGCTCCGCCAAGTAATATGTTCCAAAATTCGCTACTGTGATATTGTGTCTTATATGGCTTCTTTTTTTTCTTTTTTTTTCTCCAATCATTATTTCCACTAAAGCCGGGTCCACTTGGCGGGGGGTGCAGCCTTTGGCGGTGCAACCTGTCCCGCTTGGCTCAGAGCGGGATCGCTGCAACCATTCCGGAGGAATGCAGATCATTCCTGAGCGACTCGGACAGACCGCAGGACACACAACCCTGTAAAATAACAACATCTGAGGAAAAGGAACATTTAATAAAACTTTGATGCAAGGAAGGAGGCCCGGGGAGGAAGTGGTACAGGAGAAGAAGGGGAGGCCTGCTCCCCTCTCAGGTGTCCCTATCCACACTTCTGCAAACTGATTTTCAACTCGGATAAATTCTCTCCATTCCACAGTAGAGACGCACCGATAGAACTTGTCCTTTCAAAAAAAAAAGTCCTAACGTTTGGCTACTTACCAATTGATACGAGTACTTGTTAAAGGCTATCAAGTCTAATTCATACTGCAAACGTAAACAAGAGGTTGTGTGGAGATGTTTTGCGGCAACACGTAGCCTTAGTGTCGACGCTACGATGCCTCCAATATATCCAAAATACGACAGTACCTCTACTCTGTGTACTCTGTGTACTGGAGACTGAGGGACCGAGTTCATGAGGATCAGTCACACGTTAACCGTTGAGCATGGAGCAGGTGTGAGCCCTGAAACTCCGTAGCATGTAGCATGTAGCACCGCCCAGAGTAAAATCCTCATGGATGCACTGAGAAGTTAAACTAATGAGCGACATCGCGCTGCCAGTCCAAATCTCCTTGGTGATCAAGTTGCTGGACTTGTACGAACTGTCTTTGTCGTCCTCTTGATATTTTGGCAGAACCTCATTTACAGTCTCTTCGAGTTGTCATTCTCATTACTAATAAATAATCTCCAAACCGCGGACGTCGCTCGTGCTCTTGCGAACCTGCGGGCGACGTTGCTTACTCCCCATGAAACTTTTAGAAAACCGGGAGGGGGAAGGGGGCAACCTTTTGAAAACGCTGCAACTCAGTCTTCGTGGGAAATGCAACTTTTCTGAAACACTGCCACTGCACATAAACACCAAGCGCCATTGCGAATAATTCTTTTGAACATGCTCATTAGATGGACAACGACAGTGTTTACCTCCAGAGTGTCGTAACTCCATATCCTCCTGGGACTTGGTAGTTTTATAGTTGAGTCACTGTAATAACAATCCAATTTGTCCATATGAACGTCCATGTACTCCCATTGTTAACGCTTCTAAAATATTGTTCTTTGTGTGCACTTGTGTGATAGCGCCAACTCCTGGCCTGGCATGCCAACTACATCGTTTTTCACGGTGTCTGCCGTTTCCATGTTAACTGACATATTTTCTCAAAACTTTGCCGTATAAACACGAACCTTTCCCGAAACAAAGACGCATAAACGATTTCACTTGAATTCTTGTCGTGGAAACGGGGCCTCTGTGTTTGTGTTTTGCCGAGGATCTACCCTTCGTGTTCACTCTGACTCTGAGCTGCCCTTCAGCCCGTTTCTAATCACAGCGGCCCATCTCAGTCCGACATGAAACCCCATTCACAGGATATGACCGTCACCTGGAACAAAGAGGGCCAACGCAGAACAATGAAGCAGAAAGAGCTCCTCCATTATGTGAATTAATCTAATCGCCGCTGCGAGCTGCGGGCAGGCTCTGTTAATGGGGCTTGTACAGTCAATTATCTTAATTGTTTCATTCAGGGGCTTCCGCGTGTTTCAGGAGCGGCGCGGGAACTTGAGGGATGAGCTCAATCACTCCCCATTATTGTAATTGTCAATAGATTCACCTCTGAATGTCGTGGTCGTCCGTAAGGACAATAAGGGCAATCGCAGGTTATCCAGAGGTGGTGGATGATGAGTGGTTCTCCGATTGTGGGGCGGGACTCTTCTGAGGGCTGCCGGGGAGATTTACACAAGCAAAACATGCTTTCTTTGGAATGAAATGTAAGTGTAGTAGAGACAAAACTCTCAACTAATTTAGACTTGCAAGATATTTTTAACTTAAATGACATATTAATTAATGCAATTTGAACATGTCCGATAACACTATACAATTCTAAAAGCATTAAATTACTCTACAGTTTATGTGACAGCCTCATTCCAAAATAAATGTATTTTTTCCCCTTGACATCCTACGTGAAATACCACATAATGACATCGAGATTTTTTTTCATTGTTTGCAAATTCATTCGTTTTCGGTGTTGGGCTGGATGCACTGAATATATTTCAAAAGACTGAATAGTGATAAAGGTTCCATGCATTTTTAATTCAAACTCGATTCAAAATCCGAAAGAAAATTCACGAAAATGATGTGATTACATAAGTTGTACAGAAAGACGGCTGTTAGTTTTGGGAAAAAAACTAATCTGGAAGCACAAAGACATTAAAGCCCCGTTTACACAACATTTTCAAGTGAAACCAGAAAAGTCTTTGTGGAAATGGGATTGAGGGGGGGGGGGGCTGCTATTCTGAAGCGCTGCTACTGCTCATACGCACCACGACCGTAGTAAATTAGTTGTTTTGCACACGCTCAGTAGATAGACAGTAACAACAATGTTTGTCTCCAGAGTGTCGTGACTCCCAGTCCAGAGTCTCCTGGGACAGTCACTGGAATAACAATCTCACTTGGTGTGTGTACTCCCATTCTTAAAGGTTATAGTGTATTGGTTGCGCGCTTGCGTGTGGCGTCATTACAAAAACAACAGCGCCAACTAATGTCCTGGCATGTAAACTACATCGTTTTCAGTGCTATCGTTTCCGTGGAAACAGACATCGTTTTCAAACTGTGCGTATGTATATATATATATGTGTGTTTTTATAGTCCTCTTTTCTCTTAAGTGATTCACATATTCCGAATAAAGAAGAAGCGAAGCCTTTGTTCCGTGCGTAGCAGTGTAAATGTGTTAGAAAGAAGCAGAGGAGTTTCCAGGCTGAGCCGAAGCTCCTCTCCTCTGACCGACTGAACTCATCGCCCAGCCTAAGACGACAGTCCGACCCAATAATCACATCACCTCTGAGCACAACCCAAGACATTTTCACAAATAAGCAATCGGCACAGTGGCAAATTTAATTCCGAGCTTCATAATTAACCTTGGGAGAAAAACTCATTTAAGTCTCTTAAATCATCAAATGAGCTCAGGTAAGGCTAAACTCGATTACGCAGGGAGAAAATCAAAAATGCTGTTACAGTGTGTGAGGTGAAGAAATCCTATGGCAGCTCTCTGTTTGAGCTCTTTAATTGTGGCTCACACATCAATGCAGTTAAACTTGTCGGAGGAATACCGACTTTCTGGTTGAATTCACAATGTTAATTAGCCGGTTGGGATTTTTTGAAATAAGTTATTGCGAGGCTTATCTGGTGCCGTGGGTGAGTGATTCTCATAAAGACCCTTTCTCTGTGCCTTTCCTATCATATGCAACGTGTCGGGTGAAGTTGCAAAATAATTGCAAGGTAGTGCGCAACTAATGATTTCCACAAAGCTGCAGCACATAATGTGCTGCTGTTTAAAATGCTAATTTCTCCTCGTGTTTGTTTGTGGGCCGCGTTCAAACTCCAGTTTATAAACTGTGTACCGTTTCTCAGCTTAGATGTACTTCACTCTGCAGCGGCGTCACATCAGCCTTCTCCAGTCCGACAGTTCTTTCCTCTGGACATCAGATCTGTGTGGATCGGCTTCAGCCGAGAATCAATATGACCTTTTTTTTCCTTCTTCTTTCTTTTGTATTTGAGTATTTTACAGAACGTGGCTTCGTTTTGCTTTTCTACCTCCTTGTTCCTCCCAGATCCTGTCCCTCTGAGGAGTTCCAATAACTTTGCAGCACAATCTGATGACATTATTGATGCTGTTTTCTTTGTCCTCTGCAGACGGCCCATAGTACCAGCATGTAGAGGAAAAGGTTAAAGGCTTTCACTTACAGAATGGTAAAATTGTGTCACAGGCATTGAAAGAATTTAGCTTCCTCATTAAATTGTTTACCCTGTTTGGCAATCAGCTCCGTGTTTATATCTAATTTGAGCTGTGTGTCAAACACGGTGCCAACATATTTATAGGATTCTACAATTTCATCCTTTTGGTTGTGAACTTCTTGTGGCAGATCATCTCAGTTCAATGATTAGTTCCAAGGGTTTTAGCACATTTAAGTTCAGGAGGTTCTCTTTGCACCATTCCACAGAAGCAGGTAAGGCCTGACCGAGATCAGAGTCTTGACCTTGAAGAAGACCCAGGAGGACATTTGAGTTATTTTAATAACACCCTTTTTTTTGTTTTTTAATATTTTAGCATTTCAGGTTTAAAAATTTTTTTTGGGAAACATTCTGCTGTTTCATTTATTTATTTTTAGCATTTTAGCTGAAATGCTACACAAAAAAAATAAAGTAGTGTGGCTAAAACAGTTATTTGAGTTGGTTTAGCCAATTAAAGCTATTTTACAACTGTTTTAGTCGTTTTAGATTTTTTTGTTAACTATTTTTAGCCATATTTTTCCCTCTCATCTCAGCAAAGAAGCTGAACCAATCGAAGCTGTTAAGTTTTTTTTATCTACTTTAAGCCATTTTATTGTTTTTCAGCTCTTTTATCCACTTGTGTACTTTTATCGTTTTGAGCTGTTGTTAACAAAAATATGTGTTTGCTGAAGTATTCAATTTGGCTGTTTTCCTTAAATACAAATACAATAAATAAATGACTCAATTGTAAATTATTATACAAATGATTTGATTTGTTGTGAGCAGATTATAATTTTTAATCGAGACGAAAACTGTGCTCGCAGCTCTTTCTGCCACCGATTGAATAAAACAATCTAGAGTAAAATAATAGTAGAAATCACAACCAAGGGATTTTGTAGTTAAAACTTTAGTTTGTAAATCATTCACCCCGAGCCACAAATAGGACTTTTTGTTTCAACCGCACTCTCATATGTGAAGTTTGGAGCTCGCTGAGCCGTGTCTGCATTTTCAAACCCAATCCGAATGGTCACACGCGTTTCCTCTGAAGACCACGGAGGTGGTGGTGGCGGTGGTGGTGGCTGCCTCTGCAGTGCCCGTGACCTTTGGAGCTGCCACTGGTGGCCGGTTCTAATCCATCAAGATCTAAACTTTCCTCTCTGCGACTGGCCACTGACATTAAAGTCAATTAGCAGGGCTACGATCTCAATAATACATTAGCAAAGTGCAGAGTTCTTGAACTTCCTCCCAATATGTCAGAGCTACGACTGCCTGAGAAGACATGGAAACATTGAGACGCAAACATCCAGCGGTTAAAGGAGACGCAGGTTTACACAATGTTTTCATGTGAAAACACAAAACTTATTGCACTTTGGATGTCCATTTACACGACCGTGGTGCCACTGAAACCGACTCCATCGCGGTGTAAATGGGGGGAAAATGGAACTTTTTGAAAATGCTCAGTCTCTGTGTCCGTGTTCCCGACTGACGTTAACGTGATAACGAGATGTTGAGAGCTGCTGACTAAGAAAATCATCCCTGGAGTGGAAAGTCGAGGTCTGCGGATTTCAATGGAACTTTGCATGTGTCTTTTTATGAATTCGTACAGGTGTCCTTCTCAAAGGACAATATATGGGTATGGTCCAGGAGTGGTTGCCATAGCAACAGCAGTTCAACAGAATTCAATGCTTGTTGTTTTTTTGTTGTTTTATTTTACATTCTTCGCAATATTAAAAATACTGAACATTTCTTAATGTTGGCATTCCCTCTGAACATAGGATGAAGTCAAATTGTATTAACTGTATATGTAGTACAGGTGTCAATCTCTAAGTACAATATATGGGTATAGGCCAGTAGTGGGTGCTATAGTACCAGCAGCTTAATGACAATGGCCTTCATGAAGCAAAACTAACTTTTTCAGGGTAAAGAATGATATCCTGACATAAAGTAACCTACGTCTGAAAAGCACAAGAGTTGTACTTTCCAACGATATGTATAGTTTGTTCTTATTTTGAAAACCCTTTTGTATATGTTCCTGAGAAGATAGGTAATAATTCAGACTTCCCAGTTGCACGAGAGCCAAAATATGGCATACGTCATGGCAGCTTGTTTCCATGGCAACCAAGGTCATCACTCTGGGTCCCTGGTCGGTGTTGAGTTTGCATGTTCTCGCTGTGTGTGTGGGTTTCCTCCCACAGTCCCCCAAAAAACATGGAAGGAACTTCCCCCTCTAATAAAATAAATAAAAATAAAAAGCTAACTCCCAGAACTACAATACTTTTTGTTGTCAGGAGTTCCCAACCATTTGGTACGACGTGACCACAGACGGTCATCATCTGGTGCGAGGTGCAGATCCGGAAAAACACGGTCCAGATAATCAAGTTAGTACTGCATTAATACTAGTAAAAATAACCTGGATTTTTCTGTATTACTTGATGCTTTCATTTATATATATATATATATATATATTTTTTTTTTTTTTTAACACACCTTTTTGATGTCCTTTAATCCCCGACAAAGACAAACGATGACACACTATTCAAAACAACTCTTTAGTTTTCACTTAAACCAAGGACTTTAGCTCTTCTCTAAAATTTCCAATGGGTTTCCTTTGGCAGGCGGTGAAAGCTAAGAGCCCAATATGAGAAAAGTACTTTCAAACACAAAGAATATGTTTTTCTAGATTTGAGTCTTTGGTAGCCATAATCAGCAGAATGTGGTTGAGGCGCAACCAAACTGGCATCATGGCAGAATAGAAGCGTCTCAAAAATGTCTCCACTCATAATATCACGTCCATAACTTTGACGGTAGAAAATCCCATTCACAAATTCCCCCGCTGAGCCGGGCTACACCATCTGCCTCAGTGCAAACATAATTCAAACAAATACTATAAATAGATTACTGGAGGCCTCATCCTTTATCCACACAAAAAGATGCTCTCTGTATTGATTCAGTGGAAAGAAATGCGCTAATCTGGCTTTGTTTCACTTGGAGGCCTCGCAGCGCTCGGTCTGTAATGACTTTCTGGCTCCAAGGCAAACCAACTGTTAAAGTGGCTCATCGTAAGGCTCCGGGTCACCTGGGCTTCAGCCCGCTTTAGTCCAACCCCGTCAAAAGCATAAACGTGTACGACGGAGGTGGATTAATGGTCCCCGTGGGGATCCCGAACGACCGTCCGCAGCGACTCCATCCGTCGGAGCTGCAGCAGGCAGCAGGCCCGCCATCACGGGCAATAAAAGATAAATACATTTGCAAGCGATTGCCGTTAAGCCGGTTCCTCGTCAACACCAACCAGGATACGGAGGCCCGTGCCAAGAACAATGAACGCTCGGGGTTCTTCGCATCCGCAGAAAATGTTGGACGGCGTTGTCGGGGGATAAACACTCTCAGCCAAAGTGGGTTGGATGTTTTCCTCGTGTTGCTGGCGCGGCCTTCGCTCTCTGCAGCTGTCGGTGGTTTCACCGAGGCGCTGCGACTTTTCACCGGCTCTGCTCGCCTCTGATGACAGTGTTGAGCCTGATCCCACCCGCCCGCACTCATTAAAGGCTTCTCTACCGCGCTCTGCCATTCTGTTCTAAACTCCTTTTAGTGGGTCCAGGATGGAAGTCCCATCCAGGATTCCCCCGGCACACTTTCAGTCATCGCATAGTATTTCTATTAAAATAATAAAAAAAATAAAAAAAACAGGAATCATGCCCCACTTACATGACATTGGTGCTCGGACGCAACTTACTTAGCAGCTTGATAGTTGGCAGTTAGTGTACACACACACACACACACACACACACACACACACACACACACACACACACACACACACACACACACAACAGCTTCTACTCGTCTAAGAATCCCATTATTTGTTATTTAAAAAAAAATAAAAATGTATTCAGCACAACAAAGATTTCAGATTTTTGCATCAACCTACATCCGACATTAGAAACACAAAAATACTGTCAGTAATAAAATTATGAAGCAGTTTTTGATGACAAACTTCTTGATGGAAAATGGTTCTTTGAGTTGCCAAAGCTGACAGAACAGTTGTTGTATTTTAATTATTTTTAACTGCAGTGATACTGGCGAGTGATGGCACCAAAAACAGTAATTAAATATACTGACAGACGTGCACAAAGGCAATTCTGGTGCAGTTTGGAGTACTTTGATCTTGACATGTAGATTTGTAGGTTCTTGTAATTGACAGTTTTGTTCTACTTTTAAGTTGTTTGTTTGTTTTTTTTAAGGTGCCAAATCGCCTCACAGACAGTCCATAAATAGAAAAACAAATCTAGTCTGAATCTCAACTAACTAATTTTACTTCAGGAGTCTGATCTTAAAGTTCTCAGCAGCTCCCTGCAAACAGAATCATCTCTTGTTGCCAGAATTTTCATTTAAAAAATGTCAGTCTGCACACATTATATTCCACACTTATAGGCACCGTGTGCATATTGTTTCTATTATATTGTATTTTTATCTGCTTTTTTTTTAGTTCCTGCTATGTGTGCTTCTTTCTCTGTACTATCCTGCTGTACCGCTGCAAGTTTCTCCATGTGCGAGATAAATAAAGGGATATCTTATCTTATCTTATATCTTATTATACAATAATCAATAGCTTTGATATCTAATATTTAAATTGCTGGTGTGAAGATAAACCTATAAATAAGAGACTGAAATTTACCATCAGCATACTTTTTATGAAATGGTATAAGGTTTGTTTTAACATCGTGTCTCTCAGGTGAAATATCCCAAACTTACTTTTAATGTAACTGTACTTATTTTGAACACGTCGGCCTTCTCTTCCTTCACTGAGTTCCCTTTGCTTATCTTCATGCTGTAAAATGTCCCTGTTATCTTCAACAAGTGAGATTGTAGCCACTGAAAACTTTAAGTGTTTAAAAGAGCTTCGTCATGTGCAGGAAACGTCCGTCTAACGATCAAATAAGTCACGTATTTTATCATTTTACCAGCCTGATCTCACACTCAAGTCATTTAGATAATAAACTCCAGCTGATAGGCTCAAGGTCACCGGACTGGATCAGTCTCCGTTATCTAACATTGAATTGTAGTAGAAAGTACTACACGGTTACGCAAAGAATTACATGGTAAGCAAGGCACATTTCATTTTGGCCTCGCTAAGTTAAACTGCATCAGTTTTGCGTTTTTTGTTTCAGAAACATCTCGTGTTATAAAGAAAGAAAGATAAAAGAATTCATCAGCTAATCGTTTTTTGTTTTTTTTTAAGAAACGACACACGCACATGCGGTCAGAGAAGAATAAACTATAAACATTAATGTGAGAACACGGACACTCCGGTGGACAGACGATCAAGTTGGATTGTTATTACGGTGACTATCAAAATAAAAGTCCCAGGAGACTATGGACTCTGGAGGAAAACGTTGGTATTGTCCATCTACTGAGCATGTGCAGAAGAACTATTTTCTACGGCCGTGGTGCTCATGACCAGTAGTAGGATTTCTGTTTCCTACACGGAGACGGATCATTTTCAAAAAGTTGTGCTCACTGGTTTCCAGCCAGTTGTCACGTCAACGGTGGACACCCAAAAGGTTTTCTGTTTTCACTTGAAAACTTGTACGCGGGGCCTAAACGTACCGGCATAAAATATCTACATTCATAATTGTTTTATCTCAAACAAAAGCTGATTTAGAAAAGAGGAGTTTTCTCTTTTAAAATAAATAAAACATGAAGATTGAAAGCTCAAAGCATTAATTTACATTATGGACATATTGTGTAGTTACTTTCGGGTTTATTCTGATTGAAAATAGCGGTTTTACTTATAAACTCGTCAAAACTATTTAAATCAACGAGATGTTTCAGGTTTTATTTCAGACCCTTGTAAAAAGTAAAAAGCCTGAAAGTTCGTTTTTTTTCTTTCTCATTAAAGTTAATGTCTCCCATAGACTTACAATACAAGATAACCCATTAAATGACCGTTGTTAATGTTTAACGGGGCTCCGGATAAACTCCCTCTGCGTTTTTTCACCAGTGAGTCACATCATAAGAGAGACACGTCGCACACCTCCAGCCTCCTGAACGGCTGTTTGATCATCCAGCGAAACCACGGCTGTGCTAATCTGTAATCTGCTGCTCTCACCTTTGCGTTCCAATAACAGCGTTTACGCAACTGAACACACACGTACACATGAGGCCTTGCGGAACGTGTGAAACATCACAAACCTTATCAGCTCACTGTGAAAGGGCGAGGAACGGCATGAGTAATCTGCTGTATATACAAGGTTCGACAATCACAAAGTATGAATATGGACCCACTCGTATTTCTGGTGCTAACTCGCTGGTCGTCGGGCCTTTAATGGTTTAGTCGATGAATCGCATAACAGGACGAGTTAAAACTACCAAGTCCCAGGAGAATCTGGACTGGGAGTCGTGACCCTGTGGAGGAAACGTTGTTATTGTCCATCTACTGAGCATGTGCAGAACAACTGTTTACTATGGCCGTGGTGCTCATAAGCAGTAGCAGCGGTTCAGAAAAGTTGCGTTTTTCTCATTTCCAACAGAGGCGGAATCAAAATGTTTTCAAAAAGTCCCGCCTCGGAAGCTTTTTGCCAAAAAGTTGCGTCTTCAGTGGCTCCGATCACTGTTGTTGTGTAAACGGACTTTCAAAACGTTATGGAAGTTCACCATTTTCACTTGAAATAATTGTGTAAACGAGGCTTAAGCCTCTTTTATTTCTCCGTGTCTAAATGTAATTTTTGATAATCCGAGCCCGGAACCTTCGGTCCATTTGCGTTTAGTTTCAACACACTCTGAACTCTCTCATGCTCGCTTTCTATTTTTTGATGCAATCATTTACTGATGCACATGAATTTTGTATTTTTTCACTTGCAGTATTATTGGGAGTTTTTCTGTGGTACTGTAGCAGTATTCTGTTGCAATACAGTGACACCTGGTGGTCACAGATGGCATATTTTAATTTTATTGCTTCTTAATATGAGTTGTCAAACAACAACAAAAAAAAAATACTTATTATTGGGGAAAATACACTAATATGTAAATACAATTAAATATGCTTTTATATGATAGATCTGGTAAATTGTCATTTGTCGTCTGAACTTGTTTCTCTTCTACTACTTGGGCCTTTATCTTGAATCTGTCTGGCCGTGACCTCCGACTGAATTTCACGGGCTGTTGTTTGCGTCTGATTGAAACGCACGAGGCGGTTTTTAAGATGCAGAATCATCAAACATGTGGCTCTGAGGACCTCGGTCGACCTCAGATGGAGAAGATAAGAGGGTGGAGGAGCAGCTCGGGTATAATTGCACCAAAATCTGGCAGGAGCGGCAGAGTGTGGTGCATTTTTCAGTCACTGGATGAAAATGAGTAGAAATGAGTCATGTATGAGTGGGGCTACTCACAGGCTGCCACGAGAGCTGTCCAAGTGGCTTTTCAAAAGACACATAATTGCTTTTCTTTTCAGCCCAGCTCACATTGGTTTCTTGAAAATAGCCGACCAAGTCTTCTTTCTTCTTTTCTCCCCGTAGAGCCCCCCCACCCCCCCACCCCCCCACCCACCCCCCCGCTTTTTTTCAGGAAGCCGACGTTGTCACTTTGAATGTGATTATTAAAGATCACACAGTGCTCCCCTATTATTAGACTTTGACATGGCATTCACGTCAGATGCAACATTTTCTCAGACATCCCAATGTTTTACAGCCGAATTACAAGTGTATTCTCGGAGCTCAGCTGAGTGCGAATGGAATAGAATAGAAATACTTTATTAATCTCAGAGTGAAATTAAAAATAACAACAACAAAAAAATACACAACTATCAGGATCGTGCTTTTTTCCAGATATTAAAATTTTGGATTGTACATTTTGATATTCTAATAAAAAGAAATAAGTGAAGCTTTAGAGCATAAAAGTTTAATAGTTTAAGTACAGTGAGGTAAAGTTGGTTCCAGATGCTTCCTTGTAAATTATGATGGATATTTCTAGATTCTGCTGCGTAGCTTGATTTCCTCTTCATAATCAGCTTGGCTGGCTCCAAGCATTTCTTTTTTTTTTTTTATGTTTATTTTAACTGGTTTGAACATCTGCCTCATCTTGCCTGACGATGCCGCCAGTGGAGACGCGTAGAAATGTGGAAACAGAAGCTCTGTGATCGTAAATGTTCAGCTACCTGCAGCGTGATAAACCATCCATACTGTTTAATGCTCTGTACCGCCTTCATTTATTAAAACACCTCTAACCATACACCGTCTGTTTTCCGCTGCTTCAACTGAGTCTATAAACCGTTAAAGTAACCACTGACCTCACTGCTGCGACGGGCTGTAATGTCCTTCCAAAGCTAATATTTGTTGCGCTGTTTTATCGATAACAGAGGGTATAAACTCTGAGGTTACATCCTTTTCTTCATAAAAGGACTCCAGTTATCATTAAATAACTGGCACACTGAGCACCAACGTAGATTGATACTTGTCCCGGTTAATATGATTGAGAGATATTAAACTGATTTTATTACTACAGAATGGCTTTATTTGACGGCCATGTACACTGTGAGTACTCTTGGGCTTCACTGAAGTAAAACTGCACATGGACTCAGAATCCGGTTGCACTACAGCGATTTTAAGCGAAACGCAAACATTTCCGAGCATTTAGGGGGTCTGTTTACGCTATAATTCCGGTCTAGTGGTCAGAGCCACTGCAAACTTTTTGGTAACGGCTCCCAAAGTGGAACTTTCCAAAAACACTCGGGCTCCAATCTGCAAAAGCGGCACTTTCTGAGAAATTAGCTTTTTGAAATTATCATCCACAAGGTCCCATATTGTACAGTTCAACAATTTCACATCGTCGTCAGAGGTCAAACAGCGTATTCAGATTGTGTTTCCCCAAATACGGCCTTAGTCCTGAATTTCAGCCAGTCTAAAAGTCCCTCGAGTGAGTCTCCTGAGAACAGGCTGTTCTATGTGTCTCAGGCAGAAAAGCTTTTTGGTGTTTCAGATTAACGGCTTTCCCTGTTACACTAAAAGAAGTAGGCAACCATTTAACAGGGAAATCCGTTAATCCGAAACACTTGACTCGTATTAACACTTTTGTTCAACCAAACCAGTTTGAACCAGTACTTAAACTAGAAGGTGGTAACTTGAAAATATTTGGTTTGGTTGTACTCTGTGTTGGTAGATACAGTTAATAGGAGCTAGCCGTAGCTACTTTGTAGTAAGGGTAACGCTTGTGTTTTTTATTCAGTATACCGGAAAGGCAAAGCTCCACTACCAGAGGGAGTGGCTATTTCCCCTCATGATGTCATGAAGGGAAAACGTCTGATTCACCTGTATGAGCACACATTTGCTAAAAAGTGTAGCAACTCAGTGAAGGAGATGATAGTCTTTCGCCACCTCTGGGTCCTCACACACAGGCTATTGGGGACGCATATTATCGTTAGAAAACCATTAGAAAGGTAATTTAGCATGATATGGGACCTTTAAAGCACATTGTGTTTTCTATATTCTAATAAAGTAAATATTCCCTTTAAACTCTGGGTATTCATTTTTCCTTGTTATTTCTTGTAAAAGCTCATAGCAAATATGACATGCATGGAAAAGAAATACACATGTACAGTATGTGATTATGTTTTTGAGGAAAAACGCGCGATGAGGAGGTACAACCAGCCACCAACTTCACGGCGCCATCTGATGATGTCTTACGTCACGCTGCACTTTTATGTCTTGTTAGAATGTAATGATGTCATGTCAGATTATATATTTTTACTGATATTGTTTTACTTACTTTTTATGTATTGTTCTCATTCTTTTGTTTATCTCTTCTATTTACTTACTGTCCATTTCTACATTGTGGGACAAATAAAGGAATATCTAGCTATCTATAGCGATGAAAACCAAGATTAAACCTACTCATGAATCAAAGAAATGGGAAGTGGTCTGTTACAATGTCCAGATATTTCTATAGAAATATGAAGAACAAAAGTAAAGTCTTGGAAAAAAAACAAACTCAATAATTGCGCCCAATTAAAATTCAAAGCAGCATGCAATATTCCTACATTTGCAGACATTAAATAATCTTAATTATCAGTGTTTTAAAAGCATAATTATAAGGCTTAATTTTTCCTGCTTCCCTCTCACCATTAGATGGCACTACTGCCCATGGAAGATACCCTGGCTGGTGGCGCATGCTGTCCCCATCCTGCCCCATCCCCACCCCCACCCTCCACTCTGAAACACACACATTCATTCAAACCCTCACTTTTCTCTCATTCTTTCTATCATTCATCTCTTTTCCACCGAACACCTGCTGGTCAATGGAATCGAACCCGTGACCCGGCCGGCACACAAAACCAACATGAAGCAGGAAGTCAAGATTATGTTTGACAAGCGACACACACACACACACACACACACACACACACACACACACACACACACACACACACACACACACACACACACACACACACACACACACACACACACACACACACACACACACACACACACACACACACACACACATGCTTATGCAGGGCTGGATGTAATAGATTACAAATACTCAAATAGAAGGCTGTGGCTCGTGGTTGCTGGTTCAATTCCCCATTTCTTCCTGTTCACACGTCAGAGTGTCCTTGAGCAAAACGGTTAACCCCAAACTGCTCCCAGATTGAGCATCTTGCATGGCAGCATTCTCCACTGGTGTGTGAGTGTGTATGTGACTGGATGAATGTGATCAACAATGTAAAGCGCTTTAGGTACTGCTCAATCGGAGGAAACGTGCTATATAAGTGACATACTTTGAGTAATTTTGTCTGATAAAAGTACCTGTTTGAAAAGTATGTTTATTGATGATTAAATCCAGTGAGTTGTAGTTGTAGTTGAGTACAAATTTGGCAAAGATCCAACAGAATCAGTCCAACCAGCGTGCAAACACAACAACCGGTTCTTCATCCATTTGTTGGACTTCTGACTGAGGCCCGGTTTACGTGACGTTTTAAAGTGAAAAGGCAAAACTTGCTCGGAGCCACTGAAAAGGCAACTTTTTGAAAACAGCTCCCAAAGTGGAACGTTTAGAAAATTCTCCAATTCGGCCGTCTTGTAAACGACCAGAAAAAAACAACAAACTATTTGAAAACGCTCAGGCTCCATCTCCATCTAGACAGTGGAGTCACTGCTGCTGGTTATGCGCACCATGGACATAATAACTAGTTGTTCTGCACATGCTCAGTAGATGAACAATAACCACGTGTTCCTCCAGAGCGTCGTGACTCCACATTCTCCTGGGACTTGGTCATTGTGTAGTTGACAGTCACCGGCAATAACAATTCAACTTGGTCGTCCGTCCATACCAATGTTTGTGTTCTGCCATTGGTAATGTTTTTAGCGTATTGTTCTGTGTGTGTGTGTGTGTGTGTGTGTGTGTGTGTGTGTGTGTGTGTGTGTGTGTGTGTGTAGTTTCGTAACAAAAACAACCAGCAGCACCGGCTCATGGCCGAACATCCTAACTACATCGTTTTCTGCATTGCTGCTTTTTTGTAAATGCAAATCTTTTCTGAAACGATGTGCTTTCACTTGAAACGTCACGTAAACGGGACTATTTCTTTGTCACTTCACAAAAAAAAAAAAAAAACATTTTTAAAAAAAGGCTAATTTCTTTCAGAGGAAGAAAATTTCACAACGGCACAAAAACACACACACAGAGTCATGAGATGTTTAGCTTGCGTGAAAGGATTTTTTTTTCTTCTTTCTTTTCTCCTATCTGGGGCACAACCTGAGGGAGAGCGACCTTACTGCCCAGACAGTGTTCCTTCACTGTTGTTCTAATGCTAGTCAAACATTATTTTGAATGGCCAAACTCAATAGTGGCAGTGTTCAGGCTGGCAGGGTAAATATTAGCAGAGCACACAGAGGAGCTTGGAGGTTGTGTGTGTGTGTGTGTGTGTGTGTGTGTGTGTGTGTGTGTGTGTGTGTGTGTGTGTGTGTGTGTGTGTGTGTGTGTGTGTGTGTGTGTGTGTGTGTGTGTGTGTGTGTGTGTGTGTGTGTGTGTGTGTGTGTGTTAAACGTCCTCTCTTTGTCAGCTCTGTCTACACAGGCAGCCACAATAAAGTCGATGAAAATAAAGGAGAGGAGAAAACAAAGAGGCAGGAATTTGGACTGATTCTGACCCGAGGCGCTCTCTTGTTTGACAAAGACATTTTCTTCTATTATTAGCAGGTTTTTTTTTGTTTTTCTCTCTCCCGACGACAAATTCTTTCAATCACTTGAGTATTTATCTCTCTTTGTCTCAGTCAGCTGTTGAGGATTTAAGCCTTATGCTAAAATCTTTGACAGAATGAAGGTCTCCTGTTTGCCGAGCTGAGAAAAAGGGAATTTGTTCTGACAACAGTCTGTTCCTAGAAGTCACCTGGTAGCCTCCATAAACACGACCTGGGCGCTGCTGGGTAAATAGGAGCCGTCCACTGCAGCTTCGCACATCTGTTGGAGATTCTGTGCAGTGAGTTCATTGGCCGGCAGAGTTCCGGGACTCTCTGCTCACTGAGGGAACTTTTCCTCATTGATGACGGTTTGAGTTCAGACTGTCTCAGATCATCCAGGAACTTTTGTTTTTAGTTCAGCTGCTGTAGGTTTAGGCCCCGTTTACATGACAACCTTTTCAAGCGGAAACGCATTGTGTTTTGTCTGTATTTCATCAAAGTATTGCGTTTACATGGCAATGTTTTGAAGTCGATTTTGGTTTTAAACTGAAACGGCAGAAATGCTAAAAACGATGTAGTTAACATGCCTGGCCACGTGGTGGTGCTGTTGGTATTATTTTTATCATGAAACCACACACACACACATGCATGCAGAGAACAACACGCTATAAACATCAATAATCAATAGGAGAACGTGGACCTTTGTAGGGAAAGACGACCAAGTTGGATTGTTACAGTGACTGTCAACTATAAAACTACCAAGTTGTACCATGTGCAGAAGAACTATTACTGCCGTTGTGGTGCGCATACATACAGTATGGTGGCCCAGAAGGCCAAAAGCACATCACAACAGCAAAAAGTCAGAACACAACAGCAGAAAGCCACAACCACAAAATTCTACAATGGAAGTTTAATGAGACTTCAGTAACTGTTATTTAAATGTTGTCATGCGTATTAATTAATCGGCAATGCTGGTCACTGTGTTGATATTGTCATAACATTATGTATGTGCTCTGCCATCCATTGTTTGTGTGTTGTGCTGTTGCCCTTTCTGGGCCACCGTACATACACAGTAGCAGCATCTCAGCATTTTCCACGCAGACAAAGTTGTAGTGTTTTCTAAAACTTCTACTTTTGGATCTGTTATCAAAAAGTTTAATTTTTAAAGGCTCTGAGCACCAATGTCATGTAAACGGGCCATAAAACCGAACCAAAGTTTTGCGTATTCACTTGAAACGTTGTTGTGTAAACGGGCTGTAGGTTTACACACCTGGGAGAGCTTCTCTCCACGCCCCATGCTTTTTTCACTTAGATTATTCTATTCTAGCCATCGTCTGCATACATATGCACCTGTCTGTGTTTCGCAATACATACGTGTTGCTTTTAATGTCAGTTAAAAAGAACACACTTATTTGTGCTTTATTTTCTCTTCACAGTACAAATCAGAAAGTTCCTCTCAGCTCCTGACATCAGCAGCATCGCCACCATCTTGGATGAGGACATTGTTTCATCTCCACTTCCACTGAGGTAGGAAGGCTTTACATTGATTAGAAAAAATAAAAAACAACTCACAGATTATTCAGTTTTTATGCAGTTTAGTTTGTTGAAAGCAGCAGACATCTCGTCTTGGTTTCTCAACGAGAAAAGTCACTGTGGAAGAGTTGTGTTGTGACTTGAATTGCAAACATAACCAATCTCTATCCTAATTGAGCACTTGAGTATGAAAGCTCATATTCTTAACTTACCAAAGCCTGTTTGATTATAGCAACATTTACCTCAAGCCAAACATCGTGACCACCAACATGTAGCACCCAGCTAACGCTCAACATGTAGCACCCAGCTAACGCTCAACATATAGCACCCAGCTAACACTCAACATGTAGCACCCAGCTAACACTCAACGTGTAGCACCCAGCTGACGCTCAACATATAGCACCCAGCTAATGCTCAACATGTAGCACCCAGCTAACGCTCAACATGTAGCACCCAGCTAACGCTCAACATGTAGCACCCAGCTAACACTCAACATGTAGCACCCAGCTAACGCTCAACATATAGCACCCAGCTAATGCTCAACATGTAGCACCCAGCTAACGCTCAACATATAGCACCCAGCTAACACTCAACATGTAGCACTCAGCTAACGCTCAACATGTAGCACCCAGCTAACGCTCAACATGTAGCACCCAGCTAACGCTCAACATATAGCACCCAGCTAACGCTCAACATGTAGCACCCAGCTAACGCTCAACATGTAGCACCCAGCTAACGCTCAACATGTAGCACCCAGCTAACGCTCAACATATAGCACCCAGCTAACGCTCAACATGTAGCACCCAGCTAACGCTCAACATATAGCACCCAGCTAACGCAGACCCATTTAGCACCCAGCTAACGCTCAACATATAGCACCCAGCTAACACTCAACATGTAGCACCTAATAACAATAAACATGTAGACAACAGCTAGCTAAGGTGATTGACAATGTTGGATTTAACTTCCACACAGTTGTTGACGTTCATACATGCAAATAAATATTAAATTAGATTTTGTTGTAAATGCATGAACATGTTTTTTTCATTCCTTCATATATTTATGTATCTATGTCATTGTCACAGCATCTCAGTATTTGAGACTAGAATATGATGAATTGTGATTAGATGACACAAAAAAGGACTTTTGGTTACTGCTTGATTTTACTGGTCTTTGTGCTGCAAATCGTCTCCAACCATCTCTCCTGCCTCCTCCGCTGTTCCTCCGATCATCTTCATGTCCTCATTCACTCCATCCGTTAATCTTCAGTGAGATTTTCCTCATGTCTTCCGGCCTCTTGTCTTCCCAAACATCCTTTGTCCAACATGTACGTCTCTTGACAGCAATGACCACAAAAGCCTCTCCGAGACAAAGACTTTGAATTGGTTCCACTTTGCACCTTCATTACAACCTACCTATTCCATTTTTCTATATAATCGGACTGTGTTGCCGCCGTCAATTAATTTGTACTTTTATCATGATGGATACAAACAGCAGTAATTACTATGGATGCACAGACACCACTTTTTAAATACTGCCATAAATACTGTATTGGTATTGGTGCCCGCCTAGTAAATACCATTTCTTCATGCTCACGTCACGATAAGACAAATAAAACTGGGATTGGTATGTCAAGAGACACGAGTGGAATCTCTGCCTGTCTCCATGTTCTGTTCTTATACCTGCTCCCAAAGAAATGATGGAAATCACAGCGTGGCCGAACTTTGCTGTAACTCTCGGTGAGTGGAGATGGAAAGCGCAGCTGTGATATGTTTGTAGTGCGATCTCCAGTGGGGAGGAAGTGGGTAGGAAGTACAAGCGTCTTCAGCTGGTCGAGAAGCATTCTCTTGAAATCCTGTTTGTTCTGGGCACGGGCACAAAACACCAGTGTAAGTGATGGGCTTGGCAAGCAAATAAACAAACAGGCTAATGTTGACTGTAGCTTTGTGTTTGTTTGTGGGCCGTATGTGCCTGCTGTTCATGCCAAACAAGTCAAACAATAGTCATCTCTTTTACACTGAGGGTTTTTTTTTTTTTTTTCCAATCAAAATTCATTTAGAAAGCTTCTTCCATGCAGGTCAGTACGATTCAAAGAGTTTCACAGATGACAGAAGATACCGAGACAAAATTTATACAAAAACAAAATGAATGAAAATGGATGTTGATATTTAACTTGACAAAACTTGTAAAATATTCAGATAAAATACACAATAATCAAAAAGATTGAATTGAATACAAGTTTACAGACAAACTTTAATATTTACAGTACCAAAATACAGTTTCTTAATCTTTAAATGTAAGAAATGATGGATCTTTGCCATATTTTCACCACAGATAGATGTTAGGCCTTGGAAGTCGCCATTAAAATTATATACGCCTACAATTTCCTGATTGTTTTATTTATTTGCGTGAAATTGACAATTTTTTAAAATATTTTTTTTGTCTGAGTCCAGTTCAAATTTTGGCGGACTTAAGAAATCTCTGCTTGCTCTCGTATTTTATCAGTTTGTATTTAGCAGAGCCGATTGTGGGGAGTGTTTTCTCACCAGGTTTAACGGGTTTGGACCTGAAGAGCTGGGAGCATTTTGAGTGACAGGAAGTCTCAGCTACTTTGGTCTCCACACTGTGATGGATCTTGGGAGTAAAAGTATAAGGTGAAGAATATTCCCCCAGATCCATGAACACTCTCAGTAATGAAGTACTTCTTCACCTCTGACTTGCTTGCTGTTGATTTATTGAGCTTCTTCAGCCTCAGGAGTTTCCATCACTCAATGATTATTTGGCCTCGTATGTCAGTTAGCTGATCCAGGTATTTTGCTGTATTTCACCCTGAGGCTGCTGCCGAGATACCTCCCTGGTTGTGCTCGTGGCCACGGGGCCTCACCTGTCAGGTCCTCGCTTCCCTCTCTTTAAACCTCACACATTCGAGCTCCTCAGACATTTCCAGCAGGTCAGTTTCAAGGAGCCGACGCTGGAGGACGGTACTACCATACGACATCCCTCATGGTTTGTGCATCCATCACTCTGAGTGTTGACGTCCCGTGTGTGTGCGGTGTGTATCGCCAGACGTGGAGGCCCGGCCCCGGGCTCATTCTCATGCAGGCCCATGGCGTGGGGCTGAGGCGAGGAGATAATTGCTGCTCTGAGGAGCGAATGGCCTGGGAGCTTCCTTCATCTACCGCTGCCAGCCGCCGAGCTGTCCATCACATGGGCCTGACAAGCGACGTCCTCCGAGGAGAAACAAAGGCTATTAGCAGGCTATGTGCACAGCTGAGGCACGAGCATACAAAATTAACTTAACACAACTTGCTTGCATACAAAGTGAGACACTGCCACATACACCATCAACACCACCCCTGTTTTTCTTCCCATTATCATCCTCCCTCCCTCTTGCCTCCCTCCTCCTTCCTGTGCTTTCTAATCTCACTTCACACCTGCTGTCTCTGACATACATGTTTCCCCCGAGAGGAGAGACTGAAGCCTGACTGAAGGGCTGAGGCTTAGTGTGGGAGGTGGAGAGGGGGGTGGAGCATATTGAGCAGGTTTTATACCTCGCTGTGGCTCCACTTTAGGCTTCAAAGACGGGCTGTATCCACCCACAGGGCGACACCGGTGCGGGAAGAAGACCAAAGATGCTCCGATTATGGATGTGTAGTTAGCATGCCAGGCCATAGGTTGGCGCTGTTGGTTGTTTTTGTAATGAAACCACACACACATGTGCGCAAAGAACAATACGCTATAAACATTAACAATGGGAGTACGCAGACACTCGTATGGATAGACGACCAAGTTGGATTGTTATTACAGGGACTGTCAATCTGTTAACGATGTTTGCATCCAGAATGTTATGAGTCACATCTACTGAGCATGTGCAGAACAAACATTTACTACGGCTGGGGTGTGCATGTGCAGTAGCAGCGTTTCAGAAAAGTTGCGATTTCCACCGTTTCAATGGAGACAGAGACGACGTGTTTTCAAAAGATTCAACCCGAGAAGCTGTTCTCAAAAAGTTGCGTTTGCAGTGTCTCCAAGCACCGTTGTGGTGTGAACCGACCCCCTAAACACAACGGAAGTTTACGGCTGTTGCTCGGTTGGTAGAGCGGGTCGTCTCTCAATCAGAACGTTGCAGGTTTGATTCCCTATCTGTCCACATGTTGAAGTGTCCTTGAGCAAGACACTGATCTCCGAACTGCTCCCAATGGATGGACTAGGCGCCTTACATGGCAGCCGCCTCCATTGGCGTGCGACTGTGTGTGAAAAGGTTCATGTGTTTCAGTCCGCTGTGGAGCTCTTTGGAGCCTAACAACCTGCATTAAAGTGCAACATCAGTGGAGTCTGGTGGACTTCTCATCTTGAGATGTAAATGTACGTGAGTTGCACCTTTCGGTTGTTAAATTGTTTGATAAATAAATGACACAGTCATGTAAGAGCAGATGTATTCGGTGTCACAGCCTCCAGCAGAGTAATCGTACTCCCCCCCCCCCCCCCCCCCCCCCCCCCCGCCCCCCAACACCCCCCGGGGCTGATTGGCAGGATGTGGAGTATTTCAGGTCTCTCCACGGGGTATAGAGCTCTAATGAGGGGGAAATTTGTGCTTGCTAAGCATGGGCAGATTTATGAGGCTCTCCAGCTCTCCACTGACAACAGATATAAATATAAGGGCTCCTCAGGGGTCGGACCACTCGGGGGAATAGGAGCCTCCCGAATGTGGCAGAGGTGATTTCACTGTATGGAGCACTAACGACGTACTCCACAACTCACGCACGGCTTGTCCAGGTCATCTGTTTGCTGACATGGATCAGCGCTGCATTGAATCGGTGAAACGTGGTAGTGTTGTTGAGTATTACGGAAAGAGTATGATTTGTAAAATTATACAAACACTTACGTTGATGGTGTTAATGCTTTTGTGCTTCTGAATTCCGCGTTTTTGCCACCAGGTACGAAAATATAGAGGCAGTGATGAAGTGAAATCCAATCCAAATAGGTTGACATGCAGAGCATGAATGTGTGGAAACGTATTTTACTGCAAATCAGTCTTTTGCGGTATTCATTCATATGATGCGATTTTCACACAATGAAAAACATCCGTATAAACTTGAATTTGTTGTGTAAACACACACAAATCTATTTATTTATTCATTCATTTACTTAAATAAGTTTCAAGTGAAAAAACTGCGTATTGTATAAAATACTGAGACGTGATAAAATGTGATTGGATTAATCACAAAGCCCAGAATTGATTTGATGAATTCTATCAATGAAGTCCCACTACTAATCCAAATACATCTGGAAGCCAGTTTATGTTTTTTTGTGATAACAGTGATTTATATTTAAACCCCTGACGGTGTTTAGTGCTTTGTTTGGCGTAAACAGTCACTCTCAGGTCCCGTTTACAGGCAACGATTTCAAGCAAAAATGCAAAACTTTTGTTTCAAGGGTCCGTTCTCCTGGCGCCGCTGAATACACAACTTCTTGGAAACATGGTTCTCTGCATGCATGTGTGTGTGGTTTCATGGTAACCAACTGCACCAACTCGAACCTCGCACGCTAACTACAGAATTTTCAGTGTTTCTGTTGTTGCCGTGTGAACGAACGTCGTTTTTAAAAACGTTGCTGTGTAAATGTGAAACGTTTTCATTGCAAAAACAAACGGCGCCCACGAGCAGCACAACATGGAAACTACCTGGTTTTCACTGTGGCTGCCGTTGCTGGGTAAATGTGAAACTTGTCTGAAATTAAAACGCTAAATCGACGCGTTTTCACGTGAAATGTCGTCTTGTAAACGGGGCCTCTGTCACGCTCGAGGTTGTTTTTACGTGCCAACTTGGCACAATGATGACAGTAGTCCTTCCCAGTGACGACCCTCAGATTGCTTCACATCCTCCTCAGCATTTACGTGTGCTAATGGAAATCACATTGCATTGTACAGAAACGGTGAGGCAATCACACTTATGGTGTAATGTTTCCTTCCTCCTTCTGGGAGAGTGTGTTCGGTTTCATAATGAGTGAGAATCTTATGTGTTATTAGTGGTTTCCGCAGGAAGGGGATCATTAAACGCGTGTGTGTGTGTGTGTGTGTGTGTAATACCCTCACCTTGTTCCAACTCTTTCCTGGAGAGCTGCTCGTGTGTGTGTGGTGCGGCTCTCCCTGGGACTTCGCTCTTACTATTCTGTTTTGTTTGGACGACTCGACAGAACGTTAAAGAGAAACGACATGGAAACATATTTTCTTGGCAAATTGGGGTACATCATTAAAATGTCAGTGGTTTGTGTAGTTTTCTGTTTCGGCTGCTTTGACACAGTCTTGACACGCTCCTCGTGTTTCATAACACTCTTACCGATCCATTGAGATATCGTTTTGTTTTCCACCCGCTCTGGATTCGCTCCTTCTTCCAGATTTATTTAATTATTCAAGCTTTTCTCAGCCTCTTATCCCACTTCTCAACAGTGTGTGGTGGGAAGCCCTCTTGGTTATATAAACACTGTAAAAAGTGACATTTTCACAACTTTATGAAGTTAACGAGGGAACTGGGGCCGTGATGTGTTAATGGTCTCACTGTAACCCTATGCTTGTATTATGTGTGAAATATGGAAAAGGTCTCCCTCAGGTGTGAATAGCATTTTCTCTCTATGCATTTAAAACGAAAACTCTTGGTGTTTTGATGTTCTTTTAGTTTCATTAGATCATTTCCTGTTCATACGCTCATCCACCCACGTGGAGTCATGCTGGCAATATTAAGAGAGAAGAAGTCCAAACAGTTCGGCTCCTCGGGTGAGACTCCGAGCTGCGTCTAAACCAACCGAGAGATTAGGAGCATGGCAAGAACACGGACATTCGTATGGACAGACATGTTGTGTAGCTTCTCCATATTCTAAGGACTATCCTGGCAGCTGTGTTCGTTCCCACTTTTATTACAGTAAAATCACATTTTGATATATAAGGCAGTTTTGTTTGGTTGGACATAGGCCAGGTTTTACACATTACCGGGTGTTTCCCCCTTTATATTTTCAAAAATAACATTGTTCATTGACACAAACCTGCATGAAAACCTTGTTAAGTGCTACTATGAGCTTGCCAAACCTATAGGTGGCGTTGTAACACAGAAGCATAATGCCATGCTAGCCAATCAGAATCCTGGAATTAAACAACAACAAGGACAATGAATGGACGGTAGTGACAGTGGTAGTAAACTATTTTTATTCAAAATTTTGATCTTTTTCCTGTTTATCTGCTGCTCCAAGAAGATTGCAACCGACAACGTTTTGTTGTTTATGGTAATGACAATAAAGTTTTTCAGATTTCTGACAGTAGTAGCGACATTCTAAAGTTCTCACGCCATTTTCTCGGGAGAGTTTTCTCACCAGTGGGCAGTTTGCCCAGGTCGGATCCAAAACGGGCTGTTCTGCTCGTTTCCAGTGGTGCACCAGTCTTGTTATTTCGAATGCTGGATCTTAGATTGGGTAAAGCCATTCACCCCGTGTCCTG
The DNA here is from genome assembly GCF_963383615.2 of Lipophrys pholis. NCBI lineage: Eukaryota > Metazoa > Chordata > Actinopteri > Blenniiformes > Blenniidae > Lipophrys > Lipophrys pholis. The sequence goes on from NC_137636.1 coordinate 4,028,715, forward strand.
TGGAGACCACCTTTTTGTGATGTTAATTCTAGGTTGTTTTTTTCTTTTCTTTGTCCCACAGAAATTCCTCGACAATTCTATCACCTTGCTTAAACAGTTGTGGTACATTAAGAGGTAACATCAGGGACACATCATTGAATTGTGGAGCGACTACAGTTGGGTGGTATCCACATTTCCATACCGTTAAACCTTCCCTACATCTTCCCGGGTACACGGTTTTACCGTGACTAATTAAAAATGACTTGATGTCCACATCGGTTCCTCGTTCAAACATACGTCTCTCATTATAACAATATAAGTCATCACGTTATTAGGTTAATCGTTTCACAGTCTACCACAATAAACAGTATAATGCTTCACTGACTAATGAGTCTCTGGCTTTCTGATTATTTTTCTCTACGGTTTTAACAAATTGAAGTCCGCTTACCGTGATGAGACTTTGCTCTGATGGTCCCAATTCAGCTTTTTGTGACGTTCCTCTGCCAGCGGTGTGAAAATGCCCCGATAATATCATGCTATAGTTCAAGGGCACTCAGTTTTCTTTTTTTTTTTTTTTTGCCTTTGCTCCCGAACTGCATTGGTAAAAGTTTATTCTCATCCAGTTGCCAATCCTGAATCACGTCTCTGAGCGACGCAGCAAGGCTGTCCGCTGGACGGCTTTCAGGAAAAGAAATAGTCTGGAGCCAATTTGGATTCAAGTTTCCACTGAGGTGTAATGGTGTGATCAGTTACCAACATATATGGTGTCATGTTAACTGACGTCCACATATCAGTTGTGAGCGAATAACTGCCAGTCCCCAACAGCTGCATTTTGATCTCTTTTCTAACTCTATTATATAAATCTGGAATAGCGGTTTTGGAAAAGTATTTCAATCCAGGCAACTCTTAGTGGACATCTAGCATCTTTTTTAAGACCAACTGGCTTGCTGTCTTTCTCACTTCTGAGCAGATTTTTTTGATAAAACGGACACCATTGCTCTTTTTAATACAGTGGGATGCTTTATTATCGTATTATCACTCAACCTTAGGAGCGACTATTATCTTTATCATGTTGCGTATCTGTATTTCTATCCACGTGAGTACTTTTGCCACCTCTGCAGGTGTCTTTTGGTTATCAGTCGATCGCAGTTCATTTATAATTGACGAGAAATGAGATGTTGTGGTTTCCATGGGTCAGTGAAGCTGATCCTGGATGACTGATGGCTCTTTACTCAGGCCCGTGGGCTCAGGTGTTCAGTGGAAACAGCACGTCTTAAAAGCTCTCCAGTCGGTGTGAGCTGGAAGCTGGAACAGCCCTCGTGTCTTTATCCTGCCCTCTTCAGCCAGGACAGAACCATTAAGTGACACTCCGGCTGTCGGCTGGATGAAGTCGTCTTCCCCGCGTTTCTCTGACAGATTTGTTCTCTCACCGAGAGAATTGGTTTGAGTTTATAGTGCTATTGTCCCCGAGATGACAGTTTTTCTAACAGCTTGGCTTTAACCGGCACCTTGAACACCCGCCGACATCCAAGCCGGAGCGCTGCAGCCAACGAGCAGCTTGATGGAAGCTGTCGCAGAGCTGTAGATCTCTGCTGTCCTCTCTGAACACACAGAGCCAAGATGAACCGCTGTTGTCTCTTCACTCGCACTCCTCACAGAAAACCTCACTTCACTCTCCGATGTATCTGAATTAGTTCATTTTAAATGTATTTATTCTAAAAAAGAAGAACATTTACGATCTGCAAAGTAGGTGAAGTGGCTTGCTTGGTGCCTTGAGGGCCCCGTTGAACATACATTTCAAATGAAAATGCATTGGTTTTTGCATTTTCATCTCAGAAAAGTTTCGCGTTTACACAGCAACGTTTTGAAAATGATGTCCATTTACATAGAAACAGCAAAAACTCCCCCAGAAAGTTCCACTTTGAGAGCGGTTTTCATGAGGTTGCGTTTCCAGTGGCTCCGAGCACCGTTGTCATAGAAACGGACCTGCAAAACGCTTCGAAAGTCTTCAGTCCTCACTTGAACATGTTGTGTAAACGGGGTCCAAATGTCCTGTAGATGTCACTGTGTCGCCCTGTGCTTCTATGAGTCGGCAGTCCTCACTTGACCTGTTAAATATTCAATTTCACAATTCTGTATGGATACAGTTCATTTAAATGGCATTTGGGGGGGCAGAGTAATTTTCACAGGGACCAGTAAATGGAGTTTCACATGGATTAGCGTCAGTTAGTTCGGCTCATCATCATTAGGCAGCCAGCAGAGAGTCAACGTGTCGTTTTCTGTCCGTGAAGCAGACGAGGTCCAGTGTGTGAGCGGAGAGGAACGCGCACCGATGAAAGCCTCTCAGATATCTGCATCATGGTAAATCTTCCTCATAAAAGTTGTGTCTTTGGAGGTCACTGTCGCCTCTCTGAAAGATGACCTCGCTGGTTGTAGCTGTAGGTCTTTTTGTGAAGGCAGCCGTCGAGAGCTCAGACCGAAAGGCACTGGAGTGCGTGCCTCGATGAGTCACGGCTGATTTGGCTGAGAAACGAAGACTGACACAATATTACACAGAAGTTCATAATGTAATGACTGACTTGTGTATTTAAGACCTAAATTATACTCCATACGTAAATGATGCGCAAAGGTTACACACTGCCGTGAGACAACCGAAAACCCCCCAAAATTCTAGTTTTGTTGCCATCCATGAGGCTTTTGTAAACCTTCTGATAATATGGACGACACCCTGCACGAAGCTAGCTCGAAACTAAAATTTGCAGCGTCTCTATCAATCTTTGTGCCAAAATGTAATTATGACCGAAAGATAAACACAACTAAAGAGTTTCATGCCGTTTCTACCGATCCTGCTCAGCTTTCTATATTTACGGGTGTGAACTGCTTCATGTCTCATACAACCTCGACACAGAACTTCCATTAGGGAAGGACTGTCGAGGCTACGCACTGCCAGTTGATGCGGTGGTATAGATTTAGGCCTCAAACCCAGAATGTTGTGAGTGCAAATGAGAAAAAATTGTAACTTCCAGGCTCGAAAGTATATTTTCTTTTCAGTTGTTCAGTTGTTACTTTAATAGCAGAGCTCACAGTTAAAGCGGTCATATTAAACAGCTTTTCAACACTTTCACATGGCTTCATTGGTCCAAAAACATTGTATTCAAACTTTATTGCCCCAAATCCAGCTTTTCCTTGATTTTCCCCCATTTGAATTTTGGATCATAGAAGCTGCATTCAGAATCTGCTGTGTCTGTGTGAGCTGGACTGGCTCCGCCCACACATGCCCATCTTGGGAAGAGGAGGAAGTACTTCCTCTCGTGGTGCCATGTGCCAGAGCACAGCTGCCTAATTGTGTGAGGGTCAAAGGGAGGGCCTACCTTGATTGGGATTGGCTAAACCCCCGATGACACTATATAGGGTTTGATTTCTGATTGGCTGGTTGGAGCAACACACTTTTTAGAAAGTGAAACAAGCCAGGGACAGAGAGGACAGACTGTCTTCACTTCTGGGGCATCATTTCAAGGTATGGGAACATATATTGCTGTTGGAAAACCTTTAGAAAGTGAATTTTCCATAATGTGACGCCGTCAAGGAAACAAACTATCACAGCAGGTCGTCGATAAGTGCGGGCAGCGGCACTTGTTACTCACAGATTATGTTTTCCTGCAGGTGCAAGAGGAGTGAGAGACACTAATAGAAGCTACAAAGCCACAGAGGGTTACTGAGGTGAAAAGTGAGGACTCGCACCGAGCAGGTCAGCTGCAGCTCTACATTCAGTCCTGTCATGTTAGAAGCTCCAGAACAACATGTCGGCTCCAAACTGGAAACCTCCTTCCTGCTGCTTGTTTCTGTCCCGATCACACTGCATTGGCTTCAGACTACTGCAGGGGGGGGGGGCTTCTACCCCCCAGGCCTCACTGTGATTCATTACCCGCTCAATCATCACCAGGGCCTATACATGGGAAATGGATGATTTCAGTGAGAAGTTACCCTAAGATCACAAAATGCACGATTATATTTTGCAATCTATATGAAATTAAAAAAGGGGTTTAAATGGCAGGCATGGGAGATTTAGTCCTTAATCTCTCAAATATTTAATGTGATTTGACATACAAACTCATAATGCATCAAAGTCATAGTTTAGGTACATTTTAACATATCCAAGACTGATTAGGAAAGAAAACTCCCTGTTACCTGAAATATGTTATCTTGAAAATATCACATTTTGTGTTTTAGTGGAAGATGCTCTATAATCTGGATGTTAGCTGAAGGTCCATCATCTAGAACGGTGGTTCTCTTAGAACCACCTGAGAAAATATCCAGCTCCACCATTATTACTGAACATATAGCAGCAGAGGCTTATTACTTTTACACTTATTATAAATATGAATCTCATATGTTCTCATCAATTTATCATTTATCAATTATTTTATAAGATTTTAAATACATTCTATATAAAAAAATGATTTTTTTCCCCCCACAGTACCATCAGAGGGTATATAAAGTACAAATCACAGAGTTAGAGGGAGGAAGATGCTCTATAATCTAGATGTTAGCTCTTCTTAAAGAAACAGACTTGTGAACTTAACGACAACAAGAAGAAGCAGCAGCAATAAAACATCAGAGAAAAACTACCAACATGCAAAAATGTAAACAATACATCCAATAATTCGGCCAAATGGCATAAAGAGCAAAAGAGTTTTGTTTGTTGGGTTTCCACATTGGTAGACAGAACCTTTAATTGCACCGACTTCAGAGTAACATGATTCTTTATTACTATCGTTGGAAATAAAATCCAGGTTTTATTCTAGAACAACCGGCCTGTTATGGCTTTGATTCACCTGCGTGTTGCTGGTATTTTGCTTTTTGCTCGCTCTCCAGGCATGTTTGTGTGCACTTTCCCCAAAGCCCTTCATGCAGCGGATAAGAGCTCTCTTATTGATGTTTTGAGCACACGCACTAATGTGGGGGCACTCAGACAACAAGCTGAAAATCTTCAGAGAACACGAGGTCAAGAAAACAAAAAACAAAGGAGCCACGACATACGTGTCCAACGAGGTGAGCTGGTGACATCGCAGCAGGAGGGAAGGTGCTTAAAAAGGCTCTGAAAACTTAGTAACACACTTCGTAATACATTCCTTATAAAAAAAAAAATACACATGGCAAAAGGTGAGAATGAATTACTCTCAGTCCCTGCAGTGGTTTCGAGTGAAAACGCAAAACTTTTTTGGCGTTTTGGTTTCCCGTTTACACGGTGCTCGGAGCCACTGAAAACATAACTTTTTAAAAACGTCTTCGAACGTGAAACTTTTTGAAAATGGTCCATCTCCTTCGAAACGGGGTGAAATGCAACTTTTCAAAAACGTGCCCAGTCCATCTTTTTGGAAAGACTGAAAAACTTTTCTGAAGCTCTGCTCCTGCACATGCTCAGTCCGCTGGATATTAAGAATAAAGTTTGTCTCCAGAATCTTCACCGTAATAACAACCCAGCCTGTCCTGACGAATGTCCGTGTTCTCTCTTAGGTCATGTTTATTACATATTTTTCTGTGCCTGTATGTGTGTAGTTTCATCACAGAAGCAACCAACAGCACCAGCTAGTGGCCTATTTTCAGCGTTTCTGCCTTTTCCACATTATTTTCAAAATGTTGCCGTATAAACACAAAATTTTTAAGAAATGAAAACAAAAACTATGCGCTTTCACTTGAACATTCTTGTAACATGGCCTAAACATAACTCTATTTTTAATATTTGTTCTGTTCTAGAATGATGAAGGTATCAGGAGAGTTTATACAGTGTTGAAAGAGCTGTTTGGTTTTATTACAGTTTGACCTTTTATAATTACCATTTGTGATAAAGCACTTTTAGATATTCTCAGTGTTTCACTTGAAAGCTGCAACTCAAAAATAAAACATCTACGCGGTTTATTAGAAATCACATCTCATGGAGACAAGGGCGAAAGAATCACAGTTTTAAAAACTTTGAAAATTTGTTAGATTTTTAAAAATCAAAGAAACAGGGTGAGCTCCTTGCAGTTGGTTCCTCTTTTGACTCGGCAGCCTTTCAGTCCTGCTGTTTTTCTGCTTGAAGCTACCAGGCAGACGTATTGGGTCATTAGTGGCCGGTCAGTAGTAATTAATGACCAGCCAAACTGAGCTGATTGCAGCTGCTGATTGGAACGAGAAGTCCTCTTAACAGAGCTCTACAAATTCCTCTGATGGCTCAGGAATCCATTACTCTGCTCGATGTGCTTCCCTATCACTGCAGGAAAACTCATTAAGAACACTGTTCTCATCAACGTGCGTGTGTGTGGGGGGGGGGGGGGGGGGGGGGGGGGACGACACATAGGGGGCGCCAGACGGCTTCAGAGAAAGTCAAGGACAATATGATTTTAAATGTATAATCTAAATCTTGATTAAAACCAAACATGTGGAGGGTATTATAATATTTTTTCACATTCCAAAAGTGCATCTGAGAAGTTCGTACGTGTAGCCACCAGCTAACGCTAATCATGTGGCCACAATTTATTAAATTATACTAATTATTATTTAAATCGAATGCAGGAACGACTGCGGCTCCTATAGCAACAACTACAACAGTTTTAATAATCAAAGGCATCACTTACTGCAGGTCAAATCTTAAAATGTGAGTGAAATTACAATGTTTTTCATTAGGCATGCACCGAGTCCAGTATCGGGTATCGAGTTCGATCCTGTATGGAGTACTCCTGAAAAAGCTCCCCGATACAGTACACAACACAGTGCATAGAGAGACGCTCTGCACTGCTCTATGCGTACTGTAAATGCAGTAGTGTACTGGAGTACTGGTATCACTACTCCGTATTGGCAAGTAGCTAAAGGTTGGTACTTCAAAAAGTGGTATCCCTACTTTTTAATGTTTTCTTTTCCTCCGCAACACCTTGTACATAGAGCTTTCCCCCTCCCGTCACCCGAAAAATGAAACCAAGTCGAAACCTCAGGGCGTGCCCGGCTGTACGGGAGTTCATGATTTTGATCCCTTCATTTCTGCTCCCTGTTTTTAATCCCCCCCACCCCCCACCCCCCTCTGCCCTGCAGCGCCGCTCCCTGAGCCCATCGCAGCTTGTCACATCATTTTGGGGTCACTTCATTCAGAGGCCTGCAGCGGGAGACCTCTGCAGCTTCTAAAAACAGATGTGACAGGCCTATTAAAATGAGTGATCTCCGCCGCCCCGCTCTCCTCTGCTGCAGCCGGAGTGGGCACTAAGCTGTCTTCCTCCCCGGGGTACGGACCGAGGCGGCGGGGCGCAAAAGGCCCGGGAGATAAAGTGACAGGAGCACATAGCTGGCATTGTGGCAGCTCCCAGAATTATCTCCTGATGAGCTTTTCAATTTTGGGGAGGGCAGTGGAACCTGAGCTCTCATGCCTGAAGGCTACGAGGCGCATGGCGAGAGATAAACATAGTCCGGGAGAGCTTGATCGCTGCACGTAGACGTACAAACACTGGCTCATGCGGCAGCGTCTCAACAACACTGAGTATATCCAGAGTCAGTCAAACACACAAACACTCAACCGCAGTAAATTATTGCACAATAACTACAAACAAAACCTGTTTTCTAATTAATTCTTCTCTCAACATGACGGCGTTAAAACTGGAAATTTAAAGCCATAGCATGTCAGGTTTAGGTGATACCACTTTTATGCACTGGGTGGCAGCATTGAGTCACCGTTTCAGAGTTTAAGCTGTTAATCGCTGCCAAAGCTTCAGCACTTGTCAATTTCCTGTTTCGATTCTCCTGTGTGCTCATGAGAAACTTCCCAGTTGCAGCTATGCATGAACTGGGAAAGTGGAAGAGCTCACAGAAACCAGGCTAATGTCGCTCATAGCAGCAGAATTCATGAACTTAAGAAATGCACGGCGCATTAGTATTTTCTGCGTATAATGATGAATTAGGATGTGCACCACTCCAGTAAAACTAACTATAATGCTGTAAAACAAAATTCATTCCCACTGTTATATATATAAACCGCTTTACACTCAATGCGTATAAATGTAGCGTGAAAATAAATTCCAGCTCCTGAGTTCAACTTAATCACCAGTGACGATGTTGATCACCAGTTTAACTGCTCAGCCATGCCACATGCTATACGGTTGACAGATTCGGGGCTTACACACCTGCGATGATGCTACATGCTAAAAATAATCAAAGTATGTAAGATACACTCAAGTACTCATATCAGTATTCGGTAAATTGGCAAGTAGCTAAAGGTTTGTACTCGTACTAGTACTGGTCCTTTAAAAAAAAGTGGCTTAATGTAAGTTGATACACTAATAAATGTAAAAGAGTTTGATTTGTTTGAAATACGGGGAAAATTCATTTTGGTTTTTTTTTCTAATAAGGCATCATATAGATATTAATATCCTCATCCTCATATTTAACTTGAATAATGCACAGCAAGGTTGGAATAGGTGTTATAAAATCAAGCAAAATGTCTACTTTTGCAATTAATGAAGTGCTTGGCATAAAAAGTGCTTCGTATTCATCTCCTAATGATAAACTCCCACTGTTAGTAGTTTAATTAAAATCTTAAATAATATCCAATATAAATAACCATCTTTTAATTGTGCTCTGCTCACTTGACAGGATTTAAACCTGCGCTATGAATACAAGCTATAATGAAACTGTGGATAGACGCGGAGGGTAAAATATCAAGAACGTTGGTTTGAATTCACACTGTGGGCGCTTTTGTGTATGCGACCTCTGTCAGAGCTCCTATAAAAACAAATCAAAGTGTTTTCGATCAGCCCTCTTCAGCACCTCGTGCCATGTTTGAATTGTAAATGTGTTGGCACCAGGTGAAGTGGGGGAGCTGCTGCTCCAGAATTATCTATTCTGTTGGAAGGGCTGCCAGGACGTGAGCGAGGGTCTTCCTCCGAGGGCCGCAGCTCTGAGCGGCTGTCTCCTGCAATCCGCCATGATCAATGGCTCTCGCTCCGAGGAGCCAACGAAAGCAGGTGAATTTAGTTTCTTTTAAAAACTCTTCGACATGAGATCAAAAGATGTCGGAGAACCTGGTGAAACTTTTCATTTGAGGGCGTGTTTTACACAAACACTTTGATAACGTGCTCCCTTTGTCTAAGTTTTATCCAAACTTAGGTTCTTATACACACAAAGTCACCTGCATGTGTTTTAGGCCCCATTTACAATAACATTTTCAAGTGAAAATGCTAAACTTTCAGTCGCATTTTGGGGGTTCGTTTACACAACAACGATGCTACAAGTCACTGAAAACGGAAAGCTCCAACTCCATCTGCATGGAAATGGTGTGTGTGTGTGTGTGGGGGGGGCTTTTTCAAAACGCTCTGACTCTGTATGGGCGGAAATGCACTCAGTTGTAGTTGTCATGCACATGCTCAGTAGATGGACATTGTTAACATTTATAGCGTATTATTCTCTGCATGCATGTGTGTGTGGTTTCATTACAAAAACAACCAGAAGTACCAACTCATTACTGCCAACAGTGATACGTTGCCTCAATTAGGATAATTAGACAATTTACTCAGAGGCCGAGTCAAAACCAAGACCAAGAGCTTGGAAATGCCCACTAAGTACTACAACGTTACCAGAGACACTGTGATCCTTCCCAGTAACAAGTATATTTGACAAATGTGAATGAAGTATAAAGCTTGCGATACTTGGAGTAACAATACCTGAAAAAAAGATGTATATATAATAAATAGAAGAAATCAAATAAATACACATGTAATGTCCTGAAATGTTCTGCAAAGGGACAAAGAGCAGCAGATGAGAGAGGACAAGGACTGGTATCGGGGGGGGGGGGGGTTCAACGGGAGCTAAACTAGCATGAAACTGCCTTCCGTCACGGATTACCAAGGCAGCGCTTCTCATTACCTGCCTTTCATAACAAGATATTTATGGCAACAGGAGGTGTTGGAGAAGCGTGAGACACGCAGCCCATTTGCCTCGGAGATCCACAGAGAGAGAGAGAGAGAGAGGGAGAGAGAGACAGAGACAGAGAGAGAGAGTAAATGGTGCAGAAAGAAAGTGAATTGTGTAGGGAAATGGCTGCTGTGATATGCTATATTATTGTCTATTTCACAGTTGTACGAGTTTGCTGACTGGATTGTATGAGGGCGTTTTTAACACGGGGACGTCCAGGCTGAATAATGTAGGCTGGCTCTTTTTGAACTGGTTGGTGTTGAAACTCATCTGACTTTCAGGTCTGATAAAAATTCATCTGATCCCATCGTCTATATTATCTAAATGTTTATAAGCTTATCTATAAGTGACACACCATTCAGAACTAAAGTTACACTGATTGTGTGTATGTGTACTGGAATACTTTTCAGCGGGTACCCAAAATGTCACATTAACCTCTCAGTAGAGTTGGTAATCCGATTAGCCATTAACGGCTAAGCTCATGAGGAGAAAGATTCAAGATAAACATCAACAAAATAAAGATATTAGTCACCAGATAAGTCGATTGCTGATCTGATCCTACGATCCTGATCCTACGATCCTACGATCCTGATCCTACGATCCTGATTCTACGATCCTGATTCTACGATCACGATTCAGAATTTTTGTTTCATACACAGAATCAAAAATCGTCTGAAAAGTCGATCCTGTGCACTTTTGGGCCTAAAACCTTTATATAATATGGTACTAGTACTTCTAGCAGTTGCAGCACTGCTGTCTCTGTCCGGTTCTCTGTGCGAGCTGTTAGCATTAGCCTGACATGAAGTTGTTATCTTTACTTAATTAAGTTTACTGGAGGGATCTCTTCTCATGAATCCTGAACTCTTTCCTTCTAACAGCAGCATGTAAAGGCTGAGAGATAGACTACTGCGTCTACGGGACGCGCCGAGCATAGCGTAGCTTCACCTGGGAAGTTCTGTGGTTTAGGGTTGTACGTGCCACAAAGTAGTTCACCGTCCTAACGCTAGGGGGCGTAGACGAATCGGTTAAGACTGCATGAAAGTCATAATGAGAAATTTGTCACAAAGATTGATAGTGACGCTGCTTCGTAGCTTCGGGTTCAAGGCCAGCAGCCTGTAGCGCTGAGCTATATAAGCTAGCTCCTATATTATCGCAGGAGTGCAAAGCGTCGCCAACAAAAACCACCATATTTTGACCTGCCTCTGGGCGCTGTGTACTGTTCAGTCATGAAATACGTCTTTCACCTTGCAGTTTGTACCACTTCAAAAATCCAGCTGGAGGCCGTTTGTGTGCGTAGCGTCGATGCCGAAGTGCTTTACAGCAACGCATAGCCTTCACGTCCACTGTGTATGAAGTGACATTAGTATTAGCGTATCCACAATAGCTGTGATTGGTATTAGTCTGCCTGAATAAAGGCGAGCTTCTCTTTCTAAGAGCTGTCTGCTTGGTTGTAGTTTCTTTCCTCTTTAAAATTACGTCATGACTGTAGAGTTTTTCAAGATTGATTGTAGTAGATTGTATTGATTCCCAGTAAACAGAAATGTTACATTTGGTATCTTTTAGAATGGGAAATCAATAGAAAAAAGTTGATTTCCTGCTGTAGCCGGTGTAGTGGGTTGATATTTCTTGATCCAGGCACACTCAGGAGAAGACAAAGTGAGTTAGTTGTCCTCCGTGTCAGTTTTTCTCGGAATCTGCTTTGGATGTGCGGTCGAGAGCTCATGTCGCCAAATTGCTTGCTCTGTTATCCGATGCACAACACATGATTGTTGACACCACGAAGAAACCCTAAACCACCGAAGCGATGGCACTCTCTCCGTTTGTTCCCCTCTCCGATATACGTGACCCAGATTGGACGTGTTTATCTTGGCCGACGGCGACAGTGGAGACGTCTCCGAGATGAAAACAAGCACGTCCTCCGTACTCGCTCTGCATGTCCACTGGCTCGGTGTATGTTTGTGTGTGTGTGTGTGTGTGTGTATGTGTGTGTGTGTGTGTGTGTGTGTGTGTGTGTGTGTGTGTGTGTGTGTGTGTGTGTGTGTGTGTGTGTGTGTGTGTGTGTGTGTGTGTGTGTGTGTGTGTGTGGACTTGGAATGAGTGCGAGCTGTGGACGGCCCGGCGCCCTGCGCTCGGAGGCAGCCATCTGTCAGCTGACGCTCGGTGGACACGGCAATCAGAACGCTCTGCGGCGGGTCCAATCTGTTCCACCACAGGTAGAGCGGTGGGAGGGCGGCCATGTCTCCACACTCACGCTTTATATTCCTCCCCTGCACTCCGTCGTTTTCTAACACTGTCACCCACTCCTCACCTTCTCTTCTCGTTTTCACCCCCTCTGTCATCACCACTCCTCTCTCCCTATTCAAGCTTTTCATTTTTATTGATGGATTTGCTTTTTCCACACACAAATACAAGAAGGTTGCTCTACATAGGACCATTTACAAAAGAGCCATCTCATCATTTATATAAACATTTGATACTTTAATAAAAGATAAAAGAGAGACGAACAATCCCACATGAGCACTTATAGGCAGCAGGGGAAAGAAATTATTCCAATAAACTCCTGTTTACATGAAGAGGAGCCTCATTAATCTTGAACCGACTCAAATCCTCCTGACAAATATGTTAGAAATGGCTCATATCCACAGTAGGTCTCAATAGTATTCAAGGAAAACAAGATGAAAGAACAATGAATGGACCGACATAATTGAGGCAGGAGCCACAGATCATAAGACCACGTTTACGTCACGGTTCAGGTGAAAACGTATCATTTTACATTTACACAACATTTTGCAAAGAATGTCCGTTTACATGGAAACAACAGAAATGCTGCAAACGACGCAGTAAGCGTGCCAGGCCACAAGATGGTGCTTTTGGTTGTTTTTGTAGTAAAACCACACACACACACACACACACATACACACACAGAACAATACGCTATAACATGAACAAAGGGGAGTACACAGACATTCGTATGGACAGAAGGGACGTTGTCTTCGTTGTTATTGTCCATCTACTCACGCTTTTGCAGAAGAAGTATTGACTACGGCCGTGGTGCGCATGATCAGCAGGAGCATTTCAGAAAAGTTTCATTTTCCCACATATACATGGAGACGGACTTGGAGCGTTTTCAAAAAGTTGCGTTTTCTGCTCTGAGAGAAAGCTTTCAGATTTTACTTGATGATGTTTTGGAAATAGACTCTAAGAGACACTCATTAACTGGACTGATGATAATCAACTGAATTACTTGAGTCCGGTGAGTCCAGGAATTCAAATCAGTGAACTGATTAAAATGAATCCGCTAATGTCAATCCACCGTGTTTCTGTAAGACTACGAACTCACCTTGTGTACTAAACAGAAACCAGGCAGAAGACCGATAAGATCCAGATTAAAGGAGACCTGTGACTAGGGTTGCCACCTTTCAGAAAAAAAAATAAGGGACGCCCCTGGGCCATGGCCCCCACGGGCCCGTCCCCTGTGGGGTGCGGCACCCATAGAACTGTTGTATCTAATTTGTGTCAGTGTTTTCCGTAAAGGGGTGATGAAGAAATCAATTAGTCAAAGTTAAAGCTTGAAATGCTTATTATAAGGAACACATACTAATGTGTTATCACTTAACACATTGAATGAAATCTATTATCTGAAACATGGTATTAACAGGAGCACCTAAAAGATGTCTGTATGGAGTGTGCAACAATGAACTTTTAAAAATAAATTAAATCAATTTAAAACATAATGCAATTTAAAATGCGTAACTGACATTCTATGAACACTTAGAGAGGAAAAAAAGAACATACACTTCTAAACATATTCACCTGCTTATTCGAATAAGAAAAAAAAAGTGCAAAACAGACTTAACCGTCTGGTTCATCAAAACCGGTCTGTGGAGTAGGCCACATTTGAACTGATTTCACTCTTTTCCTGCCTGAATCACTTATTTTTCCAAGTGTACTTCTTGTTACTCCTTGCAGAACTGAGTAACTCTTTGTCTTTTAAAGCGCTGTTGTAAAACTCTGAACAGGACTGCTCAAAGTTGAGAGTGATAAGAAGCTCACTCCTCATGAGCTCCAAGGAGCATTTGTTCCTGCATGCACTCCATTTGTTGGCCATTCTGGAAAATATTCTTTAACATTCAATTGAGGCCTTTTTTATTAATCTATTGCTGATGTTTTGCTTGTTTTAGAATTTGAACATCACCTTTTGGTGTATTTTTAAAAGTTGTGCCACAAATTGTTATTGATGGATGAGGGAAAAGTATGTGCATGTAAAAAACAAAAAACAAACAAAAAACAACAACAACTACTACTACTACTACTAATAATAATAATAACAATAATAATGTTAAATAAAATAAAATAAATATGATTATTGTATAGACACATTTTTCTGGGTACCTCCTGAGAGGTTTTAGTACCCCCAGGGGTACACGGCACTTACCCCAGCTTGGGAACCACTGAATATACAGAAATCTCTACTACAAACATTTTAACATTTTTAATCTAGGGAATATATATATATAGATGCATTTATTTATTCAATGTTAACCTATCACTATGCTTAATTGATTAGTAACACTGTAATAATAATTATTATTGTCAGACTCGAAAACCTCCACATCCTAAACATTAAATGAAATCCAAGTATATTTTATTTATCAATACAACCATGATGGTCCTTACTGTATCAGCTTCAGGGGATGCTTGAGGGATGAAAAACTGTGACACTGATGCTTGGGTCTTCTCAGACTGAACATATCGACGGTGCTGTTCTCCTGAGGCATGCTGTTTGATATCAGACAGTCCACCGTGTGACACTGAAAACTCTCGCCGGCACACCTTGCAACTGGCTTTGTAATCGCTCCCAATGACGCTATTTAGCCAATGATGCGCCTCTTCCCACTCTCTCCTGTACTTCTGCAAACGCTTTCTTTTTTGAGGAGGGCGAGGTGAGGCACTGGGTGTACAAGACATCTTTAAAATTCGGTTTGTGCAGCGCAGGATCGCTGGTGTGCGTCATCGCTTTCTCTCTCTCTCTCCAACACTCCGTGACAGCGCAAGACGCTGTCAGTGTCCGCGTCCGGTGAAATTAGGGGTGGGGCAGACGCGCCGGAGGAGCAGGGGTCCTATGTATATCCCGCCACAACAATATTGCTGGCCTTGGCATTCCCTGCGTTTTATTTTGTTTACAATTCTCATATTTAGTGGTTTGTGTGTGTGTGTGCGTGCGTGCGATTGACGGCCTGATGGACATGTCTGGTTAAATTTATGCAAATACGGAACAAACAACGTTCCGTTTTAGCTCAATACGGGACGCACCATTTAATGACCAGATACGGGACGAATCCGTATTTTAAGGGACGAGTGGCAACCCTACCTGTGAATCATGGTTTAGTTTGAAGGATCAAATCATTAACCCGGGAGTCCAGCGCGCCATCGGTCAGCTCAGTAACTGTAAAGAGGTTTGTCAACTTCTACATTGTATGAAATTAATCTATATTGTACCACAAATTGCCCCACTGCTTCCTGAGCGTACAGCCCGAGAACATCCGTTACTGACTAAAACCAGAAGTCATATTCTCACCGATTGATCGTGCACCATTTTGAATTCAGCTCATGAACACGTCATTACCAATAAAATATATTGACAATACTGTGAATGTCAATAGATGAATCCTCCTGTTGTCCTGCTGTGGTTAACCCCCCCCCCCCCTACACTGCCTGCCTCCACCCTTGGCAGCGGCTCTTCTCCACTCGTGCCATCATGGTGACATTGTGCTAAATGTGGTGGTCAATCCAGCATGCTAAATGTGCCATGCTTTAGCCCAGCCAGTTGGGCTTTTTGCCTCTATTGGCAACGAGCCCACCTGTTAATCTGATCAGAGCCATGCTAATGGCAGAAGGCAGCCGTCCTAACCAGCCCGCCAGCCTGGCCAAGAGGCCCGGGGTAGCAGGGTGACATCCTGAGCTCCACACTGAGCATCAGTTACTGGACGGGACCCAGAACACACATTTTGAAGGCTGGTTTGGCTCTTTTGGTGAAACCACTGAAATAGATATAATAATCTGCCCTCAGTCACAGTGGAGAGCAGAGCATAAATATATTTATATGGACCTGTTGTGGTGGGAGTTTTGAAGTAACACGTTGCTGTAATGCTGTTACTGTAAACCTGTTATCTTTGCAGTACATGGAAACATGTACTTTTGTAGTAAATCAAAAAAAAACATAGATTTTCTTTCCATAAATTTCCTAAGCATAGCAGACACTACACAACACTGAGACCCAGGCTGAGATATCAGTGACGCTGCCCTGAAAGCAAGCTACCTTCTTTCTAGCAAACTTCCATCAAGGCCATCCTCACACACTGTATTTTACACCAGAATGTTTCAGTAAAATTGGCTTGATGTTGAGGTTGTAGTAATTCTCAGTAGTAATTGGTTTTGTGAAAGTATAGTTTTCATCACATGTACTCTGAGCCACAACAGATCAAAACATAAAAGTTTAGATTTAACGGTTATTATTACACTATTTTACCAGTCATATGTGCCCCCTCAACTAAGATGTGTTTGACACCCCTGGTTAAAAGCATTCATGGAGTTTCAACCTTTCTATCACAGGCCTAATTGTAATAAGTGATTCACCAATCTCGGCATCTGAGCTACATACAGTATTTAAAGAGTTAACGGAATGGCTGTAAACTGAGCTTATTGAAGCAGAAATCAATTCCTTCATTGATCATTTCCACCTTAAAATGTAGTTTTATAGTTATTGTGGTTGATATTGACTTCACATGAAGGGGACCTCACATGGCCCACAATCCACCACTTACCCAATGTCTGCAGTAAAAGTTGTTGTTACACCAAATTTCTGTTTACTGAAAGAGGAGTGCCTCATTCTCCCTGAACAAAGTCTGGACAGAAACCTGAGAGAAGTCCCACCGTAAGTAGCATTAGCCTGTATCCACAGTAGCTGTGACTAGCGTTAGCATGCTTGCTAAGCAGTCAGCTGCCCTTTGGGGGAGCAGTCTGCAGGTTGGTCGGTCACCTCCACGGTTTAGTTGCTGCTTTTGGTCATTGAGTTGGAAGTCTGTGTCCTTTAAGAACAGAGAGGGTTTTTTTTTTTTAAGTGAAAACAGAAACCTTCCCTTGCTTTCCTGCCGCTGAAAATGCTACTTTTGTAAAATGGCTCCCAAGGTGGAACTTTTCAAAAACTATGACTCTATCTCGGTGTAAATGGGGGAAATCAAAACTTTCTGAAAACGCTCAGGCTCTGTCTCCTTGCCAACGGTAGAAACACAGCTACTGCGCATGTACACCACGGTTGTAGTAAATAGTCGTTCTGCACATGTGTTATGCGTTTTCTCTTTAAACGTCATGTAAATTGTGCCTTAATAAATCCCTCTGACCAAGACCATTCTGAGCTTTAAAACACTAAGAGAATTTTAGAATCCCTTCTGGTACAAAATGCAGAGCCTTAATGATAAACACGCTCCTCCAACTTCTTGGAGAATTGTTGCTGCTGTCAAGTTGAAAATGAGCCGCTAATGTTCTCGGATTGTCTCATGTGATAACTTCTTTACGTTCTATTGAGAATAAGTCATGGATTTATGAGATTATCTCAATATATGTATGTCTGTGAATTTTGCTTCCCTAAATTTAGCTTCCTGGTTTTAAAGTCGCCTTTGTTTGCCTTCTTTCATGTCACTGGTCCGTGCCAGATTCACCCACTTCCACTTCACAGATAAAGTTCATCCCCGTAAAGTTCTGCCTATCAAAGCCTCGTTTCCTGGACGAGTTACTATTTTCCTGCCAGTACTCTCCCCTCGTTTGGCGCAGTGCTACAACAAAGTGAGCAGAAGGTACTGGCAGCAGAGCGCATTCAAATCCCCTGTTAGTTTTTGGCTGCACGCTGGTTAAATTAAAAACTGGATAATATGTTTCGTAAGGTCCAAGAATATTTTTATGTAGTCAATTTGTTGCTCATATGTTCAAAGCAGATAGAAGCATGCACACAAATACAAAGCTCCTCTGCGGTTCGCTGACTGAAAAGATGCACTGGCTTTGGTTTTGGAAGCGGCGTGTGTTGGCTGTGATTGGATCGGAGTTGTGTCGTGACTTTTTCCAGCATGTACATGACAATACCATAAACAGGTCTGGTGACCACAGCCGGGCTCGGCCTCCCTCCGAATGGAGTCTCACAGCATCTGTTGAAGGGAAGTTCAGCCAGAACAGTGGAGGCCTGAGGTTTCTGCGTACGTTACCGCGGGCCAAACCACTGTTATTCAAAACCCCACCACAATACACAGCCCGGTTATGAACACGGGAACATAAACAAGATTTTTTTATTTTTTTTTGTCCTCTGAGAGCTTGTTAGAAGTTTGGCATTTCCTCTTTACTCTCTCTCGCCTGGGAACTGGTCGTTTGTGGGTACTTAACGTAAACTCGGTTTACTATGAAGTGAAAAACATGTCTTTAATGGAGACAATCTGGAAAATTTGCTGTGAAATGTCGAGACAAAATGTATTCATCTATTCCTCCGTTGAATTATTCAGGCAAAAGTTTGGACATTCCTTTTTAGTTGGTGCATATTTATCAACTCCATAAAATAAATATCCTGAATAAAATGTCATTCTCTCAATCAGACACGTAACAGTCATATAAAATAACTTTTCAGGTGTTCTTTGTCAAAGGTAACCGTATTCTCTGGACTATAAAGCCTCATTTCCACTGCACAGAATGTGCCTCTGCAGTTCAAGTTTTCACGTGTCTGCTGATTGGTCAGTAATTTACATCAAGTAGCAACATTTAAGTCGTATAAACCTTCCCGTAGTTGTTTCCACACTCCGCTTTGTGCTCACTGGTTGTTTTGCTGACTGGGTTTATTGAAATGTCGGCGCAACACGGCACCCCAGTCTGCTGACGAGGTGCAGACGCTCCTCTCTGTGAAGGGTTAGGGTTACTCTCTACAGTGGAACTGCACAACAGAGTTTTATCTGGGTACGCTTTGCTGTACCGTACCGGAAAATACTGCACAGTGGAAACGAGGCGTAAGTTGTATCTGTCAAAAATACATCATGAAGTTGAAAAAAGAAAACATATTAAGTGTCACTGGTATATCAGAACATTGATAGTCCACATCTATAACTATAAAAATGAAAATAATCAATATTTGCAACATGTATCTTGAGAAGAGATGCTCCCGTGATTACTGTAATTTCTGGACTATCCCTCACATCTGTCAAAATATAAATCACCAAAAAAAATAGGGGAACAAAAGCATATTTAAGCCTTATTGATGATTAAGAACATTTGTTCTCCATGTCCAGATGTAGGTGTTGATAATCCAGGTCCATCAGCTGCTTTTCTAGAACCTCCTATGAATGTGTTCCTCAGCTTTTACCCCACGATTAGCCTCCTTTGTTTTCTCACATCACTCACGAGTTCTGAACTCTTTTTGGATATTGATGCACATTTTATCATTTGTACTTAAATGCAGTAGAAATGGGATTTTTTTTCCGTGGTGCTTTAGCAGCTTTCTGTTGTCATACAGTGACACCTAGTGGTCCCAGATGGTATACTAGTATATTTGAACCTGTCTGCCTGTGATATCACTCCTGGGTTCATTCTTACTTATTAGTCTTACTGCTAAGTGAAAGTTCAATCCATCTAGCATAGAATTTCACACATTGTATACAGGATGTGAGTAAATCAGGCCAAAAGAGTTATTTTTACAGCATTGGAAAATGCAGATCAACGTCACAGAAAAGATACGATCTCGGTTCTGTAGAGTTCAAAGAGCAGACACATTAACTTCAAATTACATGGTTTGCTGATCAGAAATTAAACAAAATGTATCATTTGCAGATGACCTTCAGATTTCTGGTGCGTTATTGTTTTTTTCTTGAGAAATCTACATCAAAAACGTGTGAAAATGAGATTTCTATATACTTTTAGACGTGTCTGGTTTGTTGTTCGAGCTCTCAGCCCCTCCGCTGCCAACCAGCTGAAGCGTGAAAGAAACAGGCCAAGTCTTTTAGAGTCATTGATGAAGAATCTAATACATCATGGGGAAAATACACGCCTCAGACACGGTGGAAAATATCTGTGGCGGATTTCTAGCTTATGTGGTTTCAGGCTTTTTGTGTGATGACAGATGGATAATATGCTGACTGGAGGTAGGAGGCGGACGGGTTAGTCATAACTATAACAGAGGTGGAAGTATGCGATGGTCTGAAGGCAGGTTTGTGCATATACCTGATCTGGTTTGTTGGTTCAGGATACTCCCGTCTTTGTACCACAGGTTCACCTGTCACACGGGTGAGTGAAGTTTTGGTAATCTGGTCAAATCCTTCACATAAAGCAGAACACACTCAGGGCTGAATAGACAGATGGAGGCAAAGAACACTGTGTTTCTTACTCACTGTTGAACAAACAAAGGCTCTTGTGTTTAGTCAGATTCCCTCATAAAAACAACTCTAAAAATAAGATGAGCAAACAGAGATAATCCAGTGAACACCCTGTGTTTTCCCACAACGTTTAACATGTGGACTGAACCGACTAAATCCAGCTGTCAAAATGTCTATTTATCTACAAACACTGAAGGGCCCATTTACATGGCAATGATCTCAAGTGAAAACACAAAAACTTTGTTGCCTTTTGGGTGTATGTTTACATGATAATGGTGCTCGAAGCCACTGGAAATGCAATTTTTTTGGAAATGGCTCCAAAGGTAGAACGTTTGGAAAACTCTACAACTCGGTTGCCGTGTAAACTGGCGAAGATTTTACTTTCTGGAAACAATCGGTGCCTGTTTCCTTGTTGCTGGTGAAAACACTGCTAATGCGCATGGACAACATGGCCTAGTGGAGTAAATATCTAATGCGCACGCTCAGTAGATGGACAATAACGACAATGTTTTCCTCCAGAGTGTCATGACTCCCAGTCCAGATTCTCCTGGAACTTGGTAGTTTTATTTTGAAAGTTACCAGAATAGTAATCCAACTTGGTCGTCTGTCTACTAAAACGTCTGCGTTCTCCTGTTCTCTGCGCTCATGTGTCTGGTTTCATTACCAAAACAACCAACAGCACTAACCCGTGGCCTTGCATACCAACTATATTGTTTTTATTTACATTGTCATTTTCAAAATGTTGTTGTTTAAATGGGAAATCTTTCTAAAACGAAAACGCTGCATTTTTACTTGAAACATTGTTGTGTAGAGTGGGCCTGAGAGAAACCGTGTCGGTATCATTACAGTAAACCAACAGCATCTAATAAAAATAAATCTTTAAAAAAGAAATAATATGAAGTATTAATGATCTGGAAATTCAATAATGTAAATGTCAGTACTCTTAATGTATGATGGAGGCGCGATCCCACTTTGAGCAATATAATTAAGATAACTCTGGTAGTGACAGCATCCACAAGAGGCATCAGACCCCCCCCCCTTCAGCAGTAAATCCTCCCCCCTCCCTTTCTCCCTCCCCTCACGTCAGCTGTTTTCCTCCCACTCTGAGCTATAGCTGTCACAAGGCGGGACCACAGGGAGCTCGCCGCTGGTATTTATAGCATGCCAGCACTATAAGTGATAGATGTCACCTTCACGCCACAGCCTCTGGGGCACTGCACTAACCCCCCCCCCCCCCAACACACACACACACACACACACACACACACACACACACACACACACACACACACACACACCTGCCCCACTAACAAGCTGCAAAGTGCTTTGGATGCACAGGGAACAGACCAGAGCAAGAGTGTGTGTGAGGAGGAGCAGGATGTGTGTTTCTGAGCTGACACAAACAACGGAAACAACAGGGGTGTGTGTGTGTGTGTGTGTGTGTGTGTGTGTGTGTGTGTGTGTGTGTGTGTGTGTGTGTGTGTGTGTGTGTGTGAGCGTCCCTTCTTTCACATGCTAATTAAAACCTGTCCAGGTGAGAAGTTCAGGGTTGAAAACACAAGCGCGGTTGTGATTGGATGGTGGATGAAGAGGAGGGTGATGAAGACGAGCTTGACCACAAGGTGTGACTTCACACCTGAATCTTTTGGCTGGACTCCTGCAGGTGTTGAACCAATGATCTCATGCACTGACTTTAAAGCTACAATATTTAAGTTTATAGAACAAAAAACTCTGAACCGAGCTCCTGATGTCATCTCAAAGTTTATATTGTGATTTGCTGCTGGTATTTCTACCAAAATCGGCACGTAATCCAACCAGTCCCAACTGTTTTAATCTTGCAGTACAAATTTGCCCCACTAGATGGGATATTGAGTTAGATAACACAGCAGTGGCTGAAATATTTCTAACTGGACAGTCGGGATCACAGCCACAAGTGATGTAGGGGTTTTCTTCCAGGTACTTCCTTCCATCGAGGTTCAGTGTTGGAATAAAAGTGTATATAATTTATCCCATGCTGTATTTCCACATTCTTGCACTATGATGAGTGCAGGGGTGTTGTTGCAACAATAATCGTTATGCCTTGCAGATGATAATCCTCTGAAACTGAGAAGACAGCCTTGTGAAAACCGGCAAAGAGCGGTTTCACAAAAGAACAACATGTTCCAGCACTCAAATCAAAGCTGACCTCGACGGAGCGATGGTTCCATTCACCTCCTCCCTCCTCTGCTCACTGATCTCTGTAGAAATGTAAACACCTTGCTGCAACCCTAATAAAAAGAGAGAAGACGGACGAGAGTTTTCAGAGCGGAGTGGAGATTGTAACTGAAACACACTCTGTCCGTTCTCCTCGCGAGTAAGACCTGAAACTTGACTTGGTGTGTGTTCTTTCTTGCAGGTTAATAAGTGTGCAGAGGTTAAACCTGACATTCAGGAAAACATTGACTCATACAGACACAAAAAGGTAAAAGAGAACAGACGGAGACAATCTGCAAAAGGAGGGTAATCAGACCAGCATGAAACAAAAGGGAAAGAGCGAGTTTCCTGAAACAAGAGAAGAGTGTGTCTAAATAAAATAAAATAAAACCAGAAGCCACAAGACAAAAACCTCGAGGATGACACTAATTAAATAATTTCATGCAGACACAGTGAGAAAATACAAACTCCTCACCGGAAGACCCTCAAGCCTGGACTCATCTGGCTGTGAGCTGACGGTGTTAACCACTACGTCACCGTGCTGCTCCACCAGATAAGAACGTTCTTGGATCACTAACATTTAAGCTGTTTTAAATCAAGTCGGTTCAGTAAGAAACTGCCTGTGATTAAATCTGCACCATCTTCAGTGGACAGTGGCCATCTTTAAAAGTAGCAGCCTTTGTGAAAGTTTTAGTAACTCAACATGTAAATTATGATGTTTGCGTCGATGCAACGACACCACTTCTTTAAAAGGACTAGTATGTGTGCTAACCTTGAGCTTCTTGTCGATACCGAGTACCGATACGAATACTCATTAAATGCCATGAAGATAATTCATACTCAACATGCAAACGATGTGTGGAGGCTGTGCGTAGCTGAACCACCTCGGCACAGCCTCTGTATCAACGCTCCTACTCCTCCAACAGTGTCACGGCCTATAGTGCACATAGTGCAGTGTGTACCATTTAGCATGTAGCACGTAGCACAGCGCGGCGTTAAAGCCTCCTGGATTCACCGAGTACTTAAACTAATGAGCGACATCGTGCTATCTGGTCCAAATGTCTCTGGTGATGCAGTTGCTGATGTTTTCCGAACTATCGTTCTCCTCCTCTTGATATTTTTGACAGAACAGTTTACAGTCTGTCTTACGTTTGTCATCCTTATTGATATTAGAAAAATTCAAAACTGCGGACATCACCAGGGCTCTCTCGTCTACCAGCTGACGCATGACGTCACGTAATACTTGCCTGGTTGAATCGGGGAACTTTCACAAGTACGATTTCTCCGTGGAGTTTCGGACCCGATACCCAACATCGGTATCGGTGCATCTCTAATTGTTGCATAATTTGTTTTCTGCACAGAAGATTTCCCTCCATGAGTAACAGAAAGTAGGTTCATCATTGAGTCACATACCAACAAATCAGCACACACACACACACACACACACACACACACACACACACACACACACACACACACACACACACACACACACACACACACACACACACACACACACACACACACACACGAGCAGTGATCACAACACAAGACGCCGCCCACAGACACACAAACATAAACTTGTATTTTTCCCCCACAATGCACCAGCTCTGGAAGAAAAGCCCACAGCTAACCGTCACTGTCACGAGGCGTCATCCTGACATTTTCAATCATCTCCTGTGACGAAGATATTTTTGGCCCGAGTGGTAGAGTTGTCCTTTGTAATACAAAATATAAATCAGGTCTGTGTGACAAGTGGAATAAGCTTGTCAGGAAGCAGGCGCTCCAGGAAAGGAGCTTCTGGCTGAAGACTCCTCTTGGTATTGTTCTGATATACAAACTCCCACTTAGAGTTTGTCATGTGTCAGACTTCATACCGTCACTGACCTCAGACGTTCTGCTCGGTCTCAAATGGGTGTATTAGTGATGCGTGTGCTTTATTGACAGTCACTATGTTAATTAGACTCATAAATGCATGAATTATTGCGTCGGGGCCTGTTCACGTGGCAACGATTTCAAGCGTAAACGCAAAACTTTTGTTGTGTTTTGTGTTTCTGTATACACGACAATGCTGCGGGGAGCCACTGAAAACGCAACTTTTTGGAAACGGCTCCCAGCATGGACCTTTTCAAAAACACTCTGTCTGTCCACTTCGAAAGCTTCCCTGTCTGGTTCTACAGTCTTTCGCAGGCTTTTTTTCTATGAACGTCATCAAGCAGCCTCGGGTTGGTTCTACGGGCTCTTTTTTGTTGGTCGTCCAACTTTTCCTGGAGCTTTTTTTAGTTCATCTGCAACCTTTTTGTAGCCATCTAACTCCTGCTGCATGGCGGTTAGAGTGCCGTCGAACTCCTGTTGTTAGGCCTCCATGGGTGTAACACGGTGATGCACGGTAACGCATGGTTTGTTTTTTAATAGATGCTAATTTTGGAAGCTAATGAACGCGACTTGTACCAAACAGAGGACATGTCTGGTACAACAGAGCTACCAAATATCACCTTACTACACGTCCATATATTCCATAAGTTTGATTCTTATCAAAACCAAAATTCTATCTTTCATATTTTCTTAACTTTCGCTTGTATCGAATGTGCATATTTGAAGATTTGTTACACGTTTTGACATCAAACGTTTTGCATGTGAGATGTATTAGTGAGAGCCACTTCTGTGACGGATAAACATTACAATAGTATTTTTTTTATAGTTTAACATGGGGTGGCTGTGTCTCGGTTGTTAGTGGTCGTCCCAATCGGAAGGTTGGTGGTTTGATTCCCTTATTTCCCCTGACCACATGATGAAGTGTCCCTGAGCAAGACACCAAATCCCAAACAACCCCCAATGGATGGATTGAGTGCCTTCCATGGCAGCATCCACTATTGGTGTGTGAATGTGTGTGTGATTAACAATGTAAAGCACTTTTAAACACTTTACTTTTAGAGCTCTTCATGGCCTGGCGCCCAGTTATATTACTGACCTGCTGACCCAATACAAGCCTGCTCGCAGCCTGAGATCCTCGGGTGGATCCCTTTTGGTCATCCCAAAGTCAAAGCTTAAATGTAAGGGTGACCGTGCGTTCTCCACCAGGGCGGCGCCCCTTGACTTTGGAATGGCCTGCCCGAGGAGATAAGGCTTGCAGAATCAGTGACTTATTTGAAATCTCTTTTAAAAAACCCACTTTTATAGACTCGCTTTTAATTGAAACTTCCATTGTTAATAAAATTCTGTCCCTTTTATCTTTTTATATGCTCTCTCTTTAAGCCACCTAGGCCAGTGGTGTTTTGTTGCCAATAATTATAATTTTTGTCTATAATTTTTCCATCTGTTTAATGACTGCTTGTCCATCTGCTTGATTGCTCGTCTGCTCTGTCTCGCTTGACTTTTTTGTTTGTTTGTGTTTTTACTGTAAAACAGTTTGTGCAACATGTGTTCTGAAAAGCGCTATATAAATAAAGTTATTATTATTATTATTATTGTTACTTGCGACTGTTCAAGCGGTGGAAAAGCACTAGATAAGTGAAATCCGTTTTCCATTGTTACTACGAATTCAGAGGAAAATATTAACATAACATTCACTGTTGGCTCAATGTTGAGTAATTCATAAGTGTGTGTGTGTGTGTGTGTGTGTGTGTGTGGGTGTTAGTTGTGAGGGGTTGAGGGGCCACTGAGTGCGTGCCTGCCCTTCTATGACAGTGACAAAATGGTCAGGGAGTCGCTGAAATCCATCCCTGCCAGGCCGAATGTGTTGACACGGCTTTAATTCAGATCGCCACATGACACTGCGCCTCGGCCTCCTCTGTGAGAGAGCAGGGTGGTCACGGAGAGAGGCTGTCAAGTTCACATAGCATGTTCGAACGCTGTCTACATGCCAAGTAGAAGGGTGGGGACAGTGCTGAAGAAGCACCACATGCACATGTTAACTTGTGTCCCGGTACATGCTAATGAATGGTGATCTTGTGTTGTAATGCCTGTAGATTTTATGTGACGTACATGTAGCTGGAAACTGGGATCGTTATCACTTTGGAATGTTTACAATCACAAAAAATGAGTCAAGATTCCAGAAAAGATAAAGAACAAGCTCATCATCACAGACACCCACAAAGGCCCCGTTTCCACTGCGTTTCAAGTGAAAACGCATTGTTTTTGCATTTTAGTTTCATAAAAAATTGATTCCCGGCTTTCAGCAAAAAGAAAAAAAACCCCACAAAATAGACTTTGAAGAACGTGTAAACAGAACATACTCAGATAAATCATATACATTTAAAATACTCAAATATACTCAAATATAATTATGTCTGTTTCTACGGAAATTGCAAAAATGCTGAAAAACATGTAGTTAGCATGTTGGGCCTTGAGTTGGCGCTGCTCGTTGTTTTTGTATTGACACACACACACACACATGCATGTAGAGAACGATACGCTATAAAAATGAAAACATTAACAATGGGAGTACAGGAGTATTCATTGTTAAGAATGATTAAGAAACAATCTATATATATATATATATATATATATATATATATATATATATATATATATATATAAAACTACCAAGTCCCAGGAGAATATAAACTGGGAGTCATGACACTCTGGAGGTAAACATTGTTATCGTCAGTCTACTGAGCATGTGCAGAACAATTATTTACTACAGCCCTGGTGCACATGACCAGTCGCAGTGTTTCAGAAATGTTCCCGTTTCCATGGAGACAGAGTCCAAGCATTCAAGATCAAATTGGTGCCCAGAATCTTATTTATTTCTCTTTGTATCTTTTTGTCCACATCCCCTCCAGCACGGATCGGGAGTCGCACTGTATTGAGGTGATGGATGTTAAAGAATCTCATTTTGACTTTCCAGTCCAATTCCCTCCACATTGGATTGTTTCTTAATGTATGTCCCTCTTTAAAGGTTTCCTCCCATTGTCCCTCTGTTATTATAATGATTTGATTCTAGTTTCCATGTTTCTTTAACCCTCACCTTGTTATCTTTGGAATCATATTGCAGTGCTTCATATACTTTTGAAATAACACCTACCTTTGTATCTTTTTCTGTAAATGACATAAATACTTCCTGTATTTCTGAGGCTACTTTGCAAATGTTATCCCATCCCTTATGATTCATGACATAACTCCTTAATGGTGAAAATGTATAAAAATCTTGTGCAGGTAAACTGAACTCACTCCGACGTTGTTCAAAGGACTTTTCTGTCCTGTAAACACTTGTGCCATTTAAGTCGGTCCTTTGTTTGCCTACTTGCTGTATCCTGTGTCCATGGTGGAGGGTACAAACTCTGGATTTGCTGCTAATTTAGTAGCTCTGCTGATGGAGCTTGACAATTCTGATTTCTTTCGTACCGTCGACCATATTTTCCGCGTCTCCCTCGTGCATTCATTCATGATCTTAGTCTGCCCTGAGATCTTCCTGTCAGAAAGGGAAGTGCTCCTAAAAGAAACCTTGGAGATGAGTTCTGTTCCATTCCCACCTAAATAGAGTCTGAATCATTAGTTATCCACATAATCATTGCCCTGAGTTGTTCTGTGCAATCGTATTCTTTATAGTCACAGTATTTGTTTAACAGGACAGTGTATTGTTCCAGTATGACCATGCAGTGAGTTGTGTTGCTCCTCTCTTGTCTCCTCTTACCATGGAGGGCTTCATGAATGATCAGCTGACATCTTCTGTCAGGAGGTGTCAGGAAGCATGTGAGTGTGAACATGTACATGTATGAAACTCCTGCATGAGACTGCAGTCAGACACAGTGGACACACTATCTCCCTGCTGACAAGTGTCATCAGCTCCAGCTGCTCGGGGGTCTCTGCTGTCATGTGGGTGGTGGGGGCAGAATGGAGTGCTACTGCTGCAGGGGAAGGGCATAAAGCCAAGAAATGGGGGATGGGGGGGTTAGTGGTCAAACAGTTGGGCAATTTGTGAGCGCACTACCACGCTGAAAGCAACCAGCAGCTTCCACGACTGGCAGTCCAGGTTTCATCACCCAAGACCCCACCTGTCATTTCCTCTTAAACCCTCCTGACCCCCACCTCACCCGGGGGGGGGGGGGGGGGGGGGTCTGCCCTCCACGTTAAAGGCCAACGGTACCAACCTAAAATGAGGCGCGACATAACTGTGGCATGTTTGCTTGGATTAAATTTGCATTGTCAGATGTTTTGAGGGTTGGTGCGAGGCATTTACGCCTCTATATTTAGAGAGAACGCCGGCTGCTCCGCTGCTCACAGACATATGTACTGTAGCCTGGTTCAATCTCCACACTGTGTACAAGAACTCCATTTACTAGAAGATCGTTTCCAGTTGGGAAGTCCCCGTGTCGCAGTTTGCAGTGTCTCATGACAATAACAAAGAAGCAACATGGCCGCCTGCAGCGGTGCTGATTCATTGTGTCCGGGGGCTTTTCTTCACATGCTGGGGGCTCCAGATATGAAACATCTTGGTGGAGGAGCAAAGATGACTAATTTCACGCCAGGCAGGCGGCTGCCAGCAGGGGGCCCTGTTGGGGGAGATTCCTGATGTGTCGTTGCAGTCTGAGAAGGTTTCAAGTTGTGTCGTTGGTATCATTGATTTGGATCAAATTTCAGACGTTTCTCAGGGCCCCCTTCTAACCACGACACAGAGACAGCAAGTATAGGGCCCCCATCTTTGCGGACAGGTTCAGCTAAAGGGTTTAAATCATATTGTCATTGATATGGACAAATCTGTCTGGGGCTCCGTTACAGCTGGGGGCCTGTCTGTCCAGGGAAGAGCCCAACAATCTCGTCCTTACAGACACTGACAAAGAGATGGAAGAACTGAAGCTGAAGCTCTACAATCTATTTCCATTGTCCACTTATCTGCTGCATTTTCTTTATTTTTTTTTTAAAGCTTTAATAGGGTTTTTCATCCAATTACTGCATAGAATTATTTTGAATCTTTTAGATGGTCTTTGAAGGTAGTCCATTTTCCCGTCTGTTTTTTTCATATTGTTTGCTGTAGTTTATAACTTGAGTGTGTCTCTCCATAATACTCATTCTATTTTAGTTATATAGCACCAACACTGACATCTTAAGATAAAAAAACAAACAAGAAGCAGTGGACAGGCTGGAAAGAAAAAAAGTCCCTTTTAACAGAAAGAAACCTGCATAACAAGACTGAGGGGGAGAGTTTCTACTTTTTTGTTTGGGGTTTGGCTGTAGAGAGACAGAGAAAAGGAGAGGACAGAGAGAGAGAACAATAAACAACAAATGGATGGAACAGATTTCTAAAGAGAAGATGCATCTCACTGGTGACGATAACGGCGGTTACATGATGACATTCGGACCAATAGACTGACCCGAGACTTTCCCTACTTCTAATTCCCAATGCATAAACAAAGCAATACACCGCTAATTACAAGCGACCTGTTATGTGTAAAACAAGTACATTTACTAACTTTCAACAGACGCCACCATGATGGCAGATCTTTTCTGAAACCTCCCAGTTTGACTGCATTCTGACGCATTCTTCCCAGCTAACTGATGACTGCACTACTATAAACTGTGCTGACGGAGCAGCATGCAGCTCTGTCCAGGCCTGTCAGGTCTCCCCGGGTGGTGTTTTTTTTTTTTTTTTAATAATCTCATTTTCCCCGACTCTGATTAAATCGGGGGTCACGGTGGTGCATGTTCTGGACGCCTGCCATGGTTTCCCCTGTTAATTAACGGGTGGTTAATTGTAGTCTCGCCCTATAAATAAAGCTGATGTGCCCTCTTGCTGTCTTTGCTGAGTCACTGCTGACAAGAAAGCTCGCCCGGGCGCACGACCTTTACTCTCAGACTAACTGGGGGAAATGGAGTGCCAGAAAAAGCTTGTTTCAGCCCTCACACCCTCAGACCCATCTGGCCTCCCATAAATCTGCTGGTGTCCGTCATCAGTGAAATGCAGCTGGCACACACACATATCAACCCCCCCCCCCCCCCCCCCCCCCCACACACACACACACACACACACTCATTCCCACTGACTCGCACTAGGAGTCGGGTTTGCACAGAGTGTGAAAATAAGATCTGCCAGCTTTAATAAATGCCTCTTCGCAGTGCGATCAGTCTCAGGCTTTCCAGCTATGTGCGGCCTCCTCTGGCTAAACTGGCTCATTAGCGACAGGGGATCTTATATTTGCAGCACAGTTTCACACCGTTTAGACTTACACTCAGAAGCCCGCCCGGGCCTGGATCAGCGCACGGCGTCGGGGTGACCCTCCAGTGGAGTCGTGAGGGCAACACGGGCGCAAATTCCCCGCGCAGCAGGTGTCGAGTTTGATATCGAGCTTACAGGATATTCAGTCCATGTTGTCCCCTCTTTCTTCAAGCCTACTGTCTCCACCTTTACTATTCAATATAGACACAAATATCCTGACAAATACTGCAATGTAAGCTGCTTGAAGCCAGAGGATATCGGCTTGTTTAACCTCCGACCTTGGTTGGTCGCTTGCTTTGTTGGTTGATTGGATGGTCGGTCAACGTATGGATTGATTTTGGCTAACAGAAAATGGAACAAAAAATAAATGATTTATTTTTCAGCCACACTCGGATCATGTTCTCGCCAGGCAGAGGTAGTCGCTCGTTTTATGTGTTTTTGTAAAAATTTACATTATAAAATGCAGTTTTTATTACCATCACCTCAAGGCCCGGAGATATTTTAATAATATTTGCTCTTCTGTTGACATCAAATCAACGTCAATGAGAAAATTCAGTTTTTTCCATGACATATAACTCACATATAATGTTTAGTAGGTTGAAGCCACTTTCTTATAAGAGTCAGAAGAATTTTATCATTTTAAATATAAATGAATGTGTCATTGTTCCCTGAATAGTTTCTACTTTTTGTGTTTCTAAAACTAATGACTCCCGCTCTTGTTTACGGCCAAAACCTTCTTGGACCTCCATGAATTTGAGAAGCGGGCGCACAGCAGCCACTGACATAATGTATTCAGTATTATGCACAGGCTAACAGAGACATATGGCTTTGGATTGGAGAGCTGGAAGTTTCCGGGGCTAACACCGGCAGTTATCTGCGATGAGCACAGGCACGCAGCACCGGCCAGGTGGCTCTTTGGAAGACCGTGCCAAAAGATGAAACCACCTCAGTGTCAGCATTTTAATTTGATCTGCCATGTGCACATATGTCTTTAAAGTCTGCGGGGAGTCTCTTAGCCATTGATGTGCCTCGCCAACGGTCTGCAGCCGTACAGGTTAGCACTGCGGGCTAATCTGTAGTGAGTCCGTCCCGAAAGCCCGCGCCAAGTGGATGGCAGGATGAGTGATCTGCTCTCCTCTGATCCCCGGCCCTCGGATGCCCGCGGCGTGCCAACTATTCTGCTCCTTTGTAGTGGCAGCCAACATGCCCAGACGGGTGGAGGAGGAGCACCCAGACCCAAACAGGATCTGAAAGGCAGGAGTCCTCCACTGTGCGATATTAGGAAGTGGGCACAGCCAGCTCAGCGCTGCCAAAAATGTTTTTGGGGCAGCAGCCATTCTGGAGCTCAGCGGCACTTTGTTCGAACCCTCCGAAGTTCAATCAATCACAGTGTTACTGCATTCATTGATGGAAGTAAACAGAGCTCAGTATCATTAGGAGACCGGAAGAGACCACCATCTACCAACGTGGAAAAAATCAACTGAAACATAATCTTTTTTAAAATGTGAATATATAATCTAATGAATTTTGCTCTTTTGCAAAATGGATATTGAGGATGTTGATACTACTATTTCTTTGTCTTATACCGTCAGCCCTTATTCCTGTAACTTCTTCGTGCCAGACATCACATATCGATCAGAGCCGAGGTCCACAGCCTTTTTTAGAAGCGCGGTTGGGGACTTGTGTATTACCTGTTTACGTAAAGAGCATTAAGACAGCTGAAGTGGTAAAGCATGCTGTAGAAGCGAAACATATTGACTGTAGGATCTGTTGAATGATCACTGCTGAAAACCACTTCCTGTATATCAGATCCCTGTTCATGAGGACAACAGGGGTTCTTGTGGGATACCTCATGTCTGACACCTCTGATATTCTAAAGCAGGGATACCAAACATAAGGCCCGTGGGCCAGAACCAGCCCGAAAAAAGCTCCGATCCGGCCGCCAAACCACCGAGAAAATTGTAAAAATTTTGAATAAAGGAAGAACATCGAGCTGAGATGTCGGTGATGCTACAATGAAAGCTCGCTACCTCGTCGCCATCAAACCAGCCTCACAGCCAAGCTGTCAGGTGTAAAAACAACCATAATGCAACTGCTATAGAAGATGCTTGTCACTGTATTCTACACCAGAAGTTTCCATTAAAATTGCCTTTAAGTTGAGATTGTAGTTATTTTTAGTACTATTAGTTTGTTTTTTTGTGAAAATATAGACTTTGTCATCATTGGTGTAAAAAAAAAAAAAAAAAAAAAGTAAAATTTTAAAGATTATTGTGGCACTATTTTACCTGTCCGGCCCACTCAAGATGAAATTGGTTTGTATGTGGTCCCTGAACTAAGATGACGCTGCGGTCTAAATAGTTGGTTTTCATTCTGAGGAAAACGTGTGTTTGAACCCTGCAGTGAAATGAAGCGGACTACAGTTTATAGTGAGCCATGACCATGAAAAACGACATCCCGTGTATCCATTCAGTGTCAGAACAATTCCACCATTAGAGCGAAGTGAAGAGCCCTCGACAGCGCGACACAGACGCTCCTCCTCTCCTCTCGTCTCCTCTCGTCTCCTCTCCGCAGTCTGCCCACATTAACTCTCCAGCCCATTCAGCTGTGATTAGAAAAGCCTCTCGGCTTCCAGAGTTTGCAATCATTTGACCGTAATGAATTCCAATCACTCCCTCCTCCTGCCCTCTGCTCCCACTCCAACTGGAGGAGTTCTGAGGAGGAGGGAGCAGAACGGAGAGACAAAGAGCACGAGGCAGTCAAACACAATGGATTGAAAAAAAAAATCAGCTGAAATGAATATATTTTTTTCAGCTTCACACACTGCAACATATTACCACGAGGAATATAACATCTGGCCCAGTATCACTAACAAACTGAATACAATAAGCAAATCTGCAGCCGTTCATGTTCACACTGTAACGTTTTGAAAACAATGTAGTTAGCATTAGTTGTTTGTTCTTGTAATGAAACCACACGCGCATGCATGCAGAGAACAATATGCTGTAAACATTAACAATGGGAGGACATTCGCATGGACAGACGACCAAGTTGGACTGTTATCACGGTGACTGTCAAAATAAAACTCAGGAGGATCTGGACTTGGAGCCACGACACTCTGTTCATCTACTGAGCATGTGCAGAAGAACTATTTACTACAACCGTGGTGCACATGAGCAGTGGCTCCACATTGATGGAGACTGAGCGTTTTCAAAAAGTTCCACCTTGGGATTCATTTTCACAAGCTTGTGTTTTCAGTGTCTCTGAGCACCTAAAAAGTTTCGTGTTTTCATTTGAAATCGTTGATCTGTAATTGAGGTTGTGTATATTTTCACTGTTAAATAATCTTGTTAGGATTTCATGCAAATTGTTGCTGTAGCACAAATTATTAAGATTAGTACTTCTAATTTGATATTTCGTCGATACTGTCTCCCGGCTGAACGGCCGAGGGTCTGGAACCGTCTCACAGACGTCCTATTAAGGACATTTTTTCTTTCTTTCAATACTTTAAATCTGTTTTTGCAGTGGGATAATCTCATATCATGACTGTGCAGTTGTAATTTCAATTAGATTAAACGTCTAAAAAATTACTAGACATTGTTTTCCAATTAGCGTTATATTTGCAATTTGAATTAAAGAAAAAAAAAGTTTCTAAAGTCATTCAAGTGTTTTATAATCACAATTGTTCCAAAACTGTTTGTTAAAGAAGCCAAAGTGAGCATCACATATTGTTTTCTGTCCATTTAGCATTAAATTAGATCTTTGAGGTTTGATTTTGTTTAGTTTTTTGCATGTTTGATGGTTGTAATCCTCCCACATGCGCTTTGTGTTCAGCTGAAGTCGAAAATCAAGCCGTGCGAATTCGCTTGTCGTCCTCTGCGGCTCTTTCCCGCCCGTGTCACCGCGATGATGCTGACAGAGCCGTGGTGATGACCTTTCACCATCGCCATGCCAACCGTCCCGGCTCCCTCTGGCCAGCAGTGTCCCTGTCACCTACGATCAGCTGCAGCGAGCGGCCACCACGCTGCCCGAGTGTGACCGGCGGAGACACAAAGACGAGCCGCAGAACAGAGAACTGGGACGTCATTGAAGAGGCTGCAGACCACCCGTCACTTCCTGGAACAGCAATAATCTCCGTCACAGACGAGCTGAGAGCCGGAGCGCGGTGAATACCCACAAATACAAGGCCGATAAATCAGCAAAATGTGCACTTGTTGAGATTTTTGTTAATATCAATTATGTACCATATTTTCCGGACTATAAGGTGCACTTTTTTTTTTATTTACTAGTCCTGCAAGATGGAAAATAAATGTTCTTATACATCGGTGAGAGTTAGGCCTGGTTTACACGACAACGTTTAAATTTAAAACACATCGTTTTTTTGCATTTTCATAAAAGTTTCACGCTAAGACAGCAATGTTTTGAAAACGATGTCCTTTTACCCGTAAACAGGAAAAAATGCTGAAAACAATGTAGCTAGCATGCCGGGTCACAAGTTGCCGCTGTTTGTTTTTGTAATCGTCAACATTAAATGAAATAATCATTTTCAGAACGTTGCCACAAAAGCAAAGCGTTTTCACTTGAAACGTGTAAACGGAGCCTGATTCTGCACTGAATGGAATGACAGAGGCTTCATTCACCCAAAGGATCCGCTTCACAAACCCTTCGGCTCACCGTAAATACAGTTTGTCTAATAAAAGCATCATTGGATTTGGTGTGGGCGTTCCAGATCCACGGCGGTGCTCGTATGAGTCAGTGTCGTATTCAAAATCAAACTGAGCCGTCATTAAAGTCAGCGGGAGCACCTGCACTCTCCCACTGCAACATGTAAGGAAAGCCTCTGCAGGGGAGAGCTGCCTTTCAATCTGTTTGTTTTACTTTGGTTCGTGTGTGTGTGTGTGTGTGTGTGTGTGTGTGTGTTCGTGTGTGTGTGACAGCAAAAGTGTGAGTAAGAGGAGAGTGTGCATCACTCAGTCGCACACCACCGCTGTCATTAATACTGTCGAACTTTGTGAGCCGCAGGTAACCGACAAGAGTCGAGGCTGCTTGTGAACTTTAGCAAGGCCAGCTTTAAAGACGACAGACAGACAGACACACACACACACACACACACACACACACACACACACACACACACACACACGCTCTGTTCTCTCTGGTTGAAGATTTTTGAGGTTATGAGCTGTGTGTGGTTGTTTAATCTTGAAAGACAATATGTGTGTGAGCATACATATACTTGCGTGTGTGTAGGCGTGTCTGTGTGTGTCTTTGCTTGCTTGTGCTTGCATGTATGGGCATGTATCTAAGACTGTGTGTGTGTGTGTGTGTGTGTGTGTGTGTGTGTGTGTGTGTGTGTGTGTGTTGTGATGTCTGACTGAGGCTGACAGGCCGGCCCACCTCCTCGGGGGTCGGTTTGTTGGTTTGTTGGTTTGTCGGTTTGTCGGTGACGACTGCTGACATGTAAACACACAGCCTCGCACAAACACGCTGGTGTGCTCATGCAGAAACACACTCGATGCGTCTGCACAGACGCATCGGAACTCATCTGGTCCGAGTTCAGTCGGGGACACACTCGCAGTCACATGATGGATGTCTGAGTTATTCATAATTTTGCGGCTGCAGACTTAAAGATGAGCGTTCCTGCTCTGCATCACAATTTGTGCTGTTGTGTCTTGTGTTAACGGGAGTTCTCGCTCTGTGCGGCTGAATATTAACTCCTGTGGACTGCGGTTGATCAGATCTCTTTCCTTCCATAGCTTCAGCAGTGTGGGGACAGTGAGCGTTCTGCAGCAGAAGGAGTTTTGTTCAGTTCTGGGATGATAAAGTTCTTTTTCATGACACTGGGCAGAATCACAGGCACAAACTCTGCCAGTCTATGTGGGTGTGATTGACTAATTCTTCCATTTCGTGCGACAAGAGGCTGAAATACAACCCTGGCACCCAGAGAAGGAGGAATAAATTAGACTGTTTGGAGGAGGAAGTGAATATCAGCTCTTTGAGTTTGTCCAGGGAGCAACAAAGAGACAACAAATCACTATAAAATGTAACTAATGGTGACAAAGAGACAACAAATACCTACAAAGAAGCAACAAATGGCTTCACATAGACAGCAAATGGATACAAAGTGGCTACAAATGATTTGAATGAGACAACAAATTTTAGGGAATGGCTACAAAAATGACAAGTCACTACAGGAAAAGCCAAAGAATGCTGGCAACATAAAAAAAAACTACAAAGAGAAGAAATACCTAGAAAGAAGCAACAAAAGGCTTCACATAGCCAACAAATAGTAAACAAGTGGCAACAAATGGTTTCAATGAGACAACAAATTTCTACAAATAAAGGAAATAGCAACAAAGCGGCTTCCCAAAGAAGGAACAAATACCCACAACAGCAGCACCAAAAGCTTCAAACAGCCAACCGATGACAACAAAATGACAATTAATGGCTACGAATGGGCAAAAGTAGCTTCAACTAGACAACAAATTGCTATAAATTTAAAAAACGGCTACTTAGAAATGGCAAATTTCTACAAAATGCAATAAATGGTGATAATAGACAATGCAAGTACCGACAAAGAAGTAACAAAAGGCTTCACGCAGCTAACAAATAGTAATTAAGAAGCGACACATGGTTTCAATGAGACAACAAATTCCTACAAATAAAGGAAATAGCAACAAATTCACAACAATTTACATCAAAGAGGCAAGGAATGGCTTCCAAAAGACAAAAACGATGAATACAGAACAAGTTTACCCCAAAAAAGTCAACAAAAAGGTGACAAAATGTTATATAATTGATTAGAAAGACACAACAAATGTTTTTCTTCAGACTAATGCTTTCCAGAACTCCTTTGTCTTACTGAAATAGTGCAACTCCCAGTGGAAAAATCAGGAACAGTATCTCCCCTTATTGACACATGGCTTTCTTCATTATTTGAACACTTTCATCCCGGGCCCCAGATTTAACCTTGTTGTGCGTCGTTTTCGGCTCTCGGGCCTCATGTTTGACAACCTGATGTAAAACTATAGATGGAGTCAAACTACCAGAGCTGGATGGATTTATAGACGTGGTTTTGATTTCATTTTCAGCTTTTGTGCATAAACAGTCTGTAATTGGGAAGAATGTCTGATATTGGGTGAGTAGCAGGAACAGATCTCAAGTAATAGAGAGATTTCTGTGTGTGTGTGTGTGTGTGTGTGTGTGTGTGTGTGTGTGTGTGTGTGTGTGTGTGTGTGTGTGTGTGTGTGTGTGTGTGTGTGTGTGTGTGTGTGTGTGTGTGTGTGTGTGTGTGTGTGTGGTTGCCTGGCAGCGGTGGTGCTGGGTTCATTACCCTCCTAACGACAGACTGATGGAGGTGCCTTAAGAGGCTGTCCTTTCTCTCGCTCGCCTTCTGTTTTTCTTTCCCCGCTTTCATCTTCGAGACACATTCTCCCGCTGATTGCCATCTCTCACCGACTCCACAATATCAATACTGGGAGGGAAAGATGAGCGAGACACTGCCGGCTGCCTCTGCTTCATTCGCTGTCTGATGCCCGCTACGCACTGTGCGATTTTCGGTGGTCTTACGTTGCACCGTGAGACCGGTTCAAAGACAGATGTTGTCAAGGTGTTTTGACCAAACACGACCTGCGATAAAATTCTGAGAGTGCCAGAATATTGGGGTGATGGTGGCTGCTAACGAAACGGTACAGCTTACGTTTTCACCGTGCAATCTGCACACAGCAAACTTCATGTCGTGGCCTAAGTTTATTAGATTCTTGTCGTACAGTGTTGCTAGAAGATAGTTAAAATCCCACCTTCTGCAGCTGGCCTAAGCCTCAACCTGTGTCTGATCACGTTTGTGTTTTCTCTGAGAAGCCACACGTTGTGTATCAAACCCCCCCCAAACTCCTCTTAAAACAGAGCGTGCAAACACGTCAAGATGAATCTGCCCAAACAAAGACACGTACATGCATTCGGTCTTTAATACAGAACACTGCGTTCTATATGCATACACACACAAAGCGTGCCAATATCCATGTCAGAATCCAATTCAAACCGAGAGCTCTGTCTTCTGTCAATTACATGAAAAGAAGTGCTACAGGAACAAAAAAAAAAAGGCCTGGCAAGGCACCCCGCTCTGCTACCCACAGATAACATTCACTTATTAATTTGTTCCCATCATAAAACAGGCAGATTGTACATTTAAAGCCCGTGTCAGCCCGTGTCAGATGCTCCTATTCATGTCAGGCAGAAACGAGGGGGCTGGAAATGCCCACCGCTTGGAGGATTTAACCGTGATGGTCGCAGAGAAAGGCAAAATGAGGAAATACGCACATTTTCTTCAGTATCCACTGAGTTTTTTATTGCTAATTAACCATCTGGCCTGTGTTCCTCACGCTGTGGTCCAGGATGCTTTATATTACGAATAAAGACGGTGATTAAGCGAGGGAAGAGCCGCTCTACCACTTCATGCTCCTGCACTTCTATAGGATGTTTTGATCAAACCTAAAGCACAGCGGTGTATATACAGTAGGGATGCACCAATACCACTGTTTTAAAGGACGAGTACTAACCCTTACTTACCAATACTGAGTACTTATTACATGCCATCAAGCTTAATTCATACTCCATATGCAAACAACACACGAAGGCACGATATCACATAATACTCACCTTGTGGAGTACCCTGTATGGTATCAGAGCTGATACTGGTATCAGTATCAGTGTAGCCCTAAAACAGGCGAATAGTACATCAGATTTTCCACATGCATTTCAGGTGTTTTTCTAATAGTTTTTCTACCATGTGAACAAAAAAAGAAATCCCCAAAATGTGATCATTTATAAACTGCACAAGGCGCCCTTGAATTGAGCCAAATACCTTCATCTTTGTTCAGATTTTATTGTTTTCAACAAATGAAAATTGAACTGTGATTTTAACAAATTTAGCTTAGTTGAATTATTAGTTTTGCTCTTAAGCTTATTTTCCAGTTTACTTTGTCTCCATTAAATTTACAATCAATTTAGGCTTAACTAAAACTCGTGGTGATTAAAAAACAGACCGACTTTTTCTTTTAGCTTTTCTGCGACCACAAAAACACAGTATGTCCATGTCTGGAAGCAAAGTCTATATTGACTTTACAAGCATTATTCCACTCTTCTGTTGCTTTATATAAGGGATGATAATGTTCTTTATCATTCATCTGGATATTTCTTTATGATGAACTTGTTAACTGATATTTGTTGTGATGTGAATGTTCCCAAAATGGAAGTGGGACTTTCCAAAGTTGTAACTTTTCTTGTTTCCAGCTGCTCGAACAAACCATCAAAGCCACTGAACCGGATCAAACTCGTGTTCGACTGTTGTGTGCAAGTGTAAGTGCTTGTATGACTTGTGTGCTCTTTGGAAATAATCTGCTCTGCCCCCCCCCCCCCCCCCCCGCCCGGCTTGTTCTGCCAAAGGCAGAATATTTCTGCAGCTACTAGTAATGATGTTCCATCTGAGGCCTTCTGGCTCCGCTCCATTTGTTTCAGACCATTTTGCCCACACGTAAACACGCACTTCCACCCGCACAACACATTGTCTTTGCAGCCATTCAGCCACACTCATCAGTGTGATATCCCTTCTTCTTGTCCCTCGCTTTCGCTCCCTTCTTTTCTGTCTTTCTCATTCCATTAGTAAGGGATTTCCAGGCCCTGGCAGCAAGAGCCCATTTTCGGTATTTCCCCCCAGTGGCCTCATCATCAGAATTCAGCCTTACAGCCTCGAGCTAATGTTTTTAATTCAATCCCAGCAATCCATATCGAAGCACTCATTCCTTCTGCTTCCTACTCTGTTCACATGGCGAGGAAAGAGACTGGAACAACCATGTACATGTTGTTATGTATGTATTTGTGTGTGTGTGAGGCTTCCTCTTTAACCTGGGGGGGCTCACATCTGGCGACCCTTGATAAGAGCAGTCAAGTGTCACACCCCTTCCCCGCCGAAAAACACCAATCACATGTACGCTCTCCCATGCACACACACATTTTTCTCTGAGCCAGACTCTCGAATCCACAATAACTGGATGAAAAATGTTTGCAAGAAAAACAAGAGAGATCGTGACCGGCAGTGGAAACTGTGGACGTCGCAGCCAAAACACAGTATTTACATTTCCTCGCCTTCTGTCCGCTCGTGCTGGAGGCCAGTTAATGTGCCAACTGCTGTATTTATACATAACAAAAGGCAAATGGGTCTCGCCTTTGCTCTCACTTTATGCCCACTGAAGTAGAGAACTGACGGGAGGAGGAAGTGGAAGTGTGAGGGCGGGGGCAGGGTGCAGAAACATGGCAAAGAGCTTTTGTTTGTGTGTGATTGGATGAAGGGATTAGGGTCTGAGGAGGGTCTGAGGACAAAGGTTAAGGCCCCTGCATACTCTCTTTTTGAAGCCATAAGAACAAGAAGAAAGTTCGCCTGTGACGTCAGTCAGGACTGTTCATACTCCGAGGAGAAGCTGTCGAACTCGCAGGCCACGCCTCCTCACAGCAGCCACACGTCTGTGAAGCGGCGTTTTAACTTTTCAACTAGACAGCTTATTTCTCACCTCCGATGCTTTCAGAAATACATTTCTCTGAACCGTTTCAGTAATAAAAGAGAGCTTTTGTCCGATCCGTCATGTTGGTCCGGTTTTAACTGCAGGAGCTGACAGCTTTGAGTGATGCGTTCAGGTGCATCACGTAAGTCCGCCCTCTGACATGTGAACGAGTTCTGGGACTCATACTGTCGCAAGGTTACAAGCTAA
The DNA here is from genome assembly GCF_963383615.2 of Lipophrys pholis. Classification (NCBI taxonomy): domain Eukaryota; kingdom Metazoa; phylum Chordata; class Actinopteri; order Blenniiformes; family Blenniidae; genus Lipophrys; species Lipophrys pholis. The sequence continues at coordinate 4,070,135 of NC_137636.1, forward strand.
ATATGATTAAAATATGACTGATAGTCACCTACATAGTTCGGCCAGGACATTTGGCACAGCCAAACCAAATGATGTCATTTTATTCCGCAGGATGCCGGAGTGCCAAACTTTCTTCTTGTTCTTATGGAGTATGAATCGGCCTTTAGGGTCAACAAAGTGAAGGTAGGACCCATGGACTCCGCATAGAAACTATGGTTTGGGTCCTGGATTTAGTGAAAGTCAGTCGTTGAAGGTCTTAGTCTATATACCGGATCTATATATATATATATAGATATATATCATATATATACAGTAACTGGATCTAAGGACGACGGTTACGGATAAGTTAATGTTAGGATATTTTGACGAATGCTAGGCTCTATTAACTAAGACTAGGGTCTATGGACTGAGATTAGAATCTAATATCTAGGTTTAGAGGACTGAGGAGACTAAGGTTTAAGTTTATGGACTGATGTCAGGTGTAACAACGAGGATTAGAGCTTCTGGACAAACTGAAGTGTCAATGAAGTTCTGTTGGGGTCGAGGAACTAAGGTGTTTGCTGATGGACTGAGGTTGAAATCTATACACTAAGGCCTCGTTTACACTACGTTTTCAAGTGAAAACGCATTTTCATTTCAGCAAAGTTTATTATTTTCTATTTACATGGAAACGGCAGAAATGCTGAAAACGGTGTTGTTTTCATGTCGTTTCGTCAACAGGCCTTAAGTTTGACATCCTGGGCTAAAGTCTATAGGATGAAGGTAGCGTCCATAACTAAAAAGACTTTATAGTTTTTACAGGTCAGGGTTATTATGGCTAGTTTAAGTTCACTCAAGATATAAGAAAAGGATTGTAAGTCAATATGAAGTCCCTCAAAGTGATGAAGACTGTGTGCGGATTGAATCATTCTCCAGTGCTTGTGGACCTCGATCATGTGTGCAGTGAGTTTTTATGAATTAATAAAAGGCGACTTTCGAAGCAGAGCCGAGAGCTGATGGAAGGAGTACGAGGGCGGCAGAAAAAGAAGGAACCAAAAAAAGACAGATGAGGAAAATGGCGAGAAGACAGACGAAGAAGAAGAAGAAGGACCATTGTGTGTTTGCTGGCAAATAAATTGCAATCGAGCCCCTCAGCCAGGCAGTCAGACAGTGACCCAAAACACACACACACACACACACACACACACACACACACACACACACACACACACACACACACACACACACACACACACACACACACACACACACACACACACACACACACACACACACACACACACACACACACACACACACACACTCATAAAAAGCATACACATACATACACACGCCCCGTCGGTCCAGATGACTATCATTACCCAGGTAAATACATCTGGCCTTGGGAGCCGGGCGCACTCTCATCGCCTCTCTCTGCGGTGATGTGATTTTTCTCTCTAACCTTTTTCATGCTCCACCTCCTGCCCATTACTCCGCTCCCCCACCCTGCGAGCAGCCGCACACTTTACGCTCTGAGAGAACATGGCAGACAGAGAGAGAGAGAGAGAGAGAGAGAGAGAGAGAGAGAGAGAGAGAGAGAGAGAGAAAGAGAGAGAGAGAGAGAGAGAGAGGTGGAGGTCGGCCAAGCTGCAGAGAATCACCTGCCTCATCAAATAGGCAATTATTTCTGCACAATCATATTTGAATTGTACTGAAGCCAAATGCACTTAGATAGGTCAATGCTTCTGGATGAGTGTCAGCATCAGTTTATTGTGTAAAACCTGATATATATACACACACACACACACACACACACACACACACCCTTTTCCTCTCAGTCCTTTCTTATCTATTGTTTTTGGTCTATTATTTTGCACTCTAAGAAAACATTTTCAAGTGAAAATGTCAAAACCTTCGTTGTGTTTTGGGTGTCTGTTTACATGACAACAGTAGCAGTGGAGCCGGCGAAAACACAACTTTTTGAAAACGGCTCCCAAAGTGTAACTTTGCTTAAACGCTCCGACACTGTAGTCGTGTAAACGGGGAAAACGCAACTTTCTGTAAATGTTTGGTTTCCGTGTTGACGGCAGAAGTGCTGCTACTGCACATGCTCCCCACGACCGTAGTAAATAGTTCTTCTGCACATGCTCAGTAGATGCACAATAAGAACAATGACTTGGTAGTTATATTTTGACAGTCACCGTAATAATAATCCAAGTTGCTCGTCTGTCCATACGAATGTTTGTGTTCTCCCATCGTTAATGTTTATAGCGTATTGTTCTCCATGTACCTGTGTGTGGTTTCATTACGAAAACAAACAACAGCACCCACTAGTGGCCCAACATGCTAACTACATTGTTTTACATTGCTGCTCTTTCTGTGGAAACACACATTGTCTTCAAAATGTTGCTGGTTAAACATGAAACCTTTCTGAAACAAAAACGTAAAAACGAAGCATTTTCTCTTGAGATGTTTTCGTGTAAATGGGGCCTGAGTTTTTTCCTTTTATCTCCCTCTCTCTGTTTGGCTAACCTCTCTCCGTCTCCCTGGCATCTCTTCCTCAGACGAGTCCCCGAGTCACAACATCGCTCATTGGTTTCAGATCTGCCAGCGGCAGCTGCTGAAAAAAGTAATTTCTGCTTGTCAGGCTGTTAATGACATGATGCAATGCAGCCTCCCGTCCCAGCACATACACAGATACACTTGGTACTTCCTAAATGTTTCCATACTGAATGAGTGCATTAACGAACAGGAGTTCTTTTTTTTTTTTAATTCCTGCAGAAACTGCTCGTGAGGAGGCACTTAAATGATTAACTGTCATATGACTGAAATCAGCTCCCAACAGCAAATAATACCATTATCCTCCCATTAACATTAAAGCTGCCCTCCCTGCTGACTTCGAGCCACAGAAGTATGTTTATTGAGGTCGGAGGTGGATGGAGGGAGCACTCACACACCTGAGGCCTGCACACAAAGAATGAATGAAACGAACATATGATGAGGAAAGAAAACCATCATGGGCTGCCTGGAACTCATACATTTAAATGTCACAATCAGCCAACAATTTGTACATTTCAACAAACTCATTCGTGTAACCGTTGCAGGCTACATATAAAAGCCTTTTTATTGCCTTGGGATCCAAGCAGCTGTTAACTATAACCACTGTAAATTACTACCAGACAAAATGTGTGGTGCTGCTTTGACTGTACAGCAAGTTTAATGTACAATGATTAAAGAGGGAGTCCCTGAAATAAGGTGAAGGTCTGTAGACTGAGGTCCCATTTACACGACAAAGCTTCCAGTGAAAACGCGGCAACGTTTTGAAAATGACGTCCGTTTCCACGAAGAAGCTGAAAAAGATGTAGTTATCATGTAGGGCCACGAGTTGGCACTAAAACCACACACACATACGGTCAGAGAGCAATACGCTTTAAACATTAACAATTGGTATTGACAGAGGACGGCGCTGTATTGTTATTACGGTGACTGTCATCTCCTATTTCTCAGGAGGTCAGGGGCCTGAAAGCATACTGAAACAAAACGGTTTTATTGCTCGTTTGCAGGGTGGAACTCTGAACCTCTGAACCTGACGGCAGCAGCATTGGGTTCAGCATTAGGACTGTCTGTGTCGTCATTTAAGGCAGCAGAAACTGTGACCAGTTTGAATTCATGTCCGTCGCCCCAGACAATCCATTCACGTGGAAGTAAAGCGTGTTCGTGTAATGACGGCGCTGGACCAGCAGACTGACTCCTGCTGGAGGAGGACGGCACTGTGTTATCGATGGCCAAATTAGAAGTGATGTCCATCAGTGGCGGTTGAACATGTCTCTTCTCTACCCACACGCAGTCAAACCAATGGCCTAATGGTGGTTTCCTTAGAAACCACGGAGAGCAGAAACATGTGACACACAAGCATGTGCAGCAGATTATCCATCCATGTCTTTCTGAGGTTTTTAGAGGGTTTGCTTCGGTTTGATAGGCCAAATATATTGACATACAAGGCATGAAGACTTGATCAAAGTACCTTCTGGGCTTTCTCGTACTATTAAAACAAGACTTCTTTTGTATACACACGACTAGATCTGCTTTAATCACATTCTCCGGGTGTTTGTCCCTCTTGGAGAGCTTTGAATGTCATTCAAGTTAAGTCCAATATTACCTGGACAAATGAAACCATGTATAAACATGTCGAGCTAAGTTTTGAGGGCCAGCTCAGGTGTTATGTAATCATAGTGACACACATTCACATTTCAGCTCACTAAAGAGAAAAATCAACATTGTTGGAGCAAGTTTTTCAACTGTGTGTGAAAACTGGGCGGTTAATGAATTATGTATGACGGTCACGTTGGCCGGGTCTTCTCTGATGGATTCATTATGGGGGGCTGGCCAGGTAATATGAAGACTGTCAGGAAAAACACTGGCAAAACAGGGGAAACGGCAGCAAATGTAAGAAGTGTGTGTGTGTGTGTGTGTGTGTGTGTGTGTGTGTGTGTGTGTGTGTGTGTGTGTGTGTGTGTGTGTGTGTGTGTGTGTGTGTGTGTGTGTGTGTGTGTGTGTGTGTGTGTGTGTGTGTGTGTGCGCTTCACCTGCTCCTGCCCTGGAGCCGTGGTGGAGAGGTGACCCTGCCATGGTAATAATGTGCTGGGGATTACAATTTGATGGAACCGAGCCACAAGGGCTCTCTCCTGCCCACTCTAATGACAGCATGCTGCTGCTGGGTCTGCGATACAAGACCCACTTGACACACACACACACACACACACACACACACACACACACACACACACACACACACACACACACACACACACACACACACACACACACACACACACACACACACACACACACACACACACACACACACACACACCAATTGTGTTGTCCTGGTACAAAGCAGAGCTTAAAGAGATGGTTATTAGATATTTGAGAGGAAGAAGTGTGAGACAGCTGTGTGAGATTTTCTGATCTTGAAGACACATTTAAGGCCTCTTTTCCACGTCATTTAAAAGAAAAGGAAAAAATGTCACATATACACGGCATGCCACTAGTTGGTGCTGTTGGTTATTTTTTAAATAAAACCACACACACATGCGCACAGAGAACGATATGCGATAAACATGAACAGTCTGTTGTTACGATGCTTGTCAACTATAAGGCCCCGTCCACACGAGCCAGAATGATCTTTATATCTCCCCGTCGTTCTTAAAGACTTTCCCGTCCACATCGGTAACATCTGCGTCCATGAGACACCATGAAATCCACTGAAAATGATGTAGTACGAGGCCTTTAGGTGACACTGTAACGGAAATACACCCAAAACAGGGAACTTGACAAGGGGGGGGAGTGGAGTGGAGAAAGCGAGCACGAGGGCTGGAGAAGCCGTTTGAAAGTGACTGTCCGGGCAGATGATGTCAGGAGACGTACCTGCTGCCCGGCTTGTCTGCCTGTCTGACTGCATTGATTCACTGCTTCAGTGAGCCAACAGCCGCCGACTGGCCGACTTCCTCCGTCTTCCTTCGTCCTGCTCCGCAGATTCTCTCTCTTCCAACACAGAGGATGAAACAACTCAGACATTTTAAGTAGTTGTTCTCTAATCTCTCTCACAAAAACCCCGCCAAGGAGCAAGAAAGAAAAGATGAGAAAAATCACTTTGCTGCGTGAGATTTCTCCTCTTTTTTCTTCTTCTTCTGACAAGAACAATTATAGAGGTGTTTATCTTTCTCACAACACACGGCCTCGAACTCCTCCGTCTTGTCACCGCTGACTACCTGCTGTTGTAGCAAACACATTTAATTAATGAGACAAATGTGATACTGTCATCGAGGATAATTGTTTGTCAGCGCATCAGCAAGCTGAGCAGAAGCCAGTCAGCCAATTAGAGGAAGAATCCGGCTGTCAGACAAACAAACTGTCAGTCAGTCAGCCGGTGTGTCACATGACAATGTCCACATGACAACGTTGTCAAGAGAAACAGAAAAACGGTCCTCTGAGCGACTGAAGACTTTTTGGAAACAGCTCCAAAGGTAGAACTTTTAGAAAATGCTCCGTGGAAACGAGGGAAAAACACGGCTTCCTAAAAACGCTCGGGCTCCACTTCCGTGTAGACGCTGCTACTGCGCATGAGCGTCACAGCCATAGCAAGTAGTAGTTCTGCACATGCTCAGTAGATGGACAATAACAACAATGTTTTCCTCCAGAGTGTCGTGACTCCCAGTTAATATTCTCCTGGGACTTGGTAGTTTTCGCCGTGTGCTCCCATTGTTAATGTTTATAGCGTATTGTTCTCTGCGTGTGCGGTTTCATTACAAAAAGCAAACAACAGCCCCACCTCATGGCCCAACATGCTGACTACATCATTGTCCGTGTTTCTGCCTTTGCTTTTGCAAACAAACATCGCTTTCAGAACGTTGGCGTGTAAAAGAGGAACTTCTCTGGAATGAAAATGCAAAAATGATGCGTTTTCACTTGACACGTCGCGTGAACAGGGCCTCTGTGTTGACCCTGTGATTTACCTGTGACCTCTCCGAGGTGTACTCTGCAGTTTGGAAACGGCTTCAGGCCCAAACCAAATGACCCAGTCTGGATAAAAGAAGGTTCAGAAGACAGAAGGATGGAGGTCACATGGAAAACCCCTTTTTCTCTCCGTATGAATTTGTTTGTGGTGTAGCATCTCAGCTTACCTGACAAACGCTGTAAACAACAGAACAAGAGCCTCACTGTCTATATACTAGCTCATGGTTCTTTTGTGGTCGTCAATAGTTACCATCTGCAGAAACATTGACTGTTTATGATTATTGGCTATTGCTGCCAGCTGGCTCTGTTATTTCCTTCAGTATAAAATGAAGCGTTGGCTCATTTGTTTAACTCTAAAATGCCGCTCAGTGGGAATCAAACAAATAGAAGCTGTCCTGTCTGGCTTTCTGTTTTTTGTTTTTTCCCCTTCTCCCCCATCATCCCAGCCTAAAAGGTTATGCCACCATTTTACAGTCTTTTCCCCGAAAATTAGAACAAGCCTCAATTATTTCTCCCAAATCCCTCTTAAATGTTCATAATCTCTTTTGTTACACAAACTGTCTGCAGTGTTTTTTTCCCCATTTTCATGTGTTGACTCATTCACTGAAAATAAGCTTTAATCCTTCTCTTGTGGCAGAGTCTTTTCCTGAAAGCTCAGAGAAATTAGAACAGAAGAGTAACAAAGAGGGCAAAGTACTTCAAAAAACACTTAATGGAACTAAATCACTGCTAACAGTGTTTCTGTTTGCCAGGAAATGTCTGATCTCTCTTGTTTTTTTATAACAGGCGAAAAGATTAAAGCGGAGTGTTCAGTTTCTAAAAAGCAACTTGTAATCACAGAAGTACCATTATGCAAACAGGTGGCGAGTTTACGGCGGCAAGTTTTCCATTTTCAAACAGATTTTCTGTTCTATGTCTTTGAAGGAAGTGAGAGTGACTTTCTTCTGATCAGACACAAGGTTACGACAGGTTAAGCGACTCTCCCTGTGAGCTGGCCTCAGTTCGACGGAGTGAAATTACACGATATTTTCTCCTCAACCTTGACGTTAGAAGCAGAAAAATGGACAAGAGGATGAATTTGAGCTCGTTTTAAGACAGGATCAGAGTCTCTCCAAACCTGCTGAGTGTTCTTGATCTCCATTGGTCCATCCATCCATCCATCCATCCATCCATCCATCCATCCATCCATCCATCCATCCATCGTCTTTAGTAATCCGCCCACATGTGGTTTCCATGGAAGGACGTGAGAGAGATAAAACGACGGGCGACTGTCAGTGATGTACGTGTTCGTATGGAGGAACAAATGCCAGTGGTTGATTGGCCTCTGTGTTGGACATAACTTGTGCCGTCGCTGTGCATTAGGCAGCAGGGGTGAGTCATTCCGATTGGATTTCAGGTTTTGGCTCATGGTTTTATTGTGTTGACATGGTGATTGGAACCTTTGTTTCCAGACCGATACTTCAACGGGGTTTTGATTGTCTGAAAACAAGTGACTCAAGTCAAACGTTAGATTCTTTTCTTTGTCTACAAAGAGTAAACACACTTTTGATGAAGGCTACTTCACTGTTCAGCAGCCACAATCTTCAGACATTGATAATAGAGTTATTAAAAGCAATTTACAATAATTTTTCTTCAAGACACGAATCGGTTATACAATGATCTGGATCGCTGAGAGTTGCCACAGATATAATTAGCTGTTATTGTGTTACGGATTCTGATGAGTTACTCAGTGTACCATCTTGTGGTGTAAATGTATATTGCACCATATTACAAAGCTTTGAAAAGACAATTCTGTAAATTATTTTAGGTTTTATGGATTTGCATTAAACAATTTATATGTTTTATACTTGTATAATCTCAGAGGTCTAGTGGGGTCCATGCCTCGATGTGTCAGAAGGGGAGGCCTACACAATATTCGGCAGGTGGTCATAATGCCATGGATGATTTGTGTGTCAAAAAATGACATTTTCTGATCTCTGGATTAAATTGAGAACAATATTTGATGTTGAACTGTGTAAAATTCTTGATCTATAGTCGTACAGGGTTTAATGTACATTATTGTGCTTCTTCTCATATTAACAGATCACTGGTGACAGATGCAAATGTGCACATGGTGGAAACCACGAGGAGAAAACAAAACAAGACAAAGCAGAAGTCTGGCACAGATGACGAGTGAGTAAGAATAAAATAAATGAATGCAGAAGAGCTGCCAAGCAGCAGTGCAGAGAACTGACACCCATGATTGGGTCCGTACCAAAGAGGCAAATAAAAGAAGCCCCTTAAGCCCTTGTAATCAGTGAAGGAACAGACAAGGCCGGGCTGGTTTTCCTCCTTAAGCTCTGGTTGGGTTTGGGGTCCAACGCTAGTCTTTCAGCGGGGCCCTGCCAAATGGCAGCGCACATCAAAGTCTTTAGCCGTTAGCCTCCTTGCCTACTCACGTCAATGTCCCAGGGATTAGCATTAGCATAATTGAGGTTTATGTACAGATGCTTAGTGCAAGGGCCTGATGGATCTCTTTTCTGGAATGGGAGTGTGTTGTGTAATGTGGATTTTCAATCCATTCTGCTTAGGACTATGAACACCACCCCCATAGCCTATTACACCGTGCTGTGTGTGTGTGTGTGTGTGTGTGTGTGTGTGTGTGTGTGTGTGTGTGTGTGTATGTGTGTGTGTGTGTGTGTGTGTGTGTGTGTGTGTGTGTGTGTGTGTGGGTCGGCATGTTTCACCTACATTGTGGGTACTTAAATCTGTTAGCACACTTCTGTTATCGAGACGAGTCTGATCCCAGGATCTATAATTAGACCTTGAAGTGATGATGTTTTAATCTTTTATTGGCCAAGTGACCACATCTAGAACCTTAAGGCCTCGTTAACGCAGCAACTTTTCAAGTGAAGACACTGAAAGCATGCCACGCCCCTTCAAACTTAGATGTGTTATTTTATTTCTCGTAATGATAATTAATTAATTTATTATTAATAGGTGTGACTTATTAACCATTAAATGCTACAAGGTTAAGGAGCTCTGTACCTCTCTTCCTTTCCACTCGCCTTTATAACACTGCACTGCGGGTGATCTTTATTTAATTCCTTCACCTCCAATATTTCATATCCGCCTTTTATCCGCATCCATTAAACTGAAGTTATTGACTCCTCGGCCGGCGGACCACGGCAGTGACCCTGCTGAGTCGTTGTTTCTGGCCCGTGAGACCGGAGGTAATGAAGCTGCAGCCTCTATTATGGCGACACTGCAGAGCCCCCGGCTTATCTCTTTATTTAGCTCCGACACGGGCAACTGGCGGCCCGCGGGACACATCCGGCCCCCCGTTCCCAAACCCAAAGGCCCGCTAGGCAAACTCCAAAAAAGCTCTTATCACGAACCAAACGAACGGCATGTTTTATGGATTGTTTGGTGTCAGTAACGTGTGCGGTTGCGTTAAATGTTTTCACACCGACCAGGCGACTTGCTCAACAATTTAATGTGAAATATACCAACTGCTAATGCGTCAAAGAAATCCACTTGTTACAAAGAATGTCTTAACACAGGGGTGTCAAACTCAGATCCTCGTGGGCCGCAGCCCTGCACGTTTTCAATGTCTCCCTCCCCTGAATGTCCTGATGGTTCATCATCACATTCAGCACAAAGCCAGATAACGAGCTGCTCATTGCAATCAGCTGTGTTGAAGCTGGGAGACATGCAAAACGTGCAGGGCTGCGGCCCTCGAGGCCTGGAGTTCGACACGTGTGTCTTAACATGTGAGTTTGAGTGTGAAAATTTACTGAATAGCACAATTTAGTTGAGGAGGTAGCCTGAAAGCAGAGGTGACAAGTCAGAAGCAGAGTCATTTCTGTATAAATGGTTAATGAATTACCACAGAGGTCATTTCAGTTGGACGTAGCACCTCCAAGAGAAACATTCAGCTAACTGTTAGCAGCTAACCGTTAGCAGCTAACCATTAGCAGCAGCTGACAGCTAACAGTGAAGAGCTAAAAGCAGCTAACAGTGAGCAGCTAACAGTTAGGATGGTAGACCAGTGTTTGTTGGCACTGAGGCGCATTTCTTCTCAGATAAAATGGATTAAATTAAACATTTTTCTTTATTAAAAAAAATCTACTTTTCAGTTACTTTGGACTCTTCTGAAACATAATCTGATAAAAACTCGACTATGTCTTTCAAAGCAACATTGATTGACAGTTTTTGTATAAATGTCTGTATAATATTTGCATTCGGACATTGAACTGAACTCAGGCGTAGTGTGTGTGTGTGTGTGTGTGTGTGTGTGTGTGTGTGTGTGTGTGTGTGTGTGGGAGGTGTTGTTGAGGCTGCAGGCTGTGTAAATGAAGAACTCAGTCCATCTTCAGTTTAACTCGGTGACATTAGCTGTTTTGTAGAAGCGTTGATAACCAGAACACATTCAGGCCCCGTTTCCACGACAACATTTCAAGTGAAAATCCATCGTTTCTACATTTTTATTTCGGAAATGTTTTAATGTTTAAACAGCAAAACGATGTCCATTTGCACGGAACAGGCAGCAATGTTGAAAACAAAGGGGCCGGGAGTGCTGTTGATTGTTTTTGTAATGAAACTACACCCACACGCGTGCAGAGAACAACATACTATAAACAGTAACAATGGGAGAACACTCACATTCGTATGGACAGACGACCAAGTTGTTACAGTGACTGTCAACTCTAAAACTACCAAGTCCCAGGAGAATAAGGGAGTGAAAGACACTCTGGATGCAAACTGTCCTCATGGTCCATCTGCTGAGCATGAGCAGAAGAACTATTTACTACAGCTGTGGTGCTCATGAGCAGGAGCAACGTTTCAAAGGAGTTGTGTTTTCCCCGTTTCCGGGGGGACGGAATCCGAGCGTCTGGCTGTAAAACGCAACAGAGGTTTTCCGTTTTCACTGGAACACGTCGTGTAAACGAGGACTAAGATTTTCCACAAAGAAGAGAAGACTTGAGAAACAGCTCAGTACCTGCTCCTGTATGTTGTTGAGAGTGTCTGTGGCCATTAGTTTGTTTGCTTTACTCTTTTGTTTTTAGATATTAGATTAGATATTCATCTCCCATAGAAAATCCCGTCTTTGTTCCTGTTTGTGCGTCCAGCTAACAGAAACGCCCCTCCGTCATTAATCAGGAGCTTGTTCTCAAACAGAAACAAGATGAATAAACCTTGTTGCCGTCTGTAATTGCAGCTTCTTAAAGGCCGGGATATGACTGCAGCCGCAACACATTGTTTCACCTCCTTCAACCCACAATTTGCTTTGAACGGCGGAGTCTTGTTCTGAATATTTATGGGATCTGAAGTCCATTAACTCTCCTTCCATGTGAGCGTTCTCCTTGCTCGTCCTCTCCGCCCTGCAGAATGATGAAGCTGTACATAGCGGCGTCCATGGATGTGAGGGGGAGTCATCAGTGGCGTGGAGGCAACAGACACCCCCAACACCACCCCCACCATCACCCCCACCCCCACCTCTCTCACTCCCTCTCTTACTCTAATGAGCTCACTTTCAATGTGCTCACTAATTAGTTCATCTATAACTCTAAGCACTCAATTACTCTCCACCAGCAGCACCACAGAGCGCCGAGAGAGGCGATAAGACTGACAAATGCCTTGGCAGCACGTTCAAGACACACACACACACACACACACACACACACACACACACACACACCCTGGAGAAGTTTTTCCGAACTTCCCACGCTCAGACATGCTGTTCACACACTGATCTTCATTTTCACCTCGTTTTCTCCTGTTTTCTCTCCTCACTCCCGCCTCCTCACGTTAACCCTTCGCAGGACGTGGCTGAACGTTTCAACAAGCGCCGCACAAAATATTACAAATTCATGGCTATCGCCATATCAACATGCACTACTCACGGGTTGAAGAAAGACTTGCTGCAAGGTGACACATGATGGTCTTGTGCCCCGTGTGTTCACCACCTCTTAAATTTTAGTCATAAAATTTTACAAATTCATTACAAATTAAATACATTTGATCCGCTGACAGAGAAAGTCGGAGCATTTCCAAAAAAGTTGCGTTTTCAGTGGCTCTGATCACTGTTGTCATGGAAACAGACCTCAAAAATGCTACGGAAAGTTTGTCGTTCAAATGAAGCGTCGGTCTTTTAAAATAGGAACTCATAAAAGCAACATTAAAAAAAAAAACAAAGCAAAAAAAAAAAGAAGTGTTGATCTTTTGTGGATTAGAAAAACAGAATAAAGTTTATTAATGGGGGGGGGGAAAAAACTGTTTTATGAAGTTGTTATGTGCGATAAAGGTTTTTAAATGACAAAGGTTGTTAAGTAATGACTAATAAAAGACAAACTATGAGCCACACACACCAGCGCTGGCACACTAAAGCCATGGCGTTTGTCATTAATGACGACCTTCATCCGATTGTCGCTGAGTCAGTCCCAGAGAAGTTCAGCTTGTTCTCTTCCTGCCTGTACGAGTTTCAACTCAACAAGAAACTTCATGCAGTGATTCATCATTTTGTTGCTTCAACTTCACCTGTTTAGGTGCGTCCTTATCCTTTCTGAAAATGCTGCTACTGCTACATTTAACTTTAACTCGCAGTCCAGTGTCGTCGTCTGTCCATACAAAAAAATAACTCGACGTTGTTTTAAAAACTTTGCGGCGAAAAAAACAATGCATTTTCACTTGACACGTTATCAGTGACGTAAATGGAATTTAAACTATTAAATACAAATGTTCACCTATATAATTCTGTCTACTTCAGGAAGGTTGTTCATGTTATAAAGAGATTTTAAGAGCGCACTTATGTGTTTTGTTGCTGACCTTCATCCCTCCTCATGTTGAGACCCGACTGGACGTCACTTTGTCCGGGACAACATGAGTCTTTTATGTTTGTTCCTTCCTGCTTGTTATTTCCGTCTCGCATCGACTGAGCAGAGCCGCTTTTCACGGTGTCCGTCAGAGAATGGACCGAGGCTACTTAGATTCAGATGAGACTAAAGATTTATTGATCGGACGTGCGGTGCAGAGTTCAGTGATCGTAATGACGTTAATTGATCAGGAACTCGGACATCTTTGTTCATCACCATCAAAATCACCGGAGAGATGAAATAAACGTGGATACAAGTGAGCTTAGATACGCAACTTTATCAGTGAGTGGGTGTAACGTCATGGCAGCTGTAATAAGTGACCAAAATACTGCTAATTTGTCTTTAAGGTATCTGTTTTATTCTTGGTAAATGTAGCACAGTGAGGATTCAAGTGTTTTAATATCTGAAGAGTTAGGGTGAGGGTTAGTCCCAGGAGAATATGGACCGGGAGTCGTGACCCTCTGGAGGAAAACATTGTTTTATTGTACGTCTACTGAGCATGTGCAGAACAACTAGTTACTACAGTTGTGGCGCACATGCCGAGTGTCAGCATTTCAGGAAAGTTTTCCTCCATGACACAGAGATGAAATCGTTTTTTTCCATGGCTCAAAGTACTGTTATGTAAACGGGTGCAAAGATACAATTATATATTTCACAAATTGTATATATATCTTGCTATAAGTTGCTGCCATGTGATTGGCTGTTCTAATTGTTAAGTGAAGTTTCCAAACAGTCGCATCTTCTTCTCAAGCCCGTCCTCTCCGGTGGTCACATGACAGGTTATGACTTCACCCTCCATCAGATGTAAACCCTTTTTCGTTCCTCTTAAAAACCATACCTATATATGTTAGCTGAAATGTTTCTGCTACTCCTGTAATAACCCGGTTCTCTATCTGCCCGAGGTCCACAGATCACCACCACACCGCAGTGTGGCAGCTGCCAAGAAGCCACTCCGTGCCAGCTTCCCTCCGAACAGTCCGGCCTGCCGGAGCTAATCTGCCTCTTCCAGCTTGCGTCCCTTCGTGCCACAATACATCACAGTTATGACTCCCCAGTAGCACCGTGGGCGAGCACCATTAAGCCGGATGGATGTGGGAGTGATGCCAGGCAGGGACCGCCACACGAGCCGCGCTCTCCGCTTCCTCTTCCAGCTTGGTGCCCTTTAATGGGCTCTTAATATGGCTGACAAATTTACAAGGCATTTAAAAATGACCCCGTCAGCCAGGAGCAGGAGCAGGAGGAGGAGGAGGAGGAGGAGGAGGAAGAAAAGAGTGTCCAATCTCATTTTCTCCACCCAACCGGAGCAACAAACAGGCTGGATATATATCACAGGTGTGTGTGTGTGTGTGTGTGTGTGTGTGTGTGTGTGTGTGTGTGTGTGTGTGTGTGTGTGTGTGTGTGTGTGTGTGTGTGTGTGTGTGTGTGTGTGTGAGTGTGTGTGTGTGTGTGTGTTTGTTAGGATTTTTATGCATGTTTGGACATATTGTGTGGGTGTATTTCTGTGCATATGTTTGTGTGTGTGTGCGCGTGTGTGTGGAGGTTATGCACGTGTGTGTGTTGGTATTTTTGGTATGTTTGCGCAGACTGTGTGTGTTTGTGTGCACGTGCAATTGTGTGTCTAGGCGTCTGCATGCTGGTACACATTCTGTGTGTGTGTTTGTGTGTTTGTGTGTTTGTGTGTGTGTGTGTGTGTGTGTGCGTGTGTGTGTGTGTGTGTGTCTCTCCACAGTGGAAATAATTCACTCTGAACACCTGTCAACATGAGTCACCACACCAGAGAATTCCTGCAATTGAGCACATCCAACTAATTGGTGGCATCCTGCCAGCATCCCTCTTTTTTCTCCCCTCTCTCTCTCTCTCTCTCTCTCTCTCTCTCTCTCTCTCTCTCTCTCTCTCTTCTTTCTTTCTTTGTAACACTCTTTTCTCACACATATTTACTCCCTACATCTCACTCACACTCCTCCTCCACTCCGCCCCTCTTTTCCTGCTCTTTTTCTCCCCCTCGTCTATTTTAACATAACATTTATGGATGAATGATTTAATACTGGTTATCAAGCCCATCATTGTAATCGCGTCTCTAATTACGCTTAATTAAAACGGTCTAACGGCTGCCGCAGAGTTGGTTTCTGAAAGCGAATCAGCCGCTCTTTTCTCTCTAGATTTCCTCCCCTGACTTAGCATTCTGTGTTCTCGCTCCACACCTCCGACAACCAATCAACTCCAAATCCTCTACCCAGCTCTTGTCAGGTCGTTAATTAAGCTCCCGAAGTGCCTAATGATTAAGATAACGCAGCAATCTAATGGCGAACAGGCTCTTTCCTCCCTCTTCTTTTTACAGCTTTCGATTATAGCACCCTTGAGGTGTTACTCCATCTTGATGAAATGCAGACAATTGACAAATCAGTTGCTTTGAGCCGGGGCTTATTACCCCGCTGCATATTCATGAGCTGTTTGCGGGAGAGCGGGATGATTTTTAATCAAAGTCACAGAAAGGGATGATGGGTAAGTGGAGGCCCACCTCCCCCGACACCCTCACAAACCTCGCCAGCCCCTCCCACCCAACCTGTGAACACCATGCATCATTCATGGGACTGAGGCTACGTGTGTGTGTGCAGCTGGCAGTGGAAGGTGTGTGTGTGTGTGTGTGTGTGTGTGTGTGTGTGTGTGTGTGTGTGTGTGTGTGTGTGTGTGTGTGTGTGTGTGTGTGTGTTTTGCTATACAAATGGGGACTCTAACCCGATGGCACGACCATAAGGACTCATGTCTCCTTTGGAACAAATATAGAGGTTTATTTTGGAATGTTAATGTAGCCGAAGTTTTGTGTGCAGAAAACTAATTTATTCACTGCAATATGAAAAAAAGACTAGGGCCCTGTTTATGCAACACAACATTTTTTAAAATGAAAAAGACAAACTTTTCGTACCATTTTGAGTGTCCGTTTCGACAACATTGGTGCTCGGAGCTAAAACACACATTTTTGAAGACAGCTCTGACTTCGTCTCTGGAAACGGGCAAAAACGAAACTTTCTGAAAACGTTTGGGCTCCATCGTTTTTATTACAAAAACAACCAGCAGCGCCCACTAGTGGCACAACATGCTGTCGTTTTTTAGTCTTTCTGCCATTTCTGTGGAAACAAATATTGTTTTCAAAACGTTGCCGTGTAAATGCGAAACTTTTCTGAAATGAAAACACAAGAACAACGAGTTCTCACTTAAAAATCGTTCCTCTAAATGGGGCCTTGAACAATGTTTTTTTTTGCTGTCCTCAGACTTTCATACTTCATACAGAGCTGCCCCCCCAGTGGAGGTAACATAAAGTTACCTCCACTGGGGGGCAGCTCTGAGTCAACAGTCTCTGGTAGAAACTGTTGTTATGGCAACAGTTGTGTTGATAACAAACATAGTGACTGTCGAGGAGAGTGGAATAATGCAGCTTTTGAAAAACAATGAAACGGAGGCAGCATTGTCAATGGAGGCTGGTTAGACCGTCTAATTCAGGGGTGTCAAACTCAGATCCTCGTGGGCCGCAGCCCTGCACGTTTTCAATGTCTCCCTCCCCTGAATGTCCTGATGGTTCATCACCACATTCAGCACAAAGCCAGATAACGAGCTGCTCATTGCAATCAGCTGTGTTGAAGCTGGGAGACATGCAAAACGTGCAGGGCTGCGGCCCTCGAGGCCTGGAGTTCGACACATGTGGTCTAATTCATGATCTTAGGAAGATGGAAATTGACGACGAGGGTATTTTAAAAAACTTGAATGATTGATGACTTGCTCACCCGCCTGTTACCCCAAATCAGACATGAAGAGTCAGCTGCTTGCTGCATTATCAGAAAGTGTGTCACACGTGTTTCTTCTTCATGTCTAAATCAGTTACACTCAGTGGTGACACTGCCCCCCCATGGCAACTGGTGGTATTGCACAGTTGGCCTGTATCTAAGAAAAAACTTTAGCATCAATATGTGTATTTAACATCGAGCATAAACAAGCCTTCAGATTGCAGGTGGTTTAAGGTGTGTGTAGGTGTCAGTGTTTGGATCAGGCACTCAGCTGAGGTTTGGGTTAGAGCTTAGAAAATGGAGTATGTGAATAAATGGGCCTCACATGTGATGCTTTGCAAACGTGTGTGTGTGTGTGTGTGTGTGTGTGTGTGTGTGTGTGTGTGTGTGTGTGTAGGCGTTGCTTCAAGGGGCCTTGGACAAATGCAGGTGCCACCTGGTCAGACCAGATGTTCTGGTTCCTTATGTGCATAGCTCATCAAAAACAACAACCGGTGCCACCATTGGGCCCCTGCTATCCAGTAAGGCCAGCCAGCCCATCTGCTTCCTGCTTGCCAGGGCCCGGTGCATTGTGGGTCCTGGCTGTATCTCTGGTGTGTTTGCAATTTCCAGCCTGCTTTGCATCTGATGAAGGGTGGCGGGGGATGGGGGTAGGGGTGGGGTGTGGGGGAGGTGGGGCAGGAGGGGGCTGTGAGAGCATCTGCATCAGCAGGGTCTGTTCCGCAGTGCTAATAATGACAAGCATGATGGAGCACAGTGACAGCTTTATACTCCGAGTACCTTGTAAGGTGAAACACAAAATGAGACGTAGAGGGAACCGAGGCAACAATCTGATTAAAAATGTATGAAAAGCTGAGGTTTGAAGTACCGCTGAAGTACTGTGGCTCAGTTGGTGGAGTGGATCGCTTCAAATTCCAAAATTGATGGTTCGATTTCCCATTTTGTCTTTTCCATTTGGTGAAGACTCCTTGGGTAAGACGCTAAACTCCAAGGTGTTCCCTAAGGAGGCCGAAGCTGGGCTAGTGAAGTCAGTTTACAAATACTTACCTTCTCAGGTGTCGGTTCTTTAGTGGGACTAAAGGAAGACGACGTAATACAGAAGAAGATGATGAAGAAGAGTTTTATGTACATTTGTGTTGCTTATCATTGAAAGGAAAACATTGACGCTCCTGACTGACATTGTGAAGCTAAAAAGTAACTGAAGGTTTGGTGGTTCATCCTATTTTTGTAGGTGATGGTAAATTCTTCCAGAGAGCGAAGTATTTAACTCAGGACTACTATAGGCGCATATTCTGACTAAACGAATCAATGGACATGGAATAGTAATAATTGCCATTTCTAAGGCCCAGTTTACACAACGTTTCAAGTAAAAACACATTGTTATTGTGTTTTTTGTGTTTGTCTTTTTGAAATGGAAGAAATGCTGAAAACAATGTAGTTAGTATGTTGGGCCACAAGTTGGCGCTGTTGGTTGTTTATGTAATGAAACCACCCACACATGCAGGGAACTATACTAAACAAACTATACTAAATAAACTATAAATATTAACAATGGGAGAACACGGACATTCGTACTAACAGATGACCAAATTGGATTGTTATTACGGGGACTGTCAAAATAAAAGTCCCAGGAGAACATGGACTGTGAGTCATGACACGCTGGAGGAAAACATTGTTATTATATCTACTGCATCTAAAGCAGCGTTTTCAAAAAGTTGTTTTCATGGGCTCTGAGCACCGTTGTCATGTGAAGAGATTCACATTCTCTGCGCCCGTGTGTGTTTGTGTTGTTTCTTTACTAAAACTTGTGGCATGGCCGACTAGCGACTTTGTTTTCAATGTTTCTGCTGTTTCTGTGGAAACGGACATCTTTTTCAAAACATTGTTGTTTAAACGTAAATCTTTATTAAAACCAAAACCCAAAAGTAATCTGTTGTCATTCGAAAGACTCCATCCATCCATCCATCCATCCATCCATCCATCCATCCATCCATCCATCCTGCTTATCGTGCTCAGGGTTGCTGGAGCCAATCCCAGCGTGCGGTGGACGAGGGCAGGATCCACCTGGACAGGTCGCCAGTCTGTCACAGGACAAACACACATAGACAGACAAACAATCACACACACTCACATTCACACCTCGGGCCCGAGACTCTGGCTACTTAATTTGAAAAGTATCTGTAAGTCTGTTTAAATACTCCAAGCAGATTTGTTCCGTGTTTCCATCGGAGTCAGATTCATCGCTTTTGACTTGTTGTTGTTTTTCTTTTTCTGCTTGTGTGTGTCAGTGAGTGTCCGCCGCTGGCTTAGCGGTACAAAGGAATAAAGGTTATGCAGATACTGGTTTGAAAAGAAACTTTGCTCTCATTTGTGATTCTACCCTGAAGGTCTGAGAAAACATGGTGCATTAATTTACACGAGAAGGAAGGGTTGTTGGTAAAATCACTTTCCTGTTACTCCTGCATGCTTTGTGTGAAGACGTGGAGAAGTTGGCAGAATCAGCCGAACAAGAGACGCGAAGATAAAGTTATTTCCAATTTACTGGGGGAAGAAAAAAAAACAAACCAAAAACAGGAGCATTGGTGCGTGGGAGTGTGAGAGATAGTTTGACCTTCACACATCTCTGAGAGTATGACTTTCCACGTCCTCGGGCTATTAAAGTCCTTAAAATTCGATCCAACCGCTCAACCCTTCACCTACAGCCAAACACTGTGTTGCAGAGACAAATGCATAAATCACACTAATATCTTTTACTACATGTTGCACCAGGGCCCAGTTTGAGAAAAACTGCATGTGGCGATGGCGCCCGAGCTTCTCCTCCGCCTCTCCTTTGTTTTTATTCAGGTCATGTGTCTCATTACGGAGCCACAGCGCAATTTGTTATTATGGGCACTGCCTTGCTATCATTAGCACTTGCTGGATGTTAGCTTCACTTGAGTGAGCCCATCCATAACCACATTTATTATTGTTGCCCAGCGAGCTGCAGTATTATGATGACTAATTGCAGGGGAATAATTGTTGTTAGCCTGAGCGACTCAGATGACTTGAAATAGCTGCAGAGAATGTTTTAATACTGAGCAGTTTTATAAATAAAAGAGAAAGCTCACAGCTTTACGTCTGACTGTTTATTATATTTAATAATATATATAGATAGATAGATAGATAGATAGATAGATAGATAGATAGATAGATAGATAGATAGATAGATATATATAGATATATAGATATATCTATATAGATATATAGATATATAGATATAGATATAGATAGATAGATAGATAGATAGATAGATAGATAGATAGATAGATAGATAGATAGATAGATAGATAGATAGATAGATAGATAGATAGATAGATAGATAGAGATATTATAAGGATTTTTGAATGTGGTTATATGGAGATGAGGGACACATTTGAATGTTTTGCGCCTGCTTTAAAGGGGCAGCGTATGAAAGGAAAGTATTGGCACTTTTGTGCCAAAGGTGGCAGCAGTGAGTCAGTGTGGTTTATGTCTAAGTTCTGGGAGTTTCTTATTCAATCTGCCAATTTTTTGATTTGACAGGCCCACTAACGTAACTTTAACGTCTCACAACTAGAAAATATGGAGGATTAATGAAATTAGGTCACGACTGGGAACCAACTTCTGTCAACTTAATGAAAATTAAAAATTTTAAATGACACAATCCCCTATATGTTATTTTCTAGCACAACATATTTGAGTCACCTATTGAAGCTTTTTAAACCTTCGATAAACTTGAGTCCAAGAACATCTTGTGGCATTATGATGAGCAGTTTTCTAGACACAGTGGGCGAAATCACAGCGTCTTAGGGTAAATGATGTCAGAGTGGCTAACTAACCCCGGGTTGATATGTAAATGCTTGAATGCGATTGTGTATCTGGACTTTCTAATGACTGTTTAGCCCCAACTTGTTCTTTCAGCTGTAATTTATGATTTGTTAGCCCTGTATATATCCTGCTGTCACATGTCTGATTGTATGCAATGCACCAGAAAATACAATGAATCTGGAAGCGTTTGACCAACCCTCATTGTTCGATGGGATCAGTGCCCCGTGACTCTGAGTTAGATTCACCTGTACAGAAGATGAATGAATTAAATTGCAAAAACAAAGAGTGTTATTTGGCACCACAGGAGCTCAGCCACACTTTAAAAACTGCTGCATTTTATTTTGGCCTGTACAGTATTCACACTGTTCCTCTGGCGAGTTATTTCCCCCCTTTAAGTAAATGTGCAGACTGCTTGTGACTCAGCATGTTTTCATGGCGTGTGCATAATATTTTCTTCTTCACTACTTCTTCTTTAGAGAAACAAAACCACCTTTTTCAGTCAGAGAGGCCAGACTGAAGAAAAATGTCTGTAATCCTCGAGGTATTTTAAGAAGTTTTTCATCACCCTGACCTTGAACAGTAAAACGGCCAGACGACTGGAGAACTACACCAAACAGCCATAACATTATGACCAGTGACAAACATTAGATGCTCCTCAAGAAGTTATCTGATACCTAGAGCTTAACTAAGCCTGACTTAATGGCCCAGGCTTGTTTTAGCAACAAAAAAATTGACCTAGTGAATATAGTTATATAGAACTATTATATATAATATATGGCTGACTGGACTATACGCTGACGTTTACACAACGATGTTTTCAAGTAAAAACGTCAAACGTTTGTAGTGTTTTGAGGGTCTGTTTATATGACGACTGTTGAAGCTACTGAAAATTTAACTTTTTCAAAATGGCTCCTAATGTGAAGCTTTTCAAAAACTCTCTATGCAAACAAGGGACCACTTTTTTCAAACATTGCTACTGTGCATGTGCACCACAGCCATAGTAAATAGTTGTTATGCACGTGCATATGCGGGTAGATGTACAATAAGAACAATGTTTTCCTCCAGAGGGTCGTGACTCCAGATTCTGCTGGGACTTGGTAGTTTTATTTTGACAGTCATCGTAATAACAATCCAACTTGATCGTCTGTCCATATGAATGTCCGTGTTCTCCCATTTTTATTGTTTATAAGCATGTTGTTGTGTGTTTTTATTGCAAAAGCAACCAACAGTGCCAACTAGTGGCCTGGCATGCAAACTACATCATTTTCAGTTTCTGCCATTTCTGTAGAAACAGACATTGTTTTCAAAACGTTAACGTGTAAATGCGAAACATTTCTGAAATGTTGCATTCTCACTTGAAACGTCATGGAAACGGGTTTAAGATGTTGTCAAACTTTTAAAGAGGACGTATCCTCAAGAAGGAGTCGACCTGAAGCTGAGTTTTTTCCTCTTCAAAGACAAATAAAACCCAATTTGCTCCAGTTGTAAAAGATCTCCTGGTTTTGGTCAGCAGCTCAGTGATTCATTGTAAGTCAACATCTTTTTTTTTTTTCTTGCAGTAACCGGTATATGCGAAGGCTGCGTTTCATAAAGTTTGTATTGCTGTGTGGTGACCTCTTGTGCAACACTAAATCTAGTTTGAGCAGATCTGTAGTACAGTCGTTAAGCTCCTTAACTCACTAACCTCGTGTTTGACCTGAGGTCGTCTGTTCATACACAAAAAAAGGCTTGGGACGCAAGTAGTATTAAATAGTCGAGGTGATTTTAAAGGAAAACAGTCTGACGGGCTGGTGGTATGGAGCGTTTCTCTTCCTTCAGTCCCACTCTGTGGCCTGAACACAGTTTTTACTCTCAGATGGAGCAGGTCGGCTCGAGCAGCGGCTTTGTTAAATTGTTGTTGTTACAGATAATGGTGGTGGTGGTGGTGGTGGTGGTTGGGGGGTGGGTGGTGGTGGGGTGACCTCAGGCCTCTTGTTGTCTCTGTAGCACCACCACTACCATCATCAGCTACTCGAGCGCAGACACTTAAGCACCAACCTCCAGCAGGTCTTAGCTTCTGCTTTGACCTCAGTCTCCCCCGGTCCTTCAACATCCACACAATTTCCATTCCTCCAAGAGTGTGTACCAATACCACTCGTATGCTAATTTGTGAAAGTGAGTCATTTCTGACAATGGGCAGGTTTCGCCCGGTCCTTCACATGGCAAACTTACAATCACCGTCAAATTCACCAACTAACTTCAAACACGTTTTTGAACTGTATGAGGAGATCTGAGTACAGAGAAAACTACAAACTACACAGGAAAGCCCCCCGAGCTCAGACCGGGAATCATTTCTCTGCAGGCAGAACAACACTGCAACACTATCCTCACTACTGTGTCGGCAATCTTTATCTGAAAGTCAGATCAGTTTGAAAGTCATTGCCTACATTTTGGTTCCAGAAGATTTGAGTTTGTACTAATTGCATATCATAAAATACAGTCTTAAGCTCCATTTACACGACAAAGTTTCAAGTGAAAACGCATCGTTTCAGAGAAGTTTCCTTTTTTGTAAAAAAAAAAAGAAAAAAGGTTTTGTTTACACAGAAATGGCAGAAATGAGGCAGTTAGCATGCCAGGCCACTCGTGGGCACTGTTGGTTGTTTTTGTAATGAAACCACACACACACACACGGGCGCAAAGCACAACACGCTATAAGCATTAACAGTGGAAGAACACGGACATTCTAGTTTACAAACGAACAAGTTGGATTATTACAGTGACTGTCAAAATAAAACTACCAAGTCCCAGTAGAACATTAACTGGGAGTCATGACACGCTGGAGGAAAACATTGTTGTTATTGTCCATCTACTGAGCATGTGCAGAACAACTGTTTACTATGACCGCGGTGAGCATGCACTGTAACAACGTTTTCAAAAAGTTCCGCCTTGCGAGCAGTGTTCAGTGGCTCTGAGCACCTTTGTCGTGTAAACGGACGGCTTTACGTTTTCACTAATCGTTGTCACGTAAACCAGTGATTCCCAACTGGTGGGTCGTGGACGGCTGGTCCAAAACCTTTTGTTTTGACAGGCGCGCGTCAGAGTCGTGCAGTGAAGAGTCTGACTCATGCCTGTCAAAGGTTTTTCACAGTAACCCGATATTTGATTGATGTTCATTTTAACTTTGTGTTGATGTCGGGATGGAGAACTGCAAATATGACCCGGAGTGTTTAAAATGTGGATATTTGTTCATTGAGAATAAGACGAGACAGGAAACGGCGGTGTGTGGTCTGTAGAGAAGAGCCTGAGCATGAAACCATTCAAACTGAAGAGCCATTCAGAAACTCAGCATGATCTGAGAGTGGCTCTGTCTACCGTCACCCCAGACTCTGAAACTTTACAGAGAGTAAAACACGTAACAGTCTCATGATGTTCCACAAATGACCTGGTGAGGAAAAAACTTTATTTTGAGCAGTTTTGACATTTATTTTATTCACTTGTGTACTTGCAGTACTCAGTTTCTTCATAATTTACTCTGAAAGGCACGAGGGAAAGTAGAATATATATATATAAAAATGTGTGTTTTCAACACATATTATTGAACGAAAGATTTCGTTGGTTGAATTCTAAACAAGTGTAACTTAATGACCATGAGAAGACGTGAGGCGGAGGATGAGACCAGCTGAGAATCGCTAAACCCAAAACGTTAGCGTCTGTCCTGCCGCACGCTCTAAAGCCGCCGGAGCTGCTCGTACGTCAACGCAGATGCTGTGCGGCGGCAGTTCCCGGCATTGCACAGCCTTCGCTTTGTGTTTACGTATGAAATGTGAAATGAAGCTTTACGTCATTTAATAAGTACTCGTATCGGTACTCGTTGTCATCAAGTAGCTGTAGGTTGGTGCTCATCTTTTAAAAAAAAGAGTGTCATCAGTGCATCGCGTCTAAAAACAGAGCAAAGAAAGTTGATTGTGTTGAAGTCAAACCTGCAAGGCGAAGAGGTGAAGGAACTTCATTTATCAATAGAGCCGTATCAGTGAGAAAGTGGTGTTTGTGAGAGCTTCTGCCTTTTTCTGATTGTTTTTGTTTTGATCGGGAAATCTTCCTCCTTTTCAGATTACGGCTTCTCTTTGACTCGGCTGATTAAAGTGTCCTCGCGCTCTTCTCAACAAGCCCAGCAACAATGTTTATCCTTCATCATTTATTCATTCGATCCGTCTCAGTTTGGAATACGCACAGAACCTGAACAATATGTGCAGCTCAGTAAAAGTGGATTATTTTCCCCTTTTTGCTGGAGCGCTCATATAAATCTTTAATGTATTTCTAAACCACTTGTAAATCCATCTGATGTAGGCACAAAAAAAAAAATGTGAATCACTGTGAAAAAAAGACGAAGGAGGCATCAATTATTCACTTTTCTGCCCATAATCGGATTTCAATACGTCTGCTGTTTGCTGTTTTTTGCATGAAGTGAATTCATTGATCCATTTTTCCTTGATAACTCATGCTCTTTATTCCTTTGATATGGCGCTGCTGTCACTCCCTTTACCCGATCTCAGTTTCTTTTTCCACTCTCTCCACTGACACTCCTCTTTCTTCTCTCTGTTTGTCTGTCTCTCTTCCTCTCCTTCTTCTCCAGAGATCAGAGGCGGGAGATAAAACAGGAATCCCAAACAGGCGTCCCGTCATGCCTTCCCATTCACTTTGCATCAAAAGTGCTAACGCGCTACATGCTATTACAGACGATCTCCTACAGGTTGGGGTTAGACGCTTTCTTCGCGGCTTAAGCTTCCCGGTGTTCCAAAACAACAAATCAACACATGTGCCGAAGGAAAATTCAACTTTCACAATTTCAACTTTGTTTTTCCTCGTTTTTTGGGGGGTTTTTTTGTTTGTTTTTCGCAGGTGAAGTCGATAAGCTGGGGGTGAGCACAGGTTTGAGCCGTGATAAAAGTGTGTTTAAATATTGATGAGGACAGTGTGTTTGTGTACACAGAGCCAGAGGAGGGAGTGTTGTGCCAGGGCTTTGTCTCCACCTTCGGCTCCCAGAGGCCAAACGGGAGCTTCACACACAGGAGGGAGGAAACGTCAGCCTGAGGACGGAGGCAGAGAACAGCAGAGATAAAGAAAGCTTCTGCTGCGTCTGTGTGCTCAGTGGAGGAGGTGATGAGGGATTCTTTCTCTCAAACTCTGTGTGTGTGTGTGTGTGTGTGTGTGTGTGTGTGTGTGTGTGTGTGTGTGTGTGTGTGTGTGTGTGTGTGTGTGTGTGTGTGTGTGTGTGTGTGTGTGTGTGTGTGTGTGTGTGTGTGTGTGTGTGTACTAGTAAATCTCGTGAATACAGGCTGAATTCAAAGTTCCATTGGGTTAACATAGGGGTGTGAGATATGGGCAAAAAAACTAAAATAAATCCTGATTTTTTTAGTATTTTCTTTAATATCCTTTAATTAAAGTGATTTCTTTACAGAAAAAATACAAGTGCAATTTGTTCTTGCTTACAAGAACGTCTTATGTATGGGCAAAAGGTTTCAGAACAGCAGCTCTCTAAATCACGTTCATTGAAGGAGCTCACGGTTAAACTCCAATGTAAAGACAGTAAATGTGAAAACATTGAGGTTCTCGCTCTTCTGAGGTAAATTGTGCTGCATACTCTTCACAGCGACAGTTTTCTGATGTTTTCAGGTGTTTGTAATGTTAATAAGCTCATATCCAACACCGGGAACTGGAGCTCCGCCATTCCGAATGCATGCACAGCAGGAGATACAGATTTTATCTACTTTTGCACGACGCCAGCATATTTGGCAAATATCTTTGTTTTGAGTGACGTCAGTCCGTTTCCAGGCCCGTGAGGTCGACGAACGTCTCGCCACTAAATCATTGGTTTTTGAGGCACCGCATGCACCTCTGCATTACCGTCTTTGTGCCTTTTGTTTTTCCTTTTCGAGATAATGTAAATACTCTCTAATGTAGAGTTACACTTCGCCAAAACATTTACGATCGTAGGAGACATAGAGTACGTCGCTCGCCTCTAGATTAACAGAGGTAGTTCCAGTTGAGTTCAGAGCAAATCTCACACCTTTGTCAATCACCTGTGAAAAATGCTCTCATCAAGAAGATGGTTGGTTGGTTGGTTGGTTGGTTAATTGATTAGTTGGTTGGCTAGTTAGTTGGCCAGTTGGTAATTGGTTGGTTGGTTGGTTATTCAGTTGATCCGTCGGGTCATTCATTGATTGATTAGTTGATTGGTTTGTTTTGCTGGGTTGTTTATTCTCTGTAGAATTAAGTATTTTCCATTGGGTACCTTCCTGATGTTTCCTGTAAATCAAGGTATTGCTGCTAAAAGCAGTTGGAATCCATACATGTCAAAATAATCAAAGGAAACTATTCAAAGGTTTTATCTTTGGAATATTAATTCTTCAAATGTCGCCATACAAGCACTGTACCTGTGCCTATAACTTATCTTGATATCGTAATTTGTTTTTTTTACATTTACATTATATTTCTTTTTATAAATGTGTATTTTAATCTAATCTAGTAAACTTAATTTGTTCAATTATTTTATCAGGATTTCTTGTGAAAATTTGGAAAGAATAAGACAAGAAATAGAAATCAGGTTGGTCAAACCAGCTTTGGTTCAGTCCCTTAGAGAAGCTAAAGTAATGTATATGAGAGTTTGGTGGAGAAACAGTCAGACTTTGGCCTTGTCTTATTGGCACATCTCTTTAAAGGTACAATATTTACTATCTTAATTTAATGAAAATCTGTGTAACTTTAAAAAAATCAGTCAGTAAAGTGAGATATAACAGCAGTCATGTCATCTCAAACACACTGCTGCTGAACTAACCAATTGATTGATTGATAGCCTGATTAGTGCTGCAATACAAGTTTACACCACAAGGTGGTACTTTGAGTCGGTAAAGGAAGCAGTAAGAAAAATGGTTGATAAACGTCTACTACAAAGAGCTATAGTGTGCGAGTTCAATAGCTTTACATTAACCACCGAACACAACCTGCACCTCGTACTGGTGAACTGCTGCATTGTTCACACAAACCTTTCATTCTTTTGCAGGGGGTGGGGGGGGTGTGGGGGGTGTGTGGGGGGGGGGGGGGGGGGGGGGGCGTATTTAACTTTATTTTTGTAGTCAAACACGAAGTCTTTGCATGGAACTTTGTGCGATTTTGAAGCAACAGCAGTTCTTCGCTCTACAGTTTCTGTAATTATTCTTCAGCTCTGCAAAGAGGGCAAAGACGGAGGAAGGTGAAGAAGCCTGCCAACCGCTGCAGGCACACGCACACGCACACACACACACACACACACACACACACACACACACACACACACACACACACACACACACACACACACACACACACACACACACACACACACACACAGCATGAAAACGTGGTTAAGTATCGTATCTGTATTTTAACTTCGAAAAAATATGCATCTTGCTTTTAAGTCACTGAGGTTGTTTTTTTTTTTATCTCTTTAGTTTAAAAAGTCATCTAAAATCATTAAAGTTACTTTTTCAAGTACATCTCATTGACTCTGTACTGACACTTACAAGAAGTCCAGTTGGTACTACAAGTACAATACAAGTACCTCTGCTTCTATTTTAGTGAATAATGTGAGTACTTCTGGTAGCTCTGCCAACACTGAGGGACGACTTCATTCATTTACTGAAAACAGGAACTTTGTGAAGAAATCTTTGGCACCAAACAAAGATCTGATTCACTGTGTCGTTGGCACTAATCTGGATTTTGACTCAAAGAAAAGAAATTCAGCTTAAAGTTTTGATATTTTGACAGATTTTCTTGAAAAACCTCGTATTGGCAACGCAGT
Organism: Lipophrys pholis; assembly: GCF_963383615.2. Lineage (NCBI taxonomy): Eukaryota > Metazoa > Chordata > Actinopteri > Blenniiformes > Blenniidae > Lipophrys > Lipophrys pholis. The sequence continues at coordinate 4,098,904 of NC_137636.1, forward strand.
CTGGGTTGTTTCTTTCACCACTGCTGCCGGCGGTGGAACAACAACAACAACAACAACACAGACTGATAGAGACTCGATATAATGCTGCTTTCTGCCAGTGTAGAACCAACCACAGGGGATCGGTCCGAATCAGAGATTCCCTCAAATTTGACTTAAAAATCAAAGCGTGGGCTGAAATAAGAAAAGGTGAAAACGTGAGCATGTAGCCAAGTGTGATATCAGAGTCAGCTGAGCATGGCGCCGTCTTAATGATATCGTTATACCTCTGTTTGGCTGCCGCACGCGTTTGTTTATCGAAGCCAAAGAGAAACAATTGGAAGGAAGCCATTAACCAGTTTCCATCAGTGCATGAGTTCTGCCTCAGTGAAGAAAGTGACCTGAAACAAGCCCAGCACACGCTCACTGAAAACCTTGGCTATACTCTTAATGTGAGATTTAACCCTTTAATTCCTAACATGGGGCCGTGCAGCGTTTAGCACAACGAAATATTACTCTTGCTTGTGTCCACACAAGATCAATTTCAAGTTGGTTAACTGTTACTCTGTTAGAGTTACATAGAAATAAAATTGAATTTGAGTTTTTGGTCTTTTCCAACCAATGACTTCGATTCTCAGTGTTTGTTGTAGACTAGAGCGCCCCGAACCCTCTACCCCGAGCACATCACAGTGGTCCCCGATCAGAACGAGTCTCTAGGCTGTCCCGGTGGGAAAGCAGCCTCAGACTCTCCAGTTAACCTCGTTTCTGGACTGTGGGAGCTGAAGAGAACTCCCTGACCCCCAACCCAGGAACGAACCGGTGATCCTCTCACTGTGAGGCAAGAGTTCCACCCACTACACCAGCGTGCCACCCAGAAATAATCCACCAGACAGACATTTCCTCACGTGATGTGCATTGAGGTAAACACTGACGATCAGCGCTGTTTCTTTCTTTTGCAAAGTAAATAATTGCGCTGGAATCAGTTGACAAAGATTTGCATATGAAATCCATCAGCACCTGTTCCTGCCTATTACCTGCACCACAAAGCCCTGGGGGTAAAATCCCGGCCTCAGAGGGAAGATAAGCCCTCTGCCGTGCCATTAATCCTGCCTCGGCTGTTGTTTTCCCCCCTTTGTCAGAGCTCCCTTGTTTGAACAGTGCTGTTGTCTTCACTGTGTTTGCTCATTTAGGAACAAACATTTGCCCGAGCGCGCCGCTGCCGCCGCAAACAAGCTCTCCTAGGAAGTGTTATTAATAGGATAATTAAGCAGACGGTAATGAGCTGGATTATGCCTAATTATGACAAGATTTGTTTTGGCATTTTGTCTCGTAAGGAGCCAGTGAAGTGGGAAAGTCTACCTTGGAGTTCATTAGGCTGATGTGCGTTCACCTGAGTGCACAGGACAGGCTTCGAGGGGGGTAAGGGGTGGGGGGGTGGGGGGGTGGCATGTGTGTGCCAGCGTGGACGGAGGGGCCCTGGACATCAGCACTGTCTGGCTGCTTCTCTAACCGGCTGCTTGGCAGAGCAACAAGCTGTGACCCCGGAGCTGCTGCCAGGATAAAAAATAAATAAAAATACATGTGCCAAATACTGAAATGTTAACCTGAAGCTGTCAGACTGTCTCTTATTTATGACTGCGCAGGAAACAATCTGAGCTATTAGACATATTTAGCAACAGGAAGAGCTTCTCAGTAAATTAGAATATTCGGCTGTGGCTGTATTACCAATGTATACATTTCGCATGCAGTATCTCACGAATGTGAGTACACGCATCACATTTCTGCAAAAATATTTAATTACATCTTCTCAAAGGACGAAGAGACGACGCTGTGATGCAATGTAAAGTCGGGGGACAGCGTGTATGACGGGGAAAAATTACTGTTTCTATAAAATACCTCAATAATTCATGTCTAAACCGCTGGCAGCAAAAGTAAGTGCACCCCCACCTGCAAATGATCAAATAAAAAAGTGTCCTGCAAAATACTGAACCCCAAATTATTCCTAATGTTGGTCGGACATCTTGTCTAACATCCGTTACCATTGGTGTGTGTGTGTGTGTGAAGCATTTTGGGGTCCCGTTTCCACGACAACGTTTGAAGTGAAAACGCACCGATTTGTCTCAGAAACGTTTTGTCTTTGTCGTTTTGAAACCGACGTCCGTTTCCACAGAAACAATAGAAAGATCCGAGCTCCTCAGATTGAATGTTGATGTTTAAAACCTGACAAATTTAACCTGCAGTTAATTTAATCCCCGCGTCAGAAGGTGAAACCCTCTTCTCGTCTCTGCACTGCTGAAGTTTGTACTACAATGAAATTTTAATACATCTCTCCACATCGCCAAACTGGTAATCAGAGAACTGGAGCTCCCTTATTAGCTGATGTGAGTGTAATAATGTTTTTATAGTCTGAGACCGGAGCGTTGTTTCATCAGCACAGTCATAAAAACCTGTTACACTCACTAAATATTTCAGCAAATCCACACAGCTAATGAACCCATTTCCTGCTGCACACTTTTTAATACAAAACACGCTGCGTTCCTAATATAACAAAAAAAAAAAAGGGATATTTATTATAGTCAGAGATAGAAAAATGAACTCACACAAATACAGTGCTTGAATTGTTCTCAATTAGAAGTGCTTAAAAGTAACCCTGTTTAAGAGCTTTGGCAAAATGTTTATCTTCATAAAGAGTGAAATATTCCTATTGGTTGCCAAATATCAATATGATAAAGAATATTCTCTTCAAATATCCAGGTGAAAAGGTTCTCTGAGAGTTCTTCCACTGAAGGGATTTAAACAGCTTATGGCGCCATGTTTCCTGGTAATTTGATCATTTTCGCTGTAATAAAAATAACAGTGAGAGTTAGAATGAATGTTGACTTAGTTTTACCCTTTTTAGAATTTTGCACCGTTTGCAAAGCAAACCTTCTCCAGGAGGCGGGAGAAGAAGGGGGAAGTGACGCCACATTGAGAACATTTTCTCTCTGGATCACACAGGAAAAGCTGCGTTTTCATATTGTTGTGCCGCTTTTTTTGTGGATTTTTAACATGATATACTAGAATGATCTACTACAATATGTCTACACTACAGACATATTCTAGTAGATCATTCGATACCCCCTGTATCCGCACGGTATTGTTTATAGAGCGGCATTCAGACACGAGCCAGTTCAGCATTGCTTTACAACAAAATTAAAAGAACTTCATTAAAGCTTTATAAAGTACAAAGCATTGTTAGAAGATCAAGCTAATTAGTAGAAGTTGGTGTAATTAAACCATTTAAAACTCTGGTAATAAGGGCGTGAGTCACAGGTTCAGTGAACAGACATCTAAACCAGCCTTTATTTATTTATTTATTTATTTATTTATTTATTCATTTATTCATTCATTCATTCATTCATTCATTCATTCATTCATTCATTCATTCATTCATTTATTTATTTATTTATTTATTTATTTATTTATATATATATATATATATATATATATATTTATTTATTTATTTATTTATTTATTTATTTATTTATTTTTAAGACACTTAGACACATTAAGTAATAATCACTGATTATGTTTGCTTTGTTAAATGTGTCGATATCCACGTCTTTGTCGAGCCTCAAGTTGCTGGTTATTACCTGAGAGGCAGGTGAGCATCAGTTATTGTACCGGTAGTTGTCAGACGATGACGTGCTCAGAGACGAGGGAACGCTCGGACTCTCTGGACCTCGTTCTAACAGTGGAGAACCAGAAAAGAACCGACTGCAGATCACAAACTGACACTAATTGAAGACTACGGCAGAGGAAGACTATAAAAAGACTTGCAGTTTGTCCCTCTGTCAGACAAACAGGAAGCGCCGGACGTGGACGGGAAAGGGAACTTTGATGGGAAGCTGCTCGTCTGTTGGGCCGAAAGTGAAAACAAACGTTTTTACCTCATCAGCGGAGGTACGGAGCAAACGAGTAAATAATAAAGACTGTGTGGGACAGTCCACTGAAAACTAGGATGAGAAATGTGTGTTCCCCCCCCCCCCCCCCCAATTCCACGGAGACGGAGCTTTTTCACGAAGTTCCACCTGTGGGGCCGATTTGAAAAAGTTGTGATTCCAGTGTAAACGGACACCAAAAAAACACAATGACGGTTTGGTGTTTTCATGTGAACGGGATCTTATTGCAGGTTTAAAGGCTTCAAGAATATTTTCAGTTGGAATTCCGACTGTGACCTAAACGTTTTCCCTTTTCAGGCTCGTTTTAATTCCAATTTCTGTTTAGTCAAGAGAGAAATTCATCTGCAGGATCCTTAGTTTGCTATTTAAAAAAAAAAAAAAAAAAAAAAAAAGTGAGATTCTGATCATGGTGTTGAAAATCTGAATCTGTACAGAATCTATTGTGGTTTAGGAAATACTGAGGAAAGGTCGTCTGTGTCCGGCATATTTTAGATTTTTCTCTGTTTCAACTCCCACGAATCTAAAGATCATTTACTGAATTAACTCTTAAAAAAACCCAATAAAAGGCCTGTCAATGGAACAGCAGAGACTGAACACAGAAATATATGAAAAAATACAGCGAAAGATTTACTTTATTTTGCTGATATATATACACACATATATATATATATACATATACATATATATATATATATGAAGGAATCGTAAAAAAGTAATTAGTGCGATATTCCATGTAAGTATTGTTAAATACTGTGACGACAGTAGAAGTGGGTTGAACATATGAATCTCACAGACGAGTTCACCTTTAACCTGGACGAGGCTTTTATATAAAGTTATTGCTGCTTCTTCCTCCCCCGGTTGGAACTTCGATTCCTTTCAGTGACTCTCTCAGTCGTTGCAAACAATCACGTGAAACAGTTGAATTATTGTATTTCCAAGAAAACTTTTGCCCCCCGAGGTGAAGGAGCCGACGTGTGATGGATGCTCGCGTTCGATTTATTTGTTCTTCATGCCTTGTCTTCATCTGGAGCTGGTTTGACTCCATCTGGTCAATAATTAGATCTCAGGACATCGATCTCATCTCGTGGAGGCGGGGGGGTGGGGGGGTGGGGGAGGGGTGGGGGGGCAGGGGGGGCAGGGGGGCATCCTTCCACAGCCACTCAAACTGCAGACTCTTAACGTACTTCCTGTTTTGATCATCCACACCGAGCACTTACACGTTCAAGGTGGCAAACCAGCAGATTAACCAAGACTTCAATCCACCCACTGGTCTTTGATACCCGTTTAATCCAGGTTGGGATCATGAAGTCGGGAGATTATCTCAGCTCGACTAAAGAGGCTCGAATTTAGATTCACCTCTACGTACGTACTCTACGTCTTTGTAGCTGTAACACTGCCTTATGAAGATCCTGGAAATGTTTGTTCTCGCAATAAACGACAAGTTTAACACAAATGTGGTTGTAGACGACAGAAGGCTGCACAGAGAAATCCATTTTTAGTATTTTTGTAAAGATTTTCTCACATTCGCAGCAAATAATTGCAGAATGAAGCTCAAACCGAAGCAAATCCTTCTTTACACATCCCCCCCAAACACCTTCTGGTTAAAATGACGGTTCTCCCGATCTCAGATTATGGCGACGTAATCTACAGATCTCCCTCAAAATCTCTCGCTCACAAGCTGGACGTTATCGTCCTCTGTGTCTGCAATCTCAATATTCACAACACAAATCTCAGCCTACGTCCCAGTAGATTCATCAGTCTGGTCCTAGCTGAAGCCCGTTCCTCCTTTGTTTGCTCCTAATTTCAGTTTTCTGCTCCAAATGAACTGGAATCATCTGCAAGGGACCGTCAGACTTTCTACATTTAGTCCACAGTAATGAAGGATCACCAGCCTCGCTGGTCTGAGAGGATAACACAGCTCATCACACTTATATTATTAGATCATTAACATAAACTGAACTTGTAGGAATATTTCCGAGGAATTCTTTCTACATATTTTTGAGCCCGTATATCTTACCTGAAGAATGTCTTCGGCGCAGCCCCCCCACCCAGAACACCTGCGTGATGTGAGCTCCATAAATCTGTGGGCCCGCCGGCTGCTTCTACCTCCCAGGCGAAGCAGTAAAGTTCCCCGACTTCACCTGTGCAGCTTTTTCTCCGCCCACATCCTTTATGCTGCGGCGTGACGCTGGTGAAGGTGTCATCATTGAGTCTCTGAGCAAAATTCACAAGCAGAAATCCCATTGAACACAATCAAAGATGGCTGCCGTCTGAGACTTTATCAGTTATTCTGCATCTAAAAGGAAATAATCTTTACGATGAGCGAGTTTGTGGTGTCATGAAACATCTTGTATCAACATCTATTTATCCTCTACGGGACATTTGAGGCACCGCTTACGTGAAAAGGTTTCGCGTTTACGCAGCAACGTTTTGAAAACGATGTCCGTTTCCATGGAAACAGCAGAAAACACTGAAAACATTGTAGACCACAGGGTGGCGCTACTCGTTGTTTTTGTAACTAAAACCACGCGAAGAGAACAACACGTTATCAACATCACCAATTGCAAAGTGTCGCTCAAAACCACATAAAACTCATTGGTAGCTTCATTTTCCCTCATAATGAGTGATTTCTTTTATTTGAGTTCAATATAAGAGTAGTTGTACGTGAGTTCACGTTTTCAATTCTGTTCAAGCAGTTAGTCTTCAGTTGGCTTTCTAATTCTGCGAGTGTTAAGTATATTTTAAGCAATATAACAATAGTGATATAGTTAATAGTGTTTTTAGCACCTTTTCCATTTCTGGTTTTAATTGAGTCGAAGAAAAATGAAGTTTTACTTCAGTGTACTCCGTCTTTTCTTGCATAATGTACCAGGTTATACTAAGGGTTTTGGTCCTGTATTTCACTACAGTCTCAGTACAGTGTTAGTATTTCACTGGAGTACTCGTCCTGCTGTTCGCTCTGTGAAAGGTGTGAGCTGTAATCTCTCAGAGTCACTGTCAGGATTTTTCCCTTCACTGTCCGGCTGAGAAACCGGGCTGACATCTATCTGAGGACATTACAGCGGATAAAACAGCGCTTAGCCTTAAAACCACACACGATAAACAAGGCAAATCTAAATCTGTGTGCGATGGATTTCCATATTCTTCAACTGCTCTGGCAGCAGCGCGGCAGGAACATTTATTAGAGCTGAGAGTCTTAATTCTCTTTAAAATGATTTAAGCTTAACAAGGCCGAGGCAGCGCTTATGAAATTGTGCTGCTGTGAAGGAAAAAGGAGTCTTAATGCATTTGCATTTACAGCTCAGACAACACACACACACACACACACACACACACACACACACACACACACACACACACACACACACACACACACACACACACACACACACACACACACACACACACACACACACACACGCACGTCTTCTATTAAAGCGCTCCATTCGCTCCTGCAGCTCTCGATAAGAAAGCTAAGTCTGGGATTTAGAGCTTTAGCTTATCGTCATCTTTATGAAGCTTTCTCTGCAAAGTGCAGTAAGCATGGGCCAGCAATCTGCATAGAATTTACCGGGAACGAGGGGGAAGGGGGGAGAGGGGGGGGGGGGGGGGGGTTCTGCGGGTGCGACAATAAATACATTCATCTAAAAACCCGTCTGTGCAGAAACAGGTGGATTTACATTCCTCAGAAATCAAAGCTGGCCTCCTGCTGTGGTGTTTATGAACTGCGTGCGTTCACACTAATCCACAGTGGACGTAGTCTGCAAGTAGACAACAAGGGTTAAAAAAGTTAAAAAAAACAACAATGTTTTAGTTGTACAATGGTAATGGTGAAAGTTAAGGCCCCGTTCTTACGACACCGTCGCAAATGAAAAGGCTTTGTTTTTGTTTTTGTATTTTTGTTTCAGAAACGTTTTAACGTTTACACACTAGTATTTTGAAAAAGATGTCTGTTTCCATGGAAACGGCAGAAACGCTGAAAACGATGTAGTTAGCGTGCCGGGCCATGAGTTGGCGCTGTTCTTTGTTTGTTTAACTGAAGCACACACACGTGTGTGTGGAGAACAATACCACTATCTACAGTAACAAAGGTGAGAACACAGACATTCTTATGGACTTAGAAAAGTTGCATCTTCTCTTGTTTCCATGGAGACGGAGTCGGAGCATTTTCAAAAAACTTCCACGGTGGGAGCTGTTTTTTAAAAACTGCATCTTGAGAACATTGTTGTATAAACGAGGCCTTATCCCGAGTATGTTTGTGTTTCAGGCTGGGAAAGAAAGAAAACCCCCACAAGGATAGTGCTGCGTGTGTGTGTGTGTGTGTGTGTGTGTGTGTGTGTGTGTGTGTGTGTGTGTGTGTGTGTGTGTGTGTGTGTGTGTGTGTGTGTGTGTGTGTGTGTGTGTGTGCAGGTCTGTACCAGCAGACTTTTCATTTTCTCTGAAGAAAGAAAGAAAAAAGAAAAAAGCCAAAAAGATGAGATTATGGAGAAAGCTCATTTCCTGCTAAACTTGGACTCTGGTTTCCCAAATAAAATTGCTTTTATTCTTCACAACATGTGTTCCCAGAGATTAAGGTCCTGTAATCTTGCGAGGGCTTAATAAGACTCAGTATGCGGAGTGCAGGCTAAAACAGAAAATGTGGAACGAGTCTCGCTTAGCTCTGTTCTACCCAATGACTTTAATCCTGTTTATTAAATTATAAAGAACCTTAAAGGATAAAGATAAAGAATACTGAGTCGTGGATTTCAATGATTCAGGGGTATTTTCTTTCCTCCCCTCCTGTCTTGGTGCAAGTTATTTGATAGCTGTGGATCATGTTGGAAGATGGCGGCGTGCTGGAGCGCTGACAGACCTTGTTTTTACAAATGGAGGTCTCCACCCCCGCCCCCCCCACACCCCACACCCCCACCCGCCCTCCACTCTGAGTACAGACCTGCTTTAAGTCCCGACAGCCTCAACTGGGCTCTGATTCTTGGGTATTAAAGCGTAAAGTGTTTCCCACATGCTCGTAATCCCGAGTGCCACTGATCCCTGCGACAACTTTTAAAAAGGGCGACATGAGAAAAATTTAATTTGGAGTGTGAGACTTTTCTTACTCATCCAGCTGGTGGCGCAGCGCGTCGGTGCTTGACCTTGACTGTGGAGGATGTGGGTTCAAATCCCAGTGACGGCAGGAGAAGCAGCTACTGTACCAAGAAGCAAACGATCCACTGAGATCCTGCATAGAACTACAAGTTCAAACTAAAAGATTTCAGTTTCTGGGTTTTATACTGATAATAACATCTTGTGTTGGTTTGGTTGTGGGGGATGAGATGGGTCGCCGAACCCCCACAAACACAAAATATATCAACAGACTCTGGAGAAGTGTATCAAACAAACCACGGCAGATAAATTAAAATTTGCAAGGAAACAAAACGCAGTCAGAATTGGATGTAAATCCTGTTCTAATCAAGTCTACAGAGAAAAGTCGTGGAGGAGCAGCAGAGGAAATGACGGTGTTTACCTCCACCTTTTCAGATGCAACCATAAACAAAACAAGAGTTTTTTTTTTTAAAGGTAGTAAATCAGTTTTTATACTAATGTAGAAACATTAACGCCTCTCAGGCCCGTTCCGACTTTCAAACACACACGTTTTGCATTTATTGATTCATTTCAGGCATGTGACTTTCAAATATTTAAAATATTTTGTGCATTCACACACACAACCATTTACATACACATACACACGTGTCCAAAAATATATACACCATTTGATAATGATGAATAATTAAATTTGAACTTTAAAACATAGAATTCTATGTTTAAATATACACACACACATACACACAAACACACACCTCATATATCTGGTGATCGTGCCTGAAAACTAGTAGGAAGAAGTAAACTTATCAAGTCCTACCCCTTCTACAATATTTAATATTTAATTATTTTCTCTATTAACAATAGTTAGTATGATAGATATATATATATATATATATATATATATATATATATATATATATATATATATATATATATATATATATATATATATATATATATATATATATATATATATATATATATATATATATATATATACACACACACACACACATACATATTTACCACCTATATATAATATAATGATATAATAATATAACAATAAAACATTATTGTCCATCTACTGAGGCTGTGGTTCTCATGCGCAGCATTTTTAAAAAAGTTGCGTTTCACAGAGACGGAGACGACGCGTTTTCACAAAGTTCCATCTTAGGAGCCGTTTTCACAAAGTTCCATCTTCAGCGACTCCAATCACTGTTGCCGTGTAACACGACACCCGAAACACGATGAAACTTTTGGATCTGGGGATTTTGTGCATTTTGGGAAACCTGCCTGATATTCTATGCAGCGCATCACGACTGTCAAACTACCGTTTGTTTAAAACAAACGTTAGTTTCTCAAGCGTTTCTTTGCGTTTGCCTCATCACGTCTATGTTTACAGTATCAGTCCGAGATGTACGTGGAAGCTGCCGGAGCCAGATATAAGCAGATTACCTCTAAGCTGTGGGAGTTAATGGCCAAGAGAGGCAGCCCGTGTGAGCTGTGTGGACTTGTGAACTTGTCACTGAGAAGTTCTACGCTGCTATTGGGCTAAGAGGATTGCAGGCCGCTAATCCAAATCAAAAGACATACCATGTGAATTATTACATTCTGAGACAGATTATTTTACTCCCAGATTAGAGGTCCATGTCAGCCAAATCTTCTCATGTCTTTCCCGATGAGGGACGGGAAAATACACGATTCAGATTTTCTGAATGTCGTTGCCATTTCTGAGGTCGGCGTACCCAGAGCGGACACTTTGATCCCCGTGGTGTCGCCACGATACAACCGACTGGAAAAAAAACACAAACGCGTGACGTCTCAATTCTCACTATTTCAAAAGCAACGTGCTCAACCTGTTGAAAGTAAAGAGTCAGAATGAAGGCAGCTTCACACTCCCAGCAGAAAGATGGACGATTGCGATGGAAGCCTTTGGGTCACGACACTCTGGAGGAAAACGTTGTTGTTATTGTCCATCTACTGAGCATGTGCAGAACAACTATTTACGACAGCCGTGGCGCCTGCGACCAGTAGCAGCATATCCAGGAGTGGATCTAGATCAATAATAATAGGGTGGCAGGAATGTTCCAGGAGTGGCAACATATGGCAGAATTTAATGACACGTTCCAAACAAATCAGTCTCTTGCCGCTCTGCCGTTATCGTGTGCTGCGTTCACTGCAGTTGGACGTTGGAGTTTCGCATTTGTAAGTGTCAAATTGGCCATGACTTTTCTTTTACTTTGTCGCTGCCCAGTGGGGTGGCAAGGCTTTCTTCTAGGGTGGCATTTGCCCTCTCTCGGCCACTCCAGTAGAGCCACTCATGAGCATTTCAGAAAATTGTGTTTTGTCCATTTCCACAGAGTCATAGCGTTTTTGAAAAGTTCCACCAGGGGAGCTGTTGTCAAAAAGTAGTTTTTAGTGGCTCCCTCCTGGCATCCCTCCTAATTGTTTATCTGTGTTCACTCTCACTTGATGCACATCATGAACAAATTAGAGCTGTATGGGTCCTCAGCTGTCCCACCTGGTAACACCCCCCCCTCCCCCCCCCCCCCCCCCCCCCCCCCCCCCCCCCCCCCACCCTTTCCCCGCCCGACCCCCCTCCACCAGCCTGTACCAAAACAATTGGAGAAAGAGTCCAAACCGAGTCTCCTTGAGTCCGGGAGTGAACAGTGAAGCTGTGGTTTCTGTCTGACTGGTCATTATCTCGGCTGCTTTGGAGACATTTCAGTGTTTCCTTATATGTAGACGACACCTGAGGTAGTAGTACATTGTTATCCGTGACAGCGCTGCACTTTCACTCCCACAGCTCTCTTTCTCTGTCATGGACTCGAACTGCAGTCCGTCTGGATGCCCCCCCCCCTGACCATAAAGAAATAATCCAACTCACCTCAAAGGTCAACACCACTTGTCTTTCAAATGTTAGTGAGTGTCACACATTCCCTCATGAACATAACGGAACAGGAGACTTTCAAAACACATTCAAGATTCGAGACACTTTATTTATCCTCCACACACCGAGTAGTTCAAGTAAAAACATCCATAAAAACTAAGGAAACACCATAAGCATAGAAAAAAAGACCTATAAACCACATCATAAATATCATGAATACAATAAATACCCATCTTGAGTCCTCATATGGGTATTTATTGTAATTATGATATTTCTGATGTAGTTTATCATAACAAACTAACAGGTTTGTTCTGTGGACTACAACCACAACCACAAGTTGGCGCCGTTGGTTGTTCTTGTGATGAAACCACACACATGCGTGCAGAGAACGATTAACAAGTTGGTTTCCCCCCGTTGCCATGGAGACGGAGTCGGAACATTTTTCCAAAAAAGTTCCTCTGTTTCATTTTCCGCGGCTCCGACCACCGTTGTCGTGTAAATTGACCCTGAAAACACAACGAAAGTTTTGCGTTTCCCCTTGAGAACGTGACACAATCAGCACCGACGATTCAGACAATCGATGTCGTAAATCTTCCACCGAGTTAAGAAGCCGATCCTGCGATGAGGATTACAGCGCCTCTGGGTAGGAGGTGTGCCATGGCGCCGTCATCTGAAGTGTCGGCTGAGTTTTTCACGGATGTTGAAAACACGAAACAGGGATTTTCTCAGGACGCTTTGGTGTTTCAGACTTTCAGTGACGTTACTTTATAGCCTCAGTCTAATGAAACCACTGATTGTGTGGCTGCAGGAGTCATTTCCATCTGCATGGCGCAGCGGTGGTTTTCACTCTGCTCCCTCTCCAGTCATGTCTCGGGCCTTTCTGACCGGAGTTTGCATGTTCCCCATGTGTTTGACTTAAACTGGTGATGATCAATTGCTGAACATAACGGCCAATGTGAGTGTGTTCGTTCTGTGATGGACTGTGAAACTAAAAGAAAAAAATAAGCTGCTCTTTTCTGCTTTGGAAAACTTCAGCCGTCTTCCCTCCGACAGCGTCACAGTTTTCTGAATGAAGCTGCACACAAAAGAGTGAAAAGGAGAGAGTGTGAGCCAGAAGAAGGAGAAGAAGGAGGAGGAGGAGGTATTTTTGTCAGTCTGTGGAGAGGAAAGTAATCCCCTGGATGATTCACTCTGTCTCTCACTCTGTAGACAAGACGAGTCGGCGGGAGATTGAGAAAGAGACGGACAGAGGCAGACAGTGTTCTCAGCAGATTGTTAGATATTCTCCGTCCACTGTCTGGACGGCGAGCGGAGCTGCCGCTCTGCATCGCGTCCTCTTTGTGCTTCCAGTCAGCGCCGCTGTCAGCGGTGTCCTACAGCGTGGACGAGGGCGCCTGCAGACACGCAGCCTGTCTGCCGGCGATTAGCCGCTGAGAGGATTTACTTTAGCTGTGAGGTCCTCCGTGTGCGTACGCTCCCAAATCCCGTCTTTGTTTACAGCAGAAGTGTCAAACCCAGAAACTACCACACACGGCCTCATGGGAGCTTATTGGGCCGGACCAGTCAAATAGAAGCAGGACGACTTCAAGGTGCATCTGCAAGTGTTTTCTTTTTAGTGCATGATAACCCTTCATCAAGCAAGTGACTATATTTGGTCAATCATGCATTTTGTTTGTGTTTGTTTTGTTTTTTTAAAACTAGAAATGCACCAATACCGATACTAGTACCGGGTCTGATACTGCACAGAGTACCAGCGAGTATTATGTGACGTCTTAAATCAGCAACGTCGATCGCAGGTACGCAAGAGAACAGGAGCAAACTCTGTGGTTTGGAGATTCTTTAATGAGAATGACGAAAGTAAGACCGACTGTAAATTATGTTCTTCCAATATATCAAGAGGAAGAGAAAAACAGTTCGACACCAGAAACTTAATCAGCGGAGACATTTGGACCAGAAGAGTTTTAGCCCGATGTCGCTCATTAGTTTATCTGCTCCGTGGATGTAGTATCCTCCATAGCTTCAAGCCGCATGCTAAAGAGTTACGGGGCTCAAACACCAGCAATGCTACGTGCTAAACCTGATTAAAGTACGACTGATTAACGGCGATCTACAGTTTAAAATACGTATAGCTCTCAAGCTACATCCCGTGTCGTCGCCGGGGACACTCCTCCTGCACACGGCTTTCAGAGGGAGTTGTTCTGCACATGCTCAGTAGATGGACAATAACAACAACGTTTCCTCCAGAGTGTCGTGACTCCCAGTTTACATTCTCCTGGGACGTGGTAGTTTTATTTTGACGGTCAAAGTAATAACAGTCCAGCTTGGTTGTCTGTCCACTAGAATGTCTTTGTTTTCCCGTTGTTTATGTTTATAGCTGTTCTCTTAATCCATGTGTGTGTGGTTTCATTACAAAAACAATCAACAGTGCCACCTTGTGGTCTGGCATGCTCAGGACATTGCTTTCAGCGTTCCTGCCGTTTTCATCTAGACGTGAAACTTGTCTGAAACGGAAACACCAAACGATGCGTTTTCATGTGAGACGTTGTGTACACGGGGATTCGATTCTCTCGGAGTCACCAGTTTAACATCAAACCCATTTTTTGGCCGAAGTGAAGGCGCCCGGAGAAAAGCTCATGTATATACGTTTGTGTGTTTCACACCCTGACTTACTTTTCATCACAAGCTTTTTTCACACTTAACTCTTCAGGCTCACATTTTCCCACAAGCACACAAAAAGCTGCGTGCAGCAAAAGAGGTGGGGATTGAGTGACAGTTCAATTCTTTTCCTCGCTCCCTCTTCCCGAGCCATCATGCTTAATTTAACAAGATCAGCGAGGAACGGAAGGGAGAGGCAGATTTCTGAAGATGCCAGGAGGGAATTAAGAGGAGAAGTGTGATTCCTGACCCCAGAACTGGAGTAGTACAGCCTGATAAATGGAAGTCAAATTGAACGTGATCTTTTTGTATAGCCAAACCACGAGACGTGAGGAGAGGCTGCATTATTACGGCTTAAAGGGAAGTGGTTTGGGGAATGTCACTGTCGTCTTGAGTGCTAAGTCATGCACACTGCAGAATAACCTTGGAGAAATGCAAAAATAGCCTCCGCAGAGTGCCTCCTCGTCTCTGCCAGTTAAATACAGACGAGTATTACGGCTTTGTTTGGTCTGAATCAAAGAAATGTTTTTCTTTTAGTTTGTTTTGTCTCTTTCATGCTGCTGTCAAGTCTTTCAGAGAAAAAGTGGCAGGCAGAACAAAAGGCTGGACCCGGTTCACTTAGGGTTTTCATGACGAAGGGTATGAAGGTTTGTTTTTCTTCATTTTCCTTTGTCTCGCATCCAGTCGCAATTTTGGTTTCAGGTAGGGCTGCACAACAAACGCCAAATTTACGGTTTAGGGTTAGGGTTAGGGTTAGGGTTAGGGTTAGGGTTAGGGTTAGGGTTAGGGTTAGGGTTAGGGTTAGGGTTAGGGTTATACCAACACGATATCGACACGCTCAAAGTATTGCCAATCAGATGAAGCGCCACTGTCCAGCAGGCTCGTCCACTGTGCAAATGTAAGAGTCTGAGGTCACAAAGTGTGAAAAAAAAACTAACCAGAAACACACCGCTGGTGGAAATTTAGGGGCAAGAGAAAGAGCACTGTTATTTAGAAGAACAGATCTCAAAGCACAAAGACAATTAACATCGTCTGTTAATGGAAATACTCGACTGAGCGACTCCCCGTTTACGTGACGTTTTCAAGTGATAAAAACTTTGGTAGTGTTTCGGGGGGGGTGTTCACACCCCGTCACTGAAGTTGGTCCGACTCTGTCTCCATGGAAACGGAGGAAAACACAACATTTCTGAAATGCTGCTACTGCACAGAAAGTGTGCGAGGAGATGGACATAACATGTTGATGTTTATAGCGTATTGTTCTCTGCATGCATATGTGTGTGTGTGGTTTTGTTTCAAAAACACACAACAGCACCCACTAGTGGCCCAAAATGCTAACTACACCGTTTTCAAAGTTTCTGCTTTTTCTGTGTTTTTTTTTTTTTTTTTAATTCCGTTTGAACGCGAAACCTTTCTGAAACAAATATGTAAAAACAATGTATTTTAACTTAAAACGTTGTTGTTTAAACGCAGTGTTAATATCATGTGATCTGGTTTTCCCTCAGGAAAAGGAGCAGCGAAAGTTTCTCTGTGTCGTCAAACGAAGTTACTAAAATCCTTTGGCATAAATCTCTCCCCCTCCCTCCCTCCCTCCCTCCCCCCCTCCCTCCCTCTTTTCTTTGCCTTCAGGCTCGTGGGGGTTTTCCGAGGCTCTAATCTGCTTGTGGTTGTTCGTAATAACACATGAAGACCTGAGATCATATTTTCATATATAAACATGAAAGCCAGGTGCAGCAGGTGTGTGCTTCTGCTTTTCGGGTCCAGAAAACGTAACGTTCCAACGAACACTTCACTTGTCTCTGATAAACTCGATGCAAGAGGAAAAATGGGAAATCTATCTTGACGATAAACGATATTGAACGTTTGTCCTCAAAGCAGACAAATGGACAAGTGAGCAGTTTGGATTGAGTTTAACAGGTACTGGAGAACTATTTGGTTTGTTCAGTGGGAAAATAACATGATTGTGCAGGGAAATTACATTTCTTCTTTAATCACTGGATGGTCAAAGTAATTTAACCTCAGAGGTTTTGAGACGATGTGGGATTAATAATGTGTAAAATTCCATGGATTAAGTCACTAACAGTCTGATTGACTGAGATCTTCTCCAAAGCTAAATTATAAATTCAGTCCATGTTTGGCTTGTGAGTTTTTCAGAGTAATCAAATAGGAATAATTCAACAAATGGCATCACATGCAAACAGGAGAATTTAAGCGACGTTTTGAATCAGCTAACATCCAGATTATAGAGCATCTTCCTCCACTAACTGATGTAACTTAATGATAGAGTCAGTCATTAGACTAATCCATAGAGCTGAGCTAATGCTCACAACAATAATACAATTAAGGAAGGGCTCACTATTGGAAAACGTTAAGAAGAACTACTTTTATTTTCAGTAACATCTTAGTAATCCATTTTTAACAAAGTACCTAAAATCAAGTTTTCACTTTCAAAATAAGTGTTTGTGTGCGAGGAAGAGGAGGAGGACGAAGAGGAGGATGAGGAGTGTGCGTGTCTCTGAGGGACTGTTTCATCGGTTGCAGCTGCCGGCAGAGAAGTTAAAGATGTAAATGATGCTTGTGGAGGTCAGATGACACCGAGCCGTGCAGTTATTCACGTCATGGTGAAGATTCACCTGCACGGCAGCGGCGCTGCAATAAATCTTTGGAAAGGTCAGTTTGTTTTGACTTTAAACCTCCTGGACTGTGACATTATTCACTCTTACATTAACTCATTATGACTGCAGAGGCCACCATCAGATTGTCGGTGTGTCGGATGAACGAAAATCTGAGACCTAATTTCTGATTAATCACCTTGTTCCTTTATTAAAAATCCTAATCTCACACGCATCTTTACAAATATCCAGACATGTAACTGCTTCAGGGGTCAAAAACTGTTTCTCCTTCCAGGTGGAATGAAAAAAATCCCACATATGTAGTTTACCTGTCATTACCTGGTGACACAAACACACCACTGATAAAGGTATATTTAACAGCAATAAAAATATAATAAGTATAATTATTTCACGCTGAAATCTGATGACTTCATCTAAAGTGGTTCAAGATAAACAAAAACCTGAGAGAGTCTGACCTGTGAGGTAGTGCCATAATCAACAGCAAATTTAAGCTTTAATATTGTCCTTCGTTGTGACGCAGAGAATACGTGATGCCAATGTCTTTAAAAAGAAAAGAAAACAATTATTTCGGAAAATAACTACAATCTCAACATAGAGGCAACGTTCATGAAAAGGTTTGGTGTAAAATAAAGTGAAATGTCATTAAAAAAAAGAAAAACTTAACCTCTTGCTGTTGCATTCTGGGTGTTTTTGAGGCTAGTTCACCAGCTTTCATCGCCACATCGGGTGTCAGCGTTGCGTCGTGTTCACGACTCTTAAGAAATTATTTCAAAACTTTTTTTTATTTATTTTTTTTCAATTTGCTTGCTGGTTTGGATTGAAGCATCTTGCAGGCTGGTTTTGCCCTGTGGACCTTATGTTTGACACACCTGTAACACACCATGTTTTCATCAATAATTTGTGTGTTAATCAATAATGCTGAAAAAAATACTAATACAATCTCCCTGCTCTGTTAAAACATTCACTAATCCTCCATTGATTAATGTCAGTCAGGCTATTTATAAAGTCTACTTATATATGATTATTTTCTAACAGTTAAATCATTAAATATGAACCCTTTAGATAAAAGAAAGAAAGCCACCATGACATAAAGAAGAGGTTATTTATAAGATGAAGAAGTAAAGTGGGGGGGTTGGTGTGTATGTTCACACCTCTTGGTCAATATTTCCCCGAGACAAACACAGATAAGATCAACTGGAAAAGGGGCAGTTTGTTCATGAGCCAGCAGGTGAGGGAGCCGGGAAAACAGGAGGGACGACGGGTTTGAACAGGTTGTTTGTCTCTTCTTTATCTGTTTGGATCAGATCTGAGACAGCGCTGAACTGCGGCTCCTCCGCCTCAAAGCTTCAGTTTGCATAAGTTGTCGCTTATTCAGCCGATTTGTGAGAGCAAACAAAACAAACAAAGTGAAGGCAGATCCCACCTGCACAGGTGAGCAGTCCGTCACAGGAGGCGTGCATTCACACCTACAGGACATTCACACTGCCACTGTCACGGGACAAGTCAGATCAGCTCTTGATCAGTGTGGATAGAAACAGAGCGTTAGAGTCACTTAATCCACACAGACGCGAGTCCAATGAGACAAATCCTCACTGAAAGTGTGATTAACTCAAACAGGCCAAAATAACATTTTACCTTCAGCTGAACCTAACGAGTGACTCGGCTATTAGAGTGGCACGCACAGTGCTAACAGCACCGCTAACGCTAACGCTACAACATTTCAGACACGTGTGCGTCCTTAAGGCCCCGTTTATACGATGTTTCAAGCGGAATCACATCGTTCTTAAAATTGTTAAACGTTCCTATTATTATTGAATGCTGAAAACGATGTATTTAGCATGGTTTTCAGGTCCTGAGCTAATGCTAACAACAATAATACGATTAGGATGGGCTCACTGTTGGAAAACGTCAAGAAGAAACAGTAACTGCTGTATAGTTCCCAATAGACGCGCAGTGTGCGAGTGTTGACCTCGGGAACATGTGAGAGAAAGATCAAACATTCTTTAAAATACAGTAACTACATGCGCCTTTGTTGACACATTAGCATTGATAGCAGGCCAGGTCAGGAGACACTAAAACCATTAAAGGGACATTACTGCAGAGATTCAATCTTTTTTAAAGAAGTAACTGCAATAACGACAAGAAGGAAAAGGAGTTACGTGATAAACAAGCAGGACGAGGAGGTCTGGGTGCATGAATCGCTCAACTAAACATCAACACAACAAACTTGTAGCGTTTAAATATGAATCCAGTATTTTATCTTTGACCAGCTGTTTATGATCGCGCACAAACAAAAAAAGACTCGACGAATGGAAAAACAACATATCTGTAACATATAATAGAGGATCGTCTGCGTTCGGTGCATAGACACTCCTAGACGACCAGTCTGCGTTCAGGTAAAGTTCAGTTGAGTTCAGTTGAGTAAAAGTCGACGTCCGACATGAACATTATCGAGATAACCCCCCGCCGCCGCCACGTGGTACCGCTGTGATGTTCAGTTATGACGTCACGGCGCTCCGAATGCAGAGCGAGGAAAAGGTGCCGTCGGCCGTCTATTTGCATAGAGAGCAGCTGACAGATGGCAGCCGGTGGATTCTCACAGAAACGGCCACTACATGCAGCGGGATGGAGCTGACACTGTTACAGGAACAGACGGGGAGTAGCGCAAATAAACATTTCACACACACACACACACACACACACACACACACACACACACACACACACACACACACACACACACACACACACACACACACACACACACACACACACACACACACACACACACACACACACAAACACACACGGGGAAACCACAGCCTCTGAGAACTCTGAGGAGTCTCTCACCCCACGCTCACACTCCTCCATGTCGGCCATTTCTGTCTCTGGTTCACTTCTTTTCTCACTCGTTGGTTACCATGACGACCACAGAAGCCTGTCAGTCAAACACAGTTTCCCTCGGTGGGCGATATCTGGCGGAGTTACTGTCAAACGGACGGGTGTGTGTGGTGGATCAGGCCTTGGAGAGACCAGCTATTAGGTTAGCTATACAGGTTATTGTGGACCAGGGTGAGGAATTGTTAGGGACCAATATCGAACCTCAAATATAGACCTCGTTCACGCGAAGGTCGAAATGTTTCTGTTGATAAGAACTTTTTCCAGAAACACAAAACTGCATCATGAAATGCGTCTGTCCACATAAAAACCACTGAACATGCTGAAATCACTTTGGTATTTATCGCACGGCTGAAGTGGAGCTTAAAAGACTAGAACAAGAACCTTCGAGCCTTTTTACCTTTGATAGTCGTATTTCAAAATATTCCCACCATCTGGTGGAGACTCTTGACTTTGTGTGACCAATCAGAAGAAGCCTCACGGTCACAGTGTTTCCAGATTCATGCAATAGAAAATGAAGGGTTGGTACAGGTGCAACAGGTATCCCATAATGATCCTTCGGCCCCGTTTACACGACGTTTCAAGTGAAAACACATTTTTGTGTTTCTGCTTTAGTAAAGTTTCTTGTTTACACTACAACATTTTGAAAACAATGTCTGTTTCCACTGAAATGACAGAAATGCTGAGAACGGTGTAGTTAGTATGCCAGGCCACCGGGTGGTGCTGTTGTCTGTTTTTGTAATGAAATCACACACGTGTGTGCGGAGAACAACACGCTATAAACATTAACAACAGGAGAACTCAGACATTGTAGTGGACAGACGACCAAGTTGGATTGTTATTACGGCGACTGTCAAAATAAAAGTACCAAGTCCAGGGGAACATGGACAGGGAGTCATGACACTCTGGAGTAAAACGTTGTTGTGATTGTCAGTGACTTCTTCTCTATGTTGAAGGCTGCGATGGTTGTTATTGTCCTTCTGCTCGCACATGTGCAGAAGAACTATTTACTATGGCCATGGTGCACACGAGCAGTAGCAGCGTTTTGGCCGTCTGCTCTTCAACTGCTCTGAGGATGTCAAAATAAATGGTTAAAAAACAAAAGCCAGAATATAATCGAGCGAACCTTGAAAATAATGTGAGAAATAAAAACAAGTTTATAGAAGAGGACGGGTGTTAATCAGTTGAAATCATTAAAATATAACTAGAGGAAGTCATATTTATAAAACAAGTTGAATAAAAATGACTAATACAGGAGAACGTTGCTGATTGAGTAGCTGAGGGACTTGAATTGAGGAAATGTTGGACAACTCAGAGTTACAGTGTCGATACAGCAAAAAGACTCTGTGTGTGTCTGATCTGCTGGAGGCTCTCCCGCCTCGGCTTCATCACAGAGTCCGTCTGCGCTGCTTCATTACCAGGAGCAGCGTAGTGGAGCCGGCGAGGTGGAGCCGGCGAGGTGGAGCCCACGAGGTGGAGCCGGCGAGGTGGCGCCCGCGTGGAGCCCGCGAGGTGGAGCCCGCGAGGTGGAGCCCACGAGGTGGAGCCGGACGAGGCGGAGCCGGCGGCGGGAGCCCACGAGGTGGAGCCCACGAGGTGGAGCCGGCGAGGTGGAGCCCACGAGGTGGAGCCGGCGAGGTGGAGCCCACGAGGTGGAGCCGGCGAGGTGGAGCCCGCGAGGTGGCGCCAGCGTGGAGCAGATCCGGCGAGGTGGAGCCGGTGTGGAGCCCACGAGGTGGAGCCCGCGAGGTGGAGCCCACGAGGTGGAGCCGGACGAGGTGGAGCCGGACGAGGTGGAGCCCACGAGGTGGAGCCGGACGAGGTGGAGCCGGCGAGGTGGAGCCGGCGAGGCGGAGCCGGCGGCGGGAGCCCACGAGGTGGAGCCCACGAGGTGGAGCCCACGAGGTGGAGCCCACGAGGTGGAGCCGGCGAGGTGGAGCCCACGAGGTGGAGCCGGCGAGGTGGAGCCCGCGAGGTGGCGCCAGCGTGGAGCAGATCCGGCGAGGTGGAGCCGGTGTGGAGCCCACGAGGTGGAGCCCGCGAGGTGGAGCCCACGAGGTGGAGCCGGACGAGGTGGAGCCGGACGAGGTGGAGCCGGCGAGGCGGAGCCGGCGGCGGGAGCCCACGAGGTGGAGCCCACGAGGTGGAGCCCACGAGGTGGAGCCGGCGAGGTGGAGCCCGCAAGGTGGCGCCAGCGTGGAGCAGATCCGACGAGGTGGCGCCGGCGTGGAGCAGATCCGGCGAGGTGGAGCCGGCGTGGAGCAGAGCCGGCGAGGTGGAGCCGGCGTGGAGCCCACGAGGTGGAGCCCGCGAGGTGGAGCCCACGAGGTGGAGCCGGACGAGGTGGAGCCGGACGAGGTGGAGCCGGACGAGGTGGAGCCGGTGAGGCGGAGCCGGCGGCGGGAGCCCACGAGGTGGAGCCCACGAGGTGGAGCCGGCGAGGTGGCGCCAGCGTGGAGCAGATCCGGCGAGGTGGAGCTGGTGTGGAGCCCACGAGGTGGAGCCCACGAGGTGGAGCCGGCGAGTTGGAGCCCGCGAGGTGGCGCCAGCGTGGAGCAGATCCGGCGAGGTGGAGCCGGCGTGGAGCCGTGGCGCTCAACCTCACCGGCTCTCTGCCCTCTTCATCCCAAAGTCTTTGTTTATGTAAAAGCAGGAGTGAGCCCTTTACCCCCAGATTACTCCCTGCTGAGGGGATAAAGACACACACACACACACACACACACACACACACACACACACACACACACACACACACACACACACACAGGCCCGGGGCCAAGCCGGCTCAGTCCAGGGATAAAGAGATTGAGGCTCCAGGTTTACGCTTGTTGGCTCTCAGTTTGAATCCTTCACAACAATTAAAGTTTATTTAGAAAAAAAATCACTTCAAAGTGCTGTAAATAACTTTTAACGATAAAATACAATAAAATGGGCAAAACTCAATACGATTCAAGTGCTGTGCTGCATAATATAACAATATAATGTTTATATGAACAGTGAGTTTCCTGGAGCTGCAGCCAAAGGCCAGGTCAGAAACAGGATTTTGTTTTAGCATTATTTAAAATGTATGAATGATTTTGGCAGCTCTTTGATATCATCATCATCATCATTTTCATTATTATCATCATCATCATCATCATCATCATCATCATCATCATCATCATCATCATCACCATCACCATCATCATTATCATTATCATTATCATTATTATTATCATCATCATCATCATCATCATCATCATCATCATCATCATCATCATCATCATCATCATCATCATCACCATCACCATCATCATCATCATCATCATCATCTTCATTACCATCATCATCATCATCATCATCATCATCATCATCATCATCATCATCACCATCACCATCACCACCATCATCATCATCATCATCATCATCACCATCACCATCACCATCATCACCAACATCACCATCACCATCACCATCATCATCATCACCATCATCATCATCATCATCATCACCATCATCATCATCATCATCATCATCATCATCATCATCATTATTATTATTATTATTATTATTATTATTATTATTATTATTATTATTATTATTATTATTATTATTATTATTATTATTATCATTTCCCGGGGTATTGGCTGACCTTGGTGTTCTGTATGGTGTTAAAAGCTCAGTTCAGTAAAACAGTGTCAAACTGTTTTAAAGAAAAAAGAAATAGCAGAATCTTAAACTGAACCCAGAACCGGACCGGGATCCAAAGTGCTTCTATATTCTCATGAATGAATGAATGAATGAAATAGTTAATAAGTGAATGAATGGATTTTTATTCTGAACATGTTAAAACAGAAGTAAGTTAAGAAACAAGTAAAAAAGAAAAAGATAAAAATAAAAATAAGTGAAGCTAAAATTAGAAATATATATTTTTAGTGATAGCACACTGCATTTTTCATATTTGGCACAAGTTTTACAATGTTTGAAAAGAAGTACAGACTTTTTTATCATGACAACGTTAAAATTCAATCAACCAATACGACTTTCTATGAGTTACCCGCTGATACCAAGTGTCGATACATGATGACAGAGTAACTAGATTACTTCTGATCGGCGTGGTTGTTGT
The DNA here is from genome assembly GCF_963383615.2 of Lipophrys pholis. NCBI lineage: Eukaryota > Metazoa > Chordata > Actinopteri > Blenniiformes > Blenniidae > Lipophrys > Lipophrys pholis. Next base: position 4,123,081 of record NC_137636.1, read on the forward strand.
TTCTGACTGATTTATTTTTCTGCACTTGAGTTAATATATGTATTTATTTTGGGTAATTTCTCCTTCGCCCCAGACAGACTGTCTCTCTCTGGATGAACGCAGGTTTGACTTTGAGTTCAGCACCTTGGACAGAGCCGATCGTCTCACAGCAGAACCGGTTCACCACTTCATCAACACGTCCAGCAGGTGTGGAGCTGCTTTTTCAAACGGTACGTGTAAAGTCAGCACAAACACTCGTTATGAGAGGCCCGGGGAGTTCATCTGTAATAATCCAGAGGACAGTGGATTGTATAAACAAAGTGCTGCTGCAATGCAGCTTTATCGTTTTACACTGAGGACTGAGCAGAGCGTTGAGACAACCGTTTTCTAGTGATGCTGTTTTATCCTGTTCTCCAGTACATTTATTCTCACTGAATCCTCCACAGTCAAGCTGAAGAATTAATCCAACGTGTCACCAGAGGAGCACTGGATATGGCACTTCATAATAAAAAAAAAAAAAAGGTTCTAATTAATCCTCTGTACATTTAGCACATGTCCAGAGTTTGTTCTCCATAAATTGAAGCAAACAACCCGAACCTGTTAGAAAAAAACAAACAAAACTGATTTTTGATGTCATAATGTGACACGCTGCTGCTTTCACCATCAAACGATTAATAACAGAAGATTATAGCATCAATAATCCTGTCAAAAAAAAGTTTATTTTTAGGTATTTGCTTTTGTTCTAATCTGTTCAGTTATTAAGTTAGAGATCATTCATTTTTAATCTCGTTGTTTAAGATGAGCGCACATCCAAATTATAGAGCATCTTCCTCCACTAACATTTAGATTATAGAGCATCGTCCCCCACTAACATCCAAATTATAGAGCATCTTCCTCCACTAACAATCAGATTATAGAGCATCTTCCTCCACTAACATTCAGATAACAGAGCACCGTCCTCCACTAACATTCAGATTATAGAGCATCTTCTTCCACTAACATTTAGATTATAGAGCATCTTCCTCCACTAACATTCAGATTATAGAGCAGCTTCCTCCACTAACATCCAAATTATAGAGCAGCTTCCCCCCACTAACATCCAGATTATAGAGCATCTTCCTCCACTAACATTCAGATTATAGAGCATCTTCCTCCACTAACACTCAGATAATAGAGCATCTTCCTCCACTAACATTCACATTATAGAGCATCTTCCTCCACTAACATCCAAATTATAGAGCATCTTCCTCCACTAACATTCAGATTATAGAGCATTTTCCTCCACTAACATTCAGATTATAGAGCATCTTCCTCCACTAACATTCAGATAATAGAGCATCTTCCTCCGTTAACATTCAGATTATAGAGCATCTCCCTCCACTAACATTCAGATTATAGAGCATCTTCCTCCACTAACATTCAGACAATAGAGCATCTTCTTCCACTAACATTCAGATTATAGAGCATTTTCCTCCACTAACATTCAGATTATAGAGCATCTTCCTCCACTAACATTCAGATAATAGAGCATCTTCCTCCGTTAACATTCAGATTATAGAGCATCTTCCTCCACCAACATTCAGATTATAGAGCATCTTCTTCCACTAACATTCAGATTATAGAGCATCTTCTTCCACTAACATTCAGATTATAGAGCATTTTCCTCCACTAACATTCAGATTAGAGAGCATCTTCCTCCACTAACATTTAGATTATAGAGCATCTTCCTCCGTTAACATTCAGATTATAGAGCATCTCCCTCCACTAACATTCAGATTATAGAGCATCTTCCTCCACTAACATTCAGATTATAGAGCATCTTTCTCCACTAACATCCAAATTATAGAGCATCTTCCCCCACTAACATCCAGATTATAGAGCATCTTCCCCCCACTAACATCCAGATTATAGAGCATCTTCCCCCACTAACATCCAAATTATAGAGCATCTTCCCCCACTAACATCCAGATTATAGAGCATCTTCCTCCACCAACATTCAGATTATAGAGCATCTTTCTCCACTAACATCCAAATTATAGAGCATCTTCCCCCACTAACATCCAGATTATAGAGCATCTTCCTCCACTAACATCCATATTATAGAGCATCTTCTCAAATCAAATCAATTAATCCCACAGCCTAAAATGTGCCCATTGACTCACACATTATTTTCAGAAAGTTGCTCTCCTCTCAGTATGGAGTTGTTGATTCGTCACCACGTCTCGTTGTACCGAGTAAAAGAAAAGTGCGGACGAACCTGCGCTGACTGTGAATCTCTGCTCACCTCTCTGACTTTCATCCAGGCGTGAAAACGATCCCCGCAGCTCTGATTGGTTTTAATTCACAGTTTCCCAAAGCGGCAATATTGCCACTTTTCCCCGCTGCACTTCGGGCTCCCTTTAAACCGGAAAAGTGAGAAATGATGAGACAAATCAGAGGCTAAAGAGGAGAAACAAATGATCTGCTTCAACGAGCGGCCGTCCAACGCGTCCACGGCTTCATCCATCTCGCCGTGTCGGGTTGATCTGGTCCCAGGCGGCGGCGTGACGCCAGGCTCCGCCTGCACCGCCGAGCCGTCCATCACTGCCAGGGTCTTTGAACTGAGGGAGGAAACCGGAGCACAGGGAGGGCGCGCAAACCCCTCACAGAAAGATCCACAACCCCGGGTTCAAACCGGGGACCTTCTCGTCGTGATCCCCTGGTTTGAGAACGACTTCCGGGTTCTGCGTCGCTTCTTTCAAGGTACTTCAACTTTCTGTAAATCGGGAGAATCAGGCCGCGTTTACACAACGTTTTTTGCATTTCAGATAGGTTTCGCGTCTACGCGGCAACATTTTGAAAACAAATGTACGTTTCCATGGAAACGGCAGAGTCGAGAGACTATGGACTGGGAGTCATGACACTCTGGAGACGAACATTGTTGTTCTGCAGAATGAAGTGTTTGCGACGGCCATGCGGCGCACGCACGGTAGCAGCGTTACAGAAAAGTTGTGTTTTCTAAAAAGTCCCCCGTCGAGCGGCGTCGTGTAATCAGACGCCGAAAACAGAAAAGTTTTCTGTTTTCACTTGAAACCGTTAACGGGACCTTGGAATGTCCCCGCATTGTACGGCCGGCGTGAATGAGTGTGTCCAGGTGGGTCAGTCGGTCGGGAAGGTGGACGGACGGTCCGTCCCACATTCAGCATGACACGTTTTTTACTTTACCTTTATTTTCTTGATTTGCCTTTGACACATTTGAGTTTCCACATGAAGTCCAACACACGGACGAACAACAGGAGCAGCTTGACAAACAATGAAGGAGTTAAACCACGTAATCCCGTTGAGTGACTCACTGACAGTTTGATAATGATCGTCGGCGAAGCCGATTGACCAATAAACGCATGCAAATCAAAGCCCTTTGTTTCTTCCCGGCTACAATTGAAATTCGCCGTTTACCTCCCCCGGTGGGACGCGGAGATGGAAGCAGGGCGCCCAGTCAGCTGCCCATCCAGGCTTGAAGCCTCTGGAGGGACGAGAGAAAAGAGGGGGAGGCTTAAGTAAACAGAAGAGAACAAATGAGCTCTGTGACGGCTCACAGCACTGCCTGTCTGAATGCTCCGTCTTTGTTGACGCCTGAATGGGGGCTAAATATCCCTTGAAATCAGAGCCAGAGCCTCGTCTCTGGATGCGGGACCCTTTCTTATGCTAATGGTTACCGGGTCAGGATTGGTTCTACCCGCGGTTGGGTCGGTGGGCGATAATGGATGTCACATTTGGGATCAGGGGCTGAGTAATGAGGCAATATTTGGACTTCTAATCTTGACTCGGCCTTTGGACTCTTTGAATGTCCAGTTGTTTGGCGCCGTGTGCTTTTTCACACTGGTTTGACAAGATCTGATTTATTTTGAAGGCAGGAGACCAGATGGTGTCCCGGGGGCCGGTGTTGAGTGTGGCAGGGAGGCGGCTCCGTCCTGAGAGCGATGCTTAGTTACAGTCCACTGAAGGATTAGAGCGTGTTTGAAGAGGGAGCGTCCATGTGACTGCGCCGTGGTAACACATCCACGAGGGCCCACAATCACCAACGAATGCCCGCCGGAATAAAGTGCGTATTTGTAATTGCACAAGAAAACAAACTTGTTGCACATTTTGATTCTGTTGTTACCAGTTCATCACAGCTGGATGTTGGTGTGAGAATTCAAAGAGTCTGAAGAGTGAAACACCTTTTTTTTTTTTTTTTTTTTTTCAAGTCGGTTTCACAATCATTTGCGAGGCGGAGTCTTCGGGTGGCACATCGCCCAATGGGAAACCAACTTCCTCTAAAAATATTTTGCCAATTTTGAAAACTCTCTTGATCAAAAGTTGTGTCTGTACCTATTTCTTAGTCATGTAAAAACTCAAATACAACATTTAATGTTGAAACCGTATTGCAGTTTACCTCTCACGGTCCAACTTCAGTACCTTCAGGGACCTGTGGTGAAAACCAAACCTCCATTTACTAGAATAAGCTGTCTGACTTGACTTGTATATGATCCATCCATCCGCCCCTTCCTCCTCCTCCTCCTCCTCCTCCCAACGCTCTTCTTCAAACCCAACATACAACATCACATCATCCTTTGCTTACATTTCAAAGTATACACCTGCATGTGGCTCTCTGACTGCAGGAAAGTGCCTCCTTGATTCTCACAGTATGAATTCACAGTCCGGAGTCAGAAAACGAAGGCAACAAGCTTTTCTTTTTCTTTTTTTTCTTTTTCCTCCTTCCTTTCAGTCGCGTGTGGGAATAGTAGCAATCTTCCCCATACAGGTTTTTAAAATGGGAAAACTCATAATATCCTCAGATTGGTAGTTGTCATGGAAAGAAAGGAGAAAGCCGCACAATTTCCTGCAGCCTTGAAGACTCCTTGAGTGACACTCAGCAGTTTATATAAGAGCAGTCAGAACATTGGCTTTTGTCTGCGGCAGAAATGAGGGCAATTACCTGGGCCTCTTGTGACGCTCTCCATCTTCTGTATTCCGGCTGTGGAGAGGCTGAAAGGAAAATATGAAGGGTTACTTCAGTACATCCACACTCCATCAAGACATGAGGCAGTTCTGTGTTTGGCCGCGGCGGATTATCAGAGGTCAGAGTGAACCTGAGCTCAGAATGTTTTAAACGCGTTGCGTTGATGGAGGACCTCAGAATGTTCTCACGTTCTGTTCTCAATATTGGGCTGATTATGTTTTTTTTTTTTCATTTTCAGAAATGAGAATAAAATAAAAATCGAAATAATCCCTACAGGTCTATTTATATCTATTTTATCTTTTGTAGCCCTTTGACCTGGATTAAATATAACACAGCGCAGAAGCAAGTGTCATGACTGAAATCATAGTTCAGCCTGGAATCGCCCGATTCTTGATGATCGGGAAGAAATTTAAATTTCTTGTGAAACGTGAACAGTTCGTGTGACTGTGCTGTTCTCCTATCGGGTGTAAACGTGTGACTCATTATCTGTGACACCAGAAGCACAAAGCCATTAAACATGGCAGCTTGTCGTTATTTCTGATAGTCCCTCTTAATTAGAGCGTCTCAGTTCATTTGCATTTTACGTTCATCAAACGGGAGTTTGAGAAAAATACACGCAAGATGACATTTAATGTTTTTAAACTCCGATCTAATTCAAGTCCGTTGACGGTTGTGGATCGAATCTGACGCTGATCTGAGTGTGATAACTTGGAAACCAAAATGTTGTTTATTTACTTCCAGTTATTAATTCGAGGTTTAGATGTAGAAGCTAGTTTGACAAATGCTGAAGAAAAGTGAGGCGATGAGGACGTTACCCTGATTATCCCCTCGAACACGTCACCTCACAGGATTCAGAGCACTGAGATCACATCTGAGCCGGTCGTCTTACAATCCAAAGGTTGTTGGTTCAAGTCCCTTACGAACTTGTCAAAGTTTGTATGACAAAGATCAATTTACCATCCTGAAGCTTCACCTGTTACCTCCGTCAATCTCCTCACTTTTCTAGCCTCTGTTACACCGGTACCCCCTCCATCACCCTGTTACCCGCTCCTTTTCCCTGTTACCCCCACTTCACCCTGTCATCCCTACTTCCCCCTCCTTCCCCCTGTTACCCCCTACTTCACCCTGCTACCCCCTCCTTCACCCTGCTACCCCCTCCTTCACCCTGCTACCTCCTCCTTCACCCTGTTAACACCGCCTTCACCCTGCTACCCCCTACTTCCCCCTGTTACCCCCTACTTCACCCTGCTACCCCCTACTTCACCCTGTTAACACCACCTTCACCCTGTTACCCCCTCCTTCACCCTGCTACCCCCTACTTCACCCTGTTACCCCCTCCTTCCCCTGTTACCCCCTACTTCACCCTGTTAACACCACCTTCACCCTGTTACCCCCTCCTTCACCCTGCTACCCCCTACTTCACCCTGCTACCCCCTCCTTCACCCTGTTACCCCCTCCTTTACCCTGTTACCCCCTACTTTACCCTGCTACCCCCTCCTTCACCCTGTTAACACCGCCTTCACCCTGTTACCCCCTACTTCACCCTACTACCCCCTCCTTCACCCTGTTACCCCCTCCTTTACCCTGCTACTCCCTCCTTCACCCTGTTAACACCGCCTTCACCCTGTTACCCCCTACTTCACCCTGCTACCCCCTCCTTCACCCTGCTACCCTCTCCTTCACCCTGTTAACACTGCCTTCACCCTGTTACCCCCTACTTCACCCTGCTACCCCCTCCTTTACCCTGCTACCCTCTCCTTCACCCTGTTAACACTGCCTTCACCCTGTTACCCCCTCCTTCACCCTGTTAACACCGCCTTCACCCTGTTAGCAGGGGAAACTGCGGCTGGTCATGATGCTCGCCACAGAGAGGAACTAGTTGTTCTGCACATGCTCAGTAGATGAACAATAACAACGATGTTTTCCTCCAGAGTGTCGTGACTCAGTCCATATGTCCGTGTTCTCCCAGGTTAATGTTTAGGCCGTATTGTTCTCTCTCCCCGAGTGTGTGGATTCATTATAAAAACAAACAACAACGGCATGCTAACTACGTTGTTTTCAAGTGTTTCTGCCATTTCCATGTAAACAAACATCTCTTTCAAATCTTTGCCGTTTAAAAGGCAAAACTTTTCTGAGGCTCCGTTTACACGACAACGTTTCACGTGACAACACCTAATCCGTTAAATCAAAGGAGCGTGTTTACACTGCAGCAGCGGACACAGAGACAACGATGTAGTTAGTATGCCGGACCACTGGAGGGCGCTGTTGGTTGATTTAGTAATGAAACTACACAGACGCATGTGCAGAGAACAAAACACTATATACGTGAAGAAAATGGAGAGAACCTGACGTCCGCATGGACTGATGACACATCGGATGCTATCAGGGGTGAGTCTCAACTATTAAACTACTGATCTGGACGATAAAACTAGAATATGAACCGCGAGACAAACCACTACGGGTCGGCCATGTTTGTTTTCAAATGGATGAGCAGAAGGAAGAGGAGGGAGGAGGAGAGATGAGCAGTAACAGCCTCCATCAGTCTCAGCAGGAATAGCGACCGTGAAAGAATCTTTCCACCTCGGGAGCCGGGATGAAAACTTCACGGATGCAGTGGATCAGAACACCGGTGTCGTGTAAACGGACCCCCCCCCCAAAGTGAAGAAAGTTTTGCAGATACACTCGAATTTGTTGTCGTGTAAACGGGGCCTGAAACGAAAACACAAGAGCAATACATTTTCACTTGAGACGTGTGAACAAGGCCTCTGTTGCCCCCTTCTTGTTGCCCTCACCGTGAGGCTGCGTTGCCCCTGTGTTGCAGGCATGTCCGCTGGTCCGCCGGTCCACTGGTCCACTGGTCCCCTGGTCCACTGGTCCACTGGTCCCCTGGTCCCCTGGTCCACTGGTCCCCTGGTCCCCTGGTCCCCTGGTCCCCTGGTCCCCTGGTCCACTGGTCCGTCTCACTCTGAGAGTTATCATGGCCGATCTGAAGAACCGCCGTCTCATTAAAGAGCCAATTACTTGATTCATGGCCGTGGAACTGCTGGAGAAAGGATGGAGGGCCGAGGGGCTCGTCAAGTGATCTGTGGTGTTGGTGGGTGGAAAACTACCCCCCAACACACACACACACACACACACACACACACACACACACACACACACACACACACACACCACCGCAGTAACACACTTTGCTCCCGACACACACAAAAGCCCTTTTCCAGCCTTCCTGAGGACAATAGCTGTGCAGCGAGGTGAGACTGCAGGAGGAAAAGCATTTATCCTGGCGGAGTGGTGCTGATGACCCTCCCTGCCGCCTCCTCTCCTGCTCTCCTCCCTGCGGGCGAACACAGGAAGCTTTTGTGTCGGCTGGACGGGGAGTGGAGGAGGTGGGGTGGTGGGGGTGGGGGATGGAGAGCTGGAGGCGGGCGGACCGCTGTCACACCACACACAGCTTTTTCAGGACACGGGCTGCACTTTTGACATGTGTCTACTGACATTACCCATGATGCAGCCCCCCCCCCCCCCTCCCCCCGCCAGGGTTGTCTCCTCGTCTCACAGGGGTAATGGTGTGTGAGACAGGTCGAGTGTGTGTGTGTGTGTGTGTGTGTGTGTGTGTGTGTGTGTGTGTGTGTGTGTGTGTGTGTGTGTGTGTGTGTGTGTGTGTGACAGAGAGAAACTGGCACAGAGTCGACGAGGAGTAGAACTGCTTTTGCTTTCTGCAGTTGGTCTGTTTCCTCTGGTTGTTTCTTCCTCTTTCACAGTGTCACAGTGTTTACATACAACACTGCTAACGCTCATGATTCTATTCCGATGTGTGAGCTGCGGGTTCAGGCTCGTCGTGTTTCACATCACGACAACCTGTCTTTCATCTCTGTGTGATTAAAGCAGTTAAATCACTAATAAATCTGTTCAGCTGCAGGATGTCAGGGTTCCTATGAGGCTCAAAAAATCAGTTCACTGATGCACTAAATATATTTTTTAGAACCGGTCCCACAGATTATTAGCAATGAAAACAGCTGCAACATTATGTAGAATCACTAAAAATACTCCAGAATTACCATCAACTCCCCAAAATCCTATAGAATGCCTGTAAAAAATGACCAAAACAGATTTAGAATGATCATATGTCCATTAAAAGTGCTCTTGAATCACAACCAAACCACTAAAATGGTTCCAGAATGACCACATATCCAATCCGATTCCTGTAAAATTACAAAAGAAATGGTGCTTGAATGCCCCAGTTGAAAATATTTAAGTGACCTTTGCGGTTAAATGCTAAAAGGTAAACTAGTGAAACTCCTCAATCAATATTAAAACCCTTTAAAATGTCCAGGATCTCCTTAAATATGTAAAAAAAAATGAGATTCAGAGTCTGTTGGTGGACTAAAGGTTCCTCCAAACACTCCCTGGTCTTCTTCACGTAGGTTGTGATGGAAACATCAGAGGTGTGCCTGATGCTGCTTCCTGCCGTCGGCCTTCAGTCACAGAGCTCCTGGATTATCCACACAGATTAAATCCAGTTTACACAGCGGTGGTACGTTCCGGCGGGCTTGTGTCCGCTGCTTTGAGACCTCGTCCTTCGCTCTGCTGCCACTGTGACAGCCGCAGTCAAACCCCCCCTTCCTCCTCCTCCTCCTCCTCCTCCTCCTCCTCCTCTTCTTCCTCCTCCTCCTCCTCCTCTTCCCTTTCCTTTGTTTCTGTTTGAACCGTTTGTCACTTCAGCACTTAACTTCAAACTAATTATCTTTTCAGCCCGAGGCACTTTTTCAAACAACGTCAACATAACACACACACACACACACACACACACACACACACACACACACACACACACACACACACACACACACACAGTCGCAGATTATTGGAATGTTTTATTTGAGATTATTTCCTCGAGGGGTGTTTGTGTTTTTGTCGTTTCTTTTCTTTTGTTTACTTGTTGTTTTTGTGTTTGCATGTTTCTTATCTTGCTTTTGTTGTTATGTTATTTTGCCGTGTTTGTTTTTGTTTTGGGGTTCGATATTGTTCTCTGTTCGTAGTCTTTTGTCTGTTTGTGCCTCTTCTGTTTATTTGTTGTTGTTTTGGTGGCTCTTCGTATTTCTTTTTGTTTCAGTTTACATTTTTCTGTTTCTTGTCTTATTTTGCTTGATTTTTATTAGTTTGTTTTGTTTTCTCTTGGATTTTGTTTGTTTTTGTCCAATATTATCTTCTTTTGTTTATCTGTTGTCTTTGATGTTTTTTGTTTTCATTTGTTTATTTCTTTGGGTTTAGTTTGTTTTTTTGGTTTAGTTTATTAAGTCAGAGATTTTTGTGTTCGTTTTGTTTTCTTCTTTTGTTTTGTTTGATGTTGGGTCGTTGAATTTCTTATGTGGTTTGTTAATTTTATGTTTCTTTTTGGGGGTTTTTATTTTCTCTTTCTTTATTCTCTGTTTATTCATTGTTTTGGTTTTGTTAGGTTTTCAGATTATTTGTTGTTTTTCATCTCGTTTCTCGATTAATTATTTTTGCAGAACAAAACTAAAAACAAGGTTCCCAGGTTCCCCTGCAGGTTAATCTGACAGATTCTGGTTCTAGTCTGAGAAGCCTGCGTTGTGTTTTCAGAGGTGACAGTAATAGTTGGAGCTGCTCAGCAGTTTCTCTTTGGTCCCGTGATCCTCATTATCTCTGAGGACTTGCTCATTACTGCTCCGACTGATGGAGGAGGAAGGAAGGAAGTTTATAATCATGTTCAATTAGTGCTCCTTCACACTTTATCTCAGCCCTTCCACTCTGCTAATGACTCATTTGTACCAATTATTTGCTTTGCTGAGCTTGTTAACCCGCGTGTTCACCTTGGCGCTTAAAGTGAGGAGACTTTTACTGTTTCCATTTTACGGGTCCGACGAAAGAGAAAGAGCCGATTCCTCTGGCCGACACAGAACTCTTTGCAGGTTCTCCCTCGTGGGGCTTTTCTCCAGGTTCCGAGTCTGAAAACATGATTGAGGTTCACTGCTGACTCGACATGTCCGGTCGTCGTCCTGCGATGGACTAAAGGTGTTTTCAGTTTGATCCGGACCAAAGTTCTCTTTGTTTGGGCGTCTTGAACGTTCCCGAACTCTGAACCGGATCTAACAAGCGATCTCTGTTTCCAGCGGGGGGGGGGGGGGGGGGGGGGGGGGGGGGGGGGGCATGGGGGTGACTTAGTGCGCAATGCATTCTGGGTAAACAAACAAAGCTGGCCACGTCAATCAGAAGAAGCAGAAGCACAAAGAAAAAGTTTGTAAATATCTTGCGGGCAGACGTGAAGCAGTGAGGAAGACTCATTGATGTCTGGTCTGATGACTGTATATCATGGTTGTTTTTAGACACGAGCTAATTAGCCTAGCCACCACGGGCTAAAGCAGCGGGACTTCCTCTTTCGGTCTGGACCAATCAGTGAGCTGTGTTTCTTCTTTACTTCCTCTCTGGTCAGTGCTGGTTTCAGGCGACAGCGCCCCCCGAGTGAGCAGCTGTTGTAACTGCGTGGCGTTTCCCAGGCGGTGTGGTCCGGTCCCAAAGTGCTGCTTGAATGTCAGAACCAGCGTTCAAGACAGGAAAAGTAGTGGACAACTTCCACTTGTCTGAAGTCGTCATCCCATCCATCCCAGAGCAGCCAGTGAAGACAAATAGGAATTACTCACAATCTTTCAGGCAGCAGTCAGTTTCAGCCATGAGCAGATCAGGTGAGTCATGGCGGTTCAAGCCTTCCATCTTGGCAGTGATAGTGCAACACGAGCGGAGGCCAAAGGCTCCCGGGCAGCAGCCACGGAGAGGAAAGTCAGCAGCGACCAGCGTCGATGGCTTCATCTACTGGAAGTCTGAATAATTCCGCCCGCAATGGCAACAAATTCTGATTTAATCTAGTTTCAGTCCACAGTGGACTTAGTCGACAAAGTGTTTCTCCAGAATATCCAGTCACTGGAAATATCCATCATGGTATTCTGGTTTCAATATGCAATACTGGCACAGATTTAACATTGGCAATACAAAACATGTATTTTATTTTATTCTCAATGTCAAAAACACGAGCATGGCATTTTCACAAAAGACAATCTCGCACGAATTAAGCATAAGTCAAGTCACCTTTATTTATATAGCACTTTAAAACAACTGCTTATTTCCACTTGGCCCGTGGCCATCTTTGTTTTCAGACAAGAGGCTGAATAAAGAGGGAATATATTTACTTCATTATCCTGACAGCTTCGCTTTGCTAGCAGAATCTGTTAAAAAATAATAAAATTTGAAAAAAATATGTTTTCTTTGAAATTCTGACAGTTAGCTTGGTGGTTTGGCGGTTTGGCGCCTCCTGCAGGCCGGTATGTTTGATTGAAACCCTGAACTGGTGTTCACTGTGAAAAACGTCTCATTGGTAAAGTGAAAAAAACTAACGAACCCACAGGAGCGACGTCTCCAACACGTCGGATTTGATTACGAGAGGCGTGTTTGCATGAGGTGACTGTAATCAGATTACCCATGGTGGCGCTCTGATCTTTCGCCTTCACGTTGAGCAGGAAGCTGTTAGCCGGTCTTCGTTTTCTTTGTACCTGCGGAGCTTTCAGCAGAAATGGAGGGAATCCAGTGGCCTCGCTGCTCCGTGTGATCAAAGATCAAAAGAAGAGCTTTTATAGCAGAGAAAGCATCGAATTATACACAACAATATGAATCCTCAGAGCGCGCACACACACACACACACACACACACACACACACACACACACACACACACACACACACACACACACACACACACACACACACACACACACACACACACACACACACACACACACACACACACACACACACACACACACACACACACAGACAAAGAGCCCCTCTAATTTGAACGCTGGTCCTGAGTGGGCTCTCGTGTCGTGCAGAGGCTGATGAAAGTGTCTCATCTTGAGGACGGGTCAGAGGATGGAGTGAGGCGCGTTCAAAGGGACCTAAATGACCTCTGGGAGCCGAAGCGCCTCCTCGCCCGGCCTCCCCGCCGCCTCCCTCCTTTAATCTCCTGCCGCTCTCTGAAACCTCTTGGTTATCCAGGGAGGCCGAGCGGCGGAGAGCTTCCTGTGTTTTCATCTGTTGTCTGGCGCACACTCCCAGTCTTCCTCCAGGCCACTCGGTGGAGTGGGATCGATGTTGCCGGGAGCAGCAGAGAAACATCCGAGGAGACGTGGGAGATGAAGACATAAGAGGCCGTCCGGGAGAGAAAAGGCTTCTCTATTCCGTCTCCGCGGCTGTGAAAGAGGTGAACCGAGACGGCTGTCAGCAGCTCTCCTCCCGACGGTCCAGAGCTTCCACGGCGAAGAAGAAAAACTCCTCACATCACGTCTTCACAAACCAACCGAAGAGGCTCCGCAAAGGACATTCCCTCCAGCGAAACATCAAGATTTATGCCAACAACCAAACACAGAGAAGAGAGAAAGATCTCTCCTCGCTGCGTTTCCTGTCTAACTGCTACTCAGAGGAGACGCTCCGGTATGGAGGAACACCCAGAGGGTGCTGGTCTATTCCGGCCGGGTCCGAGGAGAAGCTCCTGGCTCAGACAGCAGCCGCCTCTCTCTTGTTTCCCTTCACTGGAGGAGACACTTAATTCAGGTGAAAAGTTCAATCAAAAAGATCAAACTGAGTGACGCCCTCACAAAAGTCTTGTAAGGCGTGCAGTCGCTGTAGTCCAGTGGGAGAAGTCCTGTGTTCGATTTCCAGCTTTGCAATAGTTCGATCAAGAATTCCTTCACGTTTAGTTCACTTGAAAGATGCACTTTTTCTGTTTGGTTCGTTGGTTATCCTCCAGTTTGTGCTCAACCTTTCCATTGGGTGCTCGAGCGCCGGCACACTCATGGAATCGGCGTGAATCTATGACCCCCTGGAGCTGTGGACAGTCGCTGTAATAAGAATCCAACTTGGTCGTCTGTTCATACGAATGTCTTTCTACTCCCATTGTTAATGTTTATAGCGCGTCGTTCTCTGCAGCATGTGTGTGGTTCCATTACAAAAGCAAACAAACAGCACCAAGTCGTGGCCCAACATGTTAACGGCCACATCCACACGGGCCCAAACCATCTTCTTTCTCCCCGGGGGTCTCAGAAAGAATTCCGTCCACATGCCACTATGAACACGGCTCAACATGAGGTTACATGTTAAAAAACACATGTTTGCGCCTCTAAAGCTCCGCCTCCTGTGGATGATCGGCCAAAAACGAACCATTTTTGGCCGATTTTGGCCGCTAATTATGGTATCGAGATGGTATTCAATTCTTACTGTATTCATGATCAATTTATGGTTTAATCTCTGATGTCTTGAGGAGAAACATTTATTTATTGGTTACTGTATTGATGAAAGAATGTTTTATTATAAATCGAATTATTCTTTGGTACAATAAGTGGATATATTTCGCCATGATTGTTCAATTTGTGTGTCGTTGTGTGAATGTTTAAATATTTTGAGCCTCTGGTGGTTGAGCCTTTGTACTGCTGCTGTTTCGCTCTGTTAGCGTTAGCTTTAGCATTTGTGTAAATAATCTTAATCCGTTTACTGAAGAAATGCCTCATTAATGATCCTGAACGAACCTCTGGAGCTAGCAGTAGCAGTAGCATCCTGCAGGTGAAGCAGGAAATGCCGGTTTGTGACACACAAGGTACCAGATTACATTCCACACACACACACACACTGTGGCTCACCAAATATCCTCACCGACACACACATCGAGACATGACATAGTTACTCAGGTACACGTACGTACACACACACACACACACACACACACACACAGCAGGAGGTGAGTACATTCATTTTCACTCGTGGAGGTTTTGGCCGAGGAGCTGCGACTTCTGACTGTGCCTGAGAGAGGTAGGTGTGTGTGTGTGTGTGTGTGTGTGTGTGTGTGTGTGTGTGTGTGTGTGTGTGTGTGTGTGTGTGTGTGTGTGTGTGTGTGTGTGTGTGTGTGTGCTGAAGGTGTCGTGCATATGGCGGAGCTGTGTAGATTTCAACGCGGAGCCTCCAACGTTACACGTCTGTTGTCGTGATCACATATATCTTCCACTTCCGAAACACAAGTACACGATAACAAATTACGTTTTTATATATATATATATATATATATTAAATATATGTTGCTATTGTGATTATACACTTCACACACATTTCATTTATAGATATACGTAACTAGAATTTGTAACGGTGGATATTGTTACAATTTGATAGACGTATTTTCCTGGCGACCGGATCCTCGTTAATCTGAACCGACGTGTTAAATAACTATACATGAATAATTATAGAGCATCTTCCTCCATCAGACCAACTTAACGAGTCCCTCACCTGCTGGCAGCTCAGCCAATCCCAACGCTTCAATCATGGAGGAAACGTGCGATTCTAGAAAAACAGTTTTATTGATTTATTAACACCTGTACATTTCTTTTCAGTGCCGACAGCGTTGCTACATACTTTGGTGTGGTGTGGGGGGAACGGGGGGGGGGGGGGACGGGGGGAGGGCTTATCGCCTCCGTTTCCAGTAGGAGCTCCTGCTCCGGATCGTCCGTCCAAACAGAACACAAAGCGAAGGTCCCTCCTCCTCCTCACCAGCCACCAAATATAATCCAGAGAACACGAGTCAGCCAGGGTCCGAGCGAGCTCCGATTGACGGGGAAAAAAACAAACAGCACGGACAAACCAGCACACGTAGGACACCGTTTAAAGGCATCTATATATATATTTTTATATATATATATATATATGAAATAAATTTACATCCGATGGTCCAAAGTCTCCGTGTCTGTCGTCCAATCAGAGAGCGGCAACAAAAAAGGCCGTTTAAAAATCTCCTCCCGACGTCTGTAGGACGTCTCCAGAGTGTGCTTCACTAAAAACCAACCAGTAAAAACTGCTACGCTAACGTCTGGCGGCGCTCCGGTATCGCAGAGCGGATCCTCAAAACAAAAACAAAAAAAAAAAAAAAAAATCACAAGTACAGCCAGGACCTGAAAATATATTTATATATTCTGATAATATATAGAAAATGTTGAGTATTTAATCCGTATGTACACTTTGCACAGGAATGAAGCGCTGCTTCACCGGGTTACATCCCCCAAAAAAAAAAAAATTCTTCGGGTAAAAGGGAGAAATTGTGCGACCAGGGAAGGAATCCTCCGGAATCAGAGCGCCGGGGGGGGCGGAGTACCTCAGGGAACCGTCCTGGGCCCGGGGCCACGGGTCTGTGCTGGTCTCGGTAGAAGTGACGCGGCTCCTCAGTAGATCACCTCGTACACTGTGGCCTTCTTGTCTCCCGACCCCGTCACGATGTATTTATCGTCAGCAGAGATGTCGCAGCTCAGGACCGACGACGACTCCTTCGACTGGACGAGGAAAACAAAGAGTCACCGTCAGCGCAGGTCCTTCATCAACCAGCTGTGTGTGTGTGTGTGTGTGTGTGTGTGTGTGTGTGTGTGTGTGTGTGTGTGTGTCCATTTGCTGCACAGCTGTGTGTAGTTGACTGTAATTACTGATGAATTAGAGCTGAAACGGTTTAATTATGTGGACGTGATTCAGACCACACACGCACGCACACACACACACGCACGCACGCACGCACGCGCACACGCACGCGCACACGCACCTCAATCATCAGCATTATTACTAACATTATCTCCACAATCATCCGCATATTTAACAGCATTATCACCTTATTATCAGCATGATCACAATCATTATTAACATTCTCATTATTAATGCCATTAATTTCATCTTTATACTTTAACAAACTATCATCTACGTTCCATGTATGAAGGATGTGAGTAAAGTAGGAACCTGGAATGTTTAAAAAAGAAAAACGTTTGTTGTTTGTGTTGTTACCTGGAAGATGCTGGCACCATACGGAGTCCTCCATGCGTTCAGCAGGTTGTCTTTTCCTGTGCTCACGAACCATTTACCTGCGCACACACACACACACACGAGGTGGTGAGACACACACACACACACACACACACTCACAGTAACCTGGACCATTAAAAGCTGCTCGGGGGAAACTGGCGTCACATCAACAGTCATAAAAAAGCACATAATGAAGGAGAGTCACAGCACTTCCTCTCAGATAATTATTTAAATCAGCCTCTGATTAATTACCCCTCCGACTAGTGGGCTAATGATTTAATTAGTGACGGAGGGCGGTGGAGCAGGCGCTGTGGTCTGGAGGAGATACCAGCTGAAAACTGAAAGCAGCCGCTCCGCCCGGCCGACTCAAACGTCACAGAGAAATAGAAACATTCCCTGAAGAATTGGACTGGAGGACTGGGAGGACTGGAGGGACTGGAATGACTGGAGGGACTGGGGGGACTGGAGGGACTGGAGGGACTGGGGGGACTGGAGGGACTGGAGGGACTGGAGGACTGGGAGCCACAAGGTTTCAACATTTCTACTGAGTCTGAGGACGTTTTGGCTGTTTATTATTAAAATAGATAAAAATATTACATTATCAGCTATATTGCTTTTAAAATAGCCACATTATGTTATTGGCTTTACATTACTTAAAATATCCCAAATTGTGTCATTCATGTCTCTAACTGTTCCATTAAAGGCTTTATTATGTTTAAAATAGCCAAAATCATGATGTCATCAGCAGGTATAACGTTATTGTGGTGACAAGCCGTCACAGGATCCTTTTATTGTGCGACTCGTCGTAGTTGATTTCATGGTAGAAAACGGCGTCAGAGTTCAGTAAACACTGCGTCTCACCACAGTAGGCGAACTTGAGCGAGAGGACGCAGCTCTCATGCAGGTGCAGCTGGTACTTGTCTGGCTTGGTGTGGTGAAGCACCTCCACGTTGCTGCTCTCCATGCCCACGGCCAGCCACTCCCCGGTGGGACAGTACCCCAGAGAGAAGATCTGCAACGGGAGGTCGAGCGGTGAGGTGTCAGACAGAGTCTCGGAGGAACACGAGGAACACGAGGAACACGAGGACGGTTCCTGTGAGCTTCTACCTGTGAGGTGAAGTCGTGCTGCTGCAGCTGCCGGCCCTCCCTCAGGTCCCAGGACCGCACCGTGTTGTCCAGGCCGCCGGTCCACAGCTTGGTCCCGTCGTGGGAGATGTCGATGCAGCTGGCGCCGTCTGTGTGGCCTTGGAACTGCCTGAAGACAAAAGGAAACAGGAAGTGAGGCGAGAGAGAGGAGGAGGAGGAGGAGGAAGAGGAGGAGGAAGAGGCTCCTCGAACCTGTTTCACACTCTAGTTCTGGTCTGAATCACTTTGTTGCTGTAAATCAGTTCAGGGGCCGCTTACAGCTCAATGTCGTCTTTTCTCAAATGAACGCAAAAATCTTTTATAATATATTTGCAAATCTACCATGATAGATCATGAAAATCAGTCTGAGAAATCTCTACAAACTTTTTAAATAGTACGGAAAGAGGACAAAAACAGTGATGATTTAGAAAGACGTCTAAAAACTCAAAAAATGGGTCAAAACATTCCAAACAAACTTTCCCAGACGAGTCTAAAAGATGTCATCAACCGGTCTAAAGTGTTATTTACAAACATCCAAAGACCGGTTTGAAAAAAATCACTATTAAGTCACTACTCTTGAGAAACATGTTAAAACTTCAGTGTTTGGTAGATCAGAGTCTCGTGGGGCCTGAAGTTTGACGCTCCTGCTTTAGAACATGAAGAAGAATCTCATCCTGAAGAGACGCTGAGATGTTTATTCTGTCGTTCCAGACTTTTAGACACTAAAACCTAAATGTACAGGCTGGAAGCAGAACGCCGACCTGACGAGGGTCTGGTTGTGCAGGTCCCACACGGCGATGTTCCCGTCGGAGCAGCAGGAGAAGCAGACCTTGGCGTCGGGGCTGATGGCCAGGGCGTAGCAGGCCGGGGCCGACGACGTGAGCTCGGCCTTGATGCGGGGCGTCTGCGAGGCCAGGTCCCAGATGGTCAGCGTGCTGGCCTCGCCGCCCACGATCAGAGTGCGGCCGTCAGGCAGCAGCTTGCAGGAGCGGATGTAGTTGTCTCGGTTCTGCGGCGGAAACGGAGAAGAGCCGACTTTCAAACACAAACAGCTGAACAGTCGCAACGGTCCGCTCAGTGGAGGAGCAGAAAAACATTTCAGATTGATATATTCACGTGTTCCGTCTCGTTCTCGAGCTTTGTTCAGCTCAAATTCTTCTTCGGGGGAAGGATTTCAGGTTTTTTGGGCCTTTTTAAACATTCCACCGAGCATAGCGTGGGCGCTGTGGAGGATTAGCCACAGCATCTCAGTTTTCGATGAGAGTACAGCCGCAGCCGACTGATTGGTCCACTTAGTATCTGTGTTTTCAAGGAACATCAGTAATCGGCCTTTTCTCACCAGCGTCCATTTCTCACATCTGATTACTTCCTACTGTCAGAGATTTGTGCTGTTCCGAACTGAGCATGTGCAGAAGTGCTTACTCCGGCGCCGCAGCGCCGACGTTTCAAAGCTCAGTTAAAACAAGCAGTGAGCACAAAGCTGCGTCTGTCAACAACAACGTGAGGATTCATTCGGCCAATGTGACGATCCTCACTGACCAATCAGCAGACGGCTGTGTTGCAGCTCCTCCTGATCTGACCCGCTCCGTGGTGCTCGGTACCTCAACGGCGGGGTGACAAAATATCGTAACTGTTGGTTACGATTGTTTCGGTACCAGCCACAACTTTTGCAGTAAAACCTGCCGTGGGACATTCTGTGCAGTGGAACCGAGGCTAAACTGTCCCGTCATCATGAGAGTCAGACTGTGAAAGACTCCAACTTTAAAAACCGTCACGCATCTCGTTACTTCATTGGGATTTTAAATACAACCTTCTGGAGGAGCGCTGACGTAACTACAGATTCACAAGTCCATCTCGGTCTGTCCATGTCTCCCAGTGTCCTTGGAGAAGACACTAAATGTGCAGAGTGGTGTGTTGGCACCTCGTGTTCTGGCGAGTTTCTCTGCTCTAAGTGGAGCGGATCGTTTCTATCTCGGCCTTAGTAAAGATGTGGATGTCAGCTTTAACAAGAGCTGCAGCTGCTGGCCCGGCTCCTGCACATCGATCGGACTGTGGGATTAAATCTGCCCCCGACGGCTTCATACGACCCGGCTGCACCTCCGGGCCACGAGTCCACCGGCGTGAAGCGGCCGGCTCAGAATGAGGAACGGGAGGCAGTTGGGGGAAGTAATGAGCTGCGTAATGGCAGCCAGGGCCGTCCAATCAGAACATCATTACTCAGCAGTGAGGATTATTTCAGCGCGGTGGAGGACGACTGTGGATTTTGTGGGGCTGCAGGAGGAGTCCTCACCAGACAGTCCAGCTGAGACACCGGGCTCTTGCTGCCCGGCTGGCTGATGTCCCAGATCTTCACGCAGCCTTTGCCGCCGGTGTAGACGTGACGCGTGGGGTTGCTGATGGTGACGGCGCACACCACCTCGCCGTGGCTCAGCGTGTTGATCTGCCGGGCGTGCCGCGGGATGCCCGGGCCGATCAGGGCGTCCGGAGGGAACGGCACCGGCTGCATCTGCCCGTCTGCGCTGACGTGGAAGGAGTACGCTCTGCAGGGGGCGGAGCCTCAGCGTGAGAGGAGAATGTACTCAAGACACAGAAAATACTCGAATCCAGTAACCGAAATACTCACGGTTTTCCTCCAGAGATGGAGGTGAGGCTGGCAGGAAGTCCCGGAGCCCTCATGTGAGGATGAGGATCGAATCCCGCCTGGACAAACAGACGAGACGTCACAACTACTGGATTACAGTTACTAGTTACTCCTTTATAAAGTACCAGGTGTGAGGGTGATGTAAAGCAGGATGTCAGCAGAAGTCACATCACTTAGCGGAGGAAGATGCTCTATAATCTCACAAAACCCTCAGTAAGCATAATATTATTAATAATTTCAGTGGTAACAATCGTTTAGGGTTGCTAATGCTACTTTGATTAGCGGCTAATGCTAATCAGGATATTTTTCAAGTTGCTAGCAGGAGTTCGTTCAGGATTATTGAGACGCTTCTTCTCACAAATGATTTAAAAAAAAGTGACCATGAAGACCAACGTTTGAGCTAATGCTAACAGCCAGGTGAGTGAGTGAGTGAGTGAGTGAGTGAGTGAGTGAGTGAGTGAGTGAGTGAGTGAGTGAGTGAGTGAGTGAGTGAGTGAGTGAGTGAGTGAGTGAGTGAGTGAGTGAGTGAGTGAGTGAGTGAGAGACAGAGACAGAGACAGAGACAGAGACAGAGACAGAGACAGAGAGAGAGAGAGAGGCTTTACAACCGTTTTGAAGTCAAAAGCTTCAGTATTTCTGCTGCTATATTTCTGATTTAGTAACTACGGCTGAAAGTAGAAATGTGTGACTTCAAGACGGTTCTCAACACGGCAACATGCATCAGCCGACAGAGATAAACGAGACTGCTAATGTTCAGAATGCAGCGCGCGCCTCGCTTCCGCAGCCAACGCCTGCAGGAACTCTCGTTCTGACGTTTCCAGGCAAATCCCTTGAAAGGCGGCGAGCCGGGCTGCATACAGAGAAGCTTTACACAAGGCTACAACATCCCACTTGCTAATGCTAATGAAAGCCTGGGAGATTTTCAAACATGGAGATGCATTTTGGGGGCGAGCCTCTTTTTTTTTTTTCTTTCTTTGAAAGCCTTCAGAGTGCTAACTAACTAACATCAAAGGGAAGGAGCCGCACCGTCTTTGTACTTCCTCATTATGTACACACAACAAGCCGCAGCCAGCCGAGCAGAAACATTCGCAGGCGCGGAAGCCCGGCGTGAATGCTCAAGTTTCTCAAAGTCATTCTGCAGACTGACTTCATAACCCGGAGTGGCGCCGAGGATTCAAACAGGAGGGACTAATGAAGAAGAGGGAACGTGGAGACGGCGGAATACGTACAATCGGTGAGCGTCCGTACGCGGCGGCGGCGGCGGCTGCGGCGCTCATCTGAGGCGAGATGAGACCCGGGTAGACGGCCGGGCTGGTGAGGGAGCCGTTCATCTCGTGGTGACCCATCATGGCGAACGGCGTGGCGTAGGAACCGGCGATGGACAGCGGGGTGCGGAGGGCGGGGGCAGCTGAGGACGAGAACAAACAGCAGAGCTGGTGAGACACTGAACGTGTTCAGAACACATTTTATTGACGTATTTATTATGAATGTCGGCTTTGATCACATGACCGGAGGAAACCATGTTAACTTTAACATTTTAATCCTCAACTCAGTTTAATATGAGGAACAAGTTCAGCCCTGAACAACAACCTAAAAATGTTCAAATGAATGTAAACACCCAGGGATGCACCGATAACACAGACGAGTAAAAGCCTTTAGTCTACCTGCTGCTGACGTTACTGACCGATGACATCACGCAATACTCATACTGTATATAATACACACTACTGTTATCAGTAACGGTACGTATCGGTTTATACTAGTTTCATGTCCTTCATTTGCAGCTCTGATCGTCTCTCTAAATGTTGTTGCATCCAAATATTCAGCAAATAAACTTTGTGTTTTGTGGATTTTGGTGAAAGTCTGTGACTTAGAGGCTGAAGAGGTCAAAGTATCCAGAATATAACAGTATTTTGATGTGTGAGTTTACAAATAATAAACATTAAAAAGTTATCAAACTGTTCCAGTGTTTTCTTAATGTCAGAGATTGTGAATGTCTCAGATTTCACTGTTGAGAGAATCTGTGTTGTCGATATAAGGAGGTGGTGTGGTTGCTGGTACCTAGCGCCTCCATGCCGGGCGGTTTGCTCATGGTCAGAGGTCGCAGCCCCGGCGTGGTGCTGGTGCCCGGAGTGGGCGCCTCGCTCCGGGGCGTGGGCGTGTTGGACTTGAGGCTCGGCGTGGACGACTTGTCGTTCTGAAACAGAGGAAAACTTTTACCTCCTGCTGGAAGTGCAAACACACACATAACCCCCCCCGCCCCCCTCTCCCTCCCTCCCTCCCTCCACCCTCCACCCACCCATTCCAGGCGGTGAGTCAAAAATACCCCCACAGCCAATGAGTGACAAACTGAGAAGACGACTCGAGGTAATCCAATCTAACACCGACACTTCATTACTGTGTGTGTGTGTGTGTGTGTGTGTGTGTGTGTGTGTGTGTGTGTGTGTGTGTGTGTGTGTGTGTGTGTGTGTGTGTGTGTGTGATAAAACTCTGCTGAGGAGTCAAGCTTGTTAGAAGCAGCTCGACATGCAAGATGGCCGTCCAAACGCTTCTTAGAACTAATCCATCTCCTCCGTCCTCTGCAGTGTGTGTGTGTGTGTGTGTGTGTGTGTGTGTGTGTGTGTGTGTGTGTGTGTGTGTGTGTGTGTGTGTGTGGTGACACTCTAATGAGGGTCGGGGGAATGCTGGGTGTCAGTGTGGGTGGGAGGGAGTGATGTGGATTATAAATCTAAGTGGTTTATGTGAGTCTATCTGTGCCGTGCTTTGGGTTTACAGGAGACGGGGGTCTGGTGGGTGGGGGGGTGGGGGGGGGGGGGGTGACGGGGAGAAGAGACAACGCAGAAAACAGGAGCAGTCTTCCCGCTAGCGTGTCTCGGGGTTATTTACAGCGCCGAGCCGGGCCGGGGGAGAAATGACCATTTATTGGGTAAGCCATAAAGGAGATTGAGAGGACTGAGCCACCGGTTTGATTTCCTGAGAGTGCGCTCACCCTCGGCCCCCTCCAGCCACAAGCCAGCCAACTGCTAAGCCTGCGTATTAGTCTTTCACACACCCACGCTACTTGACAGATGCCCTCTGGTGTGAGTGCACCGCCCCCACCCCACCCCACCCCACCCCACCCCCATCACTCACGTGGGCGTGGTCCTTGGCTTTAGAGGACGGCGTGCTGCCCGAGGACGCCACGGAGGCAGGGCTATTGGGGGCGGCGTCCTTCTTCAAGACCCGGGATTTATCCAGACCGTTCTCCGGAGGGGAGTGAGCGGGGCTGGTGCGAGGGGTGGCGGGATCCTGCAGACAGACAGACAGACAGACAGACAGACAGACAGACAGACAGACAGACAGACAGACAGACAGACAGACAGACAGACAGACAGACAGACAGACAGACAGACAGACAGACAGAATGAGTAAACAGTGCAGGAAATCCACTGCCGTCCACATTGAGGTCAAACAAACCCAGCAGAGACACAGGTTTCATTCACCGTCACACCCCACACTCAGTCTTACGTGAACGACGGCGTGCACTCACCTCGTTGGAAACGTCCACCACCAGGTCGTCGCTCTTGTCTCCGTCGCTGTCCTGAAATGATTGGAGCAGTGGGAAGGTCAGATTACCTGAGACAGCGCTACCAAGGACAGCTTCATCCGGGCTCATAACGTGATGTCAGGCCACTTGTTCACAACGTTTCAAGTACAAACACAATTTTATTTCAGAAAGATTTTACGTTTCCACAGGACTGTTTTGAAAACAATGTCTGCTCACATGGGAATGGCAGAAACGCTAAAAACGATGTAGTTAGCATGTTTGGCCAGGAGCTGGCGCTGGCGGTTGTTTTTGTAATGAAACTAGACACACATGCTGAGAGCAATAAACGTTAACAAATGGGAGAACACAGACATTCTAGTGGACAGACTGTCAACTAAGTCCCAGGAGAACATGGACTGGGAGTCGTGGCACTGGAGGAAAACTTATTGTTCATCTACTGAGCATGTGCAGCTCTTTAAGCCCCCCCGACATGTTCTGATGTCCCGCCTCACACTATTCAGCCACTTCAGTGAAATTATTATTTGCAGGTAAACTTCACCTACAAGACTTTCAGGAAGTACAAAATTCAGAGGAAACAAACACTGCCTACATTAGCCAGTGATGTTTCAGTCGTTTCTGAACACCACACACACACACTCACCCACACACCCACACACACACACACACACCCACACACACCCACACACACCCACACACACACGCCCACCCACACACCCACACCCACAAACGGATCTGAACACACTCACATATCTGCTCATGCTGTCTTTGTCGTCCACTTTCCGTTTCTTGGAGTCGAGGCCGTAGTCCGAGGAGCCGCGGTGCTTCTCGCTGGCCGCCCGCAGGCTGTCCGACGGCGACACCGAGTTATTCTGCCAACAGCAACACAAAGGGTCAGTCGGTACAAAAACGCACGTTGCTGTGTGGGGCCTGAATATCACATGGAACAAACTGGTCTTCAGCCTGCGGCTGCTGTAGGGACTTTATGGGGTGGAGTTTGCAGGATGCAGAATAAACTCAGTCAGCTGCATGTTTGGAGGCTTTGACACACCATGTGACAAACCTGCAGGCCGCTCACTCTCAGACTTTCTGTCCATGTGCAAACTGATCCTGCTGCTGGTTCATGTGTGAACACAGCGACCATTGAACACACTGAACAGACGATAAAACAACATGCACAGATCTTTGTTTGTGGGATGAAGGAATTCAAGCAGATTATTTTTAAGAGCTGCCAGCTGGTAAAAATACCAACATATCGTGTCTTTATTTTTGTTGGGCAATGTGGATGTCAGCTGAAGTTATCAATTCATCAGCAACCACTAAACAAACTACATGAAAGCTTGAACTTTCTAGCCACAATATGTGCCTTTTAATGGCGCGTCATGTGAAAGATCACTTGTTGTTGATCAGTGTGTGTTTACGTAGGTTGCCGTGGAAACGACTGTAGAGCTGCGTTCCATCATTCTACACCTCCATTCCTCCCGACGTTGAAGCATTTCATTCAGACATCCAGAAATAAAGTGAAAGGAGCAGAAATTCCCTATGTAATGCTGAAATGTTGAATAATAAGCCCCAAGCTCATTCACGCATTATCATTTATTTATTTTTCCTCTATGGCCACTCCGGGGCTCTGGACTAAAACAAGACAGACGTGAAAAAAAACACCACGAGAGCGACGAGGAGACTCAATGTTTTCTGGCTCTTTGGTCTGCATCCGAGGTTCAGGTCAAACTAGATGGAGCGACCCGGACCAAACCACTGTTACAGTCCGTCTCCTGGTTCCTGGACGAGCGCTACATTGGTGAAATCAGTGAATTAGGACGTTTTGGAGTGACGCAATGACGTGGCTCTCACTTGGCTCCGTTAACGGTGGAAAAACAACCAGTTCTTTGGCGGAGCTCATTTAAGAACCGGCCCTGAACTAGAACCTGGTTCTTGTTGATGTAAAAGTCCTAACACACAGCTAATGTTTGGTAGCACCAGCTCCAAAACTGACAAATTAAAGTAAGAAGCTCATTGAAGCTTCACAAAATAAAACTGCAGTGTTTTATGTCAGTAATGATTCACTGGCGTGTTGCTGGAGCCTCAACATTAATCTATAGCGGATTATCTCAGACCCCGGTGAGCAGGCATAACTGGATGATCTCCCTCCACCGGGAGCTGCTCACGGTGACGTCGGAGGGAACGCGGTCGTTCGAGGTGAGACGCAGAGCGAGCAGAGACCCTTTCTGGGACAGATCGCCGGCGAAGCACGAAGGAAAGACGGCGCAGCTGAGCAAACCCTCCGATGCAGAAATTCACGGGAAGACAAAAGGCACAGTGTGCAAACAGGACGGCGTGCAGAGTGGACCGAGCGAAAACAAACAGACAAATACAGGAGGTGAGATGTAATCCTCCTGCAGAGGCTCGGCGCAAACAGGTCATTTAAAACTACATGAACTGGATAAATCACACACAGGATGCACTGCTGACAGCGATATATGTCTGTGACAACAAAGAGGGAGCACAAACTCTCATAGTGTCGCTGTTACATCCACGTAACTTTCATTACAAGAACCTGCACTCTACAATCGAACATGTTCCAACTTCTAAACTTGTTCCACCAAACCTAGTAAATAGTAAACATTTGGAAGAAAACATTGATTTTTTTTTTATTTCTTAAAGCTGATAAATCATTGATGCTACCATGAAAGCTAACTACCTAGCATTGACCTCAAAGCCATAATGTCAGGGTGAGTTTGTAAAAACACCCACAATGCAACAGCTATCGGAGAAGCTTTCTGGACATTTCACTGGGTTTTGCATGATTAAAAGCAGTTTTGTGTTGAGACTGTAGTCATTTTCTGCAGTAATTGTTTGGTTTTGTGGAAAAAGGAATGATTCCATCATGTATTCTCTGCGCCATAACAAAGAAAAACTTTAAAGTTTCAATGTAAAGGGTATTTTGGTATAATTTACCGGTCTGGCCCTCTCCAACCAAAATCTAAAAATATATATATACACGTTATATAGTTTTACCAGACAGATTCTTGCAGAGTCTGTGCGTCTGTGTAAAACATCCGAGTATCAGAAGCAGACTGAATGCAAAGTTCACGAAAATGAAGCGTATTAAAGAGGAGGAAGGAAGAGAAAGGGGCCATTGAGGGAACCTGGACAAGAGGGGCATGTGAAGAGACAAAGAGGGAGCTGCCAGCACAGAGAAGAGCCATGAAAGAGGCAGAGTGAGAAAATGAGGAGGAAGAAAGACAAGAGAGCAAAACAGGAAAGGAACTTGGCAGGCAATGAGAGCGTAGCAGTGTGGCAATGAGTTCTCCCCGCTAGTGGGAATGCCCGGACAGGCTGGCTCGCTGTCAGAGGCTGCAAACAGGGTTTTTGTAGTCTGGGCACTGGTGTGGCCGGGTGGCACTGCCAAACAGGCCGAAAGGCGGGGGGGGGGGGGGGGGGGGGGTTCGCTACAAAAACCTCTTCCTTCCACAGTAAACACACCGAGAGCAACAAGAGGAGGAAGAACCTGCAACCTTCTGATTGGGAGACGACCGCTCTACCAGCCGAGCCATGCTCAACGTTTCACATGTTCAAGTGGAAACGGCAAACTTTTAGTGTTTAGGGCTGAAAACACAACGGTTCTGAAACGCTGCTACTGCACACCAACCCTACAGCCGTAGGAAATAGCTGTCCTGCACATGCTCAGTAGATGGACAACAACAACGTTTTCCTCCGTCGCGTCACGACTCCCAGTTCATATTCTCCTGGGACTTGGTACTTTTATTTTGACAGTCACTATAATAATCTAACTTGGTCGTCTTGCCCACTGGAATGTTTGTGTTCTTCAGGTGTTAATGTTTGTTTTCTGCGAGCATGTGTGTGGTTTCATTCCAAAAACAAACGGCGTCAACTCGTGGCCTGGCATGCTCACATCATCGCTTTCAGCGTTTGTGCCGTTTGCGTGGAAACGGACAATCCTTTTTTTCAAAAAGTTGCAGCGTAAAGGCAAAGCTTTTGCAAACAAAAGGTTATGCGTTTTCACTTGGAACGTTGTGTAAACAGAAACACGAGAAAGTATGATAGAACAGAGTAGATGTGAAGAAGATATGCGCTGATTCAGCAGTTAATCAGTCTCTTGAGCCAAGCACCATTCCAGACTCAGTATAGAAATATATATGTGGTTAAAAATAACAAAACAAAGAAAATCCCCTTCACTGGAACTTCAGCAGCTTTCACACTTGTATCGTTTGTTCATTAAAGCTCTGCAGCAGAATTCACGTCCACAGAAACAGTGTGTTTTTCCCCTCATACGATGCAGCAGCCACGGTTCACTTTCAGTGATTGGACTTGTTCACTCGGTTCACCCGGGTTCAGTCTTTAATCCTCCGACAGACCGAACAAGACAGGGGATCGAACCGCCTGCCATGGGTTCATGTGAATGCAAAATGAACCAAACCCCAACGCAAACTTTCACTTTTTATTCCAACTCTGATGGAGACCAAACAAACAAACAAACAAACAAACACCCACTGACACAGAGCGCTGCAGCTTCTGTCCGACCGGCAGCTTCCTGCCTCCCTCAAAGAATGTAAACATGCTCAGCCACTGTTGTGGAAAAGCGTTTTGGTCTGGCTCGGAGTGGAGAAACTGTCTGACTGACAGAAACCTGCAGTGTGTGTGTGTGTGTGTGTGTGTGTGTGTGTGTGTGTGTGTGTGTGTGTGTGTGTGTGTGTGTGTGTGTGTGTGTGTGTGTGTGTGTGTGTGTGTGTGTGTGTGTGTGTGTGAGTGAGAAACATGAAACAGAGACCGCTCAGTCTCAATAACCCTCCGACTCTCCTATCAGATGACCTGAGACAACAGCCCAGTGTGTGCGTGCGTGTGTGTGTGTGTGTGTGTGTGTGCGTGTGTGTGTGTGTGTGTGTGTGTGCGTGTGTGTGTGTGTGTGTGTGTGTGTGTGTGTGTGTGTGTGTGTGTGTGTGTGCGCATCGGATAAGGAGCTATTGGCAGCCGCTCGTCACCATCGTGGGGGTGGGGGTGGGGGGGTTTGGTTCCCTTCAGCCTTCAGACATGAGTGGGCTCATTCAGGACGGCCAGTCACTAAGAACTCAATCTGTCGGAGCAGATCGGACTGAGCGTCACGCCTCAGCTCCCTGAGAACTTTACGCCAGTGCAATAAACAGCGACTTTAACATGAGAAGGAAGAGACGAGGGACTGGGTGGAGATGTCCACGATAAGACGGCCACTGGAACCAAAGTGGAGGTACATGGGTGGGGGGGGGGGGGGGGGGGTGTAAGAGAAAGAGTGAAAAGGAGTCGGGCAGTGGACACATGCAACAATAAATCCTCTGAAGTGGTTGAGGAAGACGAGAAGGAGAGTCAAAGTCACTTTTAATTGGCCTGAAATGAAAGGAGGGCGCAGACTACTAATCCTCAGCCAGTGATTGGAGTCATCTTCCACCTGGATTAGATTGCACTGGCTTATTTGGCCAGACCTCATTATTTGATTTCTGTCGGCTTAGAAACCCACACCCCACCCCACCTCCAGCACAACCCCCCACCCACCCCACCTCCAGAACAACCACACAGAGGATCTCCACAGAGAACATGAATTTCTATTCTAACGCCGTGTTTAAGTTGATCCAAAGTACAACTAATCACCAAACACTGAGAACCAGAGACCGACAAAATACACAACAACAACAACAACACACTGACACACACTGACACACACAGACACACAGAGGAGTGTGTGAACGTACCGTGCTGGACTCGCGTTCTTTCAGAGGCATGGCCAGAGGCGAGTGAAAAGATGAGGGTCCAGGAGAGAGAAAGCAAAACACAAATTAGTACGAGAGTCGACCTCAAACAGAAACTTAATTGTTCGGATGTTTTCAGGATTTTCTAATAAAATCGTTGTTTCAGCCTTTATAAAACTATGAACGATGCTGTGGGCTTCAGGGCTTCAATCTGAGGGAGCGCGGCTCCACTAAGGCCTTTTTCACGCCACAATGTTTTGAGTGAAAACTGGTTTTTGTTGCAGCAGCTCCTTTATGCATCGTGTATGTTGTCGGTGTAATAATTCATCATCACAGGGGTTTCAATCAGGGGTGTCAAACGTGAGGCCTGTTGGCCAGAACGCGACCCGCAAGAGGCTCCAACTCACCAAACCACCAAGGAAATGGAAGAAATTTCAAAGAAATCAATGATTTTCTAACAAATTCCTTCAGAGTAGCAGAAACAACACGACAGAGACCCCAGATGAGACATTGATTAGTTTTATGAAAATAGACATTTTCATTCAGCACGAGAAGAGATTTGTCTTTTCACTGCTTGTGGAGCCGAACGGCTGGCGACAATAACGTCTTAGAAAGAGACGAAGTGAAGGGATTCCAGGATTTAAACTACAAGTTTCGAGAACAAGGTGCGGAGGAAAGTTCAACACTTTAAAAAGCAGCTTTAAAGGTTTGTAATGTGGAGCAGCGACGAGCAGCGACAGAGTTACGGCTTGCAAACCTAATAAAAAGTGGAGCCTTCATGTTGGGCAACATAAATTTATACGACAGCGGCACTCATGGAAACATGTTTACAGTTTACAGCCGCAGTTCCTCCTTTTTTTCTAAAGTTAGTTTGAACTGTTTTCGTGTCAGAATAAATCCCGGGTGAGGCCAACAAAACTTCACGAAGGCCTGGATAAATATTTCCTCACACGGTGGCTCGGTACACAAACACTTAGATTGAAAAACATGCCCTGACGTGTGTGTGTGTGTGTGTGTGTGTGTGTGTGTGTGTGTGTGTGTGTGTGTGTGTGTGTGTGTGTGTGTGTGTGTGTGTGTGTGTGTGTGTGTGTTAAATAGATTTGGCTGGAAGAACCTGTTCCTGGCAGGTAGTCACCGAGCAGTGTGTGTGTGTGTGTGTGTGTGTGTGTGTGTGTGTGTGTGTGTGTGTGTGTGTGTGTGTGTGTGTGTGTGCGCGGCTGTGCTCCTCACCTCGGTGCTCCAGGTCGTGGTGATTCTTCTCGTCCTTCACAGGTAGGTGTGCCTGGCTGCCCAGCGCTCCCAGCGCCAGCAGGCCGGAGCCGGCGCCGGTCACCGGGGGGAGGCCGGGCGGCTGCAGGCCCGACGGGTGGGGGGGCAGCTGCACCGGGTGGCCGTGGGCGGTGTGCGAGAGGTGCTGCGCCTGGAGCTGCTGCTGCTGTAAACAATTGCAAGAGGGACGACACAGAGGACAAGTGGGTCGGCTGGGTAGTGAACCTGTGAACGACCGCTGTAGGTTCGTGCGCCAAACGCCGGCTCGTCCGGCGCAGCGGTTCAAGGCTAAAGCGTTTATGCATAAACAGCAGAGCGAGAGAGCGGCTGCCAACCAGCTGATCCAGCTCAGTCGCCGTCTGACAGCGAGGGAGAACACACTGCAAATACACTGCAGCTGCATGGCGGGAAACGAAGAACACATGCCTGTCTTTTCACTCATTCTCACCCATCAGCCACAACATTAGGACCACCTTCTCATACGCCGTAGCACAGTGAGGTAACTTTATTCAACATTTTCAAGTGAAAACAGAAAACTTCTGGAGCGTTTTGAGTGTCTGGTTATACGACAACGATGGAACTTTTCAAAAATGCTCCAACTCCGTCGTCGTGTAAACGGGAGAAAACGCAACTTTCTGGAAACACTTGGGCTCCGTTGCCGTGGAGACGGCGGAAACGCTGCTACTACTGGGTTTCAAGATTTCTAAACGCGAAACTTTGATTGTTGCGTTTGTACTGTTGCCACGGCTTTTCAGAAATTTGTTTCCATTTATCGTCCAGTCACATTTAGAACTTAGACTTGTGCTAAATGCAGAAAATACTAAAGCGATGCGGTCTGGTGTTTCTCTCTGTATCGTGACCTCAGAAGGTTCCTCCACTGTGTCTTAACAAGAGCTTCAAAGTTTAAGATTTCATTATTCCTAATGGGCAGATATTTGTAAACATTCTTGTGTAAATAATAAATCACACTTTTCTTGCCATTTGAGTTGATAGCAAACGACTTGTTGCTGCCACCTTCCTCCGTCTTTTAGTTTATGGTGATATGTTTTATATAAAAGCCTCAGCACGTTCTGCTCCCTCTGGCCGAAGGGTCATAAGATTCTAAAAGTTCCTTCTATTTGATATCATCGCACCTTGTTTCACCGTGGTCATAATGTTATGGCTGATCAGTGTTTTTCTTATTAGAAAAGTCTTTATTCTTGATGTTACTTTGCTAAAAGAAGAAAACAAAAATCAAGTTATTGACTATTAAGTTGCAGGGCTGCGAAAGAAAATCAAAGAAGCGGCAGAAATTTGTCAAATTTCAAGTCGTCACAGGAAAATCTAAAATAATTGCAAATCAAATACTAAATAAACAAAATATAAAGTTAGCATAAACTTTCATGGGTGTACCAGTAGACGTTACATGTTCATAAGAGCTTTCCATAAACAAACTGACTTTATGTGAACAAACAGAACAAAATCTAAACCTTTTCAATCCTAAACAGAGAAAATTAACAAACGATCATGTGTGAGAAGCTTCAGACGCACATTATTAATACTAAGATTTGACTAAAGAAAAGTATTAGACTGTTCCTCCCCTAGGGGGGGGCGCCAGAGAGCCTGAACTGGGAGCAACTGTAATGGGAACAAATTGTAATTACACTAAAACTGAAACAGGTACCACAGTTGCAGACTAAACATAAAGATTTAACACAAAATCCAAAATGGCAGGAGAAGAGTTTTATCGTTTCCGGATCCAAACAGCTTCTAAAAATATCACCTTATAATGTGAAAAACATCTGGAAAAACCACCGTTCAACCAAAAAAATACTGTGCGACACAAAAGATGGAAGGAAAACTCAGAGGTAGACCAAGAAGCACCGAGTTCACTTTACTGTATTTTCTGGATTATAAGTCACTACAAGTACTTTTTTTAAAATCAGAAGTCAAGACTATTCCCTTAAACATCAACCGAACTAACAAATCCCAAATATCTTCACATAACGAGACATCTGAGAGGTGTACGATCTTATTTCACTCTGTTAATCTTGGAAAAACTACAGAGAACATTGTATCAATTTGTATTTCTGTCATATGGTAAATTTCAAAATGTTCATTTATTTCAGTTTTACTGTGCAGCTTTTTTTTTTTCACGAGACATTTTCTTTGCTTTGTCGGTTAAATATGGAAAGAAAAAACATTTCTGTGGTGCTGTAGCAGCGTTTTGCTGTCATGCAGTGACACCTAGTGGTCAGGGACGGTATATACTGTATATTCTGATGGATAGGTCACATGACCAGCCAAACTTCTCAAAAGATCGGCAACTCATAGTCTTAAGAATTTGGTAATCCTGAGTTGTTGTTTTTTAATATATTTCCACTTTATCAATGTACCAAGTCTAAGTGTAATTTGATAACGTTTAACGATTTATTCACAAAGAAAAATCAAACAGAGTTGAATGTTTGAACGATTCTTTAGTCGTCTTCAAACGACTGATTTTGTTTGTACACAAATGTGAGAATTTGACCTTTGACCTGGAGTTGGTTTATTCTGCCAGAATCAGATCACGCTCTACGCTTGTTCGAAGACGAGTCCACTTATCGCTGCTCGCGGCTCGTTGTACCTCTGCGGGAGTACGTGACCTTTACCTGGCGGCCGTGTCGGACTCCACACGGTGTCACGTGTTCCCGCTTCAATCTGAGCTCGGATCAAATCGATAGGTCTACACTCGAAAACCTTAAAAACCTTTCAACACTCTGGAAAACCAAGGGAGCATGGCCTCCTCCAGCAAAACGCTGTTAAGTAGGGGTGTGTGTGTGTGTGTGTGTGTGTGTGTGTGTGTGTGTGTGTGTGTGTGTGTGTGCGCGCGCTGAGAGTCCTGAGAGAGACGGAGGCAGTCGGAGTAGATAGACAGCGGTTAAATAGCCACTCATGCTAGAGGGAAGCAAGTGCTTTAAAACAAGGTTAAATAACACTTAGCACATCCATCAACTGCCTCTTCAAAAAGGAAAAAAAGAAAAAGGAAAAAACACGATTGTGATTCTGCTTGTTAGATAGAACTTCAATACCCTCATCCATACATTCATTACATAAAACGGAGAAAGTAGAGGAGGGTAGAGCTCGTGGCTCGCCACATTTAAAGGTTTATTTAGCAGCCGGCCGTTATTCAGTCGGCTCATTACGCCGAGCCGGACCTGGAATCGCACGATGAATGGAAGCGACTGAGGGGCGGCATCGTTAATCGATATTGTGCTGGTGCGCAGAGCAGCCCTATTTGTTGTGAAAGAGCGAGAGGGGGAGGGGGAGGGGGGGAGAACAAGGAAAGATGGGAGCGGCGGAATCAGAAAATAACGAGAGAATAACGAGAGAGCGAGTGAGGGATGGAGGCAGGGACGTCCCCATTGAGTGTGCCTAATGAGGAAGAGCGTGCAGGGATCATTATCAAGAAGCCTCATTAGCAAGTTGTGGCTGAGGAGAGGAGAGGGAGCCGCCGAGAGAAAAGAGGGGGGAAATTTCAGAAAATAAATTGCTTCCAATTCAATATTCATGGATAAAGAGCTGGCTTCCTTTCACACTTATCTTTTTTCATTATGTGTAAATGCCGCGGCAGCTCAGGCAACTTCCACAGGAAACAGGCAATTAAAGTTAACTAGGCGAAGCCTGCTCCCCGCAGGACGCCACTGTCAGGTGGAACCGGCGTCGACGCCAACCAGCTGCCGGCGGTCGCCACGCTACGCCCTCATCCTGCTCTCCGCGGTGCTTCTGGAGCTCAGCGCCGCTCCTCCAGGAACAAAACCCACACCGCAACCCGCGAAGCCGCGCCTGCGTGACACTGCAACGCCACACGGCTGCAGCCGGCCCGTCAAGGTCCGACTCACCACGCCGCCGCAGGTCTGCCGCGGCGCCGACATGCCAACGCCGATCCTTCGAGGCCACGGCAACATCCGAGTGAAAACCCAAAACTGCGGTTGTGTTTGTTTTTTTTCCAGTGTCTGTCTACATGACAACGTTACGTGAGGTACGAAAACCTTCAAGTGACAACAAACGTGGGTGTCCGTGTGCATGACGACGGCGCTTGGAGCCACTGAAAATGCAACCTTTTGAAAACGGCTCCCAAGGTGGAACTTTTTGAAAATGCTCCAGTTCCATGAAACCAGGGGAAAAAAAACAACTTTAAAAAATAAATAAATAAAATTCTCCAGACATCATTTTCACAACATTGCTGTTAAAATGCAAAAGTAAAAAAAAAAAAAAAAAAGCTGCGGTTTTTTTTTCACGTGAAGCGTTGTATAAATGAGGTCAAGTTAACAATGTTGCTGCAATGGTGTAATCTTGTCATATTTA
The DNA here is from genome assembly GCF_963383615.2 of Lipophrys pholis. Lineage (NCBI taxonomy): Eukaryota > Metazoa > Chordata > Actinopteri > Blenniiformes > Blenniidae > Lipophrys > Lipophrys pholis. The sequence goes on from NC_137636.1 coordinate 4,158,575, forward strand.
GCCTTTATTTTGTCAGGAGAACCACATTGAGATTAATAATCTCTTTTACAAGTGTGTCCTGAGGGGCTGGGGGGGGGGGGGGGGGGGGGGGGGGGGTGCGAGGGTCCAGTGCGTGTTTTATTTTTTAATTGTTCTCGAACTGTGGGGAAAACCGGAGTACCCACACACACACACACACACCAAAGTCCAAAACTGGTGAAAAAATATCAAAATCAAAAACGGTGTCGGTCCTTAAAAACAATAGTGACGTGAAAAGAGTCCAACCAGCAGGAAATGAAGCCAGAAACAGTCACAAGAAACAATCTAAAAGTATAGTAGCTCTCGAAAGGCGTCCCTTCTACTTGACAATTATACTTCTAATCGGTAACAGAGTACAGCTCAAGCATGGTAACACTTGCTATACTCGAGTACTACTTTACAGTGTGGCGAATGCATTATAAAGTAATGTCACTACTTTTGGCCTTCATACTTAAGTAACTGATCACTTCCCTAAGCCTTGTTGTAACTGAATACAGAGTAATCTCTCAGTAGTACTCCAGTAAAAACTGGTATTTTGAGGCACTTGTAGTAATCATTTTTAAATGTGTTTTTTTGTAGCACTTTGGGATTTGTTTGCCAAATGTAAAGTGCATTACAAATGAAATGTATTATTATTATCTTCATCTATTTTATGGCTCGACTTGAAAACGGTACTTTTACTCAAGTACAGAGTGCAGTAGTTGTACTCGAGACATTCTGTTGTCGCCACAGACGCAGGAGGCCTCGGGGTTTCTCCTCAGATTAGCATTCACGCGATACGTGATGAGCGGCACGCCGCCTCCAACCGGCTCGTTAAAGGTTATCAGACGACCATCTCAGCCGGCGTGGAAATCATGGAAATGAGGGAAGCAGCGTGGAAAGGAGACGCCCGCCGACACTCATCAAATCAGGCCGAATCGTGCGTCTCCCACAAGAGAAAAACTAAAAACACGAGACGCGTCCGTCTCTATTCCCTTCATGTTGGAAATGACATCACAGCTCAGATGATCTTTAGTCCTGCAGCCAAAACTCACACTACATGATTCCGCTACAGAAATGGGGTTTTAGATATTTCTACTCCGTCTAGAATCGACACGCAAAATGTAAAACCCCGTCGTCAATTTAGCTGCAGAGATTCCTGCACATTTTCACAAAGTACTTTCGTGCTAATGCTGCTTGTTCACAAATAAAATAAAGGCTGCTCGCTTTAACAGCGACCGTCCGTATCCGTTTCTCACTTCAGACTGCCGGTTTGTCACGGCGGCGACAGAAACAGTCCAGCCACCTCAAGACCAAAGAACCATTTACATAATATTTTCACGTTAAAAGTAAAACTTCCGTTGTGTTTTGGGGATTCCTTTAGCCACTGAAAACACGACTTTTTGAAAACAGCTCAGATTCAATGCGCACGAGGCAAAACGCTACTTTTCTGAGGTGCTACTAATGCTCATACACACCATGGCTGTAGTAACTAGTTCTACTGCACATGCTCAGCAGATCGACAATAACAACAATGTCTTCCTCCAGAGTGTCGTGACTCCAGATTCTCCTGGGACTTTGGTAGTTTTATAGTTTACAGTCACTGTAATAACAATCCAACTTGGTCGTCAGTTCATACGAATTTCCGTGTTCTCCCATTGTTAATGTTTATAGCCAATGTGTGTATGTGTGTGTGTGGTTTCATCACAAAAACAAACAGCATCAACTGGTGGCCTGGCAGGGTAACTACACCATGGAAACTGTTTCACCGGCAACTTGGCCTTATGTTTGACACCGCTGCTTTGTACCAAACACACCTCGTCTGTGTGTGTGTGTGTGTGTGTGTGTGTGTGTGTGGGGGGACTCGGGTCCGGTTTAATGACGCCTCGGTCGCACTGCAGAGACGTGGAGATTGATCACCTGCCACAGCTTTGGCCCAGTAATTAAAAAGAGCGAAAGAGTGTGTGTGTGTGTGTGTGTGTGTGTGTGTGTGTGTGTGTGTGTGTGTGTGTGTGTGTGTGTGTGTGTGTGTGTGTGTGTGTGTGTGTGTGTGTGTGTGTGTGTGTGTGTGTGTGTGTGTGTGTGTGTGTGTGTGTGTGTGTGTACGCACTTATTCAGGACCTGCACAGCTTTAATGAAACCAGGATCTCTCATGTTTTCTACACTCTCACTGAGGAAAAAAAAAAAAAGGCGGTAATTACCTTTAGAAGTCGGGGTTGTGCTCCCGGCTCATTTACCTTAATCGAATTTCGATATCCGCCTCTCGTTGGACTTGACCCCGGAGCCACGGGAATAAAGTAACCGCCCACTAACCTCGGCTACAGAGGGCCAATCAAAGGGTCAGTTATCCATCAGGGTCCAGAGCCGCCTATTAAAGAGCGACTCTGCTCAGATGATTAAACAAAAGCAGATGGGAGACCAAAGAAAGGCTGTTTGTCTGGACCTGTTTCAGGTTATGGAAACAATTAAGAGGCCAATTACTGATTTTTGTAGTGCACTTCTCTCCTCCACTGAAGTCTGGAGGGCTGCAGATGCTTTTAAGTAAAACTGTGAAATATGAAGGGAATGGGGCTCGCAGAATTAGAAGAGTAGAAAGACTAAAGGGCCAGAAAAAAACAACAACAATCCAGCGAGTGAAGAAAACCTGCTTTCAACAGAGATCTGACACATTTCTGATCTGATTAAAGAATACGATACTGTGGCTGCAGACGGCTCGACAGAGCAGTTACCTCCAGATAAAATCTGATAACACTGATGGAAACGGTTCAGCTGCTTTATGAGGAAATCCGCAAACAAAATGTCTTTTTTTTTTTTTTTTTTTTTAAACCATACCTAGACAAAAACATGCCAAAGCTGCAAAATGTAATCTGTAGTTCAGATGCTCCACTAGATGTGTGCATATTTGAAGTTTGATTTTAGTGGTGTGCTCACTTCACTGCGAGCGTTGAGAAAAGTACCCGGTACTTCACAGAGCTTCACAGTGTTTGTCCAGAACCGTGTTAATATTCTATTGTACTTGTTAATGAATCACTCGGAAACTCGGCTCGTTAGGAAATAGCTGATTGAGGCGGGTCGAATCATGTGACCACGAGGGAGGAGAGCTTCCTGTTCTCCTGATTCTGAACACCTCTTCTCGTCTCTAAAGCTCAATACCTGCGGAGTTCATTCGACTGTAATCTCTGCTGCTGTCGCGGCGCTTTTCTGACAAAACGGCGGTCAAATCCTGCTGTTGGGTCAGAGGTGAAGCCTTTCATCTAATTAAAGTGCAGCCAAAGTGAAACCTGAGAGACCGGATGGCGGTCTGCACGCAGTCTCTTCGCCTCATGCCTGAGGGGAGGAGCTTAGGGCGAGTCGACGTCCATCACGGAGTCAACACAGTAAGCAGTTTGAAATACTCTCAGGCCCAGGAAGAACATGCAAACTCAACCTCTTACTTTGATGGAGCAACACCAACTACTTCACCCTCTGCAGGTGAAGACGGATTGTTGTAAATGTTTGTTCTCTGCAGCATGTCTGTGCTGCTGTTTGATCTTGCAAATGAAACCACAAATTCGTGGCCTGGGATGCCAACTACACAATTTTCAGCATTTCTGCAGAAACCGATTTCGTTTTCAAAACATTGTGTAAACGCAGCCAAAGACAACCTTCCCAGGCTCAATGTCAACATATGCAAAGAAATCGTTAATTAGGTTTCCATGTTTTGTGCGTTCACGCTCTGCAAATTCAAAATATTAAGACACAAAAACTTTGTGATTTCCTCATTAAAAAAAAAAAATAAATCAGCTGAGGTAAACTAGTGGCAAGAGAAAGAACACTGTTCCAAACATCAGCTACTGATCGTTACTGCGATATCCAGCATTATTGGTGATATTGTACCATCCGTTCAGATATTCTAAAATTTAAACTGTTTGGATCAAGAAACAATCATTTAAAAAATGAACTCTTCTTTTGCTGACTTCTTCATTTCTTCAACATATTAACTGTTACACTTCTGGTTTTGCACTAGAGTGTAATTCATAGCTGTACTTCTTCCAATATTACACTCTCAATAAATCTAGTTTTAATGTTTTTACAGATTTCACCCTCTGAAGCTCTCTGCTGCCCTCTAACAGAGAAACACCCCACACATTGACAAGCACTGGTCTACGATAGAATCCCTAAAAGATTCAACGTGCTTTGTAGTTAAAATACATGTCTGTGCTACATAAACAAGGTAAACACAAAAATGCCGAGAAGGCTGCTTTCGCCAAAGAAACGACTTTACATGTGACGTCTGAGAGAAGAAGCAGCTGCTCTGTGCTGCCGACAGGTCATGGTCAACCAACAATCAGACAAATTCCGGCACATTGACGGCATACTGCAAACATCATTAACCCGTATAAAAATATAATAAACCGCTGTAGACGGGGGCAAGTCTGCACAGGAGACGAGGACGCTGCTCTGCGTTCAGCGTCAACATGGAGATGTGAACGCACAGCTGCAGATTAACGCACTAAGCTACTTTTATCCCCTTTCCAGCCCCGTTCCTCCTGGTTCTGTCGCCCTTTTCCCGGGTTATCCTTGAAAAGCTCACTTGAGGCGCCGACGTGTGAAATGACCTGCGAGCGTAAACGCAGCATGCGTAAACGCAGCATGCGTCTACGCCGCGGCGGTCCCCGTCTGGCGCGTGCAGATTTGCCCCCGGCGTCGGGTCGAATGAAGGTAAAAGAGGAGGTATACACACAGTGAGAGGCAGATTGGGAAGTCCACGTACCCCGATGATCGCATTCAGCTCGGTCATGGTCACCTGCTTGGCGCGCTCGACGGCCTGAGCCACCTGCTGCTGGTGCTGCGAGCAGAGATGGAGGTTAGAGAGCTCAACAACGTCACCTCACTCACTTCCTGTGTGTAAAAAGCTTCAAATCACTGTACTCAGTTTATTCAGCGTCTGTAAGAAGGAAGCATTTGTGGGATGAGCAGTGGCTTGAGCCCAAATCTTTTCTGTCAGTTTCTCTTTGCTGCAGCGCTCGGACAGTTCGGCTGCACAATTCAAATTTATCTTTATCGCGATTTTAACTTTACTGACTTCATGCACTGCACGATGACGTTAAAATGTGTTTACTCATTTATCACAAGTCATACTGTAATACTCAACAGCAGTCTATTGATTCTCTCATGTTTGACTAATATCATGCAGCTTTCTCGGGTGGAGTCTGCTCCAAGGATCGGCATGCAACATTTAATCTGGATTAAACCGCGTGTCCTTCAAACTGGTGTCCTACAAAAACGTCAGCGATAAACCGCAGCGTGAGCATCCCAAGAAAACCGTTTTCTGGTCATATCAGGGACCACGCTGTCTTCTGCAGCTCTACAGTGAAGGTTTGGAGGATGCCGATGGCTCTCTGCTCAGATAATCCAGTATAACCGGCACCCAGACCACCTCTGGTCCCATAACACTGGAGGCTTTCCAGGCCCGTTTGCCAGACGTAGGCAGACGGTGTGAATCTGTAGCAGCGTCTTTCTTATTGAAAAAATGAGGATCATCAACATCTCAATGGAGAGAGATTATTAGTGGTATTCCCACATCTCCGCCATCAGTTCTTCGACACATTACTGTTCCTTTAATTAAAAAGTTGTTGAAATAACGATTCGTCTTCGGTCTTCAATTATTCAATCCACAAAAAAGCACCAAAAGAAGATCTTGAACAAATAAAATCTGTTTGGGAAATTTCGTGGGCGTGGCCTGAATACTCCGCTCTGCTGCTGATCCCACAGATGCATGCTCCTTGCAACTTTGGCCACATTTAAAAAGGGAAATAAAGTTTTTCAATGAAATAAGATTAATTGCCGAGAAACATTGTTACACTGAAATAATAAAAAACTACCACACATTTTCTGAAACTTGTACACAGCGCTACGTTTTTCAATTCAGCTGGATTTCTAGGACAACAACTTCTGGTGTCAAGCTGCTGCTGATGATGAGGAGGATGAGGATGAGGATGAGGATGAGGATGACGACGATGACACTCACCTCTTGTGACAAGAACGGCATGATCTGAGCCAGAATCGCATTGAGGCGTTTGGCAATTTCCGTCTGTAAGAGAAGAGAGAGAGAATCTGAGCCGGGCGGTCTGAGTGGGCGTCGTGCCAGGGACCGACACAAGAGCCACGGTTCAATTACCTTTTAAAACAACACTAATGTCTGCAGTGTCCATCAGGGCAGATCATGTCTCTCTTAACCAAACTCGGACGGCCTCAGAACAAATTTACTTCCCCGTCTCTCCTGCCTCCATTAGGCCCGGGCCTTATTTCATTAGGAGCCTGAAATATGCTAATACCATCTGGCTGGAGAAATCCTAATGAGGTCCATACTTCATAATTACAGCACATGCAGAGCGGGGGAGGGGGGCAGACAGGTTAACTCTCCGGTCCTATCTATCAGAGGCATCTTTGGTATCGACCACAGAATATTAGCCGGCAGAGTAAGATGATCCTGCAGAGCTGGACGGAGCACTTTACCGCGTTTGGACAAATGGATGTGCAGCGCCGGCCGCCCACCGCCCACCGCACTCCAGCGTCCCGAGACGATTTGGTCAGGGCTATTTTTTTTTTTTCTTCTCCCCCCTCAAAACCTGCACTTCCCAGTGAAAGAGAGGAAGAGAGGAGGGAGACAAAGAGAAGGAGGAGGAGGAGGACAGAACGGTGGAGTGAAGCCTCTGATTTGACACTAAGGTAATGTGATTTGACTGAACCGGGGGAGGAGAACTAATTGATTGTGAGAGATTCGGGGTGGAGGCCCAGCAGGTGTGGGTCGGTTGAAGAGGTCCTTCCCGCCCGTTTTCTACACTCCTACATTCCACTCATTTTTTTCCTTTAACCTTGTTTGACTGTGAACGGGGGGGAAGAGGAGGAGGAGGGAGGAGAAAGAAAAAAGAAGAGCTTTGCTGGCCTGTTGGGAATTATCTCCAGACCGATCTCAAGTGAAGACGTGAAATTCTCGCTGGAAGGGGGGGGCGGGGGGGCGTCTTTTTACAATGGTGCTCGGAGCCACTGAAATCGCAACTTTTTGAAAACTGCTCCAAACGGTGGAACTTTTCAAGAACGCACGTTGTAGTGTAAACGGTCGAAAAACAGCACCACCTCCTGGCCTGGCATGCCAACTACATCGTTTTCAGTGTTTGTCGTTTTTGTGCAAACGGACATTTTCAAAATGTCACCATGTAAAAGAAAAACTTTTCTGAAAGAAAAACCCAAAGAATGATGCGTGTTCACTTGAAACGCTGTGTAACAGATGCACTGTGCTGCCCTCCTCCTCTTCCTCCACCACCTCCTCCTCCTCCTGCACCACCACCTCCTCCTCCTCCACCACCCCCTCCTCCTCCACCTCAAAGCGTTCTTCACGCCCCTCAATGTTAATCTCCTCTCCTCTGTGCTCCCCCTCCTCTTCCCCCTCTTCTTCTGTTGCTGGGGCAACGCTATCTGGCACGGCTGATCGTTATGTAAATTGGGCTGGGGCTCTGACCAGAACAGCCTGTAAAATCATATTAGGCGCAGCACAGAGGCAGGTCATTAAATTGAATTTTCGGCCTGTCGATCTGATCGGCACGGGAAATTAATGAGGGATAACTGGGGGGGGGGGGGGGGGGGGGGGGGGGGACGAAGAGGGGGAGGAGGGTGGATGCACAGAGGTGGGGGTGGCTGGGGGAAGCTCTTTGGAGACTCATAAACCATCATCATTAGCGGGGGCTGGATACAATGACACGTAGTGGGGTAAGAGTATCACACCACTTCTCTGGAAATGGCTGCGAGGCGAGCAACATGGGGCCTGTAGAAGCAGCGGTGTGCTGATACACTCCGCTATTACAGCTCCTACACTACAAAACCCTCACTCACACAGAAAGGCGTCCATTTGTTCTCGGCAAATCACCACTTCACAGCCACCATTTGAAGCCAGAAACATCGGTGGGACTCAGGTGCACTCTGCCTCTTTTTCAGCGCTTCGATTGTTTATTGTGTCGTGGTAAAAAAAAAGAAATCTGAGGTTTCACTCTGAAAGAGAACGAGGAGCGACCGGGGGCTTCACAAGCAGGGCCTCCTTCAGAGGCAATGCAATGATTGCTGCAATTAGTTTTGTTCAAGTCAGTTTAGTGGCTGAGCTGCTGTCTCTGTGCAGAGCGTCAATTTTGATGAGTTACTTCTTTGTAACCTCCTGTTTACTGGTATAGCAGCGCAGTGTTATGAACGACGCCACATCCTCAATGGCTTATAGAGTTCCAGTTGTTTTTCTAAACAAACACATTCCCATCACATCACAACACTTTAATTTAAGACGCTAGAATCACTGAAAAGGTCAAAAATCTTTGACATAATCTTGAGGAAGCTTTTCCGATCTCTCTGCATCTTCCACTGAGCAGCTTAACGTCACCGTCTCTTTAATGGAGAACTCATCACTCACTGACCCTGAAATAAGTCAATGTTCCTGAGGTACAATTAGCATCGTTACGTCCTTGATTAGACCATATACAGACCCGGTCCCGATTAACCCTTTAGATCAGATTCTAATTTGCAGAACTGACAGAATATTATCAATAACACACTGTGATGCAACATCATTCCTCTTCCGTTTTTAGCTGATGGCTATAAACAAATGAGTGTAACTGTCACTGTTAGTCAGGTTCCACTGAGCTCCTCACTCAGGCCCCGTTTAGGAGATGTCCTCAAGAGAATACTGAAAACTTTTGTTGCATTTTGGCTTTTTCTTTCCATGACGACGCTCAGAGCCACTGAAAACACTCCACTCTGCCTCCATGGCAATACGGCCGTAGTTGATAGTTGTTCTGCACATGCTCAGTAGACGGACAATAACAACTTTGTTTTCCTCCAGACTGTCAGGACTCCATATCCTCCTGGGACGTGGTAGTTTAATAGTTGACAGTCACTTTAATAGCAATGCAACTTTGTCGTATGTCTATACGAATATCCATGTACTCGCCCTTGCTAATATTTATAGCGTATTGTTCTCTGTGGGCACGTGTGTTTAGTTTCATTACAAAAACAACCAACAGCACCAACTTGTGGCCTGGCATGCCAAGTACGTCACTTTCTGCGTTATTGCCATTTCTGTGGAAACGGAAATGATTTTCAAAATGTAAACGTGAAACTTTTCTGAAAAAGGACGTGTTTTCACTTGAGACATGTAAACGAGGCCTGAAAGAGCTTCCGTCCCTCTGTGTCCTGGTTAGTGAGAACACCGTGATGCTTTAGCATTTTACAAAACAGCTTTCTCAAGTAAAAGGTTACTATTCGAAAAAACTCCTGTTTGGCTCGTTCATCCTAAAAATGTGCCTGACAGCTTTTTTTTTTTTTTTTTTTACTAAAAGTTTGCGAACTTCCTAAGAAATTAACCCCCGAGCTGAAATATGAGTTTAGAGACAGGAAATCAGACAATGGAGCAGACTTCCCTTTCATTTCTATCTCTGTTTTTCTTTTCGCCGCCTATTTTTTGCAACGCCGTAGGATGTTAGGGCAAACATAACTCACAGGTCGACCTGAGGAGAATTACTCCGCCGGGCCGTTATCGGCCACATCTCGTGCTTCTTTTTCAAATTTACTCACTTGGCTCCATTCAGAGTTCACACGTGTTAAAGAGGGTGAGCGGGCACGCGGCGTGTTTGAGTGACTTTTTGACAGCCATTTTGAAGGAGGGGAAAAAAAAAAAACCACTGGTAACACGTCCAACGACTCGCAGCACTCCAGAACGACTCCCACTTTACTTTGGAGGCTCTGTTTTCCACGGTGCTTTTAGTGGCGGGCAGCGACAGGCACTGGAAAGGGTTTATTGTCACTTAAAACCACTGAGAACAGAAGCCTTTGAGCGAGCAGGAGCTTTTCACTGCAGCGCCACAATTACAGGTACTCAGGGTTGTCTAGTAGTGGCAGAGCTTGGAGAGCCCCCCCCCCCTCCCCTTCATCTCCACCTCTCTCCACTGCATCCCCCCCGTCAATGGTGCGTTGAAAGCCATTTGGCTGTTTGTCGCTGCAGGCATTAGCCCCCGAGTGGAGAACAGAGTCTCCCTGACGAGGATTCAATTGGCGAGGAAAACAAGTGGCATATGATGTGGGGGGGATGGGGGGTGAGGGAGGAAGGGGGGGGGGGGGGGGTGGGGGGATGCCTGTTTGGGAATCATCTTCTCAGTCGGAGCAGAGGAAGAAAGAGGCACTTAGAGGTATCTTGTTCATTACAAATGCATGAAGGATAGTTTGCATGTCGTTCTATTTAGAGCTCACACACAGAAAAAGAAGAGTGACATGTTGTTTCCTGTTGGGTGGGTGGGGGTGGGGGTGGGGGTGGGGGTGGGGGTGGGGGCGTGGGGGGACTGTTTTGTAAAGGATTACATCTGATTTCGTTCACATCACCTCACAAATTGTTGGGTTTTTTTTGGGGTTGTCATTCTGAATTATGCAGTTTCCATGTACACACAGGGTCACGTGGGTGGTGCAGTGGTTAGCTATGGGAGCCTTCGTTGGTGGAGTTTGCGTGTTCTCCCTGTGCGTGATTAGTTTGTTTTCTTGCACGTAGGATTGTGTGTCTGCGTGCTTGACCCGTTGACCTGTCCTGAGTGTAACCTGCCTATTTACCACGTCAGCTGGGAGCACGTGTCCCATGAACCTGGAGGTTCTGACTCAGCGTTGTATCCGTTAGCGTATGGCGTGTTACTGAACCATCAGTTCATGGTAAAGCTCCTTTCTACGAGCCGTTTAATAAAAGCAGTAGCTGATATGTTGTTCATAACCAAACATCAACGAGATGATGAATCTGGGTTCAGTTCCAGGTTTCAGTTGTCGATGTTTTCCTTTCGTGTGTGTGTGTATGTGTGTGTGTGGTTCACAGCTGCTACGCCCAAAAACTCAACTGTGTTGACGTAGAAAAAAAGAATGGCCGTATGAAAACAGCCAAAGTTGTATGAAGTGGGAATAGACGGATGGATGTACATGGAGGGAGGAGGGGGTGTAGCACTGTTATGGTCCTCCTCACGCTGGGCTATCGAAATCAAGCACGTCTCACAGCCTCCGGTAACCTCCACCTCCCTGGAGAGGCTGCTTGTGTGATCTCAGAGTCAGTTTGTTTTGGCTTTGAGACAGATCGGCCATCATCACCTTGGCAAACAATTCCAGGAATCCTGTATAAATTATTCATCTGCACAATCCCCCCGTCCTCCTCCTCCTCCTCCCCTCCCCCTCCTCCCCCTCCAGGAAACGGACACAGCTTCCCTCCATAAAGCACTTTCTCCTTTTCATTCATTCAACAAGTGAGAGAGAATCAACGCCGGCTGGCGAGATGGCTTAAAAAAAAAAATAATAAAAAAATTCCTGCTGCTCGTTTTGTTTCCAGTTCATCAGAAGAGGAACCGAAAAGGTAGATATAAACAGCGACCACATCAGAGAGGAGAGGCGGTGGAAAAACAAAAAAACAAAGCAGCCCCCGCCACCGAGTCAGCAGGGCAGCAAGCTGAGGCAGCCTAATGAGCTGCGCTAATTAAAATCACTTATTGACAGCGAGTGAGGGTGATTACCTCCACCCTGCACTCTGTGCATCATAAGAGACACTGTCAAAACAAATTACCCCCCGGCAGTCTCATAGCAGCAACACACACACACACACACACACACACACACACACACACACACACACACACACACACACGCACACACACACACACACACACACACAGTGTGTGTAAGGGCCCACTGACACGACCATCATTTCAAGTGAAAACGTGAAACATTTCGTTTAGAGTGCCATAACGCTGCTCAGAGGCACTGAAAATGAGACTTTTTGGAAAAGGCTCTCTCAGTGGAAATTTTCAAAAATGCTCGGGCGCCATCGCCACGCATCACAGTAGTGAAAACATTTTTTTCCAGCCTCCCAGCTATTGAGCATGCGTACCACGGTCACAGCAAAGAGTTTATCTGCACATGTGGGAGTCACCAACCACACCAACCACCAGGAAGAACATGCAACCTCAACTTCTTTGATGCTAAAAACTTCCCCTTCTGAAGGTGAAGATGGATATTAGTAAACTGAATAAGGCGCAGTTTACATTTTCATAGTGATTTGGGGTCCGTTTACACGAAGCCACTGAAAATGTAACTTTTTAAAAATAATCCCTCTCTGTGGAAACGGGGGAAAATGCAACTTTTGTGAAACTCTGCAACTGCGCATGCGCAAAACGACCATAGTAAATAGTTTTTCTGCACATGCTCAGTAGATGGACAATAACAACAATGTTTTCCTTTAGAGTGTCATGACTCCCACTTCATATTCTCCTGGGACTTGGTACTTTTATTTTGACGGTCACTGTAATAACAATCCAACTTGTTTGTCTTATACGAATGTCTGGGTACTCACATTGTTAATGTTTATGGAGTATTGTAATCTGTACACGTGTGTGGTTTCATTACAAAAACAAACAGCACCCACTAGTGGCCCAACATGCTAACTACATCATTTTCAGCGTGAACGTGGTTCAGCGGTTGCCATGTAAATGGACATTGTTTTCAAAATACAAAAAAGATCTGTTTTCCCTTGTAAATGAGGTCTAAGACGTTGCCTCCCCTCCTGCTTCTTCTTCTCGCTGCAGATTGAATTCAGCTCATCTTTTTCTGTTATAAATCTTCAGCACGAGTGAAGTAATGAGCCGCCCGCATCCAATAGTGGAGCCTCCGTCCAATAACAGGGACGGCTAAGGACCCGTCTGTTTACCCCACGCTGATGTCATCACAAACAGCCGATCAGCAGGGATGGGGTAGATGCGGGGGTGGGGTGGGGGTGGGGGGGATCATGCATTATTCAGAGAGGTGCAACGTCTCCAGCGGGCTTATTGATAAACAAAGGAGATGCACCGGAGAGGACAAGTCGATTAACCCATTTACCAACCCAAAGCCTCTCTCTGCGGCCGTCTCCACCCCTCCCCCCCTCCTCCTTCAACCCCCACCCTGTTGGTGATGAGTGACGTGGTGGGAGAAGGCAGGTGAAGCTCCTTGATGAAGAGGGCACACACCTCGCGAACACACACACACAAACAGCAGCAGCAGCAACAAAAACACGTCTGATGAATTACGCAGCATGCCGCTGTTCCAACAGACCCACCCTCCCACTGATGCCATTAACCTTCTGGATCTGAGGGCCACAAAGACCCTGCACCCCCCCTCCCGCTCTCATACATCATATCACACCACTAATGACACGGGCCATCATTCACATTGCATGGTCGTGGTGGAGGAGGGGAGGGAGGCAACAGAAAGACAAGAGGGCAACCAGAAGGAGAGTCTGAATCAGGAACTCTACCGTGAAATAAACTAAAGTATCAATTAGCGTTAGTGGATTTGTCTGAAGAAGGAAACACGTGGGCCTCGTTTACGTGACAATGTGAGGTGCAGAGGAACTATGTACTACGGCCAGGGTGCACATGCACAGCAGCGTTTCAGGGAGGCTGTGATTCCCCCGTTTCCACGGCGACAGTCTGAACATTTTCAAGAACTGATGTCCCACCCCCCCCTCCTCGGTTTCAGCGAGATGGAAGTTATCGCATTTCTAAGTGGCGTTTTCAGTGGCGCTGAGCACCGTCGTCGTGTAAACAGACGGCCAGAATAGAACCAAAGTTTTTCAGCATGATGTATTTAGATTCAACGTACTCCATTAAAGATCTTCATGAGCGGAGCTGACTTCTCAGATCACAGCGTCTCGGGGTAAATGATGTCAGATTTGCTTGAGTAGCTAGCATCGCTACATGCCGCCTTGTTTTCATTTCCCCGATGCGAGTACTGCCAAACTGAACAGTTTTTTTTCTACCGTCCGACATCGCTGTAGCCCCATCGAGTGTAGCTCCATCCACCGGCTATATGACCATGACTACATGGAGGAAACTAACCGGGTAAACAGAATGATATCTGCAGGGCTGATTAGCCGTTTAATGGTTTAACCAACCAGTTCAAGTGTGTGAAAATGTTAAAGTGAGTGTAAAATAAGAGCATCTGGAGAGCATGTTCATCTTTTCTTGCTCCTTTTAGGTGAGCAGAATAACACATTATGCCGCCTGAACGGCCTCGGGTCGCATCCTCCACCGAATCGAGCCGTTTCACAGTGTTGTTTACAGGAGTAATGAGACTCCAACGGCTCTGTGATTAATAGAATATCACGTATTCAGCAGGACTGAGGACCGTCAGACACATTCATCTATCAATCAGGGGTGTTTCTTTAAGGATCATTCTGCCTTCAGGACACACAGCAGTGTTCTGCTTCACAAACAACCGAGAAGCCGTTCTCTGAAGTCCGATTTACCAGAACATTACAGCGAAGCCAAACGCCGAGGGACACACACACACACACACACACACACTCTCACTAAGATACAAAGGCATAAGCCTTCAAAATGAAAGCATGTAGCAGTTTCCCAGGTCCCCGTAGAGCCGGGTGTTACAGAAGTTTCACGTTTACGTGGCAACATTCTGAAAACAATGTCCGTTTACACAGAGACGGTAGAAAAGATGAAAATTATGATCAGAGAACAAAACACTGTAAACGTTAACAGTGTGAGAAGACAGACATTCGTATGGACAGACGGCCAAGTTGGATTGTTATCACGGTGACTGTCAACTGTAAAACTACAAGTCCCAGGAGAATGTGGACCACCTTATGTTGTTTTTGCCCTGTTGGGTCTCAAAGTTTCTCCACTGCAGTGTGATGCTCAGCGCTGAGTGGCAGCTGAACTAATGAGCTTTTAACCCAAAAAGCTGGAGAGAGGCAGCGTGCACACACACACACATACACACAGTCTGCCAAACCCTTGACTCTAATCTTATCAAACCGTCCCCATCGGGCAGCGTGCCCTTCGCGTTGTTTAGCCTGTCAGCGTTTTCTCTGCAGGAAGCCGGCGTGTGACGGCTGCTCAAGGTGTTTTCAGGATGAGGGTAGACACTGGGGTCAGGTACGCATGCATATGTACGTGTGTGTAGAACAACAGTAGTGTTATGGCTGTACACAGGGCGGCTCCATACCTGTTTGTGCATCTCGATGTTGAGCCCATAGGACATCTCGTAGTACTGTAAAACAAAGAGGAGAGGAAACGTTAGCAGATAAAGCCCGAGCTGCGAGGACTGAATCGCAGAAGTAATTACAGGCAGATGTTTATCTTTAATAATGCACTGACATCCATCCCTAATTGTGCAGAACAAAATACAAAGTTCCTCTTGACTTTTCCCCGCTGAGGAGCAGAAAATGTGTTTGTGCAACAAGGCTGTAAACACCAGAGCTCTGACATTTTTATTAGTCCTCAGACGCACGCGGACAATAAAAAGGGAGGCTGAATACGCGCCACAGAACGAGACGTTAAAAACTCGGCGACATCAAACAAACGGGGACGACTTAATGTGGCAACAGACGCCGTTCACACCACCAAGTGAGCGCCAGAAACGGTTGGCTGTTTGCACGAGGACAGTATTAGTTACAGCGCTACTTTGACCTGTGATGTCGTGACTGAAGCTGCAGGTTGGGGGGGCGGAGCTAGTAACTAGTAATAACAAAGGTCGAATGAAGTAATAAATACAAGTAGTTTCCCGTTTACGCAACATTTCATATGAAAACTCGAGTTTGGTTTCAGGGACATTTTGCGTTCACACAGCAATGTTTTGAAAATGACAACGGTTGTGGTAAAATGTTTTCCTCCATCGTCTCCTGGGATTTGGTCGTTTTATAGTCGACCGTACGAATGTCCTTGTTCTCTCGTTGTTAATGTTCACGGCGTGTTGTTCTCTGTGAACATGTGTGTGCTTTCATTACAAAAAACAAACAACAGCGCCCACTCGTGGCCTGGCATGCTAACTACATGGTTCTCAGAGTTTCATCGTTTTCAGAACGCGGCCATGTGAAGGTTTTCTGGAACGAAAACGCAAAAGCGCGGCGTTTCTACTTGAAAGAAGTAAACAGGGACTTGGAGGCTGTGAGGAGAAAATGTTAAATAAATTATTAATGTCAACTGGAACTAATTTTACTCCAAACTAATTTTTAGGCACTTCACTTTTTAAATTTGCAAAGTTTTCTTCTAAAATCTAAACGATTACCTAAGTTAAGCTGCTTACAACTTAGTGAAAATATGTACTAGTTAAACTGTTTCACTTTTTATAAGTCACATTTTACTCTTTAATTACATAAGACACAGTGAGGCTCTAAGGTTTCATATTGGAGAGGCTGTAAAGAGCAAGAATCATATAAAATGTGGCTTAAAAACACCCAATAAATACAACTTCATCATTTTCAAGCATCATCGAAATGTTTAGAGTATAATTCTATATCTGTGCAAATCCTTTACTCAAAGGCTGCACAAAAATCGAAAGAAATTAAGCGTACAGTTCCACATTATGTAAAGAAATGTATTAAATTTACATATGAGGAGGTGTTAAGAGCAAATCTTTGGGTTCATCATGAAAATCGATGCCAATTTTCTGGTGGCGTTTTTGCTCGGAGGGCTTCTTTAAAATCCACAGAAATGTAGATTACGATCGTAGTATTCAGATAAAAACCTTCAAAGTTCACATGTGAAATGAGCAAATGTCACACTTGCAATGGTTTGTCTCTCATTCAATAAAACCGGATTTTTTTTTTTAGAGTTTCGATTCGTTATCAAAACAGATTTTAAAGAGTTTTGACTTTTTCTGCTTGAAGGCAGTTTAGAATCCAGACAAGTTGTAGAGTGAGTAAAAAAAAATACTCATAATTTGCATTTTACAGGCTTTAAATGACTCATCTGTATTTTCAGTGAAAAAAAATGTCTGATTAGTTCTATTAAATCTAATTGCGTTTTATTAATGGAGCACAGATCAAACCAAAGCCAGGAAACTGAAGACCTCTATCACCCCATCTATAACCAAATAAACTTTTATTTCTTTGGTTAATTCTAAGATAAATGCATTTGTAAGAACTATAACCTGTAATCTATTTAGGAAAAACACAGTCTCCTGATATGTGAGACTCCCCCGCCCCTGGTGTGACCCCCCACTGCTCCCTCAGGGTGAGTTAAGAGGTTAAAAAAAAAAAAAAAGAGCACAGGAAGCCGCTCTGATTCATGCACAAAGCCTGCAGACCCGTCATTAACCCCCCGCGGTTCACTCCGGGGGAGGGGTGGTGGTAAAGACGACCTCGGAGCCACAAAAGAAAATGTGGCGGTGGGGGGGTGGGGGGTGGGGGTCGTCACGCCCTGCAATCAATAGCTGGACATTTGACCCCTCTGCTAGAGTTTAACTGCCGAAAACACTCGGACAGTGTCAATGGGGAGAATACAACTTTTTGAAAACGTTGCTACGGCGCATACAAATATCTGTGTCGTCGCCATTTTTCAATGTTTATAGCATGTTGTTCTCTGCGTGCACGTGCGTGTGGTTTTGTTTCAAAATTAACCGACAGCGCCAACTCGTGGCCGGGCATGCTAATGTCACAGTATTCTGCCGTTGCTGTGGAAACGGACATCGTTTTCAAAACGCTGCCGCGCAAACCAGTAGCTGCTCTCACCATGACGTAGTGACGCTGCATCTCCGTCTTCTCGTTGGCCAGTTTGTCGTACTCCACTTTGAGGCTTTGAGGAAGAGAAGAGGGATTGTTAAGACTCGCAGAGCGAACGCTTTCCCCCGCAGGAGGAAACCCCGAACATGTGTTTTCACTGTGTTTCACACAAAGAAGCCGGAGTCAGGTAACCAGACGGGAGGCGTATTGTTCCTGTTTGAAAGAGTCAGTCTAAAGCTGCCTTCACACTGCAGGCAGGTCTGTGTGACCCAGTCTGAACAGCAGAAATACAGTTTTTAAATCTGATCCAGATAACTTTCCCACATCGGTACAGCCTTTTGAACTCAGACTGTTGGAGTCTAACTGTGGTGGAGGCAGGTCGTATGGATGGATACATCAAATTACCAAATATAATAATTGATACAAAAACTCTGCTTCTTTTTTTCCCCCCATTGATGAACACAGTAAATTACATATTAATGCAGCGATGTCAAACATAAGACCCACGGGGCAAAGCTGGTCCACACAAAGCAAATGGCAAAAATTTCAAAGAAAATATGAAAAAAAAAATTTTTAACAACTTTTTTAAGAGTAGCAGATACAACTCAATACTGCGTCTCGAGCTGAGGTGTTGGTGATGCTGCCATCAAAGAGAGTTGCCCCGTTGCTATCAAACTAGCTTCAAAGCCATGCTGTCAGGGTTAGTTTGCAAAAACATGCATAATGCAACAGTTTGGACATTTCACTACATTTTCGCACAATGAAGTTTCATTAAAATTGGCTTTATGTTGAGATTATTGTCATTTTGTGGAGTAATTGTTTTTTTTCTTTGTGAATATATAAATATTTTCATCATCTGCATAAAGAAAAACTCAAATGTAAAAAGGTTATTTTGGCACTATAACCGGTCCGGCCCACTCAAAATGAGATTGTGCTGTATGTAGCCTTAGACGCCCCTGAATTAATGAGTGGAACTACAAAGCAGCAGCTTCCTCTTCTTGTTTTTGTTGGGTTTTTTTAGCCGTTACCTGTGGTACTGCGCCTGCAGGAACTGAAACTCGTCTTTGATCCGATCACAGGACTCGGCCACAGTGAACTTGAAACCAGGCTGTCCCGGCTGGTGAGGTGCCTGCAGAGTGCAAAGGTTGGAGATACCACAGGTGTAAATATCATCGTCTCACACACACACACACACACACACACACACACACACACACACACACACTCCTCCACCTCCTCATTGTTTGTCTCAGCTCCCCAGAGGAAGGAGAGCGTGCACGGTGACAGAGGTGGATCACTCAATCTGTCCACAGGTAGATAACAGGGGAGGCCTCAACATGTGGCATCTATGTGCCGTTAATGTGTTGAAATGCCTCTCTGACACAGTGCACGGAGAAGATACGGACAAGAGGATGATAATCCACAGAGGTTCAACAAAATTTGCATTTTCTCTGCACACCATCAAAAGTGAAAAGATGTGGAGGAGCAGCTCCACTCTCGACATCTAATGAGGCTCTTTTAAAAAGGGCAGAAAGGTGGCTGGATGCACTCACCGGATGCCGGCCTTGTGGATACATGTCGGTGCGTAACACGGATTGAGAATGGGTTGGATTGGGGTGTTTTGATCTGTCAGTAATCCCGGAGAAGGTGCGGTAAATCACCGCCACCCCCGCCCTGGCTGGATGCGCAGGATGGCGGCGGACAAAGCCTTTTTCTGGGCAATCAGAGCCCAAGAGGTGGATGGATGTGCCTCCACCTCCTCCACCTCCTCCTCCGTCCTCCTTTTGTACCTAAACAAACAGAAAACAGAGCTGAGGAGCTGGGTTTATCATCAAATTAACTTCTTATTCCTCCTGATCTGTGCCAAAAAAATGCATCAATCTGCAAAGCAAAGTGGGCAAAAAAATCATGTCGGATCACAAGCATGAAAGAAATCCCAAAGTTTCTAAAAAAAATCTTAATTTTTTTGCAAGAATTGCTTTTCTTTTTTCTTGTGAATCTACTGAGTTGTCTTCCACAACGCGTGTTTTTCGGTGGTCCGGGAGGATCAGAAAACAAGGAACTGGCTGCTTTCAGAGGCATAAAGCCGCCTCACCACCACCACCACCACCACCTCCACCTCCTCCCTCCTCCCGCACCTCCTCCTGCCGTCTTGTTAGCTTCTCTCCACGCAGCCCCTCTTTACCTTTGTCTCGTACCGAGTCCTCCTCTGCACAGGTAACAACAAATAGTATCCACACACGGGTTTAAAATCCTCCACTTGTCACGACAGACCGGATAAAACAGACCGGAAATTAACGTGCGTTTCTTCTCGTCTTCGCTCTCTCCCCCCCGGGAGTCCGCGGTGCTCCCGCCTCGGAGAACCGCCGCTCCGTCCGGGTCGGACACTCTCTCTCTCCCCGCTCGGAAACCACCTCGACCGGGGAAGGAGGGAGGAGAGGAGGAGGGGGTGGGGGGGGTGGGCGAGAGGCGAGCTGTCCACAGACTTCAAAAGAAAACCCCGTTTAGAATCCAGTAGCAACGCGCGCCGCTCGTCCGGTTAGTCCAAAGATTTTCGTTGTTCTTTTTGGTTGTTTTTTGGTGAAAAATGTCCGCCGATAGGAAGCCGCGCGCCCGCCTGCAGTCGGTACCACACACAGACTGTGCAATGACACGAGGACCCGACGAACGGGAGAGGGCCAGGCGCCGACCAATCACGTCGCTCCGATCCCACGGGCCAATCAGGAGGCGGAACCCCCACGTGGGGTGCGGCTGGTCTCCGCCGCGCTCTGATTGGTCCGCCATGCGTGACCTCACCTTGTTCGCCATTTTGGATCTGAAGTGACATTCAGTTGCGTTGAACAACTTGTTTTGAAACAAAGTTCGATAATTTATGTCTTCGCAGCTTCAGTACATCACTTCATCACACATTCTACACTCGTATCAGTCAAAACCGAACCTATTCTCACTCGCACGCTTCTGTAAATTCAAAAAATCCGAGAATATCTTGTGTTTGACTCCATGAACGGCAACAAACCAAAGTAGGAACTGACCAACGTGAAACAGAAACTTTAGGCTCCAAGAGAAGCACAGCACCAAGAAAAAGAGAACTTTACCAACATTCATGTACAAATCACAACTAAAGGGTGCTTTAAGGTCAAAAACGAAAGCTAAACAATGAAAATAAATCACAAAAAGTCAGTAAAGCTACATTGACCCCACTATTGTGGAGTTTAATCCATTTAAATGTCCTGGATTATCGTAAAAGTATTTCTTCAACTTTGCCTATTAGACAATTAGTGAATTATTTTAAAGCATAAATACCCATAAACATGGCACAAACACAATAAGCGGCTTTAATAACACGGCTTGAAACAAAAATCATTCACACAATAATACAAAATAGAAATCGGCAGATGAAGGACCACCACCCATTAAAGTCAACAACAGGGACGAAATTATGCTTGTGAAGTCAATATAATCAATAAACATCTAATTAGCTTCAAAAAAGATATTCCAGAAATACTTAATTTCCCCACGAGGAACTTTCCAGTTAGACAATAATCAAACGTATTTTGGACAAATGGACAATAACGTCCTTTAAAAAAAAACACCAACACAGTACTTCTAGGAGCTCTCCAAAACTTACCACATTACCAGTGGGAAATTTCTTGTAATTTATGAATCTACCACATCAAAGTGTACATGGAAGATCACCTATACTTATATAATATACTATATATACTCTAATTGTTTAACACACACCAAAAGTCTCCCGCTATCATCATTTTCTTGCTACTGGTGAACGCACCATAACACCTACTTATGTATATCAAGAAATTCATCTGGATTAGTTACATCAACGTGCTGCATGGGAACTGGATGCTAGGACCTTTTCCCATTTCCCACACCAGGCACAATAATAACGGTAACTTCACTTGTAAAATAATACAAACAAACTGATTCAGGGAATTGGCAAGTGGGACATATCCCAGTTACTCATGGATGCACAATAACACCAATATATGTTTATAAAGATTGGAACCTTTCCAAAATCCCACTTACATGACTGAATACACATTGACACCAACATGTATATGAGGTTTTACAAACACATTAAGTAAACTCATAATGCAACAAGAAAAACACCAACGGACCATTTCTAGGAAGTTGGAAATTTCACTGTTTGTTATGATGAACACACCACAATACCAATATTGAGATACTTATAAAGATTAGTTAGGAAATGAAACGAACAGACCACTTCTGGGAACTGAAAACTTTCCCATTTTCGAAATTCCTCTCACTGGATGCACGGCAACATATACACAAATGTGTACAACAAATAGGCACACTACTGTATAATGTAGTTTATCTGCTACAGTTCAATACACACCAGCTTCTGGGACCTGGAAGCATTCCTATTCCCCAGTTGTCCATGAATGCATCATGATAGCAACGCGTAATCATTCACGCTACTAAAGTTACATACATTGAGAAAAATAACCATAATAACTACAAATTCTGAGTGGCACGTAGGAAGAGTAGGGGAGCGATCATATAAACTAGAGGTGTTGCAGGAGCTGGTTGAGGACTGGAGGTGCGTGAATCATCTGCAGCGGAGTGTCCTTTGAGTGACTTGAATTGATCGACCCATTTCTAACGAGACCTCAAGCATCTACAAGCTTTCCTATCAGCAGCGCGGAGGTGGAGGCTCACAACACGTCTGTGGACCCACGTGGGTGTTCCCGCCTCCTCTGCAACTCTCCCCGCCCCCCCTCACCACCTCAGCCAATGGTGTGCCGTCCGCGCGGCCCGGCCGCTCCTCATTGGCCGGTCGGCGGCGGAGCTGTCAGCCTCGAGCCGCGGCTGTCAGTTAAAGCCACGTTGGGTCCGCCGCTGACAAATGCCTGCGCTCCTCCGCCTGCTGCCTGCGAACAGAGCCGGGAATGGCTGCTTAATTAGCTCCGAATGGCTTTTCCTTTCAGCTCAAACAATCTGTCACTACCATGTGGTAAAAAGAGCCCTGCATAAAACAAAAGCAGGGAAAAAAAGCCAGTAGGGGCTAAATATCAGTTTGATTCACCCCAACCCCCCCCCCCACCCCCCACCCCAACACACACACACACACACACACACACACACACACACACACACACACACACACACACACACACACACACACACACTCCTCCGCCATGAAAATGTTTACTAGGAAACAAAGCGTTTCACTTGCTGCATTCATTTTCATCTAAAACCAGAAAATGTAGTTTATTCCGAGGAATTACATTACTTTTACTTTTATTAGGTTTTTTAAACAATGTACATTTACTAATATGTAAGTGTATTCGATATATTACATTTAATCTATTTTACTACTACTATTACTACTACTGCTAATACCACTAATACTAGTACTATCACTACTACCATTATCACCACCACCACTACTACTAATATAAAAATAATCGTTAGTATCCGTTTAAGTAAAGACTACATTGTTTATTTTTACTACCACGACTACTTGCTACTAGTACTACCACCACCACCACTAACAACAACAACAACATCATCAATAACACCACAACTACAACTACAACTACAACTTCTACGAATGTCACTAGTAGTAGTGGCATTATTAGTAGTAGTAGTACTAGTTGTAAGTAGTAGTGGTAGTAAATATGAAAAATGTAGTCTGAACTTAAAGATGCTTGTTGAAGGATATAATGGCGTCCATCCATCCATCCATCCATCCATCCATCCATCCATCCATCCATCCATCCATCCATCCATCCTTCCTTTGTAGCAGATATTGAATTTCTTTTAAAAATACAACACAAACAACAACAAAAAAAAACTGAATTGTCTTTGAATTGTGGAGATCAATCAGTGCAATCATGTGAAACACATGAAAAAGAAAACTCTGCCTCAGTTTGAGGCCTGAAATCATTGAAATGAAGTATTTCCAAACCGCAGACAGAACCACTCAGGTATATTTTTGCACATCTAAAGGCAATTTTACAACATTTTCCTGTCATGTGCCGCACAACAGAAGTCGAGTGTACCAAATTTCAACCGTAGCTAGCACGCTGTGAGCTTTAGCTGTTGCCTAGCAACAAATGCATCCCTCCTGCAGATGTGGTGACAACAGTGGGGATAATAACTCACGTACCGAGGGCATGTCAGCGAGCGGCACGCTCGCCGGGAGACTTTAAAGAAGGTTTTCACCCCAAACTTCTCCTAATGATGAATCATCTGCGACGTCCCGGTCGTAAGCGTCGGAGTCTGAACAGGAAGAGACTGTAAACTCTTCACTTCTCTTGATGCACGCTTCCTGAGGAAACTCCATTAGTTCTCAGCTGCTGGTAATAATCACTGTTGATAAATGGAAGCAGACAATGACACACAAAAAAAAAATTACTTCCTGTATTAACATTATGTAGAAGTTCAGCATTGAAATAGTGGAACATTCTGCAACATTTATTTAATAATGAGTGAGGCTGTTTATTTGCAGACTACAAATCGAATCTTTCTGATTCCTGGAAGATGAACAGCGTGTTTTATCAAATAACAGTAGTTAACTAGTCATGACAAATCAGATGACTACACCTAGATTTCTCTCCTATAATCTGATTTCTTTGTGCATTTTAACGTGTAAATCTGATTTATTTCGTTTTCACGTTTGCACGCATGAGTATTAGCACGCAATATTAGTTAATATTCAAAGTAATTGCACTTTATTTTATGATCATTAATCAACCGCGATGCACTGAATACTAACGTAACAACAAAGGTTCATTAAATTATCTCCTGCGGTCGTCGTTGTTCGTTTGTGTTGTGGAGTTCAGTCTGCGGTTTCATTAGAAAAACAAACAACAGCACTCCCTCCTGGCCCGGCATGATAACTACATCGCTTTCACTGCTACTGCCGTTTCCGTGGAAACGCACATCGTTTTTTAAAAACCTTTCTGAGACCCCGTCGTGCAAATGGCTTCTTAAAGACCTGCCGTGGTGATGAGAAGCACTTCTCTTCATTATCCGAGCTTCTCGACACAAAACATGGAATTTAAACCTTTTTCTACTCATAGTACGTCAATCTGTGAGAAAAGAAGTAGGCTACACTTACAGTATTCAGAGTGAGAGTACAGCGATGAGTCTTCTCTGTTTGATGTTTTTTTTTTTATTGAAACACTTTGTGAAGCTCATCAGTCTTAATAATGGCCGGTCCTCTGGTGTCATTTCCTCCCCGCTGGTTTGAACTCCGACCCGCCTCCCCCGGTCAGATGTCGGCACCAGAACAGAACGCTGGATTCAGGATCAGTGTTGTGTCGTCGGGGAGCGCGGCGGCTCTGAGGATCAGTGGGTCGCTTCACCTCACAGGCTCGTTTCTGTCCCGACTCTGTTTGTGTGCGTTTCCCCACCCAAACAAATTCCTGCGCCCCGCCGGCCAGGTGCATTAGAGACTTAATTGAGTTGAGACGAGAGTGTGAAGGTGTCTCTGTGTTAACACTCCTGCTCGGCTGCATCCAGGCCTCAGTTAGTGGAACGAACCGGAGCTCCTGAAGTGTTTGTTTTGTAAAGTTTGACCAAAGTGGTGGAGAAAAGCAACAAGCTCCTTCCTTCAGGTCGAACATTAGACGTCGTTAAAGTGCTCTACGTAGCGAGACACTGTGTTCTGTGTATCGGCGCGTCTTCAAAAGTTTAAGTCTTACAATTCTTCATTTAAAGTAGAAGTTCACATAGTTGTGTAAAATGAAAAAAAGCTTTAATTAAAAGCATCCTGAATATTTTTTAAGTTGTTGGGAGGTAGTCACACACGCGCGCACACACACACACGCACGCACGCACGCACGCACACACACACACACACACACACACACACACACACACACACACACACACACACACACACACACACACACAGTGACCAGGATTAGATTGAACTTTTATCAAAGTACTGATACTTTTCAACAAATACTATGAATTCCAAAAGGAAGTCTTACGTTGAACACTACTTAATGTACCTGGGTTACTTCTGCAGCTTCAGAGTAAAATGTACAAATACCTTGTTTGCGCCTCTGGTTGCACCTTCACCAACATCTGACCAACGCTGAAGCTACGATCACGCTGCAGGAAAATGTGACCACATGTCAGATTTTCTGCTCACGAACGACCCGCATCCGATCTGTTTTGTGACCAGAATGAACGGATCCAGATTTTTGTGCAGCAGACTCAGGCCTCTGAGAAAACTGAGAGGTTTTGTGTCAGGGAATCTCCTTCTATATGTATTTCTCTAACAACAAACTCTTTGTGGCGTCGGAGGTTCTTCTGGGCACGAGGGTCACTTTGGGGTCGGATAACGTTCAGACTGCAGTGTGATGGAAGTCACATAAAATGTAGTTTGAACGATCACGCAAAGGAACTGGTTGTCACCGAGAAATTTGAATTGGGCATCAAGACCTCAGGTTGAAAGTAGCCTCAGTGCATCTGAATGATTATGTTCGGAAAAAATGAAGAAATCAAAATCTTGCCTTGTGTAAAGCCGTCAATAAGGAAATATTCATCAAAACAAATATCGCATATTAAAGTTTGAAAAGTAGATGAACAATAACAGTGTTTTCCTCCAGACTTGGTTGTCTGCCCATATGAACGCCCCTGTTCTCCCAATGTTAATGTTTATAGTGTATTGTTCTCTGCGCGCGTGTGTGTGTGTGTGTGTGGTTTCATTACAAAAACAAACAGCGCCAACTAGTGGCCCAACATGCTAACGGCGCACAGACAACTTGTCCATGTGGTTACAGACTTTTCGTACATGACACATTTTTTCAGCATTATTGATTTGAAGGATTTCAAAGTGTATTTGACACACAAATGTATATATATATATACATATACATATACATATACATATACATATACATATACATATACATATACATATACATATACATATACATATACACACACACACACACACATATATATATATATATATATATATATACACACACACAAATGTACAGGAAATCAGGGAGTGTTTCCCTACAAGCCTTATAGTCGTCCACCAAGATGCGTCTGGATCTCCGGGGACCTTCTTCACTCGCTTCACGGGGCCTCAAACTGAGCTTTTCATCAAAAAGTCATTCCTAAAAGTGCATTTACATGCACTTGGTCAATTTGTTTACCATTAAGGTAAACAAAGAGAAACAAAGCCATATGACACTATACTAAATATATATGGACATATACTGGATATATGAACAATATATAAGATATCATTTAGGAATAACAATATTCAAAAGTACATTGTACAGGATTGATTTATTATTTAAAATTCTGAAATCTCGTCCTACAATCCATGCAAACTACATCGTTTTACATGTTCCTGCTGTTGCCGTGTAAACGGGCATCGTTTTCACAGCATTGCCACGTTAATGTGAATCTTTGTTGTTGTGTGAAGGAGGCCTCAGTGCGTTTGTTTTTGTTTGCACGTGATGGTTGTATTTACTATTTATTATGTCAGCACTTGTTTTTACATGGGACCCCACAAACCTGAAACTAAATATACAACGGGGAAAGAACTCGAGTGAATACATTCAAACCCGTCCAAGTTCAAGTTCTGGTCGTAGTGGAGGGTCCAGAGACTCGGCGTGGCAGCGCATCAACATCGTCCTTCATCCATCAGATCTGTACTCAAGTATGCGTGTCGTGTTGATTTAAGTCCGACTGTCGGTCGATCGTGCTGATATTTGTCAGTTTGCTCGGGGATCGCTATGTGTAGGCCCAGTGTGGGGATGTGGGTTATCTGGGAACGGGCAAACACAGCGGTGGTCTGGAAGAGCACGTACAGACAGCCGTTATCGTACGGCTCCATCTGACACGTCCAGGGCCGCGAACGTGTCGCGCACTGACTCGCACGCAAACACTCGCACAGAGCTTCACTTTTCATCCCGCTCAATAGAGAGTGGCCCAGATTAAGCAACAACAAAGGACTGGGCTTCACCTCTGGGATAAGGGGGAGGGGGGGGGTCAGTCCTCCCTTGTAGACCTCTGCACTGTTTATTTGCACTGGAAGCCCAGACGCTGTGAAACTCCCACTCTGAGGCGCTGCACAAATACTGAGGCTATTTGCAGAGGTGGTTTTAATTCTTTGCAGAGCAATGATTGGCTCTTTCCACTCCCGTCTCTGCAAGAGCTTCACCAGTGGATTCCTTCAACCCACTGCGCCACCACCAGCACCACCACCACCACCACCCAAACCAAATCACACCGGCTGTAAAACAAATAAAACAATGTATATTTTAATGGCGTTAGTGGCCACTGAAGGCTCGAATTGTGTTTATTCTGCTTATGATATCACATTCTCTACTCAAACAAACACTCAGAACCGAAACCACACTTTCTATAGCGAAGAACCACCACTGGTCTCTGCTGCAGATCCGTCCGTCTGATCGACCAACCGACCGACCGATACTCTACTTACCTATCTAATGTTAAACTGAACAAGGCAAAAACCGTTTCACCGACCAACCAACCAACTTACAGAATGAACAATCAATAAACCAACTCAACTGAAATGACCAGCTGAAGTCTACCACATTTACCTATCTAGCTATGCATCGGCCAACTGACCAATATTGCTAGCTAGCCATCTACCTACCAACCTACAAACCTACCAATCCACCTACCTACCTAACTAACTACTGACCTACCTACCAACCTACCTACCTACCTACAAACCTACCTACCTACAAACCTACCAAGCAACCAACTTACCTACCTACCTACTGACCTACCTACCTATCAATCCACCTACCTACCTACCTACCTACCTACCTACCTACCTACCTACCTACCTACCTACCTACTTCCCTACCTACCTACCTACCTACCTACCTACCTACCTACCTACCTACCTACCTACCTACCTACCTACCTACCTACCTACTGACCGACCTACCTACCTACCTACCTACCTACCTACCTACCCTCCTACAAACCTACCAACCTACCATCCATCCATCCACAAATCATGATATGACGTTGCGCGTATAAAACCCGAGTTTCTACAGTGGTTCTAGTGCTGGTGGCGTTTCAACTGCTGCTCTTCAAAAGGCTCCTGATCCTCTGAGAGGACGAATCGTGTTCAGGGTGAAAACATGGAGATGCTGGTGATGGTGAAGCAATCAAGCTGCTCTCCACCGTGGTATGCGAGTCACAAATGAGGAGAGATTGCACACGGATTAAACTCTAATTAGTGCTTTTCTGCTTGTGAGAGTGGTCTTACCTTGGGTGAAGCTGTTTGTTTATCCACATGCATCAGATTAATGACTTCATCCATTCAGCCCCCCACCCCCACCCCCACCCCTCCCTCCTTCAGCCATGGCAGTCACTTTTCCTTGGAGTGGAAGCTAAGGCCTGTTTCCACAGCGGTCTGCATTGTGGGACGGTCGCAGCGGTATTGTGAAGCACCCACTGACTCGGGATTATTGACATGCTTTCACAGGCGAGTTCAGGCCTTGAAAGGCGACATTCCTCCTCACAATGGGCCCAGTGTGTTTCCCGGGGGCTGCAGACATGAATAGAGCCCCTAAGTGTATCACTGTGACTCGTCAGCCTGTAATCAATGCAAACAAGATGAAAGGGTCTTATCAAAAGAGACAAACACAGACATGAGCAGCGTCTGAACAAAAAAGGTGAAGGCTTTTATTTTTTTTCTGGGCTGAAGTCCTTACATCAATTCATCCTATTGGGGGGTTGTGATGGGGGTTGGGGGTGGGGTGTGTGTGTGTGTGTGTGTGTGTGTGTGTGTGTGTGTGTGTGCGTGTGTGTGCGTGTGTGTGCGTGTGTGTGTGTGTGTGTGTGGGGGGGGGGGGGGGGGGGGGGGGGGGGGGGGGGCTAGACACATCCATGTGGTGATCAAAATTAGATTTGCATGTCAATGAAAAATAGAACAAGACTTAGTTTGGATACTTAAGAAGAGTCAATGGAACCACAGTTAGTCTTTAGCAATGTTACTGTAAATAGCGCCTTGCTAGCTGAGCCCTTGTTCACAAGGTTTCAAATTAAAAGGCATAATTTAAGCAGTATTGTTTCAGGAAAAGTTTTTGTGTTTACACGGCAATGCATTGAAAATGATGCCTGTTTCATCGTAAACCTCAGAAACGCTGAAACTCGCCATTGTGAATGATTATAGCGTATTATTCTCTGCACGCGTGGACGCATGTGGGGTTTCATTTTGAAAACAACCAACAGCACCTAATAGTAGCTGCCTTTTCTGTGGAATCGGGCATCTTTTTCAAAACATTGCAGTGAAAACACGAACCTTTGCTCCAACAAAAAACACGTTTTCACTTGAAACGCTGTCGTGTAAATGTGGCCTTAAAAACCAACTCGCCTGTAAAGAAGAAAGTTGGAAGTGTCCATTGTTTGTCTTCACTGGAACATAAACACAGAATGGAAAAAGAAAACCTGAAAACTGTAAAACAGTCTAAAGCTTTGACCTCACTCTGATGTTTTGGACCCAACAGAGATCGTAATGGGGGCTCTCAGTCTTTCTAAGAGGCAATCTGGACGTGCTTCAGGTGACAAAGTTTGTGAGTGTCTGAATTAGTGGATGGTGAAGACATTAAGTCTGGGGTGTTACAGCACTGCCGATAGGACTCATATACCAGCAGGAAAGCAGAGTAAAAACACTCCATGGTGTAATTCAGTCATTAACAGACGACACTGGGTCACACAGAGCTGAATTTCAAACACACAAAGCAGATCTCGAGGAATTCCTCGTTTTAAAATCCTATCTGGCGATTCGCAGTAATCCCTCCTTAAAGCGGAAACCATCCTCCGCAAAGAAAACCTGTGACAAGTAATCTTATCAAAACACGGCTGTCCATCAGGGCGATTCGTCACGCGAGGAAAAGTAAACAGGAGCGAAGAAGAGAGGAAACACTGGAAGCTCATCACAGCGATCCCACTAATTCTCTCCTGTCATCTTTTAGTGAGCGTGGAGGTATTAATGCTCAGAACAGAAACCTCCGAGACAAAAGTTTTTAAACAAGCCAAAGGGGGCGCCAGAGAGAGGAAAAATCTCAGTGTCAAGAACATGTCTTTACCCAATAAAATTATTTAAGTGTAAAATATAAAAATATTAAAGATAATTATTCTTTAGAACAAATCCTTAAGTGTTACCAATACAACATAAACAGGCTATATATGAAGACCCACCAGGTATTTCATCTAAAAGCATATACGTAACGAGAAGCGTTTTGATTTTAATTTCCTTTGAACAATAATATCTTATAATGTAAAAAACTTTAAGAAATACGACATTCGACCAACAGGACAATGTTTTCAAGTGAAAGCTGAACATTTTCTGAGCAAAACGATGCTTTGGAACAGCTAACTACATACATTTTCAGTGTTAATGCTGTTTCCATGTAAACAGAAATCATTTTTCAGAATGTTGCCGTGTAAACAGAGAAAGTTTCTGAGACCAAAAGACAAAAATGCTGCATTTCCACTTGAAATGTCGCGTCAACTGGACCAAAGAAACATCTAATCTCAGTATTCTCACTTTATCTGGAATTTTCCAGACAAAACTAAACAATCAAACTATAAATAAATGTGCTTGAATGAACCCGTATGAGGCTTTTGAATCAGTTTGTTTACGAGTTTCATGAGTGAAACCTGTTAACGGTGGAGCTTCGTGACGCCAGGTGAGCAGTGGAGTTGTTGTAGGACCTCGGATGTGAAAAGAAGTGCTCATGCAGTCTGAGCTCTAATGTCCCTTTAAAGTGAGTTCAAAGTTGTTTACGCTCAAAACGAGAATGTGCTTTTTTATTCTGCGCTCTCGCTGAGTTTTAATGAATTCAGAGCCGCGCTGTCATTAATAAGCTCATTTCATGGCCACTCATTGTGACCGGGGGTCCACAGGCCGGCCCGCCGCGCTGCTCTTTAGTGGGTTGGTGTTATTTTTTGTGATTACCGTCCAAGTGGCTGCGGTAAAAAGCAGGTCAACACGGCGACCTCGTGGCGTCCTTCAGCTGGAGAGTGAAAGAGAGCCGGGCGAGGACAGCGATGCCACTTCATCAGCTGAACCAGAGTGTTCATGATAAAAAGCTTTGGCTCATAATACAATGATACCAACATGGATTAATATTATTATTTTTTTCTATTTTGGGTTTCAACGTTGATGAAAACACGTTTGAATCATCTTACAATTTAATAGGGAAATAACTACATCTGATCACTTCCAATCTTTTCTTGTCTCTTTTAAACAAAACACTAGAACAATTCAAAAACGTCGTTTTTTGAATAAAAAGAAGACTGACTTGGAAAAAGTGACAATAGTAAAATATTTTTCCTGTGGGCTCACCACCTGTAGGAAAGGTTCTTAATCGGTGCAATGTGATCTGGGTGACGGTGCTCAGACTGCCACCCCCGCCACCCCGAAATGGATAAGCGGGAGAAAATGGATGGATGGATGGACAGTAAAATATTTACCATATTTTCTGGACTACAAGTCAAACCTTAAAAAAAATAAAAATCCTCATGAATAGGGCAAAAACATCTATAACTCTAACAGGTGTATCAGAACATTTATTTGTCCCAATCTATAACCATAAAAATGTAAATAAAACCGCTTTAGAATCTGTATTTAAAGACGAGAGGTTCCTGTGATGACTGTATTTTCTGATCTATAACTCGTATCTGTCATGAAATGTGCTTCTTAACCTTTTTCCTCTGTAGATAATAATATTTCATATAACTGATTGAATTTCTATTCAGTTTTATCGATGTTTTAACTGTTTTCTATTTGTTCTGTGTTCTTTCTGTGCGGCGCAAGGCTACAAAGAATTTCCCTCTGAGATTAATAAAGTATTTATATTCTATACATGTTACTGTAAATATGCCACATTTAGCACAAGGTTAGTTTCCATCCGTCGTCACACATTTTGAAATGTAAGTTGCATGAGCAGCCGAACAACTAAAGAATTTGCGACAGGAATTATGGTAATCTCCGAAATAACAATTAGTTGGTGGGTTTTGTTTTTATTCAGAATGACTAGAAAAAGAGAGAAATGTAAAAAAAAATAAAAATGAAGAAAGAATAAACAGAACATATTTTCGCGACTATAAGTTGCATCTGTCAAAAAAGAAATGATCACGAAGAGGAAAAAACATCTAGAATTGTCTCTGGTTGGTTTCGTTTTAGTTTGGCGCTGATGTAAAACATGACGACGTCGTTAATCATCAGCAGAGGTTTGTGTGTCTTGTTCTTATATAAACCTACGAGAGGAGCAGGAAACAGAGACGCACAAAGTATGTGAGAGCAGCCTGACATCTTACTGACATTTCAAAAGTCTCCTCCATGTAATGATCTTTTTTTTTTTTTCTTTTCTTCTTCTTTTTCATCAGCCTCTCGGCAGGCTACTAAAGGACCGACTTCATTATGGACCGGAGAGCAAAATGTGGTTTCCAAGGGAACAAGGCCCGACCGGCGGAGAGCCTCAGGACTGTGGGCAGGATGAGGTGTTTGCACTCTTGTACACCTCGGAGGAACCGTGTAGGTTTTATGCGTGCTTTCGGAGAATATGCAGCGCTGTGCACGCGGAGCCATTCAGCCCTGCCAGATAAATGAAACCAGCTAAATCACCTGGGAGATTGCAGCCAGGCCATTGATTTCACGGGTCATCAGATAACGCCGGGGCTTGCTGAGCACATGCCCTTCAGCACTGGGAGAAGGCTATCATTTAGGCCGATCAATAGCTCTAATTACCGCGCTCCACCCACCGCCATAAATTCCTCTCATACGGTTTTCAAGGAATGCGAAAATACAGTATCACTATTGCGATCGCATCCAAGCCACAGTGAACCAAAACCACTCCTTTAATAGCTTCTTTTAGCTCGATATTAGGAGGGAAAGTCAATTTCAGTCCATGTTTTTTTATGTCAACGATCCGTTTTTGCCTCAGACAGTTCTGGTTTAATCTGTACTCTACAATCTGCAGCTATCGCAGTGTTAAAACGTGACTATTATGCTCATTTCAATGGACTTTCTTCTTCTAGGACTCCACTGAAGAAGCTTTTTATGACTCAGAGTATCAACAAAAAGTTCTGATTTGTCTCATACATTTTTTCGGCCTCTCAGTTTAGCTGTCTTTCATGCTTGCCTGCTTTATTTAAATGGGTCACAACCAAAACAATCCTGTCTTTTAGCAGCTGCTACAACCTGTAGGATATTTATAGTTTTATCAACTCACAGCCAGCTACACCGGATGACACCGATCTAAACGTTAGGCTACGACACAGTAACCAAGAAGCATCAATACAACAATGAAATAATTAAAAAAGTCAAACTTATAGAGTCTAGTCAGTGTTTTGAAGGTGGTCAGTTCATCTGGCGGCGCACTTCAAGTTACATTTACTGTCTGAAAGTTGCTTTTTTGATAAAAGATTGATTGATTGAACACAAACAATGAAATGCCTACAAATATAATGAGTTCACTCATGAAACGAAAGAGGAGAACACAAATCCAACATTAAATGACCAAATAACCAATTTCATCAACCCTATTGCCACATTTCCGGAGCTCCTGCCCTTCGTGTCGCAGACGCACATTAGAAAACAAACATTAGATGTGAGTTAACGGATTTGGCAGCTAAACGCGCTGATTGAAGCAGCGCCACAGGATGTTTCTCATGTCTTACAAACCGAGGCAGCGTGTGGTTTGAAAGCTGCTGCGTGACTCCTGGAACAGAAAGTTATCATGACACAGATCCACCGCTTCAGTTGTAAAGGTGGTTTGTGTTTTCTGAGCCTCGTCTTCACCGGATCTGAGACAAAGGTGCAGAAGAGGAAGCCGGAGACTTTCTCAGCTTCACTCAGCTCCGACTTCCTCTCCACGCCACCTCTGCTTGATGTGTCATTAACTCAAAATGAAAAAAGAAAAAGCAGAAGAAGATAAAAAAAAAAAAGAGAACATGTTGGCGTCTTGTGAGTCGTCCACTTTTAAAGTGGGGCTGCTCTCGCTCTATTTGTCGGTCACCTCTGACACGCTGAGCGCTGCCGTTCCTGCTATCAGGTTTCTCCACTGGAAGCTGTGATGTGGAGCACTTATCACCGAGGTTGGCCCGCCGCCCGCCGCCCGTCACTCTGTGCCCACCACTCTCCCCCTCAGACCAAAGAACAAGGCTAATGTGTTAGAAACGCCTGTGTTCTGCTGTAATGGGTCCTACCTGCCAAGAATCTGCTTAATATTGAGTTATTATGTCTGCGTAGGCTGGAAATGTACTTAAACTATCCAGAGAGCAGCAGAGGACCAGCAGCAGGAGGCGAAGGAGGCAACATGTATCAGAAACAGACCAGCACAACCCCCGGAGACATTCAGGCCCAGTTTAGACGTGAAAACGCTTTTGTGCTTTGGCACCTGTACGGAGAGCAATATACTATAAACATTATTGATGGAAGAACACGGACATTCTAGTGGACAGACGACCAAGTTAGATGTTATTAAAGTGACAATATAGAATAGGTAAATAGATAACTGATCTATGAGTAAAATTAATGTAGCTTGTTAAAAGTTCCGTATGGATGGTTTCATTAGAAAAACAAACAACCACTCATGGCTGGCTAATAGCTGCATCGTTTTCAGTGTTTCTGCCAGTTCCGTGGAAACAGACATGGTTTTCAGAACGTTACCATTTAAATCAATTTTTCTTAAACTAAAACGTAAAAACAATGTTTTTCACACTGTTGTGTAAACGGCCACTGAAAGAACACAGAAGATGCGATTCCTCGGGTCCACATCCAGCGGTCGAGTCATAAAAATCTGTCAAACTCCCCTGAAGACAGAAACGTTTTGGATAGAAGACAGATGGTTTGAGGAGGAGGCGGTTTGCGACACTATCTCTTCTCCATTTACAACAGCGGTCCGTCTACTCTGCCAAACAAATTCAATAATCCAGCTTCAAAGGGTCACGGTCAATCACAAGTGACCTTTGAACCCAGTGTGAACTCATGCGGCTCCAACGACCACGTTGAAGGTTTTTAAAACACAAGGGCGTGTCAGGAGTCACACCCACCCACAACATAGAATCCATCAACATAGAAGCCCGAGGCCACTGACATAATGAAACCTTGGTGACAAACCCCAAGAGTTTGAATACCTGAGCTCCACCTTCTAGTTGGAATAAGCAGCCTCATCTAGAGCAGTGGTCCCCAACCAAGAGGCCTGACCCCTATGGGGGGGGGGGCAAAGATTCCAGTGGGGTTGTAACGCCCTCGTCATCTTAAGGCAGGAGAGTCAAACTTAAGGCTGGGGGCCCGAAATCAAAGGGCTCCAATCCGAAGCGACAAACCAAGGAAGTTGTTAAAATTTCAAAGAGAATAGAGATTTTTTTGTGGTGGACACAACACGACACTGAGACCCGAGCTGAGATATCGGTGATGCCGCCATGAAAGCTGGC
Source organism: Lipophrys pholis (assembly GCF_963383615.2). Lineage (NCBI taxonomy): Eukaryota > Metazoa > Chordata > Actinopteri > Blenniiformes > Blenniidae > Lipophrys > Lipophrys pholis. The sequence goes on from NC_137636.1 coordinate 4,194,552, forward strand.
TGCCTCGTTACGATCGAACTCACCTGAAAGCCCCGCTGTCAGGGAGAGTTGGTAACAACTAGCACAGTTTTTCAAAACGTTGCTGTGTAAATGTGAAACTCTTCTGAAACGGAAAAGTTTTTACTTGAGGCCTTCTTGTGTAAACGTGCCTTATCCCGATGTCTTTGCAGACACACCTGTTTATCTGCTTTATTTCCTTCTTTTCCATGCACAAGAAGCACTATTTTCACCAGTTCTCACTTCTTCCAGTGAAAATGTTTTTCATGAAGGAGTGGACGAAGCTCGATTACATTAATACTGAGGACAGACGTTTGATGGATAAAAACAGTAGGAAGGACAATGCTAAGACCACATCGAAATAACAGTCTGCTGCAGTCTTACTTCACTGTGTTAACATGAAAAAAAACAAATACATCGTATAAATACATAAGATCTGATATTTGGAAATAATCTGATGGCACTCAGTTAATACATTTTATGGTCATGTACGCGGGCTCAGTGTGGTCGTTGCTATCCGGATTCATGTCCGTGTGTTTATTACCGATCCATCAGAGGGAACTGGCATCTGCACCGCCGGCTCACGTCCAAACACATCCAAACATGCCCGGCAGCTGGCCCCGGGGCCCCCGGAGCTGCCCGGCCTGTAATAGTGACTGATTAGAATAGCAGCGGCGTGAACCGAACCCAAAGCAGTTGTTGACAAGGCATATTAAGCAAAGTGGGGGAGAGCTGTGATGATGCCACCAGGGAAACGTGTGCTGGCCCGCAGAGCCGCTTCTCTTTAACACCGTAACGTCCAAACAGCTGATAAGTCTGCCCGGGACACCGGAGCAGCGTCTCACTGTTTCACCACGCGGCCGAGCAGCAGCCGGCGGAGAGCAGGAGCAGAAAGATCCCAGAATGCACTGGGGAGAGCCCGCTGGGGTCACCGAGACACTGCAGCATTTCTTTTAGGTCACATTTACACAACGATTTCAGTGGAAACGGAAAAAGTTTCGTGGCGTTTTACGTGTTCATTTGGTGCTCCGGGGAACAGAAAACACAACTTTTTGACAACACTCCGTCTATGTGTGAACAAGGAAAGAACGCTGCTCCTGGTGTCACGACTCCCAGTCCAGATTCTCCTGGGATTGGTAGTTTTACAGACGACAGTCACCGTAACAATCCGACTTGGTCGTCTGTCCAGATGAATGACTGTATACTACCATTGTTAATGTTTTTGTTCTCTGAACATACGCTTTTGGTTTCATTACAAAAACAGCACCAACTCCTGCTAACATGCTAACTCCCAACATGCTAACTACATCGTTTTCAGTATTTATCCCGTTGCCATGTAAACGGACATTTTGCTGAAACCAAAATACAAAAAATATTTTATTTTCACTTGAAATGTTGCGGCGCACCACAAGAGTTGCTGTAACACGGGTGGGAATTAATTTCCTCTTATGTCATTCCCTTTGCATTACCTTGCTTTACCTGCGGCGTTCCCACGTTTAATCTCGCGAGAGTAATGTCACCCGCTCACGTGACCCGCTGCAGCCTATCGCGCTCTATAGCGCGATAGGCTGAGCGTTCCAATATGGCTGACAGGTGCGGTGGCTAAGCGTTGGGGGGGAAGTCGAAGCAGGTATGTGTAAAGTTCTGATTTACCTTCCTATCACGAAAACAACCGTCCAACAGCTTGCAACTAATTGTGAACTTATAGGTGCCGACCATCAGAGCCGAGTTGTTACGGGCGAGTGTGTCGATGCTAAGATATAAAGCGGAGTTGGTCAGTCAATCTGGTTGCTAACGGTAGCTACTAGCCGTATCCATGTATTTCTTATGGGCGGTTAGCATTGGGTTTTAACCCCGTTTTCCTCCATGTCTCCGAATGAATTTAAGTCATATTTATGTCGAGTCTTCATTGTATGTATATATACATGGTGACTAAGTGTTGTGGCGTTTTAAGGCCACCTGGACGTTTTATGCTATGATAGACAATGAATGAACGCTGCCGCTGGTGCGCAGTTACACTGGTCATAGTGACAACACTGTGTACGTTTTCATTTGGTTTCTTGTACGTGTGTACTATTATTAGTATGTATATTACACGTATGACATTATTGCATTATTGATTGTAGTTGGCATTGTTAATACGAGCAGTGTTAAGTTTATTAAGATTTGAGGTATAGATAGATTACTTTGATGTGCGCGCAATGATTAAACTGAGGGTCCTGTGTTTTTACACTGCCGTCAAGTGAGCCGGCGTTCGCTGAAGCAGCGTCAACTGAGCCCGCACTTGTTTCTTGCTGCGCTTTTTGTAGCGTCTTTTTGGTAAAGCACAAGGGAGTGTACGGCCGCAATGCTGAAAGGGAACCCTTCAAAATAAAAGCCCAGGAAGCAGCGATAGACAGATAGAGAGGTAGAAGGGATGGATGGATGAATGGATGGTCGGATGGATGGATCAGTGAAAATAAACCCTTCAACCCTTGTTTTCAATGAAAATTAATGTCTTATAGGTTTACACCTTATTTCACTTCAGTACAATACTAGACATGCTCCTTTATTACTACAAGCAATATGAAAGGAAATTACTGTAGAAATTTGGAGTAAATTGCTGTTAAACATAGGATCTAACCATCGAAAGTAATGGTCTCTTGCCTGTATTCAATTGGCCATAAAAATGAATTCCTTATAGGTTTGCTCCTAATTTCACTTCAGTACAATACTAGACATGTTCATTTATTACTACAAGCAATATGAAAGGAAATTACTGTAGAAATTTGGAGTAAATTGCTGTTAAACTTGGATCTGACCATCGAATGTAATGGTCTTTCACCTGTTTTCAATTGGCCATAAAAATGAATTCCTTATAGGTTTACTATTTAATTCACTTCAGTACAATACTAGACATGTTCCTTTATTACTACAAGCAATATGAAAGGGAATCACTGTAGAAATTTGGAGTAAATTACTGTTAAACATAGGATCTAACCATCGAAAGTAATGGTCTCTTGCCTGTATTCAATTGGCCATAAAAATGAATTCCTCATAGGTTTGCTCCTAATTTCACTTCAGTACAATACTAGACATGTTCATTTATTACTACAAGCAATATGAAAGGAAATTACTGTAGAAATTTGGAGTAAATTGCTGTTAAACTTGGATCTGACCATCGAATGTAATGGTCTCTTGCCTGTATTCAATTGGCCATAAAAATGAATTCCTTATAGGTTTGCTCCTAATTTCACTTCATTACAATACTAGACATGTTCATTTATTACTACAAGCCATATGAAAGGAAATTACTGTAGAAATTTGGAGTAAATTGCTGTTAAACTTGGATCTGACCATCGAATGTAATGGTCTCTCGCCTGTTTTCAATTAGCCATAAAACTTTATTCCTTATAGGTTTACTCCTTATTTCACTACAGTACAATACTAGACATGCTCCTTTATTACTACAAGCAATATGAAAGGGAATTACTGTAGAAATTTGGAGTAAATTACTGTTAAACATAGGATCTGACCATCGAAAGTAATGGTCTCTTGCCTGTTTTCAATTGGCCATAAAAATGAATTCCTTATAGGTTTACTCCTTATTTCACTACAGTACAATACTAGACATGCTCCTTTATTACTACAAGCAATATGAAAGGAAATTACTGTAGAAATTTGGAATAGACACAAAACTAATCATAAGAGTGATACATACATGTCATTATCACACACACAGAAATATAAAAATAGGAAAAAGAAATGATGAATAAAAGAAATAGATACAATAAAAGGGGGGATCTGTCAGGGTGGATCGTGTGTTTATCTGAATATTCCATAAAGGGTCGCCAGAAAGTGAAAATCTCATCTTTTCCCATTTAATATAGGTCAGAACCTCATGAAGCCAACTATTATGCGTTGAGGGAAGGCATGTTTCCACTTAAATAAGATAAGACGTCTCGCTAGTAGCGTTGATGATGCCATTACACGACATTTAGCTGCCGGCAAGCTCGATATAGAGAGGGGAGGGCATCCAAAAAGAACCGTGCATGGGTCCGGGTCAAGGTCCAGGTCAAGCACCACCGACAGTGTGTGAAAGACCTGATGCCAAAAACCAACAAGACTAGGACATGACCAAAACATATGCGTGTGATTAGCAGGTGATTGAATGAACCTGTTGCAACTGTCCCTGACAGAAGGGTAAATCTTGGCAAGTCTAGCATTAGTGTAGTACACTTGAAAGAGAACTTTGCATTGCAGTAGACCATGCCAAGCACAAATTGAAGAGTCAACACTGAACAACAAATGTCTACAGTAATTCCCTTTCATATTGCGTGTAGTAATAAATGAGCATGTCTAGTATTGTACTGAAGTGCATTAAAGAGTAAACCTATAAGGAATTCATTTTTATGGCCAATTGAATACAGGCAAGAGACCATTACTTTCGATGGTTAGATCCAAGTTTAACAGCAATTTACTCCAAATTTCTACAGTAATTTCCTTTCATATTGCTTGTAGTAATAAAGGAACATGTCTAGTATTGTACTGAAGTGAATTAAAGAGTAAACCTATAAGGAATTCATTTTTATGGCCAATTGAAAACAGGTGAAAGACCATTACATTCGATGGTCAGATCCAAGTTTAACAGCAATTTACTCCAAATTTCTACAGTAATTTCCTTTCATATTGCTTGTAGTAATAAATGAACATGTCTAGTATTGTACTGAAGTGAAATTAGGAGCAAACCTATAAGGAATTCATTTTTATGGCCAATTGAATACAGGCAAGAGACCATTACATTCGATGGTCAGATCCAAGTTTAACAGCAATTTACTCCAAATTTCTACAGTAATTTCCTTTCATATTGCTTGTAGTAATAAAGGAACATGTCTAGTATTGTACTGAAGTGAAATTAGGAGCAAACCTATGAGGAATTCATTTTTATGGCCAATTGAATACAGGCAAGAGACCATTACTTTCGATGGTTAGATCCAAGTTTAACAGCAATTTACTCCAAATTTCTACAGTAATTTCCTTTCATATTGCTTGTAGTAATAAAGGAACATGTCTAGTATTGTACTGAAGTGAATTAAAGAGTAAACCTATAAGGAATTCATTTTTATGGCCAATTGAAAACAGGTGAAAGACCATTACATTCGATGGTCAGATCCAAGTTTAACAGCAATTTACTCCAAATTTCTACAGTAATTTCCTTTCATATTGCTTGTAGTAATAAATGAACATGTCTAGTATTGTACTGAAGTGAAATTAGGAGCAAACCTATAAGGAATTCATTTTTATGGCCAATTGAATACAGGCAAGAGACCATTACATTCGATGGTCAGATCCAAGTTTAACAGCAATTTACTCCAAATTTCTACAGTAATTTCCTTTCATATTGCTTGTAGTAATAAAGGAACATGTCTAGTATTGTACTGAAGTGAAATTAGGAGCAAACCTATGAGGAATTCATTTTTATGGCCAATTGAATACAGGCAAGAGACCATTACTTTCGATGGTTAGATCCTATGTTTAACAGTAATTTACTCCAAATTTCTACAGTAATTTCCTTTCATATTGCTTGTAGTAATAAATGAACATGTCTAGTATTGTACTGAAGTGGAATTAGGAGCAAACCTATGAGGAATTCATTTTTATGGCCAATTGAATACAGGCAAGAGACCATTACATTCGATGGTCAGATCCAAGTTTAACAGCAATTTACTCCAAATTTCTACAGTAATTTCCTTTCATATTGCTTGTAGTAATAAAGGAACATGTCTAGTATTGTACTGAAGTGAATTAAAGAGTAAACCTATAAGGACTTCATTTTTATGGCCAATTGAAAACAGGTGAAAGACCATTACATTCGATGGTCAGATCCAAGTTTAACAGCAATTTACTCCAAATTTCTACAGTAATTTCCTTTCATATTGCTTGTAGTAATAAAGGAGCATGTCTAGTATTGTACTGTAGTGAAATTAGGTGTAAACCTATAAGGAATTCATTTGAATGGCCAATTGAAAACAGGCAAGAGACCATTACTTTCGATGGTTAGATCCTATGTTTAACAGTAATTTACTCCAAATTTCTACAGTGATTCCCTTTCATATTGCTTGTAGTAATAAAGGAGCATGTCTAGTATTGTACTGTAGTGAAATTAGGTGTAAACCTATAAGGAATAAAGTTTTATGGCTAATTGAAAACAGGCGAGAGACCATTACTTTCGATGGTCAGATCCAAGTTTAACAGCAATTTACTCCAAATTTCTGCAGTGATTTCCTTTCATATTGCTTGTAGTAATAAAGGAGCATGTCTAGTATTGTACTGTAGTGAAATAAGGAGTAAACCTATAAGGAATAAAGTTTTATGGCTAATTGAAAACAGGCAAGAGACCATTACTTTCGATGGTCAGATCCAAGTTTAACAGCAATTTACTCCAAATTTCTACAGTAATTTCCTTTCATATTGCTTGTAGTAATAAAGGAGCATGTCTAGTATTGTACTGTAGTGAAATAAGGAGTAAACCTATAAGGAATAAAGTTTTATGGCTAATTGAAAACAGGCGAGAGACCATTACGTTCGATGGTCAGATCCAAGTTTAACAGTAATTTACTCCAGATTTCTACAGTGATTTCCTTTCATATTGCTTGTCGTAACAAATGAGCATGTCTTCTATTGTACTGATTCAGATTAGGTGTAAACCTATAAGGAATTCATTTTTATGGCCAATTAAAAACAAGGGTTAAAGGGTTTATTTTCACTTTTGTGTCTGTACAGATATTGCATTCGATCCATCCATCCGTCCGTCCAATTATTTTGTCACTCTGTCTTTCTGTCTGTCTATCGCTGCTTCTTGGGCTTTTATTTTGAAGGGTTCCCTTTCAGCATTGCGGCCGCACGCTCGCTTGTGTTTTACCGTAAAGGCGCTTTTAAAAGAGCAGCAAGAAACAAGTGCGGGCTCAGTTGACGCTGTTTCAGCGAACGCCGGCTCACTTGACGGCAGTGTTTTTACGCAGGCCAGGTCCCTAAGTCCCGGATGGCGAGCTATAGATAGGAGGCCTCGAGCCTGAGCCCAAGGATCTCCACCTCTCGACTCCTGAACTCCACCTGCTCTGGTCGGGCCGGTATTCCCACTACGAACTATTATACAAATCCCCAACCCGTGTGGCCGTATGAACTGGCGCGTATGAACTTTTGAACAGTTGCGGGATCCGTGAACTGAACTCCATGAATTGAACTATCTCAGTGATGAACTCAACCCGCATTGTTGTTGTTGTTGGTATTCATGTATTTCTGTCTATTTGAAAGGCCATTCCTGTCCATGTTTATCCTCATGTCTAATTGTTTTGTGTCCGCTGTAAATAATCAATAACACTGGTACCATTTAAAAGTAATGTTCGGTGTCCGTCCTATCTCTCCAAGAGTTGTAACCTAGACTTCTGATTAGCTCAATAATAACAACTTGTAGAACACTACTATACTAGCTAAAGTACATGCTACATTGTCTTTTAATTTTATTGTACAAAGACAATGAATCTATTCTATTCTATTCTATTAAAGGTGTTTACATCACTACAGAAAAGACCAATTTTATCTCCCTGGGGGGGGGGGTGGCATAGACTCAGGGGTATGTTGTTTTATTTTGTCGTTATAAGCAAAAACTTTAGCTGATGAGTCATGAAAAAACAAACTAATACATGTCAGAAAAATACAATATTCCATAGGATCAGATGTTTCTATTTTATTAGGAGACCAGAATTATCAAAACACCAAGACAATTCTGATGAGTGTGAAAATAACTAACTTTTTAGAGAAATGCTTGTATTCAGGTGTATGTGAACATGTCAGTACATGCTTCTGCTCCATTGTATTGATTATTGCAGGTAATAAATAAATAGCAAATAGTCTTTGCAGCTATTTATATTTGCAGTGTATTTTTGGTTTTTCCAGCAGGTTCCTGCAGAGCCGATACTGTCGCCTTGCAGACTTCAGATCAGCCTTGACAATCCATTAGCATCAAGCCGATGTGAAAAGGCAGGCGGGTGCATTAAGAGTCGTCTTTTTAATGTTTGTGAGCCACGCATTCTTACTTCAACCAAGAGCGCCGTATCTCCTGCTTATTAACATAATATTAGCTATGAAAAGGCCGGAGCTAAACGCATTTTTCTGCATGAATAATGTAAGTGAAAGACACGTCGTCTTGCACGCCGGCGTGCAGATCTTCCCCTCGTCTCTAAAAGCCTTTCCAGGGAGAGTGCAGTGGAGTGGACAGCCCGGCAGAACAAAGGGTTATTTGGTTGGAGGAGGCAGAATGGTGACAAATTATGAACAACTCATTACACCGAGGTGGCACTTTGTCGAGCAGCGAAACACAATCAGACCGGATCTCGGGGGGGATGTTGGAAGGTGCTAATAGCTCTCTGTCAATGACAAAATGAATCACATTAAATTTCCCCCAAGACTCAAACCTCATTAATACTTCACAGGGTTTCAACTTTTAGGATGATTTTTATGGTGGTTCTGCTTCAAGAGATCGGGGAGGGGGGAACAAACTTTTTAAAGCGAAGGAGGAAACGAAGACTGAGTCGCACGCAAACCGTTTCCTGGATTCTGTTTTATCCTCCAGCTTCTGTACGATTTCATCCAAATGCACATAAAGGCCTCAAACCGAGCATCCTATTAATGAGGCAGGCGCACAAACCACTACACCACCGTGAGCGAGAGAAGTAGGATTATTCTAGACAATGAATACCGAATAACTGTTCACTCCAGTTCACAGTCAATGTAATGTGACCCAATTCAGATTTTTTGCTCTTATGTGGCACTTTTGGACAATGTGAGCTGGAAAAAGACACATTCATTCAGATATTTTGAGATCTGATACAAGCCTCATTCACATGTGGAAATAAATCAGATATGTATCGGAGATGTGCCTTTGTCATTGTCACGTCTCAAACTGTCAAATCTGCGTCCATCTAGCTTATCTTGTTCCGTAGTGAACACACGGTAAAGAATGGAGAAGCATGGAGGCGATCCGGCACAGTGGGGGGTTGAGGAGGTCACATGACTTCTCAGGAATTAATTGCAGAAGAAGCAATTCTGGCCCTTTGCCTTCTTCTCCACCAGAAAATAATAGCAGTTTTTGGCGAACCTCTCAGCGTTCATCACGTCACCATCCATGGCCTTGCAGTTAGAACTTGGTTCAGAAGTAGCCTGTGTGATGGCGAGAATCAGATATAGGTCGCATGGTAAAATAATATGTGGAACTGCACGGTAAAAGACTTGCAGAGTAAACAATATAAATAAAAACACCTGATTACTCATTTTAAATCGTCAACTGTTTACCTGTTTGTAGTACTTGAGACCACATATTCAAACTCTGGGTTTTGACGATAAACTAAAGCTGAGCTGCTAAATCACATCTCCAGAGTCAAGCAACTAATAATGTGTTCATAAATAAGCTTTCACGGATTCATCCTAATCACCACATCTGGACAAGAGGAAAAAAATTTTTTTTATCTTGATGATGCATTTCAGGACAGAAGTGTCTTATAGTCTAGAAAATATGCTCATAATGTTTCCCTGTTAGTTCAATGCACACAGATAAATGATTCTAAAGAAAACTAGAGTGTGTCTCTAAAGATCCTCACACTCTTCTAGGATCCACATTTCCAATCAGGACGTGTTTACATGACGGCAGACTTCCCCTGAAAGCCCGAGCAGACTGAAGTCGCTCTCACAGAGCTTTAAACGACTTTACTTCACTCACTGATTTATGTACTCCATGTACACACACTTAAAAGCTCCTCTTGTCGGAAGCGTAATTACTCATTCACTTCCCGCAAACAGCTGGAGGCACAGACTCCGTCTCTGTGCAACAAGTCGTCAGCCAGCGTCAGCAGATCTTCCTGAAGCCAGTCGATCCTGCAGCATGGAGGCTTTTTATCAGACTAAGCTATAAGCTAAGCTATCATAGCGGCGCATGCTACATGAGCAGACCAAACCAAATACATGAAGTGCATGGGTTCTAGTATCTGAGGTTTGATTACTGTGATGCTGCTCTGAGGTTTCTGCCTCCCTACATTGCAACTGTCATATCACCTTGGCCACTAGAGGTCACTATTGTTTTTATTACCTGCCACGACTGATCAATGGTGTTGATAACCCCACAGCAATACGATCCGGAAACGTGATAAATGTTACTGAAAATACACATTTACTTTAGGAGTTACTTCTTTAGAAGAAGTGGAGCTATTTGAGATGCTTTGTAAAGTAATTTTGGAAAAAACTGACAGCATTTATCAAGATGTCGTTATGATGTGCTCATAGCTGAAATATTAACGTTGCTGTCATCACTTAGAGGGATGAAGATAGGGAGGTTATCTCTTCTTGAAAATGCTAAAGTTATTTTACAGTGGGACATCTTTCATGTTGCTATCATCAGGAATATCATGACAATTAGCATTATTCCATTACCATTAGCTTTTTTCCACAGTAGCTGTGATTAGCATTAGCATGCTTAAATGAATAATCTTGTCATTCAAATGGCTGGTTGCATGTTTGTAGTTTATCTCAGCTGCTCTTTGCTGTGTTATGATGAGCTCTGCGAACGTTTCTATCAACTAATCTGTTACTTTCGTTGTAGATCAGGAGTTGCAGACCTGTTGTCTCGCTGTTAGCATTAGCTGCAGCTTCAACGGCTACGATCACACTGAACTCTGGAGGAGGAACGCCTCATCGAATCATTACTAAATTACTTCCACTCTTAACTTCACTGACCCAGGACTGACCTCCTCTGGAGTGGAAAACAGGAGGACATTTTCCATGTGAACATTTGATGTCAGAATGCTGGAGTTTGACTGGTCCACTGAAGACGATCAGCCAATCAGAAACGCCTCCATGGATGCAAATTAGATCCAGAAAAAAATGCTCAGCGTATTGTTCTCTACATGTGTCTGGTTTCATTACCAAAACAAACAACTTGAGGCCTAACATGCTGACAAGAGCGTTTTCTTCTGCTTCCATGGAAACAGACGTTTCCGACACGAAAACGCAAAAACGAATTTTCCCAACATCAACATTGACGCTACCAGCGGTCGTCGTCGTTATCCAAGTTATCCTCCACTTCCTCCAGTTTGTGAATTCAGATTAGCGCCCCCTCGTGGATTGATTTCCAAACATTCACTCCAACATAGAGTACGTTTCAAAGCAGTGACGTTTACACCTTTAAGTGTCTGTTTTGGTGCGTTGGTAGAGAATAAATGAGCCTTCAGCCTGCGCACACACCCTCTCAGTGGACATATGTCCCTGCTCTGTTTTAAACCACATGAATATGCAAAGGAGGGCTTTCAGCTAAATCAGGAGCACAGAGCTGTCAAGTAGAGAAGATTGTTGCCAGAGGGGCCGCACCAAAATTACAATTAAGCTGTCACAGCCAGAGTCAAGAACACCCTCTTCAAGCCTTTCTCTCATTAATTGGGATTTAGGGAGTACCTGGGTCTCCTTGGTAGCGAGGTTCAAGTGGTTGTTAGTGAGGAACAGAGCGACCACTCGAGCCGCTCCATCTTCCCGGGCTGAGGGGATGAGATTGTTACGAAACGTGATCAACAGCCTCTCAAGGGTCACGACGCAGAGCTCCAGCACCTCCTTGAGTGTGTACTTTACTTCCTGCTCTTTGTGGCATCTCACACACACACACACACACACACACACACACACACACACACACACACACCATAGTAACTAGTTGTTCTGCACATGCTCAGTAGATGGACAATAAGAAACATAATTTCCTCCAGAGTGTCTCGAGTCCCAGTTTAGATTCTCCTGGGACTTGGTAGTTTTATAGTTGAGGGTAACCCAGAATGTCTGGTCGTGGTCTGGACTCGGTTTTGGGTTTGATGGTCTTAACTACAACACCAGTGACTAGTTACTGTGATTTTCTTCAACACTCACAACAATGGTGTTGAAACGATTCATGCAGAGTTCAAATCCACCACATGACCCTCAGCTCCTCCCATTTCCTCCAGCACCTCCTTCAGGAAGTAACTAGTAACTGTAAATCAGCATGACTGTTCTATCCATGCAGAGTGTGAACACATGAATCAACCGACTGTTGGTGTGGACGTCAGTGAAGACATGAGGAGGTCTTCCTCTTCGCCGTCTTCCTCCTCTTCCTCGACAGGTCAAGACAAAGATCCCATTGATGAGATTTATTTCTCCTCAAGTCTTCATGTATTCACTCTTTCTCTTCTCTGCTGGTGGAGGATGGCGGGTATTTTTAACGAGCAGCCCGTCGTCAGTTGCCAAGCACTGAGGGGCTTGTGTGAAGTCTTGTGCCTGGAGGGCTTCTGCTTGTATCTCTGTGTGGCAAAAACAAGTAGAGGAACACTGCAGTAGTCAAAGGGGAATGTTTTTTTTTTTTTTTCGTTTCCCCAGCAAGGTTGTGGAACTGATGCTCAGAAATCAGAGGCGAGCCTCCAGGGACACGTCGTCTTTTGTTTTCTGCACCGCGGGCAGATGTGGGAGCTTCTGCACAGGCATTCTGCAGCAGCTCCCACCACGAGTTCCAGGCCCCCCGACAACAGCTCAACGGGAGCGATGACATAATAAATATCTGTGGTGGCTCCGACGTTCCCGCTCCGCGCCTCGGCTCCAGGTTCCCTTCAGATTTTTAAGCTTTTTTTATTCATCCCACTGCTTCAAAGTGAATTATAAAGCGGCGCACAAACAACACTGCAGCTCGGCTTCCAAAAAGAAGTTGGGATGATTTGTAAAATTTAAATGAAAGCAGGAGGCAATGGTGTGCCGACGTCAGGAAGCCTCACCAACCACACATTTCACTGTTTAAAGTTGAGCTGAAATCACGTCGCGTTGGTTATTCTAGATTCTTTGAGTTCATCGGTTATGGACGAATGATGACAAACATACAGTTAGCTCATAGAGCGGGAAGCTAACTGTGATTTAATCATGCTAATGCTAATCACAGCCAGTGTACATACAAGCTAATGCTAATGTTCAGCTGCAGTTTCATCTTGCAGACGGTAGCAAACGTCTTAGAAAGGGAGGCTAACTCCTGTTTGAGCATGCTAAAGCTAATCACAGCTACGCTGAAAACAGGCTAAGGCTAATGCTAATGAGAGTCGGGTGGCGTTCATCATGTTGTCAAGAGTTCAGGATCACCGAGATTCTCTTGACTCAATAAAGGAAAAATACCAAGGTAACTGTTGAAGTTAAAGCTGGTTGTCAGTCTATTACTATGAGAATAAGTACATAGTAAGTACTAAGTATTATTAAAATAACTGGTAATAGTCCAGTTCCAAGACCAATAATGGTAAAAGTAGCGGTGCTACAGAAATGAGTTACGTGTGATTGTGATCTCCAGCAGCGTTGAAGATACAATCCAACTTCTGATTGATATCGTGTTGATTGCATTGCTCCACTGTTTCCAATTTAACCCTATTATGCATTCAGCGCTCCGGTTTAATTATCTGACATCGGTATAATAACACCTCGGCGTGCTGAGTGCCGGGGCTGTAAACATCGATGCAAACCGAGCCCGACACACTCGGAGAGTGATTAGGCAAATCAACATAAATTAATGAAACTAATAAATCACTGCGTGCGACGGCAATTTTCCTGCTTGTCTCTGCTGATGAAGATCTCAAATACACTTTCCCCTACAGTGCTTGAATTATGAGCCGGCGCCGTCAGATTCCTGTTGCTTCATGTCACCACGGCGCTGCCGTGCCGCAAACAAACAATAGATGGGGGAAGGAAAGCTGGAAACAATGCTTGGACTCAGATGATTGAGTCTCTTTTTACCTGATTCACGAAGATCCTGTATCAACTGTGGTTCACTAAACGTTCGTACAAATACATTGAAATATGAGCTTTCAGGCCTCGTTGACACAACAGAGTTTTCACGTGAAAACAGAAAACTTTCATCATATTTTGTTCGTCTGTTTAGATGACAACGGTCCTCAGAGACACTGAAAACACAACTTTTTGGAAATGGCTCCCAAGGTGGACTTTTTTGAAAACATTCCATCTGTCCCCGTGGAAATGGAGGAAAATGCAACTTTTTGAAGACGCTTCATCTAAAACGCTTCTGCAAACACACGCACACCACGGCAGTAGTACCTAGTTGTTCTGCACATGCTCAGTAGATGAACAATAACGATGATTTCCTCCAGAGTGTCGTGACTCTCAGTCCAGATCCAACTGGGACTTGGTAGTTTTATTTTGACAGTCGCCGTAATGACAATTCAACTTAGTCGTCTGTCCATGCCAATGCCTATGTACTCATGTTAATGTTTATAGCGTACTGTTCTCTCTGAGCATGTGTGTGTGGTTTCATCACAGAAAACTAATAACGGCACCCACTAGTGGCCCAGCATGCTAACTACATTGTTTTTAGCATATCTGCCCGTTTCCGTGGAAACACACATTGTTTTGAAAAGGTTGCTGTGTAAATCATAAACTTTTCTGAACGCAAAAACGATGCGGTTTCACCTCATACAGACATAGTAAATCAGATGTGTTGTACAGACGTCCAAGATTCCCCATCCATTCGGGTGTTACGCTTCAGACGTGACAGCAGCTGACAGGTCCCCACGCAATTTCACTCTTTTACACGAGCAAACCGTCACAACATCTGATCTATGTAGACATGTGGACGTTCGTTCATCAGTCATCACTGTTTTCTATAACTTCCTGTATTTCGATTAGGACGTCTGGATGATCCCGGCGTTAAAAGAAAACACCCGACGAGGTTCTCGAGCCTGGTTCCCGGCCAGCTCCCACCATCTGCGCTCCACATTTCCAGCAAAGGTTGAAAAAGTCAGGAGAATTTTCCTCGTGCGCCTCAAGCAGCAGAAACATGAAAGGCTGGGATGAAGAAGTGCAGACGCAATCTGGATGCGATTCAGCAGATAGTTCCATTAAAAGCAGCAGCTGACACGGCGAACAAGCCAAGCCCCCCCCCCCCCCCCCCCCGCTGTCTCCGCTCTGACAGGACGGCCTCCGACATAATTGGACGAGGAACTGATCACATTTACAGCTGGGTGACGACGCACCGGGAGAGGAAATGAAGTCATGAAAGTTTACCCCGTGCAATTTTGTAAATCATTACTCTGAAACACGACCAAACCTCACGTTCGGGAAACATAAACTTAAATCTACAATAGCAGGAATTTATATTAGCAAGTGCGGCTGGATTTCGGCGGATGATTGTGCCGTTTATGGACAATTTATGAGACAGTATTTTCTAAGCAGTGATGAGAAAACAATCTTGGCGTGGCAGGAAGGCTCACGCTCCAGAGAGCCGCAGCGGCGCGCTCTGCTAACCTCCTCAGCTCCGCTATAATTTGGTTTCCTTTAAGAGCTTCTCTACTTAGCCCAGTTGCCGAGGCTGAGCGAGCAGCTTCCCCGCTGGACGTCTTAATGAGATCGGCACAGGTGTCACTATAGCTCCACAGCTGTCTGGAGGCGCCGACATGAAGAGACAATGCACGGAGGTGGAAAATAAAAGCGTCGCAAACATTTCACCCAACAATGAGCTGAATCCTGCTTCCATCACGAAACGACAAAGGAAGACAGGAGACAGCCTCCGCCGCTCGCCGCGGCCTCGGTACGACGGCACGGCGGATCAGAGCGGGATTAAATCCATCAACACCGCAAACAATCCAGGCTCTCGTGACGTGCAGTCAGGTGAGGCAGTGCCTCACCTGCCATCATGGAAAGAAAAAAAATGTAAAAAGAAATTTTTTTTTATTAAATTGTTATATGTATCCAGTGATTATACTATAAAGTTATTTTCCGTTTAACTTCACAAGTTTTAGATTAATTTTATTCAAAATCGCTGAATTTTCACATTTACCGTTCAAATACTGAGAAGAGACTTGCGGTGAGGCAGCAGCCAGCTGAGCCTCACCATGGATTGCGCAATGACTCGGCTAACTGCTGGCCTGCTGTGCAGTGAGACCGTATTGCTATCTCTCTGTATGTCGCTATTAAAATGTTCAAACACTTTTGCTATATGAATTATATTATACATTTCCATAGTTTAGTTAACTCAGGTATATAACGTACAGTGTATTTTGTCAACAACTGTATGTGTGTAACGTGTTTTTTGTGCTGAGCAATCAAAAAACGGCTGCGAAGACGCACTGGGTGAGGCACGCAGTTCTCCTGCCTCATGGTAGAGGGCGCTAGTGATCCCAGGGATCCTTCTTGCGACTCCTCGGCTGCAGAATAAGTGAGAATAAGTGACAACAAGCTACAGTTAGCAAGTCAAGTGCAGCGTTAGCGATCGTTTATTTTTTCCTCTCGCCTGGACTTACTTTTAACATGGAGGATTACATCTCTAAAATAAAACAGTTTTCTAAACTTTCGTTCAGAAGGAGCGGCGCATGGACTTAATTTATAAGTAAAGGTAAGACCATAATAACGTTTTTTTTTTATTAAATGTGCTTTTTTGTGTGCTACAGTTTGTATGTGTAAAGAATGCTGGTATGAGCTTTTAAACAGAACCCATTAACTGCTGCCAATCAAATGGTGAATAAGATCCTCTTTAGGGTTCATATGTTTGTAAATCTGACTGTGACGAAGTCAGTGCCTCACCAGCCATGAACCTCACCGCATGTCACTGGTCGTCACAGTGTTCACAGTTTCTCTTGTCTTGCAAAACATTTGGTTGCGTCTTGGGCGCCGCCGTATATGAGGACAGTGCCGCCCGGAGCCGCTGAAAACGGCTGCAAAGGTGGACGTTTTTGAAAACGCTGTGAATCTGTAGTAAAAACACAACTTTTCTGAAACGCTGCTATTGGTCATGCGGGAAATAATTGTTCTGCACATGCTCAGTAGATGGACAATAACAATGTTTTCCTCCAGAGTGTCATGACTCTAGATTCTCCAGGACTTGGTAGTTTTATTTTGACAGTCACCGTAATAACAATCCTACTTGGTCGTCTGTCCACTAGAATGTCTGTGTTCTCTCATTGTTAACGTTGATAGTTTATTGTTCTCTGTGGTACGTGTGTGGTTTCATTGTAAAAACATCCAACAGCGCCAACTTGTGGCCCAACATGCTAACTACATTATTTTCAGCATTTCTACTATTTCCGTAGAAACGGGCATCGTTGTCAAAACGTTGCCGTCCAAATGCAAAACTTTTCTGAAACAAAACTCAAAAATTGTTTTCACTTGAAATATTGGAGGGATGAAATGCTGAACACAGATAACCTGCGACATCTCAAATCTTCTATAGGATGTATTTTGTTCTCCTCTCATCACTGCTGAACACGAGTTCATCTTTGGTCAGCACTGAAAAGCGTGAAAACCGAAGCTGCTTGCAGTTTTGTTTTGTTTTTTTTGTACCTCCGAGGAAATCAAATGACTTTCAATTAAGTCCGTCCGCTCGGATCAGAGCCGGCTTGTTGTGTTTGGCTCGGCCAGAGGAGTGTGTGTCACAGCACTTTTTACTGATGAGTTCGATGTGATCTGTCGTTGCCTCTGTCATCAACCCCCCCCCCCCCCCCCCCCCCCACCCCCCGGACTCCTTCCATCACTCGTCCCAGTGAGACAGTGGACTGACAGTGATGTGATGGGGCAACACAGACTGTCAAGATGGATTGCTACCCAGAGAGACACGCACACAAACATTTTCTTTGTTGCATTTTCATCTCTTAAGTGGACTTTACATTGACGTACATTCATTTCCAGGAGCCTCAAGCTGACATCAGCCGTGACTACAACTAATCTAAACCTGAAGTCAGGCTAAACTTAAAACATCTCATCACCTCACAAAATGCTCAGGACATGGGTAAAACACACACAAACACAGAAGACGACTGTCACTGACACGCATGACCTTACAAAGACGGACGTACAGAAGACATGGGTCGCACAAACATGCAGACAGAATCACACATGCATTCTCCCAGATTCCCGCACGCACGCACACACACACACACAGAGCCTGGTCAACTCCTGCGCCTGTCAGCCAAAGGTCGCTCAATCTGACACAGTGTTCCAGTTGGAAACAGGCCCAGAGAGGAATCACAGCTTCACTGCCTCCACCATGGAACACACGCACATAAACGCGCGCACGCACACACACGCACACGCAAACACCCACACACACACAGGACAGAGATCTGAGAACATATTTTGGACTAGGCTAAGCCATCAAGTGGCCAGGGGGTCCACCACCCAGGTCCTGGTCTCTGCCCCCCCCCCACCCCCCCTGCAGCAAGCTCTCGATGAGGTCAGACAGATGAATCTATACTCTCGCAGCAGCCTGTAAAGACTCAATTCTCCTCCTTCGTCTCGGAGCAGTGTCACTGTGGAGGCTGAACTCCGAGGCGATGCTGGCGGATGATTTGAGGACACGGTGTGAGACTGCAGCTCCGCTCGAGACGCTGAGAAATGAAAGAGAGCTTCAGCATCAATGGGAGACAAATAAACACAGACCAGAGACCAGATGTAGATTAAAGTACTGAACGTGGTTTTACTTGACACCTGCTGGAGAATGGAACTTCACAACCAGAAAGTCACATCAGTCAGTGGGAGGAAGAGGCTCTATAGTCTGGATAAGGTTCATGGACTAACTCTTAAATCATTCTTTAACCATTTATATTTTTAAAATCTTGTTTTCAAACATTTCCACTAAGGTTGTTAATCATAATTTCCCCTTAATCTAAGCTGCCTGTTATCAAACAGAAGTAAAAGAGATTCGCTCTTTTGTTCCTTGTGTGAAGGTTTGCTGCAGGAAGTGAGGGTGTGAGATGATACAGCAGCTTCCACTGTGGTGGCTGATGTGCAACGACTGCATCAGAACTCGTGCAGATTCAAGAAGAACGTTTTTGAAAGCAGTGTGGTGACCTCGGTGCACGTTTGAGGGCTGAAGAGCCACACGAGGCTGCAGGTTGCACGAAGCAGCCTGAAGCGGCGTGAAGCAACTTGCACTGTTTTGCACTCATGTGAATGATCAGAGGAAATCCCCTTGAATGACAAAAATATATAAATACAGTATATTTTACTGATTCGCTGAGGCTCCGTTTACACATTGTTTGTGCATTTTTGTTTCAGAAAAGTTTTGAAACGTTCTGAAATCAATGTAGTGAGCACGTTGGACCACGTGTTGGCGCTGCTATTTGTTATTGTAATGAAACCACACACACGCATGCACACAGAGAACAATAAACTATAAACATTAACGATGTGAGAACACAGACATTCATATAGACAGACGACCAAGTTGGATTGTTATTGTGGTGAATCTCAACTATCAAACTACCAAGTCCAGGAGGATATGGAGTCACAACACTCTGGAGGAAAACGTTGTTCTTATTGTCCGTCTACTGAGCATGTGCAGAACAACTATTTATCACATCCGTGGTGCACATGACAAGTAGCAGCATTTGAGCGTTTTTGAAAAGTTGCATTTTCAATGGCTCTGAGCACCATCATCGTGTCAACGTTGCCTAGTTAGTAGTTAGGCCTTGAGAGCATGTACGCCGTCGTTAACGTAGCAGCGAGCGGCTCGTTTCCCTCTGCAGGAGGCAGGTGGCTTTTGTTTGTGACACCGAGATCTTTCCTCTGAAGACCTGTCTGCTCCTCTGTGCTCCACTTAGACCGTCAGCGTGAAAGCCGCAGGGGACACGAAGCCCACACACACACACACACACACACACACACACACACACACACACACAGGAAGTGGTGGGAGAGGTCACTGCAGTGCACACACACACTTTATGCCACGTCACAGACGAGAGTCGGCGTCCAAACAAAGAGCCGGAGGACCTGGACCAGCAGCAGCTCGGGTTTTTATTTTTAACCGTCTGGGTTTTTGTCTTTCTTGAGTCTGAAAGAAAAAAAAAAAAAAAGAGAAGATGCATCTGAAAATAAAACGTATACGTAAAGCGAAGCTGCTACTGCATGTTTTGATGCTTAGCTGAGGACCGAGTCGTGTTTAACAGGGTTTTGTGTGAAGTCGAGTGTGTTTCTGTCGAGATGTGAGTGAAAGTGAGAGGGAGAAAGTCTGCTAATGAGCTGTGTGTGTGTGTGTGTGTGTGTGTGTGTGTGTGTGTGTGTGTGTGTGTGTGTGTGTGTGTGTGTGTGTGTGTGTGTGTGTGTGTGTGTGTGTGTGTGTGTGTGTGTGTGTGTGTGTGTGTGTGTGTGTGTGTGTGTGTGTGTGTGTCCTGGGAGATGAGTGTGGGGAAAGTAGTCCCAGTGTGAGAGTAGTAATTAGACTCCCATCCATTAACACGAGGGGCTGTGGAGGAGGATGAGCAGCAGGTGTGTGGGTGTGCGAGTGTGTGTCTGCCAGTGTGTATTTGTCTGGGGTTTTTTTTCCTTGCCGTGTGTACATGCACATAATAATGATAATAATAATGTGCCAATACATAGTTAATTACGGTGTGTCTGCGTGCTAATGGCCGCGTGCAGCGCGCTGACCTCGGCGCGCGGCGCCATGTGCTGCGGAAAGCCACTCGTCAGCTGCGAGAAGCACAAAGAGGCAGAAAGTGTTCAAAGAGCGGTTTGTTTACACCTTCAAATCAGACGAGGAGCTGAAAGTGTGTTTTCTCCGTGGGTTAGCTGTTCTCTCCAACTTCACACAAATAAATCACAAGTCTAAATAAATGATGCAGCAGCGACTCCAAACAACGGGATTTTTCAGAATTTGAACACTCGTATGTGATCAGAACAGTTTCATGAATGCACGGCGACGTTTTGAAAACAAAGTTCATTTTCACTGAAACGGCAGAAGCACTGAAACGATGTAGTTTGCGTATCGGGCCACAAGTTGATGCTGTTGGTTGTTTTTGTGATGAAACCACAGAGACGTGCATAAACTAAAAATGTCTGATGTGGACTGGTGGGCAAAGATGGAACTGCACCAGTTTGTGCACGCTTGGCTTGAAATGCATTGCACGCTCACTAAACCTTTTTTTTCATTTTCAAAATGTTTCTGTGTGTAAATGTGAAACCTTTCTGAAACAAAAACGATGTAGAGGCCGAACACAAACCAGCAAGGACATCCGGTGTGTTCCTGCTTTATCTTATGAAGGGCTGATGGAGTCTGTTCCAGCTGAACACCATGTCAGCTCCTGAGTTACTCACCCACTCTAATTTTCACATTTTACACCCACATAGAAATATAAATGAACCCGACTTCCCCGGAGAAAACCCACGCAGGTAAAGGGCAGACACGCAGGAAAACATCCAAGCAGGTCAGAACCTCCTCGAAAGGAGAAGATGGTGGATTTCTACTTTTGGGTCCCACTTTGATGGAGCGCTGACCGTCACATGAAAAATATCGGAGTGTGTAACGAGGGAACGTTCGGGCCCCGTTTACACGACAGCATCTCAAGTAAAAAAATGCATAATTTTTGTGTTTTTTTTGTTTTAAAGAAAATCTTTGTGTTTACATGTCAACATTTTGAAAATGATGTCCGTATCCACAGAAAGTGAAACGCTGAAAACGACGAAGATGGCATACCAGGCCACGAGTTGGCGCTGTTGTTTCTTTTTGTGGCGCAACAACACACCTCAATAAACTATAAGCATTAACAACGGGAGGACACGGACATTCTAGTGGACAGACGACCAAGTTGGATTGTTAATATGGTGACTGTCAAAATAAAAGTACCAAGTCCCAGGAGGATATGGAGTCATGACACTCTGGAGGAAAACTTTGTTATTGTCCGTCTACTGAGCATGTGCAGAACAACTAGTTTCTCCAGTCGTAGTGCGCATGCGCAGTGTTTCAGCCGTCTACACGGAGGAAGCCCTGAGCATTTCGAGAAAGTTGCGTTGTCCCCCGTTTCCACAGAGACGAATTCGGAGCGTTTTTGAATAGTTCCACCTCGGGAGCTGTATTTTGTAGTTACATTTTCAGTGACTCCGGGCCCCAAAACACAACCAAAATGTAAAGATTTCACTTGATCATGTAAACGGGCCTTTTGAAGAAAGGACATGAATCAAATCGTTATGGTGAAACACAGAGGAACCGGCAATTATTGAGCATAATGTGCACATTATCTATGTTATTATGCAGAGCTGTGGCCATAAAGCATCAGTTTATTATTCACAACCTGCGATTGCAGAACTGTTACAACACGACGACTGTTACCCTGTAATCAGCGTCCATCATGCAGGATGTGATTGTTTCAAAGCGGCTGAGTGGGAAACCTGGCTGAACCGATGCCTGATTAGCCCCACGGGCCGCGGCTGACTGACGCAACGTACAAATGTCACCTGATGGGATTCTTATTATTCTGCGTATAATGAGATCCCATTAGCTTCCATCTCCCTGCGGGATTTGAAGGCAGTCATTGAAGAGATTACGTGTCTCCTGATGAGGTCAGCGGGTTCGCAGGTTGGGAGCCTTTGCCAGAGGCCGTGTTGATTTCCTGGCCTCGCCTCGGAGACACCTGTGGGACGAGCCCACCCAGGCGAGCCTGACCTGAGAAGTTTTGTCTGACGCTCTGGAGGGAGCACAGAAAGGGTGAGAGGGAAAGCGAAAGAGTGTGTGTGTGTGTGTGTGTGTGACTCTGCTGTATGCAAACCACAGCTTTGCTCCATGTTGTAATTTACCCTGCCGCCAAAACCGCCGATGCTTCTGCTGCTGCTGCTGCCGAGCGCTGCGGTGGAGTTCAGCTTCCCCGGCTGTCTCGCTGGCTGGGACTCGTAGACGAGGGCTGCGCTAACCCCATGACTGTTTGTTTATCTTGCAGCCAGAACCGGCCATTAAAAGTGGGCCCTCAGTCAAAAGCACAAAAACAGACGCTTGTCATGTTCGAGGGCTGTAATTGTAGCTCTCGCGTGATGTTTTTATTTTCCCTCTGACCTCGCTGGATAAACTCAAGAAGCCACTTAACATCGGGCCCGGCGTGCCAGAGCCCAGAGAGAGAATTAAGCAACATGCAGTCAAGGGAGACACGATTTCTCCCTCCTCTCTGTTCAGTTTGTAGCTGCGAGCGCTGGATTTGTTCTTCACCCTTCAAGCTCCTGACCATGTGAAGCTCCTCTCCCACTGTCCCGCCGCAGAAGGCAAATTAAATTAGTGAGCCAGTTTCCAAAACATGGCAGAGAATTCACAGAGGTACCCAGGAGTTTTCAAGGGAGGAGCAGGACCTCAGAAACCAGAGCCTTTTGTTCAACATTTTCTCTGCAACAGTCTCGTAGTCGTTACTAAAGATCTCACGATTAAGATCCCGTTTACACGACAGGAGAAAATGATTGTGTGTTTCAGTGTTTAGGATTTCAAGCAGATGAGAAATGACGGCCCAGTTTACACAACGTTTCAAGTGAAATGCTTTTGTGTTTTCGTTTCAGAGAGGTTTTGTGTTAGTTTATTTCTATTTCGTTCATTGAAGAAAACAATGAAAACAAATTAAGACACTACAAAGCAAAAGTTTCCAAGGTTGTTCACTCTGCAAAGTAATGAAAATGATGGGCTGCACGGCGGCCCAGTGGTTAAAGAGGTTACATTAAACAGCTTTTCAAAATTTCCACATGGTCTCGTTGGTCCAAAAACATTATATTCAAAGTTTATTGCCTTAAATCGAGCTTTTCTTTGATTTTCAGCCATTTTGCTATTGGATCATAGGAGCTGCACTCACAATCTGCTGTGGCTGTGTGATGGTCCAAGGGACGGCCTACCTTGATTGGGATTGGCTAAACCCCTGATGACACTATATGGGGTTTGATTCCTGATTGGCTGGTTGGAGCAACACACTTTTTAAAAACTGAAACAAGCCAAGGAGAGAGAGGACAGACTGTCCTCACTTCTGGGGCGTCATTCCAGGCATGGGGACGATTAGCACTGTTGGAAAACCAGGAGAGAGTGAATAATATGTCCCCTTTGGAATTTGCATGTTCTCCCTGTGTGTGTGTGTGTGGGTTTCCTCCAGGTACTCCGGTTTCCCCTCACCACGGCCCCCACCAGCCCCCCCGGAGCTGTGTGATGAATAAAAGAAATAACATAAATGAAAAGTGGTGGGTGGCTGCGCTGGTTTGTTTTTGTAATGAAACCACACAAACATTCACTCAGAGAACAATATGCTATAAACTTTAACAACGGGAGAACACGGACGTTCTCGTGGACAGACGACCAAGTTGGATTGTTACTGCAGTGACTGTCAAAATAAAACTACCACGTCCCAGGAGAATATGGAGTCATGACACTCTGGAGGAAAACATTGTTGTTATTACAGATCTACTCGTATATGTGAACTCCAGTATTTACTGCAGCTTCAGTGTGGATGTGCAGCAGCTGCGTTTCGCAAAAGTTGTGTCTTGTGTGTTTTTGTGTAAACAGAGCTGAAGAGACGAGGGTCTGCCACTTTACCTCGCGAGCGTCACCTGATGAAATCTTGAAACCGAATGTTTCGAGATGTTTTTTTTAAAACTGCTTTGCAAAACCTGTTTGCAATTATCACAGCCTGCTTAGATTGAGGCTTACAGTCTTTTTTTTTCTGTAATTCTCATAATCTCAGTGCAGGCAAAGTTTCAGGTGCCCCATGTGATCAGTGTTGCCCCCCCAGCGCGATAACCACCGAAGTGAAGCTCCGGGGAACCTGCTGCTTCTTACGCGTGGCATTTAAAAGTTAAGCACTGCGCTGCTCAGCGAGCTTGTCGAAGGCTACCACACACGCTGTAAATGCTTTGTTTACAATGGGGGAAACAAGCGTCTTTAAATTAGCCTCCTGCAGATTACTGTGTGCATAAAACAGTCCGGTCCCACAACTACAGGGGGTTTGGGGTAAAACACCGCTTAGGTCCGAACATCGCCCGACACCAGAGAGCCACGGTGGCTCACTTCCTTCCAACGCTGACAGAGAAGAACTCTGTGGTTCCACACTTCACTTGTGGTTGTCATCCATTAAGCTGGAAGCACAGACGCAGCCTCCCTCCTTCTAACTCTTTATCTGTGGCTGCGTCTCAGGCTCATTATGAAATATGCAATTACAGTCGCACAAATGCGGAGGCGGCCTTCGGTGCCTTTTCAGCGATCGGCTTCACACAATGGAAAGAGGGCAGAGAACCATCGGAGTGCAGAGCGAGACAAAGCCAGCGAGGGGGAGACAAGAGACGGGGGAGAGGGTTACTATTTTCCATGTGACAGGCGTAATTGACAATCTTGAGCCGGGCCGGAGGCGTCACGTCGGGCGAGGCGGAGGAATTTAGTGAGATTAAAGGTTAGGGCAGGCTAATTACTTCAATAAGACATCCAGACGTGTTCGGCGCTGTCGTTACATCAACCTCCGATCCAGCAGATGAATTCTGAGGGAAAGCAGCAGGAAACGTGCCTCAGAGTGAACTTGTTGACAGCTAAACACCGCGACACAGCTTCATATCGCTCCGGAGGTTCACGCCAAAGCCAACAAGTCGCAAGGATTCACAAAATGCAATACAATGTAGATCAAGTTTTCAGCTTGTGGCTCCAGAGGACAGAAGAAAATCACCTCACTGCCATTGGTTGGACAAGTGGTAAGACATTTACCACACACACACACGGATGTGGACACACACACACACACACACACATGGATGTGGACACACACACACACACACCTTTTAAAGAGCAGCTGATCTGGTCAGATTTACACATCTAGACCTGAGCTGAAGGAAACGCTATTTGAACTTTTTGAAAACGCTCCGTCGTCATGGAAACGGGGGGGGAAATGCAACTTTTCTGAACCACTGTTACTGGTTTTATGGTGGACAGTCGCCGCAATAACAATCCAACTTGGTCGTCTGTCCACCAGAATGTCTGTGTTCTCCCATTGTTAGTGTTTATAGCGTGTTGTTCTCTGCACGCTAGTGTGTGTGGCTTCAAAACAAAAACAAACAGCACCCCCTAGTGGCCTGGCATGCTAACTACATTGTTTTAAAAGTTTCCGTGTGAACGGATATCGTATTCAAAATGTTGTGTAAAGGCAAAACTTTTCTGAAAAGGAGAACACAGAGACCATTTTCACTTGAAGCATTGTGTAAATAAGGCTCAGTCTGTCATCGGCTGTTCTTTACAGTGATTGGTTGGTAAGGGGGGAAAGGGCGGAGCCTAAAGGATAGAAGCTCACTCCAGTAAAATGTTTCTAATGTTACAGTGCAACCGCAAGAAAATTCATCAAATGTTTAATTCTTGGGAAGTTTTTAAAGCCCAACTTTCTGCATGAAACCTTGAAACCTTCCAGAAGTCTGCACATCTGTCCACATCTGTCAACCTTAATATAAAACAGATATTCAAGACATTGACCTCAAACTTTTCCCTGAAAATCTTGTCATGTTAAAAAATTCAAAGTCGTCCACTTCTCGTCCCCTCCCGTCCCCCCGTCCCCTCCCGTCACCTTGCACTCATTTTTCCAGGCTGTGATCTGCCTCCATTGTTCTCCCAGACCCGGGGACAGATGGACAGACAGACAGGGAGTGGTGCACCGCCACAGTGGGATAAACTATGAGCTGTCAGAGAGCGCCGTTAAATTGCTGTGGAGTAAATATATGCTCCAGTGCGGTGCAGGCCTCTCCAGGTCATTGTGGTGGGAGTATTGTGTGTGTAGAGGAAGCCACAGCAGTGTGTGTGTGTGTGTGTGTGTGTGTGTGTGTGTGTGTGTGTGTGTGTGTGTGTGTGTGTGTGTGTGTGTGTGTGTGTGTGTGTGTGTGTGTGTGTGTGTGTGTGTGTGTGTGTGTGTGTGTGTGTGTGTGTGTGTGTGTATAAAGTGAGAGGAATTCACATATGTTAATGGCATGAGCTCCTCTTTGAAACAGTATTTTTGTTGTGGAGAGCTTTTTTAGTGTTGTTGGCCGACGTGGGATGTGGCGGCATCGTGTTTGTCTCCAGCCCGACCAGAGACCCCGGGTTGAGAACAGGAAGGGCCGCCTTTGCCCTTCTGTGGCACCAAATAAGTGAGGGCCCTTTCTCGGTGTCCCACAGCGACCACATCTGGAGCCGAGCCGCCCTCCGCCCCGCCCTCCGCCCAGCTGCTGACCATCCCACCCAGCGACTGGGCGCTGAGGCCGCGAGCTGGTGAGGGCGCGGCGGTCGTCTGAATGAGACCGCAGGCCCACTTGGCGGACTGCTGCAGCCTCCTCGGTAGACCTTCAGCAGGGCTTCATTACAGGCCCGGACCACACGGCATGTGAACATGTGAGTTTCTGTGTGGGTAACTTCTTTTTTTAATTCATATCTGATTGTTTGCCTTCGCGACGCGTGTTCTAATGAGAACCTGTTGCTGGTTTGCACATCGTCCCACAAATTCCCCACAACTAAGAGAACCCCAGCTTTCAGAAATAGCAGCGTTATCTTTAAATACACAGCAGCAGGAGCTCGTCCTCGTCCTCGTCCTCGTCCTCGTCCTCTCGTGGACCAGAGAAAGTCAACTCTCTTCAGGCTCAAGTGAGTGGCAGTTCTGGGTTATGCTGCAGTTCAAGAGAAAATTCATGAAGCATCACCCGACTGCTTCCTTCTCTACATAAAACAAACCTCAGAACACATCAGGGAGGCTGGTGAGGTCTTCACCCGCCTTCATGGGTCAAACTGTGATTTCGAAGGCTGCAAGTCGAGACCTGGTGTAAAAAGAGTCTGAATATAATAAAGTAATACATTATTCACAGGCTGGATACAAATACATGTACATATATACATGGACAATGGATGCAAAGAGCCGAGTAACTTGTCAAGAGTGACCTCCAAGTGTGTGTGTGTGTGTGTGTGTGTGTGTGTGTGTGTGTGTGTGTGTGTGTGTGTGTGTGTGTGTGTGTGTGTGTGTGTGTGTGTGTGTGTGTGTGTGTGTGTGTGTGTGTGTGTGTGTGTGTGTGTGTGGGGTCTCCCGTGTGCCCCGGATGTCACGCAGTGCTGTCACTCAGTGTAAATGCTCTGGTGGGTCAGGGAAGTTACAGAGGCCTGTCCAAGCCTACACACACACACACACACACACACACACTTACTTCAGTATTTCCTTAGATGACATTCATCTTTCATTTATTCTCATATTATTCAAATACATGTCGACTGTGTTGAGAAGCTTTTTTCCCACTAGGAAGTGGGATCTTTCCCACTTCCCAGTACACAGTAGACGTATCTCTGCCCCAGACCTCAATTACACAAAATCTCCAGTGCAGAACGCATCGTTTATGTACTTGATACTCCATCAAAAATGTCCGTACGTTCCCATTGTTGATGCTTGTATCGTAATGTTCTCTATGTGCATGTGTGTGTGGTTTCATTACAAGAACCATCAACAGCACCAACTAGTGGCTTAGCATGCCAACTACATTGCTTATAGCGTTTCTGAAATTTCCCTTGAAACTGGCAATGTTTTCAAAACGTTGCTGTGTAAATGTGAAACTTTTCTGAAAAAAAATGCAAAAAAAGATGCTTTTTTAATGGAAACATTGTCGTGTAAATGGGGTCGCTTGTTGGCAACAAATTTAATAACCGAAAGCTTAAATAAATCATTTTCACAATTACCGATGATATTTCAGATAAATCACTGATATGAAATCCTCCTGATTCTCAGATAACAGAACCCAGACGGCAACAATTCAAGCTTATTTCAGGGTTTGAGGCTTTTTCCTGCAGCCATTTATTTCCATTCCTTCACTTTTTCTCCCTTGCTCTTTATCATTTTCCTCCACTCCCCATCTCCTCCCTCCTGCTTTCATTTGGCTCTCGGTGTCCGTTCCTCACAGCCCGCCCTCTCCATCACTTTCATCCTGCAGACCTCAATCACTTTATCTCCTCATCCCCGGCTCTGTCTCTCGTCCTCCCTGCCTCCCCGGGGAGTAGTAATGGGATGATGGGTGGGTGGGCAGTCATCAGGTGTTTTTCCATGCAGCGGAGCCCTCCTCCCTCACCTCCCACCACCTCCTGCAGCCATCCATCTCCATAAGCACAAACTGAGTGGGAAGCTGCAGCCCGCCTCCATGGTTCTCAGAGCGACACTCATCCACTTTAAACGCAGTGGAAGTCCGAAGGAGACAAGAGCCAAGAAATTAGCCTTTTCTCTTACGTTGAATGCTCCACTGCGCTATTGTACTTGAATTATTGTGAACAAAGATGTAGCTATGGACATTTCTGTGAGCTTGTTATGTTTGTCTTATATGAAATGTTGCAGAGCACAACGACCCAGATGTGTTTCCATTAAATTGGTGTGTGTGTGTCAAACGTTATCGTGGTTGTTAATCAATACGTCCATTAGGGGGCAGCGCAGGTTGTACAGGTAGCACAAAGTTTTTAATTCAAACATTCATGAAACAAAGTCAAAATGGCTATTCGTGTCTCTAGTAGTATTCAGAGTTTTCTCTGGGGAATAATTAGTTGCGTTACGTTTCTGTCTTTGCTCGTGAAGACGTTTCTAAACTGTGGACACATCTGAAGCTTCTTTTTCCTGCTGGCCAGCTGAGGACATGATGGACATTTGTTTGTGTCCACACACACACACACACACACACACACACACACACACACACACACACACACACACACACACACACACACACACACACACACACACACATTCGCACAGTCTTTCCTCAAAGAATTTCTGTCTCTTCTTTGCTTCTTTCACTGGTCACACATGCTGCTCCACACTGACCCCACAGGTCATCAGTGGTATTACTCTGATACACATCTGGACACTCCTGGAAACAAATCAAAATGGGTGCCGTTTATACGGCAACGTTTCAAGTGAAAACTTTTTTTTTTTTTTGCAGTTTTGCGTTTACACGGTAAAGTTTTTAAAGCGATGTCCATTTCAATGAACGGCTTTTTCACTACTTCTTCCTCTTTACTTCTTCCTCACGACTCCCCATCTGCCCGCGAGATATTTTCCAAGTTTTTTTTTCTGTGTCTGCTTCCTCTGATTCGCGGGGTTAGCCGTTTGTTTACTACCCAGAATGCATTGCACACGTCACGTCTTCCCCTGTCCTCTGACCACACCCGCTGGAAAGATCGCTGGTAAAGGAACCACTTCCTCGCTGCTTCACGTCTGTGCACGAGCCATTTTCCAGGAGAAAACTAATGTTACAGTACCCACCGCTTTCTTTTCCGTGTCTTTTTCAGACACCTAAAATGCATTGCGCTTCACGTCACGTCCCCTCGTCCCTCACCCCGCCCACTCGAACGTCCGTTTGAAAGAGGGCCGAGATCGGTGTTTTGACGGGGACCAGATTTAGCTTGAAAAATCCGGAACTGAGTTCAGAGTGCGTTCACATTTCTCCAAACGGAACAGACTTTCCCAGAGAACTCTGGTCCGCATCAAACAGAAGGAATGTAAACGCGCCCTTAAACTACCAAGTCCCAGGAGAATACGGCCTGGGAGTCATGTGGTGCGCACGCACTGTAGCAGCGTTTCAGAAAAATTGCCAGTATTTTCAAAAACTTCCACCTTTTGAGCCGTTTTCAAAAAGTTGCATTTTCAGTGACGCTGAGAAACTGTTCAAAACCGTTGTCGTGGAAACTGACCCCTCCCCCAAAATGCGACAATATTTTTCCATGTTCACCTGAAAATGTTTTTGTGCAAACGAGGCCTCAGTAAATCACAAGCACAATATTCCATTGTGCTCTAAAATCTGTGCAAACTGACTGCAATCTCTTTGTGTGTATTTCAGCAGGATTTGTGCCGGATCTTGGTAAATAAACATTAGCTCTTTGTTAAATGCCGAACGACTGAAAACGTCCTGAAGCACACAAAGACGTCGACCTCGCATCAACTCAGTCACAGCACTCGTTCGTCTACCTTCCCCTACTTCACCAAACCAGACACCCACACTTGAACTGGAATGATCTCCTCTCCTCTTTCTCCTTCTATCTGCCTCAATCCGTCGCCTTACAAAAACCCCAGAGGCAATCTGTCCCTGCAAAGCCCTTTAATAGCCGCCTGAAATCAATGTCTGAGAGGCGAGGGCCTCCAGATCCGGCAGCACTAAATCACCACATTATTGGTTTTATGAGTGTGACCCATGTGAAAATAATTGCTAATGTTCCAAGAGTAACCAGTGGAAAGGTGGGTAATG